>NC_082648.1:87114778-88364778 GCF_028023285.1 Balaenoptera ricei
TAGGTTTGTGGGCTGCAGTAGTTGCAGCATGCAGGCTCAGTAGTTGTGGCTCACAGACTCCAGAGTGCAGGCTCAGTAGTTCTGGAGGATGGGCTTAGTTGCTCCACGGCATGTGGGATCTTCCCGGACCAGGGATCGAACCCATGTCCCCTGCATTGGCAGGCGGACACCCTGCGCCACCAGGGAAGTCTCAGAGCATTAATTTTCAATTCAGAAAAGAACAGACATTTTACATGAATGTAAGGAGTAAAAATGTCCTCTTTGCAGAGAAATGTGAACCCAGATATGCTGCCTTAGAAATAAGGCCATGTCCTTAATTATGGTATGGATACTGGAGAGTCCCAATCTTCTTCACAATTTAGGGGCTGAGATGACAACAGGATTCGATAAGAACACTTATGTTGAATAATTTCAATCCTCTCGGTAACAAAGTGAATTAGTATCATCTGTTGAAAAATAAGGGTTTGGACTATAGAAGTCTGTGGGCTTCACAAGATGTACAGACTAGTTCTGGGAGAAGTAAACTAGGGAGGCAACGATAAATTAATGGCAAGGCTGCCTATGAGTGGCTAAGGTCAAAGAACCTCTAGTCTTATGCAAACTTTTCAAATAAAAGCTCACTCCACATTTTACTGTCACAAAATCCAAATCTTTTCGAGAATACTGCTCAAATGGGCTTCCCATTTTCCCCCTCCTTCCCCATCATGGGACCAGAAGGAGCAAGCAAAGAAAAGGCCATTATTCTTCTGGCTGCGTTTTCATCACTTATTCTTTCAATCAGCAAATATTTGTTGAGCAGCTACTAGTCTAGGTGTTCTGGGTCAGGTGGTAGGAATGCAACTGCAGACAAAACAGACCTCTCCTCATGAACTTATTTTGTAATCATTTTAGCTCCTTGGATTAAAATACTGCCTTTGAAGTTTATGCTGCATATAAAAATACCACCCCTTCTCTTTCTTGTTGCTATTATTTACCAAATAACCCATTTGTTGAAGGTTTTGATGCTTGTTCTTTGAGTCTGGGTTATGGGCGTGAGGAGAGCTGAGGATTCGTAGAGCTGTCTCTCCACTTTTCAGATGAAAGAGATCATGCTCTGAATCTCTTTTTTTGTAAGCCATTTGCTATCACTGAAAAGATTGACTGGTTATCACAGTCTTGCTCTGGGACACCTTAACCTATTCAGCAAAGATAACAATTGAATATGATGGCCATACCCTTGGTTTGATCCTTGCCTTGAGGCTGAGTTTTAACCAGCATTTATTGCTCAATCATGTATTTTACCATTTGGGATCAAGAAGCAGTTGCTTTCTCTAATCCTGTAAATTCCTGGACATATTCCCTTTTATTCCTGCTTGCACTGTGGTCAATTCTTTTCTGAGCTCATCTCTTTCTTGTAATACCTTGCTGTATTAATTTGCTAGGGCTGATGTAACAAAATACCACAAACTGCGTGACTTAACAGGAATTTACCAACTCACAGTACTGGAGGCTTTTCCTGCTCATTATTTTGGTAAAAATATATTGCATTTTATGAAGCAAATATTAAATGTTCCTATATAAACTTTGGCCAGAAGATATTGTATTACGGCTCATTACATTGAGCCCTAATCCAATATGACTGGTGTTCTTATATACGACGAGGAGCTTAGGACATAGCCATGCACAGAGGGAAGACCATGTGAAAGCACAGGCAGAAAATAGCCATTTACCAGACAACAAGAGAGGCCTCAGAAGAAACCAACTCTGCCAATACCTTCCTTGATCTTGGACTTCCAAACTCCAGAATCGTGAGAAAATAAATTTCTGTTGTTTAAGCCACACAGTCTGAGGTCCTTTGTTATGGGAGCCCTACCAAACTGATATAGGATCCTGGTTGCAACTTTCTGCTTGGCTTCTTATGTTCTCAGCTCCATATTATTTACAAATGAGCAAATTCCTGGAGGTTAATTGCATCGCTGAATGTTGGGTTCATCTTAATATATTTCCATTCCCTCTGAAGATCTTGGATTCTCAAGTCTTAGTTGTCTTGTTGAATTCCAGGTTTTTTCCTTTAGTCCTGTGAGACCACAGAAAGTTCTGTTCAGCTTCTAGCCTCATAGCCGCCCCTGCCCATTTCTGCTCAATTCTCAGATGCTAGACCCTACACTGCTTGTGAATCAGCAAATGCATTCAGGGGAAGAGGGGAGCAGAATTTGGGGCTTATCTCAACATACTTCTTGGTTCTTGGAGAGCTTTACCTCTCAAGTCCTGGCTGCCTTGATCGTTTCTTATGCTTTCAAACAGATGTAGTTTTTACTTTATCCAACTTTTCTAGGTTTTTGTTTGTTTGTTTGCTTTTGTAGGGAGGTTTGGTTTGATATAAACATGTCTATCAAAGCCATAACTGGAATAATTTTTATATTAATTTTTAACTTAGGCATTTTATTAAATTCTCTTATTGTCTGTAATAGATTTTTAAAAAAATTTTATTTTATTGAAGTATAGTTGATTTACAATGTTGTGTTAGTTTCTGGTGTACAGCAAAGTGATTCAGGTATACATATATACATTCTTTTTCATATTCTTTTCCATTGTGATTTATCATAGGATATTGAATATAGTTCCCTGTGCTATACAGTAGGACCTTATTGTTTATCCATTTTATATATAATAGTTTGCATCTTGTAATAGCTTTTTGATTGGACCTTGTTTGCGTCCCTTCAAAATTTATTTGTTGAAACCTAATCTCTAATGTGATGGTATTTGAAGGTAGGGATTTGGGGTGTTGATTATGTCATGAGGGTGGAGCTCTCATGAATGGGATTACTGTAGTAAAGAAGACCCCAGGGAGCTCCCTCACCTATTCTGCCATAGGGAGACACAGTGAAAGGATGGCCATCTATAATCCAGGAAGCAGGCCCTTACTGGACACCAAATCTGTCAGCACCTTTATCTTGGAACTGCCAGCCTTCAGAACTGTGAGAAATAAATTTATGTTGTTTATAAGCCATCCAGTGTATGATATTCTGCTAGAGCAACCCTAACTAAGACAGTAAGTATCGTATCTTAGTCTTCCAGCATTGAATATTGTTGTGAAGTATGAAGCCACTCTAATTTTTCTCTTTGTATTAGGTATGAGAAAGAATGTGATACTGTAACAAAGTATAAGATACAATGATTGAAATAAGATTGAACTTTATATCTCTCTCATCTATCAATCTGGCTGGTCTAAGGTATCAGAGCAACTGCTGCATAGTTATCCAGGGAGCAATTTATTCTGTCTTGTTGCTCCACTGTCCCCTGGCGCATTATTCTCACCCCCAAGATTAAAGGTGGGATGCTGGCACATCTACATTCCAGCTTGCAAAAGAGGCAAAGGGGCAAAATTCAGAGAAAGCAGCTTTTCTTTAAATTTTGGAGGATTTTGCACACTTCACTTTAGTGTGTATCCAATTGTCCAGAACATACTCATATGGCCACCCTAACTAACTGCAAAGAAAGTTAGGAGATGCAGTGTCTAGCTGGGTGGTTATACAGCCAGAAATAAGAGGAAATTTAGGGGTAACAAATAGGAATGTGTCTCAAATTGTAGGTTACTTAATCATTTTGCCTGCATGCCCGAAGTTTTTTGTTTTGTTTTTTTCATCTTTGCGGTCCAGTGCTATCACTAGGATATGTTTTAGTGTAGATCGTATTGCATGAAGGGTTTTTTTTGGAGGGGGGTGTTACAGATTGCTAGTTCAAGTTACAGATTTAAGTCTTTTAGGTTTTTCAAAATTACGTCTTTAAATTATTTTTTTCTTCTTTTCATTTTGTGTTGATTTTGTTTTTGCCTCTAATTCACATCTATGACTTTGTTTGCTTTTCTCTATCCTGTTCTTCTATCCTTTAGTGTGATTTTGATGATGGCTCTTTGTGCTGCTTAATGTATCCTGATTTCTTGATGGATTTTTTTTTCTATTTATTTTTTAAGTCTGCCAGCTTGTGTTTCATCTCCTCCAGTTCTCTGCTTTAAGCTCTTTGATTCATTAGGTGCCTTATATTTATGACCATATATTTGGTCATCATTTTTATCTGAACAGTAGCCATATTTTTCTGGTGTGTGTTCATCACCTGCCATGTATTTTTCCCACATTTTTCTTCCTTTTCCTGAAATAACTTTGCATACATACTTGGCTGGTTCTTTTTTGCTTATTACTTTTGTGAATGAGGTGAATTCTTCCAGTTATTTTTGAGAGGTTTCTTCAGGGAAGAGACTAGAGCAGTGTTCCAGGCAAGCAGTAACTTTCTTTGGTTCACAGCAAAGCTCTTTATGGCTCAGCAGTGCGTGTATGTGTGTGTATACTGTTTTAACCTTCATTTCTCCCCAGTGCAAAGAAATCAGCAGTTTCTGGACTGCTCACAATTCAAGATCTATTTCCTTCAACCTTCCTCAAGGACATATTGCTTCTCTCAAAAATGTGTGTTTCCTTGTTCATTTCTACCTCCTCTGCCCATTCTATGGGGTTTGGAGACGCTTCCTCTAAAGACCAGGCCTCCTGTTCCCATTGTTCCAGACAAGACTTGTGGTGTTGCCCCTTATGCTGTGCCCTGTGCCTTGTTAACTGTGCTCTGCCTGATTTGTCTGAGATCCTCTCCCACAGCTGTCTCTTTAGGCATTTCCCTGCATCCCTGTTTGACTTTCCCTACATTTGGTAGCTCCTTCTCAAATATTATAGTTCAAAGTCACTGGTATCTCCTAGCTTTACCAAAGATCACCTCTCTCTCTTTTTCATTGCTGCTTTGATTTCTAAAAAAATGTGGGTAGAGCCATTTTTTCTCTGGCATTTTATAATCAGGTACCGTGAATATCCATTTAGAGGACTCCATTATTGTTTTGTTAGGATTAACTCCCTTAAATGGTATATTTACAAAATTTCAAGAATTCCAATCTGTTTTTCAAAAAAGTTACACAAATCTATACTACTCTTCCACCAGTACAGTCTGTTTTCCTATACCCTTACTAATACATATATAGAGATTTGCCTATTTGATATTCTAACATGGTATGCCCCTTAAGTTGCACTTTTCATTATTACATGGCAACTAATTATAGCTTCTTTTGAGAATTTTCTATTATTGTCTGTTAGTGATTTTTGCTTTCTTTTGGTGCCATTGTCAACTTCCTATGGATTAATATGAGCTTTTTCTTAAAGGTGTATTTTTCTCAGTTAGTCATTTGCATGTTTTAGTTTTATTTTCAATGTACTATTTTGCCAAATAAAAATGTATTTATAAGAATAAATATAAAGCAAGTTTAATATTTTCCTGTATACCTTGGGTATCATTTTCTTTACCACACCAAGATTATATATTCACATATATATTTCTTTAGTGGTATAGATCTTGTTTTTCTATTTAAATCTCAAATAAGTCTGGAATTTGTTTTGAATTGAGTATGAATATTAATGTAGCTTATTTTCCCCACAACTGATAGTCAAGTACTCCATCACCATTTATAGACCAATTTATTTTTCTCACTGATTTAAGATGCCACTATTAACAAATTAATCTTATGCTTATGAAGAAATGGTTCTAAACTCTAAATTTTCTTCCACTGCTTGCTTGTTTTTATGGAAGTACTACAATATTTTAATTATTATTTTATATATTAATATATTTTACTTTCTAGTAGGACAAAGTCCTATCATTACTATAATTTCTGAAATCTCCCACTTAGTTTCATCTACTATTCTTCCAGATGAACTTCAGAATCATTTGTTGCGTTTCCAAAAATAAATCCTCAAACCCACTGGGATTGCACTGAGTTTATTTATTTATTTGGGAAGAATTGACATCTTGATAATATTAAGTCTTCTGAGCCAGTAACATGATATAGTTCTCCATTTAGACAAGCTTTCTTTTATGTTCTTCAATAACAATATTGTGGTTTTATTCACAGAGATTCTGCACATTTCTCTTGAGTTTAACTCTTAGGTGATATGTGTTTTGCTATTAGGAACTCAATTTATTTTCTAATTTATTGTTGCTGGAATGTAGGAAAATATTGAGCATTATTTATTTTGTAATTACTGCTCTACTAATCTTTCTTATAAATCCTAGTTGCTTTTCAGATTATTTTGTTGAGTTTTATACGTACCCAATGATGTCATCTGTAAGTAATGTTACTTTTTCTTCCTCTTTCCAGTATTCGTACTTTTAAATTTGCTTTCTTTCCCAATTGCATTGGCAAAGTTTTCCAAAATTGGCAGGCATATTTTACTTGTTCTTACTTGTTCTTGATTATAATAAGAATGCTTCTATTTTACTGTTAAAGTGACTTTTTTTTTTTTTGTAGAGAACGAGTAATTGGGTCTATTAAAAATATTTTGATTTTCCCATCTAACAATCACTGTCTTTTAATTGGTATGTAAATCATTTACCATTAATGTAACTATTGGTTGTATTTAAGTCTCCTTTATATTATTTGTTTTTTTGCTTGTCCCCTCTAGTTTTGTTCCTTTTTCCTTTTCCTGCCTTCTTTTTTTTTTTTGGTAATCCATTTTAATTTGTTGACTTGCTATATCTCTTTGTATTTTTTTAGTGCTTGTTTTAGAGATTATGATATATTTAACTAAGTTAATACCTTTTTAATTCAAGCAAAATGCAGAAGCAAAATTTGGAGCCACAGAGCGTTTTGGGCAAAAGAGTTAAATTAATCTTATTGTATTTTAACAAGATAACTTTGTTGCTCTCTTGAGAATAGACTCTAGGAGTATAAAGGCTAAAGTAGGGAGACTTGCCAATATAGGGGAAATATAAGGAAATAAGTTTAAGGAGTTTCCTCTTATTATGATTTTGCTGAGAGTTTTTTATCAAGAAAGTGTTAATTTTGTCAAATGCTTTTTCTGCTTCTATCAAGGAAATTATTGAGGAAATCATTTTATTCTGTTAATGTGGTGAATTGTATTGGTTTATTTTTCAATGCAACTAACCTTGCATTCCTGGGATAAAACCCTCTTAGTCATGAGGTATTATCCTCGTTATGACTTTCATAACGGCAGTGAAAGCACAGAGTCCTAACCATTGGACCACCAGGGAATTCCCTCTTTATTAATTTTTGATTTAGTATGACTTAATCCTTCTAAACTCATTGATACTTGTTTATGCCCAATATATGATCTATACTGATGAATGTACGATGAGTACTTAAAATATTCTGTAGTTGTTTGGGTATGGTGTTCTATAAATGTCAGATCATGCTGGCTGGTAAAGATGTTTCAGTTATCTATGGCTATGCAACATATGTCTCCCATATTTAGTGGCTTAAAACAACAACATTTACTTGGCTCAAATTCTGCTGTTTCAGCAAGGCTTAGTGGGAACAGTTTACTATGTCCCACCCAGCATCAGCTCGGACATCTCAAAGGCAGGTTCCACTCAGTATCAGCTAGTTGGGGCTGGGTTGGAAGCTGGAAGCTGGAATCATCTTAAGCTACTTAAGCAACTCTCTCTATTTTAATGTGGTCTCATTATGTGGCCTCTGCAGCATGGTGGCTCAGGGAAGCTGTTGGTTTAAAGCACTCAAGTTGCATATTATGAGAGAGGGAGAAAACCAGGTAGAAGGTATATTGCCTTTTTTGACTTAAGCCTTGGAAGTCATACAGCTTACTTCTGCCATGTTCTATTTGTAGTGGCAGTCACAGAATGCTGTCTATCCAGTCAAGAAGAGAGGCAATAGACTCCAACTCTTGATGGGGGTGTGACGAGGTTCTGGAAGAGCATGTGAGGCTGTAAATACTGCTGAGGACATTTTTGGAAAATAAAACTTGTCACAATATTGTTCAAATCTTTTTCTTATAATACCAGCTTCTTTCTTTTTTTTTTTTTTCTCTATTGATAACTGAGAAGAGGGCTAATATCTTAAACTATGAGTGTAGACTTACACATTCCTTCATTTTGTTCTGCTAGTTTTTGCTTCATTTCTTTTGAAACTTTGCTGTTGGTTGCATACACATTTTAAATTATGTCTCCCTGATGAATTGTTCTACATATCTTATAAACCCCACAGGAAACTATTATCTTTGCTTTAAATAGTCAAATATTTAGAGAAATTGAGAAATTAGAAAGTCATTTATATTTGCCCATATATTTTTTGGCACTCTTCATTCCTCGCAGATCTAAATTTCTGTCTGATATTTTCCTCAAGCCTGATGTGCAGGTCTACTATTTATGAATTTTCTCAGATTTTATTTGACTATGTCTTTATTTTGCCTCCAATTTCAAAGCATATTTTTTCTGGATGTAGAATTCTAGGTCAATGATGTTTTCCTTTCAGTGCTTTAAAGGTGTCATTTCATTGTCATCTGGTTGCACTATTTCTTTTTTTAACTAATTAATTTATTTTTTGGCTGCGTTGGGTCTTCGTTGCTGCACGTGGGCTTTCTCTAGTTGTGAAGAGCGGGGGCTACTCTTCGTTGTGGTGTGTGGGCTTCTCATTGTGGTGGCTTCTCTTTGTTGTGGAGCACAGGCTCTAGGCACGTGGGCTTCAGTAGTTGTGGCACATGGTCTCAGTAGTTGTGGCTTGTGGGCTCTAGAGCGCAGGCTCACTAGTTGTGGTGCACAGGCTTAGCTGCTACATGGCATGTGGGATCTTCCCGGACTAGGGCTTGAACCCGTGTCCCTTGCATTGGTAGGTGGATTCTTAACCACTGAGCCACCAGGGAAGTCCCTGGTTGCACTATTTCTAATGAGAAGTGAGCAATCATTCTTTTTCATCCGTATGTAATGTACCTTTTTTCTCTGGTCCCTTTACATATTTTCACTTACTTTTTAGTTTTCAGCAATTTGACTGTGATGTGCCTAGGTGTGGTTTTTCTTAGGTTTATCTGGCTAGAGTTAGTTGAGCTTCTTGAAGAATTTGTGGCTATTGTTTCTTCAATTTTTTTTTCTCCAATATCTTTTCCCTTTCCTTCTAGAATTCCAATTACATATTTGTTAGATAACTTGATATCGTTCCACAGGCCACTGAGGCTGTATTCATTTTTTTAGTCTTATTTTCTTTTTTGTGAGCTTTGGTTTAGATATAGTTTCTTTTGTCTAATCTCCAAAACTAATCTGTCCCCTGCAATGAATAGTCTGTGGTTAAGCCTATGCAGTGAATTTTTCATTTCAGATACATTTTTTTGAGTTCTAGAATGTCCATTCCTTTTTTCTCCCTATTTTTTATTTCTCTTTTTAGATTCTGCATCTATTCACTCAGCACTTGAACATATTTATAATACAGTATTCCCTTGGTATCCACAGGGGATTGGTTCCACTGTAGATACCAAAATCCACAGATGCTCAAGTCCTATAGTAAGCCCTCTGTATCTGCAAGTTTTGTATCCACGGATTCAACCAACTGCAGACTGTAAACATAGTACATGATGCACAGTTGGTTGAATCCGTGGATGCAGAACAGACGGGTGTGAAGGCCGACTGTATATTTATTGAAAAAGTTTGTGTATAGGTGGACTCATGCAGTTCAAAACCCTGTTGTTCAAGGGTCAACTGTTGCTATCGTAAAGTCCTTGTCATTTAATTCCAACATTAGTGCAGTCTCTGGGTTTCTACTGACTTTTTCTTTCTGGTTTTGGGTTTTAATAAGTTTTTCCTGCTTCTTCATCAGTTTGGTAATTTTTTGTTGTATGCTAGACATGTATGCTGCAAAGTTGTTGAAAATCTGGCGAGAGTATGTTTGAGATTATGTCTTCCATTAAACAGTGTTGAGGTTTGTTTTGGCTGACAGGAAATTTACTCAATCAGCTTGATCCTACTTGATTTTAAGCTTTCTTTGTGAGAGTCTAGAATAGTCCTTAATCTAGTGATAGAATAAGTCTTCACTTAACATCTGTCCATTCTAGGGTTGCAACTAAATGCCTGGGGTATTCAGGCAAGTCTCTTCATTTGGCTTGTGAAAATAGGAACATCTCTCAGTATTGTAAGAGCTTTGGAATCTGCATTAATCTCATGGCCCTGAAGTAGCTGTTTCCTATAAGACCCTTTGGAGTCTTGCTCTGTGCATGCACAACTTAGTATTCATCCAGAGACTAAAAGGGATCTCTGTGCAGATATAAGGGGCTAGTCTATATAGCTCTCTCTTCTTTGGTACCTTTGGTCACAAATTTCACTTTGCTGTCTACGTGTCAAGATTTCTCCTCTTTATTTGTGATCCACTCTCTGTGCTGCTATTTGTATTGATAAAGTGTTCCTAGGCAGAAAGCCAGAGAGATATAATGTTCACCTCATGCATTTTTGCTCTCTCAAGAACAACACTTGTATTGTTTTGTCTAATGCCTAAAGCAGTTTCTTCACTTATTTTTGTTCAATTTTTTATTGAAGTATAATTGACATATTAATTGCAGGTGTACAACATAATGATTCAATATTTGTATATGTTGCATAATTATTTGTGTTCAATTTTTGAATTGTTTATTGTGGGAGGATAAATATTGATATGATACTAATTACTTCATCATAATGAGAACTATATGTCTAAACATGTCAAATTTGAGATGTCTATAAGGTAACCAGATAGCAAAGTGTGGTAGGCTGTTGAATACATGAAATTGGAGTTCAAGGATGAGGTCCACGCTGGAGACATAAATTTGGTATTCATTAGCATAAATAATATATATAAAGTTTTGAAGTGGATGAGATCTCCTAACGAGTTGGTATAGATTGAGAGGAAATATGAGGACTGAGCCTTTGGGCAATTTTAAAATATCAGGGAGATGAGGAAGAATCAACAAATTCAGAAACATCAAGTGGGTAGGAGCAAAACTAGTGTCATGTGATGACCTAGAAGCCAAGTGAAGATGTTTCAAGGAAGAGGTAATGATTGACTGTGTCAACTTGTGCTGATTAGTTAAGTAAGATAAGAATGTAAACTGATCATTGGATTTATCAAACACTGGTGTCATAATGACCTTGACACCAGCAGTTCCAGTGGAGTGTTGGGGATGAAAACCTAACTGGAGTGAATTCAAATCAGAATGGGGGGAGGGGGGATTGGAGGTAGAGAGTATGGAGACCTTATAAAATTATGAATATAAAGATTATGTGGAGGGAGATGCAAGAGGGAAGAGATATGGGAACATAGGTATATGTATAACTGATTCACTTTGTTATAAAGCAGAAACTAACACACCATCGTAAAGCAATTATATTCCAATAAAGATGTTAAAAAAAAAGAAGATTATGTGGAAAGGAATGTAAATATAGATAATAAGAAATATAATACAGTAATTATTTGTCTTTGAATGCTTGATAGAACTTTTCTTGGAAACCATTGGACCTGAACTGATGGAGGGATAATTCCAGGCATGTTCCAGTAAATGTTCAATAACTGGCTCTCTGAAAAGAAAAAGCCCTGATTTGTAGCCTTTGCCAATTTCTGTGATGAAAATACTCCCATCATGGGATATTTCAAGCTACTAATGTAATGTCACTGAACACAGAGTTGGGAAGACATCCATCCATCCACTCTCAAGAGGTCAGCATATCACTGAGTATCTGGTCATCTTTTCCAGTTTATTGTATTATTATTGCTTTATTGAGATTTTTATTTTACGTATTCTTGGATTAGTTTTAACAATTTATATTTTCCTGAAAAATTATCCACTTCATTTATCTTAGGTTGTTTCAAAGGAGAAAACATGACAAGTGCTGTGAACTATTTAGGAATCACAAATGTACAAAGTTTTGTTTACTCCCTTCATTTGGGTGAAAATAAAGTAATTATAACACAGTATAATATAAAAGAAATCCTTGCTGAAAGCAGAAATATGGTGGTCCACTTTCATCACTCTTCTGTCAAAAACAAACTATATGTTATACAAGAAGTATGAATATAGAATTGTCTTCTAATTTATTGATTATGAGATATACACACAAGATGGAATAGGACCTTCTACATTTAAAAGTCTGCTTGAGCAGAAGGAAGACTAAATTGAAAACATTGCAAAAAACCTTGTGGCATCCTTCCTAGGAGATTTCTTCAAGTATATCCTACTGAATTTTTCATTTGTCCTATCATATTTTTAATTTCTAAGAATTTTTTTCTATCATCTTGTTTTTGTTTATGGTTATAACATCTTACCTTATGGAAGATATTAATTTATTTTTGAAGTTTTCTTCTATTTCCACTATTGAACCTGTTCCTCCAAATTTCTCCATCTGCCTTTTGGTTTGTTTTTGTTTTTCCCTTAACTGTTATAGTCTTTCCTCAAATGTCTGTTGAACTTGGTAGTCCCATCATATTTAAGAGCTAAGAGGCTCTGTATCTGTGTGTTTGTGTGTAGGTTTTAAATGGTGTGCTTCATGGTTGGGTGATAGAAAAGGGCTATTTCTTTGGGAGAATCAAAAATCATGTATAGATATATGATTTTTTTCCCCCAGTGGGTCAATTTCTCCAGAGCAAAATTCTTTAATTCACTACCAGACAGTTGTAAAATCTTGGCTACCAGTATTCTGGGAACCAAGTTATGAATGGGAGCTCCCACATATCACTGTTCAGTATGTTCTTTCCATTATTTTCCCTTTTTTATTTTCTTTTAGTAACACAGCTTACCTCAATTCTCAATGAGCCTGGTGTTCCTAAGTCCAGGGTCTATTTCAGTATGTAAGAGAAGAAAGCCTTCAAACTTCTGCCAAGGTTGGGGAAAAATAGTCATTCAACTGGTGGAGTGAGCTGGTAGCCCAGGAATCCTACTGCTTCTTGTTCCAACTTTTCAATCAGTTCACCCACATTTAGCTCCACCAATACATTCACTTTCTGGGATACCTGAGGAATCCAATTACTAAGACTCTCTTGGATTCTGCAGCCCAAATTATTTTAGTTCTGGGCTTCCTTCATGGGCAGTTTGGTTTCAGTTTTCTCTGGTCTGCTAGTCAGTTCTACTTGTCCATCTGCTTTCTTGTTTCCAAGTTCATGTTGCTTTCATCTCCTTTGCTATTCTCTATATCTGTGAGTTTTTTAATCTTAAACTCCTTTAATCCCATTTTAGTGAGGTTTCAGGAGGAGTGAGTCAAGATTAACACCAAATTCTGTCTTCTCTGTTCAATGTTATTTTGCCTAGCTTGAGTTTTATTCTTATGTAGAACTACCTTTCTCTCTCTCTGATTTCAGAGCCCTTTCAACCTTAGACATGTCTTTTTAGCACAGAAAATATTTCTCCTATTATATCACTGATTACAGTGTATGTTCTGTGTTTTCAAGCCATTTTCTTTGAGATCTATCTCTGAGATTACCTTCCCTGTGAACCAAATCTGACTGACCTTCCCCAACAGAGCCAATCTGTACATTCTCTATATTTCCATAGCACTTTAAATAATCCTGTGTTATAACACCCATCACAGTGTTTTGCCAAATAATTTTTGTTTTATATTTCTCCCCTGACTGTAAATCCCTTGAGGCACATTTTATGCAGTCAATATATGTAGTGGAATGAACAAGTGAAACAGAGTGTGGTTTAGAGAGATTACTGAGTAGATGAAGAAGCACAAAGAAGAAATGAAGAAAAAAATTTGTAAAAATGGGAAAATTTGTCACAGTAAATTGAAGACTTTTTAAGTCACAATCTAAGGTTTATTGAGAGGTAGGGCAGGAAGTGGCATGAAAAGAGTTCAGGAGCATTTATCAGAGGTGAATGAGGGAAAGGCTTTTACTGAGTAAAAGGAACATGTGCATTGCATTGTGGGGGAAAAACCAGTAAATGACCTTAGATGGGAAAACAGTCCTGTAAACAGCATACCAATGAATTCTTCTTTGATTCATTCCATTCTAAACTGAGCCTCAAAAATTCTTCCTGCTGTTTACTATCTCTTTTAGGAGCTATGATTTAACATGAGACCTGGTGGTATGGGCAGCATTGAATGAAGCTGTTTGTTACTGAGCACGACTGAGGATGGATGGACAGGGATTTCCTGTATTTCTATATTGATAAAGTAATTTGGTGTCTGCAATTCTATATAATATGTTGGGTGATGGTTAGAGAAGGGGGTTTAAATGAGATATTCTCTAGGATTCCAACCTTGGTTCATAGTGCTTGCAGTGATAACAAAGAAAAAGCTTATTAGCAATTACCTACCAGATTTAAAAGTTTAGTGCTTGTACTTGAAGTATAGGAGAGGATGATTCTATATAAAATTTCAATGAAAAAAACATGTTTGGCCTATATCATATGAATTGACTGTATTGGTTGACCCAAATTTCCTTGAGAAAAGCAGATTTGGCCTTGATCTGTTAGTCAACATCTCTTGACCTTTTTAGTACCAATGGGCCTCTTTGCCATCTGGTGGAATTTAAATGAATAAAATAAGATACACTGAATTACAAAGAGAACATTATATTTATATACAGTTATCAAAGTATTAAATTCATGGCATCAACGTATATGTACTTTATTAACACATGAAATTATAAAACAATGCATTTAAAATATAGCTAAGTTAAAGTTAATTTTTATTTATTAAAGACAGTATTAGTATAAAGGCTTTTGTTGCTTAGCTTAAATGAGAACATTAAACTCTGGTGTACTACCTGATTCATCTCTTTCAGTGATTGGCCAATAATTATAGGTAGGGAATACTGAAAAGCAACATGGATCTGGGTCTCCTATGTGAAAACATGTGGCTTTCACGGGAAAATATTTGGAAAATATGGTGGCTGAATTACTGTGAACTGCTGAGTTGCTCAATAGTTAGTTATCCATGTTTCATGCTGAGCATCTGTGAGCAGGAAGACAGTCATCCCACGCAATTCTAGTAACAAGTTAGCTACTACCATAGTTTTGAAGTAGTGATAAATGTAAATGATATTTTTAGGTATCTGTAGTAAATATAATGTGATATAAAATATTTGTGATTTTTATTGGTAACAAAGTTACAGATGCAGCTAATGTTGCTGTGATGTGTTGCCTGTATTTATACTTGAGGGAAATGTCAAGATAGAGTCTAGTGAAAAAGAAAAGATAATTTTTTTCTCCCACCCATGATTACAAACTTCTCAAATTCTACCCTTGGACCCCAGGTTGAGCATGTTTGTCTTAGATTCTTTAGTCTAGTCTCACTCATGACCCTCTACCATATTAGTCATGAATTTTTAGACAATAACATTGGAACTGATCTCAGTTCCTTCTCTGCTATACTGCTTTAGTTTAATCGGTATTGAAGAAGGTGTTTTTGGCAAAGATATTTGATTCTAGATGGTGAAATCTGAGAGGAGTGAACTAGGCCAGAAACCATGGAGTCTGGTTGTTTTCAGATCTAAAAAGTGACTTGCTGTAAGAATAAATTTGCCCTGCTTTTCTTCAGGACTTGAGAAAGGTTGAGCCCATTTTTGTTTCTATGTTGAGCCTTTTTCTTTGTCAACCACAAGGAAAGATCTGAATCAGAGACACGTGGTATGATGTCTGGCCCCCAGAGGTATAGTTAGCCCAACAGAGTTAGCCTGCAAAGCATACTCTGAATTTATGGTTTTAATCAAAGCAACTAGTCTGGATTTGTTTAGTTTCTTTTTTCGTGTTAATGGAGATAGTGTGTAGGGAAAAAAGAAACTTTATTTCTGCTGTAGGCTTAGATCCAGCCAGAAAGCCATAGTGAACCCTAATCCTGTAATCTATGTTGAGTTTTCTAAACATATACATTTCAGATATGTATAATTGAGATATATATAGTAACAATCATTTTAATGGAAAGTAGCTTTACAACGTTTGGTCTAGTGTTTCTTCCAAATATTATGACTTTGAGGCCATCCTTATAATTTAAAATTGAACACATTGTTCAAAAGTTGAACACATTGTACCTAATTCTCTATGTGCAATGTTTTTTGAGGTTTGGAAAAATAGTGAAGACTTTCATTTTGTGTGAGATTCTCAAATGAGAACAAGGAATAGGGACTTAGTTTGCATTTGAAAGCCCTATGATTCCACATTTGTTACGTAGTAACTCCCCATGATCAGTACAAAATGGGTACTAGAAAAACCCTACTTTTAAGAGGAGTCCATTTTAAATAGTGACAAAATTTTTAAGATAAATAGTGAAAAAAGATTTAATTAAGGCGTAAGCTTGAAAAAGAAATAAAATCATTAAAACTAATTTATTTTATTTCACATTACAAAATTTAGCTTATTACTATGCATTGATTTAAAACAAGGAATGGATCAAGTACTGGTATTTTGGCATACATTTTCTGACAAATATTATGTTGGTAGGATATGACATATTTCTCTTCACGTTTTTTATTTTTTTTCTTAGTGCGATCATATAGAGTCATTTTTTGGCAAACATTTTCAAAGGCTTTACCACTTTTCCCGACAGGCTTGTTTCATATTTTATATTCAAATTATTCTCTTTGAGGTGACTATCTTTCCTTTTTCATTTTGCAAGGCCTAAATTTCCCTTTTCAATCTGTTTGCTTTGTGTTGTCAAATGTTGAGAAGGCTGAATTGCCGTGTTGGCAGATATTAGCATAACATGTGGGAAGAAATGTTGAGTGGTAACTAATTTCATAGGTGTCTAGTTCGTTAGTGAAAAATTTCAGGTTATAACTATTGCTCCCCTATAAAACCTCCTAACTGAAGGGTGGGGAGAAACAATCTCCCAACTCCCCTTTAAAATATTAATGAAGACAGTAGAAGAAATATGAGGTTATAGTAGCACTAAACCCCAGACATATTGGCCAAAGATCTGGCCTATACCAGGAGGAATTTCTAGTAATCAAATTGTGGAAAGAGCCCTGAGGAAGAATGTGGGATTGAGCTGGTAAATGGTAGCATATTTCTACCCATTCCCACTGTGTCGTTTACCTTGGAGACAGGGAACTTCCACTGACTGGGGGTAAAAGTAAGTAAGAGAGTGTCTTTTACATTCTGCCTTCTATATCTGTTTTCTAAAACCACCCAGGGGATTAGTCTTTATCTCCAACTGACTTCCCTGTTGTCCATCAAATAGTACTTCTAAGTTCATTTGAAGATGAAAATTTGGTCTAATAGACTATAGCAGGCGCAGTGGACAACCAGTGGTATTTTCTGAGTAGCCATGTGCAGACTGTAATAATAATGACAATATATAACGCCACTGCTGTTACTACTAATAGCAGTAGTGGCTAACATTTACTGAGCCTGTAGTATGTAGCAGGCACTCACTTAGGGACCTGTCAGATCCTTGCAACAATCCTATGAGGTATGTACTATTATTATTTCCATTTTACTAATGAGGAAACTGATACATAGAGAGGTTGAATAACTTACCCATGGTCACATAGCTGAAAAGTGGAAGATCAGAATTTGAATATAGGTATCAGACTACAGGGTCCACAGTGTAAACACTATGTTTTGCTGCCTCCCTGTAGAAAGAAGGAGCAGAAACTGGAATGGTCATGAGAACAGAATACTTTAAGTATGAGGTGCTACACATTCAGATTTCATGGATTAATAAGAATGCTAAAGGCAATGGGGCTTTGAAAGGCTATTGTCACTTTAAAAATGCATACATAGTATGAAGCCTTAGAGCCAGACTGCTTTGGTTCAAGTCCCCATCCTAACCACTTTGTCTCCCATTGTTTTGGGGGTGGCTTAATAGTCAATATTGAACTTCTAACCTTTGTTCTTTTTCTCTTCTTAGAATCTCTATTACCAAGAGGAAAGTCAGCCCTGAGACCCTTTCCACAGGTAAGTGATGTAACATGGTAGAAAAAACTATGTGTTCTAAAAGACTAAGCCTTAGGTGAAGTTAGAAGATCCAGGGTATAGACAAAATATTTCTGAGAAACATTGAGAAAGAACATGGCTTCTTCTTGTTGTACCAGACAAGAGAAAGATTCCCCAGAGCTGAGAGGAGAGAGGTTATATGCAGGAGAGCTGATGAAAGCAGAGCATCTAGAGGGTCTTGGATAGAAGGCCCCTGCTCCCTATTCTCCAGGCTAACCGCTGGGGAGGTGTCAGACTTCAGAGATGCTTGGGGACAGGATGGCTAAGGTGACTTGGGCATTCTGCCCTTGGTGTGCAAGAAGATAGAGCCATGCCCGTCTCACAGAGAGTCATATTTCTTGGCATGGCATGAAAGCAGGAGAAAAAAGAAGACTGTTGCATTCTCAGCCTGGCATGGAAAAAGCAGAGGGAACTGCAGATCCTGAAGTGGCCATTTAGATAGGAATGAGGACAACTTCTTACTAAGCTGTATGGAGATGATTGAACATCAGTTGGGGTAGTGGATGTCTCAGTGGATATCTGTGTAGTGAGGTGATTCCATCACTAGATCTTCTCTGTTCCCTCCCCCACCAATATCTTGGTACTTTGTAAACTCCCCAGAGCTTAGACACAAATAAACAGAAATGTAGCTGCAATTCCAGATTTATAAAACTATACTGCTATCCTGATGAATTTATGTATTCTTATTTATCCAGATGTACCCTATCTAGATGTCCCTAAAGTTTCTGGGTTTTGGCTATTCTTTAGTTAATCCTTCTAGAAAATTATATTGTACCCAAATTGTCCAATTTATCAAGCATTTACATGTACTTACATATTCTTTCCCCACCCCTCCAATTTTAATTAATTAATTTTTAAAACAGGTAATGTGTGTACTTGATAAAAAATTCAAAAGTCATCAGCTAGTATACAATGAAAAATGTCTCCCTCCTCCCCTTGCCCCTCAGTCCTACCACTGCTATCAGTTTTTTGTTTCCTGTGACATCATGTGTACATATTCTCATATGTATATATAATCTAAAAACAGACCCACAATCATATTTTACACACAGCTCTGTACCTTGCCTTATCCATATAACAAGATGTCTTGGATATTATTCCATAGCTGTGTTTGACATTCCATTCTAGAGATGCTCCATGATTTGTTTAAGTAATCTCTACTGATGGGAATTTAGCTTGTTTCCAGATTTTTGTTATTACGAGTAGTGCTACAATGAATTGTTTGTACATACTTCTTTGCACATTATTTGAATATACCTGAATACTAATTCTAGAAGACAATATAGGAATGACAATTATGTGCACTTAAAATTTTGACATTCCTCAGTGGCTCTCATACGGATTATACCAAGTGAAATTCCCACCTCAATGTATGAGTGCCTGATTTCTCTTATTATCAAACATAAATTTTTTTCTCATCTGATAAATGAAAATTAGTATCTCACTGTAGTTTTTCTTTTTATTAAAAAATTAATTTGTATTTTCTTCTGTATTCCTTTTTCTGTTATCTATTTATGACCTTTGCTCACTCTTCTTATTGATTTTTTTGTATTCTTTATACATTACATGAAATTAACCCTTTGTAATTTGTATTGTGAATGTTTCCTTTCAGTTTATTGTTTGTACTTTGTGTTGTTTATTTTTTTAGACAATTTAGACGTTTTATTCATATATAGTTGAATTCATCAATCTTTTTTTTTATGGTTTTAGTCAGACCTTTCCTACTCAAGAGATTTTCTTTTTAAACCTCATGCTTTCCCTAGTATTTTTTTGTTTTTATTTTTATGTTTAAATCTTACTGTTGTAAAGAGAAAAGCAGGCTGTTAATTGCCATCCTGATATCCCATTTATAACTTTTACGTTAAATTATGTTCCTGATGAATCATGTGCAATGGAATAAGATTCTGCTTTGTACCTTCAAAGTAATGTTTGAATCAGCTGTTTTATTTAATCGCAAAAATAAATTCTGCAAGAAAGAAAGTCTTAAATATATTTTTTCATTCTTCAAAAGAAGCCATCCAGTCTGGTTGAGTTAATTGTAACAAGATTGGAGTTGGGAGAAGGTCAGAGGGAGTCCTTAACTATTGTAAACTTAGTGAGCAAATGCAAACTATGACAAACATGGTTTACAGTTTTATGTGAACAAAGACAATTCTCTAGGGCCAACATTGTAAAAAATGTAGTTTCCTATAACAAGAATTTATATTCTCAACATTTTACAAATCAACAGTCCTTGAAATTATTAAAAACAAACCTTTGAATATTATATGAAAGCTGTCTTACTCTGTAAACTTAGGCAGAAATTCCACTTTAAGATAACATGATACAGAATAAGTATAGCTTTAATTTCAGTTTTATGGTAACTGGTATATAAATATTCTCTAAACTCCTTCATTACCTAGCTAAAACAAAGGGTAATGGCTAGCTCAATGCTTTGCATTCTTAAAAGCACTTATGTTAACAACTCCAAGTTTCTCATTTAATAACATTGAAACACATTGCTATCACTACAACTATTATTGTAATCAAGGCTGAATCAAAGACCTTGGGCACAGATTAATGTACTTTAACTGATAACAAATAATGAACTTAAGCTATATGACATTGCAAAAGATGGCACTTTGAATTTAAATTTAACAATTGTTGAAAACTCTTGCAAGAATACTTCCTGTTGTAATGCCTACTAATTTTTAATCATTCTTAAGCTTTTAAAAAATTTAATTTTTAATACACAACAAAATATGAATACATTCACTTTTGGAAACAGTAAATCCCTTTGCCTCTACTCCTTCACCTGTTTTTCTCTCCTCAAAACCCCAGCCTCAGACTGTTATGAGTTTGGTGCTTATGCTTCTAGAGACTTATTTACTTCTTCACTCAACAGTATGCTTTTCAGATCTACTGAGATTGAAACCTTTAGATCTAGTTAGTTTCTTTCAACTGTTTCATAGTGTTCCATCAAATACATGCATACATAATCATATTCCTCTATCAATAGACATGTTCTTTTTTTTCAGTTTTTCATTGTTATGAATAAAATTGCAATTAATATGCTTGTAAATGTCTCCTTATGCCTCAACGATGATTTTTTTCTTAGGAGAGAGTCCTCAAATTGGAATTTTGGGGTTATAGGGTATGAGCATTTTGACTTTTAATAGATACTGTCAAATTCCTCTGAAGTGGCTTGTACTAATTCATGTTTCCATCAGCAGTGTATGAGAATAACTGATATCCCCACAATCTTTTCAACACTTGTTTTTTTCAAACTTTACAATTATTGCTAATTTGGTGAGTGTGAATTAGTATTTTATTATTTTAATTTGCATCGTGATGATTACTACTGAGTTGATTATCTTTTTATATGTATATTGGCCATTCAGGTTTCTTTATATGTGAGTTGCCTGTTCATATCCTTTGCCCATTTTTCTCTTGGACTCCTTTTCAATCTCAATTTTTAATGTCTTATAGGATTGTTAGAATTATTTGTTTTTCCAGATATTAATCCCTTTCATATTATTTGTGTTGCAACTCTTTTATCCAGACCTATTGTTTATTATAGTTTTTAAAATGTGTATCTGTCGTCATCTCTGGAAAATTGTCATCTGTTTCTTCAAATATTGTCTTTGTTATATATCTCTTTTCTCCTTCTCCAATCAAATTAATCTTTGCCCTCTCTATTTTCTTTTGTCTCTCTACTTGTATTTCACATTTTCTGTATGTCTCTTTTTTGCTATGCTGCATTTTGGGTGAATTTTTAAGGTTTGTTTTCCCATTCAGTAATTCTCTCTTTTGCTTTATTCAGTCTGTTGCTAGATACATCTAACTTAATTTTTTAAATTAGATATTATATTTTCACTTTTTTTCATATCTTGTAGGTCACATTTTATAGTTTCTACTTCCCTTCAGATATTTTCAATCTTGACCTTATTTCTTCAAACGTTGCAAGCCTATTTTTTTATATAATCTTTGCCTGATTATTCCAATATGTAATATTTTTGTGGATCTCTTTTTGCTGGCTGTTTGTGTTTCTGTTCTCACTCGTGGTATCATATTTCTTTGTGGGCTTGGTTATTTTTGACTATGTATTATCAATTGTCCTTGAAATATTATTTGTATGGATTCCCTAAGGCTTAGGGTGAAGCTGTCTCCTCTAGTCAGTATTTGCATTTGTTTCTGTCAGATCCCCAGAGGCATAAACAGTCCAGGACCACTTTAAACTAAATTTTAAATTAGCTTGAGGTTTTCTGGACTACCCTATTGATATGAGTTAAGGCTAAAAATCTATGCAAGAGCTCACTGGTGGTTACCATTTTTAAGAGATAGGTTTTTCTTATTCTATTTTTCTCTCTCTACTTTGCTCAGCATGAAATCCCACCCTCCTCAAGTTCCCTGTGTGTGGGTTATGGTTAGGAAGGTGCATTTACTTACTTCAGAGTTTCAGTTTAATGTGCTTATTTTCTACTTGGTTTCTCAGGTCAGGTGGAGTGTGGCCTTTGACTTATATTCTCCACACCCCTTGATGTCATCTAAATTGCAGCTCCATCTTACCTGGATCAGCAGATGTCCTCAGAGTTCTCAAGCTTATCCACCTCATAAGTGATTTTTTTCCCCCTGCAGTGTTGTTGCTGTTTTAATTTCTACTTCTAGTAATGTATAAGGTATTTATATGACATTACTTACTTCATTATAGCTTTTCTTTATTTTTCCACTTCTCTTTTGTCTCAGTAGTTAGCTGTTTTTAAGTCATGTTTCTTTATATACTTATAGAATCTATGATTTTTGTGGTTTTATTGGCTATTACTTCCTGGTATAAATCTTTTATGAAAATGATTTTATCTCTATTATTAATCACTGTACTTATATCTTTCCTTGTTTTCAGAATCTTTGTATTGGTCCATTGTGATTTGATTTATTTTCCAAAATTTTAATAGTCATTTAAAAAACTTAGATAACAATAAACATTTAAATGGTGAATTCCATTGAAAAGCATTAGCCAAGGAAATGAATGTAAGCATCTACTATACAATAAAAGATAGAGTAGTTGAACTGAAGCATTCAAACATGCAAACAATTTTTATTTTTAACCTAAACATCAGGAAGAAGCTACTTAAGCCTTAGCCCTTTATTTGTACACAAGCATTTTTTTTTTGTTTTTCTTTTGTTTGTTTTTTAAAATTTATTTATTTAATTTATTTATTTGGCTGCGTTGGGTCTTCCTTGCTGTGCGCAGGCTCTCTCTTGTTGTGGCGAGTGGGGGCCACTCCTTGCTGCAGTGCGCGGGCTTCTCATTGTGGTGGACTCTCCCGTTGCAGAGCACGGGCTCTAGGCACGCGGGCTTCAGTAGTTGTGGCACGCGGGCTCAGTAGTTGTGGCTCGCAGGCTCTAGGGCGCAGGCTCAGTAGTTGTGGCGCACGGGCCCAGCTGCTCCGAGGCATGTGGGATCTTCCCAAGCAGCCAACCACTTCCCAACCACTGCGCCACCAGGGAAGTCCCTGTACACAAGCATTTTTAACAACATATATAAACGTGAGAAGTCATTTGAATCAAAAAAGATGTCAGAAGTGAAAATTCCTAAGGCAAGCCTTAGGAATGTGGATGTTTAGATGTTTTCTGCCCCTCTAATTAATTCTTATTCATTAAAAGAAGTAGAGAAATGTGTATAAATGAGAAAGATTAAAGCAAAATAGAGACATGTGGATATACCTGTTGATACCACTTTAAGAAGAATAAATTCCTTCTGAAAGTACTTGTGACTATCCAGTCAGTAGAAAAATGCATTCAGAAAACATTTATTGAACTTACAATGTGTTAGACACTGTGTTAGAACTGGGGTGCAAAGTTTTTATTCTTGAGAAGCTCAGAGTCTCATTGGGGGCTGATAAGCACAAACATTAAATAAATACTTTTACCATTTATCTTATATCTTGGGATGTACAGAGGAAAATGAATCATCTGTATATACATAAGGAAGTCGATCACAAAGATAACATTTATGTGAAATATTTTGCCCTTTTTGTTTCCTGTGGAACCCAGAAGCCATCAGGATTCCTGAAATTGTAAACCAAAACTCAGATATTCCAATAATTGCACATCAAATGCCTACTAGTAGCTAAGCATGTGCTATACAATAGCATACAAAAATCTGGAAGGTAATAAAAATGGTGCAAATGGGTTCCCCATTTCTTTTCCAAGAAAAACCTCCTAATGGGCTGCTGATGAGCTAATCAGGTCAAGTGTTCTCTGAGTTGCCCTCTTTATACAGAGTCAGCAAGCATAACATTTTGTTAACCTATTGACACAGAAGAAATTTGTTTTCCATCTGACCTTTTACAGTAACTGCTCAAAATTACTTTTTCTTCAGCTAACAAAGTTAATGAATAAATTATCCAAGTTTAACACTCAGACAGTAATGTTTAAAATTTTTGTGGTTACTCCTGATCATTTTGTTTTCTCTTTCAGCCATTACTTCTTTCCTTAGGAAAAAATATAATTTTTACTGAGAATTTGCATTTTTGTTTTAGAGAGTAATACTCTTGAACTATTTGGAACCAGTTATTTTGCAGATATTACATGCATATATGTTGAAATGGTCATGTGGTATTTTGTAATGCATAGAAATTCTATTCATTAAAATTTGTAACCATTTGTGTAAGATAGAGTGAAAGTTTAACTTTGGGCTACATATGAACAAAGGGTTTCCTAAGGAAATAGTTATTAAAACAAAAATATAGAGGGCATTTTAAACCTGGCAATAAACTCTTTTCCAAAATGGAAAAGCAAATTGTGGGTCCTTGCTACATTCTTTATTAAATCTTGATTCTAAGAATCTCTACTCACTAAAATTTTGTTAAATATATTCTTTCAAATTACTAAAAATTTCTTCAGAATACTAGCACTTTATTTCAAATTATCCTAAAGTCCAGCCTTTTATCTGTTTCAAATTGATCTTTCCCTAAATAGGCCCTAATTGGAAGTTTACTCTAGTAAATAAGTTTTTAATCATTTGCTATATTCATTACAGCTTCAAAGGCGGGCATCCAATTCAGTCCCTAAGGTAAGCCTTCTTTCACTCTTGAGTGGTTGGACCAATTTTAAGTACTTCTTAGAGAATGAGATTATATATATTTCCTCTGCAGACTATACTAACACTTACTATTCTAAGAATATTATTTAAGTATCATTAAATCCATTCACCTCTCCAGTTTTCAGAGAGGAAATCGAGCTTGCTCACATTACATTTATCATGAATATGCTACAGGCTATTAACTTCTCGTTTTCCACAAATGTAAGCAGATAGTATTATTATTTTACACTTATTAGGAAAGTTCTATAGACTTGAAAGAACCAAGAGCATTTTAGATTGTCATCAGCAAGTGGCCATTTTTCCTTTTGGAAGATGTTCCTGGTCACTGAAAAGTGTATTGTTTTAACCACAGCTCATTAAACTGGGTTCAGAGACCCACAAATTATACCACCAACAGCATTTCTTTCAGTTGAATATGTTAAGTGTGTTTTTATTCTCTATATGTTTGATTAACTACCTTGTACAGCGTTATAATGAAATAAGTTAAAAATCATTAAATGTTCTTTTAATAGAGAAGTAACACATTTGAAGCAGACAGTAATGCTTAAATAATAACAATTTTTGTTATTAAATACGCTTATAAAATACTTCTCCTAAGATTTAACTTAATTTGGGGGCATGTTGAGTGAAGTCTCCTTTATTTTAATTATTTATAGACTGAAGTACCAGACAGTCATAATATCTCTTTGTTTCTTTTAAAGCAGAAAAACATAGGCCTTGCATGGAAATTCTAAGAAATGTCAAAGAGCTAGTCCTGTTGGAAAGGTTAGTAGTTATAGAAAAATATTTAAAAAACATAAATGCAGCAGTTTTAAACATGGTTTAGTGCCCAGAATAACTTGTTGGTTTTGTTTTTCATTTTTAACATAAATATCAACTGCCACTGTATAATTGAGTCACAAACACATTTTGAATTCGGGAATTTTTATACTGAAATATTTCTCTGTGAACAAATCCCATCTCACCAAACAAAGATTTTGTTACTGTTTGTGTGTTTTAAAAGAGAGAAAGCCTTGTATTACATAATACTCCGTGGGGTATTTTATGTATCTATGTACTTTCTTATTCCACTCCCCTTGTCATTTTTGTGTTCCTCAGAATATCTAGGACAGCATTTTTGCATGCTTGCATATACATAAGAATATAGCATAGTGGTTAAAAACTTGGATTCTGCAGCCAGACTTCCTGGATTCAAGTCTTGTTCTATAATCTTTAGCTCTATAACCTTCGCAATTCACTCAAACCTGTTGTGCTTCAGTTTTCTCATCTATAAACTGGGAGTTGCATTAAGTGTTTGTGGATTGAATGAATTAACACATGTAAATCACTTAAAATAGTAGCTGGCACATAGCAAATTCTTAGTAAATGTTAACTATTATTTTTAACAAGTATTTATCAAGCACTTATTACATTGATACTGTGCTAGAAATTCTGGGGATGCCACAACAAACAAGATAGTCATATTTACTCTTCTTATAGAATTTACAGTTTAGTGGAAGATTCAGACAAATACACAGGTTGTTATAATACAGTACAAAAACTACTATGGTGGGGTGGGGTAGGGTGCCACAGTTGCCTAATGGGGGACCCCTTACCCAGACTAAGGAGATGAGGAAAGTTTTTCTGGACTAAGTGATGTCTACGCCAAGATCTGAAGGATGGGTATGGGTTTGCCATGTGCTAGTGGACAGGGTGGACGAATAGAGTTTCAAGTAGACCTATTATGAGGAATTTCTTCAGGGGAGAGAGAACATGGCACATTTAAGGACTTAAGGAGGCTTGGTCAAATGTACTATACAGTTCAGGGCAGGGGGTAGGGGGTGGTGCACAAGGCCACTTTATTCTGAGAAGGACAAGGAGTCACTGAAGAGACAGAAGAGGAGGGTGTCATGTTCAGATTTTAGTTTCTTAAATATCCCTCTCATTCCAGTGTAGATCGTGTATTAGAGTGAATTAAAAGCGTATACAGGGAGGCCAGTTAAAATGCCAGTAGAGCATGCAGGAGAGAGATGTTGGAGGCTTGGAACTAGAGTGGTAATAGTGAAAATAAAGAGGACTTGAGAGATCAGAGAGACATTTATGGGGAGAGAATCAGGAGGTTGTGGTAATAGTAGGGTGCTGGATGTGGAGCAAACGGGAGAAAGAAGACCTAAAGATGGACTCCCAGATTTCTTGCCTGAACGCGTGAATGGTACCATTCACTAAGACAGGAAACACTCACTGCAGTGGATGGACAATGGTTGTTGTTGCCACTCAGCATATATTCTTGGTAATTATGTCCCAATTTTCAACCGGGAGTAGGCCCCTCCTCAATTTCAATCCATGTGTTCCTAGATGGAGTTGACTCTACCTCCATTTCCAGGAGTGGAGCACATGATCCAGGCAGAGCCAATCAGTGTATCCCATTCTTCTAGACACATTTCAAGATACATTACAGCAACTCAGCTGTTAACAGTCAGCATGAATCTCAGAGCTTTTGTGGGACCTATTGAAATAGACAGGGACATGGAAATTTGCAGAGCTACTGTAGTTACCTTGAACCCGCTAAGGGTATGTCTATCTGAGAATGGAGCCAACACAATGTAAGGCAAAGCCCACAGACAGAAGCAAGATCCTGATGATATCCTTTAAGTACTGAATCCAGCCATTACTGAAGCTATCCTATCCCTTGGACTTTTTCATTTACGGGCAACTAGTATGTTGTCTTTTGGCTTAAGCCAGAGGGGTTGGTTTTGTTTTTTTTTTTAAATATATATTCAAAAACTGATAAAGATAAGAAACCATATATGAAATAACTAGTTGAGGGGAAAGATGATGAGTTTAGTCTTGGTTATGTTGAGTTTGAGGTGTTTGTGAGGCATCTTAGTAGAGTGGAGATGTCCAGTAGGAAATATGTTTAGGAAGTTAGTGACACCTGATAGAGTCTTTGGTAAAGATTTTTAGAAAGCCATGTGGCAATTCATACAAAAGAAATCTCAAAAAAAATGGTCACATTAGTTGACTTTCTAGTAGAACCAGCTAGACCCAAAGAGTTTGAAGGAGATAATTCTTCAGTTTCAGTTTCTTTAAGATTATTGGTCTATTCAGGGTTTATACTTCTGTGATATTCTGATATAATAAGAAATATATATTTAGTCTTCACCTTTGGTTCCTGGCACAGAGATCCTAAAACCTTTGTAATTTCCTAAGTGAGGGGGGTGCTAGGAGCATCTTTTGTTCTAATGTTTGGTCTTTGACCCGTTTCCTGACATAGAGCTCCTAAATCCCTTGGAATTTCCTAGACAATAAGACCATCTTTTGTTCTAACAAGGCATCTCTTAGAGGCTTCTGGATGAGGACCGTTCACCAGAAAGACCAAGCCATGATTAGAAGCTTGGAACTTTTAGTTTCACCCCTCATCCTCTGGGGAGGGGAATGAAGCTAGAGACTGAGTTAATTATTGATCATGCCTATGTGATGAAGCCTTTGCAAACATCTCTAAAGTAGGGTGTTTGGAGAGCTTCTAGTTTTGTGAACAAGAACACATAGAGATTCTGGAAGGGTGGTGTGCCCAAAGAAGGCACAGAAACTCCATACTCATTCTCATATGCCTTGCCTTATGTACCTCTTCATCTGGCTATTCATCTGTATCCTGTATCATATCCTTTATAATAGATTGGTAAATATAAGTAAGTATTTCTGTGAGTTATGTGAGCTGTCATAGTAAATTATAGAAGGAAGGTGTCATGGGAATTCCTCATTTGTAGTCAAGTCTGCCAGAAGTATGGGTAACCTGGGAACGTACTACTTGAGACTGGTATGTGAAGTGGAAAGCAGTCTCGTGAGACTGAGCCCTTAACCTATGGGATCTGATGCTAACTCAAGGTAGACAATGTCAGAATTGAGTTGAATTGCAGAATACCCAGTTAGTATTCATCAGAAAACTGAACTGAATTGTTGTGGGAGAAAAACCTAAACATTTGGTCACAGAGGTGTTGAAAATGTTGTGTGTGTGTGCTTTTCCTTTTCAACTTCTAGATCCAACATTTACAATGTCCATTTTGTCTCCAATTTACCAGTTGTGGTAAACTGAATAATTGGCTTCCCCAAAGATGTCCATATCCTAATTCCTGGAATCTGTGAATGTTAACCTCATATGGCAAAAGGCACTTTGACAACGTGATTAGTTAAGGATGTTGAGATGGGGAGATTATCCCGGATTATCCAGGTGGGTCCAAATGTAATCACACAGGTCCTCACGAGAGAAGGCCATGTGATGATGGAAACAGAGATTGAGATGATGCACTTTGAAGATGGAGAAAGGGGCCACAAACTATGGGATACAAGTAGCCTCTAAAAGCTAGGAAAGGCAAGGAAAAAGATTCTCTCTTAAGGCCTCCAGAAAGAACAAGGCCCTACCAACACCTTTACCCTGTGAAACTGATTTCAGACTTCTGGCCTCAAAAACTATGAGAGAATAAATAAATTTATGTTGTTTTAAGCCATCAGATTTGTTGTGATTTGTTACAGCAGCCATAGGAAACTAATACATCAGTGTAATGTTATATATAAAGATTTAACAGTTTTATTAAGATATAATTCTCTATCATAAAATTCATCCATTTCAAGTATAAAATTCACAGATTTGTACAACCATCACTGCAGTCAATTTTAGAACATTTTCATTGCCACAAAAAGATGTCTGTGCACTTTAGCTATCAACTCCCTATTCCTCCAACCCCCATAGCCCTAAGCAACTACTAATCTATTTTCTGTCTATGTAGATTTTCCTGGACATTTTATATAAACAGAATCACACAACATGTGGTCTTTGTGATTGACAAAATGTTTTCAGGTTTCATCCATGTTATAGGGTGTATCAGTACTTCATTTCTTTTTAAAGATGAATATTATTCCATTGTATTGATATACCAATATGAATATATTATGTCTTCTTTCTAAAGAAGCTGAGAGAAGAAAGAAATGAAAGTGTGTGTGTGTGTGTGTGTGTGTGTGTGTGTGTGTGTGTGAGACAACTCTCATGAGAGAGAACAAGCTATTTATATGTAGTATATTGTATCTATATATGTATATATCTTTAGTAATATTAGCCTTCTTATTTATGATTTCTGGTTTTCATCATTTGTTCATCTGGGGTCATTTTCTTAGCCCAATACAGCTTTGCTCCCACTTATATCCTTTGTTCTGTTATTGGCAAATATATTACATTTCCATTATGTTATAGGTTCAACAACACATTGTATACATGTTGTTTCATACAATTACTTTTTTTTTTAAATTTTATTTATTTATTTATTTGTTATTTATGGTTGTGTTGGATCTTCGTTTCTGTGCGAGGGCTTTCCCTACTTGCGGCAAGTGGGGGCCACTCTTCATCGCGGTGCGTGGGCCTCTCACTATCGTGGACTCTCTTGTTGCGGAGCACAGGCTCCAGACGCGCAGGCTCAGTAATTGTGGCTCACGGGCCTAGTTGCTCCGCGGCATGTGGGATCTTCCCAGACCAGGGCTCGAACCCGTGTCCCCTGCATTGGCAGGCAGATTCTCAACCACTGCGCCACCAGGGAAGCCCCAATTACTTTTTTAAAATTTATTTTTAATTGAAGTATAGTTGAATTACAGTGTTGTGTTAATTACTGCTGTACAGCAAAGTGACTCAGTTATACATATATATACATTCTTTTTCATATTCTTTTCCATTATGGTTTATCACAGGATATTGGATATAGTTCCGTGTGCTATATAGTAGGACCTTGTTGTTTATCCATTCTATATATACCAGTTTGCATCTGCTAATCCCAAACTCCCAATCCAACCCTTTCCCACCCTCCACCCCCTTGGCAACCACCAGTCTATTCTCTATGTCCCTGATTCTGTTTCCGTTTCATAGATAGGTTCATTTGTGTCATATTTTAGATTCCACATATAAGTGATATCATATGATATTTGTCTTTCTCTTTCTGACTTACTTCACTTAGTATGATCATCTCTAGTTGTATCCATGTTGCTACAAATGGCATTAATTCATCTTTTTATGGCTGAGTAGTATTCCATTGTATATCTTTATCCATTCATCTGTTGATGGACATTTAGATTGTTTCCATGTCTTTGCTGTTGTGAATAGTGCTGCTATGAACATAGAGGTGCATATATCTTTTTGAATTACAGTTTTGTCTGGATATACACCCAGGAGTGGGATTGCTGGATCATACAGTAGTTCTATTTTTAGTTTTCTGAGGAACCTCCATACTGTTTTCCACCGTGACTGCACCAACTTACATTCCCACCAACAGTGTAGGAGGGTTCACTTTTCTCCACACCCTCTCCAGCATTTGTTATCTGTAGTTGTTTAATGATGGCCATTCTGACCGGCGTGAGGTGGTACCTCACTGTAGTTTTGATTTGCATTTCATACAGTTACTTTTAGAATCAGTTAAGAGAGGAGAAGAAATATGCTGCCTTTTGTAATTACATAGTTATGTTTATTGGTACTCTGTTATTTCATATAAATTTGAATTACTCTGGGGGGACAGTTGTTTGCAGCCTGAACTTCTTTTAGTATTTTGTGTAAGGTGGGTCTGCTAGCAACAACTTCTGTTTTAGTTTATTGGGAAATGTCTTTACTTTTCCTTGTATTTGTTGGATATATCAATAATATTCTTGGTTGATAGTTTTTTTTTCCCTCTGTGCACTCTGGATAAGTTATCCCACTGCTTTTTGGCCTCGAATGATTCTGCTGAGAAGTTAGCTGTTCATCTTATTGCAGTTTCCTGAATTATTTTTCTTGCTGCAGTCAAGATCTTCTCCTAATCTTTGGCTTTCAGCATTTTTACTATCATGTGTATGTTTGTAGATCTCTTTGCATTTATCCCACTTGGAGCTCACTGACCTTCCTGAATGTGTAGATTAATATTTTCAATAAATTTAGGACCTTTTCAGCCACTGTTTTTTGAATATTTTTTCTGCTTTTCTCTCTCTCCTCTCCTGGTTTTCCTGTTACATATATGTTGGTATATTCAAGGATGCCCCATACATCTCTAAAGCTCTGTTCATTTCTTCTCCATCCTTCCTTCTTCATGTTATTTGGATTGCATAATCACTATCAATCTATCTTTAAGTTTGCTGATTCCCTCTTCTTCCAGTTCAAATTTACTATTGAGGCCCTCTGGTGACTTTTTTTTTTTTAACATCTTTATTGGAGTATAATTGCTTTACAATGGTGTGTTAGTTTCTGCTTTAAAACAAAGTGAATCAACTATACATATACATATATCCCCATATCTTCTCCCTCTTGCGTCTCCCTCCCACCCTCCCTATCCCATCCCTCTAGGTGGTCACAAAGCACTATGCGGCTGCTTCCCACCAGCTATCTATTTTACATTTGGCAGTATATGTAAGTCCATGCCACTCTCTCACTTCATCCCAGCTTACCCTTCCCCCTCCCCGTGTCCTCAAGTCCGTTCTCTACGTCTGCGTCTTTATTCCTGTCCAGCCCCTAGGTTCATCAAAACTTTTTTTTTAGATTCCATATATATGTGTTGGCATACGGTATTTGTTTTTCTATTTCTGACTTACTTCACTCTGTATGACAGACTCTAGGTCCATCCACCTCACTACAAATAACTCAGTTTCGTTTCTTTTTATGGCTGAGTAATATTCCATTGTATATATGTGCCACTTATCCATTCATCTTTCGATGGACACTTAGATTTCTTCCATGTCCTGGCTATTGTAAATAGTGCTGCAATGAACATTGTGGTACATGTCTCTTTTTGAATTATGGTTTTCTCAGGGTATATGCCCAGTAGTGGGATTTCTGGGTTGTATGGTAGTTCCATTTTTAGTTTTTAAGGAACCTCCATACTGTTCTCCATAGTGGCTGTATCAATTTACATTCCCACCAACAGTGCAAGAGGGTTCCCTTTCCTCCACACCCTCTCCAGCATTTATTGTTTGTAGATTTTTTGATGATGGCCATTCTGACTGATGTGAGGTGATACCTCATTGTCATTTTGATTTGCATTTCTCTAATGATTAGTGATGTTGAGCATTCTTTCATGAGTTTCTTGGCAATCTGTATATCTTCTTTGGAGAAATGTCTATTTAGGTCTTCTGCCCATTTGTGGATTGGGTTGTTTGTTTTTTTAATATTGAGCTGCATGAGCTGCTTGTAAATTTTGGAGATAAATCCTTCATCAGTTGCTTCATTTGCAAATATTTTCTCCCATTCTGAGGGTTGTCTTTTTGTCTAGTTTATGGTTTCCTTTGCCGTGCAAAAGCTTTTAAGTTTCATTAGGTCCCATTTGTTTATTTTTTTTTTTATTTGCATTTCTCTAGGAGGTGGATCAAAAAGGATCTGGCTGTGATTTATGTCATAGAGTGTTCTGCCTATGTTTTCCTCTAAGAGTTTTATAGTGTCTTGCCTTACATTTAGGTCTTTAATCCATTTTGAGTTTATTTTTGTGTATGGTGTTAGGGAGTGTTCTAATTTCATTCTTTTACATGTACCTGTCCAGTTTTCCCAGCACCACTTATTGAAGAGGCTGTCTTTTCTCCATCGTATATTCTTGCCTCCTTTATCAAAAATAAGGTGACCACATGTGCAGGGGTTTATCTCTGGGCTTTCTATCCTCTTCCACTGATCTATATTTCTGTTTTTGTGACAGTACCATACTGTCTTGATTACTGTAGCTTTGTAGTATAATCAGAAGTCAGGGAGCCTGATTCCTCCAGCTCTGTTTTTCATTCTCAACATTGCTTTGGCTATTTGGGGTCTTTTGTGTTTCCATACAAACTGAAATTTTTTGTTCTAGTTCTGTGAAAAATGCCCTTGGTAGTTTGATAGGGATTTCATTGAATCTGTAGATTGCTTTGGGTAGTATAGTCATTCTCACAATGCTGGTACTTCCAATCTAAGAACATGGTATATCTCTCCATCTGTTTGTATCATCTTTAATTTCTTTCATCAGTGTCTTTTAGTTTTCTGCATACAGCTCTTTTGTCTCCTTAGGTAGGTTTATTGCTAGGTATTTTCTTCTTTTTGTTGCAGTGGTAAATGGGAGTGTTTCCTTAATTTCTCTTTCAGATTTTTCATCATTAATGTATAGGAATGCAAGAGATTTCTGTGCATGAATTTTGTATCCTGCTACTTTACCATATTCATTGATTAGCTCTAGTAGTTTTCTGGTAGAGTCTTTAGGATTCTCTATGTATAGTATCATGTCATCTGCAAACAGTGACAGCTTTGCTTGTTCTTTGCCGATTTGGATTCCTTTTATTTCTTTTTCTTCTCTGATTGCTGTGGCTAAAACTTCCAAAACTATGCTGAATAATAGCGGTGAGAGTGGGCAACATTGTCTTGTTCCTGGTCTTAGGGGAAATGATTTCAGTTTTTCACCATTGAGAATGATGTCGGCTGTGGGTTCGTCATATATGGCCTTTATTATGTTGAGGTAAGTTCCCTCTATGCCTACTTTCTGGAGGGTTTTTCTCATAAATTGGTGTTGAATTTTGTCAAAAGCTTTTTCTGCATCTATTGAGATGATCATATGGTTTTTATCCTTCAATTTGTTAATATGGTGTATCACATTGATTGATTTGCATATAATGAAGAATCCTTGCATTCCTGAGATAAACCCCACTTGCTCAGGGTGTGTGATCCGTTTAATGTGCTGTTGGATTCTGTTTGCTAGTATTTTGTTGAGGATTTTTGCATCTATGTTCATCAGTAATATTGGCCCATAGTTTTCTTTCTTCATGACATCTTTGTCTGGCTTTAGTATCAGGGTGATGGTGGCCTCATAGAATGAGTTTGGGACTGTTCCTCCCTCTGCTATATTTTGGAAGAGTTTGAGAAGGGTAGGTGTTAGCTCTTTAAATGTTTGATGGAATTCGCCTGTGAAGCCATCTGGTCCTGGGCTTTTGTTTATTGGAAGATTTTTAATCACAGTCTCAATTTCAGTTCCTGTGATTGGTCTGTTTATATTTTCTATTTCTTCCTGGTTCAGTCTCGGAAGGTTGTGCTTTTCTAAGAATTTGTCCATTTCTTCCAGTTTGTCCATTTTATTGGCATATAGTGGCTTGTAGTAATCTCTCATGATCCTTTGTATTTCTGCAGTGTCAGTTGTTGCGTCTCCTTTTTTATTTCTAATTCTATTGATTTGATTTCATTTATTGTGTTTTTCATCGTTGCTTGGTTCCTCTTTAGTTCTTCTATGTCCTTGTTAAATGTTTCTTGCATTTTGTCTATTCTATTTCCAAGATTTTGGATCATCTTTACTATCATTATTCTGAATTCTTTTTCGGGTAGACTGCCTATTTCCTCTTCATTTGTTAGGTCTGGTGTGTTTTGACCCTGCTCCTTCACCTGCTGTGTTTTTTTTTTGTCTTCTCATTTTGCTTATCTTACTGTGTTTGGGGTCTCCTTTTCACAGGCTACAGGTTCGTAGTTCCCGTTGTTTTTGGTATCTGTCCCCAGTGGCTAAGGTTCGTTCAGTGGGTTGTGTAGGCTTCCTGGTGGAGGGGACTAGTGCCTGTGTTCTGGTGGATGAGGTTGGATCTTGTCTTTCTGGTGGGCACGTCCACGTCTGGTGGCGTGTTTTGGGGTGTCTGTGGCCTTATTATGATTTTAGGCAGCCTCTCTGCTAATGGATGGGGCTGTGTTCCTGTCTTGCTAGTTGTTTGGCATAGGGCGTCTAGCACTGTAGCTTGCTGGTCGTTGAATGAAGCTGGGTCTTGATGTTGAGATGGAGATCTCTGAGAGATTTTTGCCGTTTGGTATTACGTGGAGCTGGGAGGTCTCTTGTGGAGCAGTGTCCTGAAGTTGGCTCTCCCACCTCAGAGGCACAGCCCTGATGCCTGGCTGGAGCACCAAGAGCCTTTCATCCACACGGCTCAGAATAAAAGGGAGAAAAAAATAGAAAGAAAGAAAGAAAGAGGATAAAATAAAATAAAATAAAGAAAAAAAGGAAAAGGGGAAAAATTAATATATCCTACTCCCAAAGTCCACCTCCTGAATTTGGGATGATTCGTTGTCTATTCAGGTATTCAACAGATGCAGGCACATCAAGTTGTTTGTGGAGCTTTAATCCGCTGCTTCTGAGGCTGCTGGGAGAGATTTCCCTTTCTCTTCTTTGTTCATACAGCTCCCAGGATTCAGCTTTGGATTTGGACCCGCCTCTGCATGTAGGTCGCCTGAGGGCGTCTTTTGGGAGGTCTGACGTCTTCTGCCAGCGTTCAGTGGGTGTTCTGTAGGAGCAGTTCCACGTGTAGATATATTTCTACTGTATCTCTAATTCTATTGATTTGAGTCTTCTCCCTTTTTTTCTTGATGAGTCTAGCTAATGGTTTATCAATTTTGTTTATCTTCTCAAAGAACCAGCTTTTAGTTTTGTTGATCTTTGCTATTGTTTCCTTCATTTCTTTTTCATTTATTTCTGATCTGATCTTTATGATTTCTTTCCTTCTGCTAACTTCGGGGTTTTTTTGTTCTTCTTTCTCTAATTGCTTTAGGTGTAAGGTTAGGTTGTTTATTTGAGATGTTTCTTGTTTCTTGAGGTACGATTTTATTGCTATAAACTTCCCTCATAGAACTGCTTTTGCTGCATCCCATAGCTTTTGGGTTGTCATGTTTTCATTGTCATTTGTTTCTAGGTATTTTTTGATTTCCTCTTTGATTTCTTCAATGATCTCTTGGTTATTAAGTAGTGTATTGTTTATCCTCCATATGTTTGTGTTTTTTACAGATTTTTTCCTGTAATTGATATCAAGTCTCATAGCGTCATGGTCGGAAAAGGTGCTTGATACAATTTCAATTTTCTTAAATTTACCAAGGCTTGATTTGTGACCCAGTATATATTCTATCCTGGAGAATGTTCCATGAGCACTTGAGAAGAAAGTGTATTCTGTTGTTTTTGGATGTAATGTCCTATAAATATCAATTAAGTCCATTTTGTTTAATGTGTCATTTAAAGCTTGTGTTTCCTTATTTATTTTCATTTTGGATGATCTGTGCATTGGTGAAAGTGGGGTGTTAAAGTCCCCTACTATGATTGTGTTACTGTCGATTTCCCCTTTTATGGCTGTTAGCATTTGCCTTATGTATTGAGGTGCTCCTATGTTGTTGTAAATATTTACAATTGTTATATCTTCTTCTTGGATTGATCCCTTGATCATTATGTAGTGTCCTTCTATGTCTCTTGTAATAGTCTTTATTTTAAAGTCTATTTTGTCTGGTATGAGAATTGCTACTCCAGTTTTCTTCTGATTTCCATTTGCATGGAATATTTTTTTCCATCCCCTTACTTTCCGTCTGTATGTGTCCCTAGGTCTGACTGAAATGGGTCTCTTGTAGACAGCATATATATGGGTCTTGTGTTTGTATGCATCCAGCCAGTCTATGTCTTTTGGTGGAGCATTTAATCCATTTACATTTAAGGTAATTATCAATATGTATGTTCCTATTACCATTTTCTTAATTGTTTTGAGTTTGTTATTGTTGACCTTTTCCTTCTCTTGTGTTTCCTGCGCAGAGAAATTCCTTTAGCATTTGTTCTAAAGCTGGTTTGGTGGTGCTGAATTCTCTTAGCTTTTACTTGTCTGTAAAGGTTTTAATTTCTCCATCGAATCTGAATGAGATCCTAGCTGGGTAGAGTAATCTTGGTTGTAGGTTTTTCCCTTTCATCACTTTAAATATGTCCTGCCACTCCCTTCTGGCTTGCAGAGTTTCTGCTGAAAGATCAGCTGTTACCTTATGGGGATTCCCTTGTATGTTATTTGTTGTTTTTCCCTTGCTGCTTTTAATATTTTTTCTTTGTATTTAATTTTTGATAGTTTGATTAATATGTGTCTTGGCAAGTTTCTCCTTGGATTAATCCTGTATGGGACTCTCTGCGCTTCCTGGGCTTGATTAACTATTACCTTTCCCATATTAGGGAACTTTTTAACTATAACCTTTTCTAATATTTTCTCAGACATTTTCTTTTTCTCTTCTTCTTCTGGGACCCGTATAATTCGAATGTTGGTGCATTTAATGTTGTCCCAGAGGTCTCTGAGACTGTCCTCAATTATTTTCATTCTTTTTTCTTTATTCTGCTCTGTGGTAGTTATTTCCACTGTTTTGTCTTCCAGGTCACTTATCCGTTCTTCTGCATGAGTTATTCTGCTATTCATTCCTTCTACAGAATTTTTAATTTCATTTATTGCGTTGTTCATCTTTGTTTGCTCTTTAGTTCTTCTCGGTCCTTGTTAAACGTTTCATGTATTTTCTCCATTCTATTTCCAAGATTTTGGATCATCTTTACTATCATTACTCTGAATTCTTTTTCAGGTAGACTGCCTATTTCCTCTTCATTTGTTTGGTCTGGTGGTTTTTTACTTTGCTCCTTCATCTGCTGTGTGTTTCTCTGTCTTCTCATTTTGCTTAACTTACTGTGTTTGGGGTCTCCTTTTCGCAGGCTGCAGGTTCATAATTCCTGTTGGTTTTGGTGTCTGCCCCCAGTGGGTAAGGTTGGTTCAGTGGGTTGTGTAGGCTTCCTGGTGGAGGGGACAGGTGCCTGTGTTCTGGTGGATGAGGCTGGATCTTGTCTTTCTCGTGGGCAGGACTGCGTCCAGTGGTGTGTTTTTGTTTGTCTGTGACCTTTTTATGATTTTAGGCAGCCTCTCTGCTAATGGGTGGGTTTGTGTTCCTGTCTTGCTAGTTGTTTGGCGTAGGGTGTCCAGCACTGGAGCTTGCTGGTCGTTGAGTGCAGCTGGGTCTTAGCATTGAGATGGAGATCTCTTTGAGAGCTTTCGCCATTTGATATTACATGGAGCCGTGAGGTCTCTGGTGGACCAATATCCTGAACTCAGATCTTCCACCTCAGAGGCACAGACCTGACACCAGGCCAGAGCACCAAGACCCTGTCAGCCACATTGCTCAGAAGAAAAGGAAGAAATAAAGAAAGAAAAAAATAAAGTAAAGTTATTAAAATAAAAAATAATTATCAAAAATAAAAATAATAAAAAGTAATAAAAAGAAAGAAAGAAAGAAGAGAGCAACCAAACCAAAAACCAAATCCACCAATGATAACAAGTGCTAAAAACTATACTAAAAAAAAAAAAAAAGTAAAACCAAAAAAAAACCCCCCAAAAAATAGGACAGACAGAACCCTAGGACAAATGGTACAACCCAAGCTATACAGACAAAACCACACAAAGAAGCATACACACTCACAAAAAGAGAAAAAAGAAAAATATATATATCGTTGCTCCCAAAGTCCACCGCCTCAATTTTGGGATGATTCGTTGTCTATTCAGTTATTCCACAGATGCAGGGTACATCAAGTTGATTGTGGAGATTTAATCCGCTGCTCCTGAGGCTGCTGGGAGAGATTTCCCTTTCTCTTCTTTGTTCGCACAGCTCCTGGGGTTCACCTTTGGGTTTGACCCTGCCTCTGTGTGTAGGTCGCCTTAGGGCATCCGTTCTTTGCTCAGACAGGACAGGGTTAAACGAGCAGCTGATTAGGAGGCTCTGGCTCACTCAGGCGGGGGGGAGGGAGGGGTACGGATGCGGGGTGAACCTGGAGCGGCAGAGGCCGGCGTACGTTGCAACAGCCTGAGGCGCGTTGTGTGTTCTCCAGGGGAAGTTGTCCCTGGATCATGGGACCCTGCCAGTGGCAGACTGCACAGGCTCCCTGGAGGGGAGGTGTGGAGAGTGACCTGTGCTCGCACACAGGCTTCTTGGTGGCCGCAGCAGCAGCGTTAGCGTCTCATGCCCGTCTCTGGGGTCTGCGCTGATAGCTGCGGCTCGCGCCCGTCTCTGGAGCTCGTTTAGGTGGTGCTCTGAATCCCCTCTCCTTGCGCACCCTGGAACAATGGTCTCTCGCCTCTTAGGCAGCTCCAGACTTTTTCCCGGACTCCCTCCCGCTAGCTGTGGCACAATAGCCCCCTTCAGGCTGTGTTCACGCAGCCAACCCCAGTCCTCTCCCTGGGATCCGAACTCCGAAGCCCGAGTCTCAGCTCCTAGCCCCCGCCCGCCCTGGCGGGTGAGCATACAAGCCTCTCGGGGTGGTGAGTGCTGCTCGGCACCGATCCTCTGTGCGGGAATCTCTCCGCTTTGCCCTCCGCACCCCTGTGGCTACGCTCTCCTTCATGGCTCCGAAGCTTCCCCCCTCCGCCCCCCCGCAGTCTCCACCTGCGAAGTGTGTGGAAACCTTTCCTCCTTCACAGCTCCCTCCCACTGGTGCAGGTCCCATCCCTATTCTTTTGTCTCTGTTTTTTCTTTTTTCTTTTGCCCTACCCAGGTATGTGGGGGAGTTTCTTGCCTTTTGGGAGGTCTGAGGTCTTCTGCCAGCGTTTAGTAGGTGTTCTGTAGGAGCTGTTCCACATGTAGATGTATTTCTGATGTATTTGTGGAGAGGAAGGTTATCTCCGCGTCTAACTCTTCTGCCATCTTGAAGGTTTCACCCCTCTGGTGAATTTTTCACTTCAGTTGTGCTTTTCAAGACCAGAATTTCCATTTGGTTATTTAAAATAATTTCTATCTCCTTACTGATATTTTCTTTTGGATGTGACATTGTTATCATACCTTTCTTTACTTTTTAAATCATAAAGTCTGTTAGTTATTAGAAAATGTTTATAATGGCTACTTTGAAGATTTTTTCTGTTAAATTTGACTTCTGGTTTTTCTCACAGGCAGTTTCTGTTACCTACTTCTTTTTCAGTGCATGAGTCATTCTTTCCTGTTTCTTTGCTTGTCTCATAATTTTGGTGTTAGAAACTGGACATTTTAGATAATATATTGTAACAATTCTGGTCCTCACCCTTCAGAACTTATTATTATTTGCTTGTTTACTTATTTATTGACTGACTATATTATTTTAATGAAATATGTCTCTCTTTCTGCAGTATGGAGCCTCTGATGTTGCTCCTAAAGGGATACAACTTGGGTATGCCCACAGTCACCCTGGGAAGGCAGTGGATTTGGCAGTGCTTTTTTGGTCTATATCTTTCCTTGGTCATACCCAGCTGTTAAACTCCACCAATTGCTGGCTGATTACTCTATTTCAACAGTGCCTTGGGACATAGATTGCTCTACAAAGTGACCCAATAACATTTGGGCTCCTTTGAAAGGATAGTTCCTGAGGTCAGTGTTTGAGATATGTTCTGACCCCAGGAAGGTTCCTTCCAACTGTCTGTTTTCCTATTTCTCTCTAACAAACCATCCAACTTACATTTTAGCCTATATCTCCAATGAATCTATCAATTTCCTTCCAATTGCTTTTTATCGCACCTCAATTGTCTTTGAGAGTGCCTTTAGCCTTGAACTTCTCCATGCTCTGTTGGAAATGAAGTCAATTCCTTTGGGAACAAATTCCGAGTCCTCTGTTTTATAGCTTGATTTTCTCTGGGCAGAATCTCTGAGCCACAGCTCTAGTGCTGGGGATGGGGACAGTGGCACACCTCTCTAAGTGACACTCCCACTTTAGGAGCTGAGTTCTTGGTGGAGAGGAGGCAACAGCCCCAGGTCTTCTTGGCTTTCCTCTCCTGGTGTTGGGACCTCCATATCATGAGCCAGGGAAAGGGCAACTGGGGCCCCAATATTCTCGGTGGCACAAAGGTAGAACCTCCATTCCATGAGTGGGGGCTGGGTAGAAGAAAAGAGCCCCCATCTCAACCATATTTCAGAAAAGATGGCAGATCTTCCAGCTTCAAGGAGACGCATCTAATTTCTGGCATCAGAGTCAAGGCAGAGTAGGGAAGACTGGTCTATAAAATGAGTTAGCATTCTGGATAGTTCTTAGACTCAGGAAGTGGGATTCTCCAGAGGACAGCTACTAAACTTTCTGATAATCTGAGTAGATAGATCTTAGTGTTACATTGAAGCTTCTTTCTAAGATGATTAAGACTGTTCTACACTCTCTTCCATTAAGTACCTCTCTTTTAGTAATTACTAATAGATTATTGTTCACATCTCAAACTTGGCAGGACAAGTTACAACCAGTTATAAAAGGTTGCTGGTTCTCTTTGATCTCCATAACTTCTTACCTGCTTGCTACTAGAATTCTCATATCCTAATTTGGAAGACTTGTTGATATGCATAGCTCTTTACCTATTTTCTAGTGTATTCCACTCTTTTATTTCATATGGATTCTGATTGCCTTACAATGAATTTCCTTGTCCCACTAGCTTGTATCACTGTGGAGTTCAGAAATGTCAGCCCCTAGAGCTCTACCCATCTATCTCTATTCCCAGTTTAATTATGCTACGGAGAATGGTAGCACTACCTGATTGGGGAGGGAGTGAAACATCCCAGGCTGTCTTAGACATCAACTCTGAATCAACGAAGGCCAGCCAAGTCAAACTTTAAAGGTAAAAACCTGGACTGGATAGATGGATTTGTTATATATTTTTGTCTATATGCCTCTGCAAATTGTGTATAGGTTTTATCTGCCATTTGGCTGGTAGACTTTTTTATAGGATTTAGATCATAGATGAACACTGCTTGTTTCCAGGACTATTGAAACTTTACCTTACTCAATGGGTTTTAATTAGTGTTTCTATGGTAGGAGAAGGAGGTGAAAAAGAAAGATTGCTAGCTTTCTACCATAACTATAAGGTTTAGATTTGGATACTCTTCTATTGCAGAGATCGTAATGTTCCTCCAAATTTCCCAATAGTCTTATAGTTGGGTTGAGTCATATAACCAGTTATGGACAATGGACAATGGGTAGAAAGGACCTGTGTTTTAGACGAAGCTAAGAAGAACCCACAGCTCTCTTTTTCTTTGCTCTGTTGACCAAGAAGGCCATTAGAATCTCCATTATACTGGATCCCTGGAACAGACACCCTGTTGACCCAAGTGATTGGAGCTCCCTGACAAGTAGTGTGAGCCACAATGAACTTTTTTTTTTTTTTTTTGTACAAGCTAATGAGACTTTTGAGGTGGTTTGTTACTACAGTTGCTTGTCTAGATTAGTGTATCTTCTTTCTGTATACCTAAACTCAGATTCCATCAAAAAGTTGATGGCAAAATAAAAATCTCTCCAGATGGCTTGGTAGTTTTGCAAAGTTGAGTATATTGTATATCTTTATTAGTTGAAAAAATGAATAGAGATGGCAGAGAGGTTATTCTTAATAGGACAGGATAGTGGTTTTTGCACATGTCCTGTGCTGTATATTAGCCTTGCTTTTTAATGAATACAATAGTGAGGTAAATATCTTTATCAGTGTTTATTCTCCAGTTTAAGAGGGGCCTCTTAATTTAAAATGATAGGGCTCTTCTACTTGAAATATTTCAGTGAGTGATTCCTCTTTACTTGACATCTCCCTGTTATGTTAGGTTAGTCAATGTGTGATGAGAGATTGTATAGATAATCACAGGTATTAACCAAAGTCTTTACTCCTCCCTCCATTATTTTCATTTGCTTTTGGTGTTTATTCTGTTTATCAGCACCTCAATCTCTCAGAAGATTGGAAGGGGAAAGAAAAGAAATGGAGCTCTTTTCTTATATACTATATTCCTTTTTCATATATACTTTTCCTATATTATTTCCTATAATAACTCTGATCTTAAAAGGGTACCTCAGGATGTTGTTTCATCTATTTAAGAGTTTTGGGGGTGTGTGCACGTGCGCGCGTGCCTGTGTGTGTGTGTGTAAGAGATAGAGGGAGGGGGGAGGGAGGGAGGGAGGGAGAGGGAAGGAGAGAGAGAGAGAGAGAAAGAGAGAGAGAGAGAGAGAGAGGGAGGAGAGAGATTGGGAATTTAAAATGGATTTTTAAAAGGTATCCACATTCTCTGATTCTAGAAATTTTGGGTTGCCTCTATATATACCAAGAGTTGTGGTCCTTTACTAACTGAAAATATCCTCCATAATAACAAAAAATTCCTTATTTTCAAGTGGTATAGTGACTCTCTGTGCTAATTTAATAATAAGATTATTTGAAGATGTTGGCAATTAGAGAAATCCTTTTGCTGAGAAAAATTAAACATGTATGCTTTACACCTGTGGCAAATAAAGTACAATTATTGTTTGCCTTTGAACTTAATCAAATAAGCTTTAAATTTATTAGGCATATGATTATTTTTCTAAAATATAAGAGACAATTCTTTTCAGTATGTGGTTTAAATCATGAAAGCATGGTTGTTTCTCAGCAATTCCTTCAAAACTTGGGGCTTCTGTGTTTAGAGGAATCCTAGAGGCCAATCCAGGGGTTGAAGTATGGACAATACCTCTATCAATTCAAGTTTCTTCTTATTTAGTAAGAGATGTTTTCTGAGATGGAAGAGATTGGGTAGATTCTATGTTATAGAGATGAATATAAAATTCTATTTTTTTACCTAAAAAACTCTATGGGACCAACTATACTCCAGTAAAAATTTAAATAACAACAACAACAAAACTCTATGGGAAAAGTTTGAGGAGACTCAGTGAAAGGTATAAAATGGACTTAAATGGAAGAATCTCAATGACATAATGTTGAGTGAAGTAAGAATATATACATTATGGTTCCATTTGTAAAATATTTTTTAAAATGAAATTAAATGATATATTATTTAGGGATGCGTGGTTAGTAAAAGCATAATGAAAAAAGCATGGGAATGGTGAACACAATATACAGAGTAGAGGTTACTTTGGGGTAAAGGGAAGAGGGCTGCAATTAGGGAGATGTGTATGGAGGCTTCTAAGCCACTTTTAATGCCATAGTCCTAAAGTTGAGTGGTGGATACACAGATGTTCATTTTTATTCCAGTTTTCAAAACTGTACATATATTTTCTACACTCTTGGAATTGTGCCACATTTTACTATCAAATAAAAATGACAGTAAGTTCAATATGAATTTATGATGTGATATGGCTTGCTCAAAAAAGTTAATTACTCTTGTACATGGTATTATAAGAAGTCTGGAATTGAGGTAATTGAGGGTATTTCTCTATCTAGCCCTGATTATACCATGCTTTAGTACTTTGTTAAATTCTATGTATCCCACTTTACGAGTGATACAGATAATTTAGAGTGTGTTCATGCGACAGTGACAAGGCTGGTGATAATTTTTGGAACTCTGCCACATGTGGGAATAATTGAATAAGGAATTGAGAAGAGCAAAATTGAAGAAGAGAAGAAAGTGATCCACTGGGACACAAGTTTTCCTATATTTGAAAGGCAGGCATGTGAATGAGCTTAGATTAATCCTACATATGCCAAAGCATAGAATCAAAATCAATAGCTTGTTGCTGCAAGGAAATAGAGTTTGTCTTAACAGAACCAAGAATTTTCTAATCATTACATTTGCTCAATGAGTTGCCTTGAGAAGTAGTGGGTTTCCCACTGGTGGTATTATAGGGTAGGTTGTATGTCTGCTGGTGAGATATTATTAGGAGGTGGCCCTAAAAGCCCTCTGGACCCTAAGTTTCTTAGAAGGTTTCCAGAAGTCTCCAGTCAACCTGAAGTTTATATTCAGTATCTCCTACTTGAGTGGCGTCATAACTTAGTGACTAAGGGCCCAGACTCTGGAATCAGATTCCCGGGGGTGAATCCTGGCTTTGCCAATTACCATCTATGTAACTTTGAGCAAGTTACTTAACCTCTCTGTGTCTCCTTTCTGCAATCTGTAAAATGGGTTTGGTATCTATCTCACAAAGTTGTTATAAGACTTAAACGCGTGACATGTAGTAAACTCCACTAAATATTTATTTTTTAAATAAATAATTTCTTCTAAAGATCAGTTGCTCAGTTTACTTTGAATTAGTTATATTTGTGCTTTTGCTTTAAATGAAAAACTCCTTTTCCCTCTATTCTTATGGGTACGTATTTTTAATTATCTCCTGATTTACAAGGGAACTGGAGATTTTTTTAATCTGTGGGCTCTAAACTCAAGCAATTCCAATGAGTATAGAATTTTTAACTAAAAAAGCTGTTAACTTGACTTGAGTGGCTTTAGAATAGCTTTATTACATAATCACAGGGCCACAGAGCCCAAAGAGGACCTCGAGAAGATAATCCAGTCTCTCTTCTTACTCTTGGAATTAGGTACCTTGTCTTTGAGGGATTGCTGTAAATCCTGTCCCATTGTTGAACCTTTATATGGCTCATCCAATCATCACTAGTAGGAGGTGGATTGTCTGTTAAAAGTTAATGATGGTGAGCTGGGAGTCTGTTGTTTTCTGTTTATGCACAGCAGTGGAAGGGGAAAATCTATTTATTTAAATCAAAATGTAGCTGTTTACATTGGAAGCTTAAATTCTTGACACACCATGTCCTGCTTTTGAAAGGGCAATTTGTGGGATAAGGAATGTCACGGTGATGTTCTGGAGGCCACAACAGGCATATTTTCTGGTCATAAGTAGAAAGCAATGATTAAATTCAGGTTTCCTTTCTAGGAGATGCAAAAAAAAGCAAGAATTATTAAATTTAGGTTTTTAATGAGAAGGAAAAAAAAAAGGAAAGAAAATGAGGACGGATGAAAGGAGGAGGTTGTTTCTTCCTAGACCTGATATACACGGGTAGATTTCCTGCTAATGATTCATCTTGGTTGGGAGGGGCAGGAGACGTGGAGATACAAGTCCATGAGGAACAGAGTATACTTGGGCAGAAGTGAGACTTAGACCTTGATTATTACCTAAGGTTCATATAAGCTTCGACAAATATGCTGTTGATTTGTTCCAAACATGGAGTCATACCCATTCTATATTCTCTGGAATGGTCTGAGCATTGTGCCACCTCTGTAGGAAGTAGAGGAAGGCAGCTCTGAGTGGCTCTAGATGACTCTGGAGATCAGCCTGCTTATTAGGGCTTTCTGGGTTTGATACAACTTAGTATATCAGTCAGGAGAAGATGGGTAATGCTGCTGTAACAAAGTACTCCCAAATCTTGATGGTTTATAATCTGAGAGGTTTATTTTTCCTTATACTACATGCTTCCCCTGCCTCTATCCTTTCTTCACAAATCACTAGGGGCTGGAGGGGTAGGTTTTCTATGTCTTCCTGCCTTGTTGGTACTTCCTCTATGTCACAATCTTCTCCTTGCTGTAAGGAGTAATTCTCTTGGGTTATAATATTTAATGACTGTCAGAAAACAAGAGTAATGGGAAAGAGCAAAAAAGGGAACATTGGTTTAATATTTACAAAATATTAACCCCATTAAATTTGTAATTAAGCTGAAATTTTCTAAATCCATATATGAGAGCTATTAGAAAAATGATTAATTGAATATAGAGAGAAATAAAGGTTGACTGCTAGATTTGTGGCCTATGTAACCTAATTGGTGGATGGCAATGCCTTTCAATGAGGTGAGAATATTGGGAGATGGAGGAAGTTTCTGAGGGAGAAAGTCAAGAATTCTGTTAATATTTGCTAGCTTAAGAAGGTATAATTATGGGTGATTGTTTCTTTTCCTGCCTTTTTTTTTTTTGGTCCTAAGTTTTTCTTAAAGAGGCTTTAATAGTAAAAATAATTTAATAACCAAAATAAATATGTAGGTTACATTCTGATTTCTGTGTCTGGGACATCCGCTGCTTCTAAGGCTCCATCCCAGCCTGTGTTGGATCCAATCCGAGAATGAGGAATGTTGCTGGAGGAGCTTGGGATGAGCTTCCTGTGGTTTCTTAGATGCTTCTTGCTGGGTAGACAGGGCAGGGCGTATGGCTCAGGTTGCCAGGATGGTGTTAAATGCCTCCATTTGGTGCAGAGCGGCTTGATGGATGCTTTTGAACTTTTTTTTTAATGCTTCTCAGCTTGAAAATGTTTCCAATTTCCAACTTTTTCATGGGAATTTATTGAACATAAGTAAGTCAAATGTTTTTCTCATTAACTGGAGAACTTAATCATGTAGCATGACAAAGGAAAGAAAGACAGAAAGGATTCACAGTTCCCAAGAATGGGCAATTCCCTTGAAGGGATGGATCATTCAGTGAAGCTGTTTGGCCTGGGTTTTCTTTGAGTTTATTGTTTTCTTCATTTTGGCCCAATTAAGACTTTGAGTGTTTCTGACTACCTTCCCTGACCCTATCAATCTTTCTAGGCCTTGTGGTCTGAATACAGGTCTATCCAAGGAACTCATGGGGCCCTTGGCAAATGCCCTTTGACCTCCAACTCCTTTTTAGAAAGGTAAATTTTCTTGTAAGGAAATATGAAGCTTGTGTACAATGCAGGCCAACCTGATTAACTAGGATCATGGTGGTTTGTGCTTTCTGTTTGTTTCAACTGTTGCTATTGAAAAATCTTATAGAGGAGTTTAGTTATTTTCCTACTTTAGTAAATAGATTTACTTTTTCTATGGCAAATGAGAATTATGATTGTGTTACAATGTAAATATGGAAGGGGTAGGCAATAATTAAGTAGTGATAGGACATACACAAGACATGCTTTCAAGTATTTCTTCTATAAGCTATTTATTCATTCCTTTATTCCTCTATGCTTTTTATATACTGGTATTCAACTGAGTGCTCAGAATTATTTTTAAGAATGGTGGAGAATATTAAGATCAAGTCCCTGATCTTGGGCTGCTTACAAGCTAGTGGGAAAGAAAAGACATATACTTGGGAAAATAGATACCAGTACCTGGCAAAATATGACCAGTGCGACAGGAGCAAAGCAGAGAGAAATAAAGCTATAGAAGTTCAGCAAGGGTGCAGTCCCTGTGGACAGCATGATTTGAGAAGTCTTCTTGGAAGAAATGGAATGGGAGTTGAGATGTGAAGTCTGGATTAGCCGAGAGGGCAGTGGGGAGGGAGTTTTCAAGGAGTGAAGAAGCAAAGGCAGTGAGAGGAAAAAGTACTGTACATGTTCGGGTGGGGCACAGGGCAACAGCATGAGTACATCAATGTGTTTGGAGCAGAAACCTCCCCACCCCCACCACTAATTCTATTAGCTAAAGAGTTCATTGAGTTGAAGTAGAATAAAGCCTCAGTTCCTTACTTGCCCTCTGAGCCTCAGTTTCCTTGTTTGTTAAATGGAGTTAATCATATCTACCAGCCATGGATGCCATAAGGATTAAATGAAATACGATACTAAAAGCAAAGTGCTAAGTAGGGTTTCTTGCACTTTTTCATCCTCGTTCACTCAGTTCCTAGAGTTCCGCTTAATCCCAGTGCCTTTATACTATAAAGAAATCTCTCGCTCCTCCTTACAGATAATTTAAATTTTACTTTGCGCTTCTCTAGACCAGTTTCTAGTCAACTTCCGGTTTAGGAGAATTTTCTTGGCATAAGCCATTTCAATGTGTAAGGAGACCAGTGTCACATTCAAGAGCTTTAAATAACTCATCACTAACTATTGCAGGGTGGCTGGACCGTAACAAGATAAAAGGGAGTAGTTGGAGATAAGATAATTCTTTCTGCAATTATATCAACATCCTCCTTGACATAAACTTCACAGTAAACAACAGGCAAAATAAATGTCATTACTCTGAAGAATTCAATTAAAAACTGACTGTTACTGCATTTGATCCCTAGAGGAAGGTGACTCAGGTCTGGGAAGAGGGAGCACTGTACTGAATCTAATCCCCATGCCATGTTAGAGTTGTTTACACCAGCTTGAGTGGTTGTGATGGGGTCGTCCGCATCATCTGTTTCTTGTCCTCTGACTCACGGTTTCTGCTGTGGGGTTAACTCCCTGCAGTGGAAAAGGGGGGAGTTACTTGCCAGACCATATGCAATAGAAAACAGCAGATTGACTTAGGTTATGGTGGAAGCTGAAAGCACATAAACTCAAGACTCCCAGAGGATAACCTTGGAAGATTCTTTTAAATAGCATCCTCATAGAGGTGTCTAATTTTCAAGATCTATCTTGAAACCTTAAGTTTCCAAAGTTAGTTTATGGAAAAAGATTGAGTGAGGACAAATGGTACAAGGTATACAATTTTACTGCCTTTGCTTACATTTTTCGGTTTAGAGAAGCTGGAAAAAAGAATGCCTCCCTTTGATTTGCTGTAATTCTGCCTGGGCTAGGCCGTATGACCATGTTCATGTGTGTACAGGAGATTCTTGGACTTCAACTCTGTAAACTTGGGTTTCTGTGGTCCTATATTAGACAAGCTAATGTTAAAGAGTTTGAATGAGCCAATGAAACTGTAAAGCTGGAAATGCATGTGTTTCCCAGTTGGATTAGACAAGGCTCCTCTTGACACATAACCCTGACAACCCATGGATTTGTTGATTAATGGTGGCCTTAAATTCACAGTGTACCTGGATTATACTTAGAACTGTTAGAGAAGAATCTAGTTTTCCTCCCTAACTCATTCATCATAAACTTACTGAGCAACTACTATGTACCAGGCATGTGTTAGATGCTAGGGATAGAAAAACGAAAAGGACACAGTCTTGTGGGAATTTGTAGTCCAGTGGAGAGAACTGTGTGTAAACAGTTATGGAACCATGTGATAAGTAGGAATCTGTAGTGAGCTATGGTAGCAAAGAGGAGAAAACATTTAAATCCATTGATGGTTGGAGGGAGAGGTCAGGCTCTGTAGAAGAGCTGACCCTATAGTAAGTCTTGTAGGATGAGAAGGAGAAGGCAGGTACTATAGGCAGTGGGAGGAAGAACAGTTACACAACAGAAGCATGCTGGGCCCATACAGGCAGAGGGAAAAGCATGGCCCTGCAGGGATGGGCGGGCTGGTGGGGGATATACAAGTTAGACTATTAAATACATTAGCCCTCACTTCTTTTAATTCCTGTAGGATAAATAACCCAACCCAAAATGAAGCAGAAATATCATCACAGAGATCTTCAAATTAATTGGCGGATAGGTCCCAAAAGATAGAGAAGAGAAATGAGAAAGCAGAAATAGACTTTAGGTGAGAGCACGAGCAAGCAAAAGTGGATGAGTCAGGGAGTTCTGGCAGGAAACATGCCATATTTGGAAGAGCTGAACTGATTTATGAATGGACTATTTCAGGGGTAAGTTAAGGGCACCAACAAAGGATGGTGAAGCATCCTGGGACTAGCAATAGCAGGAAGACATTACCACTTTTGGGTCTGAAAGGGCAAGGGGAGGAAATGGTGTTATTGCAGCCCGGGAAGAGCTGGAGCCATGAGGGATCAGCAGCTGTTCAGGAGCAGTGGCTGTAAAGAAACACAGAACTACGGAGAAGCAGGGAGGGGGCAGGGAATGAACACCCCAAACTCAGCTTCCTTTCATCCTCTGATACAGGCCAAATCAATGGCAGCCAGAGTATAAGGGAGCCCAGATGATGAATTCTATAGAGATCAGCCCTTAGGTTGCTTCTCAGCCCCCAATACTACTCTGTGTGCTAATTTACATTAATGATATAATAAAGTTGTTCCAATGACACTCCATTGGATTCCCTTGCCCCTGCCTCAAACCAAGCTGTTAGTTCTCAGACTTGCAGAACACAATCTCTGTTTCTATTATAATAGCCCTGATTTCATTCTTCTTCAGAGTCTAACTAGTCATGCACATGTCAGTATCCACATTAGGGTGTCACATCTTATACAAAATGCTTGTGTTGTACCATCCAGAGACTCAGCCCCACTTCAGGATCAAGGCATTCGTTTCCCTAGATACTGGGAATGTTTGCTATTGACAGTTCATAGTTGATAGTTCCCTCCTTGGAAACTGTCCTCACCCAGGATTATGCCTTCTCCTTGGGGTAGCTTCCATTTAAAGACTGGCTGATCCAGGGGTACAAAAGCCCAACACTTCCGCTTCAGTTGGAACCACTCTGTAGGTCCATCCCAGAACTCCCCAAGAGATTGGCAGAGGCCTTTTTTGAGACTATATGGCCCTCTGACCAATCTTGCTTCTTTAGCTTCTTCACAGGTCTTACTCTCAGGAGCACTTCCCAGTAAAACTTCTGCAGGTAAATCTTCCTTATTTACTTATGTTTCTCCATATCCCTAGTACAGTGTTTTGCACATCCTAAGATATTAATCAAAAATGATTGTTTAATCAATGAAATAAATGGGTTATGTGGCATTCATTCCTTCATTCATTTATGGAGGTACAATTTACATACACAAAAATTCAGCCTTGGTAATTGTATAGCTGATGTGTTTTGTCAAATATATAAAATCATGTAACCTCTACCACATCCAAAATGTAGAGTATTTCCATCACTACAAATAGATCTTTCATAGTCCTTTGCAGTTAATCGCTTCACACCAAGCCTCTGGCAACCACTGATCTATTTTCTGTCCCCATGGTTTGACTTTTCTAGAATATCATATAATGAACTCATATGGTATGCAGTCTTTTCTGTCTAGCCTTTTCACTTAGCACAGTGCTTTTTATTTTTTAAGTCAGTTTTTTTGAGGTACATACACTAAATTTCAGCTCTTATAGGTGTATAGTTCTATGAATTTTGAAAAACAATAGTTATGTTTCCACCACCACAATCAAGATATAAAATATTTCCATCACCCCAGTTATTTAATTTGTTTATTCATTAAAAAAATTTTACCCATATTTATAGATGTAAGTGGTATTTTACTGTAGATTTAATTTGTATTGTAGATTTAATTTGTATTTGTAATTTGTACAAATACAAAAATTTGTATTTTTGACCAATAATATTAAAAAATTATCAAGTGCTTATTTGCCATTGAAATTTCTTTGGTGAAGTGTTGGTCCAAATTGTTTGCCTTGCCTATTTTTAAGTTGTGTGTGGGCGTGTCTTTTTCTTATTTTTGAGAGTTGTGACTTCAACTAAACACCACTGGTTTCCAAAATTTTTTATATATTGTATTTTCATTTTTATTCAAGATATTTTCTAACCCATTATTTTACTTCCTTTTTGACTTGTAGATTATTTAGAAGTGTGTTGTTTAATTTCCAAATTTGAGGATCTTCAGATCCCTTCTTTTATTAATTTATAGTTTCATTTTCTGTGATCAGAAAACATTCTTTCTGTGATTTAATACTTTTAAATGTGTTGTTCCATGGCCCAGAATATGGTCTATCTTGGTGAATGTTCCATATGTTTTTGAAGAATATGTGTTCTGCTGTTGTTGGATGGAGTGCTCTATAATTGTCAGGTCAATTTAGTTTATAGTGTTATTTAGATCGTCTATATCATTAACTGATTTTTTTTCTAGCCTAATCTTTTAAAAAATTAATTAATTAATTAGTTTATTTAATTTTGGCTGCGTTGGGTTTTTGTTGCTGTGCACAGGCTTTCTCTAGTCACGGCGAGTGGGGGCTTCTCTTCGTTGCGGTGCGCAGGCTTCTCATTGCAGTGGCTTCTCATGTGGCAGAGCACAGGCTCTAGGCGCGCAGGCTTCAGTAGCTGTGGCACGTGGGCTCAATAGTTGCGGCTCATGGGCTCTAGCACGCACGCTTTGTAGTTGTGGCACACGGGCTTAGTTGCTCCGCGGCATGTGGGATCTTCCCAGACCAGGGCTCGAACCCATGTCTCCTGCATTGGCAGGCGGATTCTTAACCATTGAGCCACCAGGGAAGCCCCTCGTTAACTGATTTTTCTGTCTACTTGTTCTATCGATTACTGAGAGCGAAGTGTTGACATCTCCAGCTATAATTGTGTATTTCTCAATTTCTCATTTCAGTTCTAAAGTTTTCAGTTCTAAAGTATTTTGAAGGTGTGCTATTAAGTGCATATACATGTAGAGTTGTTCTTTCCTTTTCATGAATTTACCCTTTCATCATTATATAATATCCTTAGTGTGTTAATATACCTTATTCTGATGTCTACCTTTTCTGGTATTAATCAGTTCCCTTTGATTGGCAGTATAATTTTTTTATCGTTTTACTTTTTACTTATCTGTATCTTTATATTTAAAGCAGATTTATTGTAGACAACATATAGCTGGGTTTTGCTTTCTTATCCAACCTGATAATATCAGTCTTTTAATTGAACTGTTAATTTCAATTTTAGTTAATGTAATTCTTGATATGGTTGGGTTTAAATATACTAACTGCTACATGTTTTCTACTTGTTTCCTTGGGTCTTTGTTCCCGCTAAGAGTGCCTACTTTTAATTGAATATTTTTTATTATTTCATTTATTTTCATAATCAGCTTATTTAGTGGTTGCTCTAGGATTTAAAATGAACAGCTTTAACTTATCACAGTTTACTTCCAAATATATCACTTCACAAATGGAGTAGAAACCTTACCAAATACACTTCCATTTTCTTTCTTTTGATCTTTGTGCTGTTTTTAGATTTTTTTCCTTTTGCATGTATTATCAACCCATGAACATATTATTACTATCATAGCTTTAGGGAGTCAATTATATTTTAGAGAATTTCAACATAAGAAAAATGTCTGTTATATTTAACTGCATTTTTACCATTTTCAGTGCTCTTTATTCTTTTATAAGGACTCAGTTTTCTATCTGGTATAATATTTCTTCTGCCTGAAGAACTTTTAATATTTTTTGTAATGCAAGTCTCCAAGCAGTGAATTCTCTCAGCTTTTGTTTGTCTGAGAAAGTCTTTATTTCAACTTTATTTTTAGAGACATTTTTTTAGAATATATAATTCTAAGTTGACAATTTTGTTTCTTTCATTACTTTACAGGTGTCCTATTATCCCCTGGATTATACAGTTTGACAAAAAGTCTGCTGTAATTCTTATCTTCCACTGTAAGTAATGTTTCTTTTCTTTTTCTCTGCTTCAAGATTTTTCTCTTTATCTTTGACTTTCAGCAGTTTTACTACAATTTTTTTATAGCTGTGGGGTTTTTTTAAAAATTGTATTTATCTTGCTTAGGGTTTTCTGGGATTCTTTGATTTGTTTTTGCCTTTTATTAATTTCAGAAAATTCTTGACCATTACCTCTTCAAATGTTTCTTATGTTCTCTCTTCTTATTCTAAGAATACAATTTGTTTGGTTTTCTTCCAGAATTTTTAGATAATCTATTCTTTTTCTCTCATTTTCCTCTTGCCTTTCATTTAGGATAGTTTCTATCTATCTTCAAGCTCATTAATTATTTCCTCTGCTGTGTCCAGTCTGCAGATAAACCTGTCAAAGGAAAAAAAATATGTTTAGTATTGCCATCCGGATTAGTTTCCTATTTTTGCTGTACCAAATTACCACAAACTGTGGCTTAAAACTACAAACTTTATTATATTAAAGCTCTGGAGGTCAGAAGTCCAAAATGGGTCTCAGTTGGCTAAAATCTAGGTGCTAGTAGTCTGTTTTCTTTCTGGAGGCTGTAGAGGAGAATCCATTTCCTTTTTCCAGCTCCTAGAAACTGCCTACATTCCTTGATTCATGGCCTTTTCCTGTATCTTCAAAACTAGCAGCATAGCATCTTTAAATCTCTATCTAACCTCTTGCCTCCCTCTTTCACTTAAAAGAACCCTTGTGATTATATTGGGCTCAACTGGATAATCCAGGATAATATAGCCCCATCTCACTATCCTTAACTTAATTATATCTGTGAAGTCCCTTTTGCCATGTAAGGTAACATAGTCACAGGTCCAGGTTATTAGGAAGTGGGCATCTTTGGGGGATCCATTATTCTGCTGACCACACGACATTATTCTCTTTTATGATTTTTATCTTTAGTGGGTTGAATAGTGCTCGCCGCCCCCGGCCCCCCAGTGACATGTCCATGTCCAAATCCCTGGAACCCGTGAATGTTATTTGGGAAAATCTTATTTGCAGATGTCATTAAGTTAAGGTTCTTGAGATGAGATCATCCTGGAATGCCTGAGGGGGTCCTAAATCCAATTATAAGTGTCCTTATAAGAAACAGAAGAAGACACAGACACACAGGCGAAAAGAGAGTGTGAAGATGGAAGCAGAGATTGGAGTGATGTGGCCCCAAGTCAAGGAAGCCAAGGAATGCTGATGGCCACCAGAAGATAGAAGAAGCAGAGAAAATTTCTTCCCTAGAGCCTCCAGAAAGAGCTGGTACTTTGATTTCAGCCTTCAGGCCTCCAGAACTGTGAAAGAATCATTTTTTCTTGTTTTAAGCCACTCAACTTGTGGTAATTTGTCCCAGAACCCCTAGGAAAGACATACATCTCTCTGTTTAAGTCCTCCATCTCTTCATTCATGTATTACATTTTTCCCTCTAAATCCTTTAATATATTAATTACAGTTATTTTGAAGTCCTTGTCTGTTAGTTTTAACATCTAGGCCCAATCCTGAGTCTGTTTTTTCTCTTGACAATGGGTTGTTTTGTTCTTGCTTTTTATGTTTATCATAATTTTGTTTACATGCCAGATAATGTGTATAAAAGAACATTAGACATTGAGCTAAGTAATGTTTATGCCCAGAACTAAGCATACTTCTTCTTCTATTAGATCATGATTCTTCTGGAAGTTGAGGCTGTCTAATCGGTAGATGAGCTGGGTTTGGATTTGCTGTTGTTGTTGCTATGTTGTGGTTAATTTCAGCGAATTCAGGGCTTCAGATTCCTCCAGTGGTGAACTATTAAAAACCTTGTTCTTAGTGTGAGGCCTGGAATACTAGAGGGATTTTCTAGATGTTTCTTCTCCATCCTCAGCTTTTAACAATCCCTAAGTGCATTTGTCACAGAAGGGATTTATCTCCATGTTCTTGTCCTTCCCCTAGCCTTAGACTTCTATTGCTTATTACTTTGTGCAAGGCTCATGCTGGGGCTGGGGTTTTTTCCCTTCTCCTGCTCCAGCCTCAGGCTTAGGCAGACGCTGTGCTCCAGAGCCTCACATGCCAGGCTTTTTAATCACTCCTACTTCTCTCCTGTGATAAGCTAGTCATCTTGGCCTCCTCTTCAGTTCAGTTCACCCATGTGTGGGTGAACTCTGCCTTTTAATGAATTTCCTACTCCTCATTGATCAGTAGCAGGACTCTGTTTTGTATCAGTGTAGGATCTTGAGCACAAGCATGTCTACCTTTCGCCCAGAAGCAGCCAACTTTTGCCTGGGAATAAGTACATGACAGTGTTTCCTAATTCGCCCTTAGGACCTGATACTTTTTACTTCACGTAAAAGCATGGTCATATCTAGGATATGAGTAGGTTCTTTTGACTACCCCAAGAGTAGACAGATTTTTACTTCCTATCAAGAAGATTCTGGGCTGTGGGCAGTGGCCCCTGCTTGTTATCCTGAACTCATGCAGAGCCCAGTGGGAGATGAGATTATGTAGGTGCTCCTGTTCTACTTTCAGACTTTAGCAGAACCTACACATCTTTGCCACCAAGAGGAGCTTTCCAGTTTCCTACCTGCCCCTAGTCTTTCTTGTAAATATCCAGTGGAGGCCTGTGGAGAGTAACTGGTGAGTAGGTGCAGGCTCCCTTGCCTGTGGCTCCTGGGATTCTGTACTTTCACACTAGTCCACATGTGTGCTTTAAAAATGTGTTAAAATTTCAGTTGTATTTTTCTTACCCACTCCTATGGCTGCCTCCTTTTCCTCCCATCCTCCCTCCAAGGTGGAACATTGGGTGTCCTATGTTTCCTTTGAGCCACCTTTTGCCCTTTAGAATTTAGTTCACCTGATTACCTCGTAACCTCAGCTCACTGATGAACTCAAGACTGATTATTTTTTAGAGTCTGTCCTTTTCTAAGGCAGTGTAGATTATCTAAGAGAATAGGTTCTTGGAAGCAAACAGACAAATCCAGAAAACCACATTGTTTCTAGGACATTCTGTAGCACAGCTGACCCAACTTTTGCAACAAGTCAATGGTATGGAAAAATAAATAAAAGGAGCGAGTACTCAACAGTTAGAGACCTAAGAGATACAATAACGCAAGGTAATTTGCAGGCCTTGTTTGTCTCTTGTTTCAAACAAGCCAACAGTAATAAGTTTCTTAAACAAGTGGGAAAATTTGAATATGGACTAGGTACTAGAAGATACCATGGAATTATTGTTAATTGTGAAGAAAGGATAATAGCATTGTAATTATGTTTAAAAATCAATAGTTTTTTAGAAATACATAATAAAATAGACAGATGTGAAATGACGATGTCTGGGATTTGCATTAAAATACTCCAAAGGTTGGAGGTTAGGTGGGGGAGGCAGATATGTGACGCAAGTGTGTCCAAATCTTGATAATTTTGGAATTTAAACAGATCACCTAGGGTTTGTGAGGTGAGGAGAATGAATTAGAAGGGTACAAGAGTATAAGTAGAGAAATCACTGCTGTGGTCTACATGAGAAATGATGATAGCTTGGACTGAAGGGAGCAGTACATAGTAGGTTCTCAGCAAAGATTTTGTTAAATGAAGTCATGATAATGATATGTTTCATACACACACGCAGGTTTTTTTTTTTTTAACAAATGTAAAAAAGTAGACTGTGTTCTTTCTGCAAGCAACATTAACTTCAAATCAAAATGTAATTGGAAAAGAGCTCCTAGACCCAGGAAACCTAGAATCGCTCAGGTCATACTCTGCCCAAAGAAATCTTTCCCTATAAGCTTGTCAGAGGATCTGGAATTCAAATATTTTTTACTTGGACTTAAAAAAAAAGTATAGATTATCAACTTTTTCTGTTTGGGTGATAGTGACATTCTTTTGTAGCTTCTCTATCCTAGGTGGAAGCAGAACTACATTTATTAATTTAATAAATATTCATATCAGGACTTCCCTGGCGGTCCAGTGGTTAAGACTCCAGGCTTCCACTGCAGGGGGCGGGGGTTCCATCCCTGGTTGGGAACTAAGATCCCACATGCCACGTGGCATGGCCAAAAACAAAACAAAAAAAACAAAACAAAACAAAAAAACCCAAAAAACACAGCAACAAATGTTCATATCAACAGATGTACACCTGGAAGACGAACTGATATCTCAAACTTAACATATTCATAATGGAACTTTTGGGTTTCTACAACCTCTTCCTGTTCTACCCCATACCCACCTCAGTAAATGGTACCACCGTCCACCTAGTTGGTCAAGTCAGAAGCCCAAGAGTTATCCTTATTTTCTCTTTCACCTCACACATCCAATCCAACAATAACCACTACAATTCCAAAACAGATATAAAATCCACTCCCTTATTCCCATTATTGCTGTCACTAGTGTTATCCAGGCTCTCATGGTCATTTGCCTGGACTTCTATGAAAACCAGCAAACTGGTCTCACAGCTTTTACTTTTGTCCCCCTAGACTACATTATCTACCCAGAAGCCAAAGTCAAAAACCTAAGTCAAATTACATTCTAAAAACCTAAATTAAATCAGAGCATGTCAAATCCCTGCTCATAATCATTCAGTATCTTCCCATTGCCCTTAGAATAAAATTCTAACTCCTCACCATGGCCTGGAAGGCCCTGAATGATCCAGCTTTGACTACTTCTGCAACTTCATTTTGGGCCACTTTCTTCCTCACTCAGTCTATCTGGCTACATTGACATCTTTCTGTTTCTTGAATACACCAAGTTCTCTTCCCACATGGTCTTTGTCTTTGCCTTTCCCTCTGCCTGGAAGCTCTTTCTTAGAACTTTGCAGTGCTAGCTTCTTCTCATTCTTCAGGTCTCAGCTCGAATGTTGCCTCTTTAGATATGCCTTCCGTGACCCTCATGTCCAAGACAGCTTCATCTTCACCTCCTCAAGCCCTATTATTTTCTTTCTCAGCATCCTGTTTGTTTCCTTTATAGCACTCATTAAATAAACATTTGTTTATTTGTTTTTTGTGTCTTTCCCTTACTAGAATGTGAGTTTCTTCAGGGTTAATTTAGTACTGCATCTCCAGTGTCAAAAACGATGGCTAGAACATAATCAGTACTCAATAAAATTTGTTGAACAGATAAACTTTTTTAGCACCATCTATCTATCACCCTAGATTTGTTGATGGGGATACAGTAGCAGCAAGCAAGAAAGAGTAGTGCTTAATCTTTTGTAGCTCAATACTTTATGAGGGAGATAGATATTAACCATCAGTTAACAAAATTAACCATTTAACTATAATTGTAGTTGGAGCTCTGGAGGGAACGCATACAGGGGAACTTGACTTTATTTTCCCCCAAGGAAGTGAGGTCTGAGATAAACTCTCTAAGTCTCAGTGAGAATAAACCAGTGAAAAGGGGTGAGGAAGATCAGTCTTAGAAAAAGAAGTAGTATATGTAAAGGACCTAAGGCAGGAAGAAGTATGGGTTTGAGACATCAGAAGTAGTCCTGGAAGGTTTTTGTGCTGAACTCGAGTCTTCTTGGACCCCCTGCTCCTGGTGGTTTTGGTCTTAGGGGTGCAGAGTTGGGCTGTTGCCTCACTCAGTGGTTCTTATAAATTTCCATAGGCATACATCCTTGTACAATAGGCACAAGGAGGCCACATTTGCTATAACTGGAAAGATTATAGGTGTAATAGGTTTTCTTTCCACCCCAACTTCTCTTCATTCCGACGTATATCAGAGGCAAAGCAGCCCCTTCTTTGACTTATACTTGCAGACTAATACTTAAATGTGTGACAGTGAAATGGTGAAAAGCAGAGTTGAGTCTGGTGAGTAAGAAGAGCACTGGTATGACCTCAAGGAGTCGCCACTACCCTGACTCCACGGTGGTCCACCTGCGAGATTCTGCAAAAGCCATTAGCCCTCTCCGGACTTCTGCTGTCTCGTTTGTACGATAAGACATGTGAATCTATCAAAAGAGGCCAGAAATTAAACAGATTATTTACAACCACACAATGAAGTTATTAGAATAGAAAGCAGAGTTTGGAAATTTATCTCAATGGAAAGCTATTTTATTAAAATAATACATAACCTGGAATTCATGTCTAAATTATTTGGCTTGGTAATTATGCTAGAGAAGAGAGCAAAATGCTTTCTACCATAGTTTATAAAACACCATCAAAGAAAATCTGAATTTATAAAGTTGATACGTTGTGGGGTACCTTGTTTTCAAAATGATTTATAGCAAGGTACTATAAATAACTACCTCGTTAAGTACATTTAAAATACCTTATTGTAAAGATTTTATTTATACAATACTTGACAGGAACACCTGTTGAGAGGCACTCCCAACTTGTACATGTTTGAGGAATCAGAGCATTTGTGGACATATCCTTGACCTCTGTAAACTTTAAAATATAAAATGTTACTCAAAAAAAGAATTCTGGGATTTAAATCAACTTTATTTCAACTTTGCTTACTTTTTATGACATATGTGCATTATTGTTTCATCGCTTTCAAACCTGCCTCATGTTTTTCACAGTTAACTTTGATTTATTCTTGTGAGCAGACTGTTGAATCAAAGCACTACATTTACTAATGATGGTAGATTTTTCTGAAGCTCTTTTTGAAACTCTTATTGATAAAATGTCCCTTTGTTATAGAGTGCAGTGTGGTTTGCTTAGGGTAATTGTGAAGAAGGCAGGATGTCTGTCTTTGCTTGGTTTCCTAGCCACAGCATCTCATTTGGAAATAGTCTATTTTGGGTAGTTAAATCCATTCCTGGGGAACCTATCCTTTATGGTTTATGTTTTCCTCTTTTTTTTTTTTAAGTACTTCATGCAAGTAATTTGACATGAGGAGATCTTGAAGGTGTTGATTTCCTGTGGCAGTGGTGACTTCCCTGTCACGGGAGGTGTTCATTTGGGCACAGGTGCACAGTCACTTGGAACCATTCTTTCATTAAAGAACAAATATTTATTAAACACCGCCTTTGCCAGGCACTGAGATACTCACTAGGAGTTCAAAAGGCATGATCTTAGCACGTATTCATATTAGGTGTTAGACATGCAGTTTTAATACAGAAGTTGACTATTCTAACGGAGAATAGAGAGTTCAACCATCAAACTACTGTGTGGCCTAGAAGACCTTTTAAAATACTGACTGATTTCTGAGAGTCTATGAATTAACTTCTAAGAGCTCTAGAGGGATTATTGGAAAAGGTAAATGAGAATGGTCTTTGAAACCAGACAGTTCCGTGTTAGAAACCTGGCTGTACCACCTCTGAGCTTTGTGAGTCTTGGGCAAGTCCCTAAGCTTTCTGAAGCTCAGTTAGTTTTTTTTTAACCTTTAAAAGGGGAATATTTGGAAGAGGGCTAAATGGGATAATAAACCTATTAGGTGTGATGGGGTGAAGGAGTGTTTAGTGAAAATGAAGATTGGATTAAGCACAAATACTTCAGGGTCTTTTTTTTTCCTAAATATATGTGTCTGTGGGATTGGGGGGATGAGGTAGGGAGGATGTTTTATAATAAAGAAGTAAAAGGGAAGAAAAATGTGAATACCTAGTTCACTGGGAAAACACTGCAGTCCTAGACTGGTGACAGACGATGAACTGTGTGGCCTGAGCCGGCTCTGAAGGCAGGGGGCCTCAGCTTAGGGCATCCCATGTGCACCCAAAGAAGATAATGACATTCAGTGTGTCCCAGTGCATGTGCCTGATGACAGTTTTGTGATCAGGCATTGTTTGCAATCTCAGAGAACCTGGAAAATTTAATTTTAGTAGTCTTGATCTTTTGGACAGAAAAATTCTTTTAAAAATATTTAATGGCTTTATTTATTATTTCTCATTAAGGAAAGAAGAATAGTGTATTCCTGGCCAAATCCTAACTTGTTAGCAGCTAGTTCTTTGTGAGACACTTGAGTGATAATGGCCAGTGTTTTGTAGCTTTTTGCCAGTTACAAATACTTTCACGTGGACAATCTCATTTTTATCACCCCCATTTTACAAATGAGAGAAGAGAAGCTCAGAAATGATTTGTCTGAAGTCACACAGATAATATGTGCTAAATTTGAGACCTGAACTCTGGTCCTTCCCATCATACTGGACATAAAATTATGGGCCATGCTTCAGATTAGGAGATCAGAATTTTCAATGAAAATAAAATTAAAATTGGATTGATACCTGTCAGTCTATTTTATGTCAGTCTTAAGTATGAGTGGATAATCTTAGAAAAGCTCTTATATTATCATCTAGTTTAGCCCTGCTGATCAATTACTATTTGACTCAGTTTTTATATTCTGCTCAATATGATGTCACTTAAAACTTCACAGATTATAATGAGCTGGTAAAAATTTTTTTTAATTAATTAATTTATTTTTGGCTGCGTTGGGTCTTTGTTGCTGCGCGCGGACTTTCTCTAGTTTCAGCTAGCGGGGGCTACTCTTCGTTGTGGTGCGCGGGCTTCTCATTGCGGTGGCTTTTCTTGTTGCGGAGCACAAGCTCTAGGCGCGGGCTTCAGTAGTTGTGGTGCACGGGCTCAGTAGTTGTGGCTCTCGGGCTCTAGAGCGCAGGCTCAGTAGTTGTGACGCATAGGTTTAGTTGCTCTGCAGCATGTGGCATCTTCCCGGACCAGGGCTTGAACCCGTGTCCCCTGCATTGGCAGGCGATTCTTAACCACTGTGCCACCAGGGAAGTCCCGAGTAAGATGGTAAGATGTGACAAACAACTCCTCACTCACTCAAAACACACACACACACACACACACACACACACACACACATACCCAGGCATTTATTTGAATTTAAGAACTGTATGGAACTGTATGGAATAATTAATTTAAGCAATTAATTAGAGAGAGTGACATGGACATATATACACTACCAAATGTAAAATAGATAGCTAGTGGGACGCAGCTGCATAGCATAGGGAGATCAGCTCCGTGTTTTGTGACCACCTAGAGGGGTGGGATATGGAGGGTGTGAGGGAGACGCAAGAGGGAGGAGATAGGGGGATATACGTATACATATACCTGATTCATTTTGTTATACAGCAGAAACTAGCACAACATTGTAAAGCAATTATACTCCAATAAAGATGTTTGGATATATTAAAGTCTGGATTTATAAAGTCTGGATTTATTTTGAATAGCTACAGTAAGCATAATAGCATGAATTTTGCCAAGGACCTTGAGTCATCAAAAGTTTATAATAATTTATTTCAGAAATTGTTGGAATAAAATATAAGTTCTCAAAGGGAATAAAGTTTTTAAGGAACATATAATTAAATCCTGGATAATATAAAAGAATTTATATTATGACATAACCTGAAGCTATAAAATGTGTAAGACTTTTGAAGAATGGAGTCAGAGCTCTGAATGAAGTTATGATAGACAGTTTATCCTGAAAATGCTTCACTCTAAATATTCTAAGTACAGAAAGGAAGATACAGTTAATTTTAGGTGAGAAAGGAAGTTATTGAATGGATTTCTAGTGGATATTGAATGGATGGTGACACTAATTGAAAAGGGATATTCTCAAGCAATATTAAACTTCATAATATTAAACTTTTTATGTAACATTTGAAAAATTTGTTCTAAAATTTTAAGAACAGGTAGGATTTCCTTCATCATTTGTTATTTCCTCTGTTGGGAGCTCATTAGTGCTTAAAAGCATAGACTTTAGAAACAGCCCAATCTGGGTGGGAGATTATCAACCCATTATCACTGGGTTGGCTTCCATAATCCCAAGGGTTCTCATCTGCAAAATGGAGCTAGAAATTCCCACCTCATGGGGTAGTGGTGAAGATGGCATGAAGTGCAGATAAAAGGCTTAGTCCAGTGCCTGGGCCAAGGTTTCAAATAATAAATATTAAATAATACAATTATCATTATTGTTTCTTCTAGGTATAAATCTAAAAATGGGACTTCGCTGGTGGTCCAGTGTTTAAGATTTTGCCTTCCAGTGCAGGGGTTGCGGGTTCAATCCCTGGTCGGGGAGCTAAGATCCCACATACCTTGTGGCCAAAAAACCAAAACATAAAACAGAAGCAATATTGTAACAAATTCAATAAAGACTTTAAAAAAAAGGGTCCACATCAAAAAAAAAAATCTTAAGAAAGAAAAAAAAAAAAATCTGAAAGTGAAGAAGCATTGGAAAATTTCAGCGAAGAATACCAGGTGTTAGTATCCTATAATTTGGAATTGAGGATTGAAACCAGGCTTTATTTTCATCTGTTTTTGTGATTTTAATAATAAAACTTGAGGAAGCCCTGAGATATGACTGACCACTTTTGGAGGGCGTCTCTCGGTGCTTTGTGTGCTGCATCTGGGTTGCAGCCGTTATTCAACCTCCTTGACAGAGGAGGAGGTCACTGAGGTTAAGTGTTCTTCACAACGACACCCAGGTCGATGGCAGAGTTAAAGTATGCCCCAGGTCACATAACTCATTCTCTGTTCAAGAATCTTCCCTAATCCCTGGTGCCATTTGGGAATGGTTTCAAAGGCATTCCAACCGCAGAATCATGCCAGTGCACTGGTTATCAATTATTTCGTTGATCCTTTAGCAAATCCTCAAACTGATTTTTCTGCCCTCCTGGGACACAAGTCACAAGGCTGACCTTAACCGCTTTGGCATCCCCCCTCCACTCCCAAGACACACAAAAGAGCAATGTGGGGCTGGTGATTTATTGTTTTCCCACGCAGGTCATGCTTGAGCCCAGACAGATAGAGAAGATCTGCCTTTAATGAGAGAAATGTACCATTACTTGGTCATAAATTCAACTTAATGGTAATTTTGGTAGGGCAGCTTGCCCAGGGTTTGTAGAAACACAAATCAAAATTCCCAAATTCCAGGCATATCCTCCTAGAAACTCTTTTGGCAACTCCATTCCCTTTGCTTTTTAAGGAAATCAATTTCCCTAGTTATGGTCCCTAGTTGCTTAGGGTAGATTTGCACAAGGTCTAGAATCACTGTGGCAGCAGAGAATAGAGTGAGTGGCATGCTGCTCAAATTATTTTTGCCAAGCATTAGGCCTTGACTTCAGTCATCAAGGAGGCACAAATGAACTGACACACAGATTCGGTATACAGCCCAGAAAAGTAGTTTGCAGTAAGAACATTCAGACAGCTCCGTCTAAGGAAAGGTTTTATTATTTTTTTCAAATCCTCATGTCCTTGGCCAATTCTGAACTGACTAATAATGGCCATTACCACTCTCAGATCTCAGAATAAGTTTTTAATCCCTGCAGAGTTGACTTTGAGTTGCTGGGTTAGAAGGATATGCAGAGTATATTCAGGCACAATGCTACCAGATACCCCGTCAAACTCTTAGAAATAGGCTTGAATGTACCCTCTTGTCTTGTATCATATCCTGTGCTCACTTCCATCGTAGCAACTAGCATCTCCTTTTGGGCTTAATTATTCATATGTGATGCCTTCTGCTAAACTGTGTGCTCCCAGGTGTAGGGTGATATCACACCTGAGTGTGTTTCTCTAGTTTCTTGTCCCATGCCTGACATGTGACAGATGCACAGTTAACATTTGTTGAATGAACAGAAGTGTTAATGAATGGAGTTCATGCTGTTCTGATAAGGTCTGATTTTTTTTTTTTTTTTTGGCCGCACCGTGCGACTTGTGGGATCTTAGTTCCCTGACCAGGGACTGAACCCTTGCCCTCAGGAGTGAAAGTGAGCAGTCCTAACCACTGGACCGCCAGGGAATTCCCAAGGTCTGACTTTTAAGTCAGGGAACCTGGTAATGGCCATTTCTTTCTATTTGGTATGGTATACATGGCTAGGTGAGACAGTGCTCTGGAAGACAGCAGAGAGAAAACAGAAATGAAGGTAACTGCCTTTCATGGTAGAGCAACTGGAGTCTGTTAAAAATATCACTTCATTCATTTGAACAAATATATATAGATTGCCAATACAGCCAAAGCATTAGTGCCAGGTACTGAAGAATATTCAAGATGACTAGAAATCAAAGAGCTTGCAATTTAATTCTAAGATCCAATGTATAATCTTATCATAAATTATTTTTTCCTAATAACATAGATCTACCCAGAGAAAAGACATGAAATTCTAGTTCTCCTTCTCTGATTTGGTTTTATAGGTGGGCCTACCTACACTGCTCTCTTCAGGTGTAGAGGGGAGTTTAACTGGCACTTTCTTTGTGTTGTTATTCACACATCTGGCATGTGGGAAAGTCAGGTTTAGAGCAGGAAGGGAGGCCTGGAACACCCAGGGGTTGGTATGTTTGGATCCTTATAATCCTGTAGCAAAAGTGGAGGGCTATCACACCTCACCTTCAACTTACACAATATTATATGTCAATTTTATCTCAAGAAAACCTGAAAAAACAAGAAGTTAACAATAATAACCAAAAGGCAGTGGCTTTCAAGCTTGAACAGGTATGAGAATCACCAAGAGGCCTTATTAAGACACGTATTTCTGGCCCCCACCTCCAGAGCTCCTGTGTCAGTAGGTCGGGGTTAGGATTCCGGAAGTTGCATTTCGAACAGCTTCCCAAACAATGCAGATACTGCTGTTCCAGGACCAGCTGATCTAAGGTAAGCCCTAACAGTTATCTGCTACCAAATCTTACTCTCCCATTCTCTTATATAACCCCCCAGAGTGATTCTATTTGTATGGTTTTTGTCAGGGCAGCCTTGGACTGGGGTAAAAAATCAGTTTGAATTACTTTGTAGCCATTTGTTAGTGACCGGGCAGATTTTTCATGTTGGATATCTTCCTTTTACCATTTAGCCCATTATTTATGGGCCGCATCTCCTACCATTAACTGGGAATAAGAATAATGATAATATGAATGAATGAAAGCAACATGTAAATGTTTTGTTAACACAGGGATGCATACACGTAAAGTATTTTACTCATGCCATTGGCCTTGCATGAATAACTATGTGAAATGATGAATTTAACATTAGCCCTTGGGTTCTTGCTTCTTTCCCTCACCTGCTCTGACTAGGAAAATAATTGTAGCTTCAGTCTGAATGGGGATATATCAGCCAGGTCTTTCTGACTTCTAGATAGCTCATGTAGTCCGGCCAAACTATCTGGCTTTCTGATTACACAGTTTTTATAAAGAGAAAAAAATATTTACCTAAGAATCATTTTAAATTATTTTCTCCTCTCATAGTGAAAGGTTTATCTAAAAGCCCGAACTTCATTCAGGATTCTTCCCCACTCTTTGTCATTCCCCATCCTTTCCTGACCCCACCTACCCCTCAGACAGCCAGGGATTTTAAAATATGTTGGAAGATTTTGATGGTGTCTGCACAGTAGGATTACACTCTTCTATGTACTGTTCGGACACCAAACAGAAAGATAGCACAGTCTGTCTAGCTCTTTGTAATTAGTTTCACGATACTGTTTTAATTGTGGCACAGCTTAATCACTGGCTGTGCACAGATTATGCCACGTAGTTAAAATAATTATGGGTATTTGATAAGATGATGCTTTGAATTCATATAATGCTTCTTTTCCAACAGGCTCCACAATTTAAAAGGAGAGAGAGCAAAAAGGACAAAGAAGGGCTGCCATTCGATGCCACCTTTGGTCATTTTCTGCACCTTGTCAAGGCTGGCCAGGGTAATATATATACACACACACACACATATTTATTTCAGGTCATCTTCCACCTGCACAAGGAAGCATTTTATCCAGTACTCAAAGATTCTGAAGATAGTGTGAAATGATACATACCTTGTTTGCCAGCAAATACTTAATACGGACTATACAACTAGTAACCTAGGCAAGCCTGTGTGGATGCATTAATTCTAAATCTAATTGTTTGTTTACATAACTGATGGCTACTGGCTCCATTAGCAGTTCTTTACCTTCAGAAGAGTGCAATCTGGTCATAAACCTTTCTTAGAACTACTATACCATTTGTATGGTTTATTGAACATTCATTCATTCATTCAAAGTAGTATGCCTACTATGTGCCAAGTGCTGTTCTAAACTCTTACAGTAAGTAAGTTAAGCAAAATTCCTACCCTCATGGCCCTGACATTCTAGATATAGGGGAACTGACAATAAACAAACAATAAAATAATGATTTCAGGTATGATTAGTCCTGTGAATAAAATAACACAGGGTTGGGGAACAGAGTGGGAAAATTTTAGATAGATTAGGAAATATCTTTTTTAGAAGATGACATTGAACAGGATCCTGATGGTGAGAAGGAATCAGGTGAAGATACGGGGAAGGGAATTCTAGGTGTAAGGAAGAGAAAGTGCCTAAGGGGCTGAGTCTATGATGAGGTTAGTGGTTCTGGGAAAAACAGGTGGGGCAGAGGGGCTGGAGGAGAGTGAGTAACGGGTAGAGTTGTTGGAGCTGAGACAAGGCAGAGGCCAGGTCAGAGGACTGTGCCCCATGGCATAAAGATTAAATTTTAAGGTGATGGTAGGTCGTAGAGGGTTCACATTGCCTGATTCACATTTTAGAAAGATCATGCTAGTTGAGGAGATTAGACTTTATAGGCAAAAATTGAGATGGGAAATACTAAGGGATGCAAGACTTTTTCAGACATGTTGAGTTTGAGTTAGGTATTACACGTACAAGTGTGGCGTCCAATAGCTGAAAATGTAAATCTAGAGCTCAGGGGATAGGTCAGAGTTGGAAATGTCTATGTGGGAGTCCTTACTGTATACATATAGTATTTATTGCCTAAGCTGGATCTTGGGCAAGTGGGGAGATGAGGTGATATAAAGGAAGTATACATCGTTGCCCTACCCTAAAAGAGATTTTTAAAATGTTATCTTTCTTATGATGTGCATAATGAATAATAGAAGGTAACACAGAGTGTGACTTTAACACATTTTTTTTGCTCATTTGTTTGTTTAATAGCAAACAGACCAAAAATTAGATATTCAAATAAATCTTATCTTTCAAAGGAGCCACGTGGGAGGGCTAGCCAGTTGGGCCAACAATGCTGCCATTGCTTAGAACTTTCTTGGAGTGATTGCGGCTCCCTTTTATTTTATTTTATTTTTTTAATTAAAAAATATTTTTTAATTGGAGTCTAGTTGATTTACAATGTTGTGTTAGTTTCAGGTGTACAGCAAAGTGAATCATTTATACATATATCCACTCTTTTGGGGGCTCCCTTTTAGATTTGCTTTCGCCACACAAGAAAGTCAGCCTAAATTTTTTGTAAAATTATATCTCATTTTTGATTAAAAAAATGGAACTAGCTTGAAAATTCATCTGCTATTGTACTTATAACAAAAAAAAAAAAGCAAGAAACCCTAAATATTTCACCAGAGGGAGATGACTTGACACCACTGATGATTTTAAAATGACTTTGTCATTTGCTTTGGCAATTCTCGGAATGGTGTCTGGATATGTTTAGAGCAATATGGAGATGACTGGAATAAGTACACAACCTCCCACGTGATAACTTTGAAGGAAATACTATTTACTTAGATTTGAAGTTTTAGTTTTATTCATTCATGAAAAAAAAATTTATTATCTGTCATGTTCCAGGTGGTTTTCTAGGCAGTGAAAAGGCAGTTACAAACAATAAAAAGAATAAAACAATGCTAGCTTTCAGGACTTCATCTTTGACCTGAAGAATATCTTAGCCATCAAAAATCCCATTTTTGCAAATGGTTCAATTAATCAATTTACTGAAACAAAAACATTCAAATGAAGGAATAAAATTTAACTTTGCCTTTGCCTTCCTCATCTGTTTCTTCTTCCTGTCATATTTCCAGAAACCTAACTCTCAATCTCTGATTTTTAAGTCTAAAGTGATCTGTTCCTGTATGCTATAAAATTCCCCTCAGACATGGAGCACGCTTTTATTTTTCTTTCTCCCCCATTTTGTTACTAGAAGGTGTTGACAAATCTCTGGGATAAGATTCTAATATGTTAATTCATAAGAAGGTGTAAATGATTTGATTCTGATTTACTACAGCCTGAATTTTTATTTTAACAACAGAACAAAACAGATCAAAGAAATACATCTGTCATAATGGAAATTAAAGCATTTGCAAGTAATAAAGTGATATATTTCTTGGCTGAGAGCCTTCTCCCTGTTTCTGAAGTCACAGCCATACAGCTTACTTATATTGCCAATCATAATCTCTAGGAACAAGAAACTTTCAATTTCCTTCGATGCTACTATTTCTTTTTCTTTTTAAGGGATATTCTGCAGCTCTCCTGTTCCATGTAACATACTAGCAAGAGATCATAACAGTTTTGCTAGAGCAAAGGGCCAAATTTTCCCCTGGCCTTTGTTTAACTGGAAGGTGACTACCACTGAACTGGGGCTCTCCACCACCATAGCTCCTTCAGCCTTGTGCAACATATTATTACAATCAGCTTCACTTGTTCCCAGTTCTTTCAGCATCTGTAGTGGCAGCTGGCACATCTCCCACTTCATCAGGAAGTGCATTCAAGGGTATCCGGCTAGAAAGTTCCCCCAGCAAGCATTTCTTCATATTGCAAAATGAAGAAGCAAGGTTTCAGTTGGAGGTATTCATATCTGGGGTCAAGTAAGGTAGAGTAAAGTGGGGAGATCTTCCATCATCAAAATATCTTTATCATGGGCGAGACCAGTAAAAAAAATCCATTCTTTTTTTCGAGTAGACTGGCATTTCTTTGACCCTGGTTTTAATCAGAAAAGGGATGAGCAGAATTATGCGATTGGTACTGCCCTTGTTTGTTTTCTAAATTGTCAGAGAGAATTGCTCTCATACCATAGGTTTCTCTCAAGATCTACAATTCTGATTTCCATGGTTCAGTTTTATGTGGAGTTTTCTGTGTTTTGCCTTTGGATACCCATATTTCTCTTTCCAGCAATTAATAGGAAAATTTCATTGTGCCAATTGTGGTTTTTTCCTGTGAAAACAACCTCTATTGTCTTCCACCTCCTTTTACCTCCAGTATTCTGCACTAATATGTAATTGCATGTCAAAGAGGGTGGTGACGATGACCAGCATATGTTGCAAATGTTTGAAAACTGTTCTGGTTAACATAGAAAGAGCTATGGTTTAGGAGATTTAGCTCATGTGAAAATAACTGTGGTCCAGAGATCTAACTCCTCTTCAACATTTTCTCCGTTTGAGAAGAAGCACTTTGGGACAATATCTCTCAAGGTCATTCATTTTTATCTTTTAATCTATTAGTATGCCTGGGGTCTGGTAATCAGCATTAGAGCCAGAAATATTGCTAGACTTTAGCAGTCTTTGGGAGGTATTGAAATAGATGTGTCTCTTGAAGAAAAATTAATTGAAGTCTGGTATGTGTAAGGAAGCTAACAATTACTGAGTGCTTACTGTGTGCCAGGCAATATGCTAAGAATTTTTGTACGTATTATCTCATGTCATAAAGTCTCAATTTTTCTGTTTATTACAGTCATCCTTTGGTATCTGTGGGGGATTGGTTCCAAGACCCCCACCTTCCCCAGCAATACCCAAATCTGCAGATGCTCAAGTCCCTTGTATAAAATGGCATAATATTTGCTTATAACCACACAATCCTCCAGTATACTTTAAATCATCTCTAGACTACTTATAATACCCAATAAAATGTAAATACTGTGTAAACAGTTGTAAATTCAATTTAAATTGCTATGTAAATAGTTGCCTATGTGTGGCAAATTCAAGTTTTGCTTTTTGGAACTTTCTGGAATTTTGGAGGGGGAACGTTTTTGATCTGCAGTTGGTTTAATCCACAGATGTTGAACCTACAGATATGGAGGACGATTGTAATTGGAATATAGATTTTATTTAGTTTTATTCAAATCTTACTTTTATTACTTTGGTCTAAAATATTACCTATGTAGTTTTGTGCTTGAGGGAAAGTGCATTTAGTGTTCTAGAAGAGCAACAGTGGTAGCAAATAATTTGGAATTAAACTTGTTCATGACGTACACAAATAAATTTAAAGTACACCCACAAATTTAAATTACAAAATTAGGGCTGGTCAATACAACCAGAGTGAAGTAAGCTCACAGGGCAGTTTCATGGATTTGGTACTATTATAGTCATTGGGATTATTCCTCAATATTTCCAGGCAGTGCTCTTCTGCCATATAACGCATTAGCAAGCAATCCTTGTAGTTAGACTGTATTTTCCCACATCTTTAAAATTATGTGTGGCCATGTAACTTGCTTCGGCTAATGAAATGTGAGCAGAATTGATGAGCATCACCTTCAGGTAAAAGCCTGTAAGGACAGTGCACAAGTTCCCATCTTCCGATCCTCTAGCCATAGTGACCATCACTATTTCAGATGGGGAGGCTCTGCCAGCCTGAGTCCTGAGTGAGGATCATGTGAAGCCAAATTCAGTACTGACTTAATATAGCATGAGTGAGAAATAGATTTCTGTTGTTATAAGGCATTGAGATGTGGGGATTGTTTGTTACTGTAGCACAACCTAGATTATTCTAACTAATGTAGAATGGTTCTAACATTCATCCAGAAAGTAGAAACCCAAAAAGTCCTTCCTAAATGTACCTTCTTTCATTATCTGCGTAGTTTAACCAGAGGTTTGAACTGACCAGACCCTTGTAATAATGAGATAACGTAGAGGTTAAGAGGTCTGTGCAGTCAGACTGTTTCTGTTGAAATACTGACCTTGCTGCTTTCTACCTGTAAAGATTTGAATGAGTTACTTAATCTCTCTGAGTATCAATTTCCTCATTTGGAAAATAAGGATGATAGTAATACCTACCTTACAGGACTATTGTGAGATGAAATAAAATAATGTATAAAAAACACTTAGCAGGGAGGATGATACTTTGTCAGGTCTTGAGGAGAGGAGAATATGGACAGTTCCTAATCAACAGGCATAAAGTTTCAGTCAGGCAAGATGAATACGCTCCAGGATCTGCTGTACAACATCGCACCTAATAATACATTGTACACATAAGCATCGATTAAGAGGATAGATCTCAGGTTAAATATTCTTTCTACATAATAATTAAACAATAAATGTTAGGTATCATTCTATTATTATCCAGTACACTTGACAATGACTATGGAGCTTATCTTTTTCAGTCTAATTGTTTGGATAACTGATTGTGAAAGTCCCTTCCAGCTCCAAAACTCTATGCTTCCATGAAATACCTTGCTTTCTGGTCCCTACCTTTCCTTAGAATAGCTTTAGTTGTGGTTTGAATTTTGTGGTGCATATGAGAACTGATGCTAGATTAGCTGGCTTAGCGAGAACTGTATCTACAAATAATCAATTTATTCTGCCTCGACTTTCTCCTCCTTGTCCTACTCCATCATTCTTGAAGTTGTCCCAGAATTCTGTTTGACTTTGTAGTTTCTTGCTTCTTTCTCATTCTGAAATATATTTTTCTTTTTGGCTTTTGACACTGGACAACGTAAATTTTCCTTTTAATAGACTTGCCCATGTATATAGTAAATAAGACCAGGACTATGTCAGGGAAATTTCCCCAAGAGATCAGGCAGGTTTGTGATGGTAAGTGTATTAAGTGTATTAGATATGCTAGAGACGCTGAAGAAAGGAGAGGAGAAAAACTTGTTAGACACGTATAGACCTTCACATCATACCAAAATATTTTATATGCACATATTTGCAAGAGTATTTCTGATTTACTCTGTTTATTTACCAGTGTTCTCTTTAGGAAGGAATGCATTGTCTCCTGAAAAACTAGTCGTCTTTGGCTAAAACTCTTTTGTCAAATATAAAAGTGCAGTCTTAAGTATTTTATTAGTGTGGTTGGGATCAATGACTATTGCTTTGAAATGCAGATGTGGATTGTGAAACCAGTGAACAGGACTGTGCAAGGAAAACGGCATTGTCGAGGATGGAGGAAAAGGCCAAGACCTGTGCCAAATGTGAGCAGGTAATGCCAAGGTTAGTTGTAAAAAAGATGATGGTGGGGAGGATGGCTGAATTCCTGGGACAATAGCCTGAGAGATCAGGGACTGGAAAGAGTAGAGGCAGGAAAAGTGAGCCGGGGTGGGGGAGGGGAGAAAAACTGAGGCAGGAAGAGGGACGAGATCCGAGAGGATACAGAATAAAGGCAGGGCAGCAGACAAAGCCCTCAGGACCAAAAGCCAGAGAGAATCCCAGTTTGTTTAGCCCAGAGACAGGAAAAAGGACATCCTCTCAAAGGACCTAGGTTACGGGCTGGATGGAGAAGATAGATAACAGGAAAGAACCCGGCTTCTCTAGGGACCCAAAGAACAAGGCCTGTCCCTCCTTCCCCCCTCCCTTCATCCCTGCCCTAACGCTCCTCATAAGATAATAGCTTAACTTGAGGCTAGAAGGTGGAAATGGGACAAACTGTCTGAAAGGAGATAGAACTGAGTCCCCAAGGCAGGAGACTGCCAGGGAAGGCCTGGCAGGAAGGCCAGCATACTAATGGGGCCTGCAGGGACAGGCCATTGTCTCATACTTTAAAAGCATTCTTTTATCAAGTAAGTGAGCATGTGGAGTGGGAAGCATTGAACTTGAGCTGGGCTTACCGGCAGCATGGCATTCGACTTCAACTCTAAAAGCTGAGATCCTGAAATTCCCTCCCAGGTGGTAAAGTGCCTTGTCTGGATTTGGTGCCCAATGGATACCATGTGAGGGAGACAACTCGGAAGCTGAGTCAGATGTGAGTGCGGCTGGAGAGAAGGGGCAGCAGAGGTACTGGTATCCTGTGCTGAAAAGCAAGTGCAAATGGGGCAGTTCCCTCTTTGCTTTCCTGCATCTCTCAGATCAGGTGAGTAATAGGGAACCCCGGTAAATCCATTACACTAAGTAGGTTGCTTTCACATGATGACGTTGTGTAATTCACTGTAACATTTAAATTGTTTAGTCTACATTAGGGGGTCACTGATAATCCAAAGCAGATACAGGAAGCGTTTTGAAAACAACCAGTGCTAGACAAGGCTCCAGAATCCTCTGTCAATCTAGTGTTATGAGTCCTTACCTATTTTTCCCTTGCAGTCTTTATGAATCCCAAGTGAATCACATCTGATTTAGTCTTTGGGAATTTGATTCCCCCAGTTTGGGTAGCTAGACCCCAAGAACCCCTTGACTTGCCTCGTTCCTTCTGAGGGGGGCTTCTCAAATATTTTCTGGGAGTATGGCCTCGGGTGCTGTTACCTCAAACTCTGGTTCTCCACTCATTAGTTACATGTCCTTAGGAATTTGCCTTGCTTACCTGAGCTTCAGTTTCCTCACCTATAAGTGGGAGAACCACCACTACCACATAGGGCTGTTGTGTGAACCGATGATATGGTACATTTGAAAGGTGCCAAGGCTGGATGCGGGGTACAGAAGTCCTCCAATAGATGTTTTCCTTTTTCTCTCAAAATGCCAGGCACCTAGCTCATCTTCTTTGTCCCAGCAATCTTGGGGGATCTTGCCCCAGAAAAAAAAGCAAGCCACATTTGTGTGAGAGTCTTAAAGACTGCTTCAAAAAGACAAGTTTTCTCTTAAGTAGCCAAATGGGCTTGAGCAACAGACAATCCCCTGTTACTTTCATCCCCCAGCTGCAGACCTCTTCTTGGAACTCTGGCTGCCTGAAGGATTGAGCCACTAACCCTTCCATAAGTCCATCAGAGGACTGGGTATGAGAATTCGGGAAAATGAGCACCAGTACACATACATTTTTTGTGAGTTCTACTATACTGAAGGTCAATTTGAAGGAAACAGATCTCAGCAAGCCTAGTGTTGATATCAGATAGGGGCATTTGCCTAGTATGGCTTCTCAGGAACCCACAACTCCTAACAAAAGATACATTTAGGTACCTCTCTGACCCTCAACCACATCAGCCCAGAACTCAGTGTGGTCACCTCATGGTTGTACCAGCATTGCATTTCTATTTTAGCCACAGGTTGTAAAATAATCACTAGGCGTCAAACAAGTGCATCTATAATGATGACTCACCTTCCAGCAATAAGGCCTAGGAGAGATTGAGCACCTCCTGTCTGGCTGTGACCTTCGCAGGCCTACAGAATTGGTACTGTCAGAGGGTGGAGCTCCACAGTTTGCCTTGTGTGGACTACCTTTTGGTGGGCTGCTTGAAGAGCTCATGTCATCTGCATTGCAGGGAACTACATTTCCCAGGTTCCCTTACCAACTGGCTTTCAAGTAGGTTTGGCCAATGGGTGGTACTGGTGGAAGACTGGAGGGCAGGATGAGCCAGAGTATTTCTCCTCCTTTTTGCTTCCAATGAGGCTTCCAGCACTGTCTGCTTTAGTTTGCTTGCTTGTTTATGCAGTTTCAGGTCCTGTTGGTCAAGCGCATCCTCTGGGTTCCCAGCTCCTGTGGAGCAGCCCCTGCCACAGTTCTAACTCTCAACCAATGGCTTCAGGTTCTGGCTCTGGTAATATGACATCCTCCCTGGGTCCCTACAGCCCTAGGGGTGGTGGTGGCTTTCTGCTCTTGCTAATATCTGAGTTGCCTCACCATCCTTCGTTTGGCTTTTTAGCTCTTTCATTACCTATGTAAACAATTCCCTATATTAAGTTGGTTCTGTTTAAAATGCCTTGGGTGGGCTCTGTTTTCCCGATGAGCTTCTCACGGCTACACCTCCTTCAGTCAGTGATATTTTACCTTCATGTTGGACCTAAGTCTCTCATGTGAGGTTTGTCATCTCCCAGGCCATCCACTGGGAAACTGAGCAATAGTTCCTTCAGCCCTCAGGTTTCCCTGAACATATCCTGGGGTCACTTACCTCTGTGGGCTTTTGAACCTACGAGGGAGAAGGGTGCTTGTCATTTCTTAGTGACCTACTTTATATAAACGCCAGTCAAGCTTCCTCAGGTTGTCTTTGGCTTCCCACCCATTGGTTAAACTAATTTCTTTTAGAGTCCAAAACTACTCTTAGTTCATTATCTGTTCTCCTCTTTTCTTTGGCTTATGTTATAAACTCTATGTTATCCCCCTAGACTTTACTGTTGGGAGACAAGCCTCTAAATAAAACAAATAAACACAAACACAAAAACAAGCTAGAGAGCATTGAGGACTCCACAGATCCATTAAAGTGATTGGCAGCTACATCCAGCTTCTAGAGACAGCAGTGGTACAGGGCTGTCAGCAATGTCCAGTGATAGGGGTGTGGGTCACCTACTGTTATTGGTTGTGGCAGTGGTGTCTTCACCAACCAGGTTCTGTAGCGTGATTTTGAGCATGATCCCTGAATGTGTAGCCTCTGAGCTTGGTTTGCTGACTTTCCTAGAGATTTTGTGAGCTACCCAATATCATTTTTTCCCATAAATCATTAAAAATTAGTTTCTGATGCTTATAACTAAATAATAGGTATAGAAATTGGAACCATGCACAGTGTTTTCTGATCCACAAAATCATACCTTCAGGTGTGCCCAGGTGCACTCTAATCTGATATGCTCTCAAAATGGGTCCACAATATCTTAGTTCCATGTAAATATTCACAAAAAGGGCCTGTAATACTTAGGTGATCAATAGGATCAGCCATTTGAATGCCAGTAGCTCTTTATCCTCAGCTGTGCCAATGGTGCTCAGTGGGCTCACTAGTTAAGTGACCATGGTGGCAGGAACTGACATACTAGCTCAATTATGTGGACTTCTCTTTACCAAGGCTTTACCAGCACCACCAACTTGCCAGCTCTAGTGACCAACCCTGACCTTCCCAACTGATAGCACTCCAAGGAGACCAGTCATTCACACGATGGCAGGTTCGTAGCATTTAATTCCTTCCTTTGTGGAGGGAGAAGCAGTATGTCCTTACTAAAATAGACATGATTTAGATTTACTTCTCTTCCCTCAGTGCTTCTGCCAAAGCCATCATCTGTAGGTATTCTGAATGTCTTTTTTCACTATCACAGTATCCCACTCAATGTTGCTTCTCAACAAGAAGCTCACACTTTAGGAGAAGAAGACACTGTGCTGATGCCCATGGAAATTCATGGTCTTATCGTAAACTGTGTCCTAGAAGCAGCTGGCTTTAAAAAACAGTGAAATGACTGAAGTAAGAATCAGTTATGGTGCCAACTGAAACTCAGCATCTTGAAAGGTTGGAGTGCCATCTTAGAGGTGAGACTTGTGTCTACCTGTGTTTGATATATGGTGCAGGCCCTTGCGGAAAACGTGGATCCAGGGACCAAGGTGAGAAATGGGAATGCCACTTCTCACAATTACATTTCATATTATACCTATGACTTTAGGTAATGCTTGTATAGGAGCTTTAGTATTGTACTTGGAGAAGAAATGCTTCCACCAGAGGAAACAACAGAGACTGCTACCCTGCCACTCCAGGCTCCTTTTAACACCAGGTAGGGAAAATATAGGCTATAGTTGATCCTGGTTATCAAAGGTTCTGATACATAGTGTAGTCAGAGAAGAATATGAATAAAATCCAGAGGACCCTCCTAGGTCTTCCCTGCCCAGTCATAAATTAAGGGAAGGCTATAGCAATTCTTTATGACCGAGAACCCCTGAAAGCTCAGATCCCTCTGGAATAAAGTTTTGGGTCACTCCACAGTAGGAACACTGGCCATCTGAAGAGAAAGTAAAGGGAACATAGGATGAGTAGTGGAGAGTGGAAATAATAAATATTCACTGTGGCCTTCTTACCAGGGAAGTCATGGTTTGAGAGTAGACATGAAAAGAGCAGGAAATATCTGCACTTGCAAGAACATAAAGGAAACCCTCCAAAGGTTATCTTTTGCAACCAGAATGAAATCCAAAGTTTGTTCTGATTTACAAAAGCCTATGTGCGTTGGCTGCTACCCACCTCTCCCACTTCATTTCATCCCACTCATCCCATTGCCCATCATGTTAAAGCCTATAGGTGAAGCTCATTCTAGCCTCCAGGATTCGTATTAGCTGTTTCCCCAACCTGGAATGCTTTTCCCCTAGATATCCACATGGCTTAATCCCTCACTTCATTTGGACCTCTGCTCAAACACCCTTACCAGTGAAACTTTCCCTGTCTACCTTATATAAACAGTACTACCCTACTCCCCATTCTCTCTTTCCCTCACCTTAAACATGCTTTAGCTCCCATTATAGGACTAGTAACTATATTGCATAGTAGATATTAGACATATATGTGTTTATCATCTGTCCCTCTCTGATGGAATATAATCTCCATGAGGACAGAGACTTTTTTTGTTTATTATTGTACCCATAGAACCTAGAGTAGTGGAAATCCTCAAATATTTGTTGAATAAGTGTTTTAATTATTCATGTAATGACAAAGATAAGATTTATTAACAGGAAATGGAAAGCCTTAGAAATCAGATGAGATATTTGAACCTCTCAAAGTTCAGACAGCATAATAAGGCATAAAATAGAAGGTGTTTTAGAGAGATTTTGAAATTGCTCAGGGACTTTTGCTATCTTCCAAATTCTTTAGCTGTTCAGAATTGTGCCAATCACTTATTCCTGAGAATGCTTTTATGTTGATCCCTATTCTTCAGTAACTATCCCCCCAAATCTCCCTCCGAGTACCCTCGTTTCCTTTTCTAGCAAACTACTGACTTCTATTTTTAAAAAACCTTTTCTTCTCCAAGTGGTATATCTTGATTATTCAGCAGCTGCTTCATAAAGATGGTGGGAAAGGGCCTTATATCTTTGTTATGGCCCGGCATCCTGACTCATGTGCCATTTGCTTCTGTGTATAAGTTTTGGAAGATATTCTGAAGCTCTTGCTAGATACTTTCATTATCAGAAAGTACACACTGCTGCTCAGATGGCTGGCTGTGGTGAAATAGATGTAGTACTGAGTTAGCTCTTTACTGTCCATCAAGGCAGTGAAAGTGGGTTTCTTTTTCCACTTTTTCTGTCCAAAGCATCTGCTACTTCAAGATTTGTCCAGAAACTCCTGCTGTTCTTCCAGGTCTCGCTGGTTTTCCCTTTGAGCTCATTTCACATGCAGAATTTCTACCTGACATTTAAGCTCTGAATAATATACTGTTAAACATTCTATTCCAGTGGAGTTTCCAGCTCTTTTCTGCCTCCACATAGTTACTAGCCCACACATTCCAGTCATCAACATACCTCTCCTGTCAGTGACCATCAGTATCGGAGAGTTTCACATGCCCCATTACATTCTGTATAAAAACCTCTGCCTATTTCAGTATTTTGACTTACCTTACTCAACCAGCTTGTAACTTCTGTGATACTTGATTGTATCTCATGTTTCTATAGTATTCCCCCAAATAGTAGCTTAACATCTGGGATAGTGTTGGGCACATAGTAAGTATAGTTTCAACAAAAAGAAATTGATTGATAGATTTTTTTTTAGAGTTTGTTGATAGATTTACTCCTCTTCTAGTAATGTTCTAAGTATACCCAGGAAGGCCAGATACAACACAAAAGCCATAGGTTTAAAGCATTAGTTTGCTGGTGAAACAATGGGGATCAGAGGGTTCAAGAATCTGCAAAGGGTGGCACTGTTGAAGAGAGTGCTGACTGTAGGTAGTTAATTTTGCCCTCAAAGACATTTTCTTATTCCTGGCTGTGATTGATACATTTTTTTAACATCTTTATCGGAGTATAATTGCTTTACAATGGTGTGTTAGTTTCTGCTTTATAACAAAGTGAATCAGTTATACATATACATATGTTCCCATATCTCTTCCCTGTTGCATCTCCCTCCCTTGATTGATGTCTAACTAAGGGTTTCACTGAAATTTAGGTGAGTCATTATATGTATATATTTGAATATCTTTACCCCTATTCCAAACCTTTAGTAAAGCTATACTAGTTCTAATCTGTTCTTTGATTGATCCCATGACTATGCAATGTGGATGAGGGCCTTACAGCTTCACAGAAAATCCACTTTTGATTCTGCAACATCAACTCCATTTCAAACATGGCCAAGAGCAGGCACCCTCTCCCCTTCAGGCCTCTTCTAGCCCAACCTCTGGGGAAGGGGAAGTGCCACCAGAGACTGAGTTCAATAATGTGGGCAATCAATCCATCAATCATACCTATGTAATGAAGTTCCAGTAAAAACTCTGGACACGGAGGCTGAGTTTCCCAAGTTGGCAATACTCTGTTTGTATTGTCACACATTGATGCTGGGAGGGTAATGTGTCCTGAGGACAACAGAAGCTTTGCATTTGGAAGCCTCCTAAACTCTGCCCTTCGTGAATTTTTCTTTTGTTGGTCCTAATCCCTTCCCTATAATAAATCATGACTGTATATATAATAGCTTTCAGTGAGTTCTGTGAATCTTACTAGTGAATGATCAAATCTGGGGTGGTTTTGGGAATCCCCCAAACTAGCAGCTAGTGTCAGAAGTAAGGGCAGTCTGGGAGACTGTGCCCTGAGACTGCAGTTTGGCTAACTCTGGTAATGACAACCCTCATCCCTCCTCTTTCTCCGAGCTTGAAACATGACTGGAATAATAATTTTACATTATTGTAGTTTGGGAGAGACAGGGCTGTACTTTGCTTGTGTTCTGATTTATTTTTCTGCCTACTCTGCTGGCTTCATTTCTACAGCCTTTTTCAGATTCTGGTTCCTCTCTTCATAACGTCCCTCACCTTGTACTCAGACTTGCCCAACTCCAGGGCTTCAAGGATGTAGGATAGATAAGAAGAGCTGCTTCTCAGCTGGTGCAGCCCACATTAAGGTTCTCTAAAGGTCCCTGGCCTCCTGGGACCCAGCGATGACCCTTGGCCCCTGTTTTTTAAACTTCAAACTTACCTTGCTCCCCATAATATATGGACTTAATGCCACCATGGCAAGTCATTATGTGCCTGGGGATGCTGCCTTTCCTTTGCATTAAAAACTTTTTCTACCCATTCTCAGCACTTCCTGAAGTTTCTTAGCCAGGTGTTTCATAAACCTGAGTGATCATAAGGATCTCTTGGGGCTCTTGTTAAATGTTCAGGTTCTCCACATGTCTCATGGGGATTTTTATTGTAGGTCTGGACTTTGGCTCAGATGTTTGTGTTCTTTTAATATAAATGCTAGGTACCCCAATCATTCTTAGGGTCACCAACCATATCCATGAGCTTGGACTTCTGCTTCATATCTACTTCTAACTTTCAATTACCATCCTAAGTATTTTTCTTGTCTCTACTGATGTTAGGAAGCAAACCTGAACCTGTCTGTATGCCCTCTGTTCTGGAGGAGTCATGCCCTAGCCCTGGTCCTAGGGCTGGCATTTCTCCACCCTGGCCTTGTTATGGCTGGCTCTCCTCTCTGGCACTAGCATCTTTCCTGTGCCCTATCCCAGCGTCTGTAGTCTTGCCACACATAGATGGATGGATATCTAATATGATGACCAACTCCACAAACAACTTCATTAATTCAATAAACATTTACTGACTTGAGTTATGTCCCAGGCACTGTGCTAGGTCCTGGTGAGATGAAAAAAGGAAAATACTCATAGTTTAAATGGTGTGACAGATACATAAGGAAACAGCCATAACATTGTGTGATAAATGCTTTAGCAGAAGCATGTACAAAGTGCTATGGAAACTTATACAGGGGAGTAATTAATTCCTCCTGGGAAGGGTCAGGAAAAGTCACAGAGAAGAGTTTACGTTTGGAAGGTGACTGAAAGTTCTCTCAGAGGTCAGGGGGAGGGGAGGGCATTCCAGGCAGAGAGCAAAGCCTATTCAAAGCCAAGGAGAGTGAGAGTGCTCACTGTACTCAGACAACTTGGACGGGTAGTCTGATGGACCACGAGCAATGTTTTTTCCAAGTGTGGTTCTCAGGTATCTGCACTGTAATTCCCCTAGGAGCCTACTGAAAATGCACATTTCAAGGCCCCCCACCTTGTACTTAACTGATTTAGAATCTCAAGGGTGGGGGCCCAAGCAATCTTTATTCTTGACACCCCCCCTCCCCGCGATGATCCTTAAACCAATTAAAGCAGTGATTCTCTACATCAGTACACTATAATCACCAGGGGCGCTTTAAAAAAATACTGATGCCTCAGTCTCACCCTCAGAGATTCTCATTTAATGGGTCTGGGGTGTGGCCTGGGCATCTGAATTTTTAAAGTTCCCTGGTGATTCTAATGTGGAGAACTACTTCACCCGTCTTGAGAACCACAGAACCAGAGCATCAGAAGGTGAAGCAGACACATGGAGAATGGCTACAAATTATGATGAAGATGTAAGAAATTCATGAAGGGCTTTCCATGCCAGTTTGGGGAGTTTCGTTTTGATTTTGTAGGAGGTGGAGAGAGATTGGGAGAGGTGGCTTCTACAAGCTCACACTTCCGTTTAGCTCTTATGAAATAGTGTTTTTAGGAAACAAGACCCAATCTGGTTTGTACATCCTTTGTGTTCGGGAAGGGATGGTCTCCTGGGAACTTGTCCCCATAAAATGTCTCAGCTGTGCCCTCAGGAGAACTGTTCTTTCCTGATACTTGGGCACTGAGTATTCCTGTTACTTTTTTTTTTTTTTAATTAGTTAATTTATTTTGGCTGCTTTGGGTCTTCGTTGCTGCACGCGGGCTTTTCTCTAGTTGCGGTGAGTGGGAGATACTCTTCGTTGCGGTGCACAGACTTCTCATTGCGGTGGCCTCTCCTGCTGTGGAGCATGGGCTCTAGGCACCTGGACTTCAGTAGCTGTGGCACGTGGGCTTCAGTAGTTGTGGCTCATGGGCTCTAGAGTGCAGGCTCAGCAGTTGTGGCACACGGGCTTAGTTGCTCCGCGGCACGTGGGATCTTCCCGGACCAGGGCTCGAACCCATGTCCCCTGCATTGGCAGGAGGTTTCTTAACCACTGCACCACCAGGGAAGCCCTTTTTTTTTTTTTTTTCTTTTTTAAAGGTTGCTCTTCTTCATTCAGAGAAATTAACAACTGCTTCCAGCACAGGGGAACGGGTGGGCGGGGAAGGTGGGAAGGGTCTGGGCAGGGCTGCGAGTCTTCAGAACCCCTGTTACTTCCTTCAGAGATGCATCAGACCCCTATCCTGTGCCCATGGTTGAAAAATCCCCATCTGTACCCCAGGTGAATTCTGAGCCATGCCAAGTTCAAGGAGGCAAGACTGCAAGAGTGCAAGGAGATTGGTAGTAGAGGTTACACATTCACATAGTTTCTGTTAGGCTCAGAGGTTAGAGGTATAAACCTCAACCAAGTCCCTAAGTTTCATGAATGGAAAGAAAAGTGTTGTATGGGTTATGGTGACTTTGGAGTGCAGAGAAGTTTTGGAATGGATCACAATGGGATAGAAGAGGGAGAGGTGGGAGGGGAGGGAGAAAGTCTAGGAAAACAGCCAGTCATCACCCCAGGCTGAGGTTTGGGGACTTAGTGGGCCAATTTGATCAAGATAGAATCAGAAATTTTGTGAGTACCGGTGTGAAGAAGAAGGAAAGGAGGTCAGAAGTCCAGTGCAAGAGCCACCTGAAGGCCCTTTGTAGCAAATGGTCATGCAGACCCTCAATGAAAGTCTCTCCCTCTTATAGTCCTCTCAATTTCCTCTCCTTTCCCTCTTGTATTTTCTTCACCCTTTTCCCTCTTGTTTAACCCTCTGCCTCTTCACTACCAACAGTCCTCCTAGGGACAACCAGCAAAACCCACAAAACTCCAAAGTATTTTTCATGAGTCCATGAGTCACAGCTCTTTTTCTCAGAGCTGAGAAAAATGTGCACAGTTCTTTGGTCCAATCCCTTCAATTTGTAAATGAAGAAACAGAGGCTCAGAGAGGTGGAGTGACTGCCCAGAGAGGCAAAGATCACATAACTAGTCAGTGGTACAATTACGACAGACCCATGTCCCTGGCTTACTCTCTGAGCCTGTGTCTACTTTACTAAGCTGTTGTCACAATGGTGAATTCTTGTGTTTTGCATGCTTTGAGTGGTGAATTTCACATTCATCATACTCGGTTCCTACAGCCACTTTGTAAGAAGGCTAGAGCAATTACTTCCTCATGTTTGCTAAATCAACTGAGGGAGAATAGAACTTTGCTTAAAGATACAAGTTTCACCAGAAAGGAAGTAGAAGTTTATAAAATAGGGAAGTTCAGGTTCACAGGATGTTAAACCATATGACCAGAATTTTCATATAATAGACTCCAGAATTATAGCTTACCATTATGATGATTTAGAGTCCCAGAACCACTACTCTGGGACAAGGAGAGACTTTGATAGTTCTGTGGTTGAGTGCAGGAAAGGACCTTATATGGTTACATTACTTTGGCGCTTTGACCTTTGTCTTGCTTCCTTTTTAAGTCTTCTGACTTTTTCTGCTGGTGCTCTCACACTAGGTTGTGGGAAATGAGCTCACTGCTTCCCTCACAAAGCAACACAATGCCACCTTTAGCTGTGGCTTTATGAAACCTGGGAGCCCAATGTGGTGTCTGACTCAGTGCCTGGCACATAGCAGGCACTCAAGGGGTATTTGTTGACCTGAGTTGAGATGAAGTCAGCAGAGCTGTGCTGAATTACTATCAGGGCAACCTTAGGCAAGTCATTTCCATTTTCTAAGCTCATTCTTTTCTCCTACAAAATTACAGACAAGAACCAGACAGCTCTGATGTTCCTTTCCACTCAGAGATATATTTTGGCATCTCTTTTCCCAAAAATCCCAGAAATCTGGACCTAGGAGTGACTCTGAAGGTCAGTTAGCCCAACCCACAGCTTGTTCAAGGCAGAGCCAGACTATTCAAAGAAGTAGAGATTTGGCAGCTTTGTGGTTTGTGTAATAGTGAAAGTCAGCCAAGAAGAATAATTCAGATTAAAAATCATTTGAGGGCCAGAATTATTCTCTTTTGCTCAATATCCATCAAGTTAATGAGAAATAGTTAAGTCTCTGCTTTGGTTTTCTTCTTTGTTTTCTACTAATGTATAACTTACACACAGCAAAATGCACATATCTTTTTTTTTAACATCTTTATTGGAGTATAATTGCTTTACAATGTTGCATTAATTTCTGTTGTACAACAAAATGAATCAGCTATGCATATACATATGTCCCCATATCCCCTCCCTCTTGCACCCCCCCTCCCACCCTCCCTATCCCACCACTCTAGGTGGTCACAAAGCACTGAGCTGATCTTCCTGAAAATGCACATATCTTAAATGTACAGTTTAATGAATCTTTTCATTTGTATCCATCCATGCAATTACCTCCCACATCAAGACATAGAACATTTCAACACCCAGAGAAGGTCCCTCATGGCCTTTTCCAGTCACTATCCTCTCCCAAGGATTAGAGATTTAATTTCTACCACCATCGGTTGGTTTTGCCTAGTTTTGAGCTAGATGTGAATGGAATCACACAGTATATAGCTTATTATGTCTGACTTATTCACTTAACATTATATCTGAGATTTACCCATGTTGTTTCATATGTCAGTAGATGGTTTTTATTTTTAATTGCTATATGTGAATTATATGAGTATATCACACTGTATGACTACAACAACTTAAGAATTCACCAGGATCAAGATGGAGGAGTAGAAGGACATGTGCTCACTCCCTCTTGCGAGAGCACCGGAATCACAACTAACTGCTGAACGGTCATCGACAGGAAGACACTGGAACTCACCAAAAAAGATACCCCACATCCAAAGACAAAGGAGAAGCCACAATGAAATGGTAGGAGTGGCGCAATCACAATAAAATCAAATCCCATAACTGCTGTGTGGGTGACTCACAAACTGGAGAACACTTATACCACAGAAGTCCACCCACTGGAGTGAATGTTCTGAGCCCTATGTCAGGCTTCCCAACCTGGGGGTCCGGCAACGGGAGGAGGAATTCCTAGAGAATCAGAATTTGAAGGCTAGCAGGATTTGATTGCAGGACTTCGACAGGACTGGGGGAAACAGAGACTCCACTCTTGGAGGGCACACACAAAGTAGTGTGCGCATCGGGACCCAGGGGAAGGAGCAGTGACCCCGGGGGAGACTGAATCAGACCTACCTGCTAGTGTTGGAGGGTCTCCTGCAGAGGTGGGGGGTGGCTGTGGCTCACCGTGAGGACAAGAACACAGGCAGCAGAAGTTCTGGGAAGTATTCCTTGGTGTGAGCCCTCCCAGAGTCCACCATTAGCCCCACCAAAGAGCCAGGTAGGCTCCAGTGTTGGGTTGCCTCAGGCCAAACAACCAACAGGGAGGGAACCCAGCCCCACCCATTAGCAGACAAGCAGATTAAAGTTTTACCGAGCTCTGCCCATCAGAGCAACACCCAGCTCTACCCACCACCAGTCCCTCCCATCAGGAAACTTGCACAAGCCTCTTAGATAGCCTCATCCACCAGAAGGCAGATAGCAGAAGCAAGAAGAACTACAATTCTGCAGCCTGTGGAAGGAAAACCACATTCACAGAAAGATAGACAAAATGAAAAGGCAGAGGACTTTGTACCAGATGAAGGAACAAGATAAAGCCCCAGAAAAACAACTAAATGAAGTAGAGATAGGCAAACTTCCAGAAAAAGAATTCAGAATAATGATAGTGAAGATGATCCAGGACCTCGGAAAAAGAATGGAGGCAAAGATTGAGAGGATGCGAGAAATGTTTAACAAAGGCCTAGGAGAATTAAAGAACAAACAAACACCTAGAAGAATTAAAGAACAAACAAACAGAGATGAAAAACACAATAACTGAAATGAAAAATACACTAGAAGGAATCAATAACAGAATAACTGAGGCAGAAGAACAGATAAGTGACATGGAAGACAGAATGGTGGAATTCACTGCCACAGAACAGAATAAAGAAAAAAGAATGAAAAGAAATGAAGACAGCATAAGACACCTCTGGGACAACATTAAATGCAGCAACATTCACATTATAGGGGTGCCAGAAGGAGAAGAGAGAGAGAAAGGACCCGAAAAAATATTTGAAGAGATTATAGTAGAAAAATTCCCTAACATGGGAAAGGAAATAGCCACCCAAGTCCAGGAAGCAAAGAGAGTCCCAGGCAGGATAAACCCAAGGAGAAACATGCCATGACACATAGTAATCAAATTGACAAAAATTAAAGACAGAGAAAAATTATTGAAGGCAGCAAGGGAAAAACAACAAATAATATACAAGGGAACTCCCATAAGGTTAACAGCTGATTTCTCAGCAGAAACTCTACAAGCCAGAAGGGAGTGGCATGATATATTTAAAGTGATGAAAGGAAGAACCTACAACCAAGATTACTCTACCCAGCAAGGATCTCATTCAGATTCGATGGAGAAATCAAAAGTTTTACAGACAAGCAAAAGCTAAGAGAATTCAGCATCACCAAACCAGCTCTACAACAAATGCTAAAGGAACTTCTCTAAGTGGGAAACACAAGAGAAGAAAAGGACCTACAAAAACAAACCCATAGCAATTAAGAAAATGGTAATAGGAACATACATATCAATAATTACCTTAAACGTGAATGGATTAAATGCTCCAACCAAAAGACACATGCTCGCTGAATGGATATGAAAACAAGACCCATTTATTTGCTGTCTACAAGAAACCCACTTCAGACCTAGGGACACATACAGACTGAAAGTGAGGGAATGGAAAAAGATATTCCACGCAAATGGAAATCAAAAGGAAGCTGGAGTATCAATACTCATATCAGATAAAATAGACTTTAAAATAAAGAATGTTACAAGAGAAAAGGAAGGACAGTACATAATGATCAAGGGATCAATCCAAGAAGAAGATATAACAATTATAAATATATACGCACCCAACATAGGAGCACCTCAATACATAAGGCAACTGCTAACAGCTATAAAAGAGGAAATCGACAGTAACACAATAATAGTGGGGAACTTTAAAACCTCACTTACACCAATGGAAAGATCATCCAGACAGAAAATTAATACGGAAACACAAGCTTTAAATGACACAATAGACCAGATACATTTAATTGATATTTATAGGACATTCCATCCAAAAACAGCAGATTACACTTTCTTCTCATGTGCGCATGGAACATTCTCCAGGATAGATCACATCTTGGGTCACAAATCAAGCCTCAGTAAATTTAAGAAAACTGAAATCATATCAAGCATCTTTTCTGACCACAACACTATGAGATTAGAAATGAATTACAGGGAAAAAAACATAAAAAACACAAACACATGGAGGCTAAACAATATGTTACTAAATAACCAAGAGATCACTGAAGAAATCAAAGAGGAAATCAAAAACTATCTAGAGACAAATTACAATGAAAACACGATGATCCAAAACCTATGGGATGCAGCAAAAGCAGTTCTAAGAGGGAAGTTTATAGCAATAGAAGCCTACCTCAAGAAACAAGGAAAATCTCAAGTAAACAATCTAACCTTACACCTAAAGGAAATAGAGAAAGAAGAACAAACAAAACCCAAAGTTAGTAGAAGGAAAGAAGTCATAAAGATCAGATCAGAAATAAATGAAATAGAAACAAAAAAAAAAAAACAATAGCAAAGATCAATAAAACTAAAAGCTGGTTCTTTGAGAAGATAAACAAAATTGATAAACCTTTAGCCAGACTCAGCAAGAAAAAGAGGGAGAGGATTCAAGTCAATACAATTAGAAATGAAAAAGGAGAAGTTAAAACAGACACAACAGAAATACAAAGCATCCTAAGAGACTACTACAAGCAACTCTATGCCAATAAAATGGACAACCTGGAAGAAATGGACAAAGTCTTAGAAAGGTATAAGCCTCCAAGACTGAACCAGGAAGAAATAGAAAATATGAACAGACTAATCAGAAGTAATGAAATGGAAACTGTGATTAAAAATCTTCCAACAAACAAAAGTCCAGGACCAGATGGCTTCACAGGTGAATTCTATGAAACATTTAGAGAACAGCTAACACCCATCCTTCTCAAACTCTTCCAAAAAATTGCAGAGGAAGGAACACTCCCAAACTCATTCTATGAGGCCACCATCACCCTGATACCAAAACCAGACAAAGATACTACAAAAAAAGAAAATTACCAATATCACTGATGAATATAGATGCAAAAATCCTCAACAAAATACTAGCAAACAGAATCCAACAACACATTAAAGGATCATACACCATGATCAAGTGGAATGTATTCCAGGGATGCAAGGATTCTTCAATATACGCAAGTCAATCAATGCGATACACCATATTAAACTGAAGAAAAAAAACCATATGATCTTCTCAATAGATGCAGAAAAAGCTTTTGACAAAATTCAACACCATTTATGGTAAAAGCTCTCCAGAAAGTGGGCATAGAGGGAACCTACCTCAACATAATAAAGGCCATATATGACAAACCCCCAGCAAACATCATTCTCAATGGTGAAAAACTGAAAGCATCTCCTCTAAGATCAGGAACAAGACAAGGATGTCCACTCTCACCACTATAATTCAACATAGTTTTGGAAGTCCTAGCCACAGCAATCAGAGAAGAAAAAGAAATAAGAGTAATACAAATTGGAAAAGAGGAAATAAAACTGTCACTGTTTGCAAATGACATGATACTATACATAGAGAATCCTAAAGATGCCACCAGAAAACTACTAGAGCTAATCAATGAATTTGGTAAAGTTGCAGGTTACAAAATTAATGCACAGAAATCTCTTGCATTCATATACACTAATGATGAAAAAGCTGAAAGAGAAATTAAGGAAACACACCCATTTACCACTGCAACAAAAAGAATAAAAAACCTAGGAATAAACTTACCTAGGAGACAAAAGACCTGTATGCAGAAAAGTATAAGACACTGATGAAAGAAATTAAATATGACACAAACAGATGGAGAGATATACCGTGTTCTTGGATTGGAAGAATCAATATTGTATAAATGACTGTACTACCCAAAGAAATCTACAGATTCAATGCAATCCCTATCAAATTACCAATGGCATTTTTTACAGAACTAGAACAAAAAATCTTAAAATTTGTATGGAGACACAAAAGACCCCGAATAGCCAAAGCAGTCTTGAGGGAAAAAAACGGAGCTGGAGGAATCAAACTCCCTGACTTGAGACTATACTACAGAGCTACAGTAATCAAGACGGTATGGTACTGGCACAAAAACAGAACTATAGATCAATGGAACAGGATAGAAAGCCCAGAGATAAAGCCACGCACCTATAGTCAACTAATCTGTGACAAAGGAGGCAAGGATATACAATGGAGAAAAGACAGTCCCTTCAATAAGTGGTGCTGGGAAAACTGGACAGCTACATGTAAAAGAATGAAATTAGAACACTCCCTAACACCATACACAAAAATAAACTCAAAATGGATTCGAGACCTAAATGTAAGACTGGACACTATAAAACTCTTAGAGGAAAACATAGGAAGAACACTCTTTGACATAAATCACAGCAAGATCTATTTTGATCCACCTCCTAGAGTAATGGAAATAAACACAAAAATAAACAAATGGGACCTAATGAAACTTCAAAGCTTTCGCGCAGCAAAGGAAACCATAAACAAGACGAAAAGACAACCCTCAGAATGGGAGAAAATATTTGCAAACGAATCAACGGACAAAGGATTAATCTCCAAAATATATAAACAGCTCATTCAGCTCAATTTTAAAGAAACAAACACCCCAATCCATAAATGGGCAGAAGACCTAAATAGACATTTCTCCAAAGAAGACATACAGATGGCCATGAAGCACATGAAAAGATGCTCAACATCACTAATTATTAGAGAAATGCAAATCAAAACTACAATGAGGTATCACCTCACACTGGTTAGAATGGGCATCATCAGAAAATCTACAAACAACAAATGCTGGAGAGGGTGTGGAGAAAAGGGAACCCTCTTGCACTGTTGGTGAGAATGTAAATTGATACAGCCACTATGGAGAACAGTATGGAAGTTCCCTAAAAAACTAAAAATAGAATTACCATATGACCCAGCAATCCCACTAATGGTCATATACCCAGAAAAAACCATAATTCAAAAAGACACATGCACCCCAATGTTCATTGCAGCACTATTTACAATAGCCAGGTCATGGAAGCAACCTAAATGCCCATTGACAGACGAATGGATAAAGAAGTTGTGGTACATATATACAATGGAATATTACTCAGCCATAAAAAGGAACGAAATTGGGTTATTTGTAGAGACGTGGATGGATCTAGAGACTGTCATACAGAGTGAAGTAAGTCAGAAAGAGAAAAACAAATATCGTATATTAGCACATATATGTGGAACCTAGAAAAATGGTACAGATGAACTGGTGTGCAGGGCAGAAATTGAGACACAGATGTAGAGAACAAATGTTTGGACACCAAGGGGGGAAAGTGACAGGGGTGGGGGTGGTGGGATGAATTGGCAGATTGGGATTGACATGTATACACTAATATGTATAAAATGGATAACTAATAAGAACCTGCTGTATAAAAAAATAAATAAAAAAAAAAAAGAAAAGAAAGAATTCACCAATGCAGAATATTAGCTACAGCCCAGGAGAAAAAGTGAGAAGACTTGGGTTCTAATCTTATTTTTTACCACTAAGTAGCTATGTGAAAACTTCACTCTGGGACAGTTTTCCTTATCTGTGGATGAAGAAGTTGGACTAAAGCAATTTTTCTAACTCTAAAGTTCAACAAATAGTGTGCTAATCACAGGCTCAATAGGCAATTGGAAGAGAGTAACTATCTTATATGTGACAAAGAACTCATATCAGGAATGTATAAGGGACTCCTATAAATCATTAAGCAAAAAAGATATACACTCAATTAAGAACAGGAAATATGCTTTCTTTGTGTGTGTGTGTGTTCCCGTTGTTACAATGGAGAAGAAATTTGTTGAGTGGGAAATCTTGGGGTGCTATGACTACATAAAGCATATATTTAGACACTCAAACATTTGGTCATCTACATGTTGCAGAGGGTGATTTTTCAAAAAAAGTATCTTTTTGTATTGTTTTCTATAAGGGAGTCACCATGTTTAATTTTACGAATGCATGAAATGCACATAAAGGCTTCATGAACTGTAAAGCTTTCTGCAAATGAAAGGCATTATTATTATTCCAGATACAATATGAATGCAGCTGACATCAACCACCATTCTTCCCAGTTGCAGGTGTAACGACCAACACGGGTATTTTCCTTTGTTCCTTTGCCATGGCTATGGGAGAATGTCTGAACCCAACACACGAATAACAGCTGTGATTTTAATTGAGACTTTTGAGTGGATAAGCAAGGTGTACACTGAATGCATAGCAACAGATAGATTTTCACTTGGGCAGCCACATTATTATTTCCTCAGACTTTGAAAAGGGAAAGTTTTAACAGACCTCTTGGAAGTGACCCTTGCTTTTCCCCACTACCTGTTCACAGTTACTGTCACAGAATGCGTCATCTCTCTCCCACACACACAGTGGGAAAACAACTTTGCCATCCAGAGCAAAGACAGTGTTTTGCTGTGTCAGGGATACAAGAGTCTGCATATGGTTCATTGTCCTTTTCCCAATTAGGTTCCCTCCCTAAGCACTGGAGTTTCCTGCCCAGAAAGCCTGCCGGGGATCCTTATCATTTCAGCAGAAATAAGTCAGCGTGAGAGGCCACGGCAAACCAGAATTTTGCCAGAATGCTTGTGGTCTTTGCCTTGCCCTTTTTTAAGATTTTGCAACTCTGGTCTTGCCTTAGCAGGGTGAGAAACTGTCCCAACAACATAATCAACCTAGATTGGTCAACCAAAGGGAATTTGCTTGTTCATTCACATTTGCTGCCTGTATCTTCTTGGACCAGGATATCCCCATGGCTCTGCCACTTGACTTGGGTAACCAACTATTGGTATTCCCTTTCCAGTATTATGCATAGATGTATTTCAGACTTTGTATTTTCCCATTAACATTTCCTCTATGATAGACTTAGCAGCTCTGTAGTAACACACACACACACACGCACACACACGCACACCCCTAATCTAAACTAAAAATAGAACTACCATACGACCCAGCAATCCCACTACTGGGCATATACCCTGAGAAAACCATAATTCAAAAAGAGTCATGTACCACAATGTTCATTGCAGCTCTATTAACAATAGCCAGGACATGGAAGCAATCTAAGTGTCCATCGACAGATGAATGGATAAAGAAGATGTGCACATACATACAATGGAATATAACTCAGCCATAAAAAGAAATGAAATTGAGGTATTTGTAGTGAGGTGGTTGGACTCAGAGTCTGTCATACAGAGTGAAGTAAGTCAGAAAGAGAAAAACAAATATCGTATGCTAACACATATATATGGAATCTAAAAAAAAAAAAGGTTCTGAAGAACCTAGGGGCAGGACAGGAATAAAGATGCAGACGTAGAGAATGGACTTGAGGACACGGGGAGGGGGAAGGGTAAGCTGGGACGAAGTGAGAGAGTGGCATGTACATATATACGCTACCAAGTGTAAAATTGATAGCTAGTGGGAAGCAGCCACGTAACACAGGGAGATCAGCTTGGTGTTTTGTGACCACATAGAGGGGTGGGATAGGGAGGGTGGGAGGGAGACGCAAGAGGGAGGAGATATGGGGATATATGTCTATGTATGGCTGATTTACTTTTTTATAAAGCAGAAACTAACACACCACTGTAGAGCAATTATACTCCAATAAAGATGTTAAAAAAATAAAATAAAATAAAATACTATAGTTGTAGAATGAAAAGGGTTTCAGAGTCCTGAAAACCTGGGTTTGAATCCTGGATTTATCACTATACCTGGATGATAAGCCTCAGCTGCCTTATCTGTGAAATGGGGATAAAAATACCTTCCTTGCTCCCAGGATTCTTGTGAAGTCAAAAGAGGCAATGCATGGACACCTTCCCAGAGAGGTCTTGTCCACAATAATTGCCTCATAAACAGTGGGTGAAATGATTGTTACGTAGATGGTGCAACTGAGACAGTCACCCAGTGCAGAGAAGTGGCCAGCCCATGTCTTGCAGTAAATTAATGACAGACTCAGGACAAAAGCTAAGGCCCAGAGCTCTTTTCCACTCTGGAGCAAAGGGAGCCATGTCCAAGAATTGCTTCTGCAGATTTGGGGAGGAGACAAAACAAAACAAAAGAACAAAATGAAATGAAATACAACACTTCAATGAGGTGAACTATTAAGCTCTGGTGATTTCTTTTTTTTTTTAAATAAATTTATTTATTTTTATTTATTTATTTTTGGCTCCATTGGGTCTTCGTTCTGCGCACAGGCTCTCTCTAGTTGCAGCAAGTGGGAGCCACTCTTCATTGTGGTGCGCAGGCTTCTCATTGCAGTGGCTTCTCTTGTTGCAGAGCACGGGCTCTAGGTGCATGGGCTCAGTAGTTGTGGCTCGTGGGCTCTAGAGCGCAGGCTCAGTAGTTGTGGCACACAGGCTTAGTTGCTCCGTGGCATGTGGGATCTTCCTGGACCAGGGCTCGAACCCATGTCCCCTGCATGGGCAGGCAGATTCTTAACCGCTGCACCACCAGGGAAGTCCCAAGCTTTGGTGATTTCTTAAACTTAGTGGCCTGTAGTTGACTGGCTTGAAAGAGAGGTTTTGGGTTTTGTTTTTGAAATACTAATCTCTCTTTATGTTTCAGCATTTCTTCCCTGTTCAGCCAGAGGCATCTGTATTGATTCGAGGAGAGTTAGGATTGTTAGATCAGGAAAGCAAAAAGGAAGGAACCAATAGAATAGGTTCTTGCAGCCCACAATAGAAGTATGGATTCCAATGCCAGAACTTTTGATTTGGAAGAGCCAGGTTTTGAGAGAGGAGAGAGTCCTTGAGAATCCAAAAGGAAGGTTCTTAAGGAAGCAGGCTACAGAATCTATGACATAAAATTAGGTGACAAAGAGAATAGGGAGGGCTCCCCTGGTGGCGCAGTGGTTAAGAATCTGCCTGCCAATGCAGGGGACACAGGTTCGAGCCCTGGTCCGGGGAGATCCCACATGCCGCGGAGCAACTAAGCCTGTGAGCCACAACTACTGAACCTGTGCTCTAGAGCCCGTGAGCCACAACTACTGAAGCCTGCACGCCTAGAGCCCGTGCTCTGCAACAAGAGAAACCACCACAATGAGAAGCCCGCGCACCGCAACAAAGAGTAGTCCCCGCTCGTGGCAACTAGAGAAAGCCCGCACGCAGCAACGAAGACCCAATGCAGCCAAAAATAAATAAATAAAATAAATAAATTAAAAAAAAAAAAAGAGAATAGGGAAAGAACCAGGTTACTGAGCCCCCTTTCTGGGCTAGCAGGTGGTGGTCATCTCATTAGAAGAGGGAGAGGTGAAGTGGTAGGCTGAGGGTTGGGATGAGCAGGCCAGGCCTGAGGGGACCAGGTGAAAGGGAGCTGATGAGCGTAGAGGGATGGGGTGCCCTGCAGACTATGCACCGCTATTTAGGGGAGGGCCATGTTGGCTGTTTCTTTCAGCCTTTTCTTTTGAGGACCTTCTGTAAACAGCTGCCTGCATGTTATCCATAGATTGTCATCAGAAGTGATACCCCACAATGTCCCAAGATTTTGCTAAACTCCATATGAGCTACCTATTTGGATATTTCTCTTTTTAATGGCCAAGGACACTAATAAATGCCATGAAACACAGGCACAGTCCCCAGAAGATGGATGGAAAAGTAGAGGGGAAGCCCCTAGCACTCATACCGAACCATTTTTGTTACTTAGGTTTAATTTCAATTTTGAGGAATTAATAGAGCATAGTTATTAGGATTGTGGTCTCTTGAGTCGGGCTGCCTGCTTTATATCCTGGTTCTATCCCTCGATCAGCTGGGAAACTGAAGAAGTTTATGAAACTCTTGGCTTCCTCATCTGCCAGAGGGCATAATCACAGTATCTGCCACATAGGTTTTCAGTGAGTAAATGAATTAACACACATGGAAGACTTGTTAGAACAATGCCCGTTACATAGTAGAGTTCAATAATTGTCACTTATGGTTGTTCTTACTGTCCGTGTTTAGCTTAGCGTGTGTGTGTGTTATAGAGCTGAGAAGCTCTGACAGTTTTTTACGATAACTAAGAGAGAAGTTACATCTTCACTCTCTCAGCTTTCTGGGGTTGTTCACTTGATTTTTCTATTCATTCACTTGAATATGCTTTCCAAGAAATATTTATTGAGCCCCTGCTATATGCCCATCAGGCACTATGCAAGGTACTGAGGATAAGATGACATATCAAACAGACATATCCCCGTCCTCCTGTAGTTTGCCACCCCAGCTGTTCTCTTTCAATAACCCCTTTCCCTTCATCTGATCTGGGGGCCAGGGCCAATCTCCTGAGTGCATTTCCTAGCGCTGGCAATCTGGGGTCCTGCAACAGGCCATAAAATGCATGGTATATGGGTTTAATAATGTCAGGGGAAATTTTCAGTTAATCCCTTAGACTGTGGGTACACTCAAGATTCAACGACCAGACCAAAACGGCACGAAGAGAAACAGAGAACTGGTAATTATCTGGTGAATTTGGGTCATGTGGAAAGCCAAACCAAATTACTTTAGCCAAGGAAAAAATGATTTTTTTCTCTTTGCATGGATTAGTAGTTTTGGTAAGATTTTGCTGGGGTCTCCCTTCCCCTTTTTGCTTTACTCCATCAGGTAGTTCCTAGAAACCAACACATTGTGGGAAAGCTACAAAGACAAGGATTTTGAGGGAAATGACCACCATCCATTCATGGGAAATTATTTGGGGAGCCCTGGTTTTATTTCTAGTACACATGTGGAATATAGAATCAGGGTCCTCGGTTGTAGTAAGTTCTAAGTTGGCAGTACTATCATAAATCCAATCAACTCTTAGGTGCTCTAATTTTGAACTAAATCCGACAGCTTCTCTTAATTTTTGAAACAAATGTTTTGAGTTAGATGCTCTCTTATGTCTATATTAGTTCCAAATTATATTATATTATGAATTTGTATTTCTAAGGCAAAAACAAATAAAGAGTACATGCTTTAATTTTTACATTTCTTATCCTTTTAATAGAAGATATCAATGTAATCCCCATCCAGGAAATGGTCATGGAAATTGCCTACTTCAATGTGTAATCTATAAAATCTTGTTAAGTAGTGTAAAGAGAATTTGTCACTTTGTCACCTAACTGACCTTTTACAACACTGAGACCCACAGTGAAGTGATACCCTCCCAACTCGGATGAAATGCCCACATATTTTACTGCATTCTTACCAAGAAAAGCCTTCAGCCAAAATTTTAGCTAGGCCAAGTCAATTTTTAAGCAAAGTGCATAACCAGAAACTGGCACAAACATTTGTGTATCATCCTTTCCATATTCAAAAGCTGTCTGAGACTCATTTGATTAAGCATAAAAATAACTCTGTGAATGTCATTAGAAAGGCTGATGAACATTCCATGTCTGGTCCCTTGAATTTGTATTCTGGAGACATATTATTAAGTCACTGCTCAATAGTTTCTCTTGTAAGAACCTGAGCATGCTCTCTAGAGTCTGAAGGAATCATTTTCATATTGAGTTTAGAAGGTTTAATTTTTCTATTTCCATTCAACAGAAAGGAAACAGCTGGTAAATTAAGGAAGGCTGGTACAGTTTATTTGGCTGTGTAGCCTCTACTGGCTTCTTCGGTTAATAGAGTATCTTTATTCCAACCAGGGTCCCCTCCCTGCCAAACCTCCTCATTAAACTGAGTTGTGATTAGAAAAGAATAAATGACACTTTATTTCATATGTGGCTCCTTCCAAGCTTCGATACTCCTCTTTAAGTTTTCCTCTTACACAACTTTTCCTTGGCCTGGCATTTCTTCTCCCTGGCAGCTCTTCAAAACAGAATGTGCAAAGTTCTCGTCCAGTCTCGTAGACTACTACGAAATGCAGCATCGCCTCACCCCCACCTTGGGTTCAATTGTTATCCAGTCATTTATTCCTTCCACAAACATTAATTCTTACACGCAATATGGCCTTGTGTACTTTACACTCAAGCAGTCATCTCTGAGGATAATTTATTGGTTCAGAAATGGAAATTCCATTTCACTTCCTCAGATTTATTTCTGAGTGGTTACGTGGTGGCGGGTGCTTCTTTCCAAAGTCAGGAAACTCCAAAATACACCTTGCATATGGGAGCGTGTGTTCCAAATGTGGGCTGAGGTGGACTGAAAAGGTACCTCATAAGGAACTTGTTAAAAATGGAGATTTTAGGGTCCTAATTTCCAGAAGTTCTGAACCAGTTTAGGTAGAGCTCTGAGAATTCTCATGTGTAGCTGGCTTTGGCCACACTACTGTGCAGACTAGAGCGATAGCAGTGGTTATGGAACAAGAGGACACATTGAAGAAGGACAGACCTGGAAGGCAGAATGGGAGGGCTTGACAGCTACAGGTGGCAAAAGGAATGAAGGAGAGAGCAGAGTCAAAGATAACACCTTTATATATATTGTTCTCATTTCATTTATAAAAACAAAAAGAATACTGCTCATTTAAGTGATGGGGAAGCTTCCAGAACCGTTTTTTTTTTTTTTAATTAAAATTTTTTTTTTATTTTTGGCTGCATTGGGTCTTCGTTGTCGAGCGTGGGCTTTCTCTAGTTGCAGTGAGCGGGGGCTGCTCTTTGTTGCGGTGCGCGGTCTTCTTATTGCGGTGGCTTCTCTTGTTGTGGAGCACGGGCTCTAGGTGTGTGGGCTTCAGTAGTTGTGGCTCGTGGGCTCTAGAGCGCAACCTCAGTAGTTGTGGCGCACGGGCTTAGTTGCTCCGCAGTATGCGGGATCTTTCTGCACCAGGGCTTGAACCTGTGTCCCCTGCATTCGCAGGCGGATTCTTAACCACTGCGCCACCAGGGAAGTCCCGGAACTGTTTTAATGAAGCAACACTAGACAATATTCCCCAAATAATTCTTTGATCTTAAAAAAATACCAGGGCTTCCCTGGTGGCGCAGTGGTTGAGAGTCTGCCTGCTGATGCAGGGGACACGGGTTTGAGCCCTGGTCTGGGAGGATCCCACATGCCGCGGAGCAACTGGGCCCGTGAGCCACAACTGCTGAGCCTGCGCGTCTGGAGCCTGTGCTCCGCAACAAGAGAGGCCGCGATGGTGAGGGGCCCGCGCACCGCGATGAAGAGTGGCCCCCGCTTGCCACAACTGGAGAAGGCCCTCGCACAGAAACGAAGACCCAACACAGCCAAAAATAAATATATAAAAATAAATAAATAAATAAAAGATTACTATTAAAAAAAAAAATACCAGATAGAATGCACACTTTTTGACCGACTGTAAGAAGTTTACTGGTGGTTGAAAGAAAGTAAAATTTAATGCTGTATTTAACAAAGACCTTGACCTTTTTCTCTAGTATATGCAACCTATAGCCACAGAGACAAGTGGTCATACTGGCATCACTATGTATTTGTAATCCTCAACCTCAAATAGACATTCTCTGCTAATACATTTCTCTACTGTATGTCCTTCTACCCACTGGAACAAATAGATATCCCCCAATTACCAACCACAACGAATGTATTTTATACCTTTTATTACCCTCTCAAACTTCCACCTACCCTGTCCCTCTCTCCGCATCCCACGCTGCCCTCAATTTTAATGATGACCTTGAATCCTACTTCATGGAGAATGTAAACATCCTCAAATAGGCACACCCTCTTTTTTTTTTGCTACCAAGTTTACAAACTTACCTGCAGCTGCACTTCTATTTTTCTTTTTCCCTCCATTGTTACCATTGGGCAAGTACCCTTTCTCTAGTCAAAAACCATTTTTTTTTTCCTGTTGGGGTCTGGATCTTCTCATCTTCTCAGGGACTTTGTTCTTCAAGTTTCCCCTTTTCTCTCTTTTTCATTTTCTTTTTTATAAATTTATTTATTTTTGGCTGCATTGGGTCTTTGTTGCTGCGGGCGGGCTTTCTCTAGTTGCGGCGAGCAGGGGCTACTCTTTGTTGCGGTGCGCAGGCTTCTCATCGCAGTGGCTTCTCTTGTTGTGGAGCACGAGATCAGTCATGCGGGCTTCAGTAGTTGTGGCACGTGGGCTCAGTAGCTGTGGATCGTGGGCTCTAGAGCACAGGCTCAGTAGTTGTGGCACACGGGCTTAGTTGCTCTGTGGCATGTGGGATCTTCCCGGACCAGGGCTCGAACCCATGTTCCCTGTGTTGGCAGGCGGATTCTTAACCACTGTGCCACCGGGGAAGTCCCCTTCTCTTTTTCATTTTTAATCTTTACCTTTTTACTGGGTCATTTCTATTAGCATACATACCTTCTCCAGTATCTTTCATTAAAAATAACTCTTGGGCCTACATTCCCCTGTGTCTTTGACCTTTTCTTGGTCAAAAGTTTTCTATACCTTTTTCTTCATTTCCTCACCTCTCATTCATTCTTTACTTCAGCCTCAGTGTGGTGTTTGCTCTCTCTAATCCGCCAAAACTACTCAAGAAAAACCACTAATATATGCTATGCCGCAAAAGTAATTTTACTAAACATTTTATCACCTTTCAGTATAGTAAAACATCTCCTTGTAACACTTTGTAATTCTGACTCAGTGGCACCACAGTGTTCTTGCCTTTGTGAATGCAACATCTCAGAATCCCCTTCTTTTACCCAAACTCTGAGTAATGGAGTTCTTTCAGGTTTAGACCTGGGCCCTCCACTCTTTTCTTTCCACACTCTCCCCTTACTTGATATCATCCATTTCCTCGCTCTAAATTATCTTCCTTTTTCCCTCTCTCCCTTCTTCCCTCACTTCTTCCTATCTATCATCTATCTATCTATCTATCTACCGATTTATCAATCATCTATCTATAGCTATTGTTATGGTCTAAATGTTTGTGTCTGCCCAAAATTCATATGATGAAATCTTAATGCCCAGTGTGATGGTATTGGGAGGTGGGGACTTTAGTAGGTGCTTAGGTCATGAAGCCCACATGGATGGGATTAGTGCTCTTATTAAAGGGGCTCCACAGAACTCCCTACTCCCTTCTGCCATGTGAGGACACAATGAGAAATGTGCAACCTGGAAGAGATCCCTCACCTGACCTTGCTGGCACTCTGATCTCAGACTTCCAGCCTCCATACCCATGAGAAACAAATTTCTGTTGTTTGGAAGCCACTCAGTCTATGGTATTTTCTTATAGCAGCTCAAATGAACTCGGATATCTGTCTGTCTATCTATATGTCTATCTATCTATCTATCTATATCGATCATCTAATAATCATTTCCATAGAAAATGTATTGTTTTGCTATTGCATACATGACATGTTATTACACATATCATTCTAAATCTTGCTTTTTTTATTTAACATTATAAATCTGATTGTATAGTTCATAGAGATCCACCCCATTATTTTTAACTGTTTCGTAGTGTTCATTACCATGAATACATTCACTGTTATGTAACTGTGCCCCCTACTGTGGACACTGATGTTATTTACAGGTTTCTGCGCTAACAGACAATACTACAATGAATATCCTTGTTCTTTCCTTCATGTACATATGTGTGAGGACTTCTCTAGGGCAGAAGCAAAATTGATTGATCACAGGATATGGGCATTTAAAATTTTAATTATTATTTCCCACTTGCCCTCCAATGAACCAGGGTATACATCCATAAGCAGGATATGAGAATACCTGTTTTCCCACACTCTAGTCAATACTTGGTATTACCAAATTTAAAATTTTGCCAATATTATGAGTAAAAATTCTTTCACTGCTTAATTTTTTATTTTTCTGATTATAAATGGAATTGAGCACTTTTTTTCAAATGACTATCAGCCATTCATATGTTAATTTCCATGAGTGCTCTGTTCATATCTTTGCCCATTTTTCTATTGGGTTATTTGTACTTTTATATTGAATTGTAAGAATTATATATAAAGCTATTTAACCTTTCTCAGCTCAGTTTACTCAGTAGATAATTATGATTACCTAATAGAATTGTTTTGAAGATTAATTGGGATAAGATATTGAAAACCCTTCATGCAGTGCCTGGCACATAGAAATCCCTCAAGAAATGGTTACTGCTGCTATTGATTATATTTTTATTACCCTGACTTAAAATACTTGGCCCATAAGTCAATCATACTAAATTTTCCTTAGGCTCCAACTCAAGTGTTCATTCATTTATTCATGCATTACATGAATCTTTATTGAGAGCCTTTATGTATCATAGACCATGGTAGGTGCTGGGGATGCATCAGTGAGGCTGATAGACAGTAAGCAAACCAATACAAAAGTACATGTGTAATATTGATTCAGTGGGAAGAGCTTTGAAGCAGGGTAAGGGGATCAAAAGGCCAGGACAGGGTATGCTATTTTAGGTAGGTTTGCTGGGGATGGCCTTTCTTTCTTTTTAGCAGAAACCTGTATGAAGCAAGGGAAATCCATGAGAAGAGCTGGGGGAAGAGCCTTCCAGGCAGAAAACAACAAGTGCAGAGGTAATGATGTGGGAATATACTTTTGCCTTTGAGGAACAGTGAGAGTCCAGAGAGACTGGAGCAGAGTGAGTGGACGTAACAGGAGTAGGTCTACGAGTAGCTACAGACAGGTTCATATCTGACATGGAAGGCCATGGGCAGGACTTTGGATATTATTCTGAGTGTGATGAAAAACCACAGAAGGGAGGATTGTGAGCAGGGAGTGCCTTGATCTGATTTTCAGTCAAATGAACGACTCTGGTCTCTATGTTAAGAATAGACTGAAGAAGATGAAAGGGCAGTATATTAGGGCTGCAGTAGCAAATTGCCACAAATTAGGTGGCTTAAAACAACAGAAATTTTATTCTTTCACAGTTCTGGAGGCCAGAAGTCCCAAATCAATGTACTGACAGGGCCATGCTCCCTCTGATGGTTCTAGGGAAGAATCTTTCCTTGTTTCTTCTAGCTTTGGTGGCTCCTGGCATTTCTTAGTTTGTGGCACCATAACTCCAGTCTCTGCCTCTGTCTTCACATGGCCTTTTCTAATCTGTGTCTCTGTGTCCAAATTGCTCTCTCCTTTCTCTTAGAAAGATGTCAGTCATTGGATTTAGGGCGCACCCTAGATCCAGGATGATTTCATTGTGGATCCTTAACTAATCGCATCTGCAAAGACTATTTCCAAATAGAGTACCAACATTCATAGCTACTGGGGGTGGGTGGGTTAGGAATCAAACATATCTTTTTAAGGGACACAATTCAATCCACTACAGCAGTAAGGAACCAAATTGGAATTTTTAAGTGAGCAATGACAGGGCTTATGATGAGGATACATGTATGCAGATAGTGGGAAGGCAAACTTGGGATATATTTTTAATAGAGAGTTAATGGGGTTTGCTGATAGATTTGATTGGAATGTGGACAAAGACATCAAGAATGACTCAGGTTTTTTACTTGAGCCCCTGGGTGGATAGTGATATCATTTACTGATCTGGATAGAATAGCAAGTCTTGGGGGGACAGGATTATGAGGACTTTTCCCATTCACTCTGATAATATAGCATAGAAGTTAAGAGTAAGGCCTCTGGGGTCAGATAAACCTGGGCTGACAACTGGTGTTGTGCCTTTGGGACATGTTACTTAATATCCCTGGACCTTGGGATTCCTATCTGCAAAATGGGTATATTAATAATATCTTCCTCATAAGGTTGTTGGGATGATTAAATGTGATTATATATGTGAGATACTTAAGAGTCAGTGGCAAACAGGCAGCACTCCCTCTATAAATCTTATCTATTCATTTCATTATTGTGAAAAGATTCCACAAGGATGCCCAATGTTCCTTCAATTGTACCATTCTTTGATTCTGGTATTGTTGTGTTGGATTAGGAAGACCGATGTAGCAGTAGCATACAGATTAGACTGGAATGGGGAGATATGAAAGCAGAGATCTTACTAAATTGTTCTTTGAGAGATGTCAAGGACAGTCGTATGAGAACAGAAGGGAGGGAGGAAATAGAGATCATGCTACAGAGGAAACTCTACAAGACTTGGCAAATGATGAACACTGAAAAAAAGATAAAGATGTCTGTTCCAACTCTGGAAAGTTGGAACAGAATCATTGACAAAGGTAGGAAAGCCAAAATATAGAGTAGCCTTGGGAGGAGAAAAGACACCTTCAGTTTGAATTGAAGTAATAGCAATCCTAGAAGTTGGGCATCAAGTAGAATCATGCCTGGTATACAGTAAGTGCTCAAAACTTCTGGGTCAGCACTGTCTGATAGAAGTATAATGAGAGCCACAAATGTAAGCCATGTGTAATTTAAAATTTTTCTAACAGTCACATTTAAAAAAGTAAAGAGAAACAGATGAAACTAATTTTAATTATATATTTTACTTAATGCTAAAATATTATCATGCCAACATGTGGTCAATATAAAAATACCAATTATGTTATATTCTTTTTCTTCATGCTAAGTCTTTGAAATCCAGTACATATTTTACACCTACAGCATATCCCAATTTTGACCAGCTGTCCAGTGGCTGCTGTATTGGACAGTACAATTCTAGGTGGAGGTGATTGTCAGGTGGTGGATTATAATGACTGAATTTCAGAAGAGAGAGATCAGTTTGGCATCATCTTCATGGAGGAGAAAACCAGGTGACAGGATGGAATTTGTAAGAGAGAGAATGCTAGAGGAAGAGCGAACCCAAGGCAGAATGGGGTAATAATTCATTTTATAAGGGTTTGACTTCCCCATTGGACTGCCTGGCCCCAGAAAAGAGATGAATTAATAATAGTGATTCAATTCATGTTTTCTTATGTTGCCCTTTTGTTTTCTCTACTATTTGCAAGTACCTTGTTTATGTATTTGTCTACTGTCCATCTCCCTGTTACTACAATGTAAGTCTGTTTCATTCATTATTATATTCCCAGATTAGTATCGCTCACACATTAGGGCTCAAAAATACCCGTGGGATAAAAGCCAAGTCTCTGCCTTCAGAGAATTTACAATATGATTGATAAAGTGTTACATAGAGAAAAAAATAAAGTAGTGATAGATTATTAGAGAATCAGATTCCTAGTATTGCTAACGTGGGGTCTAGGAGTTCAAAAGAGAAAGATTTAAAGGGTTTGAAGTAGCCTAGAAAAACAGAATTGAAATATGGGCTGTATCTTAAATGGTGGCTAGTCTTTGGACATCTAGAAAAAAAGGGCTTAGGCAAAGGTGGGGATGAATATGAACAGTTTAGTTGTAATAGATTCTGGGAAAATGTAAGATATCAAGTTGGAACAGTAGCCACTGAAGTTTTTGAGGAGATGTGCAAAGCAGAATTTTAAGAATGGTATACAAAATGGATTGGAGAGGCGAAAGCTGGTAGGCAGTTATCATAATATCCAGAAGGTGGTGAGGTTTGGACTCTTGGGGATAGGCAGGAGGAGAGACATGAGAGATGTCTGAGTAAAGTCCTCAATGAATTTTGTTTTTGGACTAAATATGCATTGGATTGTCAGACGTGTTGCTAAGGACAACCCCAAGGTTCTGAACTTGGTTGACTGAGTGATGGTGCCATAAACTGAAAGTTCCAAATGGTAAATTCCTTTCAGGGGTGGGGGCTGAGAGAGGAAAATGGTTGAAGTCAAAATGATGGAAGATATCCAAGTGGAAATTTCCAGTAAGCCTTCAGATGACTAAGGGATTCAGAGAATGTAGGCTCTTTCCAAATCTTCTGTTCTTTTTGCCTATATAGAAGGTGTTTACTTTATGTGTTTCCCTTTGGCTCTGTTGATTACATTCTTATGTGTGGTTTGAAGCTCCTCTGGCTTCAAACCTGTATTTGTTTTGGGCATGGTTGGAGTAGAGTGCTAATGAGCCCAGGGTCATGGGTTTGAGCCTCAGAAGGGCCAGTTAGTTTCATGGAGAGGAAAATTGTGTTCCGTGGTTCACAGACTTCACCCTTAATCCTGTCTGCTTGTCTCTGAACTATGTAGTGTTGGTCCCAAGGGGGCCTGGCGAGAAAGTGCGAGTGGTTGTGTGCAATCCATTAAAACTACTGGAAGAATGGCTTCAAGTGGGTTTATCTGGGTTGTTTCTTCAAGAAGTTTGTCTTCCTTCCTCCCTCAGTTCATGGGACAGAGATCACATTTTCAGAGGTAATATCCTGACCAAATGCACGTGGGACTGTCCTGTTGCTGGCCACCCACATCTGTTTCCCACATTCATTTACTTCTTAGGTAAAAAGCAGTGAGCTGATCCAGGAGTATGTGGTTCTTAGGTGCAAGAGTCTACGTACAAGTTTTGGAGTATTATCTGTTTGACTTTTAGAATTGGCTTATTAATATTGTACACATAAACCCTGGAGAGCATGAACATGCCCCAAAGACTCTAAGCAAACCTTTCACTGACTGATTTTCCTTATCTCATCCGGCTGCTTTTAGCTTGAGGCATACTCTTTCTGGGAAATACAAGTCTACGTTCAGAATTCTTGTGATGGTCATGCAAGGATACAGCATAGAATGTGCTCTGTTTACAAGAGTGATGGTCTCCGTAGAACAACACTTGGACAAACCCACAGAAGCCACCTTCCACACAAGCATAGAATTGCCAGCATTTGCTGGGATAGCGTCTGAAGAGTGTTTCTGTGGATACTGCGTTTTCAAAAATCAGTCCTAGAGGTTCTCAAATTGCTCTTCCAGTGACTGATACACCCCTGGGTTCTGCAGGAGCAACCCCCAAAGAGAATTTGGAATAATGTGAGGCACACTTTGAAAGATTAAAAATAAATCCTCACAGTTTAAGAAGGACTTGAAAATAGGTTCACTTTTCTTTCAGGGACATGTTTGCCTCATCAGGGATATTTCTATTATTTGACATTATGGAACATTTAAAAGGCTGAGGAGTAAGAGACCAGACCATCAAATATCATTTAATAGCAATTGCTAAGAATAACAGTGATGACTTAGAAGAATATGGTGTGGAACAAATATGACTAAAAGTAAAAGGCGGAATAACTGAAGTTATGTGCTGAGGAAGCCAGTAAAACTGCTTGAAAAATTATTGGTGTTCAGGTTGTGCATAATGACAAACAACTGACTTATTTGCATTGTTTCCTTGAATTAATTAGAATAATTATTTCGGTACTATTTAGGGAGGGCCTGAAAATATCATATAAACAGTTAGAAATCATTATATGGAAAATTTGTAGCTCTGCTGGCTGGGCTGGGATGAGGTGAAGAAAGAGGAAGGATTACAGTGACATAGCAAGAAAATGCTGGACTTGAACTTTTACATTTGCTTTTGTGGTATAAGGATTTTTTAGGCTCAAACAGTACTTTTTCCCTGATTTTGCTAAGTCAGAGTCAAATTAAGGGAAGAGGTGGTCACTTGCTCATAAAAGTTGGGGCCATGAATCAGAGTGTACGTAGAAAAGAGAAAAGAGCGTACGTAGAAAAGCGTGTGACAAAGCCAATGGAGAGAATTTTGCCTTGGATGTCTTAGATCCTTAATGAGTACTCTCATTCCTATTAGTAACAATAGAAGTAGTGACAACAAAAGTATCATAAACAAGAGCTGAGAAGCAGACCAGTGCTGGACTGTGCCTGTGTTTTCATCTAGCCATAGAGAAACTAAAAAGATGAAAGGGATAAATTAAGACAATGTGATGAGTTTTTCATAAAGCTTAATTTATTAAATTTAAGAAACTGCCCTTTATTCTGAGATTATATCCATGCCATGTTATTAAAATGAATTCCCTTTTAATGACATGATGTTATGATAAGTTTTTTAAATGTCCTTATTTTAGCCCAGTAAAGATTTTGCCACCGTATCTCAATTTCTTGAAAATTCTACTTTTATTTTTAGAAATTTTACAATTTTGAGAAATCTAGAAATTTAGGAACTATTGCATGATAATGTTTAATCCTCAAATACCAATAGGAGGTAGATATTATTGTTGTTGTGGTGGTTGTTATTGTCATTAATATCATTTCACAAAAGAGGAAGCTGAGCCTCACAGAAGTTGTTTTAATTTGTCTAAAGAACACAGCCAGAAGTGTCAGAGCCACAACACACACCAACATCTGCTTGATTTCAGCACTCACGCTTCTTACCACTATGTTATTCCTGTGGATATTAGTTAAGGTCCAGAGAGGGCAGCAGAAACTATTCTAGGTATTTTAAACAGAGGGGATTTAGTACAGGTGATGGAAGAGATGAGTAGCCAAATAAGAGATGGGGGGGGGTCAACCCAGAGATTAACAACATCAGGAAGTCACTACCATCCCTAGAACTTGAGAGACACAGAGAGGAAGTAGTGTTCCCATCTGAGAAGAACCATCTGGATGGATCTAGGTCCACTGGGGGGACAGGGTGCCACTCCAAGTGGGGGGGCAGGAACAGCAATTACTGCTGAAGATGCTACTTGAAGCAGAGAGAAAAGGCAGGAATACCCTGGCTTCTACTTTCTTCCTGCCCTCCATTTTTGTTAGTGTCTCCTACAGCCAAGCCTACCTGGAAATCAGAAAAAAAAAAAGGGGGGGGGGGTGGCTGGAAAATGTAGAATGTTGGGAAATGGATATGAGAGCAAACAGATAAACATCCAGTACATTCTAGCATAAATATGTATTAAATTATTTCACTGTATCTTTTACTACTGCAGTGAGGGCTAGAGATACCAGAAGAGACTTTTCACTATTAACTAAGAGAATTTACTTGGCTATAGGAGGGGAATGGAAATGTTTCCATTCCCAAAGCCCTTTGAAGAAGAGAGAGACAGAAAAAATAGGGAGAGAATATTTGTCTTGGAGTAACCCTATCTTTGAATATTTTAGGTTCTAGAATGGTGGCTGAATTAGAAGATCTGGGCCAGATAAGGTGGAGAGTACAATACTAGGTATCATTTCTGCCTCTATTACTGCTGTCTCCTTCTCTAGAGGAGCACTTTCTCCATCTCTGTCTTTCTATCTGTCTGTCTCTCTATCACATCTTTCAGACATTTGGGGTTGGGAAAGAGAGTTCCCTGTTTGTGGGGTGGAATTATGGATTCAACCACAGCACTTATATAGAGAAGTTGCCATGAATAGAGACTATGAACCCCCCAAATTTCCGTTTGGAGAGACTCTCCCACTGTTCCCTCTGGAGGAGGTTGGAGGCTAAGGTGGAGCCATTGATTTCAATAAACAAAGTAGAGTTAGGAAGTTATGGGACAGTTACTTAAACTTTAACTTTCCTGGTAGTAACCATTAAAATGAGAAACCTCCCTTCTAGGCCACATTTCCAACCTTGCTTGAAATCCAAGGTCAAATTTTACTTTTGATGTACTGATGGTATTGTCTCAAATCCAATTTACATCTGTTTCTGTTTTTAGTGATTGCTTTATTCTTTTCAAAATCATCTCATCCCATCACAGGGTGAAGGAAAGAACATTTAGAAACCAGATGTTGTATTAACCATAACCATTATCCTTTATTGGATCCCAAAGAGGTTTAATCTCTATCCATAAACAGGTGAGGAAAATACAAGCTTTCAGCTCAGCTTTACACTTTAAATGCCTCACTGGGAAGAGGGCAAATGCTCTGCCATCCATCTGGCATTATTACTCAGGCAGGATCATAATTGTTGTGTTCAGCCCTATCAGACCCAAAGCTCCCCTTTTTATAGCAAACATTTTATGATATACCCTTTAATATCCCAAAGTGAAATTCATAGATAATATACAATTTCAACAAAAATCAAAATGATGCCTGAACTGTAATATAAAGTATAATGAAAACAGTTCGTAGTAAAATAACATGCATTACAAGATAGAAATGCTAAGGCCCAACTCTATTGGAAAACATAGGGAAGTGGTCAGATATTTTACCCCTATGGAGAATTATGAATGTGACAGCTACTGATACAGGTGGCGAGTAGAGAGATTCAAATAGTACAATTAGCATTGCCATAAGTGATGTTTTTTCTAGAACAGTGGACAATGCTTGGTAAAGTTCCAAATGAAATAAAGTACCACCTTTATACTGTGGTATATATACTGACTACAGTGGTAGCATTCCTGGAAAATTCAGCTTATATAAAAATCATGCAAAAATGCTTTGAGTTTATAAACAAATTGGAGTTAGATTCTAGGCATAGGTAATTATAAATAGGTTTATCATCTACATGAAGTGTCTGGAGCTCTAACCTCTGCCCAATAAATACCTTATAACGCCCCCCCTCAGTCATTGTGATTGATAACCCCAAATGTCCCTGCATGTTTCCAAAATGCCATCTAGGGTTAGAACTGTACCCATTGGGAATCCCTAGAGTGGGATAACTAAGGCCTTTCTGAGGGACAGGGATATAGGAACATGGACGCTGTTCACATTTTTGTCCACATTTTTGTCTGTGGAAGTCTTGCTTCAACCACATTCCTTGAGACCACAGTGACTTTGACAAACTGTCAAGAGAACAATAGGTGTAGTGTTGCCAGAGCTCTTGGCAAGATTCTTTATGATCAACTTCTAGTTTTACTTATGCAGAAATGGTTTATTTCTGGACTGTATAAGGGCTCAAGACATAGCCTTTCTCACTGAGATTGATTTACCATTGGGTATTGCATATGTGATAGGAAGGACTATCACGAAACGACATTGCAATGTGAACAGTAGAGGAATGGCAGTAGGTAAGGTTAAAAGCCCAGTCAGATATATTGATTATTGAGCAGAAATTCTAATTTATCTTAATAATACCATACTCAAAAACATTTTATCACTCAAAATTAGCTATGTTTCTGCCTCTAGCATGTACAACCAAATTTGAACAAGAAGGTGACAGTCAGTACCTGGAATTGTCCTTGTGTCTGGATTGAGGCATGAATGGTGAAGTAGTGAAAACACAGGTTTGATGTCTTCAAACCCAGATTCAAGCCTACGCTGCCCGGCTGTGACCTTCAGTATGTTAAATAATATCTTTGAGCCTCCATTTCTTCATCTGTAAAATAGGGTTCATAGCAGTGCCTGACACATAGGGTTTTCATAAGGACTAATGAGAACATAGGTGAACCATTTGGTATAGTGACTGACCCATGGCAAGTTCTCAGCAAATATTAACCATTGTTGGGGTGGTGGTAATTATCACTCACACAGATCTTACAGGAAGGAAAAATACCATTTTCAAAAAGAGGCTGTAATTTGACCTAGATGATCTTAAAGGAAGACAGAATTCCTTAGGGACAGAATTGCTCTTCTGTTTAGGAAAAAACAACTTTCGGGCATATACAATGATAAAAGGTGAGCGGGCCTGCCCCCATCCCCACTATGGGCAAAGCTGTGATGGAGGAAGTAGCAGAATTTTCTTGCGGGTTCTTTCTAAGGGAGAGGATGAAGGAAGGGTTGGATAGGAAGTAATTCCTGGGAGAGTTTGCAGAAGAGAGGAAGGGAATCTTACTAAGATGAAAGTGATGATTGAGATCTTTCTGCCCTCTCACTTCAACATCCACAAAACCTTTAGTGAAAAGGCTGTCCCCAGGCTAGCCATGCGCATGCGCATGCACGTCCTGCAGTTAGAAGCTTTTGGCCACGGGAGGTCCGATGCAGAGCTCAAACAGAACGAGGAGGTTAGTCCTCTTGTTGGTCCTAGGGAGAACCATGGAGACTTTGAGTGGGTGAAGTTGGGCGTGATGGTGAGCCCCACGTGGGAAAATGATACAGGAAACTTTAGTAATATTATTAGTTCCTTAAAGTCAAGTACAAAGCTCATGAGCCTTTTTTACATTTAGGTAGCTTTCCAAATAACTCACAGACGGCTTAAGAAAAGGGAAACAGAATGAGATGCTTTCAAACAACAAGAGGGAAATCACTAATCTTTCCACTTTGTGCTTCCACAAATGCTACTGTGAGTTTGATATTCGCAGTATCTATTCAGTAAAGAATTAGAAAGATTTATTGAAACAGAAATTCAGTGTTGAGAGATCACATTCTTATAACATCTCTCGATATTGGGAGTGTATTAAATGCTACTTGTATATTATGTACCCTACGTGATAGAAAACCTTTTCCCAAACGCTTTGTCATGGATTATAACTCACTGTTGGGTTATGGTAAGTGGGGATGGGTTACTTAAACCTGCTTTATTGTTAATGCACCTACTGTACAATTCATATATCTCTTACATAGTTTGTCCAAGTTCTTTGAAACATTTATTTTTAAATATAATCTGTAAATTCTATAAGATATCTCCATTCTGGTGTATGATTAGTTTTATTTTCTGGGTAAGTTTTCATGGTTATTTGTTGCAATGACCTTAATTAATAAAAATGCTACATGACAATAGAATTCTTAAGGAATGACACATTACACCAACATTGTCCAAAAGAACTAATTAATCAAACATGATTAATTTTAATGTAATTACTAAAGAAAGATATATCATTTTATTATGACGCTCTAGCCATACATTTTCAAAATATGCTTATTAAACAGTAAATGTCAGATAATGATTCAGTTAGTTACATTTTTAGAAGTCGTTAGGATTGATATTCCTCTGCCATAAATGAATTGAATAATAATTTCAAATACAATCAGAGTTAATTTAATAAAAAATATGCTTTTGAACTAAGACAGATTAAATCAATGACCAATGATTATTTTCTGGTTTCAAAGTAGCAGGGAAGATTAATTCAGTGTCTGTAAGTTTATTTATCACACTTGGCCTAAATGTGATAAAAACAAATGAAGCAAAACACATGATGTAATCCCAGTTTTCACACTTCATTAGCTCTCTCAGCAAAAAAGAGATCTGACGTAGTATTTGGGGCCTTTGTATAAACTGAATACAAGCTACATGATGTTTGAAAGTTTTTGATATTTGAATAGACATTTTAATAATACACAGACACAGATAAGAGATGTGAGTAGGTGGCTTGAGGTTTCAGAGTCCCTCCTGCAGTGTGTTTAGCAGCAGGTACAAGATAAATACCCAAACAAAATCAGATTAAGGGATTAACAGTAGTGACTTTGCTATGGGTAGGTGAGTGGGGCCAATGGGTGGTTTGGAAGGGATTTTCGAGTTCTTTTTTCATTTTTCCTACTTTTACTTCAGTGCATTTTGGGCAAAAGAAAATGAGTAATGTTTAATTTTTAGATACAGTAGGGCTGGACAATTAAAAAAAGGAATATTCTAAGGATTGTGAAGGTCATTTTGAAGGTGACAGGTGATTCAGCAGGGGTTAAATAGGAGAAAATATCTCTATCTTAACTTACATTTCAATTGGGCAGTAACATTTGAACTTTTGTGTTCTCTTTTTAAGTTGTTTTTTCTTGAAAGACCTTATCAATGACAGCTGAAGAATGGGGAGAAACAGTGACCGTGTTTAAGATCAATGTGGCATCATAAATTAAGAAGGAACATGTGAAATGTATGCTTTAAAAGAGGCCCCTTTAATTCTAGGGTTTCAGCTTGGTCAGCCCTCTACAAAATTTTGAGGCAGATACTAAATGAATAAGGACTAAGAGGAAAAAAGTCAGTTTCAAAAACTCCCTGGGCCTCTGTCTCATCTGTGAGAGGTTTCCTACAAAAAGTATTGTTCCAGATAGGATTTGGTTATTTAAATTTGTATCTTTATCCTGTACCATACGCACTTAAAGCTCAGACAGTCTTCTCATCTCCTTTTTTTTTTTAAATAGAAATCACACAAAAAAGATATCTATATATCAGTTTCTAATACCTAACAGGAAAGTCTTTTAGAATATTAACATAGCAATAAGCAAATATGTACTATAGGATTAAACACTAGCATTGAAAACAAACAAACAAACCAAAAACAAAGAATCAACAAAATTTTCCTCTTGTTTTTGCCCCTTCAGATTCTGGACTTTATGAGCATTGCAGGAGAGGGGCATAAAGAATCGCGCTTATTTTATTTTAAAATTTCAAAGTAAATGATGCCATAATGATGCATAAATCAGATTTATCTTTCGAAAACATTGATGGGAAAGCCCAGGTGATTTGAGTGGGAATGCTCTTTCTTATGAAGAGAGCCAAATAGGATCTGTCTCTAATAAATTAGTACAATCTTTTAAGATTAAAAATAGCAAAAACATTTTAAATAGTCTGATTATAGCTTCAACAAGTCAAACATACATTTCTATCTAGCCTATAGTTTTAAAGAGTCTATGTGGGTTTAACTTATCATCCCTCATTCCAATATAAAAAAAGAAGAAAAAAACCAAGTCATTTTTGAACATTAAGATATTCATAAAGACTGTATAAAGTAAAAAACAAAACAAAACAAAAACAAAAATATCTTCACAGATTGTTAGCCATCTCTTTCAACGGTTTCTCATAAATTCCTCTTTCCTTATCAGTAGATAACCCCCATCTCAGAAGGAAATACTTGCCAACACTTCCCAATGAGATCAGTGATTGCTTTTTATGAGAGCTACTGCTCTTTGAGATGTTTAGGTGAAGGGAGAATATCTTCTATAAACCAGTAAACTCCAAAGAATTACTCAAGGGGGATGTGGCAGAAGCTATTTTTAGCAGGTGAATCTATGCATTTTTCTTTTTGTTTTTATTTTCTCCACTTGCTGAATATCTGTTTTAGAGCAGAGAGCACGCGCACACACATGCACACACACGCGCACACACGCACACACACACAATGAGTAACTTAATCATCTTTTCAGTTCTGCCATTTGCCTATAAGGTCTTTTTTTTTTTTTCTTTCCCATTTATACTCCATGCTCTTGAATCAAGATGTTCATATTGGATAGTATATTGCTAATTTTATTGAGTTTGAGAGCCAACAAAATAATGGAGCCTTCTAACTTAAAAAAATTTCCATCTTCTGCCCTTGCACCCCCAAACTCACAATTTGGTGAACAGTACACTACTTGTGAGTGATATAAAGTTGAAAGGTGGTGGTGACTAGACCTAATGCTATTTTCTTAAGCCATCTATCTAAAGAATTGTTTTTTTCATACTTTAAAAAAATATGTCTATGCTTTCTTTTTTTTCTTTTTTCTTTTTTTTTTTTAAGTCAAGTACTTTCTTAAAGAAACAATAGCACCACATTGGCATAGCTGGCCAAACAATAAATGGGAAAGCAAAATGTGCTACATCTTCCATTTTAAGCATTCTCCCAAGTGCATAAACTAATAATAACAGAAACCCTGAAGCCATAGTGCATGAGATGGTTTCATCTACACAAACACTGACATTCCAAGGAGGGGAAGGATTCTCAAGGGAGGCCAGGCTTTTTTTTTTTTTTTTTTTTTAAAGATTTTTCAAGGAAGTGATTTCTTACCAGTATTCCATTGGACTCTTAGGATGAGTGTGTGAGTGCACGTGTCTATGTGTGTGTGTGTGTGTGTGTAGGGTGGGTATTGGGAGAGTTTTTCTTTATCTCTAGAAGAGTGGATCCTGATGGAAAGATGCTTTAACTTTTTCAGTGGAGCTTCCTCATCTTAAAATGTTCGAATAATACAGTTATACTATTTGGGGAAGTGGGAATGGAAATTTGACCTAGGTATTCAGTGTTGTCAATTAAACTGGAAATCAACCCATAAATTAAAAACTCATTCTTACCAGTATTTATAGCTCTTTCATAAACATCTTGATATTGCCTCATTTCAAAATTCTAAAGCAAAGCTTATAAAGTTTTGAGTTGTAAGATTTTCTGTGCTTCCTTCTGTCAGTACCAGGTAGTTCTGCTGTAGTATATAGTGATCAGCTGACTTGTGGAGTTGACAGCAATTTGTCTTCTAGTTTTAAATCATTTGAAAATAAGATAGTGGGTTAGTATAATTAGTTAATTTTTAATTAGCTGATTTGTGATACAGTTGGAGAGGACTATGTATTAGAAAAAGTTAAGAAGGGTAATATGACTTCGCATATTTAAGCTTTCCTCACTGGGGTATTTTTTGCTGTGAACAGAATTATTAAGTGAATCAAATAAGTCATAGACACTCTTAGAATTACCGTATTCAACTATGTCTGGAAACTTACAGGTCTGCAGAAGGTTGCATGTAAAGTGTTGTTCGTAGTTAGTAATTTTAAAAGATACACACTAGGAATAAGAAATAAAAATCAGAGTGCCATTTTGGGAAAATGGGTCCAGCATCTCATTCCATAGAACCCATATGTCTAGAAAACAGATGAAGGGCAAAATTACCTGTGGTTTCTTTTACATCTGTCCACAGTGATCAGAACATAGCTCTGCATGCCAGGGGTGCTAAATTCAAATAACACTGTGGACTAAGGTTAAAATACCAGTTGGCTGACCAGAGGTGTCCATTAAATAGGCCTTCTTTTTGCATATGTTCAGAGATCCAGGAAATCTTGTTTTTTTCTGGCCTCTGAACCTTGAGGTGAACCAGTGGGATGAAGACTAAAGATGTTATTTTTGTTTTGCATGTACACTCTCCAAGAATAAAAAGGATATAATTTGCATGAAATAATCAAGCCTGGTTGCTTTTCACCAAAAAGTTCTAAGGCAGATAAAAAGATCTGAATGATGGATGATTCATTGTTTTAATAAGAAAATCTTGATATGTAGACAGGAAATATTTTCTAGGTCAGCATGGACCTGTCCTCATCATTGGATTTTCTTGCTACCAGTTTTCAATTGAATGGATAAGACACATCCACAGAGGACTAGAGGCCACTCTTCTAAGCAGACATGAGGGAAAATTTCTAGCTGTGAAGGAAATGTTTGTCTTTCAACCAGCAACTCTAGTCGAGCATACTTTAACCAAAAGTATATGTATATATCAGTATCTCCAAGGATAAGAACAAAATTCATTAAAGAAAGTAAATTCGTGACATTTTATTAGTTATTATTTCAGTATTTGAAATCTTGGGACTTTTTTTAGATTACTTGAAAAGCGGAAAGAACTGTTTTTCAAAATGAATAGAGTATCATTTATAATATTAAAAGAAGTATTATTAGGTTATTAGTAACTTCCTGGCAGAGTCAGTAAGTGCTAGCAAATGGAATAATCATCTTTTCGCTGGGAGAAATCTTTGTTTTTCTCCTTTTTTCTTTTCCTCTCTTTTCACTTTGTATTCTTAAATCCAAATGCAGAATTCAAAATCAAATTGCAGATCAAATGTTTCTAGGTTATTTTGAAAAGTGTTTTAAAAGAGATTGAGCTGTTAGCCTTTAACAACTAGTTAGTTGAATAGTTAGTTGGATAGCTTCACTGACAAGAACTGGCATGTCAGGAGCATTCAGCTTATCAATTTTCTAGCTATGCTGTGAATGAGTTGTTCATAGAATTCCTTGCATCCCAGCAGCTCAAGGGCTCTGATCTTGACGCCCTCATAGCAACTCAGGATAAAAATCTGGAGCTTTATCTTTTTAATCCTCATACCACCCCTGTGAGGTAGGTAGATGACATATTGCCCCCATTTTGCAGATGAGGAAACTGAGGCACAGAGAGGTGAAGTGACTTGCCCAAGGTCACACGGTGGTGAGTCCGTGACAGAGTCGGCAGATGTTTGTTTCTTCAGCGAGAATAAGAAACCAGGACTGTTAAAATTCCTAGCTTTTTGCTTCTTCTACTCCTCTCTGGACTCGCCAATCAAATTTGCATCAGTGGACTTTGTGTCTTATTTCTTTTGGAAGGCATAATTGGGGAACTTTTCTTTCCCAAGTGGTTAAATTTTGAGTACCCTTCCCCTCTGTGTCACCTTTGGCTCCAGGCTTCCTCTTGTTTTGCTTTCACCTTTTACCGTTTTGGCCAGACTCTTTCATATAACAAACTACAAAATAGCACCATTGTACTAAAAAACAGAGTTTTACATACTGTTTGATACATCCTGTATTATTGACATGCTAAATTTACATAGTGCTTTATATGGAAAAAATAAAAAGAGAGAAGTACTGATTAGGTCACACACTAACTCATCATTTGAAGGAGCCATTCAGAGTTTGAGACTTTCTATGCTTAAAACATATGCCTAAAATGATTGGCCTCAAAGATGCAACTACTTGCATTTTTTTTAGCAAGATGTGGAAAAAATAAAGCTTTGTGTCTAAAATAAATGCATCCAACTTATATTTGGTACAAATGCCACAGATGGAATCTTGTGGGTTAAAAATTGGTGTGCTATTTGACTGCTTGCTGCTGCTATTGAGGAGGCCAAATTTGGCAAATAAAAAGGTGATGAAGGGGGGAGAGGGATAGACGAACAAGATTACCAGACACTGTAAAACAAACAGCCTGTGTTGCGTAGAAAGAAGTGCAAATAAAAAAATTAATAAACCACTTAGATAAGGCTGCTGAATGAATGTCTCTAGCAGCCAAGATTCAGAGACAAATGTAGTGCAACTGGATCTATATACACCCATGCATTTGTGGCTCTTGAGAGGCAGGGACTAAGATCTATATATATATTTTCTCTATAGAACATTATTGATAAAGGATCAACAGCAATCTACCAACTCCAGGACCATTTTTGCAAGGTGCAAAGCTTTTAACAATCACTCCTAAAGACATTGTTGGAATGTTTACTTGCGTATTTCATTGGGGGGAATGCCCATCTTTTGAAATGTTATCAAACTTATTTTTTTGGTAGGTCTTCTGGTGTTTAACAGGTAACTCGTGCAGAGCAAAGGATCCTGCCAGTGGCATGTCATTCTTCACTCTTCAGGAAAGTCTTCCTACATTCTGTAGTTCTTGTTTCCTGCACTCCCTCTACTTGTGTTCTTCAAATGTACTTCCTAAAAATAAGGGAGAAAAAGTGACATTACTTTGATGAAGTTTTTTGTATCCTACCTATCTATTTCTAACATTGGGTCTCAACCTTTCATATCTGTGCCTCACCACTCAATTTAACAGACAGCTTGGGCCAAGTTTTTCTGAGAAAGACATATAAGTAGATGGGCCTGTAGTTTTTAGTTTAGCCAAACCTCACTCAGGCTACTTCTATTTATCCTTGATGGCATGGGAACCACAGATTGCTTTATAATTACACAAAAATGTGTTTTTATTCATCAGCTACTATCACAGATTCCTTGACAGGAAGGAGATCCTTTAAAATTCAGTCTTCTGGCCTGGAACATCTTTTCCTAGTGAGGAAAAAAATCACATTTTGGGATCATCCTTTGTTGTTTTATTGCATTTTGTTCTGTTTTAGTTTTTGTAAAAAGGAGCTATTTCTTTTTCATTTTTTCTTTATCTCCTTTGGAGAGAGGCAGAGCTTTAGAAGTAGAAGATTGGGAATTTCTGTAGTTGATTTAGAATCTATAAAATCACAGACATTCTAAGCCGTGCTCAAATCCAGCTCTTCCATTTTCTAGCTATGTGAACTTGTGCAAGTGGCAATCTCTTGTGTCTCAATTTCATCCATAAACTAGGATAATAATAGTTTCTACGTTGTAGGATTAAGGATTAAAGAATTAGAACATAAAAGCACTTATAATAGGCCTGGCACACGGTAAGCACTACATAAGTATTACCAATTGTTATTTACTCTTATTATTATTATTTCATCTTTATTGGAAAGTAACCATTCTTGGATTAAAAATTCTGGATTCCTTGCTTTGGTGCTACCATTCACCTATCAACAAGCAATTCTGTTATCCAAGGAATATTGAGTTTTGCTTAGAAGCCCTATGATAGTAGGGACTTGTCTCTGTTCACTGTTACAGCCCCATGTCTAGAGCAGTGCCCAGAACATTTCAGGTGCTCAATAAATAGCTATAGAATGAATTGAATGAATGAATGAATATAATGGACCCTCTGATAATGTGAAGAATCAAGTCATTATACTTTTTCTGTAATTATTATTTTATCCTTGAATATACTTAAATAGCAACATTAATTTAGACAAATAAGATGTAAAATAAAATCTGGGAGGAAATAACATTTGCATGCATAAACATCAGGTGCTGCTTCTCTTGATTTTACTTCTAGTCAGGAGGCCCTTAGAGAAGGATGTAATAGATAATTATTGGTACAGAGTGAGGTTCAAGGATTCAGTGTCCTTTTTCCTGGGAACATTTCCCATCAAGACCAAAACCAAGAATTCTCACCATGGTGACTGGAATCTCCAAATTCTTCCTTCTGGCTAAGGAAATGATCAATCACCCAATCATTGTGAGAAGTTTAGAGATCATTGTAAGGGACCTTGGAGCTCACTCAGCCCTGAGAACTGGAGAGGGGAAGAAGGTGGGGCAGTATCAACTACCAGTCCCTGGAAGTTGTACCTATTGACTAAGACCCATAGGGATTTGATAATTTTTCTTACACATGTTTTTCAGCTCTACCTGGAACATTAGAGTTACCACCAAGACCTTTATAAAAGCAAGTTAGCCCTTTGTAAGTTGATGGTCAAAATATCTTGTACCTACTGAATAGAAGGAAGATCATTGTGTAAAAATGTTTATTAAAATATCTAGCTCAGGGCTTCCCTGGTGGCGCAGTGGTTGAGAATCTGCCTGCCAATGCAGGGGACACGGGTTCGAGCCCTGGTCTGGGAAGATCCCACATGCCATGGAGCAACTAGGCCCGTGAGCCACAACTACTGAGCCTGTGCGTCTGGAGCCTGTGTCCCGCAACAAGAGAGGCCACGACGGTGAAAGGCCCGCGCACCGCGATGAAGAGTGGCCCCCGCTTGCCGCAACTAGAGAAAGCCCTCGCACAGAAACGAAGACCCAACACAGCCAAAAATAAATAAATAAATAAATTTTAAAAATTAAAAAAAAAACAAAACCAAACTGGCACAATTAAAAAAAAAAAAATCTAGCTCAGTGGCCACTGAAAAAATCTTTGTGGGGAGAAATTGGGCATTTGTATAGGATAGCTTGAAATACTATTGTTTAAAATCCTGCCACTTTTCCCCCAAATGTCGTACAACTTCTACCAAGTTCACTTAACACACATTTGTTGCTCTGCTGTTAAGCTAACAGTAAAGTATCTGCTGTTAAGCTAACAGTAAAGTTTGTATTCCTTCCTAGTCTTACCTTTTAATCTGCTTCCTTAAAGGAGTTCTCCAGAAAATGGAAGAAAGACATATGGGGCTACAGAGTAGAGACACTACTGTCCCAAACTCCTTGAAACATTCCTGTTCAGTTCTCAGTAGACCCTGCTGATTTTATATGGCTCATCAAAACCCCACAATCGCTATTATTAAGGACACTATCAGTCTATCAAACTAGTAACCAAATTAACCAACAGGTCTAAAAATACCCTAACTTGGGTTTTACCTCTTTTTCTGTTTAAGAGGCATGCCTGCTTAGAAAAAGAAGATTTTTAAGAATCTGGATAAAGCCCCAACTAGGAAAATGCTCCAGAATGAGATGGTAACAAGTAAAAAGAAAGTACATGAGGTATTTAATCTCCAGTCTTCCTCTCAAGCCAAATTAATCTCAGATTTCCAGAAGAAAAAATTCAAGTATCTTCTATGCTTCCCTCTTCAAATTCATGAGGGCTGTAGCAAAAAGTATTGGGGTTAGCTTGGCCAGCCATATAGATCTTATTCTTTTCCCCAACAGAGAGATTCTTTTTCCCTCAAAGCAGAAGTCTAAAGTGTAAAGTCTGAGTGGAGGGATCTTCTGGCCTATTTCTTCTGGGTCTGTCTCGGCATCGCAGCAAAGTCATGGGCAGAAACTCACTTGATAAAGCTGACACTGCTCCAAGCAGCATGGTTCCCATGCACACAGGCGTATGGTGGAGGCCATTCAAAACCAGCTGGGATGTCGTCTGGTTTGCATTTGGCTCTCTTCCCAGGCTCTCACATGTGACTTCTTTGTTGCAGACAATGACAGTGACAAAACAAAAGCACTCAGGGATTTAGTCTCAGTTGCATCTGTTGCTTTGCTCATTGTCTTAATTTAATGACGCGGGCCACCTGACAATGGGTGGCAAGTGGAGACATGTTAGAAGCAGCCGTCGGAGCTGGCACCCACCTTCAACGCACTTCTTGAAGGGGTTATGAAACTGTCCCACATTCAGCCAAGCAAAAACTTTTCACTTCAACAGCTTGTCCAAGACAAACAAACCAGCTGAAACTGTTTCTAGTATGCAACTAGACAGATTTTTGAAAGGAAAACAGTAGTGAGTAAATACTGTTTCCTATTGACACCAGGGAAGGTAAGATTATTTACAAAAAAAATGCTGGTCCTTTAGCTCACTGGGGTTGGTTGAGGAAATTTACCCTCTGAAGGAAGGGTTAACCAACTCACGAGGAAATAGGTTTGATAGGGGTTAATTAGTGATATACTTTATTACACAGTGTGTACCGTACACAGGTATTTAGGAAGCTGGAAATTGCCCTGAAGGGGTCATTCATATTCCCCCGTTATCTCTTAGCACATCCTAGCTCTTGGTTTTTTCCAAAGGAAAGCTATCCACAAATCTTTGGATTAAGATTGCTGAGAGCTAATGACAATGGCAATACTAGTAATCTGGATTAAAACTTGCACACACTTTACAGTTTACACGGTAGTCTCAGTGAACCCTCCCAACAACCTTGTGAGATGTTGTTTGCATCTGTCTCATTCACAATCCGAGGCTCCCTAAGATTTAGGGACTTGCTTGAGGTCACATAGGCACAAATCGATAGACCTAGAACTAATAGTAAAATAATTTATTATTTTAATAAAAGAATAACAATTCTATCACTTGAACATTTGTATGTGCTGGACACTGTATTATAAGGTGCTAATTGTATACATTCTCTTATTTAATTCTCATAGTTCTCTTGGAGATGGGTACTAGTGCCTTGCTCATTTTACCTTTATGGAATATGAAGCTTATAAAAGCTAAACAACTTTCCTAATTTCTTAGAGTGAAGATGTGACCACGGTTGGAATTTGTATCAGTCCCTTCTGATTCTGGAGCTCACCAGTTAGCCACTCTGCCATACTGCCTCTCTAAGAGGTAGGACAGTATCTGGTGCCTCAAAATCCACATCTCTTTCCAGTAACAATAACTGATAATGTCATGAGCTGCCCATGATCCCAAATGGTGGTAGATGCTGGTTTGGAGGGTAAGGCAAGACTCTAGGGAAGTGGGTGCCCTCCCTTATCACAATATGAGCTGAGTCCTGTTTTTATGGTTAGTGATAGAGGTCTAGTAGCACAGCATTCATTTAACAAAAGCTAACCCTGTGGATGTTATAAGCCCTTATTTTCTCCCTGCCTATCTTTATGAGATTTTGCCCGAGAGACAGAATCTAAAAGAAGGATGATAATAGGCCCTTTACATTTTCGGGAGGGAGCAGTGATGTTTTCAATAGACTCTGTTTCCATCTGCACCCACTGCAAACAAGTTAAGTATTGTATGACATAAACTCTAAGAAAAGACTGGCACCCTATAAAAAATGCTAGGCAAATACTGTCCATCATGGAATGTTAGCAGCCTATTGTACAGCATAAAGTTCTAACTGAGCATTGACCTTCTCCTTAACAGGGCAAAATGGAAAAAAGAAAGAGCAGTGGATGATTGAAGAGATGGCCCAGATGTCAGCTCTTTACCTGTTGAAAAGGATGTGCTCTAGCTATTTTTCTGGTTTGGCCTGGAGACACGTGAAATTGTAGAGGATGATTTAGATGTCTCAACATCAACTTTGATGTCTCGTTATTTTGGGGGATTACAAGTTCAAATTCCAGGAGAGTGAGGTCAGTCTTTCATCTGTGGGAGCCAAGCAGAGTGAGTGTCATGCAATCAACTCAGTGCTTTGGGATGTGACTTTTAAAACCAAAGGACAAAGTGCACTTTTCAAGAGACATATGCTCCTGGTGGAGTAACTGCCTCTTTAACAAAGGGAGAGATGTATAGTCTGGGCACAGTGTTGGTTTGCTCAGCCTCTTCTTTACTTATTTTTTCTGGAAAGACCTCATCCTATCTTTTATGTGGTTATAGAGGGAATGCACACTTTTCCCAGTATGATTGTCTCCTCTGGCCATAGTGGATGGGCCTGGCACACCCCTCCCATAGCTCAAGAAGAGTATGGTGGGGAAACCAAGGCAGAACCAATTTCTGGGAAACACAAGACTCTTTTATTGGCCAGCTTTGGCTCAAGGGCTCCTCAGTGGCTTTGCTGAACTTTGCTTAGACTGTTCAGCAGTCTAGGATGCTTCCACCCAACTGTCTCTCTTCCTCTGCTTCATTGGGGTCAGACTTGCATTGCATTCTGACGGCTTGTTCAGGCTTCCCTGATCCTCTCCTATTGCTTTTCACATGGGCATTTCCCCTAATGAAATCCTTGCTCCTTTAACCCAGTCTCATTTATGTTTCTCGGAGGTCCTGGGCTTACATACCTAGCTTGGATCCCAGCTCCCAGCACAGAATTGTGTGACCTTTGACAATCACTACATTCTTCTCTCCTTCTGTTTCCTGTTTTGTAAAATGAAAGGGTGGGGTAAGAGCACCCACCTCATACTGTTATGATTGCATGTGATCACCCTTACACATTTACCTGGCAGAGTTGTATGCAAGAGAGCCTACTGTTTCAAGGGCCCTTGGTTTAGATCTATTTTGCGAACTTGATGGCAACAACAGTCTGTTCTGGCTTCTGTGCTGTCAGAATACACTCTGGGTCTACCTTTGTTAGAGCATTGATGTGCTGTGGGATAAATTATGTAAGTGTTCACTTCCCCACTAAAAAGTAAGCTCCTTGAGGGCAGGTAGCATTGTTCCTGCACCTCTGTCTCCTCCCTGGATGCATGTTGCTTTGAGCAAAGTGGCAAACCAGGAAACGCTTGTTAAATTGATTTAAATTTCCTGCAGGAGTGGTGGAATAGAGTTCAGGTCATAGCAAGCCTTGCGTGGCTTCCTACTTCCTGCTGTGCACAGAGCCCCCTCCGGTCTCAGAACTTACAACTGGCGGGTTGCAGTACAGTAAATATCAGCGAAGAAATGCAGAAGAGAGAGCACAATGCATGGTTAACACGCTAGAGTCCGTCTTGAGTTTGGATTCTGGTCTGAACACTTGTTAGGGCAAGATCTTGGCAAGACGTTTAGCTGCCCTTAGCCCAAGTTTTCTAATCTGTGCAATGCGGGTAATTATAGCATTTGCCCTACAGGCTAACAGTGAAGATTGAATGAGGTGATTCGTGATAGCGCTTACCACAGAGCATATGCCTAATAAATAACAGCTATTATTATTGCCTTTTAAAAAATAGTTACTGTTGTCAAAGCACACGCCATGCTTGGGTGCTGCCCTTTCTCTGGCTGGTGAAAGAGTAGTTATTTACTGGGTGCCCAGGGCTCCCTTGAGTGCTAGGATAGCAGATGTATAGCTCTTTTTTCTAGTGACTGGTACATCCCTAGGAGTCCCCAGGTTTAGGGAGTATATTTATCCCATAATTATTCACAAATTATCCTGTCTTGGCAACTTTCTTACTTTTCAAAGGATACCACCTGACTCTGTTTCAAGTATTTCTATCTGTGATGTAAGAAATCACTACCAAAATGGTTTAAAAGCCTGAAAAAGAAAAAAAAAAAAAAAAGGAAAGGGAGGGACTTCCCTGGTGGCACAGTGGTTAAGAATCTGCCTGCCAATTCAGGGGACATGGGTTCGAGCCCTGGTCCGGGAAGATCCCACATGCCGCAGAGAAACTAGGCCCATGCGCCACAACTACTGAGCCTGCACTCTAGAGCCCACGAACCACAACTACTGAGCCCGTGTGCCACAACTATGGAAGCCCACACACCTAGTGCCCATGCTCCGCAACAAGAGAAGCCACCGCAATGAGAAGCCCGCGCACCGCAATGAAGAGTAGCTCCCACTCACTGCAATTAGAGAAAGCCCGCCCACAGCAACAAAGACCCAATGCAGCCAAAAATAAATAAATAAATAAATAAATAAATAAATAAAAATTAAACAAAAAAAAAAAAAAAAAGGAAAGGGAAGAAAAAGCTGAAGGGTATTTTCCCTTGCCGGCAATAGTTATTTATGTTGCCTTTAATAGTCTTGAAGGATGTTGTAAAATACTTCAGAGCTGCTTAGACTGTTGATTATATGGGCAGCCTGTTTAGTTAGCTGTTTGTGTTTGTGTTACATTTTTAAATTAAGAAAAAAAACTTTAAGCACACTATCTTTCCCAGAGGGAGTTGATTTTGGAATTGCTGAAAGGTTCAAATGTTGTGGTATTTAAAAAAGTGGAACACCAGATTCTAGCAATTTCACTGATATGTACTAAAGATTCAGCACATTTTTACCTAAAAACTGGATTTGATTATTCTTTTTCTCTTAAGCCTCCAAAATGGCATTGTTTCATCTGACATACAACATATGCTGGAGTACTTAAACTCATGTATGTGGTAATTTATATTATAATATTCTGGGGAGGTGCAAGGCTCAGGGTTGTTACCTTTTAGAGTCATTTCAATGCACTAGTGATGAGTTCAGAGGATTAGTAGGAAAGGGTGTTGCCCTCTTCCACTCATTCTTTGTGTGTGTGACAAATCTGGGCAGAACATTCAAATACTGTGTTCTGAATTTTCCTCCTCACTGAATTGAGAGAAATTTTGCAAGTTTGGAAGGATCTTCTGAACTTTTAGGATGAACAAAATAACACTATGACAAGTTAAAGTGATTTGCATCTGTTTGAGGTTGATGGGAGCCTTCAGCATATAAGAGTAAACATGCATGGTGCCAGCCAGTGCTTTTCCAAGACAGAAAATGGTGCAAGAATAATTCATGCGTGTATACAGTTTTTAAAAAATCAGAACCATTGCATTGTGCCAAAAGTACTTTTACTTCCATCCTAGCGTTTTTTGAAGAGGGAAACAAATATCATTACTGACAGAGACAAACCAGAGCCGTCCAATCGTGGCCTTGGTCAACCAATACTGACAAAATAATGCTATATATTTATTGATTCCTTTATACTTTTCATTTTTTCTAGTCCTCCAATGCCTCATGAATGATTCAAGCTTGCCACACTCATACCATGACATAAATATCACATGTTCCCAAGTCTACAATCGTCAACTGATTAGGAATCTTTACCCAACCCTCAACCTGCCATGGTCTTACTTGTAATCATTTAGAATTTTTGTCTTTCCATAATTGTTACCTACAGCTGTGAAAATAGCGCATCATATTTTCATGGATGGCGGAGCTGGTTGGTCTTTGATTACATGACCTCTTGGAGCTGTCCAGAAAGAAAGCTCCATGTGAATGTTTATATATTTTACACAGAATTTTGTAAGAATTTTGGCATGTGAATACCAGCGCTCATGCACACACACACACACACACACACACACACACACACAGAGAAAAAGCAAAGGAGAGAAAATAATCTCCTTCCCTTCAAAACTGTTTGCTGTAGTTAACTACAGATTGTAAATTACCACCAAGGGTATCTAGAATTAAAATTAGTTGGATGGACTTTTAGCATTCTTATTTCTATCAAACCTCTACTTTTTCAAAAGAGTTAGTTTTCTGACCAATGGGTCTTAAAACTGTAACCACATTAGTGAATAAAATATAGATGGAAATTTTAGAAAATGTTTTCTAGCTCTTGTTACTTATCTAGCAATGGCCCATTGAGCTATGATTGAGTTCCTAGTACGGTGAGAAGTTTCTGCTCTCTAGAAGTACCAGACATGGAGTCATAGACCCATTGTCCCACATCTCTCATAATTTCACTGCTGTTCTCAATTTCTATTTCTCTCTACTTGAGTTTAAATGTGAGTATATATTTCTAAACCATCTCTTTTGGTTGCTAGATAAAAATGAGGTAGCACTAAGGCTGTTAAAGGAGTCCCATTAAAGAAGGAGTCCCAAATAGACGGGTATCAGGGAAAGGTACTCAGATTTCAGTTAGGCCTCTGAGGATGGAGAAGCTGATTTTGACCTTGCAGGTCTGGAAGTTTAGTGGCCACTGAAGAACCTTTGCTAACCTTGCCTGTTCCTTCTTTAAAAGTTAACTTATCTTGCCTAAGTCAATATATATTGTCACTGATTTTCAAAGGATTCAGTAGCTGGGCTTTTAATCACTGAGGAATTCTATAGTGGATATTTCAAACCTCATAAATGGCATTCTGCTTCCTCTAAAATGATTTACCTTTTCCTTGCTACCAAAGGCTTCCACTTTAACTCCAGACTATCAACTTTGCCCTTGGATTAAAAGTCAGCTCACTGTTTTCTAGTAAATATTGCCAAAAGCCCTATTCCCTTCACATAGGCAAACAAAGACAATAGACCTCATCTTCCCCCATGGATGCAAGTGGACTTGAGAAATTGCAAAGTTTATTACTTAAGAAAACATTGTTTCCTGTTGGTGATCGGTGGGAGGGAGACAGTCAGGAGATGGAGGAGAGAGTAGGGGAGGGGCTCTTCGGGAGCTCATTTCTTTTCCACCCTTACATCCTAACAGCACGCACATTAGAAGCTATATGAGGTTTTGTTTGTTTTCAAGAGATGTTTGAAAGAAGATCAAATGTTTGTGAGAGGCACTGGATCGGCAGCCCTAGAAACTGAAATGTCCCGGAAGCTGTGTGAGGCCGGAAATATCCCACATTTTTATTTATTTTGGCAATTTTACTTTAAACTAGTAAGAGCTGGAGTTCATGCTACAATTAAATTTTCCTCAGGCACCATGAAATGAAAACACGTATTACATTTGATTTTAACTGGTTGAGAAAAATGGTGGTTTTCTGGAAGTTCATTCTGTGACCTCAAAATAAAAGTTAACGGTTCTTCACGTGGGACAGCAAAGCTTCCACTGAAGTTGGAATAATTCATAGAACTGGGGTTCTCTGGGTTGGAAGGATTCTTAGGTCATCGAGTTCTCTTTTCCTATCATATGCTCGAAACACACTACCATGTCACTAGAAAGTGTTGGTAAGCTTGAGCTTGGAAGTTTTTGTTGATAGGAGCCTCGCTTCTACTTGAGGAGACCTATTTCTTTTTCAGATGGCTCTAATTTTAAGAACTAAGTAAAATAATATCAACTAAAAACTTAATAGTGCTTACTATGTGCCAGGCACCATTTTAAACACTATAATATATATTTGTACGCACACACACACACAATCTCAATAAATCCTCACAACTCTATGAAGTAGATTCAATTATTACTCCCATTTGGCAGATAAGGAAACTGAGGCACAGGTAAATTACATGATTTTCCCAAGGCCATCCAGCTATTAAGTGAAATAGCCAGAATTTGAACCCAGGCAGTCTGATTCTAGATTCTGTACTCTTAACCACTGTGTTTTATTGTCTCTCCAATCTTTATAATTCTCCTTCCTGCCTTGTACAGAGGTTTGCACATCATAGGTACTCAATAAAAATATTTTCAGCAATTTAAGGATCATGATTCCTTACATATTCCTGTTAGTTTTACACACAATCATCAATTTGCCCTACAAGAAACATTTGAAACAGTGGACTTTTAAATTTTATTTATTTATTTATTTATGGCTGTGTTGGGTCTTCGTTTCTGTGCGAGGGCTTTCTCTAGTTGCGGCAAGTGGGGGCCACTCTTCATCGTGGTGTGCGGGCCTCTCACTATCGCGGCCTCTCTTGTGGAGCACGGGCTGCAGACGCACAGGCTCAGGAATTGTGGCTCACGGGCCTAGTCGCTCCGCGGCATGTGGGATCTTCCCAGACCAGGGCTCGAACCCGTGTCCCCTGCATTGGCAGGCAGACTCTCAACCACTGCACCACCAGGGAAGCCCCAACAGTGGACTTTTAAATGATATTTAATACTCTGCCCACTTCAAGAAAGCATTGAGGGGACGAATAGGAACATAACATTCACCATAAGGTACTCAGCCAGTTGCCTCCTTTAGCAGTAGGTTCTTGAATGATTTCAATTTTGGCTAGAGTAGGAAATTCCAAATATGCAAGACTTGTGCAAGCACAATTCCTCTGCCTTCCCTTTTTTACGCTGCACTTGCCTCACTGTCTTATGCAAGGACAAAAGGAATTATTTCATCTCAGCAGTGCTACTTACTTTTATGGTCTATGTCTCTAATACTGTTCCCCTCCCTATATCACTCACTTGTCCATCCATCCTTTCATCCATCATTATATGCCATGTATCACTAGGTGCTTAGGACTGATTCTAGAAGGGATAAGATGGAAAGACAACAATAGATTCTTCCTGTTTACTTAATTCATATTATTGAGAAATCACATGTAGGCATTCAATATGACTGCTTTAGAGTTGATAAAACCCATTGCAAAAAGAAGTGGGTTTTAACTAATAGTCTGGTAGTTAAGCATTCTTTAACTAGAAAGTTCTATTCCTTTTTTTTCTTTTAAAGTCTTTGCCTTACATTCTCTTGAATGAAGTTCATCATTGGGTATAACTATAGTTTATCCAAAGCCCTGTGTTATAACTGACATTGATTCAGTCATCAAGGAAAAAGGGAAGGGATAATCTTCTAAGAAATCTTTCCATAGGACATGAACTGTTAATTCTTCTACCAAACTGTGGTCCCTTGAAAAGCCATCACTGTTTGCGGGGTTACTCTCAGGTGGTAGAAACAGTAGGTATTGGCTTATGCCTGAGGCTGGTTCCAAAGCATGTATGTATCAGCAGGAGAACTGGGCATCTCCTGAATAAGGTGGCTGGCCAGATGGGCTCAGGCACCAGCCTGGCTTTTGTCTGTTCTAATAAGCCAGGACCTACTTTGCAACCATAACAGCAGTGTCTTGGCTCCCATGTGGCGCTTTGACATGCTTGTGATCAGACCTTTTCCTCCTTCCTGGCTTGAGCCTTGGGCATATCCATATATTATATATCCTGGGTTTTCAGTGACCCATGGAGGAAGGATGATCCTGAAGTAGAAAGCATGGCTGGGGCATGAAGGACAGGTAGAATGAATGTTCCTTTATACCATGACATCTTCAAAGTAGGCTACTTCGATGAAATGCTTCACTTCTTGGTTGTCATCCTCTTACCCCAAGTGTCATCATTTGCTTGGCTGAGCACTTCTCTCTTGCACCCTCTCTCACCTCTTATAATTCACAATTTGAATGACCTTGAGGCTTTTTGCTTTATTATCTATGAAGACCCTAACCCTACTGTTTAAATCAAGGAAGCTGAAGGAGAAAATCTCTAAGACTCAAATTCTGTGATTCTACTTGACTTTTCTTTACCCTCAGGAAAATCTACTGCTCTTGCGCTCTTTCACCCCCTTCCCTCTGATGGAAAATATTAAATTAGTGGCAGACTTCATGTGGCCACTTCTGCCCTATCTTTTCCTTTTGGAATTCTTTCTTAGTCCCTGTTGATTGTGTGCTGTTCTCTGTTGGCCAGAGGAGGGTGGCTTAGAACCCAAGCCTGTCTTTACCCATTTCTGTATCTCAGTATCCTTACATTCAAAATGAAGGGATTGAAGCAAATGATTTGCAGCTCTAACATAACATGGCCCTAGTATTTCCATGGAGCAGAAACTCATAGGACTTCAGGTCTAAAACTCTAGATTTGTGTGTGTGTGTGTGTGTGTTTGTGTGCGTGCATGAGAGAGAGAGAGAGAGAGGGAGGGAGGGAGAGAACTTTATAGGTGATGGAATCACACGGCAGTAGTCAAACATCAGAAGTCTTTGATTTGGGGCTGAATTGTGTTCCCCACCAAATTCATATGTTGAAGTCCTAACCCCTAGTACCTCAGAATGTGATTGTATTTGGAGATAGGGTCTTTACACAGATATTTAAGTGAAAATGAGGTCATTATGATGGGTCCTACTCCAATATAACTGGTGTCCTTATGAGAAGAGGAAATCTGGGTACAGAGATTTGTATAGAGGGAAGATGATGTGCAAACACAGGGAAAAGAAGGCCAATTCCAAGCCAAGGAAAGAGACTTGAAACAGATCCTTCCCTCCCAGGTCCCAGAAGGAACTGACCCTGCCAACACCTTGATCTTGGACTTCCAGCCTCCAGAAATGTGTGACAATGAATTTCTGTTGTGTAAGCCACCTAGTCTGTGGCACTTTATTATGGCAGCCCTATCACACTAATACATCTTTTATGTCTGATTCCAAAGTGCACACAAAAAAGTTCAGTGACCTCCTCTCATAGGTAAGCTCTCAGGCCTCATGGGCCTTTAGGCAAATACTGGGTGCCCTTTGGCCCGAGCTTGACTAAGAAATGCAGCCTCCAATGACACTGTAGGAAAGGAAATCTGGGAACTTTTATGACACAATTCAGTCTTGCTGAGAATTTGGGGCTAATATTTAACTCTGGATATATATTGACATGGAAATTCTTGTAAAATTCACACAAAAATTTAAAATGCATATAAAAGCCTTGATTTTTATTTTAATTATTTTACTTGTTTTTTTGGTGGGGAGGGGAATTGTTTTATTTGCCTCTTTCCTAATTTTTGTTCTTTTTTCATTCTTGCCACTCTCTTTCTTTGGACTTTCTTGGGCATGACATTTTCCTTTTCCATTTCTCCACGTTTATTAGTTTCTCCACATTTCTCCGTTTCTCCACATTTCTCCGTTTCTCCTCCTTCTGTCACATGATTTCTCTAGCTCAAGCGGGCCTACTTTTCTTCATTTCCTCTATAGCATCTCCCACTTTTTTCTCGCTGTCTGCTTTTCTCTCATCCTCCTTGCCTCTGTCTTAGTCCTTCTCTCCTCCGTTTTCCTTTCTTGCCTGTGTTCAGTTTCTAGCTCCAGTCTCCCTCCTCTGCTCTTTCTTCTTTCCTTTCATCTGCTGACTTGCTTCCGTCCCCTCCTTCTGTTCCCCTCCTGGATGTTTCTTTGGCCCACCTTTCCTTCTCCTCTGAGACTTCGTTTTCTTGTTGGTAGATGGGGGCTGATACTGTAAACATCACAAAAATAATTGCATTGAGAACAGGTGGTTCCCTTGGTGTCCCGGGAGACAGAGCCTTTGGGTCAGCCCAGAATGCCTGGGCTCTATAGATGCAGAAGACATCAGTGGTGCTGGAGAGGTGTCTGGACCTCAGTCACTAGACCTGATATTCCAGAACTTTGGGACTCATCTCTGACACCACCCACCCCCTCCCCAACTAGAAATTGAGAGGCACTGTGTCACCTGGAAAGAGAAAGAATTAACCTGCCTTCACCCCCTCAAGCACACCTTCCAGCCACATTCACCTAAAAGCTATTTCTGTGGTGCTTGCTCCCTGACTCATCCTCTGGCTACTGTGTTCTCTGTGAACCAGGTTGTGCCTAGTCCCTTTCCATCACTCAAGGTGGCTCCCTGGGGTCACATCTCAGCTAAGCCCCCTGTTCCAGCCTCAGCTGCAAATTAGGACCAGGAAGCAGCAAAGGTGTTATTATGTACTTCTTGGTCTCTCATCTTGTGCCTTCTGCACGATGCTAGTTTTGACTCCAAAGATTAAAACCTCAAGTTGTTGTTTTCTTTTTTTGTCAACAGAGTCCCCAAGGAGACCTGAGAGCTTTTTACTTTCCTTATTCATCCTTCCTCATTTTCTTCACCTTCTCTTTAGTTCTCATTCTTTCTACTTAATCACTAAAATGTAGTCACTTATATTCATTTGTTCACTTGTTCGTTCACTCATTCAACAAAAATGTATTAAGTTATCAACGTGCATCAGATGATTTACGTACTTTTGATGTCATAGATAGTACCTCTAAGGCTTGTTTAAAGTCTAGCTCTTAGTAAGAGACACCTGCAGATTTTGATCATTAGAAATTTTTTGGTGTTCTTAGAGCCAAACAGAAGTTTCTATTTGTTTTTATTTTCTTTCTATTCTGTTTTTATTTTCCTTTATGTTTGCCACTGGATGTGAATTTCTATTAGTTCCCATTTTAGAGTGTTTTTTTTTTCTTTGCACCTTTGCAGAATACCAGGACTTGAAAGGTCACATACTTTGTTCATGCAGTTATGACAGAAGTTAACACTTGTCCAACAGTTACTTTGTGCAGGCATGTGAAAAGCATTGCATGCGCATTAATGACCTGATGAGGTAGATAGTACCGTTATCCCAACTTTACTGATGAAGCTAGGGCTTGAGAGGTTACATTATTTCGCCAAGGGCTCTCCACTGGTGGTTGGTGAACCTAGGATGTCAGTTTTGTTTGATACCAAAGCCCAAGTTTAATCACTCTTCTCCACCATCTTCTGGTGATCAGATGGTCCAGAGCAGTGGAAGGGAGAGTTTATAATGTGGAGCGATGTAAGGGATGGACTTCTCAGCTGAGAATGGAGCTTTTTTGACCTGTGAGCCAGGAGACTACGGGACCTAGTTACTGTTTGGCTCACCCACATGGATAGGATACAGATCTCGCAGGGGTGGCCGACCCCCATCCCCACCCCGGGCTGGCTTACCTTCTGAGCCTTGGGCATGTCGGTGTGGCGCTGGGCACGGACAGAGCGGGCCGACTTGGCAGGCTTGAGAGGCGCGCAGTACATCTCCAGCCTCCTCAGATCACAGCTCCGGAAGCAGCATTCGTCCACGATTCCTGTCTGAGGCGCCCTCCGACTGCTCGAGCCATACCCCGTGGGCTTGTCTGTTCCAATCAAACGCAGAGGGGCCTGGCTTTAGAGTGGGATAATACGCTATCTTCACAGTCCCACCCAGCCCCTGAAGACTCTCCTCTCCCCACACCTCGTCAACCCACACTTTTGTGAGTCAACCTCTTCTTGAAGCTCCTCCAACAATTCCTGACCCCCTAGATCTTTCTGGACTCCAGTATGTCTCCTGGAGTTGGTGCCACACTCGTTGGCTATACCTCACTCATCGTGCATTTATTTGTGTTAATTCTCCTCAAGTTCTCAGCCACCTGTATTCAAGGATCTTGTCTATGCCCAATCCTCACCTTTCCTTATATGTTGACTTAATTGGGAGGCTGCTAGGAATATTAATTAAAAGAGCATGTTTTATGTTTTCTTAATCTTTTTAGAAAATCTGCATGGTTTTTGTGCGCAGGATGGCTCAGATGTTTGCTCTTTGACTTAACTGCTTCTGTTATAACATCAGACTGAGAATTAAAGAGGTTTTAAGTCTGGAAAGTTCTCCTCACTTAACTGATGCGGAAACCAAGACTTGGAAACCGAAACTCAGAGTTGGGAATGACTTACGCAGGGTCATTCATGCAGTAAGTGGTGGAGCCAGGATTCAAACTCAGGTCTACTCCTGGCAAAGCCCAAGTGCCTCATAGAGCCTGGGAGACCTGTTGTATGACTCTGGACAAGTCATTTAAGCTTCCTGGGCCTCAGTTTACCCATTTGTAAAGTGGGGTTAATAAGATTTTCCTTGTACTGATTGCTTGAGGATTATATGACATACTGTATGAAAAGTACTTAGCGTATCACCTGACACCTAGTAGGTCCTAAATAAATGTTGGTTTGTTTCCTCAGAACATCGCTTTCCAGGATCATATAGGGTCTGTGAAGAGACAGGCTCTCTATTGACTGCATCCAGAAGCTTTGGAACTTGGAACTGATGGCAATACCAATGTGATAGGGCTCCTTCTCCTATCACCCTAGGGAGACCAGAACCATCATTTCTGTTTTCTTATAGCATAACCACTAGACTGAGACAGAATCAACTAAATGTCCATTTTTCATTCTGATTGCCCAGAGGGAACACCAGGAATCAAATTTCTTTTGATATTTGCAAATCAATTAGGCCTCTTTACTTGGCAAGTAGGTTTTAGTTTGATTCTATTTTGTTTTGTTTTGATTTGGACACACTTTTCCTGGCTCTAGAAGTAAAAAGGAGGCAAAACAAGTTTACATGGAACTTAAAATGTACTTGAATTCTTTGTAAACTTTTTGTCATAGTAGAACTTTTGTTACACCAAATCTTACTTATATACCCGTATATAAAACAGACGAAATGAAACTGCTGTGGCTTGGGCAAGGGCAGGGGACTGGATCTTGGCTTTTTCTGTCTCCCTTACCTCCCTTGGGAGGTGGAGGGCCTGAGTCTTCTCCACTGATGTCCAAGCTTCATGGAAGAAAATTTGTGAACTATTGAGCCAGAAGAATCCAATTAATCAATGTGACATATGTTCAATTTAAATTCCTGACACAGAAGACAGCATTATATGTTAAATAAAAAGTCTTACGTTCACATGATAATGATACTGTAGGATGGAGTTTTGAAAGTCAAAATCTCCATGTATATTTTGAACTCTCTAGTTGGGGGAGATCAGACCCATGGTCATGGCCTGCTACCAAACTAGTTTGGCTGCCTTGCGGCTCGAGGGGCCAGCTGTTCATGGCATCCTCTAAGAATCCAAATGTTTTCCTGATGCTTGGCACAGGAACCTGGGGATGCTTCCTCCCTGTAAGGCAGGTTTATTGTCATTCTTAGGGCAGCTGGGGGTAGAAACTTAGCAAGGGTTCAATTGTGGTCTCTTTGGGTGGGGTGTGCTGCTTTCGTTCAGGGCGAACCCTGTGGGTTCCTCATGGTTGAGGGATTTGGAAGGGACCAGGCAGCTGGTCCCAGTTGGAGCCTCAATGGTGCTTTCACTTGCCATTGGAGGATCAACCAGTGCAGAAGACTCTCTGCTTCTGCTCGCCAGCTGGGCCCTGGCAAGCCAGGACTTATCTGGTCCCTTGGGCAATGTAAACAATATTTTTTGTTTTTTTGTTTTTATAATCTTTTCCTGGAACTATAAATTAGAATAAAGACACAAATAGGCTTACATGGTTCTTTGTAATCCACAAAGGACTTCTGCATACTTTTTGCTAAGTGGCTATTTCAAGAGGCTGAAGGGGTCAGCCAGTGGAGAGTGGCTGATACTCTTTGGTTTTCTCTTGGGGTGGGGAGAGAGGGGAAGGTGACTCAGCCTACTTTGAGGTAAGTGTCCCTGCTATCCACCGCAGGTAATGATTGCTCTTTGCCAAAACGATGCATTTCTTAATGGGACATGATTGCGATTCATTTGTTGAATTTGGAATAGTAATTTGATGTTTGGAGGTAATGTGGCAGGAGTGGTTCCAGAAACCTTCACACTCGGCTAACTTAGAAACAACTAATTTCATCCTTATGGGTTGAAGATGGAGAGGGATAGGCTCTGTGATTCCAGGACCTATTTAGCACCTCTGTTTCAAGCATCTCTAAAGTAATCTTCCTTCTGAGACTCCATAGGTTCTGGCGCTTCTTGCTTGCCACTGGAGAAAGACACTAACCTTCATCTCAGAACAGCATCAAACATTGTATGTATTACATATTCCCTTCTTGGTGACTGTCAACAGCCATGAAACTCACCACAGGACTATTTCCTCTTGAGAGATAGAAAGTAATCATCAGCACAGCAGACAATAATAGCACACACCAGGCATCTGCTTTGTCACCTCTTAGATGAGCTCAGAGTTTGCCATGGCTCAGTCTATAAAATAGCTGTGCTTTTTTAGTCCATAGATCAATGACTTTAGGAACAGAGAAATTTAGGACTCTTCCATAATGCTCTAAAAAGAAAGTTTACCTTATGTCTATATCTGTTTTTTTACTATTGTCAAAATATTACAGACTTGGATTTTGCCAAAAATGTAACTACCAGTTATTTCTAGCCACCGGAATCCTAGAAAGATGTTTTTCTTTGTCTATTCATGATGTCTACAATGGACTAATTGTACTTCATTGAAAATATATGAACATAACAAGTATTTACCTTGCCTTTTAAAGTTTAATTGATCCTTTGAAGTGTCTTATAGACTTGACTTCTGGTTCTACATAAAGATATTTAACAACAAAAAAATCATTTCTCACCAATTGAGAGGCCAGAGTTGAAGGTCAAAGTTTTTCCCTTTATCTTCAAATGCCTCATATTTCTTACTTTTCCAGAACCGAAATAAAGATATTTGTTGCTATGGGCTAAAACTAGGAGCATGATGCAATGTGGTTTACCAGGAAAACAGTAAAATAATTTGCTACAGTATCAATTTTGAGAAAAATAGGGATTTTTAATGACCTCAGAATTGCAGCTATTGTCATTATGAGTAATTTTTAAATGAGATGGAATGAACTGTTCCATCCTTGCCTTTAAAAACTCCTCATTAAGCACTAGGTAATTATGCTCCAGTGGGCAGAATCAGAATTGGTAGGTGAAAAAGAAACAAATGTTGGACTAATATAAGAAAAAATTTCTAACAATTTGAACTTAAGAGTGTTAAAAATGGGACTGACTTCTTTTAAATGTAATGAACTTCCCATTGCTGGAAGCAGTTAAGTAAAGGCTATGTGAACACCTGTCAGAGATCCTAAGAGCATATTCCTGTATTGAACACAGTGTCTGACTGCTATGGTCCTTTCTATTCCAAATATTCTGCAATAAGTAAAGAAATGGAGGAGAAAACTCATCTAGGCCAACCAAATATTCACTATGGGTGGAAACCACTTTTACACTGTCTTCAAGAAAGAAAACCAAATATTTTCTAACTTAGAAGGTTAAAATTTGTTTTCTGTTTATCATTTGAGTTCCCCAAGATGCTCAAAACATTTTTCTGTACTCAATTCTATAACAAAGGACAGGTGACTGGGATAGTCCTTTCTACAACTAGGTGTAGTCCCAGAGTTCTGTCATACCAATTATGAAGTGTCCATATACTCACTCAACTGTTAGGGTGAACAGGCATGTGTAGAATTTCACAGAATTTTCCTTGCTGACAAAGTCTTGATATTGGAAATTTATATATTTGTGTATTTATTTTTCAGTAGGTTTGCTCCAGAGCATGCAAACCAAAGATTGCTTAGTAGACAAGTTGGCTACCACCTAACCTAGGCCTTGAGTCCTCTATGAGCAGACATAAAGTGTCATCACAGTGCATGGCTGTATCTTGAAAGTTGGCCAACAGACAGAATTCCAATGATTAAACAGCTGGCTTCTATAATAATAGCACTTCCCTTTAAATAATGCATGGTCAGTGGAGTAATTCAATAATCTTCAGGGCAAACTTGCTAGTTATAAGGGTTTGGGGCAGAATTGTGGCATCATCAAAACCATGCCAATTAGCTGAGTCTCACATTTTATCATGGATGCAAGCAACTTGCTTCCCTCCATCTCTGAAGGAGAAGGCATAATAATGAGATTTAACTGGGGTCATCACTTCTAGAAAAAAGAGCTCTGGTCATTCATCATTGGTAAATATGTAGTACCTTTATTGGTGCTACATAAGCTTGTGTTTCTTTATAGATTTCTGGGAATACAGTCGGGACATTTTACTCAACTTTAATTTCCTTTGAAACTTCCCCTCTTGCTTATTGAGAAAGATTTCCTTTAATTATTTTAATTCTATCGTTGGAAACAGAAGACACTGATTTGAAGAATCAGTATTTAAATAATAAAAAATGCAAACATTTTCCAAATAGGGAAATATCCAGTTCTGAAGATATACACTTGTTACTCTTTGCATTCCAAGGACTAAAAGTTCTCTAGAAATTGCTAACGGGGGAGGTCCTAAAGTTGATTGTGTTTTGAAAGCAGGGAAAAAGAAGTAAGACAGTTCTAGTTGTATTTCCAGGGCTATTTCTAGAAAATTCACAATTATGTGTCTGGTAGAAAATGCAAATGGATTATTAACTAATAAAAAACAAAGTTGCATTTAACTTTGATTAACTTAAGATTGATCACACAATCAAATACCATAGTTAACATCTGTAGAAGCCAGTTAGGTTTCCTACACCAACTATCTATCCATAACTTCCAGACCTGTTGACAATTTAGAATAACTCAGAATGATTAGTTTCTTAGGCAGCAGTGCTCCATGGACCACCTTATCTAATGAAAATCCATTCAGTTGACATAATTTTGCCTGGGATACTAGTAGGAAAGTTGGGTAAAATGTGAGTAATCTTAAATTTGTGTCCATTTTAGTGAGAATCACTTCTCACTTTCCTTTTTTATGGCTTTATGTGGAAAACTGGACTCCTTTCATGAATTCCTAATATAAGGAAAATTGTGATAGGACCATTACCTAGACCCCAAATGTAATACATTGAACGGTTGATATTTCCTGAATTCATAGGATTTGCATTAACTTAAAGCCTTTTGATGAATCGATATTTTACCTTTAAAAAATTCTATGGAAATCAACTTGAATTAAAACAATTATTGAGATATATGTGTTCATGTGCTTAGTAAAGATATGGAAAGATGCCTTCACTACTGTAAGACCATCCACATCACTATGCATTCAGAATAACGAGAGTATGTACACACATATACTCGAACACATATCGGGGAATGCAGTGCTTGACTGTCAGTATCAAAACTATTGTCAAAACATTTTAAAAATAGGATTGTTTTTGAAGAAATTTTTTGAAAATATATACCTATTGCCTGCCTTATATGTTGCTAGTGGACTCTGCACATTTCTGCTTTTCTGCAGAAGATCTTTCCAAGTAGGACTGGCCTTTGGCATTTATAAAAGTGAACACAGAAAATGTCCTCTCTTCTATGAACGGCACGTCATAAACTTTTCTTGAAAACCTATCAAGTTCAGTCATCAGTTTCACTTCAGCCTGTGTTAATTTTTAATTTCCAGTGTCTGCTGGTCCCACTACTTCTCAGTTGAACGAGGTCATCTTTTCTAGGAATCGCGGCTCCGTTTGACCTGCCACCACCCCCATCACTCGGCAACTCTTTCTCAGCTACTAAATCCCCATCACCCAAAGACCAAAGTCTTCCTGTTACCCAATCAAGTCAATGTTTGTGTATCTCTGGGCCTAAAAGGAATGAAGCAGCGCTCTGTGGGGCTGCCCCTTTCTTCAAATCTGCCTTTTTTTTTTGGAAGCCCCAATTCAAGGGCAGGTGTGAAACTAGTGCTATTCGGTCTGCCTCTGTCCCAAAGGCCAGGGAGCTAGAGCGCAAGGCTTATGAGCAAGAAAACTAGAGATTCAGAGGAGAAGCATTACCGTTTTAGGGCTCTTTGGAGAAATGGGCCGACAGAGTGGGAAGCAACGTGATGTATTACTTTAGCCTGATACAATGCCCTGGAGGGCGAGCGTCTTGCCAGGTCAGCACAATTTACTAGTTTAGGTTTGATTCCAGGCCTTGGAGGAGATAGATGTAGCCAACAAAATTATACTTTGGCAAGAGAAATGCTTTGCTGGACAGAAATGTTGTCCTGAGGGAATGGTTTGGTTTATCAACGTCTAAGGTAAAAGATAATCAAACGCCAGGAGGTCATTTTTATGTTTGAATTATTTCAGTTGAGCCTGCTATATAATTTAGCTACCATTTTCCAGTTATATAGTTTGGATTATTTAGAACATACTGCAGGGTTTGAGTATGATCTGCCTGTGACATCTGTCATACCAGTGAACGAGGCAATGTGTGGAGTGGCTAAAAGCACACGTTTTGGAGTCAGACAGGTCTGGATTCTGCCACTTATTCACTATTCACCTTGGGCAAGGCACCAACTCTTCTAAGACTCAGATCCTCTTATGTAAAATGGACATGAGAGCATCTCCCAAGACTGTTGTGAAGGTTAAGTGAGAATGTATGTGAAGTGTTTTGCACAATGTCTGGTACGCAATAAACTCTAAATAAATGTTAGCTCTTACAATTGTTATGGAGTTAGTTGGCCAGCAAGGCTAACTGGGCAGGACTCCTCCTCTTCCTCTTCAAAATGCATCCTTTCCAAAGTTTGGTTGAAAAGATGGCCTTTCTAGATAAAGGAGGACTGTTCTCTATGAAAATGAATGAATCTGTGTTCCTTTGAAAGATTATCCAAACTTTATGTTGTATAGACTGTCCTAAATAATTTTAATCTCGAATAGGCACTCTATGAGAACAGATCCTCCAGTCAAGTCACACAAGTGATATGGACTTATCTTGAACTCTTGTTACCTTTGATTTCTCCCAAATAATCCACTGGCTAAAATAATTGGCTTTTCAGCATTAGTATCGACTCACTTATTTCAAAACAATGCTGCAAGGCATGGGATGGGTGTGGGCAAAACACATGGTCAGAGGGGTTCCCCAATCACTTTCCACCAGCATATGTATTTCTCTCCTCTTTCTTTTCTCTTCTTCCTCTATATCTTCTTGTCTCCTGCTATTGACAGCCATTGACATTCTTTTTGCTCACTGATGCACTTTAGGGCCAAAGCTCATATTATGCAGAGTTCATGGTAGGCTAAGAATTAGAGTTTAGTTCCCTCTCTGGAATGACTGAAATCTAAGGCTCCCTTTCCTGCCAACCATGCTTTGGAAATAAGCAGCCACCAAGTATACAATGTCACCAGGCCCACTAATCACTACTCCATCTTGGACCCACGCCTGAATGAGCTGAAGACAGACAAAACAAGAGAGAATAAGAAGGGCTGTTGAGGAATCGTACATATGGACCTGAGTTATCTCATTTTTTTGAGAAAGGCTGTGATGGAAATTGTAAGATGAGTCCAGCTCCAATGTGGAGATTGTAGCCATGCCACCAGCATTATCTCCTATACTTACACTGTTACTGTCAGTTTACTCTTTCAGGTGTGGGAAGAGAGGCCTTGTAGGCAAAACATAAGGCATTCATGAATAGGGGGTAACGCCCCTCTTTCTGGTGCCACAGAAAGATGAATCAGCCAAAGGGGTATTAAAACACATTCTCTTTATTTTTAGTTTCACTCTAAAGTCTATCATTTCTCTTTTCTTTGCAACTTGGCACCTGCCCTGTGTTCTCAGGGGCCCTGCTCCCCATCAGTCTCCTCACTCAGGCCTCTGTGTTTTGCTCAGGGTGCATCTGGAGATTTTCCCAGGGGTGGGTGTGACACGGTCAGGATCCAGGTGAAGGGGTGACAGCTGCCAGGGCCGTCTGGCGTGTCTGAAGGGAGAGTGTTGGGAGGTGTAGGCCGCATAAGGAGAGGCATCCGGACCTGCATCAGGGAGTGAGGTGTTGGAGGGCGGCCTCCACAGCAGCAGAGACAGCCCTTGGCATTAGTGCTGAGAAGCAACAGCCAGAGTCAGCGACAGGTTGAACACAGGAGAGGAGGGAGGGAGGGAGAAGGGGGTTAGAGCACTACACGATATAAATAACTGCAGAGTGTGCACGTCAGTGCCAGTTGGGTTGTGTGTGAGGTACCTTTCATGCTGGTGTGTCAACAGCGTTGTTCCTGAATTGAAAGGTCCTGGGGAGTGTTTCTATAGCACCTAGCACAGTGCCATATGCAGAGAGGAAGTAAAAAAGAAGGCAATATGGTATACTGAAAGCAACATTGGATTCCAGCCCAGATCCTTTGTGCAAACTCACAAGTCACCCAAACTCTCTGAGATTCAGTTTTCTCACACAGACAAAGTACTGGATAACATCAAGCACTCCTTCTAACAACACGACTCCAAGCATTATCTAAATGGCTATGGGACCCACTTTTTAATCAACAATGCATATATGGCACATCAGTGCTTTTCCCCAATAATAGAGAAAAATACAGTGAAGAGAAGTTTGATGAGAGAACCAGGTCTTTCCTCTTTGTCAGATTTAACCTTATATGAAAACAAGATTGATATATCAGATTGAATTTAAGAAAAGCAGGGATCAGCATTGGGTCTGATGGAGGAAAATAGGGAAAATGACCAGTATGGAGGTGGGTTTGAGTACAGGGAGGGGACAAGACCATTTGTGAGGACTGCAGAAGGCAGATCAAGGCAGGATACAGGTATGAATTAGGAGGATAAGAGAGTCATTTGCTGGAGCTGTTGAAATAGTAGAAAGAATCCAACTTCATTTTGGAAACGGATCCTAAAGGCTTTGAGGAATGAGGAAGTGGCCTCATTTGTGTGGGCACCCGGAAATGAGAATGAGTATGAGAAGAGTCTTTCTAGAAACTCCTGAGCGTGGTCTTTTTTTTTTTTTTTTTAACGTTTTTATTGGATGCCCCATACATCTCTGAAGCTCTGTTCCTTTCTTCTCCATCCTTCTTCATGTTATTTGGATTGCATAATCACTATCAATCTATCTTTAAGTTTGCTGATTCCCTCTTCTTCCAGTTCAAATTTACTATTGAGCCCCTCTGGTGACTTTTTTTTTTAACATCTTTATTGGAGTATAATTGCTTTACAATGGTGTGTTAGTTTCTGCTTTAAAACAAAGTGAATCAGCTATACATATACATATATCCCCATAACTCCTCCCTCTTGCATCTCCCTCCCACCCTCCCTATCCCATCCCTCTAGGTGGTCACAAAGCACTGAGCTGATCTCCCTGTGCTATGCGGCTACTTCCCACTAGCTATCTATTTTACATTTGGTAGTGTATATAAGTCCATGCCACTCTCTCACTTTGTCCCAGCTTACCCTTCCCCCTCCCTGTGTCCTCAAGTCCATTCTCTATGTCTGCATCTTTATTCCTGTCCTGCCCCTAGGATCTTCAGAAAGATTTTTTTTTTTTAGATTCCATATATATGTGTTAGCATACGGTATTTGTTTTTCTCTTTCTGACTTACTTCACTCTGTATGACAGACTCTAGGTCCTTCCACCTCACTACAAATAACTCAGTTTCGTTTCTTTTTATGGCTGAGTAATATTCCATTGTATATATGTGCCACATCTTTATCCATTCATCTTTCGATGGACACTTAGGTTGCTTCCATGTCCTGGCTATTGTAAATAGAGCTGCAATGAACATTGTGGTACCTGACTCTTTTTGAATTATGGTTTTCTCAGAGTATATGCCCAGTAGTGGAATTTCTGGGTCGTATGGTAGTTCTATTTTTAGTTTTGTAAGGAACCTTCATACTGTTCTCCATAGTGGCTGTATCAATTTACATTCCCACCAACAGTGTATGAGGGTTCCCTTTTCTCCACACCCTCTCCAGCATTTATTGTCTGTAGATTTTTTGATGATGGCCATCCTGGGGGCATGGTCTTTTAACATCACTCTTCGCAAAGTGACATTTTCAAAAGATCAGTGACCAGTCCCAGGAGGGTTGTTAATATTGTTGACCAGAATGCTGAATTTCCTAGTATTCAATGTGGGCAACATTTTATTTCACTAGCTTCCTAAGTGTCTGTCAATGGTATCTGAATCCTCTGTGTGATATTCAGTTTCTTCCTGGGGGACTGGTACATAGTTTCCCCAGAAAATTCCATCTCCAATTACATGTTATCCCATCTCTGATAACGTGAATGGGCTTCCAGACAGGTCATCATCTCTACCAGTGGGACCCAACATCTGCCCAGAGGACAAAATTAGAAGACCATTATATACATGTTTTTTCAAATGCTACACCTTTTTTTGGTAAGATAAACTAATGTTAAGGTTATTAAAAATTTTAAATCTGTACAAGGAGTTCTCAAGCAAGTGGTAGTATGATTCATCAAAATATTAAGCAGGTATGCAGACTGAGGCTAAATGGTTCATTTAGAGAGAGATTATATTATCTCAGGAACTCTCAGCTAAAATCTGGACTTGTCTAACCATCCTTTATCTCTTTTTTTTCTATAGAATTTTGCTACTGTAATTTTCTCCCTCTCCCCTTAATATTTAATTGCTTAAACATGAGCAAGAGACTTTAAGGGCTTTCCTCAAATTATTAAATTTTAGAGTTTCATAAAGCTTTGGACCTGAGAGCAAATTCAAGGTCAACTAAGAAGTTTCTTAGTAATCTGGCAATCACCGAGCCTGTTAGTTTTAGCCACCCCACTCCTCCCACCCCCAAATATTATTTTTCTGAATTGAGCAAGTGAAGTATGAATAAGGAGAGAGAGGTGTGGCTGGGTTGCAGCTCGTCTCCAAGCTGAATCCTGTTCTCATCTTTATTTCATCTGAGACTGATATCATGTCTACATCTCCAAACCTCATTAAATGCTTTTAGCAAATATTATTATCAATCAAGAAGAATCTCTGATTCTCTTATTTATTTTACTAAAGGAAAATATTTTCAGCTCGTGATGTTGGCTGGAGAAATCAAACTCTTTTTTATTTTTATTTTTTGTCACATACTCAAACACACTGTGAATGACCACATTGCTCTGCTCTGGGACCCCACTCTGAGGCAATGGTTTCTTGGCCTTTTAGCCAATCACTCACTTCTGTGAATTTTCTTTCTGAGAACTGGAGACAGTTGCCCCAGAAGTCGTTTTCCAATTTATCACGAAACCTGTCCATGGTTGCAGAATTAGTTGGCCTCATTAGAAGCAAGCAACGTGAGGCCTGATGTGTCCTATGGCTGCGGAGGCTCCTTCGTGCAGGGATACTGGGCCAGGATAACTGCTTGTGGGATATTTTATTTCCCTCAACACTTACCTTCTGTCTGCTCTCTTTGGCTCAGATCTGGGTTTGGGAAGCCTGCATGAAGGCACTGCTGATGTTAATACTTAGGCATAATTAGCTCTGTCCTAACTCTAGTAGGAAGTCAGGGCCCAAGTTCAGGGGCTAAAGGCTCTCTTCTGATGCATAGTTGTTGAACAGGGAAGCCTCCATTCTCTCTTTCCAGCCTTCCAGCAAGTACCTGCTTCCTTGTAACCCCACACATAGCCTGTCACACGTGCTAGAAAGGAGAATATAAAATCCATTGATCTCTTAATGTGTATGGTCTCCATAATCCCCACTATGTCAATTAGATGCATATTTATATAAAAACTGCATGTATAAACCTTTAGGTTGATGAGAAGAAATGATTGTCAAGGTCTTGCAGCAGCTTCTGTATAATAGGGATAGGAGGAGAAGTGAAGCTTTTTGACTCGTAGTAAGGGTTCTGATAAGAGAATGTGGAGAGAGCTACGAACATTCTCATTTCTGAACTGTCAGTTCAAGTCATTGACAATGACTTTTACAAAGAAGAGTGACAGGGAAAAGGGGGCTGTTGGTTTAGAAATATTTTAATCTACGTCTATCGACCTGCTAATTTATTTATTTTTCTCCTCAAGCAACTTCTTGTCCTCCTCTTCCTCCTCCTTTGCTTCCGGTTCAGGACGAGACTCTGGTAAAGGTACTTGTGACATCCTAGTCTTCCCATATCTTCTCATTGAACCAGGACTCCCACGGTCCACTGAGATCTGCCCTCAGCAGGCATTTCCTGCAGTCAGACTATGACCCGTCATAAATTCCTTGCATTCTTCAGAACATCTGTGCCTTCTTTGGCCACATCTTTTTTCCTGGTACTCAACAGGCCACAAATCACCCTGGACTTCTCCTTCCAGGCTGTTGATGTCTTAACACTCTCCTTTCAAACCATATTCTTCTCTTGTCCTTGGCTGTGGCTCTTGGCTTCCCAACCTTCTCATCTTCCCCCATCAGGGTTAGTCATCTGTGGCATCACCAACTGTGTCTCTTTCTCCTAGCCTTCTATCTGGCCTGAAATGATGCATTTCTTCAAGTGTCAGAGTTACTATGCAGACCATACTACCTGGTTTGATGCTTAGTTAAGCTCCCTTACGTTGATTTAAACACAGTAGTGCAGACAACACCTTCATGCCTCAAGACCATTTGAGAAGACCCAAACCTAGAGGATATTGATTAGCTAGTGAGAAAGAAGGAACTATAATAAGACCTAAAGGTATAATCAAATGAGGTTTGAAACTTTTCCATTAAACACAAGTTTCTCTGGAGATTGAAAAGGGGCATTTCATTCTCCAGTTCATTTTATGTTGAAACTAATTTCTTTGACATTTATAACAAATGCGTGCCTTTGCGGTAATATATTACCAATAACTTCCCTTTGTTGAGTGCTTTCTATTAAGCTAGTATAGTAAATATTACTTTTCATGTCATCTCATTTACAGCAACTGCATGGAGTAGGCATTATTACTATATCCATTTTACATATGAGGAAACTGAGGTTTAGCAAGGTTAAGTAACTTGACCCAAATCATATAGCTAGTAGGTTGCCAAGCGAGTTCACTTCAACTGGGGACACCTTGAAAGTGGGAGAATTCTCAGGTGAGGAAAAATTCTGAAGTTGATACCATTAGTGGGATTCTTAAAGGCACATAATGCTAAAATCCATGAAGTATATGGGGGAGGTTATCTAAGTCAGCCCACCAACCCCAGGTTTTGAGCACATGCAGTAGACAGAGTTATAGCCTAGGTATTCCAGAGACTGCCAGAAGGAATGTCATGCATGGCTTTTGCCCTCGAGAGAAAAGTCTGGGCAACCCTGCAGTTTAAGGCATGGCTGGTGTTGGATGTTCACATCTCACCCAGTACACTGTGATTCTTTCCACTTTCAAAAGGGACAGTCAGCTCTGTAGTGCAGCCAGACCATCTCGTTTCCAATCCCCTTTGAATTGCACAAAATTATGACAACTTCAGCAGAAATTGAAAAAAGAAATTTTACCCATAATCTCGCTATCCCAACAAATCATAATATCATCATTTTTCTATTATTTATTCTAGTTCTCACCCAGATGCATGCATCATTTTGACACAGGTACAGTCACAGCCTAAATTTACGGTATTTTTGTGTTTTTTCACTTAACATTATATTGCGAGCATTTTCCATATTGCTCCATAATCTTTATAATTATAATTTTAAAGCTGAAGAATATTTTATTGAGTAGATTTGCCACCATTTATTTTTTAAACCATTTTCCTGTTATTAGACGTTTAGTCTAGTTTCAGCTTTATCATTATTTTAACTAATGCACCAATAAGTGTCTTTGTGCACATAACTTTCTACTTCTAGATCATTTGTAAGAATAAATTCCCAGGAATGGAATTACTGAGTCAAATAATATTATCAGACAATCCTATTTTGATGAAAGCCTACAATTTTTCATAAGGACCAAAGCAGAGAATTATATCTAGATTTTCTCCCGGGATTAGAAAAGCGAGAGCCAAGGTAGAGCACAAACAGGAATCTTACCTGCATACCGTGAATTAGATAAAAGAACCAATTTCTGTTTTCAATTACTAGTGCAGTTTCCTCTGAAGGAAACATGGGATGTAACCAAGAATTGGGCTTGGTGTCCAAAAGTTTACCAAGTAGAAGAAAAACCAGGAAAAATGAAATTGATGACAAGAGACCCTAGTTCTCAATTTTCAAAATCACCAAGTACCTACAAGTTTTCTTCGCCAGGGTGGGGAGAGGGGATTCCCCAGGAACATAGCTGCCAACAGCATCACACCTCCTGTAGGGAGATGGGGAGTTTGTGTTCTAAATAACAAAGGCTCTGCTTTCGTGCTCCTTCTGAACTCAGGACCTCTCTGGAATACCTGCCTCCTGCCCAAGCTGGGGTCTCTCAACCTTCTTTCAGGGAGTAATATCCCTGACAACCTACCTCCCCATCTAACCCCAAATTTGGCCACACCTGCCCTCCTTTACCACGTTATTCCTTTCCTGCTTATAATCATTCAATCACAAATGTTCATTGAGCACCTACTATATTCTAGATACTGCTCTCAGTACCGAGGATAAGGTGTGAACAAAACAGACAAAAATGGGATAACAGGTCACCATGCCCTCCATGCCCCTGGCTCCTATGACAACCTTATAGGAAACTGTAGTGTCCTCGTTTCAATGACCATTGCCCAGAGCAATTGGAGTCTGAGTCCAGCAAGGGAGTTTCCTTCAGGCCCCTGTGAGAATTCTTGTCTGAGGATTTCATTCCCGCTAACCTCTCTGAAGGTGCAAAATGATTATTTTGTGCATCACAAACTAGCACTTAATCTATATATTAGCCTTTTTTTTCTGTTTTATGAGGACCAATCCATTTCCCCAACTTGATTTGAAGCATTTTAAGGGTGGAAATGGTGTCTCATATTTCTGTGTCTAGAAGCACAGCACTGGGCACTTATCAGGCAGTTTATAAATGATCACTGATTAGTGGATTGATGTCAAGTGCACCAACAGTACACAGAGAGGCACAGTATGAAGAAATTTTTACATTGGAAAGAAGAAACCCCAAATCAGGGCCCATGTCTGTGTCTCTGTTTCCTTTCTTGTTAAAGCGGAATGATGCTAGCAATGGTTACCTAACAGTTCCCTCTGTGGGGTTGTGGTGAGTTAAGGCACATAGAGAGATTGGGACCGTGAGTGACATAGAACAAGCACTCATGAAATGTCACATCACCGTCCTCAGCATCACCATTAATGAATTAATTGTGAGGCTGGACAGCGAACTAGTGAAAACAAAGTCTCCGGAGCCTATTTGCCTGAGTTCAGACGCTCGCTCCATTTCTAATTTTGTGCCTGTGGGTAAGTTGCTTAACCTCTAGGGTCTCATCCAAAAGGGGGGTTGTGAATAGTATCCACCTCACAGGGTACTTGTGATGACGGCACGAGTGAATACTTAGTTCCAAGATTTCAGCAAAGAGTCAGTGAATGGCCACTATGTACCTGGACTCGGGGTTCAGAATACAGATGAGGACAGAGGACACGCAGTCCCTTCCGCATTCAGGAGACTGCAGTTCACAATGCATCTTGGTGTTATTGATCCATAGAGCTAACTCCAGAGTTCACTGCAGACAGCGCCTGGCCATTCCCACATCACTTTCACACACATTCTGTCCTTCAGCCATTTCAACAACCCTGTGAGACAGATGGAATTACCCTCATTGTATAGATGAGAAAACTGAGAGCTTAAGTGACTCACGAATCTGGAAGTTCCTTTGATTTCAAACGGTAAAACTTCTCCACCCACATACCTGCCTCCTAACCCCCATGAAAAGACAAAGTTCAGGTTCATAAACCTGTGGGAGCTCCTGAAGCAGCCAGTGGCCAAGGTGACTCACACGTAATGCAGTGGGTGGTTACACAATGATAAGTATCAGTGCTTCTCAAACCTGAGCCTGTATCAGTGTCACCCAGAGGGCTGGTTAAAACAACATCATTGGGTCCCACCCTCAGTTTCTGTAAGTCTGAGATGGTGCCTGATAATTTGCAATTCCAAGTTCTCAGATGATGGCCGTGCCTCTGGCCTCTGTGTGATATAGACATCCAACATTTGGATATAATATATGACTAAGTGGTGGAGCACTGGCCAGGAGGAAAGGGCCAATGAGGGCAGGCATCCTGGGAAGGACCCCTTGCACTTTAAAAACTCCAGAAAGGCTTCCTATCTCTTTTGATAATTGCCTAATAAAGGTAACCGTATGTCAGTCTAGTAGCAGAACCAGTTTTATTGCAAAAAGGAAAAAAAATCATAACCCTCCAAAGTAAGAAACTACACTGAAACGAAAAACACATGTTGACCTTTTTCCCTTCCCTGCCTTTTTTACTTGCACAGTCTGTGTCGTTCTGACTTGCAGCTAGCACCTGAAGACAGCAAGCCAGGTCACAGGGAGGGAAATGAGAGCCTTAACAAATTCCCCGGCCAAATGGAAAACTAGAAACACAGGGATGTCCTCTGATATTGAAAGCTGCCTTTTCTAAGTACCAGGTTCAATTTACTTTTAGGCTTTCAAAATTGTCACGTGGGTATTCAAGCCAATCTGCTCAGTTGTAAAACTCAGTTCTAGAAGACCGACTTCCCAAGGACCCAAATCTATCTTTTCTATGCCCTCACCCTTTATAACCTCCCAGGCTAATGCAGAGAAGCCAAACAGGTGGGGTGGGTTTTGGGCACACCCTCAGGACCACATCGTCAAAACGTCTTTTCACGGAGCATTCAAAACTCATGGCAAAGGAGAGTTAAAGGGAAATATGCCACTGATGATTGCTTATAGAACCAGGTGGTTATATAAAGTAGAGGACATTCAATTTTGCAAACAGGAAAATCATAATTTGTTATTCGTCAGTCAGGCTACACATAAGCATCAAAGTTTCTTGAGCAAGTGTCGGGATCAATCCTGCTGAGGAAACAGGGTTAATTAATCCGACTGCTTCCATGCAGAAGTGGCAGGAAGAGGGCAAACGCTGTTCTATTTCTTTGCCGAGCCCTTCTCATGAGAATGTCTGTGAGGCTCCCATAGCTTTAAATCAAATGGTGTCCCGCAGGCAGGAAATCCATATTGGGAGCAGGGGGAGGAAAGCAGGGGCCACTGCTGGCTTGGCAATTATAACCGTCCTCCAGGTCCCTGTTTCCATTTCCCTTTAAAGAAGAAGTTGGATTTTTAATGATTCCCTTTCTAGTCACTTCCTTCCCGTTGCCTCACTAGGTCATTTCAGTGCACGCCTTCCTCACAGATCTATTTCTGGAAAACATCAGAGGGAAAATGACCTCATTCACTAATTGGGAAGCCAATTGGGTATCCCCAGGGTTGGCTGGTACTTCTGTGTTGAGGGGTCTCCCCACCCTCCCTGGCTGTTACTTATTAGCATCCTTTGTGTACTGAGCACTTCACCAAGGCTGAAGGAGCTTGGGAAGATGTAAAACGCTTGGTCTGGTCCCAAGAAACCCATAAGTTAATAAAAAACACGGACCAAGAGATCAACATAACCTGAGAGCAGAAACTTAGTAGAACTTTAGCACTGCACAGGTCCTTAGATATCCTGTGGTCCATAGATGAGTTTTGGTAAGAGGCCTGTGAATCCTCTGTGTGGTGTGTAATTATGTGTGTTTGTGGATCAGACACTCAAAAGAGTCTCAAAATGTTCCACGATCTGAGGAAAGTAGAGAAGTCCCGGCCCAGGCTTGCAGAGAAGCCAGTTTTGTTCCTATTTTACCTTTCACAAACATCCAGCTGGCCTGTACATCATATCCCAAATGCCACATCCAACGTCAAAAGACACCAAAGGATCCAAGATACCTCCTCAGCCCAGTGTTCACCAAAGAGTGTTTCTCAAGAGGTTCCATGCAAAAAACTTAGGAAACAGCTGTACATGTTGTCCCATTTTAGAGAGTCTGAAAGTTCACCAGCCTATTCAAGTTTGTGAGAAGTTCTATAGTGAAGAAATCTATCTGATGGTACTTAAGTCCACTCTCCCCGTATTTAATGGGCCACTGGACTCCTGTTTCCCAGGAATGTCTATTAACTTCCTAAGGAACTAAGGCAAACGGATCCCGAAATTCCTTCCGTTTATCACTTCTTTTGATTAAAGTACATGAAAGAGTCCTTTGGAAATGTCAATAATTTACTAAGGAACAGTGCATTGTCAGCCATCAACATCCCAGTAAAAGTGAAGTCTAGGTCTGGGAGAATAGACTATAAGGAAGGTTGGTTTGCTAAAGGGGATTGGTTCAGAAGAGCAGACCCCTGCTAAGCTGTAAGGTCTTCAGAGACCCCTCGTTGGGGAGCTTTCTCCACATCTAAGATAGCCACCACCGTGATATCTATCATTCCACTGTTTCTTTGAAAACATTTATCAAGATAGACTCGGTTCCGTTGATTTATTGGTTGACTTGTACCTTGTCTCCCCCCCTCCCCACCCCCATTGGAACGTGAGATCCATGAGATCCTGTTCACTGCTCTAGCCCCAACACCAACCGCAGGTCTGCAAAGAGAAAGAGCTTAATGAATACCTTTTGTGGTATACATTGTATGGACGTGCTACTGAATGGATAGAGAAATTGTGATTTGTTCACTGTTGTATCCCCAGTGCCTATCACTAGTGCTTAGAAAGATGCTTGTTGAATAAATGAATGGAGAGGGGTGGTCTGCATTGTTTTTCATGCTCAAACCATGCTTGTGGGTATTGGGAGAAATGAGTGGTATTCAGACTCTTATAGGATTGATATAAATTGAGATTCCTTTCTCAGGGACTGAGGTAATAGATTAGAATGTTTTTCAGATTGCACTAAGGCAGGAAAAGATCTTCAAGCATTAGGAGGTAGGATTAGAATTTAAAGTGACCTTTAACAGTTTAGAAGGGGGTGGTCATTAAAAACAGGAAGATGTTTAAAATGGACAGAAATGGGCTCCAACTGGCAGAGACAAGTACTATAGCAAGATAGCTGTGGGCCCTAAGTGAGTGAGAAAGGGCTACAACAAAATTGTAATATGATGCGGCCGTATGTCGAGCATTATGAAATGAAAGCCTGGAGAGTAATCTTTCCACAAAACTTGGCATTGCTGAGGTTTTAATTAGACTGGGAACTCAGATTTCATCCTCCTATTTTCAGACTCATTTGGAGAAGCTGGAATGGATCCAGATAGGACTAAAAAAATGATGAACTGGGTGGAAAATAGAGTGAAGTTTCAACCCAGAAAAGAAAAGACTAAGAGGTGACTTAATCTTCACCGCCAGGTATAATAAGTGTTATTATTACACAGAGTATTCATTCTCATCTCCACTGAGGACTAGACGAGGGTAAACAGACGTGTGCTACATTGAAAGTGTTTCCACTTAAGCATCAGGAAGAATTTCTTGATTGTAAGGGGAAAACATGCTGACCCAGGGCTCTGTGGGAAGCTGCCCTGGAGATCTTTAAATGTAGGATGACAACCATCTGCCTTGGAAGGCTTAGATACAGGCAGGGGACTGGACCTAAGGACCTCTTGGCTTTCCTTCCATCTTTGATGCTGTGTTCAGAATCCCGGCTGCTAAGCACCCCATTCTCCACTAATCCTCCGTTCCCGTCACAAGACAGACCCCACACTGTCAAAATCCGAAAGGCTTCCCCTGGGAGGAGCTCGATTGTTCTCTTCTGAATAGGAAGGAAACTGATAGTGTTGCTTCAGCTGCTTCCCTTCTCCAGCCCCCACAGAGAGAGGCCAGCTCGTGTCCTGATGGGCCTCCCCAAATACTGGGATGGGCCTGCTCTCCATCTTGTGTGGGATTGGAAGATGTGCATCCAGTTGGAGACAGTCGATACCTCCAAGAATCAAGGAACATCAGAGCTGCAAGGCATTTCAGAGCTAATCCAGATCAATCCCTTGCTGCTCAAATGAGGAAACTGAGACCTTGAAATATTCAATGACTGTCTTCAGGTCATGCAGCCAGTTCTTTCTGCTTGGGACTAAAATCTACGCCTTCTGGCTCCTTGTTCCGCAGTGTCTCCTCGCTACCTGTGTCTGTACTTTAGTTGGAAGGAACATTTAAAATGCAGATAGAATGTCTAAGACCATACCTTCAGTAGCTAAACTGTAGGTGAAAAGATGTGCAAGGAAGAGCAGAAATTCCTCTGGCAGGTTATGGATACCTGGGAGCATCATTCAACTTAAGTATGTACAGGCCACCTGTAGTACCTGAACTCTAGTAGGTCAGTTTCCCCTATGTCAGTGAGGCATTTGGACCAGGAACATTTTAAGGCTTATTACAACCGCAGTGTGTTATGATTCTGTGATTTTAAATTTTTGTTACAAAAATAATAGTGAATAGAAACTCAGTTGCTGGGCTAAAGGAATGAGATTATTTGGGATGTAATTGAATGGTGCTCAGTTTTTTTGAGACTCCAAAATGGCAATTTTCTTTTCTTTCTTTTTATTTTAAAATATAACTTAAAAGTTTTAATGTTGGAGCTCGGGAGGGTGTTGTACTTCAGCAGTCATCTGTACAAAGAAATTTCCAAACCTGTTGCTCTGGACTGCCCTCTCCCAGAGCTTTGGACCACCACCATTCATGAGCCATGGGGGTTATCTTCTGAATGCTCCATCATTATTCAGTATCTCTAAAACCAAAGTCAGTTAACTAAGGTCATTAGTTAATTAACTAATGCCATTAACTAAAGTCAACTAAAGTCGAATACTCTTCTGGTCTTGCCCATGTCTGCACCATCATCCTCTTGCTTATCTAGACTTGAAATCTACCAATCATCTTTGACTACTTTCTCCTCCTTTTTCCCTTTATCCGGGCAGGCAACATTTTGTATCAAGTCTTCCTTTATCATAGCTGCCAGGTCTCCCTATTCCTGCCCATTCCCACTGCTCCTGCAAAATTCCAGGCACTCATGACTGTTCTGCTTCCAACTTTTTCCTACCCTTATTTATCTCTCAGGTGAGCTAGAGCAAAGGAGGCAGGTGACAGAGGAGAGCAGTTTCAGGAGTCAAGAGTGACAACTGGGAGTGGGAAATAGTTGGAAAACAGACTACGGAGTGAACTAACTTGGGAGAAGCATGGCACCCCAAATCTTCAGAGCTTTTGGAAAGTACATGGATTTCCCATGGAATGTGGAAAGGGTGTCACAAGACATTTTATATAGATATTGGATAAAACTGTGACCCAAGTGGATTGGAAAACTTGGGGACATCTGGTTTACAAATACACTTTATCATTTAATTCTTAAGACAATTCAACGAGATGGACACTATTATCCCCGTCTTACCATTAAAAATATTGAGCATTAGAAAACTTAATTAATTTGTCTCAAGATCACTCACCTATTAAGTGGGCAAGCCAGGATTCAGACTCAGGTCTGCCCAAGCACTAAATCATTCTACCACAGTAACTCTCAACTTGAGTAGAAACTTCCTGCTTAGACAGAAGCCAATGGGAAGAGCTTAGTGCATCTTAGAGCATCTTCAAAGAGGAAGTGAGTATGAAACAATAGAAAATAAAGCCTAGTATACTTCTTAATCTATTTACTTGATATGGCATGGTAGACAGTACCAAAAGAGATCTATTTTTCTTTACCCTTTTCCAGAGTGACTTCTCACGTTAGTTTGCTTGACCTGATAAATAAAGCGATGTGAAAATGAATGATCTTTGCATTCTGAAAAGTTTACTTCCCCCCTCCATTATTTTGGGCTTCCTTTTTAAGTTCTGCTGATCCTAATTGTCATCTCTTAAGCTGCTGAGAAGTTTGTTAATTGCTTTTGTCTTTGTTTGACATCATCCAACAAAGACAGAAAGGAAAGGGCAACTGAGGATAAAGACATTCTTTTGGGCAGCCATTCATTTGCTCTAATGCAACTGGTTAGTGGAATAAGGTATGAAATTGCTCAAGAAACATGGCCACTGGGAATTTTGTTAATGTTTTTATGCCCAAGTTTGTCTACAGTCAGAAGCAGAGCCAGCCTCATATGTAGGCAGAATGATAAAAATAATAATAAATGTTAGCTGAGCATCTACTATGTGCCAGGCACTGTGTTAGGCACTGCTGGTCATCTCATATCATCTGATAGGAACCAAAGAGGGAGGCACTATTCCTGTTTTTGATAGCATCACACAGCTCATCAAGTAATGCTGCCAGGATTGGCATCTGGATCTTGCTGACACTAGATCAACCTTTGATTTTATAGTGCATATGTGAGCACCTAAGTGATATGACTTACATTCTGGGATGGTCCTTCTGGCAGGGATTCCTACTCATTGTTCAATATCCATTTTCCCTCTTTCCGTAATAACAGAAACACTGATTTTCAGCTAACCATATTTCTCAGCCTCCCTTACAACTATGTGTGACCATTTGCTGAAATTCTAGACAACGGAATACAAGTGAAAGTGTAACATGACAGCTTCTAGGATCCTTCCTTAAAAGACAACCAGCATACTTCCTTTACTTTTTATAAATCTTCTTGCTGACTGGAATGTTGTTCCTCGATGCTCCAGCAGCTATCTTGGGCCATACAGATGAGGGCGAAAATATAAGGATGATGAGGTAGAAAGCTAGAAGAAGCCTGGATCCCTGAGGACTTTGTGGAACAGAACTGATGTTCAGCAGCCCTGATCTATGTATCTTGGGATGGCTACATGAGAGAGAAGTAAACTTCCATGTTGTTTAAGCCAATGTAAACCTAGAACTCTGTTACTTGCAGACTATCTTATTGACAACCACTTCTTGAATGAACAAAGTTCACTGAAGTTCAGTGAATGGTTACTGGTGCCTTGAATGTCCCCATTATAGCTTTGTTCCATTGGATTAGGGTATACTTATACAGAGCTTCTGGGAAGGAAGTAACATAACACCCAGGGTGCATGAATAGAGCAGGAGGAGGCATAATGTAGGCAAGCTTAAGGGGCCTATTATTTTGTGGAAGGCCTTGGTAGGTGCTACTGTGGGAGTTGAGGGGCTGAGATGGAAGGGGCAGAGCAGAGTTAGGGCCTTCCTCGCTCTTGACAATATGGAAGATGCCCAATTTGTGTTTTGTCTACTTAACAGTTTAGTTCAGGGGCTGTTCTCTTCTAGGAAATTCACCCAGATCTGTGATTACACAGAGCAAAAGTTCAGGTTACATCAATATTGGATAAGCAGTGATGATGACACCATTGTATCAGCAATACTAGACTGAAACAGGAGAGTTATGTTCAGACAGTAAAACATTCTCCCAATACGGCCTCAACTTCACAGGGAAAAAGGGAGAGCACCCTCTATAAGCAGTTGTTCATTGATGTATTCACTCATAAATTCATTCAACGAACATATTTACTGGCTACTGTGTGGCAGGCATACTTTCTATGGATTAAATATAAGGAAATATTAAGGAAATTTAAATCTATGGTGACAAAATAATTTCTAATCTGAGTAGTCTTCTGCAGAGCAAAGCTAAAATCCAGTTTAAAAACAAATCACTTTAAAAAGCAAACAAAACTATTGATTACCTGCCATATTTAAGGCACTGTCCTAAGTGTTGTGGAGTATGTGAAAATGGTTGGGTAAGGCAAAGCTCTGGCCTTCAAGGAGTTTATGACCCAGCAGGGGGATGAGATAACCCATAAATAACCATAATATAAAGCAGAGTGAGGTCAAGTGCCTTAGCAGGTACAGATACAATGAAGGTTCAGAGAAGGAACCCTGCTGAGTTACCAAGGGGTGACCTCCACTCATGAAAGAGATGACTATCTCATCACTCGTATAATACCCCATTGCTATGGTCTTCTGCTTGCAGAATAGGGGAGGCAGTGGAGTTGTTTTACCACTGATGTCCTTACCGTTTGGGGGGATTTCAGCAGAGGCCTTCTGTCAGGACATTGAAGAAGGGATTGCCTTCTCAGCAGAGAGATTTTAGGAGTTTGAAGGTCTTTTCCAACCCTGTAAGTCCATGGTTCTTCTGCCTCCATTCTTAACAGAAACTCTCCCCTCTGGACTACCTAGGGTTTCTAAGTCTTGTCATATTATATGTACTTGGCAGAGCAAAGCACAAACATGGGTAGGCACAGAGACCTCCAAGGGACCCTACCTCATGGATTCTCCTTTTCATCTCTTCCAGCTGAGTAGATAGAGAGGTGTCCAAAAGAAAATGTTCAACCACGTTGAATGAGAGGTCATGAGATGAAGACTTAAAAAGCATTTTGGTAAAGTGATGGACTCTTCAGAACTGAGAAAATCCATCCAGAGTACATCTGTTTTACAGGCATGGATTTTCACATAGTAGAGTCTTTAAAGAGGAAGCACTCTTTTCCAGGGATTTTACATTATTCTCCTATCACTCTTTCTTTCCCTCACTAAATTTCATGCTTTCCTTGCCCAGTTCTCTCATTTGCTGCTCAAAGCTAAAAATCTCCTTGTTTTTACACAACTCTCATAGAAATTGCTCCACTACAAAGAGTAAGAGAGGAGCACAAAGAGCTAAGTGAACCATTTTGGCTGCGACAGGAACCTTATTTGCCTGTTGGCCCTGCTTTCTGACTTTCTTTGTGAAGTTTCCCTTGCTCTGATGGCCCCAGCAGCTTTCTGCCATGAACGGAAACACAGCCACCAGGCAATGCTCCATTTGGAGACAAATGGACTCCTGATAGCTCTAGGACTAAATTAGACCTGATAAAACACTGAGTGTTTTGGACTTCTCAATCTATTTTCACCCTTCATTTGAAGGCCAAGGGTATGCACCATCTAATTTGGAGACTATGGTTATTACTCTGTGTTGGCAAATACAGATAAAGGACACATTTGCTTTCTTTTAAACTCATTTGGTGCCCTTAAATTCTCTTGCTATTTTAAATTTCATTTTCTCAAGATCTACATGCTGTTTGTCAATACTATATTCTTCTATCTGTGGATCTAATTTTGATTCATTCTTTCCAATTCGAATAAGACTCCAATAATAAATTGGGTAGATTTTCAGGAGAAGGGTCTTGGGTCATTTCTCCTAAACCCCTGTTAATTGCAGGATTTGGGATCTAGGGATACAAAATCACAGCAGTTTAGCCATAAGAGAGGCTTCAGATGATCTCGTTATAGAAAGTTAATCTCCTAGCATCAGAGGAAAGCAAGGAAAAGGATTTTGGAAAATCAGAAAGGTTACTGGCAAGAAAATAAGCTAATGTCAAAATACACATTCTAATGCCATATCAAGTCACAGTTTCATATCTGGAGTTTGATCAATGGTTCCCCACACATAGTCTAGTTTGTATATTCCCAGAACACTTCCAGGTAGACCATTTGGCTCCTAGATAGTGGCTTGAGTTCATCAACGAAGTTATATCAAAACCTGTGACTTCTGTGACTTCCTTATGGATTCGATCTTCAAGGATCAGAGAGACCATTGCTTTCCCTTCTACAGAGCACTTGTGTATTTCTCAAGCAAGTAATTGGAGAACTGCCTTTTTTTTTTTTTTTTTTTTTTTTTTTTTTACCATTTTCTCTTTTGTTTGTTTACAGAGTGAGTAATAAATTTCTAGGAAGCTGGTGCTTCCAGGAGCTTGAGAGCAAAAAGTACCAAGATATAGGCCCATAGATATTTTACAGTGTCTTTTTTTTTTTAACACCTCAGGAATTGTGGGCCTTCCCAGGACAAGAGACTCCAGTGTACCTGGAATTTCCCAATACATGTAGGAAAACAGAGAGGACCAATGAGTCTGACTCCAGATGGAAACCAACAAGTCACACAATTCAAGTTGCCTCCCTTGGTTGGCTGGGTTAAGAGGAAAGATTAAGAGCTCACACTGAACCTAATAGTGAGACTTCCTTGCCAGAAGGAATCTAAAACCAGTGACTATAACAGTGGCTATGCAACAATGCATGCTGTAGAGAGAAATAAGAAGAAAAGGGGGAAAGAAGATGGGAGATTGCTTAGAAAGATATTCCCACAGTTGGGAAGGAAAGAAAACTTGGAGAATGTACTGTATAGTCTCCTCCCAGACAAGTCCAGGGCACAAGGGTCTCACCAACCCTCTTTCTCTCTTAGCACTAGCTGTCTGTAGCTTTCTGGCAAAACGCTAAGCACGTAAGGCAGAAGCCCTGTCAGTTTGGTTCAACACTGTATTCCCAGAACCTGCTACAGAGCCCGGTGTGTAATAGATACTCAGGAAATATATACGCACAGACTGATCACATTTTATTTTAGCACTCGAATTTGCAGAAATATAACGCTCAATCTGTGTAACGATCTTGCCAATTAGAAAATTGTAGACCATTCCACATGCTTGTTTGACATTCTTCCAGAAGGCAGAATGCTGTGCTTACTGTTGTTATTGACTATCTGAGTTTCAAGGTAACTAAAGACAAACATTAAAAGTATACTTTAAAAAAAAAAAAAAAGAGGTAAGAATTCTCTTCCTATTGGCTAATCTTGCCTATGGGAGAAAGAAATCTTGCAGGCCAGAAAAGAGTTGGGTGAAGGAGGAAGAGCTTGGGCTGGAATCTGCCAGAGCAATTTGGCCCTCAGAGATATCTAAGCAGCAAAGCAATTTAAGGACATGGGCCCTAGAAAGAAAACAGCACCTGCCTTGCTGAACAGTCTAGTCTGGGAATTGCTGGGTTAGCAACACGTTGCACCCTGTGAAAACTTGTGACTTCAACGTGAAAAAAAAAGAAGTTTTAATTAAATTGGGTGTTTTTGAGTCTCCTGCAGGGAGTTGGGATTGGGAGGTCGAGAAACTCAGAACTTTATTAGGATAGAAGGAGCCTTCTCAGAAATCCTGGAACCCCCAGCCCTTGGTGAGAGACTTCATCCACATGTGGCTGCGTTTTTGCCTTTAGAAGCCCTGTTACCATTAGCCTTTTTTTTTTTGCAGCCAAGCAGGACTGAACCTGGAATGGTGTTCTTGGTCTGTGGCCTGAGGTCCATGTTGTGCTTTTCCAAATGGTTTTTTAATGGGTTGTAGGTTTTCAGGAGTGGGAGAGTTCCCTGTGGGTTCTAAGATTTCTTTGGGTTTTTTTTGTTGTTGTTGTTTTGTTTTTGTTTGTTTTGAATTTGGAAAGATGATCTTAAAGAAGTGTGGTGGGATGATTAGGGGACATTCCGTGCCTCAACCAGTGGACTCTGGTATTCAGTTCAATTCAGGCAATGTGAATTGAGCACTTGATACATGCAAAGCACTGTCCCAGGTTCTGAGGATATAAAAGGGAATACGATGTCAATTCTGGCCTGAAGAAGTTTGCAAATGAACACATACTGAACTCTAACATAGGTAAGTTTGGAAAAGTTACTGTAGGTAAAATAGAGGAGCCAGGAATAGGGAAAGATAAATTCTTGCTGACAAAGCTAGAAGAGGTCTCACTAAGGAAGGAACATATGAACTTGTCCTTAGAGGTTAGACAGTACTTCCACAGCTAGGGAAGAGGGAATGAGAAAAAAAAGCAAAGAATAAAGGCATGCTGTGGGCAGGAGGCTGTCAGGACAGCCAGGGACCATGGGCACTGGAAATGGCTGCCTGGGTGAGAACCTCGGTTTTGTCCTACTCAAAAGCGATGTGCCCTTAGGCACGTTAGGTACTTCTCTGTGCCTCAGTGGCCTCACTTGTAAAGTGAGGATAATGACAGAACTCACTTCACAGGTTTGTTGGGAGGATTAAAATAGTTAAAACATATCGGTGCTTAGAACAGGACCGTGCATGTAATTAGAGCTCAGAAAGTGCTAGCTCTTATCACTCTTCAGTATAAACGTTGCTTTAACCTATCTTTTTGGGCTTATCTTGCATGACTCTCCACTAGCCTGTGACCCCCAACAACTGGCTGGATGGTGTCTGCTCCTGCAAACATACTCTACATTCTGCTCTCTATGTACTTTTCCACTGAGTTGGTTTCTCTTCCTAGAATTTCTCCATCTATCAAAATCCTATCTATTCAAGGTCTATGTTAAACACTAGATATGACTTCCAGACAAGTGGGAGTAGCCTCATTACACTTTACAGGCATTGTGGCCAATTTTTGGAAGCTCCCTTTCTGAAACTTGCCATTAACCAAGGCTACTACTGACCCTCTGGAGTGATTCATGGGGTCTAGGGAATGTCAGGGTTTTCCCTCCCTTCTCCCTAGAGGGAACGCATGCACCAGGGGGAAGGACTGGTTCATTCTTCTACTATTCCTGGGTTTCCCTGAAAGGTGACAGCCTCACAGAAGGAACAAGATAAAGATGGCCACCTGCATGTGCAAGGGTTTCACTTAACCCAATCTGAAGGCCATTGCCACCTTTGTGAATAAGCCAGGACTCAGAGCTCTTCATGAAGCTCCCAAGAACATTCTGGGCCAGCCTATTTTAGAATGGAAAAGAGTCTCACCTCCTCAATTTTGAAAATTGTTCCATAGGTTGAATCCAAGAAATAATCCAACTGGTTAAAAGAGTCCCCATCAAGGGGTCAACTGAGTCAGAGGTGAACATTAGCTATAGAGTTGGGCTGTTGGACAGAACCCCAAATATTTGATTGGGAATGCAAGGATACATGGGAAGAAACCTTTTCTGTTTTCTGTTTACCTATCAGTCTGGGGACAAATTGATGTTCAGGCTCATGTTTCCACATCCCACTGTGTCAGAGTCCAGCACGATGCAGTGCTCAGCAGAGAGGTTCAGGACTGAGGGCTTCTTTCCTATTTAGTTCTCTGAAGCCTGAAGAATCTTGGCTGAGGGGGTGGGGGAAGGGAACGAGAGGAAGGGAGAACATGGTCCCAGCCACCCACCGTGCCATTCCTGGGTTTTGATTAAAGAAGAAATGATTGGCTCTGACATTCTTGATTTGCAGATCCAAATGTATTTTGACTTTTTAGAAGAACCGAGGGCTCAAGTTTCACGGGAATGATCCTGCTCAGAACTTCTGACTTAAAACCTAAAGCCGCTTGGCTTCTCGGTAGTGAACGCACAGCAAGCGCCGTGAGCAAAGTAACATTGCGATGGCTGGGAGTTGCACAACAACATGATGTCAGCCTTCTGATGGGAGCTGGGCTGTTGAGCAACGCCACTTGGAAGAGGGCGGTCACACGCAGAAACCTGTCCAACGGTTCTAAGAATTGTATATCTTTAAAAATATTCAATATATTTCTTTACGTGTTGGGAACCAAGCTTTCAAAATCCCTGATTAGTGTTTTTCCAGAAATCTCCCCCTGAATCTTGGGTCAGGCAGTGAATTTCCAGTTGACAAGCTAAGTTCATTTTAAAATATCCCACAATGAAACCAGAATTGGGCCTTTAAAGTAGGGGAGGAATTTCCCAGAGCGGTCCGTACTGATTGCATCTGCCCTTTCCTCCCAATTACCTCTACCTACAGCCTCTTTCTTAATGCTGAGTCTGGGGTGGCTGGAATCAAGACCTTGCATGGGGCAAGGTGGGTGGACTCAGGTGAGATTTCCCATCGCCTCATCCTAGCAGGCGTGAGACACGCATTCTATTGCATTCCATCGCGCCTGGTACAGGACTGAGGCACCCTGCTGCTCCATCCACAAACCCTCGTCCCAGGATGAACCTAGCAGACAGCTTGGATGGGAAGCTGCCGTTTCTCTCCCTGGCCCTGGGAAGAGATGAGTCATGAACATGAGCAGAGCACAAGGAGTTGGCTAACCAGGCCTACAGAGCTGGGATCCCCCTGGATAACGTTCCCTCCAGAATGAAAGGGAAAAGGCTGCATATCTGACCACGTGCTCAGGAACCGCAGCCTGTGGGAGGTGGCCCTTCATTTACTGATCTTTTACTTTATCCCTTTGGTCATTACGTTCACTGCTAATATGTTAATTGCTAAAGATCTACATGTACATAGTAATTTGGTAAAGAATCACCTTCATGAAAAGGAGAACTTTTGTAATAGGTCATGGTGACCATCTTGGGAGGATCTGAGAGGAAAGTTTTGCCCTTTTTGAATTCCTAACACTGATAGTCAATTTTGCCATTTTAAAAAGGTGTGTGTGTGTGTGTGTTCTAATCTGGAGGGTAAGGAGAGATCTTGAGGAGCTGATAAAGTATGAACAAATGTACTTCAAAGACTAACAACTAAATTCTAAACTCAAATGAGAAGAGAGTCTTCATTTAGGGAAAATCAGAGAAAATACCACAGGGAGGAAGAGATATCAAATCTAACTGTTAGCATGTCATAATATTTTGTCAGGAGTTTTTCCCTCGTTTCTGTTCAACTACCGGCTTTCAGGTAGCATTAATCTTCTAATCAAAAGGGAACAAATCTATTTATAATTGACATAAATGATAGTCCTATTTATAGTTCTCTTTGGTGTTCCATGTTTCTCTGTGGGAGATTTTCCCTGAAACAAAAGCCTACTTTTTGAAGCAACTGTGTTCCAGGGACAGCCTTGATCATTTCTGTTGCCCAAGAGATGTATTTAATTAACCTCTTATCCTTACTCACGGGATGGTGGATTATGGGAAGCACTGACCAATAATACAGCTACTTCTGCCTTTGCCCTTGTAATTCCAGTCCACAGAAAGCATACACGACCCAAAAAGGAACGGCTCTGGAGGAAGATCTCAAGGAAGACTCAGGAATTGAGTACCATCTTGGCTAACCCACTTGCAACTTCAGAATGTACCCCGCCCTAGCACTCCCTCAATTCAAACAATGCCTCATTCAAATTATCTCTAGAAGTCTGTAGCTGGCCTTGATTCCCTGAGAATTTTGTGATGACTCCCTGGGTATTATCTCACCTGATACTTACAAAAAATCTTTTTGGGAAGCAGGGCAGGGCTGATTGTACCCATTTTACAAGCAAGAGAACTGCCTAAAGGTACCCAGCTTATAATCAACAAAGCCAAGTCTCCTCAGGGTGTTAGGTCTCCACACCTCATATTCAGAGCTCCTTCTGATACCTAACATCTCTTTGGTGACAAAATAAATATTTTTCAAATATACCCAGGCACTCATAGTTGGATTTCCATTTAATTCAGAAAAATCTCTGTTTTGAGGATTTCTTGTGCTGAAAGAAAAAAAACCAGTGATGCCCATGTTCTTTGCATCAGATCCTGTCTGAACTGGGAGTTACGGAGGATCAGGTGGGAGGGGAACCGTGTGATTCCAGGTAGGATTTACATTGAACTTGAACTGGAATTGTCATTGGATTGTCATTGAACTTCAGCTGGAAAGATTGGCCCGGCAACTTCACAAAAGGAAGGATTCTTTCATGAGCTTTCCATCAAATCAAAGTCAAAGTACCTTGTTCATACAGTATTTCTGGCCTCTGGCAACAGAACCCATCCATATGTCTACCTAGTCAAGGACCCAGGCAGACAGAAGGTACATGAAGGTGACAAATTCCACCTTACTTTTAAACATCAGTGGAAAACCTCACAAGATAATAGATAGGGAGAGGAAAATGAAAATCCCTGGTCTTCGTTTGTAAACATGTTTTGAGATCTGCCATGTCCCAGAGGAATAGAAAAAAAGAATGCCATATTTATATATTATTATCTATTTTTTTGCTGTCAGATTGCTTTGATGACAATTCCTACACATGGGTAAGTGTTGCATTCTTAACCAGATTGAGGGCAACCTTAAGGCAGGTTTGATATCACACTTTGAGAATGTGGTAGGTGCCCATTAATATTAGCTGTCTCCACTGGCTTTCTTATTTCAGTTTTCTCTTGATTTCTAGCACTATTTCTAGCTCTTGATTTCTAGCACTATCCCGGGCACACAATTGTCCATAAGACATTGCTGAATTAAATTACATTTAAGAAGAGTGGCTTTCTTCTTTTTAGTCCATAGTTTACAACTGGTCATTTCGATCAAAATCTAATAAGTTGGATCCATTTCTGAAGTCACTGAGTCTTGGCTCTATAACCTTGTAACTTGTTGACAGCTCTTCTGCCAGGGCAAGCAGGAATGAAAGCTCCTTTCTGGGCATTTGGTAACTTTAGAAATAGACATTTCTGAAAGCAGTGTGCAGAGCTCTTTCTGTTTCATTTTTTTCCAGAGTATTTGTGCTCTACCTGGTGCTGGCTCAATTCAATATTTCAGCTGGGCCCCCAGGAATGGATTGACTCCTGTAATTCTGACACAAGCATACTAAAGGGTTTGCTGATGCTTCTTGTGAGATGTGCGATAATGATTTAATCTGAAGGTCACAGCCAGCTTCCAAAAAAAAGGATCATGTTCTGTTTACCTAAATTCCCTCAGTAGTTTCCTTTCGATCCAGCATTTCTCACTCCCTACTTGAAAACGCCTGAAAGTCCACGGGAGCCTTCTGACTCAGCCATGTCTGCATTTCAGATGAGTTACTGCCTTCTTATGGGTACACACAACTAATCTAGGCCTGGAAGGCCAAAGGAAAATGGATAACTTAATTAATTTCATACAAACAGACTGTGCTGTCTGTATGCAACGGAGTGTGTGGGACCTTGCAGCCCTCACCTTTGAGGAGCTTCTAGTCAGCCAGATGGTATAAAGCAAGAACACTGAATAAAAAAACACAATATAGATTAGATGATAAGTGTGGTTAGAGGAATATTATTGCTACTCAGAGGAGAGAGAGTTAACATCTGGTAGAAGATTTTACAGAGGAGGTGACATTTGAGAGAAGAACAGAAGGAAAGGCCAGGAAAATAAAGCATGTGGTAGTAAGACATCTAGGTCAGATATTAGAATATGTAGGGGGCAAATGAAAACTCGGATGCCTATCAGAGCCAAGCAAGTCACATAAAGGAGTAAAGTGGGCCAGAGTAAGGTAATAGAGAATGGTGAGGATTTTGGTAAAGCAGAAAGCATGTGCCAATCTAGAGGGAAGAGGCATCTAGTAAATATTGACAAATAATTCAGAGTTTCATGAAAACATTGTATTCACCAAACAAAATACTTCTGAAGATTGGCTATCACTTACAGACTGCCAGTCTGTGAGCACCGTTGTAGGGAAACATTAGTTAGACATTAGAAACAAAACATTACAAACAAAAATACAATTGGAAAGTTAGATAGAGGCCTCGTATAAAATGCTTTACTGTCAAATTGGAGAGTTTGGATTCAATTTACTTAGCCACGGATGGTCACTGGAAATTGTTTAGAAGAGGGATAAAGTGATTAGGACTGTGCTTTAGGAAGATTAATCTCATGGGTGGGATGGCTGGTGTCAAGGAATATTGGACACAGAGCCATCATTGAGGAAGCTGTTGCAATAGTTTTGGTGAGTGATGAGGAGGACCTAAATAATGATGGGAATGGAAGGAGGGACACATGTGTAATCTTCCAGCGAATTGGTAACAGCTGTTCTGGATCTTGGTGCAAAACAAACTACAATGCTACAACTCGCTTTGTCTGAAGAGTTGGGTTTGATGGTCTCCACTGTCCTAAACACTCAGAGTGATTGCATAACTTGTCCATTGCTCTGGCTGGGACCTGGCCTTTCCTGCTTTACAAGGTCACTGGCCAAAAACTTCACTTGCTCTTGAAGAAATATCTCTTTGATAATCTCTAAATTATTGAGTTCAGTTCAGTTTTTCAGATTTGGGCTTTTCCTTTACCAGGAGGACTTGGTTTCCTTTTAAATTCTACCTGAACTGTACTCTTGTTATGTTTGAGGAGAGCTGTGGAGTTCCTTAAAGATAAGATTTGTGTCTTACTCATGTGCATCGGCAGTGGCTGGCCTAGTGCCTGGGTGATAGTACAAAGGCAATAAATGAGTGTTGAATAAAAGAGGAGGGTGTATGATTAATATCCAAAGAGATCTTGCATATCTGGGACATGAGTGGCATAGATCAATGTATGCTGAGGCCATATGGGTACATAAATGAATAAAGAAAGCCTGTAAGTCACTGTGGTGAGCTGGAGGGGCACATAAAAGGCTTTAGCCAATAGCTGCCATTCAGGAATGCCAGCCAGCAATGTTAGATCACCCAATTTTTCAAGAGAAGCTGTTAATCTTTGTCTTGATTTAAAAACCTCTTGATTTTTAAAATTTCAAAATTAAAAATACTCATTGAGTGGGTCAAACAAAACATGTTTGTTGGCTAGATTCAGGTGGGGTGGGAGTAGGGTCTGGCACCATTTTGTGACATCTGCTCTAGAGTATGAACTCCATGAGGGTAGGGGCTGTGCTTTACTCATTCCTTTCATCATTAGTGTACTGCTAACCAGAGGGCACTCAATGCATGGTGTGGACTGGAATACAATGGACGAGAATTATTCCTATCTGAGTCAAGCTTGGGGTTGTCTGATTGATATTTAATGGGTCCTTAATAGCTATTAGGAAACCTCTTTAAAGGCGTGGCTACATCCTCCCTTGGGTATTGCTTAGCACAGAGCACATGACTAGCCGATGATGTTACAATTAAATTGGTTAGTTAGTGCTATAATTTTACTTCCGTATATTTTACTAAAGCACTGAACAAAAGTAATGAAAGAAAAATGCTAATAAAAGAAACATACATTAAGCTCCACATCCAGTTAGATTTCTTAAAGGATTTTAGAGATTTCCGTGAAACAACAATAAATGTTAGTTCTGGAAAGGTCTTAGAAATTATCTTGTCAACATTCTGTCAATGGGTAGAGTGCCAAAGAGTCAGGGATACTGTATTAAAATGCAGTGGATTAAGTCTAAACAAATTCAATATATAATTGTGAGCTAAGTCCAATACCACCTTATCTTTGAGTTGAATACAATTAAGAGGTGGCAAGTACTTAATGTTTAAGAAAAATGTATGTGAAAAAAATATGAAAACTCTATCTATGGCTTATTCCCCTCCCCCACCCCTGGAAAATTGTGAAAACAGACCCCAATAATCCCATTTCGGAAGTGGAACAACTTAGTTCATCTTAATATCATTGTTCCAATGGAAACAGGTTTGGAGACCCATAAGACTAATCACCCAGTTTACCAAGTTATTTAGTGGAAGAGCTCTGAGTAAATCTGAGATTCCCTAACTCCCCAGTTCAAATCCCCCCTTTTTTTCTAGTGTCATTTAAAGAAGAGAAGTTACAAACTGGCCTTCTCTCACTTCTACCTACCCTGCTATGGGATAATGTCTTTCTGAGGAAGCCATGTCTTTCAGATGACCAGACCTTCTTCAATGGGTTCAGCCTGGGGAAATCACCCTGTTCCAGAATGGGGTCTAGTGAAGGCTATCAACTGGGGAACCAGATGTCTCTGAAAAGCAGATTTAAAGTTTACCCTTCACATTCCAGTAGGTGACAGAAACCCACTTTTTCTTAGTTTAAAACCATTTCTCTTAAATCCCAATAGGAGTCCTAATGGAACTAATCAACTCAGAGTTAAAAGAAATAATACTAGAACCTGGCTGGGGATGACAAAGGAAGCAATTTGATATGAGTAAAATGCGCATTTCTCCACTCAATGCAATTAGAAATATTTTTTTTTCAGGACTCTTGCTTGGCTCTTCTTGAAAAATGTAACTATTGAAAAAGAAACTGGCAAGATCTTAAGGCCTGGATCTCAGTTCCTGGCCCCAGTGATGGGTTTGGAAACTGCAGCCACAGCAATTAGGAGTTCCAATTTCCAGTTCACAGAAGGTCAGGCCATGGGGTTATGCTTGGAGCAGTTCTATACTTCCTCTGAGGAAAAACTCCACCAACTTGAGAGAATCAGGATTTGATACTGTCGAATCAGCGTATATATTGTTAATGACCACAAGCAGGTTTGGCCCCAACACCATTTTTCAAATCTTTAGTGAAAGTTCAGCTCTGACTGTTTTGCGTTCTCTCTGTTAACAGATGAGAGACACCGATCAGCAGGTACCTGCTATCTCCTGCGATTCCCTAGACCAGGGCTCCTCAAACCCTCATGTGCATACAAATCCCCTGGGTATCTGTTAAAATGCAGGTTTTGTTTTAGTTAGTTGGGAGTAGGGCCCCTGATTCTGCATTTCTTACAAGCTCTCAGCTGGCTTTGAGTAGCAGGGCTCTAGATCCATCTACACGAACCTGAATTTTTACTATGTGACATTGATGGGTGCCCCTTGTAACGTTTGTTAATCAAATCCAATTTTCCCATTATTAATAAGAGATTATTTCTTGCCACACAACACTTTCATGGCCTTCAGTAAAATCTGGCTTCTTCTAAGAGAGACTTCTCTGTTCTTTATTATTGCTTTTTTTTTTTTATGGGGGAGCATTGAAATCATTTTTATTGATTGAAACCAATTACCTACTGAATGACTCTGAAGCTAAATGATCAGTGTCTACTTCAGAACCAGCCAGAAGTAAGTCCTTCTGTGTCTATAACTTACATATGATGGTGTTTTTGTGCAATGTTACTGAATCCTCGTCTGATTTTTCTGGTAAGGGAGCTCTCCATTACTGCATGCAAAACACTTAGTAATCTACAGAAATGCCAGCCAGATTTGTGACATTAATACCTTTTACAAGTCTTACGATTCTTATGTCTCAGGGCCCACAGGCTGTCTATCTTAAAGTAAACCTGAAACAGTGCCTACTGTAGGTGTGTGTCATTGATCTTCTCAGAATCTATCCCCGAATATCTCTTCCATAGTGAGAGGCAAGGATCAGAGAAGAGGGACTCTTTGGAGAGCCAAAAACATCTCCTCTATACCAAATTGAGTGGAATTATAAGGTGAATGCAATTAGCTGGCAGTGGCGTCTATGCCGAAAACATAATCATCCCTTTAATAGGGAACATTTGCTGTGCTTGACAAACTCAGAGTGAAATGGTTGGATCCATAGGAAGGAACATGCTGAAAATGGTTTCAATATGATCCTGCTTTTTCACTCAATAGCCATTGATTGAGGGTGTCCAGCCAAAAACAATGAGAAAATGAGCCAACAATAGTCTTACCCTTTGACCAAATTTGATATAGTTGCAGCTGAAATTTGTTACATGTTTCAGGAATAACAAAGCATCCATATGGAACAAATATTTGGCAGTATGGCAGCTGATGAAACCAGGAAAAATTAGACAAATTATCAATCGCTCGCTCCCAAATTACCCAAAAAAGAAATTAGATCCATTTTCAGTAGCTTTGCTTTCAAATTTCTTCATTCCATGAGTCACCACTACCTTCTGCCAAACTAAATATGTCTATGAACGGCTGGAAACTTTAATGGAAAGAAACATAAAACTCAAAATACGTAGGAAAATTTAAGCTTCTTCATGGAAGGCCTTCATGGAAGACTAGTAAGTCAGGAATGTTTAGAGACAGAAATAATGCATCGACAATACCTTTTGTTTTGGGTAGCTTCTTGAGTTAACAAGCAATACAAAATGCATCAACCAGTCAACCAGCTGACATGACTTTAAATTAAAATGGCCTCTAAAAGGAATTAGTCCTTTCCTTCTTTGTTTTAAGTCTCCAAACCATCAAACTACTAGAGTCTATGAAGATCCATAGTCCTGCAGTCAGGTTGGTCAGATTTGGGATAAAGAGACTTGATGAAATTATACAATGGGTGATAAAAATTGGAAAAAAAGTTCTTATGAACGGTTAAGGGCTTAAATTTTCAAAGACTATTCCGATGCATGACACCAGAAGAATATGACATAGCTGTTCACTTTGAGTTTATGGACTGTGGTTGTTATGCTACCTTCATATGAGTTTATCAAGGTTAAGTTTAAAATGTCCCGCTATGCAAAGAGCCCCAGACAGAGGGTGAGGTGACTGAATTACGGTCCTGGCTTTCCCACCAGCATGCTTTGTGACCTTATGCACATCATGTTTTTTTCTGGACTTCGCTTCCCTCATCTGGGAAGTGAGAACACTGGACCAGATTGCTCTATATGGTTCTTTCTAGCTCTCCAATTCTTCAATTTTACTTTGGCAAATAGAAACTACTAGTGTTCTCTGAGGGCTGGTGCTCTGGTTGTTATACCTATCTTGGGGCTTATTTACCAGGGATGTACCATTTGTTATGTACCTTCCCTTGCCTACCACTTTTCCTTGTAGTGTGAATGCCTCAGATGAAATAAGAGAGAGGAATTGAGTGGAGGTTCTGTTCTCAAAACCATTTTCATAGGTGGAATCTATTGTGTGGGCTCCTGTAATAGCTCTTGAAGACTCCCTGTTGACTAGAATTAGCTTATTGTTGATCTAGGATAAGTTTTCACTGGGGCCACAGTGAAGGAGTCCCAAGGGATGACACCTCAAATAGACTTTTTTCTTCTATACCTTCAATCTCAGATCCACAACAGTGGCAGTAGCAAATGGATAGTCATGGGGTATACCCTGGGGACCAGTAGAAGGAAATAGCTTTTGGAATGCCTTTTTTAACATCAAGTCAAGAAGTTTTATTAAGTGCCCAACACTGGATGCTGTGGAGGACAGAAAAAAACTTTTAAAACTTAGTCTCTGTTTTTCTGAAAGAGCTCAAACGAGAGAGGATGAAAATTCATGGTGGCAGTAACTGGTATTTGATTGTGGTTTCTATGTCAAATGTATCTCTGGGAGCCATTGGATGTGAAGCCTGTGAGATAGAAGAACCATATGGTCATGGGTCCATATGGTGATGAAACTCACAATTTTGATTTCATCAACGCCATGCTCAAACAAAAAAAATTCAATTCCCCTAAGTCAGGCTGTGATTAAGGAAGCAGTTTAGATGGGCAACCTGAGAGCACAAAGAGACTTTTCTGATTAGTGAGTACATTCCCTCTGCTGAACATCGCTTTTTTGAGGGTAAGCAAAAATCACCAATAGCTGACTTGGGAGAATGGAAATCTTTTGCTTATGTGTGATAACCTCAGTGACTATCTCACCACTGTGTGAAAACTAACTCTTTAAGCAAGCTCATTGTGGTAAAGTGATAGGTCCCATCTTTTTTCTGCTTCCTCCAATGAGGACATAAACAGTAATACTGAGTAAGCATTCTGAAGATCAATTAATAGACTCTTGGGTGGTCTAAATGCAAAGTGATAGGTGAATAGAAGATACCAGCATGCTTTTATTTTTAATTAATAAGGTTCAGAAGATACACTGCCAAATTAGCTTTTCTAGATTAAAGTTATTGCAGAACCATTGAACTAATGGTTCAATGTCACTAAAAGTTGAAGTCAAACCACTGAACTAATTTGTGGACGGTGATTAGAGGGACAAGGCAGAGTGAGTATTCAATTCAGTCCACTAATAGTAACACATTTGGTTGCCCTTTCAGTTTCCAAGCCCCTCTATAGTTGAGCCTTAACAAACCCTTGAGGTAAAATATTTTTATTCCTACTTTACAAATGAGGAATGTAAGACCCAAAGAAATTAAGTGGCTTCTCCAAGGTCATAGCGCTGTTGAGGGAGCTGGGCGAGGCCCAAATGTGGAACCTCTGATTTCCAAACTAATACTTCATTGATCTTCTCTTTCTGCTTTCTGGTGGGGCTGTTTATAGACAATAAAATGACTGTGATGATACTCAGATAGGAAAGACACAAGAAGGGAAAAGAAAAACTGTGGCCCTTCCTCTGAACCAGGCTTTTTCACTCTGAATTGAGAGCTTATTTATTATATGACCAAGAAGGGAACAGCCACAAATACTGAGTTCAAAGAGAACCAGCATTTTTTTGTTTTTTTTTTCATTTGTTCCAGGTGGTCACAATCAAACTTCTAAGCACACAGCTTTGCTCTACATCATTTCTGCCTTCCCTTACTGCTGTTACTAAAATAAATGAGTTCCATAGCTATCAGATGAAAGGGAGGGCCCACAAACACCTTTTTTTGATGGCCTATAGGAAGAGCTTTTTATTTTCATAGAGAAGCCTTCAAAACCCTAGTAACTCTTCTCATTGCTTTACTCTGGGCAATGGACCATAGACCCCATTAACCAGTGACTGATAATTAGTTTGTGTGTCACTTTCACTCATGGCTTTCCCGTCTCTCTAGTTGCTTTTCTTCTGGAGTCCAGTAGTTCTCAATGAAGCGTGATTTTGCACCCCGCTCCCCAGGGGAATTTGGCAATGTCTGGAGACATTTTTGATTGTCACAAATGGGAGGAGGGGACTACTGGCATCTAGAAGGTAGAAGCCAAATATTTTACAATGCACAGGACAGTCCCTCTCCCCGAACAAAAAATTATCTGGCCTAAAATGTCAATAGTGCTGAGGTTGAGAAATCCCATTGCCAATGGCACTGCTGGGGGACATGAGGGGGGAATAAGAGAATAAAGTAGAATTTTAAAACATGCCACTTGGTCTCACAAAAGGGCTGGGGCTGGGGGCAGGGAGGAAGGAGGAATGAGGAGGCTGAAATGTACAGTGTCCCCAAATCAGCTGAACCCAGAATTCCCACCCTTGGTGTTCCTTTCCCCAGTTTCATAGATAATCAGGAGCTGGATGCATGTGGGTTGGCTCAGTACAGACTTTCTTCATCACTTGCCTCTGATGAAAGACCCATTTCATCAAGGTAAATGGCACAGAGGTAGGACCATCTTCCCAGAAATACTCACAGAATTGACTCCATGACTAACAAATTCTCAAAGTTTAAAAGCGCCTTCCAACAGCCTTTCTACTACCTCAAAAAGACCACAGGTGAAAGAGGAAAATCTGAGGAGATTCACAGAGTATTTGCTTGGAAATCTGCAAAAAAATCAGGTGTAAATTTCTTTTGGCTTAGGGCTGTCAGAGAAATCTCCAGTAAAAAAGCTGATCCAACGACTCGTCAGGCTGTTTCAGATTTTCCAGGAGCACAGCTTTGCTAAGTCATTCCAAAGCGGTTCTACCCAAGTTGACATTGGAGAGAGTGACCAAAGAGTCAGAATAATATAATATACAATAATAGTCTAAATCATGACCTGAAGTGGACTTGCAATGCCCAAAGCATATTGAAAGGCCTAGTGCATTGTATAGGAAGAGGGCAGGGAACCCCCTTAGTTTGTACAAATTTCTACAGCAGGGGAACAACGGTGTTAGCTTCAGTCTCAGGTGAATTCATCGGAATGAGAGCGCCACCAAGATCTATGTTCATTTGGATGAGCTTGATTGGAGGCCTCTCCTGATCATTTAAATTTACCAGGTAACTTAGACAGAGGCGTGGTCCATTGAAGCTAAAGGTGGAACACCACATGGAATCAGGAAACAGAATCAAGAGTATCTCCTACTTCTGCCACTAATTAGAAGCATGGCCTTGGACATGTCCCTCCTCTCTGAGTTTCACTCTTGATGTTTGACTAGATTATTTTTCAAGGGCTTCCAAGCTTACAACAATCTTCAATTTTACTTCCTTTAAACAATTAGGTAGTTTTATTAGAGAGATGTATACTTAATCAAGAATCAGGTTCTTGGGTGTCTTCCCAGGGGCTTCAGCTTGCCCATTTTTGTTGTTGTTGTTGTTATTGTTGCTGTTTTCTGGGGCATGGAAACTCTTATCCCCACAGAACACCTGAGCATTTAATGCAAAAGGTTTTCATTTAAAAGACCGTGTGGTCTCTGCTGGTTGCACAACTTCTCTTTGTGTCCGTGCTGCTGCTGATCAGATATTGCAAAGCCATTAATTACCTTAGGACCAGTGCAGAGGGCCACGTGCAAAAGTTCTGGCCAACTGCATAAAGCAACATGCCAGATGTAAAGTAAGCGAACGGTTTTTCTTGGTATTTAAGGTTCAGTGAAAAAGTAAGAGGGGCAGTTATGCCAAGAATGAAAAGCCAAAGCTTGCCAAGTGCTTCTTTAAGTGGCTTTAGCCAATGTGAGACTAAACAATGCATTAAATAGGCATACGACTTACTGCAGTTAAGGAATCGCATGTCAAATAACAGCTCTTTGCTATGTTTTAAACATGATCTCGCATATAGATAAAGACAAGTGAAATGCTCTGTTGTCATCTCCTTAGTCTAACAGCTAATAAGGGCTGGGGATTTGAACTTTCCAGGCAACCAAAAGTAATTCTTTGTGATGTAAGAGCTTGCTGATGTTTCATGGAGAGGTGTAGGATGGACCTCTGCCAGGGCAACAGCTCAGTGCAGAAACAATTTTTTTGCTACTCTGGTTGTCAAAGACTCTGGCTGCATAAAAGAGGAAAGGCTTTGTAGCCCATTATTGAGAACAATGAGAAATCTCCTTGGGAGAGATCTCGTGCCTGTTTGCAGTGTGTCTAATTCTTTGGTATGGGCTGTGAAATCAGAAGAAAGTCTGCTAGAGAGATGAGGTCGGTTCTTTACAGAGGCCCTGAGGAATGCTGGCATGGTACATGATGTCTGGACTAGGTATATGGAGGCCCAGAGGGTTTGGAGAACAACAACACTATCTTTTGGATCCCAAATGGAGATATGCACCTGCCAACCACTGAAGATCTGAAAACTTCCGATACCGTTGGTCTTCAAGCAACTGGTTGAGGGGCGCCTGCACAGGTGGAAGCCTCCCATCCAAACCCCTGGCTGCTCCCACAGCTCCTTTCATGGCCAAGCTGGGGAAGACTCTTCCTGCCTGGCTCACTCTCAGGCTTATGGTGCCTTGGGACCACCTCTCCTTTACCACCTCTCTTATAGCACCCAGAGAACGATCCTTGGTCCAATAAACAGCCTTTCTTCAGTAGGTCTTTGAGAAAAACCAGCAGAACTCATAGATGCTAGAAATAAAGCACTTGAGGTTTGCCGGCAGAGAAAGAAGAAAACTTGAAGTTGGCCAGAGGAGAGGGTCCCACAGATCATAAGGCATACCCTCCTGCTCATGGGTGAGATGCGGTGCTCTGTCTGAGGGCAGTCCAGTCTGTGAAGGGTCTTGAACAGCAGCAGCTGCTAATCAAAGAAGCTTTTCTTGTGCACCCTGAGGAAATTCTATTAGTATTTTCTAAGTTTTTCTAGAAGGTAAAATGTAGGGCCATTACATGGATGTCTCCCTCAAGCCTCCTTTCAAAGAAGTGTTCAGAATTGACACTGAACTGAGGGGTTCCTGCTCTTGATCTCTTAGGGAAGCCTGGGATTTTTGGAAGCATCTCCCTGTGCTATAACACTTTGGACCTTTAAACAATGTGAACGGCCAGATGAACATGCTTCTTGGAGACAAGAGAACTGGACTTTGGTTCTGCATCCATCCAGTGAGGTAAGTCACAGAATCTCAGTGTCTCACATTTCTCATTTGTCCGATTAAGCAATAATTCTTGCCGTCTAAGACTGGGGTAAAGACAAAGTGAGAGAGCTGATACAGCTGGATTTTGAAAAAGTGAATATACTAGTCAAACATAAGGCATCCTTTGTGTTACTGAAACTACTATGTAACTGTTACTGCTAGCAACAGGTTTTATCAGCTGCCCCTGTAGAGAGAAATGAGTGTATAATGAATTGGGCTGCCCTGATACCTCTACCTTTGCAATAGACTCTGCAAATGATCCCAGAAGAGAGTAAATAAATATAATTGCTAATGTGTTTATGATGGTTACTATGTGCCAGGCAGAATTCTAATTTAATATGTTCTAATATATTAACCAGTTTTATGAGGTAGGCCCCGTTTTATAGATGAGCAAATTGAGGAAAAAAAGAGGTTAAGTTACTTGCTCAGTGCCACCCACCAAGTAAGTTTCAGAGCTGGGATTCAAACCCTGGATTCTTTGCAACAGAGACCACGCTTGGTCTTGAATTCTTCCCTCTCCTGCTTCTTGTAATTATCCATCAGGGAGAAGATGGTCTCAAAGAGCATTACAATGTCAGGAAAATGCAAATTATTTTCTGAATTTGCACAGAAATCATCACTTTCTTAGCAGTCCCTTGGTTGCCCAGACTGGTCCCCTTGGGCATTTTTAAATAGTAGCAAGCACTTAGGGTCAATAAAAAAACTCATTGTTTTTCTTTAAGAATATCTGTGGCCTATTAACTTAGTGGTGCTAATGAGGCCAGGGCCAAGGTCAAATCCCACATGTTCCAGTTAGTTTCAAAGAGAAAAGCTTGACCAGCTGTCATACAAATGCATGGCTGGCTGTCTAAGTGGTGCCAAGCCAAGGATGCAAATGGTGCAGCTCAAATCCAGCCCCACTGACAGCAATGCTAATGGTGGGTGACTGTGTCTTTGGGTGTCCCCAGAGGTGCACTCTCCTTTAATGGAAAGGCAATCTCAATAGGCTGGGAAAAGGCTTTTAGTCAAGGTTTAGAAGCCTATAGATTCTAATTTGCCCCCTCTAATTTAATAAAGGGCAGCTAAAAAATGACCTACTTACCATCCTCACGTCCAGGAGAGTGAGAAAATGTAAAGATGAGACCTGTCAGCTCGTCCTTCCTAGTAAGGAAAAATGGCAATCTGTTTTCATGAGGTGTGTGCTCCTTTGGCCAGATGACTTGCGTGTATTTGGTCATGTCTGAGCTTCTATTTCATCCCCGAGGGGTTGGAACCCAGCTTAAAACAAAATAAAACAAAGAAGCTGGCTCCTCTTTCTTTAAGTAGGTGGGATCTCCTATCTTTGGGAAGGAAAAGAAACTATGTGGAGAAGATAAAGGAGTCTAAATGTTCTTTGGTCAGGTCACTATTTAAATCCAAGGTTCTCCTTTCTTGAATAGCACCAAATCCTTGTTAATTACAACCTAGACTATGAGTCTGTTAAAGTTAGAAGAGGTCATTTACTTTAACAAAATCCCCTTGTTTTATAGACAAGGACATTTTGGCTCAGGAAGTTTAAATGCCTGCCAAAGTCATACAGCTAATGAATGACAGGTCTGGGAGTAGTTTTCTGAGCACTATATTTCAAATGAAAGAAGCTTGAGTTAATAATAATAACTTCGATCTAGGAAGGTTGTTGCAATCAATAACAATGAAATTCATTGCAAAGTTTTACTTAAACTCTTTATAAAACAGTATGTTCTAACACATGAAGAATGCCATTCATTTATTCAGACCTGTTCTTAATAACTATGCATTGGAGGTATGTTTTACAAAAGCTATAAATCTGGAATAGCCAAAAGGGCATCCAACTTTCCTTTCTAATTGATTTACTTCTCCTTTTTCCCAGACCGCCGAGGTAAAGCATATACAGTTTATTTAAGGGACTGTTTATAGACTCTTAAAACTAAAAAGGACCCCAGAAACTCGCTTTCTTTTGGTTGCTCTTAATTGAAACCATCCAAGGTGGTTGGTTGTCCGTCAATTTTTAAAGTATCTTCAAGGAGAGAAATTCCACAAGCCTCTAAAGCACATGTTAAAATGGTTAATCACCATGACTGTCAAAAGTTATATCTATGGCAAGCTTAACTTCTCCTATTTCACTTGAAGCTCTTTTCCTCTTGCTTTGTTCCATGCACAGCGAGGTTATAACAAGCTGCTCTCTAGGAGGGTTCCATCAATCTGGTAAGATAATAGCTAGCTAGCTCTTTCCCAATGTGCCAGCTCCATTATGCCACCATTTTTCTCCCAAGACTATGAAAGTATGAAACTGGTTGATATGCTCTCTTACTATGATACATAGGGAAGGATCAGTAGTTAGCTCTTCTTTGCAAATTTCATTGCATAAAATGTCTGCGGAAGCTGCATTATTATAGAGGAACTATTTCACTTATGCTGGGAAGATGTTCACAAAACAAATAATCCAGAAGGTGGCTTCCCCTGTGCTCTAGTGGAACTTGGGCTTGTAGAGAAATAGGAACTTATTTACAGCATTGGGTCAATCTATGCAAAATAAACATTACAAAAAAAAATTATTTGGAACAGTTCTGTCTCTAATAGGGTTAAAAATTCTCCTTGTTAAATGTTCCAGCCCAATAAAAAAGATAGATATGGAGGCAATTTTCTTTTAGATGTTTGTGTTTCAAACTAAGATCAGAAACCCCCTTCCACTATGAAAAAATCCATACATTCAAAATGGATTTGAAGTAGCTTAAAATGAAACACACAGCCGCAATAAAACTTTGAAAATAAGGGTAAAAAAAATAATAAGAGTCGATTGACAGAGGATAGAGGTAGGGAAGACTGCTTTCCTCTAAAAAGTATTTCAAAGGCTGTAAATGCTTAGAGCTGACTTCTCCACACACAGTAAATCTCAAGGGGCAAAAAGGAAACTCAATAAAATTTGTTGACAACAGTTAATGCCTGTAAGAATAATTGGCTTAGACACAAAACAGACCATCAGCGTAGCTTGGGGAGGGCCAAAATGCTGCCTCTAAGTCATTGTTAGTATACACTGTATTCAGTTGAAAAAAGATAAAGTTTTATCAAATAGGTGGGTAAATATGAGGTGAGAATTGTCCAAAGTACATGACAAACCTAATTCTTGATGATTCTGAAGACTAAGATCCCAAACAAGCCATGCCATTCCATTCAGCTGGATTCCGTTCAATTCAGCCCTGCCAGTTCAACAATCAAATTAGAGCTGCAGCTATATCAGCCAGGCATTGAGCTAGATACTGGGATTCAGTGGTAAATAAATATGGCTTTTGGTATCAAGGAGCCCATTGAGAGGGCAGATCCGGGTTAGGTGATTTCAAAAAATGGGAAAAAGTATTCAGGAAAAGCATAAAGGACTATAATCTATTCTTCCATGATTAGTTTTCTCTATGACACTTGATAATATTGATACTTATTTTTCTTAACCTCCCAACTAGACTGTGAGTTCCTTGAAGGCAAAGTTAATCTCTCGTTCATTTCTAGGTATCTCACTCATGCCTCGTACTGTGTCTTACAGATAGCAGATGCTCCATCGATGTTTTGAATTAAAGAATTTAAAGGGGTTAACTTCTCTTGGGCAAAAAGGCTAGTCCAGTTGACTAGAAAGTTAATAAGAATACTTTGGTGCATGAGGGTTTATGTCTGACAAATAATTTATATTAAGTCATGGAGTTCTATAAGGCAGAACTTATGAAACCTAGACTCTCAATAATAATAAAACACAATTTATAAAACCACTTTCTATCCAAAGTCATACTCTAAATATTAAGAGTTGCCATGTAGAACCTTCCCCTTTCAAGTTACTAAAATGGAATTAAAACACATTTGCTAAACTTTGATCCTTGGAGTAACAGAATGCCTTTCAGTGCGTTGAAATCAGTTTCCATCACAGTTGTCCAATACTCTTAACTATCTGCGTGAACATATATAAGTATCATATGGTTACTTGAGACCAAATTATTTCTTTCCATTCTCATTTTCAATCATTTAATGCAAGCATCACAGTCATAGAAAGACCCAGTTTCCATGCACTGTGCATGGAAATCCTGGAGCGTGTCACACTGAACATCACAATTCAACCTGGCACATAACACAAGACACTTGGGGGCTTGGCAATCACTTAGTGAACTGGGTAAAAGGAAATGGCACAAATGGATTATCAAGACAAAAAAATCCTCTTGGGCATAATAAGTGAGAAACACTTATCCATCTTGTAAAATGTGGATCAGTAGTAGCAAAGTAAAAAATAGTGACAACCCTTCGTTGGGTGATGTTCGTGTGACACATTTGCCTTCCTCAAGATATTCTGAAGGTAAAACAAGCCTGCTATTTGAAAAGCACTCACCCAATGAAGGCTTTCATCTGCATAGCAACAGAGAATGGGATAGAATCGCTTTATTGCCAGAAAAATAAATGAATTCACTCAAAGCATTGGCTGGAAACAGAGAGTGGGAATTTTCCCATTCAAAGAGTAGAAAGCACTTCTCACTTTCTGTCACTAGTTGTTGAAAAGCTATTTGTCACCAAATCTACAATGAGTACAGACCATCAACACGCCTATCAGCCTCTTCCTTCCCATGCTCCGTACTCATCCCGGACTGCTACACACAGACCCCTCCTTCCAGCCTCACACACACACACACACACACACACACACACACACACCCCTTCCTGGGAAGAAGATGAGAGAGACTTGAAGTTTGTGAGTCATCACAGGAGCTATTCAAAGCCTAGTGGGTAACTGAGGTAAGCTGTCTACACTTAAGCGATATGAACCTCTAAGAATGATTCATGGTCTTGAGGACCTGAGAGTCAGTTTCCTGAAACTCTCTAAATTTCCAAAGAATTATACAGAATGAGCATCTGGCTTTCCATCAGTGTCCTGTAGTATACAATGAGACAGTTGCCTCTGAGGTAGGTTCTTTAAATGATCTGTTCCCTCAGGTAGCATGGACTCTTGTTTGTGTTTATTATTTATTTGCAAGCGTGGACTTGGCAGTCTACTTTTTATTGACTGTTGACTTTTTAATCACCTGAGACCTACTTATGGGATAAGTGACCTTGCACTTGTCAGAAACCCTTTTCCAGATGGAGACATCACTGGAGAGCTCCAGAGAAGAGCAATGTCAAAGGAAGGCAATAACAAAGACTCAAGGTCAGTTTGAATGGAGGGCAAATTAATTCAGCATTTCAGTTTGCATCGAGTGAGAGCCTGTGTATTTGCAAATGTGCCTTTCAGCAAGGTTCACCTTCTGTGTGTTCCTGGTGATTTCATATCACATGGAGGCATCTGGGAAGGGCCCCATCATTCTTTGCCCAAGTCCACCTTCCTAGTTTCCTCCAAATAACCTAGCACTTAAAACAGCCCTACGTGTTCACATATGGTTGCTACGTGCACTCACAGATCTCAAAAACCAAAACCTTAATCCTCCAGGGCCATTTTGTCACACCTTTTCACTGGAAGGTATGGAAGAGTGAGGGTAGAGCAGCATAGTTGCAGGAAAGCTCAGTGGGAAGTCATTAAAAGACAAACTGCTAAGGAGGAAAATTCCATCTGAAATCTGCAAAACGTGCCACAGCCCCGCGGAAACACTAGGCTCGCTTTAAGGTGAAGAATCTCGGAGGCTGAGGCCGGCTGCCAGCCGTGGGCAGTCATTCAGTTCTTCACACACTCCCTGCGGTTGTAAATCCACAGAGCAGTGAGAAGGAGGCTACTTACTGAAATAAAAGCCCCTGTCTCCGCACACGAACTGAAGGGCGTCCACCAACTCAGCCCCACAGAGGGTCTCGGGTCCAGCCGTGGCAGAGCTGGTGAAGGTGAGCAAGAACAGGGCCAAGTAGAAGAGATGCGAGGAGGGCGTGATGTGCATCTTTACCTGCCGAAGAAGCAGAAGGAGGGTCATGCTTCCTCCTGGGTCCTTGCCAGGAGATGGGGGCGAGGCAGGGGTGCCTTTACCCTCAGCTCTCCCTTCCTGTCATTAATCAAAACTACCCGCTCCGAAGTGCAACAAGGTGTGTGAGTGACCGCAGGGCAGCGAGGGCTGAGCAGGTCTTGGCATCAGCCAACCTGAGTTGAATCCTCTTGCTACTGTGGAACCTTGGGGAAATCCTTCCTGAACCCCTTCTTTATGGGTTCCTATTACAATTCAGTGAGATAAAATATCTAGAAACATTTACTACGTGAACGTGAAAGGTGCTATTATTGCAGTGGGATCCCACACCGCTCAGAGATCCTGGTAAACCTTTGGAATCATCAAAGGTTAAATTGGGCTCAGTCCAGATTTGGGGCCAAATATGTTTTATTAATTTAAGTTCTCTCAAGATTGGCCATCCACAAATAGCATGTGCATTCATTATCGACCAGAATATTAAATTAACCAGAACATCATTCCCCAGCTACTGATTAAAGAGAATTTACTGCAGCTGAAAAAGAACTGGTGAAAATACTATATATCATTACAGTTTTTTTTTTTTTTTTTTTTCACTTGAGAGAGAGACAGAGACAGAGAGAAACACAGAAAGAGAGACTGAGAGATTTCTTACCTGGGGAAGATCAGCAATTAACAACTACAGGTAGAAGTTAAAAATCAGGAACGGGAAAAATGTGAGGATTTAGGAATGAAATTGGCTTATGCTAAGTAGACCCTACGCCCTCTTCATTCTAAAGCCCCTCGTGTCAAGCTCAATATCAGATCAACACACATGTGGACTGTGCCTTCCATGAACAGGGCACTGGGCTCAAAACCTGCAAAAGCCTTTTTTTTTTTAAGTCACAGGAATTCTGACTTCATCTCTTGGAGGGACTTATGTGTCACTGTAACCATTTTATAGCAGGAACCCCTGGTTGGCTTGACTTAGCAAATGATAGACATCCAAATGGCAGCCCTGCCAGAAGCAGGATTCCTGTGGCTCAAGTCTCCATCCTCACTCTCAGCAGTAGAAACAATGCGAAGGTGATCATTAAGTTTTTCCATATTGCTACTTGTGGCACCAAGATGTGGTTTCTTCTAGGAAGCCTTCCAAGGTGAGTAGCTTCACCCCCCTCAGATGCATTCACTCTCAGAAGCATCAGCAGAGTCAGTGGCAGGATGTTAAGCGAGGGACCCTATCAAAAGGTCATGTAGTTAAGCTGGAAGCTATCATTATGCAAAGAGGCTTTTCTGAAACTCCCAGTGGTGGCAGGTCCATTTAACCCCATCACTTTTGGAGAAACAGACTCAGTCATTTATTTTCCAACCACCTTCCTTGCCCTCCATGGACTCTTAACTTAATGGCTCTCTACATCAGTGGCAAAGTTTGCTCCATCATTGTAATTAAGATTTCCATTTTTGTGGCCAGACTTTCAGCTCAGCAATTGAGAAAAAAACCCCTAAACCCCTGACTCTCGTTAACACAATGTAAATATTTAGTTAATGCTTGTAAAACTGTGGAAAATGAAAAGCCTCCTCTATTTGCAAATCCTCATAAATAATGGACATAAAATAGAAGAGGAGGTGAAAGCTTGATGGACCATTTCTTCCATTTTCTCCATAGGACCTGTTCATGGAAACCCTCCACCCCCATGTAGCCAAAGCCACGGGGACCGCTAGAAACAAGTCATCCAATCCTCATCTTTCTTAGTTATAAAATAATTGGTGGGAGTTTTCCCTTTCAATATTTCCAGTGGAAATCTCAGCCAGTCCAACCCAACTGGATTTCCTTGCCCTTTTCAAAAGAGAAAACTCATAATTGATCTTACTGAACATATCCCACACTCTGGCAATGGGCCAGTTCTAGAATGTATGTTATTTTGCCAATCCTATTTCTCCATCCCTCCTTCTCTGTTGATTTAATAGTGATGCTTAAGGCCAAGCACCTGCAACTGTAGATGCCTTCAAGTTCTTCAGTTCTCGTGAAATCCAGGGGAAAAGGTACTCAGCTTATAGCCTTAGTGAATTGAGAACTTCATTAGAGGTCAAAATTATATTTTAGTAGTTATTTATTTTATATGACACATTTAAACCCAGCAATACATATAAATCTCTAGCATTTAAGAATTTAAGATTTATTTTTTACAGGTTTTTCCTTTCTTTCTTTCTTTTTTTTTTTTTTTTTTTTTTGCTGAGTTATGTTCTAAGATAAATATCAGCACTTATAGTTCTAGGACAAGACAGAACCTCTAGTGCATTTGCCTTTAGTTCAGGGAACGGTCCAGTACACCCACAGAGAACCAGAGAATTTATCACATTATGTTCCCCAGAAAGAAAACAATAAGGAACTTGCTTAGGAGTTAAAAGTTCAAAACAAGTGGCCCCATATGTTCATCATTTCCTGGGCCTTTTATTTTTCCAAACACAAAAGAAATGAAGAGAGAGAAAGGAAAGATCTGAGAGAGAGAAAGGAAGGAAGAACGAGAAAGAGAAGAGAAAAAAGAAAAAAATTGCAGAGCACTCTTTCTCAAAAAATCATTCACAAATCCAAAATTTAAAAGACCTTTCTTTTTATCTTAAATAAATGGAATATCAATTGATTCCAGATGTTTGGGCTACGATAAAAATGCCCAGCAAAATTTGAGGGCAATAGTCATAAGAAAATACTCACTGTAGGTGTAACCATTTTTGTTTGTTCCAGATCTTTTACAGCAGGTCAGGGTGGGTATTATGAGACTGATGTGAATAAACTGAGGACTTAAAAGCATGTGCTGCTTTGTGGGTGGGGTTTGTGAAAGCATCTAGTTACATCTGGACACCCAGGCAGGTATGCTATGAGCCTGGGTAAACTGCCTTTTGTCCATTCAGACAATGAACAAATTGCACGGCTGGGATTTGAGTCAATCTTTTCCTCCAAATCAAGCCACCAATTTCCACTGTGTGCCTATAGTAGCCGCCCTAGACAGTGACCCAAGCTTCAGTCCTCTCCTGTGCCCTCTTCCTCCTGATTCAAACACTCGGAAATATCTTGAGACTCAGAGTACAATCAGCTTGCTAGTTCTGCCTGGCAGACACCTTTACTCATTGAATTACGTTTGAAAGACCACGTAGCTCCCTCAAACCACTTCCTGCTCCAAGTACAGGAAAAAGCAACAACTTACGGCTAGCTCTACTTCTGAATAGTTCAGCATACACAACATGGAAAGTTCATTTGGAGTTTTCCAGACTTGTAATTAATGCAGAGATAACACTCCACAGCCTCTTCTAAGATCGTCTAAGCAGGGAGACAAAGCCCCCAGCTCTCAGACCACATAGCATATGTGTATATTGACCTCATTTCTTTTAAAAGCAAGGTAGCCGGTGTGCATCTTGGCATCTCAAGTGCAGCAGAATCAGGTGCCTGGCAAGGATGTATCCTTAACTCCTAAGCCACTTACTTGACTAAGAAAAGTCCTAGTGGTGGAGTATTTGAAAGCAGCAAATGATTACCGTACTAAGTGGTAGGGACGTTTTATGAATTGAGCCCTCAGGCAATTGCATCGGGGAGCCAGTGACAGCGGCTTAAAAGTGCTTGCAAATTGGAAAAACACAAGTCTTGAGAGAGATAATTTTGCTGAGAATGGAAACTTGAACTAGGGCCAGTGATTGGAAACGAGAAGTCAGTGCATTGACAACGCCAGCCAAATTTACCTAAAGAGACTTTACAACACCGAGTATAAAATCAGAGTTTTACAACACGAAACCCCAAGTCCAAACTTCGCCCCTGAGAATCCTCTTCAAAAGAAAAAACTTGGAATAGCAGTTGCTAGAAAGTTTCCGCTTTCCATATACAGTATGCATTTGTTTAAATTATACGAATGTGCAAGGTCAGCAAGAGTTCTTAAGGAGTTCTTTTTCAGAAGAGCAAAGTAAACTTCACTCTAACTTTGACTCTCTGGGCGTAAGTGCAGAGAGTTCCGGGACCTTCGCTCCAAAGATCACATTTAAAAGCTTTAATATCATTTAAAATGTAACTCTTTATATGTGGCATGCCTTGTAATAAAAGTCCTGACAAGTTACACACACACAAATACATACACACACAGTCCTACATACACACGAACATGGTCTTAAAAATAAAACATCTGCACCTGCAAAAAAAAATCCAAAAGTTCATATCCATGCTCTCTAGCCCTTAACCATAGACAGGATTTAAAGGAATCTTCTATAATGACACCACTCAAGCCCTGCAGAAGTGGAGGATTTAGCATAAGTACCTTGCAATAGTTTTTACTCATACAGATATCTGTGCAAAGGCATTTATCTCCCGGAGCTATTTTTTCAGATCCCACAGAATTGCATATTCAGCAATTTATAAATAACTCCCGGTGCCGAAACAATGAAAATTCTAAAGTGAAGAACGTCTCTAAGCAGAAGCAAACAGTACACAGTTTAAAGAAAATTCCCCAATGACTTCAAAGAGTAAGAGATATTTACCTTCAAGAAATCACAAAAGCAGCACTTAAATAATTGGGTTGGAAGACTGCTGATTTTTCCCATTGCTTCTGAAGTGCAAAGTCTGGAAATGAATTGGTTAGCAGGAATAATGAGGCAAAAAGAAATCCAGGGAGATGGGAGATGTTGAGAGCAATGTCACATTTCAATTTTGAGGACTTTATTCCATTGCGCAGGCTCTATCTGCTCTGAATTTAGCAGTGACAGTGAGATTTAGCAAACAGAAGAGGGATTTAGAGAAAATCCTCACATTTATCTACAAAACACAGACACTGTAGACAGGAAACAGCTGGGGGAACGCTTGCCTTCTCTCTCTCTCCCTCTTCTGGCAAAGTTATCGAGTAAGGACTTTTTTGGGCATGGTGACAAATAACATCATACCTTTGCATTTTAAAACTAGAGCACAGAAGCATTTTTTCCCTTAAAAGAATGCGTGTTAGTGACAGGGTGAGCAGACATTAAAATACCAATGTTGTCCTCTGATTAACTTTCTACTGGGCAGGAAGACACACACATCTGCTAATACACCTTACCAGTATGAAAGGAATATACTTGGAGGATGGGCAAGCAATTTTATATTCCAGAGCGAACGCAAAATTAAAAAAAAAAAAAGAAAAAAAAGAAATGAAAAAAAGACCATCTCAAACATACCCTACAATTTTAACCCTCAAATGACTGGGGTAAACTAGATTGGAAGACAGCGCTGGGATGACCCCTCGTCCTAGTTGCCAAGTGAGGGGAATGATCTCATTTCCTAGAACCTGGAAAGGGGCGGGCAGCTTTGCAGTTGGCTCCCTTTAGGACACTGTCTAATGCCTTTTGCCCACGACAGGGCAGAGATTTTGCTGAGCTGTAAAGCCAACTGAAATAATAAAACAAAATCTTTTTCTTCCTTCCTCTACTCTGCTGCTTATCACCCCCACCCTCACCCCAGGGGAAGGGCACCTGAGGGGAAAATGATTTTCCTGTCGTTCATATTTTTCTGCATAACTTGAACCTGAGTGTGTGTGTGTGTGTGTGTGTGTGTGTGTGTGTGTGTGCGCGCGCGCGCGCGCATGCGCACGTGAGTGCATTTTATTTCTCCAGTTTTTGTGTATTCTAAATAACACCAGCTGGCTAGCAATACCCTCTCAAGGGTTATGATGTCATTCAAATCTCTCAACTGGATGAGTGGCCGGCAACATGGTCCAAGCCAGCTGTTTTGCTATTTATAATGTATACTTGCCTTTGCCACTGAGAATCAAGTTCTGATCTTTTGTCGATATAGTTTGCACCAATTTCTCTTCGGTTTTGCGAAGTAGGAGATAAGAAAGTAGATTATGAAATAAGGTTGCAAAAGCCCAGGTCGGACATCCCACTTTCCCTAGAGGTCTGTCGGGGCATGGTTTCCCAGGGATGGTGGAGATAGTCTGGACCTTGCCTCTCTCTCTCGTGATTCTCAGGAGACCCAGTGATATTGATGCATCGACTCAAAACAGAGGTCTGCTGGAAACCCTTGTCTGGGTCTTTATGTTGTCCTGTGGCCAGGAAGTTGTTTGCAGAAGTGAGTGCCCTCGAAAGAAAACCCGATTGGTTTTGAAAGGGGGTTGAGTTTGCTCAAGGCTTCTCTGTGATTCATAACTTGTGGCAGTGTTTACCTTCGAGAAAGACAAGTTAGACGTTCGGAGTGATGCCATTTTAATGGTGCAGTACATTCAGCATCAGTTAGTGAGTGCCTACTATGTGCCCAATTACATGCATCACAGTCAAGGCCCCACAGGGGCTGTCAGCTAAGTGGCAGAGACAGAGAGGAAAACACTGTTGTCATGTGGAGGGTATGTGCTCTTTTAAAAATACGAAAAGTGCACACTTTCTCTGGAAAGACAGGGAAGTGAAACCCTGTTGAGAATCCAGGATGGGGGAGGAGGGGTGTGTCATGAGAGGCTTTGGGGTGCAAAGTTGGGAAGTTCCAGGGGATGCGATTTGACCTAAAGAGTCTACAAATATGCATCATCAAGAGGTGGCCTGGGAGGCATCTGTAGGTGTGTGGGCAATTCCTATACTTCGAGAATAATCCAAGACTTCCTTTAATTACCTCCCCTTCACACATTTAACTTAGGACCTGATTTACCAAAGATCTGTTTTTTTCCCCCGCAGCTTTGGCAGATCACATCCTTCGTGAAAAAAAAAAAAAGTCCAACTTCCTCTCATGGACTTTGATAATGTAGATTGTCTCACACGTAGAAAGATCTGCCATTTCCACGTATGCAGAGTCAGGTACCCGCTGAGTCTTGGTGCTGGGTGCCTGGGTCCACCGCTGGGCACCTTCACAGGTAAAGGCCGTGACTTTCCCATTGCAGTTTTCGCTTGTTTTAATCGTTGCAAGATGTCCTAGGAGCTCACTGCCCTCTCCAAGGCTGTACCCCAGTTTGATGGGCTCTTTTGGCATGCCGTATGAACAGATCACCTTATCCCCAGCCATTTCATGTAAAAGGCTGCTTCGGGAGACAGAGGGCACACCGTTCCATCCGACAGTGGGCTCCTGCACTATCGACACACAGATTCACAGTCTCTTGGTTTTACCCTTAAAGGATAATTGGGTTTTAATTTATGTCCCAGTTTTTATGTCACAATCAAAGAAAACTGAAATTTCAGTGAGTCGTAATTATCATCAGCTGTGCTGTGGAAACATTCCGATGTGAGCTCTCAGTTTCCAACAGGGAAAGCAATTTCCTGAAGTGATTATTGTATACTTCAATGTGGAGAATGGTCTAGATTTCTGGGTAGGGTGAGCCAGCAACAGAGCAATAATTCCTAGGGAAATGGCCATTTTCTTGGCTAATTCCAGGAGTCAACATGAAAGCCAAAGGGCAATAAATGTGCCACATGATGACTTTTTAATGACTGAGTCCTGCACCTGTTTAAGAGAAAAAGAGATGGATGCACCTATTACTAGAGGGTCCAAGGTGGTAGTAAATCTAAGCCCTAGGAAAAGTTCAGGTCAAGAAGCCCCATTGGAGAGAAACATACAGGGTCGTTCTAAAATTACTGAATGATTATGTAGTCTCCTGCCTGGAACAACCTGACAGTTAGATATGGGAATTGTGTGCCACCAAAATAGCAAGGATGTGCTCATCATGAGAACATCCACTCCTGGAAATGCAGAGATTCACAGTTTCACCTTTTGCATGTGTAATGCCTGAGGGATATAAATAACTCTCCCCTAAAGCCTTCTTCTTGAGTAGCGTATTTGCATAAAGCTGCAGTCTCAGAAGACTTCTGACACCTTTCTTAACAAAAAAAAAAAAAGTCGTTCATCTCCTTAAGAGCAGGCTGATGGAGATTCACAGAAAGGGGGGGGGGCAAGACCCCGTCCCCCACTCTTTTTGCTCAAGCCACATTCCCAGTCCTCCCCATGTCAACTGCAGAGTCGCTCATTCAAAAGGTCATCTCATATCCATGTGCAGTGGGGCAGACTTAACAATTTATTTCATTAATGTCAGTGCTGACTCCTACGAAAAGCTTAGGATGGATATCTGGGGGTAAGAGGACTTTGGAACCAAATAACGGGTGAGGTTTAAGGCTTTGGGGCCACCCACCAGGCAGAGAACTTGGGGTAAACTACTGGGCCTGTCTCTTGGCTCACAGTTTGTGAGGAGGGTTGGTCTGGGAGTGTATTCTCCAATGTCTGAGATCAAGATCTGGTCAATTCAGAATGTAAAACTCAGAGGAAAAGGCTGGGCCTCAAAAATACAACAGGCTGCTTAACAAGGGGACCAATGGCAGCTCCAAAAGATCTGCTCAGAAGCAGCTCTGTTAGCCCTCAGAAAGATCTTTAGCTCAAAGGAACTGCTTTAAATCCTTAGAGGCGCTTTTTCCCCACAGCTAGGGAAAACAGTAATAGGGAGAAGAAATCCTCCCACTAAAGAAATCAATGCTTTCTTTTCAACATCAAACTCGGATCTTATTTCTTCTCAAATGTCAAAAGGGCAAATGCTGAGAACAGTCAGAAGCAAAACTTTTGTGGTTTGGGTAGCAAAAGAATTCTTCGTAATGGCAGATGAGGAGTCACTGCATGGGGCGAGGATGGCTTGGTGGAGTGAGAGAACCTAAGGGCTCACCACAATTGCCCCAAGTTGAAAAGAAAGTGAGGAAAGGAGACACCAATTCCAAATTTTCAGGGGCAAGTACCCAAAGAACGCTTTCTTTCGGAATAGAAAAATGTGCGCGCCCTCTAGTGGGCTGCGGGGAAACTGCCACCGCAATCTTCACCGTTGATGTGTGGAATTTGGGAGGCGTGGGGAGTTTTGCAAAGCTCGGGATTCAAATATACTTTAAATTGCACTTATGTTTTGAAACAAATAAGCTAGGTATTTAATTCACTCTAGTTTTAAAAAAGGGAAGAGTGCTAAGGGGAGAAAGGAAGATGATAAACTTTACGAGAGCAGGGATGACGTCTCCATCATCATGATGGCTCTACTCCCCGTGCTTACTCTTGGTGTGGGCTCCAAACATTTTGTTGGTTGAATCAAAGTCTGGAAAATAAATGGTGGTAAAGGTAAACTATTTCACATAAAAAAGATAATAAACTCTCTGAGAGTGAAATGACCAACTTCTTCATTTTATAAATAAGAAAAATGAGGGGTGGGGGAGTGGTGGATAGACAAGTGACTTGTTTTAATGTAACAAAGTTAGGTGCTTGCAAACCAAGCTCAAATTCAGTCCCCCCTGTCCGTTCTACACTCTTTCTTCCACATCAGTGTTCAGAATGTGGGCGTTAACACTGATGGTCAAAGACATGGCATTAAAGAATCATGTAAGAGTGGAAGGGGTTCCATTTTTAATTCTCTTTCTAGCCTGAATTTACTGAGGAGAAAGTCTCAGTTTGGTACGAATCTGTCTTCAGTGCCTCTCTGACACTTGCTAATCGCCCTTTTTGACAAAACAACAAAAAAACACAAAAAACAAAAAATGAACCTTAAGCCAAAAGTCTTTGCATGCAGTGGTTTTATCCAGAATTTAATAATACCGTTTTGTTTTATGGCATTTGTTTTTAAGAATACTTTCTATTCAGGGCAAGTGATGCTGTTTTTGAAGTAGATGTTTAAAATATATGTTTCTAAGTCTTAAAAAATCAATTTAAGGAAAAATATTTTAAAAGTAAGTAAATTCTATTGCAGATGACAGATAGTTCATGACAAAAAACGGTGTAATTGGTATTTGAATATCTGACGTTTGGGCATGATTGCAGTGTAACATTCTCTGTGTTAGGAAAAAAACCCAACCTAACCACTATGAAAAAAGCATGGAACAGAGACCCTGTGTGTAAAACATTCCACCATATAAATGTATTAATTATGTTTCCTGTTAATTTAGATACCCTTTAAGCTCACTCTTTTTCATTCCAGTCTTTCTTAGAGCTTAGAGATATTGAAAACGTCTTCGTAGAGTGAATAGCATTTGAGTTGAGTCTTGAGGCATAAGTTCACATCCAAGATGAAAAAAAACAGTAAAGGCTGTTCCAGGCAGAGGGAACAGCATGGACAAAATTAGATGGGAATGAAGAGGTTCCCAGTGCTGTGATGTGGGAGATAATGCTGCAGCCATGCTCTGAGACTCCTGCACTGTGGAGGCCCTTTAGTCTCTCCTTTCCCCATCAGTAGCCTTCACAGAGCTGTAAGACTGGAAAACAGTCTAATTCCCTCATGATTCTCTTGTAAACAAAGATTTGTATGTAACTGAATCTGTGATTAATTCTGGGAATGGCATAGTGCCTCAAGGTAAATATGCAACAGCAGACCTGGGTTACATTATAACCTCGGCCAATCTGAGTAGTGCTGGGTAAGAAGAACGAAGGTGGAGACTGATCACACAATGATCTTGCCAGAGATGCCGTTTTGAAAGATTTAATTGTAGTGTTTATACTTCGTTAAGTAAATTTTAATGGAAAAACGAAATGATTACAGTTGATAAAGATTTTCCACAATAAGGGTTGAAGCAAAAAGATCTTATTTCTGGTAAGCCATGAACTTTCTGGAAAAACTGGTTCATCAGAACGTCCCATGCTTCCTGTGGGTCAACTGAGGCAGTTTTATTGTGCTCTTTGAGAGCAGGGCACATAGCCTCCAGTCTCGATTCTTTACTTGAAGGTGGCTACTAAGAAACATTTCAGACTGCTTCCTGTGAGGGTTCCCTGCATAAACAGAAGTTTGAGTAATCAATTGAGGAGGAGAAACGGAATCTAGGGGAACCCTTGGTAATGATCCATCTGGGAAGCATATATCCTTGGAGACTGTACCTCGTCCTATGCCCAACATAGTCCCTTGAGGGTGGAATGAAGGTGTGCCATGGAAACACGCACTTTGCTCCTTTTCACAACACCTTGGTAAAGGCCTCAGCTTCTTTCAGAGCTCAGAATAAATATTTAAACTCAGTTGTATTAGTCAGAGTTCTCCAGAGCCATGGAACAAACAGGATCTGTTGCCTATCTGTCTCCTCTCTCTCTTTTTTTTATATTTAATTTTTATTTAAAAATTAAATAAAATTTTAAAATTTATATTGGAGTATAGTTGATTTACAATGTTGTGTTAGTTTCAGGTGTACAGCAAAGTGATTCAGTTATACATATACATATATCCATTCTTTTTCAGATTCTTTTCCCATATAGGTTACTGCAGAATACTGAGTAGAGTTCCCTGTGCTTTGCAGTAGGTCCTTGTTGACTATCTGTTTTATATATAGTAGTGGGTATATGTTAATCCCTCTCTTGATCAATATACTTTAAGGAGTTGGCTCATGTAATTGTGGAAGTTTAGCAAGTCCAGAATCTGCGGAGTAGGCCAGCAGGCTGGAGACTCAGGAAAGAACTGCAGTTTGAGTCCAGATGGTCTGCTGGCAGAATTCCCTCTTCTTCCAGGGAGACCAGTCTTGTCCTGTTAAGTGACTCGACTGACTGGATGAGGCCCACCTTCTTTATGGAGGGAGATCTGCTTTACTCAAAGTCCACTGACTTAAATGTTAATCTCATCTAAAAAATACCTTCTCAGAAACATCTAGAAAGTTTGACCACATATCTGGGTACTGTGGCGTAGCCAAGTTGACGCATATAACCACATTAGTGGTTCTCAAAAGGTGCACTCACTGGTCCTCCCTCACGAAAAGAAAACTCAAGTTAATGGATTACATTTCCCAATTCTAAGTTTTCCTCCCATACATTAAACTTTGGCTCCTGAACTTACTGTTCCTTGGTCGTTGCCAAAAGGAAGTCACAGCACACTTGCCTTGACAATATCATTAATATTTTATGAAAATTCTGTTCATTGGTGACAAGAAGGTAAACAGTGCTTCATTTTTTTCCCTTCCGCTAAGGAGAACAAGTGTGCATATGACACACACACACAGCCATACTCATACCACTAAAATGCATGCACACAGTCACACATGTAAACATCTGTGCTTAATTTCTCCAGATAATAAGTGTGTTCATTCCCTTATTTTAAAAATTGCAGTTTTGATCAATGGGAAGAAGTTTCAAGCATAAGGTAGTGTTTGGGATAGGGTGATGTCCTTCCCATTGGCAAAATGGAGAGAGAGATATCCCATGTGCTTCTGTCCCCAGAGACTGACTCTATGCCTGGATTAATGGGGGCCCTATGACCCTTTGGGTAGCAGGATGACAAGTGATTTTAACTTTCTTCTCAATACTTTTCTGCATTTTCTAGATATTATTGTTATTATTATTTACTTTTAGCAGGTATTACTTTTATAGTTAACAGTTGTTAAAAACATCATTGAATAGTGTTATCTGTACTTAGTATTGACTGAACATGTAGCCTATACATATATGTTTGTGTGAATGTGTATTAGTGACTTAGTTTACCTCTTTATTCTTCAAAGCTTGAGCCTGTATGCTTACTGTCTCAGTCTTGGCTTTTTTATGTGACATTTATATGCACTCACTCATCAAACCTCACCCTCATTTTCCCCTCCTTCCTTTTTCATGTCTTTGAAGTTCAGCCTCTTCCTCTCAATTTGCTCAGAGTTGCTCTAGATCGGATTGATGAATTCCTGGATTATTGGATGGGCTTCTAACCAGTTTTCCCTCATGGCAATCTAGGCAACTCTGGTTGCTGGAATCGTCTTCTTCAAACGCCTTGTTCATGTTACACCTCCTGAGAGTTCCTTGGTCACATCTAAATCCTCTCCTGTCATTCAAAACACTCCCTTCCTCAGCAGTCTTCTCTCTTGCTAATGCCCATCATGGCTTCTTCATAGCCTGTTACTGTTCACCTGTCCATCCCTGGCCCCCGCCTAGTGCTTGGTTTTTAATAGGTTCTCAATAAATATTTGTTAATTAATAATGATAATAACCACTAGCATTATTGAGTGTATTCATATTATTTTAATCATCTCACTTAATTCTCACATAACTTAACGATATAGATACTTTACTTCCACTTTTGTTTCAAAGTGCCTGGTGCTGTTTTGGGAACATACCAGATTCTCAAATATATTTGTTAGATGAATGAAGAGAAAATCGAGCTAGGAAAAGTTAAATGATGTCCAATGCCTAGTAAATTACGGAGCCAGGATTCAAATTCATGTTGGTCTAATACACACCACTACGTGGTTTACGCATCTTTGGTAGATGGATGATCTCTTGCAGTATTTTGTTGTACTACCCCTACATTCCCCACAGTACAATGTTGGACTTTTACTGGTACTCAGTAAAGGGATAATTAATTCTAAACATGAGTTTAGAATAATTGTAATAGCCATTTCCAAAATAGCCAGTCTGAAAAGTTTAGAGATGTACACTTAGGATGGAGTCTGGTTACAGCCATGTTTGGAGCATTTTAGGGGAAACTAACAATGAGAGATTATGTTTACTGGTCCTCATTCCCACCACTTCTAGCCTTAGCTACTGCCTCAGAATACACAGAGAGGAAATCAAGTCCCTGCAGACTTTTCTCTATATCATGTTGCTTCTAATAAAACAAAACAAGCAACCAAAGCGGCAGAGACAATTACTCTCCAGAAACAAGATGTACAAGCCAGAAGCTCAGGCAAAGCCTGCCTCATACTGAAAGCCACTTATACTCCTCTAATTACACTAAGAACAGAGGATAGATTTTTCTGGAGTGTAGTCTTCCTGGAGCTTTCCATGTGGGCAACTGCAGTAAAGCAACTCACACTGGCAAACATCTGTCAACTGAATCCATTATGGAGAACAGTATGGAGGTTCCTTAAAAAACTAAAAATAGCACTACCATATGATCCTGCAATTCCATTCCTGGGCATGTATCCAGAGAAAACCATAATTCAAAAAGATACATGCACCCCACATGCACTGTTCATTGCAGCACTATTTACAATAGCCAAGACATGGAAGCAACCTAAGTGTCCATTGACAGATGAATGGAAAAAGAAGATGTGACACATATATACAATGGAATATTACTCAGCCATAAAAAAGAATGAAATAATGTCATTTGCAGCAACATGGATGGACCTAGAGGTTGTCATACTGAGTGAAGCAAGTCAGACAGAGAAAGACCAATATCATATGATATGGCTTATATGTGGAATCGAAAAAAATGGTACAAATTAACTTATTTACAACAGAAATAGAGTCATAGGTGTAGAAAACAAACTTATGGTTACCAGGGGGGAAGGGAAGGATAAATTGGGAGATTGGGATTGACATATACACACTACTATATATAAAATAGATAACTAATGAATGACCTACTGTATAGCACAGGGAACTCTTCTCAGTACTCTGTAATGACCTATATGGGAAAAGGATTTAAAAAAGAGTGGATATATGTATATGTATAGCTGATTCACTTTGCTGTACAGCAGAAACTAACACAACATTTTAAGTCAACTATATTCCAATAAAAAATTTTAAAAATAAATAAATTAACTTTGTTCTGTTGAGACATAAAGGCCTTAACATTTCCCACTCAATGACAATTTATGCTGTACTTCTTAGCGTCCTAGAGGCTAGTGCAAACTCAATCTTTGGTGTCTATACTTCCTTAGATTAGGGAAGAATCTACAGATTGTTGTGGAATAGACGACATAGCAAATCCCTTTCAACCTGCCTTAGAATTGGTGCAGCTTGGGGTTTCTCAGAAAGCTATTGCTTTTCCTGTCTGGCAATTCCCAAATGGAGCTTATGATGGATTAGGGACAGTTCCTAAAGTCTTACTGACTTTCCTGCAATTCAGGATAGGATGGTTTGACCAGATTGTATTATCACTGACTAGTATTTTAGCCTTTTGCTCCCAGTTATTCTTTGTGTGTGTGTGTGTGTGTGCCCCCTTCTTTCCCTGGCTGTTGAATCTTAGCTGAACTATTTCCGTTTAATCAACTGCTCTCTGGCTTTACATCCCTGATTCTTCACAAGGAAAACAGTGACTTAAAATTTGGATCTTGCTGGGGCTAGAGCACTGTCAATGCAGCTGGCAGACTCCTTCCTAGCTTGGGTTCCCATCAAGGTAGCAATCCCACATCCTGGACTGGCTAGCTTCCCTGCAAGTTTGTTAAACTCACTCCACTGCTTTGGAGAGGAAGAGACACCCAGAGGCAGTGGTAGCATTTGCGAAATTTGGAGAGAGGTTGAGACTGCTAAGTAAGGACATCTGTTTTTCCCAAGGGGCTATCTAGGTCAAGTCTTCCAATATCTGGACTTTTCTGACCCAGTAACTTTTGTGGATTTTGCAGATAAAGCAAAGGTTTTCAAACTACAGACAGTTAGCCAGGTGTTGGCCCTATGGACAGCCTCAGTGGGACAGGGGACTCTTGTGATCCAAATGCAACCAACTCTCAGGACCCAGACACAAAACAGACAAAACATAAACCCCGAAACTCCTGGGGAATGAAAGGAATCTTTTCAGTGGGAGAGAAGAACCAAGAACAGACAATAAGTGCAGTCAGGAATAAGCAGACAATAGCAATCATCAGCAGTCAGCATCAGTGGTGATACATCTGCATTTTTACGGTTTATAAATTACAATTCCACAGGATCTTCATTGAGCCCTTTTGAAAAATTTCAGCAGCATCCATGCCCTGAGCATGCCAAACCCAGGGCTGTGTTATCCTACACGAGGGATTTTCTTTGTGGAGGGAAACCATTTCCGAAACACATGACGAAAAGATGCAACTCATCATTTGGGGCAGTCCGAGTACCCACACTAAAGCTGGGGTCACCCCGAACTAGAAGAAACATCATTCTCTTGGAACTACTAAACTATGCTGCCTGGAAAGTAAGTTGACACAGGTCAGTGTCAAGCAATTTGGTTAAGTCCAGAAAATGGGCAGGAAATGCCAGGGCTGGGCTGACATGGGTGCCCTGAGCTACAGCATCACTTTGAATGGGACTATTATTTACTTTAAGTAAATATCATATGGCAAAATCATGCCTTATACAAACCAGCTGAAGTGTGTGATGTAACCATGTTAACACGTTTTTATAGTCCTGGAAGAATGCGATGGGATTGGGTCTATCAGTAATCATGTAAAGAAGCCGAGTATACATTCCAGATGTTCATTATGTCCCAATCATTCGCTGGGAGCAAAGTGGAGGCTTTCTCCTTGCCCAGGAAGCCTGATTTTAGTAATTGAGACAGAGACACACTTGAAATCTGAAACACTTGAGATTATAATGCTAAATCCTACAGTTCCAGTTAGGTAAGTGTATGTGTGCAAAACAAAACAAACATGTAAAAACGAGTGGGAAGAAAGAAAGAGAAAAAGAAAAAGAGCAAGCCAAGGCAAGACTATAGGACCTTTCCATCTGAGGTCTTTCTTTCCTTGTTTAAGCCTCACAGCGCTATGCTCATTTCTACTGTCAAACAACATTTGCCGGAAAGGTCTAGGGGCACAGAAAGTAAATGCAGCTGTAGATCAGCTCGAATGGATCACTGAGTAACTGACCTTTGTAAAATCAGACCGTTCAATATCCTGCACAATCAGAAAAAGATGCTTTTATTTGTCGAGTTGCTTACACTTCAATATCTCCTCCAAAAGGAATTAGTTCTAAGCAACCTCTACTGAGCCCTCTTAAAAACTGTTTAGACTTTTCGACTGTAGCTTCCTGCTTCACAGTGTTCTTTATCCTGGAGGGTAGTGTACTGAATCACACCAACTTTTTGGTTGAAGTTATTGCTGAATCAGTACAATTCCCAAGCCCTTTACAATTCAGCTTGAACTGATCTTTTCAAACAAATGTACCTCGTCACATAACTTCATCTGCCTCTCTGGCCAAATTGTGTACCTCGTCACATAACTTCATCTGCCTCTCTGGCCAAATTGGGACTACTTACTACACTCTCGACATGCTTTGCCCCGTTTGACCCTTTAGTTCCTGATGAAGTATCTTCGCCCCCCACCTCAACCCCAGCTCTTTGGGTTGAAAATTTCAGCGCATTTTCCACCTGCCCTTCCTCAGCCCTCCTGCTATCTCTTCATGCCTCCATTCCTGCACCAGCTAGAAGTGAGGAGTCAGCCCTGTCAACTCGCATATCACTGTGTTCATGCCTTCTCCTCTTGTAGGCACTTATGTACATATGTAGATTTCTATTCATATATTTATTCCTTCGTTCATAAAATAGCTGCTGAGCATAATAGGCAACATGCTAAGAACTAGAAATACAACCTATGTTCTTCTACCTGTGTTCTTCTACCCAGTACCTGGATTAATTAATTGTGGCCTTGACCCACTTTGAAAAAAGGCCTCCTAGAAACACAAAGGGTAAGAGTGTTGTGGGTACTAACTGTGGGCTTTAACTAAACAACATGAGCCCTAAGTAATTTTTTTTAATGCAGGTTGACTTGAGAGATGGTAGTTAATTTAATGTTGAAATAAGACTAGAAATATAAGAATCTAGAGGTCATTCTCTAAAAAAAATTGAGCATGTAAAAACTACCTGATATAGCAGTCATGGTTTAAAGAAGCAATAATAAAAACTAAAATCTCAAGTTGCTTCAAACCTCTTAGCTGGCAGAATAAGCTTAGTGTTATAAGCTGAATCAAATCTTCTCCTCATTGAAATTGTAGTTTCCATAAATTGAAAGCGCAGAGGTAGGAAACAAATATCCAAATGTTCTTGAAAAATGAGGAAGCAAATGGATTAAGAATAAATCTCAGTTAACTCATCTGAATGCTACAGATAAAGATTTTACTATAGTTGCCTTGGGCCAGATAAAGTTTCACCATGCCTGCCTGGCAACATTATAATAAACACAAGCAAGTCTTCCAAAGTGACCTCTGTGGTCTTAAGTCTACACAGAGCAGACGACTCTCCAGTGTGGATATTTGTATCTCAGTTGGTGCCCTCCTAGCCTATGACCCCCTTCCGCCCCAAGCCAAAATCTCCAAGTTAAAAAGGTCAAGGAGCTCCAAATTAACAGTCCTGAAGCACATTCACTTTTCTGTGTTGGCATCAGGCTTGTAAGCTCTACTACACCACGTCAGTTTCTGATTCTAGACAGGTAGCTGATCCGGTTCTAATTGAATGCAGTGAGTATTCACGGAACCTCTGCTATGTGCCCAGCTCCCATGGGAGTCGCTATAAGGACACAGAGAAATACAAGACATGATCTATGACCTTGAGAAATTTGCTGTCTTGCTTTAGAGACACTAAACACACACACACAAAATCCAAGATGATATAGTCCTGAAGTGTTAAATTAAACACGTGATCAATTTCCAAATTATAAGATTATTGTTACATGTGTATTGCTATGGTGGGCAGAGAGTGGAGAATGGGCCCTTGACCTTGCCTGACAATCATACTCCATTTCCCTTGACTGTTCACTCACCTCCTTTTGTAGATAACTCTTTCAGATCTTCTCTTCTTGCCCCAATTCTCTACCACCTTTACCACCATCCTCACTCTTAGTTGAAGACCTTACTTCCTGTTTCATCAAAGAGATAGAAACAACCATAAGAGACTTTCTGCAAGCTCTTCCCATAATACTCACCTACTCACTCATTTTTTTTGTGTCACATACTGTTTTCTTTCCTATTAGTAGACATAAAGGTCCATGCTCCTAGTTGAGGCCAACCACCACTTGCGTCCCCTCTCGCCTATCAAGGACCTCACTCCAGAAATTCTTCCCCCCTCCTGTATTCTCAGCTCTCTCTCTCCTGCATCGTTCTCATCAGCACATAAATATTCTGGCTCTTCTCCCATTTTGATTCTACTTCCCCATCTATCTGCCACCTCGTTTCTCTCCCTCCTTTTACCACAAGCATTATTTGGTTGAACTTTTCCCCACTTAACTTAATTTTTAAAAATTATTGTTATGGGGTGGTGGGATGAATGGGGAGATTGGGATTGACATATATACACTAATATGTATAAAATAGACAAGTAATAAGAACCTGCTGTATAAATAAATAAATAAATAAATAAATAAATAAATAAATAAAAATTATTGTTATGGAGAGCAGGGAGAATCACAGTTTATTAGTACTGAGGATTCCTAAAGATCTGGTTCCAACTGGATAGAAATAAAATGTTTTCTTTTGGAAAAAAAGAAGGCACTACTTAAAATTAGGTACAGTAAAAAGAGAATTGGGATAAAAGTAAGGACTTGTGTACCGTGAGACGTCATAGCCAATAGTCTAGCAAGTGGATTAATGTCCCTGAGCCTCAATTTCTTCATGCAGCTCTGATTTCTTGGAGTGGATGAACATTGAGAACACAAATCATTTGTGAATTAGGTACTGCTATTTATAAAACTGAATTATAACTATGATAATTTTAGTCTATTGGCAGGGAATAATTTATCTTGTAGAACTGCACCAAAATTATGTTAGATGTAGGTAGAGAGCTACTTGAGAAAAATCATGGAAAGTCAGAAACAGCAATAGACAAAGGTCAACTGGTAAATTGCCAAGACAGTTTCTAAAACAGTTCATCTGTAGACATCTAGATGAACATGAACTATCTGATAAATACATATCTATCCTCAGCCTCAAAGATAAAGGCAATCAGTGTCACCTTTTCCTCTTACTACTGGGTACTTGGAATTTTGGATGGCAAATACAGAAAACCATGACCATCTTCCCTCTTCACGATCAAACCTTGTTACTTGACATCATAGAAGAAGCTACAGAAATGCAAATCCAACATTTAAAATAATCACTGTGTGTATTTTTGCTGGGGGGGATAGGGGAGTGCCAACAAAAATACAGATCTGCTACTAGTGCTTAATGTACCATGTTTCAAGACAAGAATCAGAAGTACAGTATTGATAGACTCATGGAACTTTAGACTTGGAAGGGACCTTAGAGACCATCTCAGGTCCAACTGCCTATTCATTTGATATCTCATTGAAATGGAGAATGGGAGATCTGATGAGGGATAGTATACAGAATAATGGGTACAGTGATCCCAACTGGGCAAGAGAACAAGAAGGAAAAAATGTGTATTTTTGCTACATATGTTCTCTAATGTGGCACTTTGTAGAAAAGGCAAATGGTAAACAGAATGGCTTCTTGGACACATAGATGGGCACCTGCTTGGGAAAAGCATTTCTTCTAGATTTGTGTGCCTCAGAAAAGAGGGGCAACACTAAAAGAAAGGAAGTTTAGAAACAGATTTTTGGATGGATAGGCCAAGCTTCAAGATGGTCCAGATGGGGAAATAGAAGCGTCATGTGAGAAAGAGTAAATAACTGTCCCCCAAAGTAAGTGTCACAGAAATTGAGACAAGACCTGGGTTTAAATCCCAGGAGTATCACCAAATAGTTCTATGACCTTGGGCAAGTTACTCATTCTCCCTGAACGTCCCTATCTACAATCCTAGGATACGACAGACTGGGATGGAAATCCCAGCAGCGTCACTGACTGTGTGTGACCTTGGACAAATTATTCATTCTCTAGGAAACTACTTACCTATAAAATTGGGATATTAATACCTACCTCACATATTGAGCACACAAAAAGTGCTAATAGAGTAGATGTTATTAGTACAAGGATGTTTGTATATATTTAGTATAAATGTCTGGCCTATAAAGTTCTTCAATTTGGAACCTATTGTGTGTTGTCTGCAGAGTTGTCTGATGGCCTCTCCTTATTAGAAAAGTTGGGTCAAAATTAAGGTGACCTTTTTCAAACTGATTTTAGGTAGTCCTAAATTTATTTAAGCCTTGAGAAATAATTCAACTAACATGAATGATTGCAAAGCCCTTAGGAAGTTTCACCTACTACGAAATTTATCACCCCTGTCATCAATCCATAGTGGAAACCAAATCTAAAGGTTCATCCCAGAAGAATTTCTGATTTTAAAATTTTATTCAAACTACAAGTGGTCACATTGATCTTCCTGTCATATTTACCTGCGGTGATTTCGAGAGACATGACATCAAATATTAGTATTTATCTGATTTTAGTGATTTAATGATGGGAAAGTTGCAGCTATAATCTTTGTTCTGCCATATTAACTCTCTAGACAATTAGCTGAGGTGAAGTGGGGAGCATACATACAGGTGGGTCAGAGGAGGCAAGGTGTAGAGGCTCAAAACCCCTGTCGTCCATCTGCTAGACTGGAAAACAGCTTCCCTTAAAAATACAACAGCCCCTGGAAAGGTTACAGTTTACCCAGAGCTTAATAAGAATTGCTTTGGGGTTCCATATAAGACTAACAGAGGTTCTCATACTTTTTATCAAGAACATGTTGCTTTCCAACACTTCCCAAGTCATCCCTGAAAACTGCTTCAGAGACTAGTCTTAGAAAGGAGGCTACAGTCAGAGCTGGTTACTAACTTTCTTCTTTTTTTTTTAAAAAAAAAATTTTATTTATTTATTTTTGGCTACCTTGGGTCTTCCTTGCTGCACGCGGGCTTTTCTTTAGTTGTGGTGAGAGGGGGCTACTCTTTGTTGCACTGCGCGTGCTTCTCATTGCAGTGGCTTCTCTTGTTGCACGGGCTCTAGGTGTGCGGGCTTCAGTAGTTGTGGCTCGAGGGCTCTAGAGCGCAGGCCAGTAGCTGTGGTGCATGGGCTTAGTTGCTCCGAGGCATGTGGGATCTTCCTGGACCAGGGCTCGAACCTATGTCCCCTGCATTGGCAGGCGGATTCTTAACCACTGCGCCACCAGGGAAGTCCCTAACTTTCTTCTAAAAGACCACATGGACTAACTCCTTTATGCTTTTGATTCCGCTTTACAGGTCACATGTCACCATGGGGACTCTCTATACTGCTCTGCACATCCCTCAATGTGACTTACTCTCTGTACCCCTTCTGCAAACTTTTCTGCTGTGTCCTCTGGAACTCATGACATGTCATCAGCAAAATCCCCCATTTCTTCATCTTCTTTGCTTCCCCTTTTTGCTCTAACAGAAACTCATCTGCCTCTCCAGGACAGTGATTTTTCCCAGCCTTCTCTTGTGACTTTTTTCTTTTTTCTTCTTGTATTTCATGCACAGCCGGGTCTGGAGTTGATGGATGGGTGTCCCTATGACTACTTTATTATTTTTGCTCTCTCTTCCCTAAGTTACTCCACTTCCAGCTCCTTTGAAGCACAAGCTATCAGAATATGCCACCTTCTTTCCCACCTTCTTGCTGTTACCCATTGTCTTCCTGATCATTCCCTTTCATTTGCTGAAGGTTTATTGTCTATATTATTGACTTTCTTTCCACCATTGTTCTTGCACCATTCTTGAGGACTTCAGCATCCATACGGACAGGCTATTTGACAACGTGACCTCTGAACTCCTTGACTTCCTTACATCCAGTCATCTGTTCCTCCACTCCAGCTATCACTCCCCACGTTCATACCTTATTCATTGTTAACTGAATGTCTTCTAGCCTGGATAGCTCAGTCCATAGAACATTAGACTTTCAATCTGAGGATCCAGGGTTCAAGTCCTGGTTTGGCAGTCATTTGTGGGTTTTGCCCCTTATTTAGGTTACCAAATATTATCACATGAAAAGCCCAGTGCCTAAGTGTGCTTAAACCTTAAACCAAGTTCAGTTCATTTTCCACTGATTTCAGAATATGCTAGATAAACATCTTCTCAGGGAAGAAAAAAAAGAATTACCTCCAAAATCTTCATTCCACGTACCCCACTCCCTGCAAACCATCTTCTATATTTCCAGCTCACTTATTTTGGTACTTTTACTCTAACCATTCTTTGCCCCATTGGGATCTCCAGTCCTTTGATTCTACCATATCTTCCTGTCTATTGTCTCCTCATGCCTTTGCTTCCCTCTTTACTCAACTTAGATTCCATGACGCACCACTTTAATCCAGCCTCTTGTGTTCTTATACCTCATTCATCTATCCTCCCATCGTACTTGTCAGACAAAACCCCAACTCTGAACCTCTGTCAACTCCATGCCTGGAGTTGAATGTGGATGGCTGAATGTGGATGGCTGAAGAAAACACATAATCAGGTGAGAGGGCTCACTTAGATTTTTGACCACAAACATCAAGTCAACCTTCAGAATTGCCTGGAAATCCATGACATTTCTAGAAATAATGTGTAGAATATTGGGGGAAGGGGCAAGACTACAAGCAAGAAGACTGGGTAGAATTTGGATGAGAGATTCAGAAAAGAGATGATTGACTTGTGGGCTAAGGAAGTGGTCACAGGCATGTAGGTCAGAGGATACTCTCCAGAAACATTTAGGAGGCAGAATTGGCATGATTTGGGGAGTGAAACTGAGCTTGGACAATTGGATAACCAGCTTTGCTTATATCATGAACCACTGGGTAGAAGCTAGAAACAATGGACAAATGAAGTCATTTTAAATTTAAGAATTTTACTCAGATGCTTCATTGGAGTATTGGAGGGGACTTCTTAAGAGGGTCATTCATACCTTTCTACTTTAACTGTCTTTCCACAAGCTTCCTACCTCAGACTTCTCAAAAGTGGTCTTTGTAGCTTCTCTCTACTCCTATTTTTGTGGCTTCTAGCCTACTACCATTTACTATTTATTATCTCCAATACGAGGGGGTGGAGAGAAGATATTGAACTCTATTAGTTTAAAAATTATTTATTTAAAAAGAAAAATCAATTAAAATAAAACTGAGTAGGAAGTTAAAAATAGGGAATAGGCTAATTTCAGTTAGGGACATTTCAATTTCCCTATTAAGTGACAGGGTCAGTAGGCACTTGGATATAACGGTTAAAGATGTAGACCTAGGTATTGTATCTATTGTTTTTGCCTGCCTAGAATACGTTAATCCTTCTGTTAACAACATTCTGATATTCTCTGAGAAGTTACCCCTGTCCTGCCCCAGCAGCCTCATCACTCTTTATGTCTTTTATCTTCCTGTGCTTATCTTTGTTTATTGGTTTGTTTTATTTGCTTACTGCCTATATCCGCCTCTGGAATATAAACTCCATGAGCCTAGGCACTTTGAGTCTGTTGTTCAGTGTTGCATTCCCAGAACCAGGAACAGCACTTGGCAAGTAGTAGGTGTTCAATGTCTGTTAAATAAATCAGTGTCAATTTGGTTAAGGTTGGCCTGATTTCTCTCTTTAGGGGTGGTGATGTGACTAAAGCTTAAGAAAACCATCATATTCTACTTTACTGGTGACAACAATTGGTTTAGAATGGGCACATAAACCACCATGGCCCTAGAACTGTGAGCGTGTACTTTAGGAGCTTCAAGGGGCTTCACAGAAGAAGCTGGACTGGAAACAAAACCAGCTCAGAGGTTTTGTTTCCAGTCTCAATGCAGTGCTGAGAGACAAAAAGAATGAGACCAAATCCTGATGACATTATTTAAGATCCTGGATCAAGACAAATATGTAACATTGAGCCAATAATTTCTATCTTTTGTTTAATTTTGTTCAACTTCACCTAAGTTGAATTGCATCTTCTGCCATTTATAACCAAAAGTCCTGACGAATACAGGTTGTAACTGAAGTGTTGTAAATAGATGACATCACATGGACAGAAGAGATAGTGTGAGAATAGAGCACTGAGAATACCATATTTATGGATGACCGGGAGAAGGAGACTAAAAAGAAACAGCTTAAAATGTAAAAGCAGAACCAGCAATATCAAGTTCACAGAAACCAAATAAAGAAAGAATTTTGAAAAGGAAGAGGAGAGGTTAGCAGTATTGAGCTCGAACCTCAGCGTGTACACGAGAGTCACCTGGAGGGCTTGCTAAAGCACAGATGGCTGAACCCCAACCCAGAGTTTCAATTCAGTAAGTCTGGGTGGAGCCCAAGAGTTTAAGTCTTTAACAAGTTCCCAGGTAATTTTTTTTTTTTTTGGCTGGTCTAAGGGACCACCTTTGAGAAACACTGCTATAGAGGTTTTGAATAAAGCAAGATTTGAAGAGGGGAAATGAGAACAGTATCTGTGTCTGTGTTATGGAGGGCACAAGAAGATGCAGGGAATTAGAAATGATTGGGAGAAGTGGAGGCAGTGAGGTAGATACTATTTTCAAGGCATTAAATTATCAAAGAAATTAGAGAAGGAGCCAGCTAGAGGGAGTGACAGGGGAAGCCTTTTTATTTAAAGATGGGAGAGATTTGGGCATGTTTATTTGCTGAAGACAAAAGGTTGTAATGAAGCCTGGAGAAGCTGAAGATACAGGCGGTAAGCCCTAGAGTAATGAGTTGGAGGGGAGCAGAGAAAAGAGTTGAGGTCCTCAGATGGAGAGGCCAGTAACTGAGAAAAGGGGATGGAAGCAGATGTGGAGAGGTTTGTGGAGGCAGGAGCCCATGTTTGGATTGCCTGTTTTTCCGCTTAAAATAGAAAAGAGGTTAATGTGCTTAGAGCAAGGGGAAAAGTAGAAGAACAGGGGGTTTAAAGAGAAAGGAGAAAGTTTGAAAGAGCTGCTGAGAAGAATGGGAAAAAGTTGCCCATGGATAAGTACAAGTTTTATTCAGAGCATCAAGGGCCCAGCTGTGGTTGGAGTCAGTGATTATAGAATAGAGGGAATTCCCAGCAAAGCTTGGCAGCCCTGGTTTAGGAGCAGACAAGGCAGACTGTGGCATTCATCCAGGATAGGGGTGACTTTCCTTGTTCTTTTAAAAACAATAATACCTCCATTAATTTGTGCTCCGGGAATAAAGCTCTTTACTATGAAAACAGGCAGTCTGAAAAACAAAAACATGTCCATAAATCATGAAAGCAGAACATTTGTAGCCTTATGACAAAATTGTTCTGTACATAGCTTCTTTTTGTCCTGGACCAGACCCTCGTCTAGATCAACACGTGAAATCTCTGAAAAATATCTTCTGTCCTAGGTCCCCTTGACCTAATTCAAGGATCTGACATCTCCTGTTCTCTTCAACCCCATCCCCTAGCAAACCTGGGAAGGATTTGATCATCACTCTTCCTGTTGCCCAGTACAGTTTGTTGGAAGCTCTCATTTCATGTGTTGCTTTAGTCAAGATTATGCATTTTAAATGCTTTTGCTCCAATTGTGGAAGAATATTGGACCTACATTTTAAAAAAAAGATGTTTAGGTGTCAATTTAAAGGAGAAGGTGGGCAGGTGATGGAGATGGTATGTCTGCTCTCCAGGGCTCTATCTTGTATCGAGGGGCGGGCCTGACATAGAAAATGCTCAACAAGTATCTACTGAATGAATGAACAAATGAGTAAATGAATGAATAAACAATAAAACTGGTGGTGAGTTGGGGTGGAGATGGAATTGAGGTGGGGATAGAGAACAGAATTGTTGGTGGAAGTGCAAATTATCCCAACTTTTGAGGAGGGTACCTTTCAACTGCGTTTCCTCAGAAGTCACCCCGAGACAAAGATTTGAGGGCAAGTAGTTTGAGATGTGACTCCATGTAGTATATATAGTTACATGTGCATAGAGTGTCACTGGGAGGATACAGAAGAAATTGGAACCAGTGATTCCTCTGGCATGGAAATTGGGAATGAGAGAAAAGGCAGACAAGGTGAAAGGGAAACATACATTCTTTTTTCTACCATAATCTGTTGTACTGTCTAATTTTTAGATATGTTCATGTAGAATGTATTTTAAGAAGTTAAAATTTAAGTGAATTGTAGTTGTGTTTGTATGTGAGTGTAGATATAGTTAATAAAACAAAATAGAAACTTCTTCTCCTACCTCCATTCTCACCTTCTAATCCCAAGGGAATTGAATCTAAAAGGATTCCAGCAGTTTGCTGGGGCTCTTAGATGCCCTAGTGTTGGGATGATTCCATTCCAAGACAATCAGGAAAGTGACCTACTCCAGGCTTCTTTTTCTGTTGCATTTTCCACAGGTCTCTGCTTTCCTGTGAACCAAAGAAATGGTGGCTGATGAATGTTTTTTAAGACAAACACAAACAACAAATAAGTTCTGGCACAAACCAGACTAGATGTTCTTGATAATACATTGCCAGCAGAAATGTTGTCATTCTTGGGGAAAGTCTTTCAAGTGGTCATGACATTCTTGGGCAGGGAAGCCACTCTGTAGGGGCACCCAGAATGTCTCAACATTTGGCTGGGTAGTGGCATGTCACGGAAATGTCTAATTAACATAGATCTTCATTTTGAGGAACTGGTGCTTTTTCTGGAGTGCTGGGGGATAGAGGAACTAATTTGCTCTTATGAAACTGGTGAACTGCTGATGTTTCTTCTGCTTCCTCAGCTTCTCCGTGGAGAAGAGGATTAATCATCTAATTGCTCAATGTAATCAGTACAGACTGCCCAGATTAGATGGTTTAATCTTTGGCAGGCAGTTGGGGGAGAGGTACAGAATTCCCATTTCTCTTAGTTGGTTGAATAATAATAGAAAAGATCATAATTTCTCATCAGGATCATTGCAACAGCAAATCCTAAATGTTCTCCATGTCTCCAGTCTTGCTACTTTTAATACCATCTACCAAGATGTGGCCATAGTGATCTTTCTAGAATGTGGATATAACCTTGATGATGCATTTCTTGAAACCCTTCCGTGTTTCCTATAAGGTAAAATGCATTCCACTAACCAGGGTACTTAGTCTTTCATGGTCCAGGTCTTGCCAGCTTTTCTAGCTATATCACCTACCATTTCTCATCTGTTTGTATTTTTGGCAGTGCCTGTGGATATTTATATGCTGCTCTTGTTCTATATTTTCAAGCTCAAAGACACCTTTCCCAGCCCTTTGGGTTCCCATGGCCCTGTTAGAATTCTTCTCTATTATAGTAATTATTACACTGTATTGTAATTTCATATTTCCTTATCTATATCCTTTATTAGATGGTAAACTTTTCTAGATAAAGACAGTCCCTTAAATTTATACTTCCATGCAGTAGGCATTCAGTAAAAGTGGTTTACATAGACTAACTTTCTTCTACCCTATTCCCTTCAAGTGCCTATATTTAAATGCTTCGAGCTTACCACCTCTGTAGACACCTCATTCTACTCTTACTATTTTAATGATAGTTAAGAATAGTGTTGCAGGTTGGGTTCCCCAAGAAGATTCTGAAATGGAGATTTGTGTGTAAGAAGTTTTGGGGGAGGTCTCTCGGGATCAGCACCTGTGGAGGAAGTGAAAGGAGCGGATGCGGAAAAGAGAGAAGTTGGGCTGTGGTGCAGCAGCGACAGGGCCTTACATGACCCCATAGAGAGTTCTGAAGCTGGGGTGGGTTTTTGGAGTTGGCCCAAGTTGGGGTGAGGAGGCTGAGGTTTTATATCCCTGTACCAACCAGATGTTGGATGCAGGCTGCCCCTGGATGGAGTCATGACCTTGGGGAAGATGGCTATTTTCAGCCAAGGCCAATTACTGTAGAAGCCTGAGAGCTGAGAGCTGTTGGTGGGAAATACTCCCAGCACTGGAGTGAATATGCCTTTTAGTCCTGAAGGGGGATCTGGGCAGTGCAGCACTCTGTACCAACTGCAAATCCATATTTGTGTTCAAATGTGAGCTCCACCATTTGCTAAGTGTTCCAATTATCTATTGCTATGTGACAAACAACCCCAAACTTAATGGCTTCAAAAGCAACAATCATTTGTTTATAGCACAAATCTGCAATGTGAGTAAGGTTCAGTGGGGACAGCTCATTTCTGCTCTATATGGCGTTGGCTGGGGTGGCTCATCTAAGGTTGGAAGATCCACTTCCAAGATGGCTCACTTACATGACTGGCAATTTCAGCAATGACCTCTCCACCGGTGAGCTTGGACTTCCTTACAGCATGGTGCCTGGATTCCAAGGATAAGCATTTCAAGATAACTAGGCAGAAGCTGTATCACCTTTATGACCTAGCCTCAGAAGTCACAGGTCATCACATTTTGTTAGAGGATGTCAGTGCTACATTGTAAAAAAAAAGCATGTGAGATTGGAGCTATTCTTATGGCTATTTTTAGAAAATACAATCTTCCATAATCTACGCTTTGGGCACAATGATTCATATTCATCCTTTATGCAAAATATACTCTTACTCCTTTCCCAGAATCCTAGTTTTATCCCATTATGGCATTTGGGTATAGCCATTTGAGTACCATTCTGAAGATCTATGACCAAAGCAAGTTATTTGCTCTCCTCATACCCAATATATAATTTGGGACAGGCATTGAATAACCTCATAGACATTTCTATTCAAAGAGAGAGAAAAACAAGAAACACAAAACTCTTTGGGGCCATAAGAATTCTGGAATCCGGCCAGACACATATTCTTAGTTCCTTGATTATGGTTCACACTCCCTGGAATGGTTCTCCACAGCACTTGGTTCTACCATCTGACTCTTGGTTCTATCTTCCAAATTATCCTTTATCTTCCATAAACCGTAGCCCACGTTTGTAGCTGAGTAATTTTCTTAGTCCATATCCCAGTCCAAAGGTCTCTTTTAGCTGTCCCTTTTATCCCAAATCAGCAGTGCTTCCACCAGAAAAAATTATCATAAATACATTGTGGGTTTTCCATGAATCATATTGATGTTTACCCATTAGACAAAAGTTATACCTACAAACCTATTTTAGGCAGGCTCTTAATCTTTGGCCCCCTGTAAGTCTTCTGAAGTACATTGCCCTTAAGATTCTTGGAAGCCCTATCATTTAATGGGAGGATCTGTGATATACGCCGCTCATATCCTTGGTAGTTCTTTTATCTGAAAGGGTCTCTGAGGCACCACCTTAAATATTTCTGAAGACAAAGGGGTTTATAGTCACACCCTTTATTCAGCTATCTTTGCCTTGAAGCCATTTATATATTTTAAAATCTTGGAAAGGCCAGGAGTGAGAAATGGTTTTATTTTTCAAACTCTGCCAACCCTGGCTCACTTGTGTGCAACAGTTTATCCTTTGGCTCGTCTCTCTCCTCTCACATTTTATCATAGGTAGTGAGAAGAAGTAAGGGGACTCTTCCAATATTCTGTTCGGAAATCTCCTTAGCTGAATCATCAGATTCACTAGGTACATTTCCTATGGGCCATGCTAACCCAGGTGACTGACTTGTCAGATTTTCTGCCACTACATAACATGGAAACTCTTTCCTCCAGCTTCAGTACAACATTTTATTCACTTTTCTTTCTGATGCCTCCTGAGACCATTTAGGCTTTCACTAACACTCCCTTCAAGACCCTCTAGGTTTCTGCCTACTGTCCAATCCTAAAGTCAGTGCCATATATACATATGGCACTGACTTTATATATACGTATATATGTATGTACATATATATATGTGTGTGTGTATGTGTATATATGTGTGTATATATATATACACATGCACACATTGTTTTTCCATTCTCAGTACCAAACTTTCTTGATCTATTGATCCATAACATTCCATCACAAACTTAAGGCTTAAAGTAAAACCAATCATTTATTTGATTCATGAATCTTCAGCCTGGTCAGTGCCCAGCAGGAACGTTTCATCTCTACTCTTCCCACTTGGGGTGGCTCATCTAGTATTGATGATTCACTTCCAAGATGGCTTATTCACACAACTTGCAATTCAGTGCTGACTGCCAGTTTCTCTCCATGTGGGCCTCTCCACTGGGTGACTTGGGCTTCCTCACAGCGTAGTGTCTAGGTTACAAAGACAAGTGTCCCAAGAGAAGCAGGTGGAAGCTGTATCATTTTATTAATTTTTTTTTTCTCAAAAATCACCTAGTGTCACTGTGCCATAGTCAAACTTTTGCCCAGAGTTAAAGTTAGGAGATGTGGGCCCCACCTATTGATGAGAAGAGTGTCAAAGTCTCATTGTACAAAGGGCGAGTATAATGGGAGACACTGTTATGGTCAATTTGAAAAATATAACCTACCTAAGGCATATTCTGTAACTGCTCTGTGCCTTAGTATTTTCTAAAAGTGTAGTACCTGGGAGAAGACACAATACTACAGTTCTGACTAGCACAGAGTGCAAGGAACTTACCTGCTCCTTTTATCTCTTACATCAGAATGCTGCAAACTACAGCCCAAGGTCGATCTGGCCCACCGCCTGTTTTTGTTGATAAAGTTTTATTGGACCACAGCCACACTCATCCATTTAGGTATTAACTATGGCTGCTTTCACATTATAAAGGGAGAGTCTAATGCAACAGAGACCATATGGCCTGTAAAGACTAAAATATTCACTCTTTGTTCCGTTAGAGAAAAAGTTTGCCAATGCCTGCTTTACATCCTACTCGATCATAGAGAGTTGGACCTGAGAGGCACCTTAGAGATGATCTTGGGTGCACGCCATTCTATGGATGAGGATGCTGAGGCTCACAGAGGATTAAGTGACTAATTAGAAGTAGAGTAATGACCATCTCTTACTATTCACTGTATACCATGTTCCGTGCTTCTAAATATTTGACAAACATTCGACAAACATTTTCTCCTCTCATCTGACAGGAAGGGTCTATTTTCATTCCCAATTTATGCCCAAGGACAGTGAGAACTCAGGATAAGGAATCTGTACGATTACATAGGGGCAGAGCTGGAATCCCAATGCTGGTCTTCCTGGCTTCAGACCTGTGCTCTTAACCATAACAGCAACATTTCCCAGACCTGTGCTCTTAACCATAACAGCAACATTTCCCAAAGTGCAGGCTGCATTCCACTTGCCTCAGAGCCACCCAGTCTGGGACCCATTGCACCACACATATTCTATACTCAAGGTTCTTGACCCTGGCTATACATTAGAATTACCTGAGGAAGTAGTTAAATATATAGGTACCTGCTAAAAATAAAACACTTGTCTTAGTCTGGTCAGGAAAAGAGAAAACTTGGGGGAGAACTTGGCAGCTTCCATGGGGCTAGGGACAGCTTCTAGCCCAAAACTATGATGTTGAGCCTTTACCTTCACCTTTCTTCTGTCTTCAATATTAGCGCATTTGCGTTTCCAAAAATGGAAAAGAAGTGCTCATTTAAACTTCAGTACTTTGAAGTAGTACAACAAACATATCTCCATTTTTACATATGGAAGTTGGGTTTTATTTACAAGAGATGTGATTTCTATGTATATCACAGAGGTTTGGTGAGTTGCACAGTTGGCAGGGCAGGAATTTAATCTTTGGTCTTCAGGCAAGAGAGAAGCTTTCTAATGAAGGTTCTCACATTCATAAATAATTTAAAGCACTGTTACAGCCTAGCAAGTGGCTTTTTTGAAAAATTATAGATTCTTTGGGTGTGGGAAGAGATGTTTTCTTTCCCATTTTGCTCATTTACCCTGTTACAAAACTTGACAATGTTTTGCAAAATTCGACAGTCTCTTGGATTTGTAAAAATGTATTTTGTAACCTGAAGTCAGATGAGGTCTCCAACTCCCATAATTGCACATGTTGCCCTAAGGTGATTAACTACCCTGGTTTGCCCAAGACTGAGGGGTTCCTGGAACAATGGACCATCACTGCTAAAACTGAGAAAGTCTCAAGCAAACTAGGATGAGTTGGGACAAGTCAGCCTACTGGTTGCCCCAACTTGGATACAGAAATCAGCTATTTCACGGACCTCACAGAAAACCATCTACTCACCATTTCATGACCAACATTTCTCGTCTCTTTCCTCTTTCCCCATCCTTCCCTTTCTAAGGAACAAATACAATTCTCTCTTCTTGTGCAGAGGGGTTCTGCCTCCCTTCCTGAAGCCTTGGCACCAACCATTTCATGGCCCCAAGGCCTCAGTTTCTAGTCCGAGTAAGCTTTTCATAACATTCCTTGAAACAAACACCGTGTGAGTGTAATGCTGGCGAGCACAGGTTTCATCTTGTCTTGTTACTGTCTTTCATACCCCACCTTATTCCAAATGGATACTTTTGTGGAAGGTCTTTCTAATCTGTGATAATCTTCCCCCATTCATCATATGAACCCCAATCTACTTGCTACATTGGGCCCTATCTAAGGACATGACTAGCTCTGCAGCCTAAAACAAGTCACTTGGCTCCTCTGAGCTTGGATGCCTCATCAAGGAAATGAAGTAAAACAAATTGATTTCTAAGATTGCTTTCTGCCCTGATATTCCATTGTACTCTTCACTGAGTTGAATGCAACTGGTCAAGGCAAGTTTTCCTGTGTAGCCTGGAAAACTCACTACAACATCCTTTAAGCATGTACTAATACAGAAAGTGGAAACCGCAACAAGGCTGGTTCTTAAATTTTTCATAACCACGATATAACAATGGCCATTTGTGTCTCCATCATTCTCAGCAGTCCCTGCCCTCTGCTCTGTTCCCCTGTGGTAAAGTGCTATTTAAAGAGGTTTTTTTTGAATTAACTACTTAGAAACAAAAAGATGCATCCCTCCCTCAACCCTCTAATTTTGAAAGTATTGTAAGGACTTTACATAGATTGCAGGAAATTTGGAAAATATAGAAAAGCACAGAGAATGACAAAAATCACCAATAATCCTTCCATATAGACGTAACCACTGTTAAACTTCTGGTGTATTTGGTAAAAAAAGATAAACGCTGTACTGAGTTGTTTTATAATCAGCTTTATTCACTTAGCAATGGATTACACTTTCTCACTTTATCATGAGATTTCTGATGTCCCAATTGCATTCCTAGTCATACTTGATTTAATTAAACCTATGATTGGATATTGAGGGTCCCCCCTCAAGTTTTTATAAACAAACATCTAATGAATTACTTTCTCACCAGATATTCTTAATGATGAATTTCTAATATACAAGTTACATACATTTCTGGGTTTTTAATGGGACTGTCAAATTGTCTTCCAAAAGGTTTTCTCAATTTACACTTCCCCAGGCAGGATATGAGAGGGACTCCTTGCAGCTTTGCCAACCATTAGTCATGATCAGTGCTAACACTGGCCAAGGGCTTTGGGCAGTGGCAAAGTCCAGTGTGACAGCAGAACTCTGACATTGCTCTTTGATATTGGTGTGTTTACACAGCATCCGAAAATAGAACAAGAAAGCAAACAGAGACATTGATCATTTGGGGTCAGAGTCATCCACCAAGTATTGAAGCATCTAAACATACATCAGGAATTCTTAACCTGGTGTCTATGAACCTTACCCCAGACTTTTATCCCACTTACTATGTGTCTGCTCCAACCAGAACAAACCAATTTAAACCAGAGACCATAGCTGCTCCGAGGAAACTTGACAATAAGTAAAGCATTTATGAGAAAAGCAGGAGTGAAGGGAACTTGCCCATAGTGAGTGCACTTGCCCTGTGGATCAAATTCTTTCATCCTGAAAGTATGGTGTGGGTATTTCTTTAGACCCATTTTATCAATGAGAAAACTAAGCGTACAGTAGGACTAGAATGCATTTGTGCTGAGGGAGTGAGCAAATGACCATTATTTCCTTCTTATCCTTGGTTTCAAGTATCCTAAGCAATAGCAAAGGGACAGGGAAGGCTTTCTCTTCCACACAGTTCGGTCCCAGACTTCACCCTTTCATTATGGTCCATATTTTCTTCACTCCAAATTAGTTCAAGACAACTGACAATAGCTTTGTGTGCCATGTCTGGATGGGAGAAGCAAGCCAGGAGGAGTGTGTCTGAGTGACATAACCCTTCTATTATTGGTAGGTAGCAAACTGATGATTTCATGTGGTTCAACTTAATAGTGCAGATCGAAAATGCTGACATTTCTTTCCATTTGAAGTGTTTATGTGAGCAACAGACCCACCTTCCCTTCCTTTTCAAGGTCTTGGGGATACCCTTCCCTGCTCCCATGGAGGAGGGGCAGACCCATTTGCTTTTGCTCTTGTTGTAGCAACCTTTCACACAACCCGTCATCTGGGTGTTGGCTGCTTTGGACGAAGTCTGTGGGGAGAGGGATGGGAAAGGCTTTGACGGGAGACACGGGGATGGTTCCAGAAGTGACCCTGCTCACCAGCTCAGCAGCAGCAGCATGGCCCCAGCACAGGGCCTGGGAGGAGGACCAGGACTTTAACTCCTAAGGTGGCGGGAGAGTGGATAAGAATAAGGCAGACTGAGAAGCAGGGAGAGCAAGGCAGAGTCTATGTATGACCTGAGAAATAATATGAATATTTAGGTCCAAGAATAAACCACAACCTTGGGAGTTAGACCTCGGGCCCAAGGTGGAGGCAGGCCTAACATTACAGGAATTTGATGTGAGATCTAAGCAAATCAGGGCTCTTTCAACCTTTCCTAGAGTCTGGGGCCAAGTTGAGCTATAGCGTGTCAAAAGGCTTAGCTGTGACTTGGGGTGATGGCCAGGGTAGGGGAGCAGGCAGGCAGATCAAGGATTCGGGCATTCTGCACTCACAAGCTTTTAACGGTTTACCTTCATTCATTCACCCAATAAATAGTTATGGAGCTCACTTTCTGTTCCAAGCACTGTGCTGGTTGTGTGAATAAGATAAGTAAATTATTTGTCTTCATGGAGCTTCTACTCTAATGGAGAACAGGGATAATAAGTGAGGGAAAAAATAAACAAAAAAGATAATTACAGATGGTGACAGTGATATGAAGCAAATACCCAGGTTGATGGAATGGAGTGTACCCAGAGGAGGCCCATTTTTATTTATTTATTTATTTATTGTTCTAATTTATTAATGAGCAGACATTGCTCTTTTTAAAAAAAATTTTATTGCATTTTTATTTATTTTATTTATTTATTTTTATATTTATTTTTGGCTGTGTTGGGTCTTCGTTTCTGTGCAAGGGCTTTCTCTTGTTGTGGCAAGTGGGGGCCACTCTTCATCGCGGTGCGTGTGAGGCCCATTTTTAAATAGGGTTGTCCCAGGGCAGTTGATCAGAGAGCTGAAGGGTGAAGATATGCCACCCTTAGGAAGCGCTGTGAAGGAGCAGGCCAGGCAGAAGAAGAAGCAGGTGCAAGGGCCTTGGGTGGGACTGGGCTGCAGGTTCTGGGGTCAGTGGGATGAAAGGAGGCCAGTGTGGAAGGAGGGAAGCTAAGAGCTGAGGCTGGAGTGATGGCCATGAGGTGGGATGGGCAGGAACTTGAGGGTCCCTGCTAGGAGTCTGGGCTGTACTTTAAGCACAATGGAAGAACATTGGAGGGTTTTTGTTGGTGGAATGGCATGATCAGAATTTCACTTGAAAAATTTCACCCTGGCTGCTGTCTGGAAATTATAGAGGGGCAACAGAGCATCCAGGTAAGAGACTTCAAAGCTTTTTGGGGAAATCAAAGCCATTCCTCAGCTCCTTGTGAGATATCCCAGAAGAGGCACTTGGCAAAATATCACTGCTCTTTACAAATATCTAAGATTCATATTGGGATGGAATCATGCACAGAATCTAAAAAGAACTATTTGGGCATTCTTTTATGAAGATGTATATATGGAAAGGAGATGGAGAAACATATGTTTGGAAAAGTGCCCAAAAAGTGCATGCATCTTTTGATTAGACTAATTAGGCATTCATTTCATTCACTCATTCTTCCTTTCATATAACAAATATTTATCAGCTGCCTGTTCTGTGCCAGGAACTATGCTCTGTCCAGGGAGTTCAGTGGAGAATAAATAGAGAAGATCCCTGCCCTCCTGAGGCTTGTGGTCTGCTCTAGGCAACTTTCATAGCTACCAAGTTCTTGAAAAACTGAGTCATGTGGAAGCATGGGGAGGAGGGATGAAATTTTACATGCAAAGAGACTTGGGTTCTCCCAGGAGTGGGAGCTTGATAAATACTTGTTGACAAACAAATGATGTTGAACAAATCATTAAACTTCCTTGGTCCTGTCTCTTCCTTTGAACAAATGAGAAAAGCTGGCTAGGGGTCATAAACTCAGAGTGGCTTCATTCAGTGTTGAAATCCTATCATGCAGCAGTTGGATGGAAGGATTGGGTGACATCAGCTGAGCGACCTTAACATCACCAATAGAAGGACAGTCAGACATTACTGGCCTCATGAATGGCACAATGTGATGTGTGTTACACTCCCCATGAAGCCATCTTGCTAAAATACTGGACACTAGTCTGGTTAAGTTTCTCCATCTACTTACCCGCTTTCATAATGGAATGGAGGAGCCTGGTAAATACTCCCCAGGGAACAAGTATACAACCAGCCAAATTGAATGTGGGCAGTCCTACAGGACAAATGACCTGGTTTCTTTAGCTAACAAATGAATGGCACAAAAAAGTGCTAGGTCTTTTAGCTGCCCAGCAAAAACACAACTTTTCCCAGCCTCCCTTGCTAAGTTCAGGACGATGAAATGTAAAAGGAAAAAAAAGTGCTAGGTTTTGGGTGAGAGGGCACTGTTAGATTAAAGGAAACTTACCATATTAATATCATATTAATTTTGTTAAGGATGAAAATAGTATCGGATTCTGCTACAGGAAAAAGTACTCAGGCATTCCATGCTGCAACATGGATGAACTTTGAAGACATTCTGCTAAGTGAAAGAAGTCAGACACATAAAAGGACAAATATTGTATGACTCTGCTCATTCTAGGTACCTAGTATAGTCAAATTCCTGGAGACAGAAAGTAGAATGGAGGTTGCCACAAGCTGGGGGAAGGGCAGTTGAGGAGTTATTGTTTAATGGGTACAGAGTTTCAACTGAGGACGATGAAAAAAGTTCTAGAATGGATGGTGGTGATGGTTGCATAACAATGTGAATGTACTTAATGCCACTGAACTATACACTTAAGAATGGTTAAAATAGTCAGCGTTAAGTTATTTTTATTTTACCACAACAAAATAAGTCCTCAGGTGTTAGAGACAAATGCTAGAGTAGTTACAGGTGAATAATATGATGACTGGGATTTGCTTTGAAACAATCTAGTAAAACAAAACAAAGAGAAACCCTGGAAGACAGAGAGGAAACAGGACTGAGAAAATGCATGTAATTGTTGAAGTTGAGTGATGGGTAATGGGGGCTCATTATACTGTTCCTTTCCTTTTATGAACATTAAATACTTAATACAAAGTTTAAAATATATCTATCATGTTTTGGGATGTTGAATTTAATTTTCTGAGATGCTCTGAGCATTATACACGTTTTAGAGAACTCAAAAAAAAAAAAAAAAAAAAAAAACAAAATCCCCTGCAGCCCCCTGGTATCCTGAGCTGTCATGGTGTGAAACTGAGCATGAAACAGGTCCAAGCTTGAGGAGGCAGTGATGGAGGCTGCTTTCTCGTGAGCAATCCCCTCGTGTCGTGCAGGATACTCCTGCTGCCCTGGTCAGACGGCTGGGAAGAATAAACACATGGATATAACAGTGTTGCTTCCTGCTGCCTCAACCTTAGTGTCATTAGGGAGCTTTTAAAAATACTAATGCTCAGCCTCCATCCCAAACCAACTGAGCTAGACTCTCCAAGGGTGGGCCCCAGGGAGCAGTCTTTTTAAAAAGGCTCCCTAGGTGATTCTAGCATGCAGTCAAGGTGAAGAACCACTGGTCTGTGAACCGCCTGGTACCTAGTTGGTGCTCACAAAATGCTGATGGAAAATGAATCTGGAACTAGTTACCTAGTATGCTGTGTTTCTGTCATTTGAAAAAGCCTTTTATGGAAAAGAATTTACATGCAACCTTTTCTCCCTCCCACCCAGGAGATCCAACTTCCAGAGGCTATAAACTTATTTCTTGAGCGTCTGCTAGAGTAGGCACACTTATACCCAAGAGAGTATTGTGGTGGCTGTTCGCAGGAGCCCGGAAAGATAAGAAGAGTTTCAAAAATGTTTTTGGGGCATCACAAAAACCCCATTGTAACACAATGCTTCTTGGAATAACATTAAAGAAAAGTGAATTCTGCCCATTTATCAAAGGGAAAATGAAAGCCCTTTGGACACAAATTTTATTTTGAAGCTGAAGCCTTTAATCAAATTGACATTAAAGATAGGGTCCTTCTATGAACCAAGGAATGATAAGCAGTCATTTGTGATCTCAGTACATGGCTGCTGGTATTTAACTCTGTGTTTCACCTCCGATGGGTTGAGAATGGACAGATTTTCACTAGAGAGTTATGGAGAGACAAATGGAGTCCTTCCACTGATTTGGTTAACTGCATGTGGAGTACAAACAACTCCTTTCTTCCCTCACCTCTGCGCCTTGGAATTTGGAGAGAATATTCGCAGGGCAATCAGTTCAAACAGATGCCAAAAAATCTTTGCTGTAAACTTTCATTGCAGGTAATTCTTCCATGAAGTGATGGAATAAGTGATCCTAAGCCTTAAGTGTGTGTATGTGTTGGGAGTGGGGTCATCTTTTTCTTTTGTCAAAGCCCACCAGAGTAAGTAGTAGAGGAGAAGGGTTGCTAGATTCAGCAAATAAAAATGCACAATGCCCACTTAAATTTGAATTTGGATAAATATTTGAAAATATTGCTTGGAATATACTTATGCTTAAAATTTTTTTAAATTTGAAATGCAAATTAAACTAGGCATCCTGTATTTTATCCTACACCTTTTCAGAGAAGAAAAGAGAGGTCTTCTGAGATATGGAGTCTAAATATCTTATTCAAGAATGCCCAGGATGTTTAGGAGGTGCAGGTAGTCAGGGAACGTCCAAGAATATGGGCCAGGAAGGTGATATTGTCAGTCAGTATAAGGAAGTGAGTGTATCAGTTAGCAATTGCTGCATAACAAATCACCCCCAAATTATGTGGCTTAAAATAATCATTTATAATTGCTAATGCTTTTGCAGGTTGACTCTGATTTATCCTTCTAGGCTGGACTTGGGTGAGCAGCTCCGTCTCTAAATGAAGGTTTGTGGTTAGGTTGGGTTAGCTCAGCTTCAGGCTATTGCAAATGGGAGGCTGTCACAAGTCTCTCACCCTTCTCTGGGGACCAGTGGGATAACTTCTGATGATAACAAAGCCACGAGAGTGTAAAAGGCCTAAGCTTGGAACTAGCACACTGTTATTTCTGCCCACATGCCATTGGCCAATGAAAATCATAGGGCCAAACTGAAGGTCAAAAGATAGAGAAGTACATTACACCCATGAAGAAACCATGGCAAGGCTGTGAATGCAGGAGGAGTGAAGAATTGGGGCCAACAATTCTGTCTACTACATGCAGGCACAAAGAAACTGAGGTTTAGAAGAAAGAGGTGAAGTCCCTGGCACCTTCAGAGCCAAAAAGGACTCAGACATAAGAGGGGGAGGCAGAGGTCAGTTACTGGGGATCTGGGCTACAAAAGTCAGAGGGACCCAGACTCAAGGCCTATTTGATTCTTAATTTGAGCTCTTGAATCCAACATTTCCATGTCTGCCCAAAAAATTTCTCATGAACTGAGATGGGGATTTAACGGCCTCAGCTTTGAAAGTTAGAGGACAGGAGTATGGTTTGAAGTTCTATTAAATTTTATCTATGACTCACATGTATTCCTCACCATCATGCCCACCATTAATTACTTCTTTGGTTGAAGAGGCAAGACATTAAGGCTGCTTTAAAATGACAATTTTAATTTGCTTCTATCAGTACTAATTCATAGTCAGTACTTTTTCCATTCAAGTAAGAGAAACCCAACTTAAGCCAGCTCAAGATGAAAAGGGTAATTACTAACATAACTAAAAAGGCTGGGGAGACTAGCTTCAGACAGGGTTGGATCCAGGTGCTCAAACGATGTCAATAGGAACCTGTGTTTCTCCATTCCTAGGCTCTGTGCTGGCATCATTCTGAGGCAAGCTGCTGCTTCATGATTCCACAATGGTTGTTGAAAGCTCCAAATTCAGCTATACTGGGCACCTTATGCACGAACATTCGAGGGTCACCTGTCTCAAGGATTCTGTGCCACCTGTTTGATCTCTCACTGAGACCTACCCTAAACACTTTATTTTATTTTTATTTTTTTATTTTTATATTTTTTAACATCTTTATTGCAGTATAATTGCTTTACAATGGTGTGTTAGTTTCTGCTTTATAACAAAGTGAACCAGCTATACATATACATATATCCCCATATCTCCTCCCTCTTGCATCCCCCTCCCACCCTCCATAACCCACCCCTCTAGGTGGTCACAAAGCACCGAGCTGATCTCCCTGTGCTACACGGCTGCTTCCCACTAGCTATCTATTTTACATTTGGTAGCATATATAAGTCCATGCCACTCTCTCACTTCGTCCCAACTTACCCCTCCCCCTCCCCGTGTCCTCAAGTCCATTCTCTACGTCTACATCTTTATTCCTGTCCTGCCCCTAGGTTCTTCAGAAACATTATTTTAGATTCCTTATATATGTGTTAGCATACGGTATTTGTTTTTCTATTTCTGACTTACTTCACTCTGTATGACAGACTTTAGGTCCATCCACCTCACTACAAATAACTCAATTTCATTTCTTTTTATGGCTGAGTAGTATTCTGTTGTATATATGTGCCGCATCTTCTTTATCCATTCATCTTTCGATAGACACTTAGGTTGCTTCCATGTCCTGGCTATTGTAAATAGAGCTGCAATGAATGTTGTGGTATATGACACTTTTTGAATTATGGTTTTCTCAGGGTATATGCCCAGTAGTGAGATTGCTGGGTTGTATGGTAGTTCTATTTTTAGTTTTTTAAGGAACCTCCATACTGTTCTCCATAGTGGCTGTATCAATTTACATTCCCACCAACAGTGCAAGAGGGTTCCCTTTCCTCCACACCCTCTCCAACATTTATTGTTTGTAGATATTTTGATGATGGCCATTCTGACTGGTGTGAGATGATATCTCATTGTAGTTTTGATTTGCATTTCTCTAATGATTAGTGATGTTGAGCATTCTTTCATGTGTCTGTTGGCCATCTGTATATCTTCTTTGGAGAAATGTCTATTTAGGTCTTCTGCCCATTTTTGGATTGGGTTGTTTGTTTTTTTTTTTAAACATCTTTATTGAAGTATAATTGCTTTACAATGGTGTGTTAGTTTCTGCTTTATAACAAAGTGAATCAGTTATACATATACATATGTTCCCATATCTCTTCCCTCTTGCATCTCCCTCCCTCCCACCCTCCCCATCCCACCCCTCTAGGTGGTCACAAAGCACCGAGCTGATCTCCCTGTGCTATGCAGCTGCTTCCCACTAGCTATCTATTTTACATTTGGTAGTGTATATATGTCCATGACACTCTCTCACCCTGTCACATCTCACCCCTCCCCCTCCCCATATCCTCAAGTCCATTCTCCAGTAGGTCTGTGTCTTTATTCCCGTCTTGCCACTAGGTTCTTCAGGGCCTTTTTTTTTTTTTTCCTTAGATTCCATATATATGTGTTAGCATACTGTATTTGTTTTTCTCTTTCTGACTTACTTCACTCTGTATGACAGACTCTAACTCCATCCACCTCATTACAAATACCTCCATTTCATTTCTTTTTATGGCTGAGTAATATTCCATTGTATATATGTGCCACATCTTCTTTATCCATTCATCCAATGATGGACACTTAGGTTGCTTCCATGTCCTGGCTATTGTAAATAGAGCTGCAATGAACATTTTGGTACATGACTCTTTTTGAACTATGGTTTTCTCAGAGTATATGCCCAGTAGTGGGATTGCTGGGTCATATGGTAGTTCTATTTTTAGTTTTTTAAGGAACCTCCATACTGTTCTCCACAGTGGCTGTATCAATTTACATTCCCACCAACAGTGCAAGAGTGTTCCCTTTCCTCCACACCCTCTCCAGCATTTATTGTTTGTAGATTTTTTGATGATGGCCATTCTGACTGATGTGAGGTGATACCTCATTGTCATTTTGATTTGCATTTCTCTAATGATTAGTGATGTTGAGCATTCTTTCATGCGTCTGTTGGCCATCTGTATATCTTCTTTGGAGAAATGTCTATTTAGATCTTCTGCCCATTTTTGGATTGGGTTGTTTGTTTTTTTGTTATTGAGCTGCATGAGCTGCTTGTAAATCTTGGAGATTAATCCTTTGTCAGTTGCTTCATTGGCAAATATTTTCTCCCATTCTGAGGGTTGTCTTTTGGTCTTGTTTATGGTTTCCTTTGCTGTTCAAAAGCTTTTAAGTTTCATTAGGTCCCATTTGTTTATTTGTGTTTTTATTTCCATTTCTCTAGGAGGTGGGTCAAAAAGGATCTTCCTGTGATTTATGTCATAGAGTGTTCTGCCTATGTTTTCCTCTAAGAGTTTGATAGTGTCTGGCCTTACATTTGGGTCTTTAATCCATTTTGAGTTTATTTTTGTGTATGATGTTAGGGAGTGTTCTAATTTCATTCTTTTACATGTACCTGTCCAGTTTTCCCAGCACCACTTATTGAAGAGGCTGTCTTTTCTCCACTGTATATTCCTGCCTCCTTTATCAAAAATAAGGTGACCATACGTGCGTGGGTTTAACTCTGGGCTTTCTATCCTGTTCCATTGATCTATATTTCTGTTTTTGTGCCAGTACCATACTGTCTTGATTACTGTAACTGTAGCTTTGCAGTATAGTCTGAGGTCTGGGAGCCTGATTCCTCCAGCTCCATTTTTCTTTCTCAAGATTGCTTTGGCTATTGGGGGTCTTTTGTGTTTCCATGCAAGTTGTGAAATTTCTGTTCTAGTTCTGTGAAAAATGCCCTTGGTAGTTTGATAGGGATTGCATTGAATCTGTAGATTGCTTTGGGTAGTATAGTCATTTTCACAATGTTGATTCTTCCAATCCAAGAACATGGTATATCTCTCCATCTGTCTGTATCATCTTTAATTTCTTTCATCAGTGTCTTATAGTTTTCTGCATACAGCTCTTTTGTCTCCATAAGTAGGTTTATTCCTAGGTATTTTATTCTGTTTGTTGCAATGGTAAATGGGAGTGTTTCCTTAATTTCTCTTTCAGATTTTTCATCATTAGTGTATAGGAATGCCAGAGATTTCTGTGCATTAATTTTGTATCCTGCTACTTTACCAAATTCATTGCTTATCTCTAGTAGTTTTCTTGTAGCATCTTTAGGATTCTCTATGTATAGTATCATGTTATCTGAAAACAGTGACAGCTTTATTCTTCTTTGCCAATTTGGATTCCTTTTATTTCTTTTTCTTCTCTGATTGCTGTGGCTAAAACTTCCAAAACTATGTTGAATAATAGTGGTGAGAGTGGACAACCTTGTCTTGTTCCTGATCTTAGAGGAAATGGTTTCAGTATCTCACCACTGAGAACAATGTTGGCTGTGGGTTTGTCATATATGGCCTTTATTATTTTGAGGTAAGTTCCCTCTTTGCCTACTTTCTGGAGAGTTTTTATCATAAATGGGTGTTGAATTTGGTTGAAAACTTTTTCTCCATCTATTGAGATGATCATACGGTTTTTCTCCTTCAATTTGTTAATATGGTGTATCACATTGATTGATTTGCATATATTGAAGAATCCTTGCATTCCTGGGATAAACCCCACTTGATCATGGTGTATGATCCTTTTAATGTGCTGTTGGATTCTGTTTGCTAGTATTTTGTTGAGGATTTTTGTATCTATGTTCATCAGTGATATTGGCCTGTAGATTTCTTTCTTTGTGACATTTTTGTCTAGTTTTGGTATCAGGGTGATGGTGGCCTCGTAGAATAAGTTTGGGAGCATTCCTCCCTGTGCTATATTGTAGAAGAGTTTGAGAAAGATAGGTGTTAGCTCTTCTCTAAATGTTTGATAGAATTTGCCTGTGAAGCCATCTGGTCCTGGGCTTTTGATTGTTGGAAGATTTTTAATCACAGTCTCAATTTCATTACTTGTGACTGGTCTGTTTATATTTTCTATTTCTTCCTGATTCAGTCTCAAAAGGTTGTGGTTTTCTAAGAATTTGTCCATTTCTTCCAGATTGTCCATTTTATTGGCGTATAGTTGCTTATAGTAATCTCTCATGATCCTTTGTATTTCTGCAGTGTCACTTGTTACTTCTCCTTTATCATTTCTAATTCTGTTGATTTGAGTCTTCTTTTTTTCTTGATGAGTCTGGCTAATGGTTTATCAATTTTGTTTATCTTCTCAAAGAACCAGCTTTTAGTTTTATTGAACTTTGCTATTGTTTCCTTCATTTCTTTTTCATTTATCTCTGATCTGATCTTTATGATTTCTTTCCTTCTGCTAACTTTGGGGTTTTTTTTGCTCTTCTTTCTCTAATTGCTTTAGGTGTAAGGTTAGGTTGTTTATTTGAGATGTTTCTTGCTTCTTTAGGTTGTATTGTATTGCTATAATCTTCCCTCTTACAACTGCTTTTGCTGCATCCCATAGGTTTTGGGTTGTCGTGTTTTCATTGTCATTTGTTTCTAGGTATTTTTTGATTTCCTCTTTGATTTCTTCAGTGATCTCTTGGTTATTAAGTAGTGTATTGTTCAGCCTTCATGTGTTTGTATTTTTTACAGACTTTTTCCTGTAATTGATATCTAGTCTCAAAGCATTGTGTCGGAAAAATACTTGATACGATTTTAATTTTCTTAAATTTACCAAGGCTTGATTTGTGACTCAAGATATGATCTATCCTGGAGAATGTTCCATGAGCACTTGAGAAGAAAGTGTAATCTGTTCTTTTTGGATAGAATGTCCTTTAAATATCAATTAAGTCCATCTTGCTTAATGTATCATTTAAAGCTTGTGTTTCCTTATTTATTTTCATTTTGGATGATCTGTCCATTGGTGAAAGTGGGGTGTTAAAGTCCCCCACTATGATAGTGTTACTGTTGATTTCCCCTTTTATGGCTGTTAGCATTTGCCTTATGTATTGAGGTGCCCCTATGTTGGGTGCATAAATATTTACAATTGTTATATCTTCTTCTTGGATTGATCCCTTGATCATTATGTAGTGTCCTTCTATGTCTCTTGTAATAGTCTTTATTTTAAAGTCTATTTTGTCTGATATGAGAATTGCTACTCCAGCTTTCTTTTGACTTCCATTTGCATGGAATATCTTTTTCCATTCATTCACTTTCAGTCTGTATGTGTCCCTAGATCTAAAGTTGGTCTCTTGTAGACAGGATATATACCTGTCTTGTTTTTGTACCCATTCAGCCAGTCTATGTATTTGGGTTGGAGCATTTAATCCATTTACATTTAAGGTAATTATCAATATGTATGTTCCTATTACCATTTTCTTAATTGTTTGGGGTTTGTTATTGTAGGTCTTTTCCTTCTCTTGTGTTTCTTGCCTACAGAAGTTCCTTTAGCATTTGTGGTAAAGCTGGTTTGGTGGTGCTGAGTTTTCTTAGCTTTTGCTTGTCTGTAAATGTTTTAATTTCTCTGTCAAATCTGAATGAGAGCCTTGCTGGGTAGAGTAGTCTTGGTTGTAGGTTTTTCCCTTTCATGACTTTAAATATGTCCTGCTACTCCCTTCTGGCTTGCAGAGTTTCTGCTGAAAGATCAGCTGTTAACCTCATGGGGATTCCCTTGTATGTTATTTGTTGCTTTTCCCTTGCTGCTTTTAATATTTTTTCTTTGTATTTAATTTTTGATAGTTTGATTAACATGTGTCTTGGCGTGTTTCTCCTTGGATTTATCCTGTATGGGACTCTGCGCTTCCTGGACTTGATTATTTTCTTTCCCATATTAGGGAAGTTTTCAACTATAATCTCTTCAAATATTTTCTCAGTCCCTTTCTTTTTCTCGTCTTCTCCTGGGACCCCTATAATTCGAATGTTGGTGCATTTAGTGTTGTCTAAGAGGTCTCTGAGACTATCCTCAATTCTTTTCATTCTTCTTTCTTTATTCTGCTCTGCAGTAGTTACTTCCACTATTTTTTCTGCCAGGTCACATATCCGTTCTTCTGCCTCAAGTTATTCTGCTATTGATTCCTTCTAGAGTATTTTTAATTTCATTTATTGTGTTGCACATCATTGTTTGTTTGCTCTTTAGTTCTTCTAGGTCCTTATTAAGCGTTTCTTGTATTTTCTTCATTCTATAGCCAAGATTTTGTATCATCTTTACTATCATTACTCTGAATTCTTTTTCAGGTACACTGCCTATTTCCTCTTCATTTGTTTGGTCTGGTGGGGTTTTACCTTGCTCCTTCATCTGCTGTGTGTTTCTCTGTCTTCTCATTTTGCTTAACTTACTGTGTTTGGGGTCTCCATTTCTCAGGCTGCAGGTTTGTAGTTCCCATTCTTTTTGGTGTCTGCCCCCATTGGGTAAGGTTGGTTCAGTGGGTTGTGTAGGCTTTCTGGTGGAGGGGACTGGTACCTGTGTTCTGGTGGATGAGGCTGGATCTTGTCTTTCTGGTGGGCAGGACTGTGTCCAGTGGTGTGTTTTGGTGTGTCTGTGACCTTAGTTTGATTTTAGGCAGCCTCTCTGCTAATAGGTGGTGTTGTGTTCCTGTCTTGCTAGTTGTTTGGCATAGGGTGTCCAGCAGCTTGCTGGTCGTTGAGTGGAGCTGGATCTTAGCATTGAGATGGAGGTCTCTGGGAGAGCTTTACCATTTGATATTACGTGGAGCCATGAGGTCTCTGGTGGACCAATGTCCTGAACTCAGCTCTCCCACCTCAGAGGCACAGACCTGACACCCAGCCGGAGCACCAAGACCCTGTCAACCACATGGCTATGTTCCGCTGCAGCACAGCCTTGGCTCAGAAGTGAGCCTGCTAGCCTGGTCCTAGGTTAGTGATCTAAACACTTTATTTTAATAGCAATCTGACATCACTTCTGATTTCCTTTATTCTGATTTACTCTTTTTTTCATTTTTTACAAAGAACTTCTCATACTATGTAATTTAACTTATTTATCATGTTTATTGTTTACTCTCTGTCTCCACCTTCACTCTTGTGCCCTCTTCCCTCTCCAGTAGAATGTCAGCTGCATAAGGGCAAAGGTCTTTGTATCATTCACTAAAATATCTCAGATGCCAACAATAGTGTCAAGCACATAGTATGTGCTCAACAAATATGTGTGGAATGAATGAATGAATGAATGAATCTAATACAGTTCCTGAGAGGTGCTAAATATCAGGTTAATTTGATAGGAGAAGAGGGATTTGCCAGTGGTGCAAGTCCACACAATCCAACTCTCCAACTCCCCAGTTATGTACCCATGACAGAGACATCAGTGTTTTCTCTTGAATCTGTACAAGACCAACCAGTCAGGCACTGTCAATCAATGAAAGGTGTCCGGAGATTAGAAACACACAAGATGGAACTTGGGATGTCAATCAATGAAAGGTGTCCGGAGATTAGAAACACACAAGATGGAACTTGGGATATCAGCCCAGGTGTGATATAAATGTAGAGTACCAGATGCCTTGTCTGGTGGTTCGGGGGTTGGCTGGGGGTTGAGTATGACTAAGGAAGTAGATGGCACCAAGGTGGAGGTGATGGGCACTGAAAGAGACATAGAGCTTCCGTGTCTAAAACAAGATTAGATCTTAATATTTTATACCTTGTCTTTGAAGGAGCTGCCTTAGCTACTGAATCCAAAATGAAAGGGTGGATTCTGGGCTCACGGCATGTAGATAATCATGAGGCAGCTTAATTTGTGTTTGTTTTGCACCAGCTGGTCAAGTCTCTTCCTTAGGGACTAGAGCACCTAGTCACTGTCTAGTCACCAAAGTCATGGAATGTTCCAGGTGTGGGCTCAGAGCTTCTCCTCTACTTATCTGAGCCATAGCTGCACATTTTTCGCAAACGTGAGCATCATTGATTGGGCCCTAGAGAGATCCACTGCCCAAGTTCCATTTGATTTTCTAAGGAGTAAATGTCTGTTATGTATGATCACTTAGGCCGATGCTACTGAGAAATGCTGTGGAGAGATGGAGAGTGAGCTGGGATTAGCAGTGGGTGGGGTTATGTGCCATTTCCAGCCAGAGCAAACGTTTGGAAGTGAGTGCATTTGGAGGTCCCTGTTGGAAAGGTTACTTCCTAGAGCTTTTCTGAGAGAGCTGCACTTGAATTTCAACAACAACAAAAATATAAACAGCTCGGGGTGAAAGAAGTAAGGGTAGTCCCCCAAACTGGGACTGCCTTCACCAGGGATCTTCAGGAGAGCTTAGATCCTTGGCAGTGTCTTTCTTTGCCAGTGACCTCATGTGTTTGTTTAACTGTCCAGTTGAAGGTTCACCCTGACATTTCAGCAACGAGGCAGAGTGTATGGATTTAGGGTGACCACTCAGACAGGAGAAAGAGAAAGATGCCCAACAGGGCTGCAGGGAGACTCTTCAGGAAACTTCTGCTTTCGTTTTTGATTTTTCTTTTTTTCTTCCTCTCATCACAAGGTGCTGCTCTCCGAACTCTCATCCCCTCATTCGTGATTGTGCCTGAGATGACTTGACTGTGTTGAAGTTGGCAAGGGGCAGTCCTTGCCCGCAGGGAAGGGGCAAAGAAGCCTGGGGGGCGGGGGAGGTGGGAAAGACACAGAAAAAGGCAAAGGATGGTTTGTGTCAAGAGAGTGCTGCCCTGAAAGGGGGGAAGTAGGAAAAGATGATTTAAGGGAAGAACTGCTTCTTTGCATATGCAAAGGGAATTTTTTGTTTGTTTGTTTCTTTTCTCTTTATTTTAACATCTTTATTGGAGTATAATTGCTTTACAATGGTGTGTTAGTTTCTGCTGTATAACAAAGTGAATCAGCTATATGTATACATATATCCCCATATCTCCTCCCTCTTGAGGCTCCCTCCCACCCTCCCTATCCCACCCCTCTAGGCGGTCACAAAGCACCGAGCTGGTCTCCCTGTGCTATGCAGCTGCTTCCCACTAGCTATCTATTTTACATTTGGTAGTGTACATATGTCCATGCCACTCTCTCACTTCGTCCCAGCTTACCCTTCCCCCGCCCCCGTGTCCTCAAGTCCATTCTCTACGTCTGCATCTTTATTCCTGTTGCAAAGGGAATTTCTGCAAAAAAATTTCCAGAAACTTTTAGCAGTTGTTAGCCTTGCAGAGCTGGAAAGTGGTAACAACTTTCTAGTTGTCTAGAAAGGGACAACCAGGCGAGGGAGACTTCTGCCTTTCATTTTATCATTCTCTACACTGCCTGGTTATGTTATCTTGTGTATCTACTTTTTATTTTAAACCATAAATTTTAGAAAAGAATAATTTAATTAAAACAAACTAAACTATAGGGGCTTTGTCCACCCTACCTTGATTTTCTATGATCCAGGAAAAAGGGCTTCAATTACCAGCTGTGTCGACTTGGGCAATTTATTGAGCCTTTCTGTGGCCCATTACCTCATCTGGAAAATAGGGTTAATAATAGTGCCTGCATCGCAGAGTGGCTGTAAGGGGTTTGGTGCTAGAAGGTGTGTAAAGTGCTAAGCCATGGGTATCACAAGCACTCAGTCATCTCAGCTATCACTGGTATTGTTCAAATCCTATCAGCAATCTAGGCTAGTTCGTCCTAAAGAAAGTACCTAATGGTCATGGCAAGTGACTGCAGCAGCTGGGGCTGTGATGGATGATGATAGTGATGATGATGATGATGATGATGATGATGGTGATGATGGTGATGATGATAGTGCTGATGGGGGACAGATGGTTCCTTAATGTCTAGCACATCAGAAGTGGGGGAAGAAGCAGCTGTTTGGAACTGGAGCCATAGGAACAGACAGAAGGCAAGGTTGATGGGGTCACAAACACACCTATCATCATCTTAGTAAAATAAATTGTCTGCCTTTCATGATGTCCTGAATATACCTGAGATAAGTCTGAGGGGAATAGAATTTGTGGAGAGGCCCAAGTGGTAAACAAGAAAAGAAGTATTCTTTAACGTGGTGAAAAGGTACTCTTCCCCACCATCTTCTACCAGCACTCCTTAGAATTATTTACCTTTCCTCTAAGTATGTCCAGGGCTAGAAGGATCTTAGCTGCATCTAGAATCAGAAAGTCATTGAATCGTAAAGGACCGAAAGGGACCAGACAGATGAATTTGAAAGTCTCAAGCATCAAGTAAGAGAAAACACAATTCAAACTAACATAGAACTAGGGCATTTATTTATCTCATGTAATAAGTTTAGCAGTAAGATGTGTCTCAGGTTTGGTCGATCCAATAGCTCAGCCATAAAGTTCAGGTTCATTCTCTCTCTCTCTGCTCTCCCACCATTGGTGTATGAGTTGTGTTCTTGGACTGCTTTCTTCATGTGGTCATAAGGCATTGTCAGTGGCATGTGGGCACCATGCTTTCTGGTTGCCAACCAACAGCGAGGGAGGGGGTAAGGGAGAAACCCTCTCCTCCAGCCCTGGGAAGAAAAGTCCACCTCTGCGGTCAGATTGAGCCAATTCCGGATGTACGTACTCACTCCTGAACCTATAATAGTGGCCAGGAGGACACCGTGTGCTGCGGGAATTTTAAACCAATCATTAGGAAGGCGGCTGAAATGATGAGCTTACACCGGGTTTTTCAGCATTGGCTCCATTGACATCTGGGGATAATTTTTCATTATGGGCGCTGTCCTGTGTGTTGTAGGGTGTTTATCGGCATTCCTCATCTCTACCCACACAGTGTCAAGAGCAAGAGGCAGTATGGGAGGTGAGGCTGGGAGGAGGGCAGGGACTCGTTGAGGTAGCATCTTGTAGGACATGTTAAGGATTTCAATGTTTACCCTAAAAGCTCCAGGAAGCTACAATAGGGCCTTCAGTAGAGGTTAATCCCAGCTGGGATCTGCCGAAAGAAAAGGAGAAGCCTAGGAGGAAAAACAGTGAGACCACTTATTTCAGTAGAACAGGTGATAAACGATGGCCGTTTCAGCTAGGGTGGTGTGGGTAGAAGCAGAAAGAAATGGATGTATGTGAGCTTTATTTAGGAGCTACACCAAGATAGAACCTGGTGCTGGAGTGATATGGGGGTGAGGAAAGGAAGATACTAGGATGACTCATAGGTTTCTGATTTGTTCACTTCTATGGACGACATTACCTTTCGGGAGGTGGGGACCACTGGAGATGGGTCAGACTGTAGAGGGAAGATCAGGTTCCAACATGTTGAGTTTGAGGCCTGTGTGAGTTATCCAAGTTGAAATGTCAAGTCGGCAGAAAGAGGTACAAGTGTAGTGTTCAGAGGAGAAGAGTGGGATGGAGATAATAACTGGAGTCGTGGGTGTGATGAGAACTCACCCTGAGGGGCTCTGACACTTACAGGTAAGACAGAGATCCGTGAGTCAGGGTAGGAGGGATTCCAGGCAACGGCCCTGTTCCTTAGCCCACAGGAGGTCATTCCAAGAGGGAGGGCTTGATCAGGAGTGGCGTGTGCTGTTGAGAGAAGATGGAAGATGAGGACCCAAATATTGTCCTTTGGATTTAGTGATATGGAGGCCATTGGTGATCCCAGCAAGAACCATTTTGCAAGTGGTTTGTACTGGGGTCAGAAGTCAAGTTGGAGAGGCCTGAAGAACATATGGGAGAAGACATGGGACAGAGTAGCCCCTCCTGGACAAATTTGGCCACAGAGGGAGGAGAGGATAGCTGGAGAGGGAAATGAGGACCAGGGAGAGTTTTTATTTGTGATGAAAGACACTTTACTGTGTTTACATGGTTTATGGGGGGCAGGGAGCAGAGGTTTGGAAATACAGGAGAGATCGAGGTAGAGGTAGAGAGAGAAAGAGATTAGAAATGGATAGTGTAAGGTTACTGAAAAGGCAGGAGGGAATGGAACCCAGACCCATGAGCCTCAGAAAGGAGAAGGGGCACCTCAGCTATGGTAACCAGACAGGAGCAGGAGGAGGGCCATAGGTGTAGGTGACTTGAGGCGTTGTGGAGGAAGCTGATAGCATTCCTGTTTGAACTCTTTTATAGTTACGGTAAAGCAGGAAGTTCAGGGTCTGTACAAAGGATGGGGGAGAGTTTCTGTCGTCAAATGTATTGGGGAAATGCTCTGTGAAGGTTAAGCAATTATCTTCACCAGTGGACTTTTCAGAGCCATTTTCATTGTGAGTGTCCAAGAGGAGAATAAACAGCATTTCCCATTGGACCACAGAACTTTTTATGTGCATGGCACCTCATGGAATGTTCTGGGAAACACTGACCAGAATCAGCACCTTCATTTTATGGTAGAAGAACTTAAAACCCAAAGATGGGTAGGGATTTATAGAAAGTCTCTTGTTTGGATTAGCAGGCAAGGAGGACGCTTTTGTAGGAGGCACAGGCAATGCCCTAGGCCTTCACTTTGGTGAGCACTTTGGTGAGCACATCTCATTCGTGATGGTACTGTGTGACCTGGACCTCCTGCCATACTGGGACAATCTGGTTCTACTCGGAAATATGAAATGAGACAGAGAGAAAGCCATTAAACCTTGATATGTGACATGAAAGACTACGAGACAGGACATGAATATATTGGCTCTGAGTTCAGCCTGCTGGAGTCCATAACTGAACTAGCTGTGTGTCCTTGAGAAAGTTACTTGACTTCTCTGTGTCTCAATTGCTTCATCTGTATAAAGGGAGTAATCATGGCATCCTTACTATAAAGAATCGTGGTAATGATTAAATAAAATAATACTTATAAAGAGCTTACAATAGTGTCTGATCCAAGTAAGTGAACATTAACTGTTGGCTATTGCTGGGAGGGGAGGGGCAGCTATGTTCCTTCCTGTAAACAGGGCAGCAGAAAAAGCTACTCTGGCAAAGCAAAGAAAGATGAACAGATGTGTCTAGCAAGGTAGAGAAGAATAATAGAGAAAGAATAGTCTTTCCAGAGGCCTGAATCTGCATTTGGGACCCATGAGACACCAGTGTCTCTAGGATAAGTTCCCCTATTAACTTAAGTTAGCTCTGTGACTTGCAAACTAAGAAGCAGAATGAGTACTGCGGCTGAGACAGGATTTGAACCTGAGTCTCCTGGCTTCCAGTCCTGTACTCTGATTATTCCCATATATAGTTTGTTTAGGACCTGGGTATAACTCAGCGAGAAAAATCTTCTCCCAGGGGAAGAAAGCAGATCTTTGCAACAAGCAGCAGATTGTGTCTGGGATTAAATTAGATGTCCCCAGTTTCAAAAGAGGCAGACTTTCGACCTTCCAGCTGCTGTAGCCTGCGTCTGATTGAAGAAGCTGAAGGTGTCACAGAGACTCAGGGCATCAAGGGCTTAGAAATCATTTCAGCCCCTCCCTTTAAGATTTTCAACTCAGTGGCTAGTCTATGATGTCATCTAGAAATTGATGAAGTGGATTATTTTGGTCTGTTGTGGATTCTGAGTTTGCTATGAATGTCCATAACTCCACACCTTGGCTTGCACACTTCTCCCTGCCAGGAATGTTCTACCTTTCCTTTTTTTTGTCTGTGAAGGGTCTACTCTGGTGGATCTCAAACTTCCGGGGGCTGGAGATTCACCTGGGGGAGTTTGTTAAGCTGCCGCTTCTCTGGCCCCTCCTGGGATTCTGACTCAGTCAGTCTGGAATGGGACCCAGGAGTCTCCCTGTAGACAAGCGCCCTAGATGATTCTGATGCTGGAAATTCAGGCACGCCTCTGAAAACACTCCATACTCGTTTATTCAGACTTTCTGGAAAGAATTCCAGAACTGAGGAAAGTATGGAGTGGGACTTCTAAAAAAATTTTTGAAGTGGGGGCTAGTTTTTTTTTTTTTACCACGGGCTCAGTTTCCTGGTCTGTAAATAGGGTTTAATCATAGAGACACTTCTCTCTTGAGGTTGCCTTGCAGCTCAAATGAGCTCAGTACAAAAAAGGCAGCTTGTTAGCTGTGACGTCAGTGGCAATAATTATTTGTATTAACATACAAATCTCTCTTGTAATCTAACATTTCAGTTTTCAGTGGGAGAGTGCTGGGGCAGGAACATATCTTATTTTCCACCATATCCACTGACCTAGCTCAGAGCCCAGTGTGTAACAGCAGGCTTCATTTTTGTTGATAAGGACCCAATATTTTTAAGCTTTTGAATGCAAATGAGTCATCACCCAAGATGCTGATTGGCTGTCACCAGTTCTCTTTGGTCGGATACTGAATAATGAAGAGGAAAAAACTGGTTATTAATGCAGAGGAGCTAGGAAAAGGCAGTGAATAGCAGCACAAAAATAGCCTCAATAATTATGTCTCACAAAGCCCGTTGCGACATACTTTGTGAGTCAAAAATGAAGTTTGTGTGACATGAAGTGAATCACGAAATGGATGGTGAATAAGAGAAGGAATCTTACTTATTCAATGTGTTTTGTCAGAAGTAATAGCTTTGTTTGTATCTAACATAAAATATGTATCTAACACATATGTACCTAGCATATATCATGTATGTAAAATAAGGCATGTATCTAACATAAAAAAGATACAATTCTTGTAAAAATATCATGGTAATTCAGTATTAAGTTGGCTCGAGCCTCACTTTAATAATAAAAAAAGCTACAAGACACGTAAGTAAGCTTGCACGTATCAGTTCCTTCTGTTTGGGAACGTGTGGCTAGCATCTTTCTTTGACTTTAGAATTGGATGGATAGGAATAAGAAGACCATATTTTTCTACCTATCTTCTTCCAAAGCAATCTCTCAGTATTGCTATATGCTATTCTCATAAGCTGCTTGTCTTATATAGCAAAACGTTCATATTTTCATACTCACATTATCTGTAATTATTTCCAGTGTTTTTATTGGGAGGGGGGGATGGAAGATGAAGGATAAAGAAAGGAAAGTCTTTCTTTATCCCCTTTGTTCTTCCTGCTGACTGAAAGGTGGAGGTGATGGATGGAACTCAAGAAGCCATACTGCACCATTAGTTTCTCACTACATGTTGACAATGATGAAACAAAGAGAAAACAAAAAAAAAGTTTGCTATTTTGATGGTTAATTTTATGTGTCAATTTTACTAGGCCATGGAGTGCCCACACATTTGGCTAAACATTATTTCTGGATGTGTCTGTGAGGGTGTTTCCAGATGAGTTTAGCATTTGAATTGATGGACTTAGAGAAGCAGCTTGCCCTCCCAAATATGGGTGGGCATCCTCCAATCTGTTGAGCGCCTGAATAGAACAAAAAGGCAGAAGAAAGGAGAATCTGATATCTCTGCCTGACTGATAGAGCTGGAACATCTGTCTTCAGACTCCAGCTGGGACTTCTACCATTGGTTCCCCCAGTTCTCAGGCCTTAGGACTCAATCTGGGACTACGTCACTGGCTTTCCTATATCTCCAGCTTGCAGGTGGCAGATCACGAGACTTCTCAGCCAATTTTCTCTCTCTCTCTGACTCTTTTTTTCTGGAGCCTGCCTCATACAGATTTTGGTAGCGAGAATGTTCTACAAGGCAAGACTACTGCCCCAGTGGGTCTGGAAGGCAGAGCATCAAGCCGAAGATGATTATTCTTGAGGCTTTAAGATCTCATGGATTTTGCCCTGCTAAGTCTTAGACTTGCTTGAGACCCATCATCCCTTCCTTCTTTCCCGTTTCTCTTGGAATAGGAATGTATATCCTCCACCTGTCCCACCACTGAATTTTGGAAGTACATAACTTGTCTGGCTTCACAGGTTCACAGTTGGAGAGGGATTTTGCCCCAGAATGAAATGTGTCTCAAGTCTCACCCATATCTAATTTGAATGATATTTAGATGAGGCATTGGACATTAGACTTTGGAGTTGATGCTAGAATAAATTAAGACTATGGGGGCTCTTAGGATGGAATGAATGTATTTTGCATGTGAGAAAGGCATGAATTTCAGGGGGTCAAGGACTGAATGTTTGAGTCCTCCCAAAATTCACACATCAAAGCCCTAATCTCCCACTGCTATGATATTTGGAGATGGGGCCTTTGGGAGGTAATTAGGTGATGAGGGTAGAGCCCCTCCTGAATGAAATTAGTGCCCTTGTAAGAAGAGACATGATCTCTCTCCACCATGGAAGAACTTAGCTGGAAGACAGGCATCTGTAAACCAGGAACGGATCCTCTGCAGAGAGATCCCAAAACAGAACCACTTCAAGGGGGCTGAGTCATCAATATCCTGTTCCTTCTTCCAAACACCAACCATGTTAGTCATCCATCCCAGGGGAGAAATGACCGGAGGTACCAAGAGAGACCGGGAATGTTAACTAAGGAGGCTCCTCCACATGGAAGTATGAGACTTGGAGAAGAGAGGTTCTCCTGTACCTGGGAAATAGGAATGCATTAAAGATTGCAAATTCTGCAGGTCATGGGGAGAAGTTTAGGAAGAGGGTGGAGGTGGGAGAGGCATTTACACTAGATAACGTAAGACAGCATCTTATGTGTGCAAAATAAGGAGAAAAGGAGTTTGGAGGTGGGAACAGTAACTTTGGCTGAATGGGATTTAAAATCCTAAGCATTATTAAAAGCACCTCTGAGAGAGCACCTGGTCCAATAATCTTCATTTTCCTGATGAGGACCAGAGTGGTTAAGAGAATTTTTTAAAAATTGGTAACAGGGTATCATTAAATGAACCAGGACCAGAGCTCCAATCCCTCAAAGGTCTGAAACTTTCCACTGGGACTTTGATACATTGGGAGGGGAAGAGGATCCACACAGGTGAGAGAGAAAGATGTGAACAAAGGCTGAAATATAGGATTACCAAAACATGTGCCGCAGACAGTAAAGCAGACTGTTGTGGTTAGAGTGCGCGATTCATGTTGCTAAGGAGTGGGATAAGTAGGGCCATGTATATGGGTTTTAAAATGCTAGATTGAAGTGTTGTTGACTTTATCTTTTGGCAAAGATGGAGCCATGTAGGATTTTGGAGCTGGTTACTGTTATGTGACCCTTGATCCGGCACCACACAAAGAATGTGTCACAGGATTGTGGGCCCTTCAAGGGCAGGAGGACGTGGCGGAAGCATCTTCCCAACAATTTGCAGGACAGAGCTTCAGCACCTGAGCACACTAGGGCTCTGATCTGACTCCCACCCACCTACCAGACATATCCCTTGACATTCTCTTCCTTGATTTCAGGCTCCAAAAACACCAAAATGCTTTCAGGCTGATGCAACTAACAATTCCATGTTTTAGTGGATTAAAGCAAAATTCACTTCTCATGAGTGTTACATGTCAGCTGCAAGCCAGCAAAAGGACTCTTATCATCACAGAGGTTCAGGCCTCCGGACTAATCAAGGCTCCATCTCAAAACATGCTGTGTGGTGGCCGAGGCAGGGAAAAGAGAGTACAGCAAACCATGCACTGACTCTTAAAGCTGCTGCCCAGAGGTACCATGTCACTTCATTCGCATTTTATTGGCCAAAAAAGTCACATATCCAAAACTGCCTCCATGGAGCAGGCAAGTATAACCTTCCCCAGGGAAAAGTGGGCAACACAGTTTACTACAGTCCCCCACATCTCACCCCTGCAAAACTCGTGTTCTGTGCTCCGAGCTCACTTGTATCCTCCCACTCCTCCTCCTCTGGTCATTGCTCCATCTGCCAGGAGCTGAGCTGAGAGTTTCCCATCCTCTCATTCAAACCTCAAAGTGACTTTATGGACTCAGTGTGGTTATTAACCCCATTTTACAGAGAAAGACACTGAGGTAGAGAGATTATCAGTGAGCACTTCGGTTCTTCCCTCTGTCCTCTTCTTCTGGCCCTGTTGTGACCTATTCTGATTTCCACCTCCACAGGCTTTCCTGGCATGTTTCCTCTGCAGCTTCTGGTGAGAGATGAGACCGTCACAGCTTTGGGAACCTGCAGCCTCCAGCCAGGGAGGGTGAATTGCAGACAAAGGTAAGGTGTTCTGGGAGCACAGAAAACTAAGGCTAACAGGCTAAGTCTGTTGATGTAGAGAAAAAGGAGGGACAGTGGTTTGGGATACACGTCAGGTACAAGTTTGGTGGGAAAAGCAAAGAACTACCTGTATGCAGGCCAGTGAAGGGACAGGTGTTCCTTAAGTGCTCTTATATGACAGATGCTTTTTGTCTGCTCTTTCTTCTCTGTAACTCAGAATCTGGGCTACATATATGATGATGATGACGATGACGATGATGATGATGATGGCAAACATCTACGTGATTTATGGCACTTAATATGGGTCAGATGTTATTTTAGGTTCTATACACATCAACATATTTAATTCTCACAACACTCTTGGGAAGAGAGATTATGATTATCCCTATTTTACAGGTAATGAAACTGAATCATAGAGGTTAAGTGACTTGCTCAAGGTCACACAGCTCGTTAGTCGCAGAGCCTGGGTCTGTCTGTTTGATCCCAGGCAGTCTGTCTCTGGAGTTTGTGTTCTTTAACGTCCATAACAATTATGAGTGCTTGTTATGGGCCAAGTTCTGTTCTAAGTGTTTTATGTGTATTAACTCATTTGTCCTATGCAAAAAGAGACTTTAAAAAAATTTTTACTTTATATTGGAGTATAGTTGATTAACAATGTTGTCTTAGTTTCAGGTGTACAGCAAAGTGATTCAGTTACACATGTACATGTATTTATTCTTTTTCAAATTATTTTCCAATTTAGGTTATTACAGAGTATCGAGCAGAGTTCCCTGTGCTATACAGTAGGTCCTTATTTGTTATCTATTTTAAATATAGCAGTGAATACATGTCAATCCCAAACTCCCAATCTATCCCTCTCCTCGACCCTTCCCCCCTGGTAACCATAAGTTTGTTCTCTAAGTCTGTGAGTCTGTTTCTGTTTTGTAAATAAGGTCATTTGTATCTTTTTTTTTTCAAGATTCTGCATATGAGACTTTTAAAAAAAATAGATCTTTATTGGAGTATTATTGCTTCACAATACTGTGTTAGTTTCTGTTGTACACCAAAGTGCATCAGCCATATGCATGCATATGTCCCCATATCCCCTCCCTCTTGAGCCTCCCTCCCACCCTCCCTATCCCACCCCTCTAAGTCATCGCAAAGCACCGAGCTGATCTCCCTGTGCTATGCTGCTGCTTCCCAGTAGCTAATTATTTTACATTTGGTAGTGTATATATGTCGATGCTACTCTCACTTTGCCCCAGCTTCCCCCTCCCACCCGTGTCCTCAAGTCCATTCTCTATGTCTACATCTTTATTCCTGCCCTGCAACCAGGTTCATCAGTACCATTTTTTTTTAAATTCCATATATATGTGTTAGCATATGGTATGACTTTTGATGTAGGTATTCTTCTTATTTGCATTGGACACATAGGAAGCTGAGACACAGAGAGGTTAAGTAATTTGTCCAAGCTCACACAGAGGTAACTGGCAGAGCTGGGGTTTAAACCCAGGGAGTCAGACTCTAGGGCCAGGGCTTTCAGCTACTGTGCAGTATTATCACGGTGTTTCTTCATTTATAACCTACTGGATACAGAGCTCTCTGTGATGGGACCAGATGGGTTAGTCTGGATTTAACAAGGACAACACTGGCTGATCTATCGCATGGAATAAGCTCTTTATAGTTCACTGAGTATCTAAGTGTGTGTGTATCTGTGATTAAGTCTCAAACACAGTGCAATTCCGGTGTTATGTCCAGTTCCTCTTTGCTAGGACTTTGGTGAAACTTTAATTTGATAGGGCCACGAAAATTGTCTCTGTTCTGATTCTAATTCAGTGCTATTCTGTGTCCTGTGATGGTCCACATCCCACAATAACCTATGTAGTTTTGTTTGTTCATTTATTCATGCCTTCATTAAACCAGTTAATAAATATTTATTGAACCCTACTAAGTGCCAGGCACTGTTGTAGATACTGAGGATATGGAATGGAGCAAAACAGATTCCTGCCCTGTACAGTCTACATTCTAGTGGGAAGAGTCAGATAATAAACAAATAAACGAGTGATAAGTGCTAGGGAGAAAAATGAAGCAGGGAAGGGAGATACAGAATGCCAAGGGAAAGAGGAGTTGCTTATTTATCCTGGGAAGCTAGAGATAGAGTCTTGAGAGAGTGCTAGAGAAGGTAAGGAGGTGAGCTGTGCAGACATCTGTGACAGAGAATAGCATGTGCAAAGGCCCAGTGGTGGGAACGAGGGTGTTGGGTTTGAGGAGCATCAAGGAAGCCAGTGTGGCTGGAGCAGAGACAGTGAGGCAGAGAATACTGGGACAGAGAGGACGGCGGGGAAGTGAGAGTGGAGAGATCACTTAGGGCCTCGAAGGCCACTGTGAGGCCTTTGGATCTCATTGAGTGAGAGGGCGCCTCTGGAGGGCGTTCAGCAGCCGAGTCACAATCTGTGAGTGGCATTTAGGCTGCCATGTGGAGCACAGGAAAACCAAATGCTCACCAAGAGGGGGTGGTTGAATAAATTATAGCACAGTCAAACCACGGATTAAGCCATTACAAAGATCAACTTAGGCTTGCCGCTTGATTTGGAAGGAATTCCATGAGGAAACTCTGAGTGAAAAAGCCAAAATGCAGGAAAGCATGCACAACATCCTATTTTTATAAGGGCTTTCACCACTTTCCATATGCAATATAAACATGTATTTATTGAAACAATTATGGACGCATGGAGGAAATGATGGGAAGACGCATACTACTATAGATTGTTCACAGGGGCTACATAGTTAAGAGGGGGTAATATTTGCAAGGGTTGGGGAGAGAATAAGAAGGGAGATGCCAAGTTAAAAAGATGATTGCTTTAAAAAAACCCAGTATATATGATATATAAAATAGATAAACAACAAGGACCTACTTTATAGCACAGGGAACTATAGTTAATATCTTGTAAAAACCTATAATGGAAAAGAATCTGAAAAAGAATATATATATATATAAAACTGAATCACTTTGCTGTACACCTGAAACTATTACAACACTGTAAATCAACTATACTTCAATTAAAAAAAATCACAGTGTGTCTGAATTGATCACATTTAAGCATTTATGGAAAAACAATGAGTGAATGCAAATGCATTTGTAGATATATATTGTATAAATGTATATATTGTATATAGATAAGAATTTTATTGAAGTATAATTAATTTACAATATTGTGTTAGTTTTAGGTATACAGCAAAGATATTCAGTTATATATATATATATTTTTTTCAGATTATTTTCCATTATAGATTGTTACAAGATCTTGAATATAGTTTCCTGTGCTATACTGTAAATCCTTCTTGCTTATTTATTTATTTAAATAGATGTTTATTGGAGTATAATTGCTTCACAATACTGTGTTAGTTTCTGTTGCACAACAAAGCGCATCAGCCATATGCATGCATATGTCCCCATATCCCCTCCCTCTGGAGCCTCCCTCCCATCCTCCTTATCCCACCCCTCTAGGTCATCACAAACCACAGATCCAGTCTCCCTATGTTATGCTGCTGCTTCCCACTAGCTATCTATTTTACATTTGGTAGTGTATATATGTCCATGCCACTCTCTCACTTCGTCCCAGCTTACCCTTCCCCCTCCCTGTGTCCTCAAGTCCATTCTCTATGTCTGCGTCTTTATTCCTGTCCTGCCCCTAGGTTCATCAGAACCCTTTTTTTTTTTTTTTTTTAGATTCCATATGTATGTGTTAGCATACGGTATTTGTTTTTCTTTTTCTGACTTACTTCACTCTGTATGACAGACTCTAGGTCCATCCACCTCACTACAAATAACTCAATTTCGTTTCTTTTTATGGCTGAGTAAAATTCCATTGTGTATATGTGCCACATCTTCTTTATTCATTCATCTGTCGATGGATATTTAGGTTGGTTCCATGTCCTGGCTATCGTAAATAGTGCTGCAATGAACACTGTGGTACATGTCTCTTTTTGAATTATGGTTTTCTCAGGGTATATGCCCAGTAGTGGGATTGCTGGGTCATATGGTAGTTCTATTTTTAGTTTTTTAAGGAACCTCCGTACTGTTTTCCATAGTGGTTGTATCAATTTACGTTCCCACCAGCAGTGCAGGAGGGTTCCCTTTTCATCACACCCTTTCCAGCATTTATTGTTTCTAGATTTTTTGATAATGGCCATTCTGACTGGTGTGAGATGATACCTCATTGTAGTTTTGATTTGCATTTCTCTAATAATTAGTGATGTTGAACATCTTTTCATGTGACTCTTGGCCATCTGTATGTCTTCCTTGGTGAAATGTCTGTTTAGGTCTTCCACCCTTTTTTTAGCTGGATTGTTTGTTGTTTTGATATTAAGCTCCATGAGCTGTTTGTATATTCTGGAGATTAATCCTTTGTCTGTTGTTTCATTTGCAAATATTTTGTCCCGTTCTGAGGGTTGTCTTTTTGTCTTGTTTATGGTTTCCTTTGCTGTGCAAAAGCTTTTAAGTTTAACTAAGTCTCATTTGTTATTTATGTTTTTATTTTCATTACTCTAGGAGATGGGTCAAAAAAGATCTTGCGGTGGTTTATGTCAAAGAGTGTTTTTCCTATGTTTTCCTTTCAGAGTTTTATAGTGTCTGGCCTTACATTTAAGTCTTTAATGCGTTTGGAGTTTATTTTTGTGTATGGTGTTAGGGAGTGTTCTAATTTCATTCTTTTACATGTGGCTGTCCAGTTTTCCCAGCACCACTTATTGAAGAGGCTGTCTTTTCTCCATTGTATGTTCTTGCCTCCTTTGTCATAAATTAGGTGCCCATATGTGTGTGGGTTTATCTCTGAGCATTCTATCCTGTACCATTGATCTATATTTCTGTTTTTGTACCAACACCATACTGTCTTGATTACTGTAGCTATGTGGTATAGTTTGAAGTTGGGGAGCTGATTCCTCCAACTCCGTTTTTCTTTCTCAAGATTGTTTTGGCTATTCAGGGTCTTTTGTGTTTCCATACAAATTGTGAAATTTTTTGTTCTAGTTCTGTGAAAAATGCCATTGGTAGTTTGATAGGGATTGCATTGAATCTGTAGTTTGCTTTGGGTAATATAGTCATTTGCACAATATTGATTCTTCCAATCCAAGAACATGATATATTTCTCCATCTGTTTATGTCATTTTTGATTTCTTTCATCAGTGTTTTATAGTTCTCTGAGTACACGTCTTTTGCCTCCTTAGGCAGGTTTATTCCTAGGTATTTTATTCTTCTTTGTTGCAGTGGTAAATGGGAGTGTTTCCTTAATTTCTCTTTCTGATTTTTCATTATTGGTGTATAGGAATGCCAGAGATTTCTGTGCATTACTTTTGTATCCTGCAACCTTACCAAATTCATTGATTATTTCTAGTAGTTTTCTGGTGGTACCTTTAGGATTTTCTATGTATAGTATCATGTCATTGGCAAACAGTGACAGTTTTACTTCTTCTTTTCCACTTTGTATTCCTTTTATTTCTTTTTCTTCTCTGATTGTTGTGGCTAGGACTTCCAAAACTAAGTTGAATAAGAGTGGCAAGAGTGGACATCCTTGTCTTGTTCCTGATCTCAGTGGAAATGCTTTCAGTTTTTCACCATTGAGTATGATGCTTGCTGTGGGTTTGTCATATATGGCCTTTATTATGTTGAGGTAAGTTCCCTCTATGCCCATTTTCTGGAGAGGTTTTGTCATAAATAGGTGTTGAATTTTGTCAAAAGCTTTTTATGCATCTATTGAGATGATCATATGGTTTTTTTCCTTAATTTGTTAATGTGGTGTATCACATTGATTAATTTGCATATATTGAAGAATCCTTGCATTCCTGGGATAAACCCCACTTGATCATGGTGTATGATCCTTTTAATGTGCTGTTGGATTCTGTTTGCTAATATTTTGTTTAGGATTTTGCATCTATGTTCATCAGTGATATTGGCCTGGAGTTTTCTTTTTTTGCGATATCTTTTTCTGGTTTTGGTATCAGGGTGACGGTGGCTTTGTAGAATGAATTTGGGAGTGTTTCTCCCTCTGCAATTTTTTGGAAGAGTTTGAGAAGGATCGGTGTTAGCTCTTATCTAAATGGTTGATACAATTCGCCTGTGAAGCCATCTGGTCCTGGACTTTTGTTTGTTGGAAGATTTTGTAATTACGGTTTCAATTTCATTATTTGTGAAAGGTCTGTTTATATTTTCTAATTCTTCCTGGTTCAGTCTTGGAAAATTGTACCTTTCCAAGAATTTGTCCATTTCTTCGTGGTTGTCCATTTTATTGGCATATAGGTGTTTGTAGTGTTCTCTTATAATCCTTTGTATTTCTGCAGTGTCAGTTGTGATTTCTCCTTTTTCATTTCAAATTTTATTGATTTGCATCCTCTCCCTTTTTTTCTTGATGAGTCTGGCTAAGGGTTTATCAATTTTGTTTATTTTCTCAAAGAACCAGCTTTTAGTTTTATTGATCTTTGCTATTGTTTTCTTCATTTCCATTTCATTTATTTCTGCTCTGATCTTTATGATTTCTTCCTTCTACTGACTTTGGGTTTTCTTTGTTCTTCTTTCTCTAGTTGCTTTAAGTGTAGGATTGGATTGTTTATTTGAGATTTTTCTTGCTTCTTGAGGTGAGATTGAATTGCTATAAACTTCCCTCTTAGAACTGCTTTTGCTGCATCCCATAGGTTTTGGGTTGTCATGTTTTTGTTCTCATTTGTTTCTATGTATTTTTAAATTTCTTCTTGGATTTCTTCAGTGATCTCTTGGTTGTTTAGTAGTGCACTGTTTAGCCTACATGTATTTGTGTTTTTTTCAGTTTGTTTCCTGTAATTGATTTCCAGTCTCATACGTTGTGGTTAGGAAAGATGCTTGACATAATTTCACTTTTCTTCAATTTTCCTAGGCTTGTTTTGTGACCCAAGATGTGATCTACCCTGGAGATTGTTCCATGTGCACTTGAGAAGAAAGTGTATTCTGCCACTTTTTGGTGTAAAGTTCTATAAATATCAATTAAATCTATCTGGTCTATTGTGTCATTTAAAGTTTGTGTTTCCTTATTTATTTTCTGTTTGGATGATCTGTTCATTGGTGTAAGTGGGGTGTTAAAGTCCCCTACTATGATTGTGTTACTGTCAATTTCTCCTTTCATTGTTGTTAGCATTTACCCTATGTACTGATGTGCTCCTATGTTGGGTGCATAAGCATTTATAATTGTTATATCTTCTTTTTGGATTGATCCTTTGGTCATTATGTAGTGTCCCTTCTTATCTCTTGTAACATTCTTTATTTTAAAGTCTATTTTATCTGATACGAGTATTGCTACTCCAGCTCTCCTTTGATTTCCATTTGCATGGAATATCTTTTCCCATCCATTCACTTTCAGTCTGTATGTGTCCCTAAGTCTGAAGTAGGTCTCTTGTAGACAGCATATATATGGGTCTTGTTTTTGTATCCATTCAACCAGTCTGTGTCTTTTGGTTGGGGCATTTAATCCATTTACATTCAAGGTTGTTATTGATATGTATGTTCCTATTACCATTTTCTTAATTGTTTTGGGTTTGTTTTTGTGGATCTTTTTCTTCTCTTGTGTTTCCTGCCTAGAGAAATTTCTTTAGCATTTGTTGTAAAGCTGGTTTGGTGGTGCTGAATTCTCTTAGCTTTTGCTTCTCTGAAAAGCTTTTGACTTCTCCATCGAATCTGAATGAAATCCTTTCTGGGTAGAGTAATCTTGGTTGTAGGTTTTTCTTTTTCATCACTTTAAGTATATCCTGCCCCTCCCTTCTGACCTGTAGCGTTTCTGCTGAAAAATCAGCTGATCACCTTATGGGGATTCCTTTGTATGTTATTTTTTGTTTTCCCCTTGCTGCTTTTAATATATTTTCTTTGAATTTAATTTTTTTTAGTTTGATTAATATGTGTCTTGGTGTGTTTTTTCTAGGGTTTATCCTGTATGGGACTCTCTGTGCTTTCTGGACTTGGGTGACTATTTCCATCCCCACGTTAGGGAAGTTTTCGACTATAATCTTTTCTAATATTTTCTCAGACATTTTCTTTTTCTCTTCTTCTTCTGGGACCCCTATAATTTGAATCTTGGTGCACTTAGTGTTGCCCCAGAGGCCTCTGAGATTATCTTCAATTCTTTTCATTCTTTTTTCTTTATTCTACTCCTCGGCAGTTATTTCCACCATTTTGTTCTCCTGCCTTACTTATTCGTTCACTTATTCGTTCTCCTGCCTCAGTTATTCTGTTATTGATTCCTTCTAGGGTATTTTTCATTTAAGTTATTGTGTTGTTCATCTCTGTTTGTTCTTTAGTTCTTCTAGATCTTTAAACATTTCTTGTATTTTTCTCAATCCGTGCCTCCATTCTATTTCCAAGATTCTGGATCATCTTTACTATCATTACTCTGAATTCTTTTCAGGTAGATTGCCTATTTCCTCTTCATTTATTTGGTCTTGTGGGTTTTTACCTTGCTTCTTCATCTGTGACATATTTTTGTGCCATCTTATTATTATTATTTTTTTAATGAGTGGGATTGTGTTCCTATCTTACTGCTTGTTTGGCCTGAGGCTTCCAACACTGGAGTTTGTAGGCTATTGGGTAGAGCTGGGTCTTGGTCCTGCAATGAGGAACTCCATGAGACCTCACTCCGATGAATATTCCCTGGGGTCTGAGGTTCTCTTTTAGTCCAGTGGTTCGGACTTGGAGCTCCCACCACAGGAGCTTTGGCCCGACCCCCAGCTCATGAACCAAGATCCTGCAAGCTGCGTGGGGTGGAAAAAAAAAAAAAAAGAGAGAACAATAACAAAGTAAAAGATAGAATTAGACTAGGAAACTAACAGATATGTTAGAAAGAATATAATAGTAAAAATATAGATGAATCAACAGCTGGAAGGTACATCAGTACCACAACAGTAAAAAAGAGGAGGAGGGAAAAGAAATGTAAAAAATAGGGGAAAAGGACTTGGCTGTGGAGGGCGGGGCCTAAGCAAGGGCGATGTTTGGGCAGTAGGTGGGCCTATGCTTAGTACCCACAGGGCTGGAAAAGGCCCTGGGGACTCTGCAGGGTGGAGCTTAGGCTCAAGGAACAGAAGGGGCCCAGACTGCCCCCAGCCCTGGTCTCAGAGGGCAGGGGACCTCACCTGGGAGCCCAGCAGGCTTCCTGGCCTCGAGTGAGTGAGGCAATCACCCTCCACTCCTCTCCCACCCCTCCCAGAGGACCCCTTCCACCTACCTCTCCTGTTCTCCCCTTGGCCTCCTTCTTATGCTCCCAAGGACCCACGTGACCTGGAGGGGGTTTGGAGGGCAGGGGATTTGCCTGAGAGTTCAGTAGGCTCCCCGGCCCCAAGTGGGCTGGGCAATCACCCTCCACTTCTCTCCCGCTCCTCTCAGAGGGCCCCCCCGCCTGCCTCTCCTGATCTCCCCAGCCTCAGGGGTGCCGATCTTGTCTGGCCTCCACTTCTCCTCCCCCCTCAGTCCCTCTACTTCCTACTGCTTCACTTTGGGGTTCCTCCCATCTCCTTGGGCGGCAGAGTTCCCCACCAGTGGCCGGCAGGTGCCCTAGTTGTGGGGAAATTCTAACTCTAACTCTGCATTTTCCCACACCACCATCTTGGCTGCACCTCCTTGCTTATTTATTTTACATATTGTAGTTTATATCCATTAATCCCATCCTCTTAATTTATTCCTCCCCTCCTCCCTTTTCCCTTTGGTAACCATAAGTTTGTTTTCTAAGCCCATGAGTCTGTTTTTGTATATATATTCATTTGTATTATTTTTCAGGTTCCACGTATAAGCGATACCATATGATATTTTTCTTTGTCTGACTTACTTCACTTAGTATGACATTCTCTAGGTCCATCCATGTTGCTGCAAATGGTAATATTTTGTTCTTTTTTATGGCTGAACAATATTCCATCATATATCTATATCTATATCTATATCTATATCTATATCTATATCTATACCTATATCTATACCACACCTTCTTAAACCAATTGTCTGTCAACGGACACTTGGGTTGTTTCCATTTCTAGGCTATTGTAAATAGTGCTGCTATGGATATTGGGGTGAACGTATCTTTCTGAATTAGAGTTTTCATCTTTTTCACATATACACCCAGGAATGGCATTGCTGGATCATATGGCAACTCTATTTTTAGTTTTTTAAGGAACCTCCATACTGTTCTCCATAGTGGCTGCACCAATTTACATTCCTGCCAACAGTGTAGGAGGGTGAGAAGAAATTTTAATGTAAATGTGGCATCCATCCTACAACACAAGCATGACTATTCACTTTCACACAGGGAAACTGAGGCTCGGTGAGTTCGGTGGCTGCCCAGGGCCACACAGCCATGTATCAAGTGCACAGGAGAAATTCTCAGAGGTCTAACTCTACAGCCTGCATGTCTTCTTCTTCCCCACATTATTCATTCCTGTGATTTATTTCCCTTCTCTTAAAAGAGAGTAACTTTCCTTAGCAAAAATGGAAAGAGCAACCACTTGCAAGATTTTAGAAATAACACATTTCCTGAAAGTTCTGAACTCTGGAAAAGCACTTCAGTCCCAAATTCAGAGCTGCAGGGACTGTGGCATTCACAAAAGTGGTTTCCACACCATTTAGAAAAATATCGTTGGTGAGATAACTGCCCTGCCGTGGGGAATGAAAGGAGATGAACTGGAAATTCTTCACCCTGGAAAAAATGAATTGCCCATTTGGAAGGAAAACCAAAAGAAAGAAAGCCCTATTATGAAAAACAAAATAAAGCAAAACAAAACAGAAAATGACAAATGTTGGTGAGAATGTGCAGAAATAGGAACACTTGTGCCCTGCTGCTGGGAATGTAAAATGGTGCAGCCACAATGCAAAACAATATGGTGGTTACTCAAGAAACTTAACATAGAATTACCATATGATCCAGCAACTCTGCTGCTGGGTATGTAACCAAAAGAATCAAAAACAGGGTGTCAAAGAGATATTTTCTGCTCATTATCCACAATAGCCAAAAGGTGGAAGCAACCCAAGTGTCTATTATCAGATGAGTGGGTAAACAAAATGTGGTATATACATCTATTGGAATATTACCCAACGCTAAAAAAGGAAGAAAATTCTGACACATGGTATACCATGGATGAACTTTGAAGACATTATGCTCAGTGAAATAAGCTGGACACACAAGGGACAAATACTGTGTGATTCCACTTGTATGAGGTCCTTAGAGGAGTCAAATTTATAGAGACAGAAGGTAGAATGGTGTTTGCCAGGGGCTGGGCCAAGAGAGTATGGACAATTAGTCTTTAACGGTCATGGAATTTCAGTTTAGGATGATGAAAAAGTCTAGAGATGGATGGTAGTGAGGAGTGCACAACAATGTGAATGTACATAATGTCATTAAGCCGTATACACTTAAGACATGGTTAAAATGGTGAATTTCATGTTATGTAAATTTTACCACAATTAAAAGAAAGAAAAGCAAGAAAGGAAGCCCTGTGTGACTGAAAATCCACTATTCACAGTGGTCGGGGTCCCGTGAAGACTGTATCTGGGAGAACTTGCCCGAGCTTACGGCTGCCTCCTCTTGGAACCATTTATACAGTGTGGTCCAACCTCTCACAGCATCAGTTACCCTGGTGTTCCTTCCCCCATTCCAGTCTCACAACCTAATTAAGTGTGCCCAGATCTGGAAGCTCCTAGGGAAGGATGGATGATGGTGGCCATTGGTCACAGAGACCAGGACGTGAAGATGGCCTCACTGTGAAGCATCACCTTCAGAGGGAACTTGGTAGAGCCAGGAAAATGCCAGAAGCATGCTCTGGCAGAAGGAGGGGTATGGAACTCAGATGGAAACGGAGGTAATAATCACACCGGAGTTTCCAAAGTTATCCAAGACTCCGCTTCAATGCCAGTTGTATTTAACCTTCTTTTAAACATTTCGCCGTCCCCTCTTAAGCCTGTTTGAGATAAACCCGTCTCTCCAAGGAAGAGAGAAAATCATTTCGCTTGACTGAAAGCAGCAGGATGTCACCAAAGCCCCTGAGCTGTAGCTGTCTGCCAGCCTGGTTTGAGACTGTGATCTTCAGTTAGAAAGAGCCATCAGCAACTTTCAGGGTTTCATTTCAAGCGCTTTGTTCAGTAAGGGGCATCCTCTTTCTTATCCTTCTTTCTCCTTAACCAGCCTCTTACATCATGTCCCTTAAAAGAAGAGGATGTTCCATGTCCGGCGCGTGTGAGCACCTGGCAGACACCTGTCGGCGCTGACTGTACTTTGCAAACCGGACATCACCTGCCGAGGCAGAACACGTCTCCACGGGGAACCTGCCTTCTGTCAGGGCGGCCAATGGAAGAGAGGGGCTGGCGCTGAAGATCCAGGACACTTTGGCTGTTGGGAGGAGGCAGGAGCAGTAGCAAATCCAGAACTCGGTTGTGTTCCCTCTGGGGAGACGTGTGGCTGGACAGAAGCTACTGCTTAACCTGTAGGGACGAAGACTTACCTGTGGGAGAGGGCAGGTGGAAAAAGAGCCGCTTCTACGTGTGATGGAGCATTTACAGCTACAGGTGCTCTGTCCCTTGACTGTGCACAGTCTCCCAGCCCTAACTCTATCCGGACTGTGAGGGAGGACTGTCGGGCTTTTGATTGTCCTCCTGTCCTGGCTCCCTTGTGCTGCTGACCTGCGAATGTGAAGCTGAGGTCTGAGCCTGCCCTTCCCATGAGGTCCTGACGCTGCCTTGCTCACTATTACTCTTTCTCGCCACCATCAATTCCTTAGTCAGGAGCCAGACCACCTGGGTTCAAATCCCACATCCCTAGGCCTGAGGGTTGACCAAAGAGCAACTCCTGGGGGCGAGGGCAGGCTGGGTGTGCTCTGAGGCCCCCGCGGCGCTGGGCAGAGGTGGGCCCACCCCGCTCCATCGTCTGGGAGCTGACCCAAGTCCGCCTGCTGTTGATTTCCCTGGTTGGCTTCGTTAATTCATCCCACATGTTTCCTCGCTGGCTGGTGATAGGAAACTCCAGTGTCAGGTTGCGCCTGAGACGGAGTCAGAGCGGCTTCCCCTGACATCTCTGTGATCCTGGGCAGATGTGCGTCCAGGGCAGGGCGGCATGACCACCGGGCCACGGGAAGCCTGTGCCAGAATGAAGCGCATGCGTGGGCTGAAGGGCTCGCCAGGCACCTTTGGAAGGGCGCTCCGTGTGTTAAACCTTCTAGCATCTGAGGACGGAGCAGCCCAGGCCATGTCGTCCACCTGTGGCAGCACAGACCTTTGTTCCTGGTTGCTGCCTTGCAGTTGTGAGTACAGATTTTTATAAGTCCCATCAAGTGCAAGTGCAGCTTTACACACACTGCCATCTTCTATCTACTATGCTCACAGAATCTTGCAAAGTGGGTCAGTAATAGCCTCACTCCCATTTTACCAAGGAAGAAACTGGGATCCCGAGAAGCCAGGTAGCTTGCTTCCAGTCACCCAGCCAGGAAGCAGCAAAGCCTTGAACTTGGAGGCTGTGCACTTTCCTCGTACTGCAGAGATGTGGGTCGATTTTGCAGAGCCGAGAGAGAGGGTGAGAGGGAGACAGACAGACACAGAGACAGAGAGAGCGCTGAGGGATCCAGGAGGATCCAATAGAGGATCTCCGCCTGGCTCTTGCTTCTGTCCAGCTGGCCTGTCCTCACTTGGTCATGCACCAACTCCCATGGAAAATTCAAAGTCCAGTGTAGCTGTCACCACCACCGAGAAGCCTTCCTAACTACAACCCTGTGCCCTAGCTGCTCTTAAATAAAATTCATCATGCTGCTAACGTAGTTTGTACCTGCTTCTGTAGTTGTGATGTTTTGGGCTCATTGCTTGTTTAAGGATTTGCCTTCTCTACAGATATGTGGGCCTCCTGAGTGCAGGGACTAGGTCTATCACCTTTGATTTAATAGTACTTAGTAAAATACTGGTGTAGAGCAGAAACTCAATCAAGATTAGGGGAAGGAAAGAAGGGAGTAAGAGAGGGAAGGAAGGGGGAGAGAGGAAGGAATAAAGGAAGGAAGGAAGGAAGGAACCCAACCTAGTTGGCTTTTTCTGTAGTTACAAACTTAAAAGAAATCTTCAAAGTGCATGAGCTGCTCAGCAGGACTGCACCACGTCAGAGGAGGTTTTTCTGGTCTTAACGGTCTGCTCTCCGCCCCCGGGCCCCCACCTCCTTCCACACACACTCACACACACACGCACTCACACTCACACTGCCACAGTTTCAACTGTGAGGAACACAAATCAATTTTAATAGGCCTCATTTCCCTTCCCATCAAAACTTAGAGAAATTTAATGAAATTCCCTTTAATTTCTCTTTAGTGAAACTTGTGGGTGACGTTTCAATTATTCAGGCCCATTTATAGGTCTATAACCATCATTCCTCTCTTTTTGTTTCCTCCTCTGGGAAGCATTGCTATTTATGCATAAAAGTGTGTGTGTCTGTGTGTGTAGCATCAAGAAATAATTACTTTTTTTCCAAAACTGGTTTCTTAAAGCATCTTTGAAACTATTCCCCTGTTACTTCTTTTCTAAAATAGAAGCTGTGGTCAAAACCTGCAAGAGAAATAAAATCCTTGGGATTAGAAATAGTGTTAGTTGTAAGCACATACTGTCATTTCTATAAGTCATGTCTCAAGACAAGCTCAAATGGGTTCGAATGTTTATCGCGGTTCTCATGCTGGCATTCGAATCCATCTATCTGTAAGTGAGCAGAAAATATTACCTAGTTCATGATCATACAGTTTCAACATTCTATGTTCTGGGCATTACTCTAAGTTCTAATGCTGTGGTAAGATAGACACGATCATTGGCTTCATGACACTTTCATTCTGTGATGAGAAAAAATTTTGTGAAAGCAGAAATAAGCAAAGAAACAGATACATGCAATAATTAGGAAGTGCGATAAGTGCTGTTAAGAAATAATCTGAGGACCAAGACAGAAAATCGTGGATGTGGGTGACCTCTCTCAGATTAGGTGGACAGGAAGGCTGCTGTGAGCTGAGGCCAGAAGAACAAGGAAAAGAGAGTTCAAGACCCAGGAACAGCATGTGCAAAGGGCCTGGGGTATAAAAGAGCTTAGTATGTTCTAGAACTTGGCAGAAAGCCAGTAAGGCTGTAACCAAATGGCTAAAGCAGAGGTGGCATAGGTGAGATGGGAGAAAGATGAAGTGGCCAGACCATGACCTTGTGGGCTGGGGCAAAACAACTGAATTTCATCCAAAGTTCAGTGGAACGCCATTGAGTATTCTAAGCCAAGGAGTGGCATGTGCCATTTTATATGTTAAGAAGCTCTGTGGTGAGTGGAGGGGGTGGGCAAAATGGAAGTTAGGGGTCCTGCTAGGAGACTGAAAGGAGAATCCAGAGGAGTGTTAATGAGGACCCAGAAAGACTAATGATGATGACTACAGCCCATAGCTCCATGGCACTTGCTCTGTGCCCTGTGCTTGAGTGCTCTGTAGACACTGACAGATTTAATCCTCATAACACTCCTGTGAGATCAGTTCTACTTTCTACCTCCATTTTACAGAGTAGGAAACTGGGGCACAGACAAGTTAAATAACTTGCCAAGGTCAAGCATCACTTAGTAAGTGTAAAGCAGGGATACGCATGCTAGCAGCCTGGCCCACAGCTAAGAGTTGATGGTTGGAGGGAGAAGTGACCCTGCATGGCGACTTAGTGGGCAGGTGGGTAAAGGAGAGAGAGGCACCAGGGAGGTGGTGACTTGGACGCTGGGGTAGATGGTGCTGGAGAAAGCATGAGTCCATCTTTCGTCTGTGCTACAGACAGAACAGCAACCTAGAAGGGCCCGTCCTACCGCTTGTGTGGCACTGAGAGAACCGCTTGGAATCCCGTTTCCCAGTTTGATCTGTGCAGACTGGGGTTTCCCAGCCAGCGTTGGCAAGCGTATGTGTCACATGAAAATTTCACTGGAATGTCACCGGGATTACAACCCTGCCCTTCTGACCTCCCAGGGATATCGTGAACATCAAATGAGATAATGAGAGGCAGCCTGGAGGAGTGAGAAGCCAGAAGGCTTGAGCTGAAGTTCCCTCCCTGTCTTTGTACCCTTGTGGGAAGTTAGCTAATGTCACTGTACCTCAGTTTCCCCATGGTGAACTAGGGACCAAAATACCCTATCCAAGAAACAAAAAGGCTGGTGTCTCTGAAATGCTGTGGTTGAGGGGAAGAGTGGTAATAAATGAGGCTGAAGTGACCATATCATATAACACACATAGAGTTTGACTTTATTTTAGGTGAAAAGAAACCATTGGAGGATTTGAAGCGGGAGATGATGTCATTTGAATGAACTTCTTGAAGACCCTTCTTGCTACTGGCTGGAGATAGGGACTGAGGTGGAGCAAGCTGGGGGAGGGCAACACAAGTTAGGAGCCCGTCATCCAGACCAGAGGTGCAGAGCGGGTGGAGAGAGTTTGGGATACACTCTGAGGACAAAGGCAAAAGGACCATTGATGGATTAGACATGGGTAATGAGAGAAAGCAAGGAGCTGAGAAAGACACATACGTTTTGACTGGATATAAGGAAGCTCTCGGATTAAATAAACTCTTTGCTTCAGATTCTCATAAACCTGAGTTGTCTTGTGAAACTGCAATCAACAGGGACCATTTATCTGTCCACCTCCAGGGTAGTTCAGCCATCAACATCAGCAAGACCTACTCAGAACAAGAGTTTGGGGAGCGAGAGATGGACCAAAGAAATAAGGAAACTTGTGGAGTAGAAGTGGGAAGAATGTTCCAGCTTCTTTTCCTCTTGTCTTTTCATTGAGATGATTACTAACATCTCTTCGTATCTGTGGGCAAAGCCAGAAGTAAAGAAAAAAGCCCTGAAATATTGATCCTTACATCCATTTCAATTTCCCTTCCCCTGTCATTTCCAGGAGTATCCCACCATGTGGGGTCATAGAGAAGCAGAGAATGGAAGATGGTGGAGAAACAGTAGGGCAGGCGGGAGAGGAAGCCAGAATTTACACTCAAGAGGGAGTAGAGGAACGACGGAGTTCACTTCTTTCTGCCCCTCTTCCAACCTCACATATCTGGCTTGGGGTTACTTTTACATCCACAATGGATGACCGAATTGAAAGACGTACACCGAGAAGAAATGCTGACATAAAAAGACTCCAGAACTTCATCCCTCCAGCCTTGCTGCTCTGCCCCAAGTTAACCCTGAAACAAGAAAACAGGCTTTAGTGGAGCACTTATTACAAGGTTTCATAATCTCCTATTTGACAGCAGCTGGTGGTAAAAAGTGTGGAGTCTACCGGATCTGATTATTCAACAGATGGTTCTGTTTTCAAATTTACTCCAAATGTTCAGATGCTTTTTCATTAAATTCATATTTCCCATCTGATACTACCCCTGGGGCTGAGCTTTAATCTGGGTTGTAGTTTGTAAGTTTTTAAAGTTTTCTTTGAATCTCCCAATAGAAGGAGAATTCCCAAACACTACAGGCGTCCCAGGGGCCGGACAATGACCGCACATGAATACAGGAGGATTGTTGCCCGAGGCAGGTCTTGCCTCAATCAAACCTCCTGCCAGAGGTGGACTCGGATATGCCCTATTTGGAGAAGCCTGAAAACCCAGTTCAAATGACCTTGAGATTTGAACAGTGTGTTCCTTTCCTGGGGCAGCACATGTTAGCACATCAAAATTCTTAGCAGCAAATTAAAACTCCTTTAGCAGAGAATAAAGGCACTAAGTTACTGTGTTACTGGCCCATTATGTGTCTCTAATTGTGTCACCTCACTCCTCAGTGGGGTTTTATGTTCATTATTTCCAGGTCCTTTACCCACTGCTGCACGGTAATGGTCTTCCTATTCTTTCCCTCCACTCCAGCTGCCTACAGCTGTCAACCACCCACTCCGGCTTTGCCTTTCTAGTGTTTTCATCTTCCTGCCAGCATTAGGAAATTTAATTCCGAACAAAAAATGGTTCCCCGAGCCTCCTTTTCTTTATGAAGTTCTGGTTTCTTTCATCATTTAGAATCCTCCCCAGTTCTCCGAGTACCTGTTCCTAGTGATGTCCAATATGGCCTTTGCTCTGCCCAAGTGCACGTTCCTTGTGGACACGGGAAAGAGAACAAAAGCTTCAGAAGGTGGGATGTGCTCCAGAGCTAGGGCGGTGCTAGGGAGAGAGAGAGAGCTGGTTTGGAGACCCGGTTCTGAGTCGCTGTGTGGCACATCTCTAGGGACCACTATTCACAGAGAAAATAAGGTGGCTGGTGACTTCTGCAGCTATAAGGTAATGAAGCCGAGGGCCCCTGGAGATGTACAAAGCAATGGCCCTCCCACCAATGAGCTCTGGGAATTGGACCATTTACTTCCCATCTCCAGGGTTCCATTTTCTCATCTGACGAAGATGCTTTGTACGTAATGACTACCAAGGTCATTTCTGCTGTTGTTTTTAAGGCCACTGTAAGGAAAAGACCCATCCCCTGTTCCCTGTGTGTGTACCTCTTATATAAATATTGGGCAGGAGCAGCTGCATAATTTGCAGGGCCCAGTGCAAAACGAAAATGTTCACTGACTATTAAGAAGTTGAAGACAGTGACTGCAGAACATTAAACGAAGCATGGTGCCCTTCTGAGCGGGGGGCCTTGTGTGACTGCCCAGGTCAGATGCCTGTGAAGCTGGCCCTGATGCCACCACTACCATGGTACCATGTATAGTTTACTGGGGCAAGTCATGCCCACTTGAGAAGGCATGGTTTTCTCGGAAAGGAGGGATTTCCTGAGTCAATCAAGTGAATATAGATGGATCCTCAGATAGAAAGCCAGATACTAAAAGATACCTCCTAAGTTTCTTTGTTCTGGTTGTAGGTCCCTGGGTTGAGATGTCAAGGAACTTGTGCCACTGGAGGGTGGTGGTTTCCACGTGATGCCCCCCACATAAAGGCAGGCCTGAAACTTGGATAGGATCAGGTCTATGACCATTGAGGGCAATTAATATTTGCAAAGTGGATTCTCTAATTTTATATCATTTTCTGGGTTTATTTCTGTACAAATGCAGGGAAAGTGTTATTCAGCAGAAATATCCTTAGAAATACACTGTACCATGTGGAAGAAATTCTTTGATAAATTTCTAGAGGTGGAGGATGTGATCCCAAGGGTATGTGCAAATAGCAGAAGATGGTCGCTAAACTGCTATGCATGAGACAAGGAAAGGAACTTGTGTGGCTCCTGGGGAGATGTGGTGTTAAGAGACCACAAGGAGTGGGAAATGAGAGATAAGCGGCGAAGCATGGGCATTTGCTCCAGGGCAAGATGGTGAGATACCTACTGGCCCCAAAGGAGAACTTGGGGATAAAAAATGTTCAAGAAGGGATTTTTCACTTATTTGAAAATGTAATGTAAGCCCTCACTTCCCCTGGGCTCCTGTATAGACTCTTCAGTAGTCTAGATTGTGTGGTGCTGTGTTGTGTGTACGTGTGAGTGTGCATCCTCTTTTGAGAATGTGAATAGATGCTGATTTCTGTGTTTTGTCTGATTCAGTGCAAAGGCAGAAGCAGCATCTGTGAACAGGACACCTGGCGCAGAAGGGACCTGAGGCTGTAGGGTCCTGACAAGTTTCTGGACTTTCCCAGGTCGTGGTAATTGGCCACAGAGGGGACCTAGCAGGTGGTTTAAAGGAATTTTTTCTAGAACAAAACGATAGGGAGAACTTCAGCTTACATCTGCATTTTCTTTCCTTTTGTTATTCCTGAGCCTTTAGAAAAGTCTTGTTTAAACATTCCAACATGGTCTCAAGCTCCAGTACAGACTATGAAGGAAGGCTCACTTTTGGTCTACACTTGGACCAAAAGTGAAATGGGGAAGAAGGGCCCCTTTCCACCTCCTCAGGTGATCAGGGTAGTGGCAATTGTTCTTAGTGAGAGAGATGTTCATGAGGACGGTGGATTTGGGGTATAAGCGTCATGGTTACAAGATCCAACTTCCCTACTCCCACTGGAATACAGAGGTCATTTCTTCACTGTCAACCTTGAATCATCTAGGGTTTTATTTTATTTTAAAAAGACATCTGGACTTCCCTGGTGGCGCAGTGGTTAAGAATCCGTCTGCCAATATGGGCACATGCGTTCGAGCCCTGTTCTGGGAAGATCCCACATGCTGTGGAGCAACCAAGCCCGTGCGCCACAACTACTGACCCTGTGCTCTAGAGCCCGCAAGCCACAACTACTGAGCCTGCATGCCACAACTACTGAAGCCCGCGTGCCCTAGAGCCCATACTCCGTAACAAGAGAAGCCACCACAATGAGAAGCCTGTGCACTGCCATGAAGAGTAGCCTCCGCTCGCCACAACTAGAGAAAACCTGCGCACAGCAACGAAGACCCAACGCTGCCAAAAAATTAATTAATTAATTAATTAATTTTTTAAAAAAGTAAGTAAAAGAAAAGATATCTAATGTCCTTGGATCCATCTGTTGTATATTCATCTACCTCACCTGTTTGCCGTTTGGGAACCATAATAAGGGCTATATTCTGGGCAGATATATTTCTGAGCATTCTGGAATTCCATAAATCTTAAATTACACCATGATCCATGTCTGAGGAAGCTTCCCCCTAAAATAGAAATGCTGTTAGAGATCCCACAGGGTTAATAGTTTAAAAAGTCGATAAATGAATAAAAATGCAATTTAGTCATTAAAATTTAAGAAACTCTGCTCGTGCTTCTCATTTACTCAGTTATGTTCTCAGAACTCATTTTCACATTGTATTTAATGTGGGCTTTGTTGAAAGCTTCTTCCATCTGTGTAAGATGCTAATTCAGGGAACCAAGTGAATGGGCTCTTTGGTGTAGGGAAAAGTACCTCCCATAACAGACAGTTTCTTGAGAATGGTGTTTCCGTCAATGTTCTCAGAAATTCACAGAAACTAATTCAAATATAAGGAGAAATCTGATGGACTTGCAAAGGCAGGAAATGAGTAAAACCAGCTTACATGGGCATTGGGAATGGAGAGTCACAAACTGAGGCAAGACCTCTGGAATAATGCCTTCAGTCTCTCATTGGGCTGGATGAGAAGAACTACCTTTCAAGTTCCAGCCTTGGTCTATTTATATTTTCTCTGAATCCCCTTCTCCTAGATAGCATCATGTCTCTGTTGTGGTTCATGGCCAATAACCTCTATTGGCCATAGGTAGGTCTAAATTACCTATGCGGGGTGCTGAGGAGACCACCGTGCTATGCAGTGAGAGCTATAGGGTTCAGATTTGCTTGTGGTGGTTTCACCTGCGGTTGGTGGGGACACAGCTGAAGCTATGCACCTTAGGAGGTCGGGGAGCTTTATTAATTCTTGGGAAGATAATGCAGCAGGCGCTGAAGGAACCCAAATGCCATCAGGCTGAGACTGAGCAGAGACAGAAGTTGGAGAGGAGAGGACTTTTGAGTTTATGTGTTTAACTTTTTGTACTTTGAGCTTTAAAAAGGGACTTCGTTTGGGGTTTAACTTTTAGGTTTTTATTTCACTAGGAATTGAATAATTAGAGGCAGTTTCTGTTACATAACTTGGAATCGTCCTCATTGTATTAGTTGCGTTCATTGTATAACCTCTGGAAAGCTCTACTGGATCGTGTGTCTGGGCATGACTGGAGGTGGGAAATAGACTAGAGCGTGATTCTTTGGCCCATGAGGAAATTGGTCTTAGAGGTAATAAATGTCCTCTTCCAACCTAGAGCTTTCCGGGGGCAACAGTTGAATGACTTACTTCGGAGATCCAGGAGAGCATATTAACAGCGGTAGGAATCAGAAGGCAGGGTGACTAACTGTCCTGGTTTTCCTGGGACTGAGGGGGTTCCTGGGATATGGGGCTTTCAGTGCTAAAATCCGAGGTAAATCGGGACAGTTGGTCAACCTACTTAAAGGAGGGAGCAGCCTGGCTCTGAAGCGTGGCTGGGCTTTTCTCCCGGATAGCAGTGATGATAAAGATGGGGAGGAGACGGCTTCCTCTGGTCCACAGGCCTTGCTGCCTTGCAGCATGGTCGTCTCAGGGTGGCTGGACTTCTGAGATGGTGGCTAGTTTTTTAAAGGGGAAAGAAAAAGCTACCAGTTGTTCTAAGATCTAGGCTTGAAAGTTCCAAAACGTGACTTCCACCACATTCTTTTGGTCAAAGTAGAGATGCAACCACCCTAACTTTAAGAGGAGAGGAAAAAGTCCCCAATTCTTGATAGATGAAGCAGCATGTACATGCAACAAGGGAAGATGTGAATGATGGACATCTCTGGAGACCATCTGCAACAAATATGATTTTGGAAATGATGAGGCACATAGGAATGTAAAATATGAATGTAAAGACACATTATATGCCAGGTCTATCTACCTGGAGGTAAGTAAGATAATTTGTGTCCTTAAGAATTTATGGGCTTCCCTGGTGGCACAGTGGTTGAGAATCTACCTGCCAATGCAGGGGACACGGGTTCAAGCCCTGGTCTGGGAAGATCCCACATGCCGCGGAACAGCTAGGCCCGTGAGCCACAACTACTGAGCCTACGCGTCTGGAGCCTGTGCTCCGCGACAAGAGAGGCCCGCGCACCGTGATGAAGAGTGGCCCCCGCTCGCCGCAACTAGAGAAAGCCCTCGCACAGAAATGAAGACCCAACACAGCCATAAATAAAATAAAAAAATAAATAAATAAATAAAATTTATATTCTAGAAGGAGCGATACACACATGCAATTCAGCATGATTTATGTGTGTGTGTAAATATCACACATACATATATTTACACATATGTATATGTAAGGCACAGAAGTAGTATAGAAATTAGTGATTTTTTTTCTATTTAGGGGTGGTAGAAAATAGCCAGATTTCATAAACAATCTAGGCGATTTGAGGGATGAATAGGAGTTTACGTGGTATACAAGGAGGGTTAGAACATCCCAGGCTCATGGAAATCATGTACAGAGTTTCAGGAATTCAAGAGTGCATGATTTGCACTTTAAGACCCGAGTGTGAGTCGGTGTGGAGCGTGAGATGAAGAGGAAGCAGCCTGTAGGGAACATAACACGGAGAACCTCGTCTGCCGTGTTGTAGAACTGGTTTATTTTAAAGTGAGTGACTGAATTAATTTCAGTTATTTTCAAGCTTACTCTGACAGCAGTAAATCATAGTAATAATAACTAATACTTAATAAGTATATACTTTTCCCAGGCACTATTCTAAATACTTTGAAGTTATTTGGTATCACAAGAATCCTAAAAAGAAAGTTACCATTATTATCACCCCATTTTACACTTGAGGAAATTGAGGCCCAGAGAAGACAAATCACTCGCTCAGTATCACACAGCTGGTAAAGGGCTGAGCCTAGCTTTGAACAGGGGCAGTCTGTCCCCTTAACCACCATGCTCTATTGCCATTTACTTTACGGCAGATAGCTTGGTGTCCGGAGTGGCTGGAGATATTCCTACCCCTTAGGAGACCATTGGAATAATGCTGATAAGGGTTATGATATCCTGGAAAAGGGCAGCAATTGTGGAAAGAAGTGACCCAGATGAATCCCAAAGCTGTTAAGGGAACACAGATAATGGAATTCAGTGAAGAACTGAATATGGCTCGTAAGGGAAGAAAACCCGAGGATGACTTCCAAGTTTTGGTTTGGGTGAGCTGATCAATGGTGGTGCCATTATCAAGATTAAGAAACAGGAGAGGATTTAGACCTGCATCTCATCCTACAAAACTTTTTTTTTTTTTTAAAGAAATAGGTCATTTCAAATTTCCTTTTTATTTATTTATTATTTTTGGCTGTGCTGGGTCTTTGTTTCTGTGCGAGGGCCTTCCCCACTTGCGGCAAGTGGGGGCCACTCTTCATCGCGGTGCGCGGGCCTCTCACTATCACGGCCTCTCCTGTTGCAGAGCACAGGCTCCAGACGCGCAGGCTCAGTGGTTGTGACTCATGGGCCCAGTTGCTCCGCTGCATGTGGGATCCTCCCAGACCAGGGCTCGAACCCGTGTCCCCTGCATTGGCAGGCAGATTCTCAACCACTGCGCCACCAGCGAAGCCCCCTACAAAACTTTATAGGAAAAGAATTCTTGGTCTCCCGTCTGTAAGGACTCCTTCCCATCTCTTTCACAGTGGGCATATTTTCTCCTTCAAATCACATGGATTTTACAATATCCCGGAATGCTTTCTCTGGAGCTCAATGCTTAATAGAAATGGAATGGGTAATAAAGTTTACATTTAAAAGCACTTAAAAGGAAAAAAAAAAAGAAATAGAAGAGGATAGTTTGCTTTGGAGGGAAAAGCAAAGAGCTGGGTTCTGACACTGATTTTGAAGTGCTCATAGGGCAAAGGGGCAGAGGCTTGTGGGAGGGAGCTGGACGTGGGGATAGATTCAGGGGAAGAGGAGTTGCAGGGAAGCAGCGCTCGCAGGTGCCAAATGCCTGAGGAAGGTCAAGTAAGGGGAGGCCTGCGGAGCTACCATTGGATCTGTGAATACAGAGGTCAGCATGACCTTGACAAGAACAGAGCGAGTGGAGAGGCTGCTGGACGCCAGCCTGCTGTGGATGAGAAAAGGAGGAAGTGAAATCAGCAAGGGGTGGCCTAGATTTCCAAGAACTTGCCTGGGAAGGGAGGCCGGGGGAGAGAGCAGGAACTCGAGAGAGCAGGAACTCATCGAGATGGAGGGTAGAGGGGGCATTTTGTTGGCCTGTTTGCTTGCTTGTTTTTTTTTTGGAGCCTGGCCGCAAAGCATGTGGGATCTCAATTCCGCGACCAGGGATGGAACCCACGCCCCCTGCATTGGAAGCGCGGAGTCTTAACCACTGGACCACCAGGGAAGTCCCTGCTTGCTTTTTTTAAAAGTCTGGGTTTATTTTCTAAAGTGAGGGGATCAGAGAGAGAGAGAGGCTCAATATTTAGGAAGAAGAGGGGCACCACTGATGGATATAAGGGCCTGAGTAGACCAAAGGCAGGGATCAACAAAGGAGAGGTGGAAGGATTAGCCTTCGAGGACATTTCTCCTTTTAAAATGGGAGGGAAGAAGATAAGAATGTTTAGAGAAATGAGTATATCTGTAGTTGTGGCGGTGGGGTGGGAAATTGAGAAATTTCATAATCATCTCAAAGAAGTATTAGCAACCGTCATCTGCCTGAGGAGGAAAAGAGTGTTAGGGTCCTGGAGTTAAGACTGCAGGTTGTAACAGCACTTTGGTAAACAAGGTGCTGGGTGGAAAATTACACTCATGGAGGGTTCATTATGTGCAAGCACTGTGCTAGATCTCAATTCACAATAATAGTGGTAATAGTCAATAAATAATAGCTGCAGTTAGGTCCCTGTGAAATTATACAAAGTTGATGCACCATAAATATTCTTGAGTGATTGCCTTTTGCTTTTTGTGGTCCAAGTTTGCAGGCAGGTCCCTCCTCCGATTGAATCAGTGAATATTAATTAACATCTACTGTGTGAAAACCTGAGGCTAGAAGCAAGGGGAGATCTCAGGAAGTTTAAGACAGTCCCTGTCTTAAGGGGCCCCAAGTCCCTGTCTTGCAGGGCTTCCAGGATAAATGCTGAGAAAAGCAGTTGTATTAGAAACATTAGCTAGCTGTCTCTATCCTTCCTTTCCCAGTATCTCAAGAGCCTGGGGGCCAGTCCAGCAACTGGAACAGAATCCCAGAGGACTTTGACTACAATTCCACTATAGTGACTCCCGGTTCTAAGGTACCAGCTCCCAGCCATGGCTGCGGTATTGCCTGGGGTAACGTTCCTAATCCGTAGCCCATTGGTTCTCAGTGTGGTCCCCAGCTCCCAGCAACAGTATCTCCTGGGAGCTTGTTTGCAAGGCAAATTCTCAGGCCCCACTCAGAGCTCTGAGAGTGGGACCCAGTGATTTGTATTTTGTTCTTCTTTGTTTTAAAAAATATGGTAAAATATACACATAACATAAAATATACCACTTAACATTTTCAAGTGTACTTTACCATTAAACAACTTCTCATCCCCTCCGCCCCTAGCCCCTGGCAGTCACCATTCTACTCTCTGTTCTATAAACGTGAGGACTCTAAATATATAGAGCGTATATCCCACACTGTGTTTATCCATTCATCTGCCAGTGGACACTTAGTTTAAAACTGTTTCCACCGCTTGGCTATCGAGAAGAATGCTACTATGAACACAGGTGTGAAAATATCTGTTCTAGCCCCTGCTTTCAAATCTTTGAGGTATAGACCCGTGATCCGTGTTTCCTCAAGCCCTCAGGGGGAGTTGATGCCCACTCAAGTTTGAGAACCACTTCTATAGAGCATGACTGTCACATTCTTATCCTGAGCCCACCTCACTCTGGCGACTGCTCTCATGCTTTGGATCCCAGAGCTCAGCACAGACATGCAAACTATGTTTCTTGAAATCACGGCGCTTGGTCAGAGTGAGCATGGGGGAGTGTAGGTATTGAAGAAGGAGGTGCCAAGAGGAAGACCAGAGAGGGGAGTAACCTTCTCCTTCTTCTCAGGTACGTTGGGCTGAGTGCAGGCGGGGAACTTGGGCTAGGAAGGTACACACACAAACTGGAATTGGCCTCGGCAACTACCCAGATCAGTGGTTTGTAACTTTTTTGGAGTTCTAGACCTCTTTGAGAATAATATTGTTAATAATAATTCTATTATCACAGTTATTTATTGAACGATTATGATGTCCCTAACACCATGTACTTTCATATGTGATCACATTTAATCCTTATCAATTGGTTCTAGTTGATGCCCATTTTCCAGATGAGAAAGATGAGGTTAAATAGCTTTCCCAAAGTCACACAGCTAGTAAGTGGTCGTGTTGGGATTCAAATGGAGACTTGTTTGTCTCTAAACTCTTAAACCACTAAGTTATAGGGCTGAGTATACAAGGAAAGCTTTAGATTCTCTTTCTCAAAAAAATGCTCTCTCTCTCTCTCTCTCACACACACACACACACACACACACACACACACACACACAATTTTATCGATGTTTATTTAAACATTGGCCTAATTGATAGCCATTACCTATCTTAGTAAGAGATTCCTGTCATCTTAAGTGCAGAAAGGCTGTTCCCTAGAACTCATTCTTCCTCTAAGTATTCCACACTTCCAGAAAAATACACGGGTGTCACTGGAAAGCATGTGTTATAAGGTAGCACAGTGTATCCATTTCCCTCCAAAAGATTGTTCTCACCTCTCTCTTTCTCTCTCCCCATCTCTCCTCCTTCCCTCCCTCCCTCGTTCTCACTCTCTTCTCCCTCCCCCCTTCTCTCTGAGCAGTGGTCCCACTCAGTTTCATAAATAGGTCCATCACATTTCATCTTCCGTAATGTTACTTTTGCAAGAGGTGAATTCGTGAACACGCGGTGTACTGAGAACAGGGGAATTCTTTTCCATAAAGAATGGGCACGGATCAGCTCTGTGACTACCTTCTATGTTGACCTTGCTGGAGGGAAGATACTTTCTGGAAAAATCAGTCAGTTTATCCCACTTTGGCAGCTTTCCTTTCTCACCAAGCCTGTGGTTGTGTCGCCAGAGCTCAAAGACTTCTGTGAGCCTTTTCTGCGTCTCTGGCCACGGAGGTACCAGAAGAAGCTAGGGGCTGTGGTTAGCACCTGCACAGAGTGAGTCTCTGAAGCTACCGGGCAGATGCTGGGGTCACTGGCTGCCCAGGGTTTCCCAGGGCTTTCAGTTCTCTCTTGGGCTGAAATACATTCAGGGCAAAGGGCTTGGACTTTTTTCCCCTTGTGGTATTTGGCTGTGCCGAGCTCAAATCCTAGCTCAGCCCTGGCAGGACTGAGGACTGCATAAGTGAAAAATAGTGGAATGAAACCTCAGAACACGTTATGACCTTCAGGAAGGTTTGGTTTGGATTGGGTTCTAGAAATGGTCTGAGTTTTTTGGTTGCAGATTTTTTTTTCCAGAACACATTTCGAACCTCTTCAGAGAGCTGTTCATGGCCTCTGAGAGCTATCTGAGGCCCTAAGAGGCCTGACTTTGTCCCTTCCTGTAACTCCACCCCCAACAGTAACACTGGGGTTAAAAGAAGGATAATGTTAGAAGTTATTAAATGAATGTCATGTACCAGGAACTGAGCCAAAGAGCTTTACAACCATCACTGCACGTAATTTTCGCAAGTCTCCCGTAAGGGAAGTATTGCGCTCATTACGCTACAACGACACTAAAACTCAGAGTATTTCATGTCTTGTCCGTGTTCTCAAGATAATGGCGGTGTGCAGTTTGATCATCGAGATGTTTGACTTCAGGGTATGGGGTTCTGAACCCCTGTGTTGGGCTCCCTTGCTCCCTTTCTCCTTCCTGCTTCTTCCTACTGCCTCACTCCTCTTCTCTCCTTGTCTCCTCCCCTCTCCTGCACTCACCAGGCAATTCAGCCAATGTTTTTGGAGTTCCCGCTGTAGGCAGACTACACTGTCATGCTCTTTAGATGAAGAAGACACATCACTGTCAACTGAGGAGACCTTGAGAAGTTGAGAAGGTGAGATCGGAGCTGGGTCAATGACCCTGTTTTCATGGGATATGTCCTTCAACCCAGTCTTGTTTAGGAATACTTCCACTCCCTTTGATTTGTGGTGTTCAGAGATTCCTGATTCTTAGATCCTAATTAATTGAGAAGAGAAGGGAGTGAAGATACTATGATGCACTGATTGTTTGTGGTTTCACGTTTGTGACTGTTACTGTATAAGTTAGGACAATGTGAGACTGAAATTTGTTTCATTCATTCAGGGATGGTGATGTGACCTCAAGCAAGACCAATCAGAGTTCTCCACTGGACTCTTATTGTCATTATTAATAAAGATGCTTCCTCTTTCTCAGTGCATGTTTTTACAGGCACTGTAAAGACATGGTAGGTTTAGGGCTGTCAGCAACCATCTTGCCACCATATGAAGAATGTCTGTCTAAAAATGAAGCCAAAAAGAGGTGTCCAGAACTGAGAGGGAGAGAGAGAAAACTCCTTAAGAAAAACATTGGGATGCTGGATCTAGCCGCACCTGAAGCCAACATATTAGTTATATGAGCCAATAAATTCCCAATTTTGCTTAAGCTGGCTTAAATTGGGTTTCAGCACTTGCAAACAAACTATTCTAAGGAGGTGTAGGCAGAAGGAGATATAGTGACCAAAAGACAGGAGAGAGGAGTCTGGGCACAGACTTCCCTATCTTGCTCCCTGGTTTATACCCATACCTAGAACAATGCTTGGCACATAATAGGTGCTCAGTAAATATTGGCTGAATGAATGAAAGAACCCAGTTTGGATCAGGCAACTTGCAGATCAGATTTAGCTATTTTAAGCTTAGAAACTGTAGTGGTATGTTTTACCATTTGCCATGTTTTTGTCTATTACCTTCTGTCTCCCCTTAGTTCTTAGTAAGTTCTTTTTAAAAATTCAAGCTTGTCTCTTGTGATAAAGGGGCAGAGAGGAGAAGATTTATCCAGTTTGGGGCTGTAAAGAGAAACAGAGTGGAGGCTAGTTATGGTAAATGAGGTAAGGAAAGGATTTATGATGACCCACGATGTGAAGATGTGGGGAGAGGTGGTCTGAGACCAAGGGAGAAGCTCTCCCTCTCTCTTTCTCATCTCTCCAGTGGAAGATTTTGTGTTATTTGTGGGGGTGAATGTCTCCCTCAGTGATTCCTACATACTTCTCTTTCTTTCTCCTCCTTTTTCTTATTTCCTGCTTCTCTCCTTTAGGCTGTCTCTGTTCCTATCCATTAGTCTTCCCCTTCTCTCTCTGCTTCCTTTTTTCTTTCTTCCATTTTTCCCAATCATTATTCCTCAGTTATTGTTCTCAAAGCTACATGACTTTCAAAGTCTCGTCCCTTTGGCCGTACCTCTCCAAGCTCATCCAAAAAGCCCCTCATCCTCCCTCTGCCCTACCATTATTCCAAATCTTGGATATGTTATGGAAAAACGTGACAAGGAGGCACATGCTATAGAATAAGAGGACAGAGCCCCTGGAGAGGGTACCAAGATTTGTCAGCTCTCCAACACCAGTCTAGTTGGCTCAGAGCCAAAAGGACTCGAGCGTGGCCAGAGCATTTTGCACAATTTGCCACCAGCAAATTCAGTAAAGGTCACCACTGTCCACCGACTAGGCAGTTAGTTGGGGCAGTGAGGGAGAATGCAAAAGACACAGTGGATCTCACAGTGCGGAGAAGGGCTAAGACAGAGCAAAGAGTGGAGTCCCAGATTCTCATCCTAATTCTCGTCTACAGAAGGCTGGATTTGGCCAAGTTGCTTAACTTTTTTTGAGTCTCAGTTTCTTTGTTTGCAACATCGAGATAATCGTGATGTTTGCCTACCGTTTGCAAAATCTAGATAATTGTGATGTTTACCTACCACAGTTTTGGTGAGGATTCAACGTATTTAAATTACTTACCTAATAATTAATAATTATTCTCTTTCCCTAGCTGCAGAAACAAAGCATAACTGTACAACCCTTGTCTTCAAGAAGAAACTGCCTGCAACCCCAGTTGCCACCACCAAGAGATCTGTTATAGTTTCTCAGCCTTACAGCAGGGGTCAAATGAAGGGCAAATGAAGGAAATTGGTTAGGTTCACTCAGTTACATAGGGTAAAAGGGAGTGGTGGGAACCATGGTAAACTGGAATGTGTGTCTCATCTAACAGGGCAACCTCACCTGCTGTTTCCTTATGGTGTTGTAGAACCAGAATTGCCACATTGTTTCCTCGTTTTCAAGAAAAGCTGAAAGTCTGCATTTTAAAAAGTGAGATCTGCTAAATTTTACAATGTTGTCAAATTCATTCCGATCAAAAACAACAGGAAATGAAAATAGCAGGAAAACATCGTGATGGATCAAAACACACACACCTCTATAAATCAACCACATTCTGCTCCTTGGTTGTCTCTTTGGGAATTATGACATCATTTGGGGACCCCTTCTGCTTGGGCTTCTGTGTACAGAAGCTGCTCCTTCACTGGTTTTCATAAGTCCAGTAATCTCACTGAGCATTTAGTGTGACAAGAGATTTAGCTGGGAAATTGAGGGTCACAGAAAAGTCATATCACACCATGTGTTTCCCTTGCCCCTTTCACCCCTCACTTTCCCCTCCATTTCTTCCTCCAATACCCCAGGAGCAATTAAATTTTTTTTGTCTTAATGTGGATTTGCGAAGCTCCCTTCTTTGAAGCTTTGGCACCAGCTGACATGTATGCCCCACGGAGACTCATCTATCCTAAGATGACTTCTCAAGACATTTTCCTATCAAGGATGGTCCTGGGGCTTCCCTGGTGGCACAGTGGTTAAGAATCCGCCTGCCAATGCAGGGGACACAGGTTCGACCCCTGGTCCGGGAAGATCCCACGTGCCTGGGAACAGCTAAGCCCGTGCGCCACAACTACTGAGCCTGCGCTCTAGAGCCCGCAAACCACAACTACTGAAGCCCGTGTGCCACAACTACTGAGGCCCATGCGCCTGGAGCCTGTGCTCCGCAACAAGAGAAGCCACCGCAATGAGAAGCCTGCGCACCGCAACAAAGAGCGGCCCCCACTTACCGCAACTAGAGAAATCTCGCGTGCCGCAACGAAGACCCAACACAGCCAAAAATAAATAAATTAAATAAATAAATTTAAAAAAAAAAAAAAAGGATGGTCCTTCCTCTGAAATAATGCTCTGACCAGCTGCACAGATGAAAAAAAATCCTCCATTTTATTGCAAATGACTGGACCAATTAGCAAGGAAAACATGGTTTAATAAAGTGCCAAAGGATGTGGTCCATGGGTTGAATGCCATACACTATGGAAGAGAGGGGTTCCTGAACCTGCAGGAGGGCTTCTGTCTCAGAGAATACTTGATCTTCTGTGGCCATCCACAGTGGCCCACAGAAAACTGGCTGAAACACACGGCAGCAAGTGGTTTGCCAAGTCTGTGTGTGGAGAGGGATTGTCTAAAAGTTTGGCAGAGATCAGAATGGCAGACCTAGGGAACAGGAATGGGGGGTTAACACCAAAGATGGCAGACTACAGTGGTTACGAGCAGAAGCTTGGGGTCCCACGCCTGCCATTTGCAAGTTGACTAAGTTATATATTCTCTTTAAGCCTCAGTGTCTTCATCTGCAAATAGAACATAATAATGTTTCTCTAGGGTCATTGAAAGGATTTCATGGAAAACCATGTGTAAAGCACTTGCTCGTTGTAGACACTAACGAATGCAAGTTTCCTTCCTCCTTAATTCCTACCCATTCTTCAAGGTTTAGCATGGGCACCACCCCTTTCAGGGCGCTTTCCTTGCACTGCCCTTCATTCCTTCCGTGTTGGGCTAGGTTTCCACTCTTCTCTGTGTCCTAGATTTTTTGGCATTCCATAGTATCGAATGGCCTGTTTTTATTTCTGGATCTCCTTGAATGCTAGGAACCATTTCACATTTCCTTTGTCTCTCCAGCTCCTAGTACAGTGTTGCGTGAATTATAGAAACTCAATAAATGTTTGTTGAACTAGGGGCTCTGAGGCGAGAACAAAATTGTCTTAGGTAATCAGATCAACTTACAAGTTAGAAAAGCCTTACAAAAAACTCTATTTCTGAAAAGGTTTCTTTTCAAAAAAAGCACTATATTTATGTCTTTACCTATATCTATACAATTTATTACGCAATATCAGTGCTTGATCAAGATTTAGCACTTGACAAAGGTGCTAGAAGGCAAAGCATAAAGTTTAACCTGTTGTCAACCTAAAGGTTGGGTCGAGATCTCAGAGAGAGAATTGAGTGGGAAGAAGAATGCCTCTCTCCCTTGTGGAAAACGTCTTTGAGGGATGGCGATTGAAGACCCAGTATACTTGAAAGTGTCTCTTCCAATCTGAAAATAGACTGTGCTTCCTGAACTGCTTTTGGAAAACCAAGGCTTGCAGGATTTTTCTGACTTTCCTCCTGCCTGCGTCAGCATTTGGAAGAGAATCAAGGGACAATTAACAATGAAAAGAAACCGACTGTATTAGCAATGGGTAGATTTAGAGGAGAGGGAGACAGACAAGCTAATCACTTTAACTTTTTAATTGTGTGAAGCCTAAAGAATTATGGAATTACCTAGCACTTAAGCTTTTCATCTTTTTTCATTTGATCTCTAGCCAAGTAACTACTGTAAAATAGTTCAATATTCGCTGGGTCGTCAATAATACGGCTTGCAATGGGATAGTTAAATGCACTTGAAATTTTGATGAGATCATTAATAATATCTCTTGTCAGTGACTTAACTCTAGTTAATAACTTCCTTGTGACTTTCGTCAAATAGATTTTCCTGGGGGATATTAATTTCCAAAGGTTTATGGATGTCCTTCAATTGTTAGCCAGTGACAGAAATAGCTTTTCTGCTGTGGCATGTTTTGAGGTTTTGCCTTTACTTCTAAGAAAAAGGCGATAATTGTGTAAACCAAATACTCATCTGTGTTTGGCATCAAGCTTTAACCTAAAACCTGAAGTAATATTTTCTAAAAAGAATAGTTTCATGTAATTTTCACAACAGCATGCCAACACCAACTATTCTAAAATGGCAGCCTGTTATTTTACGAGTTATATAAGTCTAATAGAGGAGAAAAAATCCTCTTACCGCCTCTCTTTGGGAACAGTTTCTTAGAATTTTCCTGACTAATACGGGATCACGTCAGTATGCTTATTTCTCATCTTCTGTAGCTCACGCCACACAACCAATCCAAACCCACTCCTATCCTAGAGCCAACCCAAGACTCTTCAAAGGGAGCTGTATTTGTATCTGCTCTGTGGTGGAGGGAAAACGCTTGGAAAAGGGGCAGCAGAGAATTGCTCACCAAATTCTAGAATGGTCGAGCAGTGAGGCACCCTTCAAAGTTGGAAGGAAGTATTTGGGGGTAAAGAAGAGAGACTGGTGTTATGTATTTTTTAAAATTTAATCTAATTAATTAAGTTATTTTTTATACAGCAGGTTCTTATTAGTTATCTATTTTATACACATCAGTGTATACATGTCAATCCCAATCTCCCAATTCATCCCCCCCCGCCGCTTTCCCCCCTTGGTGTACACACGTTTGTTCTCTACATCTGTGTCTCTATTTCTGCCCTGCAAACTGATTCATCTGTATGGCGTTATGTATTGAATAGTATTCATTCAGAATTGGTCACTCCCCATAGGAAAGCCCACACACATGTTTGTTGAATAAATGAATGCAATAAATAAGGCCAAACAGGGTTTGGATAAACTCACAGATGATTCATATGTAACTGATTAGGAAGGGAGATTCCATTTCTTTTAAGTTATAGACCCTCCACTTCTCTCTCATCTCCTCTTCCTCTTCTAATTACGTGAATTACAAGAGAGACTCTTGCCCCTGGAATCAGGAGAATCTCTTCCACTATTATGTTCTTAGAAGACATAAATATATATTCTTTGAAATTTTTCCTTCTAAGAAATGACTGAAAGAGAACTTTCTACATGATCTCAAAGGTCCTTTAACCCTAAAAAGTGTTCTTTTCTACTACATGTGGCATAAAGGGCCGGGTTAAGAGATCAGACCCTCTCTGGACTTCATGGCCCTGTTGGGGAACAGGACACATTCAAAAATTGAGAAATAATGGTACAAATGAGCAGATGCTGAATTCCCAACAATTGTCCCCAGGAGATGAGACATCCTTTTACCCAGTCAAGGGAGACACTGGCCCTGGGCTCTTGCTCCACTCCACCCCTTTCTTCTAGGCCATTAGTCTACCAATTACATCCTTCCTCTATGAACTTTAATATCTCCACCTGTCTTAGATATTTCTCCTTGGCTCAGAAGAGCACTCAAAACTTTTCTATTCTAAACAAACACAGATGACCTCAATTTGAACAATGTCTCACTCCAACTACTGGCCTTCAGTTATCTAATCTTATCCAAACTTCTACATTTATTACTTCTACTTTCTCATCTTTCATCCTTCAACCCTCCCAACCCTTAGCTTTTACTACTCCCTGTCCTTGGAGATATTCCCTCTACAATTGATGATGGCCTCCCCACAGCAGCTAAGAGCACTAGCCTAATCTTCTAGACACTTTCAGTCCCTTTTGTGTTGGATGGACCACTCCTCTTCACTTGGTACCACTTCAATGATCAGCTGTGATCTCTTTGAAAGTCTTTGCTCTCTTGGTTCTCTGCTCTCATTTTCTCCCCACTTTTCTCACCATTTTCACCATCTCCTTTGTGAAATCCGTGTTCCTCTGATCTTCTTTTAGATGTTGGTATTCTCCTCTTCAGTAGTCCAGTTCTCTTCTCAATTTATATGTTTTCTTGGGCCAATTACGTTCACTCTTATGGTTTTACCTAGAACTTACATATTTTTTGCCTCATAAATCTCTCTCTTCCTTGAACATCAGACCTATATGTTCAACTGTCTGCTCACAAGGTAGTTTTATATCAGGTGTGATGAGCTTGGTGCTATAGCCTATGAGCTTTTCAAGGGGCTACAACTCCTGTGAGACCTAAATAAATGAATAATTAACTCCAAAATATGAAAACAACCCTGCAAAAGCTAAGTTAATGTGTTATTTAAAATACAGCATTATGTCAGTTTCATTACAAAAGTAAATTCATTACTTAAAAAGTTCAACTTGTAAGCAATTAAAAAATCACAACCAGTCAAAAATTAAATGAATTGCAAATAATTTCAAAAATTAGAATTATCAAATCCTCTCACATTTTTTATTGCAAAAGTTAGATCTAATGTGGGATGTCGGTAGATTTTAATATATTTGCTATGATGTGGGATGGGGCTTCCAGAAATGAGTGCCTGGGACTTTGAAGGTCTTACAAACAGCCCCACTTCCTGTATTATCTCCATCTGGATATTCCACAGGCATCTAAAACTTGGCAGGTCCAAGGCCAAATTCATCTTCTTCCCTCTCTGGTCTTCCCTATTTTAGTTGGCATCACCCAATCACCCGAGCTGGAAGTCATCCTTGGCTTCTTGAGCTCATCCAAGACTCCTCATATTCCCCCACTCAATCAGTTGCCACATCCTATTGGTTTTATCTCTTAATTATGTATTAAATCCATTCATTCCTTCCCTTTCTCTCCCATTGCTGTAGTTCAAGCCCTGGTCAACCCTCACCTTGATCTTTGCAATAATTTTGTAAGTGGTCTCCCTGCAGCTGCTCTGTCTGCTCTTTCCTTACAGCTGACATAAAATTCACATCAGACTCTGTCACTTCTACTTAAAATGCTTCAGTGACTTGCTAGTGATTACAAAAGAAAGTCTGAGAGTCTGAGCTTCTGAGCATGGCCACACAAGGCCCTGGTGACCTGTTTTCCAGTCTCATCTCTCACCTCTTCCTGCTTGGCACTTGGCAGTTAGGCAATTTCCTTCTAGGCAACATCAGGGCTCTCCTGGTCTCCGGGTTTGCTCAAAATGACCTCCCTGCCTGGAACGCACTTTTCCACTTTCTTCACTGGATTACATTCAGCTCAGGCATCACCTGTTAAAGAATACCTTCCAGATGTACCTCAAACCTGGACAGAATTCCCTTCCCTGGAGCATCCACACCTACATCTATCACAGGTTCACTACACTGTGTTGCAGAAATGTATCACATGTCCTTCTCTGTCCACTCAGTGGGAGGTCAGCGGTCCCCAAATTTTTGGCACCAGGGACTGGTTTCGTGGAAGACAATTTTTCCATGGATGGGGTGGGACAGGGGGGACGGTTCAGGTGGTAATGTGAGCGATGGGGAGCCATGAGGGGCGGCAGATGAAGCTTCGCTCGCCAGCCCACCGCTCACTTCCTGCTGTGCGACCCGGTTCCTAACAGGCCGCAGACTGGTACCGGTCCACGGCCCGGGGGTTGGGGACCCCTGGTCTAGAGAGTTTGAGCAGAGGGGGAATGGCCTTGAGGAAACCGTAAAGGGTGAGATCTCCCAGACTAAAAAAAAAAAATAATTCTCAGACTGGAGGAAGGGGGCAGAGGTTTGCGGTTTCTGTGAGCAGGATTCTCCTCACCATCACGCCCTGGCAGTGCTCCAAGGAGGTGGCCTGACCCCAGAGGGGACAGTGGCGGAGGAGGCCGAGAGCAAACAATGAGCTCTCCAAAGGCACAGTCCCAATCCCACGACCTGAGGGGACCATCTGCACAGGGGAAACACAGGTCAGAACTAACCGATCTGGGCAGTGATTGGTGAATAAAGGGGCTTCCCTGTGTCAGGGTGCTGCTTAACACCCTGGAACCCACCTAGTGCCAGGTGCAAGGGGAGACCCCAACATGACCATGGTTGAATACCCCAAATGCATAGTGTAATGTGGACTTAGAACTGGGACTAATGGGCTTTTGAAACACAAAGGAAGAGGCACAAAGGAGTATGAACATCCCCCTGAGTGCACAGATTGAGTTTCCCACCTGCCATCCCTTGACACTTCCCATACGCATGTACAGAGCACAAATAACATTCGTACCTATGCCTGTGGCAGAAGCTCAGCGATTTACTGGGTAGACATTTCTCCTCATTTGGCATATATTGGGTACACTTAGTCCGCTTGGACTTTTTCACAGACTGAAAGACAGAAACTCTTGAATTATTCGGAGTAATAAATGCCTGTGCTTTTGTCCAGAAAATCCCAAGTAACCACCACTAGGTAACTCACCTAGATTACTACTTGCTAAACTCCTGACCTCCTGTTGTATGTTTCCCCAAACCCCTAGGAAGCGTTGGCTGTTTTCAGTAGGTGCCTAAGGCATAGTACTTACAATTAATCCTCGTAACAAAGGAAACTACAATAGACTAATAATGATGATGACAACAATAATTACTGTAATGTGATAATAATAACAATTATTGTTTTACAAGCGAGGAAACTAAGGCTCAAGAGGTTAAATAACTCATCCAAGATTATACAGCTAGTAAGTTCTAGAGCTAAGACTCAAACTCAGAAGTCTGGTTCCAGAGTCTGGATTTCTAAACTATCCCTCTCCATCTGCTGCCAGACCTTTCTGTAGGCTGTTCCTGCTTCCTGAATGCTCTGGATTTGACCAAGTCAGTCTCCCCATTCTGTGCTCTCAGGCCCCATTTACTTTTCCCTCATGATGTTTACCATAGTTTGTAAGGATTTGATTATTTTCTGTCTTGCCCTAGATTGTGAGCACACCTGGTGGGATACTGTGAAGGCGTTGTCACTGAGGCCAAGAAGGCTTTGTCACACAGGCCAATCCTGTGTTGTGTTAAATGGACTTGGAGTTGTGGATCTGGGTTCTAGTTCTATTTTTATGTCTGTGGTCTTGGACAGATCACCTAGTTCTCCAGACATGTGTATGCATACATGTTAGCTGAAATAGATTAAAAGGTTTCTTCCTGGAGTTTCCTTCCAGCTCTAAAAGTCCATGATTCTATATACTACACTTTTTATTTTCTGGCAGTATCTCGACTTATGCTCCTTAGATGCCAGTTCCTCTTAAAGGCTATTCTGTGGTTCATAGGAATGATTATCTTCATTTTTTTCATTACCACATAATGAAGACTTGCTCTGGGCCAGGCACTGTGCTGTGCATGTTAAGTGCGTTTAATGTGCATAGTAATCCTGTAAGGAAGCACTTAACAAGTGAGCAAACTAAGGCTCATAAAGGTTAAATATTTTCCTAATGTTCCATAACTAGTGAGTGCTGGGTCTAGGTACCAAATCCACGTGAGATTGTTCAGCCACTCATTCCTCCATCCATTTATTCAGCAGCTGTGTATTGGGTATCTACTATATGTTAATGTGAGTCACTGTTCGAAGTGGCAGAATTCAGCAGTGAACAAGATGGACATGGCCCTGCCCTCATGAAGCTTAAATCCTAGCTTCCTAGCTGGGGGTGGTACATAGAGTGAACAACTGAAGACATAAATAAAGAAATTTCAGCTAGTAATAAGTTATATGAATAAAATAAGAGAAATTAATATGATGGGAATGTGAGAAGACCAGAGTAGAAATGAGTTTTTTTTTTTGTTTTTTTTTGTCTTTTTAAAAAAATATTTATTTATTTATTTATTTATTTTTGGCTGTGTTGGGTCTTCGTTTCTGTACGAGGGCTTTCTCTAGTTGTGGCAAGTGGGGGCCACTCTTCATCGCGGTGCGCGGGCCTCTCACTATCACGACCTCTCTTGTTGCGGAGCACAGGCTCCAGACGCGCAGGCTCAGTAATTGTGGCTCATGGGCTTAGTTGCTCCGCGGCATGTGGGATCTTCCCAGACCAGGGCTCGAACCCGTGTCCCCTGCATTGGCAGGCAGATTCTCAACCACTGTGCCACCAGGGAAGCCCTAGAAATGAGTTTTAATAGGAGAACCCAGAGTTCTATTTTAGGGACATTAACTTCGAGATGCCTCTTTGATATCTAAGAGAAGACACTCCTATTGCTACTACTGGTGATAATGATTGCTGTCATTTATTGAGTACCTACCAAGTTCTTAAAACTGGTATACATTCCTTAAAGATGTCAACTTGTTTAATCTTCAGAAGAGTTTTATGAGGCATTAACCCCATTTCATAGATGAAGAAACAGGTTTTATAAATTCTCAAAAAGTGGCAGAGTAAGGATTCGAGCTCTGGCACTCTGGTTCTATGGGCCCCATGCTTCCTTCTATCCTACATTATCTCTCTGGCAAGAGAATTGTTAGGTAGATGAGTGAGAAGCCCAAGGACAAAGCCAGGACGGGCAGAGTCATCACCCTGCCCAGTAAGACCACTGGACAAGACCCCGTGGCAGGGAAACAGGAAGGCAAAGAAAGCCCGGCCTGAGTCCTGGGGCACACCAAGATTTTGAGGCCAGAAGGGCAGTCTGGGAGATGGTGGGGAGAGACAGCTTAGGAGAAAGTGGGGTTAACAGTAGCCCAGAGAGAAGAGAGATACCTCAAACAAGGGAGGTGGCCCTTATGTGTGGACTAGTGCTGAAAGGGTAAATAAGATAAGGACAGGGAGGTGACAACACGCAGGACAGAGTTGAACTTGATGGAACTGACTTCAGTGTGGGGGGACAGAAGCCTAACTGGGGTTCTGGAGAGAATGTGAGGTGAGGAAGTGGGGCATATGTATAAATATATGCCAGTAACTCTTTAGAGAGGCTTGCTGTGAAGGAGAGCATTGAAATAGGGTGAAAAAAAGAGGCTGTGTGGCCAAGGAAAGCATATCCGCGCATACATATACTCCTACCTGCTCACAGGCATGTCACAGATGCGGTCACTAGAGCACGTTTGGTTTCTCTGATTCCAAAACCCGTGCTCTCTATCTCCGTGCCATGCTATCCCCATAATTACGTTAAGTGGGAAGTAAGTGGGCTTATTAACTTTGAAATGGACTCCAGATGTGATCAAAAAAACAACAAAGCTATAAAGCTACGTCAGTTATGTCAAAGCAGTCCTCAGGGCTGGAATCGCACTGGCAATTTCTTCATCTCTTCACCTCACTTACCCATCACATAGACACATAGGAATCCAGGGAGGACCCAGGGCCTCCACTGCATCGTAATAAGTTTACCCCTAGGATGTCTGTTTTTGAACCTTCGGCTTCAGCCTTCTCTTAGCTGTGTGACATCTGCGCTTGGGTGGTTTGCAAAGCCAAGAAGTTGCCTCATCATTTGGGAATTGGATTCCGTATATGCACAGTCAAGCCCTAGTCAAAATAGAAATAAAAGCTGTGTTTATGTACACACTGACATTAGACTGTTCATTCAGTAGTTTATCCAGCAAACATTTGTCGAGTGTCTACTCTCTGATAATCTCTGATGACATATGACAGAGAAGACACAGCCCTTGCCCCCAAGGACCTCTCAAGAGTGGACTTAGGAAGAAACCCAACATATTACATCATCTGTGACATCACAAAGTTGTGAGTGGAAGCAACTTTTGCATGGGACGTGTGTGCGTGTGTTGTCTAAATGTACCTAATGGGGAGAGGAGGTTTGAGCTGGGTCCTAAGCAGGGATTACGATACGCCTGGCCTAGGGCACAGCATCAGCAAAGGCGCTCAGTTGCATCAGGAGGTGAGGCTGGAATTGTAGGCTGACCCAGATCATTCATTCATTTCTCCATTTATTTAACAATGATTTCTGAGGGTCTACTAGGTACTAGGGACCTGTGTTTGTTGTTAAGGATACAGTGGGGAGCAAAAATGCACACAGTCTCTGTCTACATGGAGCTTTCAGTCCAAAGGGCAAAGGCTATGGCTTGCTGTGCTAAGTTGGGAATTTGAATTTTTAAGAATGGTAGTAAGATCTGTGTTTTGAAAAGACACACTGGTGGTCACATGGACTTGAAAAGGGAGAAGGGAGAACAGGGGTATTACTTATGAGGCTGGTGCAGTGGTCTTAGAAAGGGATGATGGGGAGTGAAACTGGCACCATGATTGAACATGCTAGCGTTCGACCATTTATGACTACTTATTTGTTCATCTGGGAAATATTTTTTGATAGGTAGCAGAGCGTAGCAGTTAAGAACATGGACTTTGGAGCTGTATCTTGGCTCTGCCATTGATTTTCTGGGCAAACTTGGGAAGTGATTTCATCTCTGTGCTCAGGTCTTCTCATCTCTAAAGTTGATATAATAACAAGCTGGCTTGAATTTTGTCCCCCAAAATTCATGTCCAGCCAGAACCTCAGAATGTAACTTTGTTTGGAAATAGGGTCTTTGCAGATGTAATTGGTTGAATTAAGATGAGGTCATACTGGAATAACATGGGCCTTAGTCCCATGACTGGTGTCCTTACGAGAAAACAAACACACAGGGGGTGGGGTGGGGGGCTGGGGACACCATGTGACAAACGAAGCAGAGATTAGAGTGACGCAGCTGCAAGCCAGGTACACCAGGGATTGTCAACAACCATGAGAAGCCGGAAGAGCCAAGGGAGAATTCTCCTTTATAGATTTCAGAAGGAGTATGGCTCTGCTGACACCTTAATTTTGGATTTCCCTCCTGTAGTCCAGCCTCTGGACTTCAGAACTGTGAAAGAACAAATTACCGTTGCTTTAAGTCACCCAGTTGGTGGTAATTTGTTTTAGAAGCCTTAGGGAACTAATGCATAAGTTGTAGTGAAGGTTAAATTTGTTAAAACATGTAAAGTGCTTAGAACAGTGGCTGTCCTGTAGTACGTGCTCAGTAAAACATATGCCGTTAGTATTATATGCTTGGCACTGTTCTGTTGCAGATATCTGGCTGGGCTCACTGGACTAGGAAAATATCCCATTGAACTAATTGTTGATAATTATGTACGTGCTTGGGTGGGTGAAAGTGATGTCGGGCGATATCCTTATTAAGCAAACCTGTTCAGAGAGATGGCTCATCTCACTGGGCGTCACATGCTTTTGAAATCAGCATCAGCATTCTCTGCCATTCACTCAATACACTTCTGTCCTCTCTTGGGCACAAAGGTTCCTATTTCTCTACTGCATCCCCTGCTTCGCCTAGGAAAGCAACTGTATGAGTTTGTTAGGGTTGCCATAACAAAGTAGCACAGACTGGGTGGCTTAAACAACAGACATTTATTTTCTCACTGTTCTGGAGGCTAGAAGTTCAATATCAAGGTGTTGGTAGCTTTGGATTCTCCTGAGGCCTCTCCTCGGCTTGAAGATGGTCGCCTTCTCACTGTGTCCTCACGTGGCCTTTTGTGCATGCATCCCTGGTGTTTCTATTTTTTGTCTCCAAATTTCCTCTTCTTATAAGGACTCCAGTCAGATTGGACTAGGGTCTGCCTTAAATTGGCCTCGTTTTAACTTAATCACATCTGTAAAGGCCCTATCTTCAAATACAGCTACATTCTGAGGTACTGAGGGTTAGGACTTCAACATATGAATTTTGAGGGGAGACAATTTCGTTCATAACAGCAGCCTAAAACAGGTCAAGTCCTAAGGCTCAGTCATTGGTTGGAAGCTGTTTGCTCATCTTATGAAGCTCTTTTGGCCCAGCAATGCCTGGGGCAAAGATTTCAAGTCCTCTTCCTGGATTGGCAGGAAATGGGGTGTGAGCACGGGGGCCTGGTGTGGTTTCTGGTGGGGTTAGGGTGGAGGAAGCAACAGGGCACTGTGTGAGAGAGATGGGACCCTGACCAGACCGCGTGCTGTAATTGCCCTTGTCTGTGTCTGCATGCCCTCCAGACTGTTATTTTCTGGAGGGCAGGGACCATATTTCTATCTTATTCATCTTTGAATTCCCCAATGCCTGGCCCATAGTTGGCATATCTGTGGAATGAATGATTCACTTTTGCAGCCTTTTCCTTCTGTGAAAGTTACTTTCCATGTAATGAAAGCATATTCTCTTTGCATCTAGAAACTTTCAGCATCTTCCAGTCTTGATCTTAAAGATGTCTTGTCTTATGTTTCCTCCTTGGAAATTTTGATGCTCACAGATGTAGGTACCATTTATGGAAGGTTTACCATGCTCCAGGCATAGTGCTAAGGGCTTCACAAATCTCTCATCTAATCCTCTTGGCAACCCTGTGAGTTACTCCATTCATGTTGTAAGTGAAATATTCATCACTCAGAGAGGTGAGCACACTGTCCCAGGTCACACAGCTGATTCAAGTGACTGCTGGCTTGGGTTGGAAACCCAGGTCTTTATGGCTCTAAAGCTCAGGTCCTTGACCTGAGCTTAATCTTAAATTAAGATTTACTGCCTCAGATACAGCATTTCTGTCTCAGATTTGATAATGCTTGTAGTTCTTCAGAATGGATTCCCAAAGATAGTCAGGCCTCTTAACTATTTAGGTCATGTGACTCTGGGAAACTAGAAGATATGATTCATGAATAAGTCAAGAAAGGATATACATTGTTCAATCAAATAATAGCAACACTTGTTTTATAAAAAACCTTTGCTTGGTAGAAATGAAATCTCCAAGTTGCATCAAGCTTCATCTTGCCTTTCTTTCAGCGTTTGGTGCTCTGTGGCGACCGGACAAAGGGTATAGGTCCACACATTGAGATGAAAATTTATACAAGAGACTGGTTTATATTTTCTTTGTCAACCAGACGAGCTACAGGATTCTCTTCTTTTTGTTTCTTTCCTCTCCTTTTCTTTAACCAGTTTGACCTGTTGTCTTAGTATTGTGCAGACACAGCCGTGGTGATGCCCTCTGATGAGGTGGGTATTCTTTAAGATCTAAACACAACGGGGTGACTTAAGGACAGAGATTCAGCTTTGCTTCTGACTCCCCTTGGTTTTGTGGGTTTAAGTTAATGTTATTTGAAAGTTTTTGTGTGTGTGTGGTTGAATATATACTATAACTTGTTCTTCTGTGACAACAAGATTTATACTGGCGGTGTCTCTCATACCACTGGAAACTGGAAGGAAATCTACAATGTGAACCTCCGAGAGTTTTAAAAAGACAGCAGCCTGGCTTCAGGCTGCCTTCGAGCCTAGTTACAGGCTTGTGCTGCATTCTGGCTCCCTGGCAAGGTCAGAGAGCAAATGGTCGGTCAGATATTTAATACATCACATATGCATTTAGACCAATTCCCTGCTTTCTCCTTGATTAAGATTTCTTCAGTGAGTGAGACTTCAGGGGGAGAGAAAAGGATCTGATGGAACTGTATTAAATACCAGTTTACTTCCCAAGTTTCTGATTTTTTTTTCACTTAAGATATCTTGGCCTGAAAGGCGAGGGGATTTGAACAAAGTATAGAAGCTGGCATTGCATTTTGTATATCATTTTGGCTCCAGGGAACTGCTCCTGGTAAAAATGAGCCTGTGAGATGTAGCTGTTTTAGGCAAGGGCTAACAATACTAGCCTTTTATAAATTATAAATCCTCTTAACCTCAAGCAATTTGGAGCCACCAACTGTAATCTATAAGGTTTCAATTCACAGGGATTTCATTTCTTCTCAATGCCTTGCAAGCCATTAGGCAAATATTTATATGAAGTGCTCAGCTATTAGGGGATTCAAAATCATTTTGTGTGGAATCGACACTTCTTGTCTATACCTCCTCAGTTAAATGTTTTTGATATGAGTTTTATGCTTTACCTTTTGTTAAATACCTTCTGTATTTTGACAACCATTTGATTTCATCTCTTTTAGTACAATTTGTAATCGACAAACCTTAGTCATTGTTGTTTTTTCGACGGGAAGAATGGTGAGGTAGGCAAATTATCATTGCATAATTCTTACTTTTGGTGGTGTTTTCCTGCACCACGTGTGCTTCTTTTCTTGAGAATAACTAGGAATCAAAGACAACTATTACTTGATACTCTGTGGCAATTAGGATCCTCTGGCATAAACAACCATAGACAGCTTGAGAAGAAAAGGAATTTATTAGAGGGGTACAAGGTACTTACAAAATCAAAGAGATTGCCAGACATTGGGCTCTGAGGAGTAGGGGGATCTGAACAAGTCTGTGGGGTTGAGAAGCAGGAACCATTGAACGGACCCATCAAGATGCCACTGTTCAATGAGACAGCCAGTGAGCACCAACTGTTTATTTCCTATCTGCCTCCTGTTGCTTTCGTTCTGATCAGATTCATGGTAGTAGATCCTGGGAGCCATGATCTGATTAGCTTGGTCACATGCTTCATCCTTGTCTGGGGAATGGTGGCACCTGTTTTTTTGGGACACCCCAAACCTCCAATAATCCATATAATGGAATCTCCCTGAAAGGAAAGAGGACATTGTTAGGAAGGAGAACTGGAAGCTGGGCAGCCAAAAACAATACCCATTTCTTGCTTAACATCACACTTAGAGAAATAAGCAAAAAAACTCCACTCTCTTCTCAAACCTAACAACACAGGAATTCCAAGAGATTGAGTAAGCCTCCGCAAGTTAATTTTACCTCAGTGATCAGAATCTGATCATCTTAGATTCAATTCAGCGAAACAATTGTGAAATCCCTTTGGCTTCAAAGTAGAGAGAATCCTGGGAACAATACCCTTGATTCAATTCCACACTGTAAGTTGGGCAGTTTGAAAGAATGACTTGAGTTTTCCTCCAAGCCTTAAGGAAAGTTAATGACCGAGAGCTGGGCTACATGCTTTTATATGGTTGCTTATTATGAGCTATGTAACTTTTACAACTTTATTAAATGTTTTATGGAAAGGTTTATTTCATACTTTAGTACAGCTTTGTAGGATGGCCATTTTGGCCAAAAAGTCTGACAGATGAGCAAAAATGTTTTACAAATATTGCTGGTAAGCAGTTTCTGGGTGAAATCATGTTTCATTTTGACATTTTGTGGAGGTGGGGTAGGAGTGGTTCTCTTTAATGAAGCACAGCAGAGCTGGGTGATTATGAAAGCAGGGGAGTAGAGAGTAGGAGGAGCCTGCCCACATTCCAATTTTTCAGATGTAAAAAATAAAAATAAAAAACTTTATGGACGTCCACTTTGGATGAAAGTGAACATATGGGTTAGGAGCCCCTCCCCCACTCAAAATACATCTAACTGATATTAAGCATGCTTTATAAAACTAAAAATAATATTTTATAATGTATTTATTTCACCTTTACAATAAACCTATGAGTTGGGTAAAAATAATAACTATCACTACTAGATATTCTAAGCCTTGTTCTAAGCACATTATGTGCAATATCTCATTTAATCCTTATAATAAGACACTAGATGAATACAAATATCAACCCCATTTTATCACTTTATAGATGGGGAAACTAAGGCTTACCTAAGTTTTCCAAACATCTGACTCCAAGTCTAATTTATTTTTACTCTATCATAAGGACCTCACTGCCTGGTGGTCTGAGGTGCAGATCATTCAAGTTGTCAATTGATCTTTGAAACATCCTTTCTTATTTTTCTACAGGCAACATAAAAACTACTGAGGACATACATGCTGAGGTTAGAGTTACACTGGCTGTTTGTTACCACAATTTGCCTTGTGAATACTCTTTCTAGTCTCACCTAACTCCAGGTTACTACCTTTTTAGAAAAGCACTGACATCTCCAGATTCTTGGATCCTATTTGTCAGCTTTGCTGGGAAATCTGGGTTGTTTTTTTTCTTCTTCCAAAACTTATATGGTTAAGTTCAATTTCTCTGGCAAAGCAAAAATCTTTTTTTCTAGCTATTTGGAAATCAAATCCCCATGCAAAGAATTCTGAAATCTTTGACTAATTTTTTTATCAAGAATCCAATTTTTGTTTTTTCCTCCCATCTTTAAAAAATGTTGCAATGAGGAATTCAGCTGAAATGCCATTTCTTTGTAGAAGCGCCCCATACATGCCCTTAGACAACTTGGCTTTGTGTAACATCTCATGTGTTTATAGAGTATAACACTCATCCTATCATTAATTGAGTGCCTACTATGTGTCAGAGGCTGTGGTAGGTACTTTATATAAGTTGTCACACTTTATTTAATTCTCACTACAAAACTAAGTGGTATTATCATTTCATTTTTATACGTGAGGAAACTGAAGCCCAGAGAGTTTAAGAGATAGGTCTGGGCTTTAAATTGAGGTCTGTCTCCAATGTTCAATGGTCTCTACTCCATGTAGACTTTTTCTTAGATGGAAGAGAACCCTAAGAATGTCCAAGCTAAGCTTGTCAGGGAAATTTTCTAAAGTATTGTGTTATCTGAGTCAGGGAGATATTTATGAATGGGTGCTCTTGATTGGACTATTTTCCAGCCTTTGACTTTATTAATAGGAGAGTCTCCCATCTTACATTCCGACTGTGCTGCCCTATTCTCCCTACTCCGGGGTCTAAAAATCCTCCCTTCTCTCTGGCCTGAGGAGCAATCTCAGTCCCTAGGGTGAAGTTCAAAGAATTTACCATGCACATTCAGAACCTGACAGTTGACGTGACTCTTGATCATTGTGAAACTTGATCATTGTCAACTAAACAAGCATAAGGGCATTTGTCCCATTTACTTTCAGGGCTGTTGTATGAAGCAAATGAAACTTGACATTTTGTGTGTGAGTAAAAGCGTATGTGTATACTTAATTAAAGGGGTGTGGGGTAGGAATGAGCAGGAGAGACATCCGGAGGGACATGGATATGTCTTAAGTGTCCATATGTGCCTTCCCTGTTGGGGAAGGGGAGTATAATAAAAAGGTGTGTGTGTGTGTGTGTGTGTGTAAATGTAAAGTTTGTGTGTACAAGGGATGATTATGGAAAGTCATGTGTGTATTTATTTGTGGTCTGTGTGTGCAAGTACAAAAGTGAGCGTGCAACTTGGGGGGTGTGCTTGTGCTCAGATGGAAGGGAAGAAATACACAAATTCCAGGCTTAAAGTTCAACTGAGGGAAGTGTATGAATTCATTGAGCTCAAAATACATCCCCTAAAAGATGACTGTTTAAATTCACCCTAGACTAATAGTATAGGACTTCCTATTCAACTAGAAATGCATCTCATACTCAGCATTAAGCTGCTGTAAATCAAGCATCACAGGGAGTATGACAGATCTGTTTTGGACACTCCCTTGAGGAATCAGGACAAAAGGGACAGCATCATAGGACATTGCTGCTATTGAGACAAGTCTAGAGCTGTCTAGACATGAGCTAATTATTTCTATTTATCTTTCCTGATCTCTCAAGAGTGGGTTAACTCTCTGATAACTGTTGAGTCTTTCAATTATATCAAGATATTGGTTAACAAGGGGAATGGATAGAGCAAAGAATCAGGAATCAGGTCTCTCACTGACTAATTTTGAAAAAAGCTGCAGAAAGTCACCTAGACTCATTGAACCTCAGACTTCTTGTCAACTAAACAAGCATAAGGGCATTTGTCCATCTACCTTCAGGGCTGTTGTATGAAGCAAATGACAGGATTTGAAGCCCTCTGAATAGCATATATAGTGTAAACCAAATAAATTGTTATTGATAACGTAGTTTTCTGGGAACCAAGTTGTTGAATGTATTTGTTTCTTGGGTTTCTCTGCTAACTGATTAAGTGAAATGAGCCCCTGATATAAACATAGCAGTTGAAGATTTGAGCTTGAGTACTACTTTCATGGCCTTTCAGCAGAGTGATCATTTTACCTCTTGAGCCTTAAAAGTGTCCACATCTATCAAGTAGGTTTATGATACTCTAACTCGCAGGATTGTGTTAAGGATTACATGGGATGTGAGAGCGCTTTGTAAGCTTTAAAATGTTATTCAAAAGAAGAGGGTATTTATTAGTGTTTCCCTCATGAGCTACTGGAAAAATCCATTTTTCTCTTGTTGTATGTGACAAAGAGAAGGCTGAGGAGCTTTGCCAGTACACACACATTTAATAACCTCCCTGTCTCTGACCACATAATTTACAGCTGACTGGTATGCATGGATCCAGATGTGTTATTGTGAATTAGGATTAAGAGGCTCTATAACTCCTCAAGCTTCCTGGAAATTAGTTGATCATGTTATACTGAACAGTTAGCTAGTGGATTAATTAACATTTAACTAATGACTTTGGGTTGTTTTACCAACCTAAGTACTCTTGTCTTTATATCTTCAAGCTTAATACCTAGACACTAATGGATTTGTTCATCAAGCCTTTATGGAATTCTTACTTGGTTCCAAGTAGAAGCAAGATATACCAAGATGAAAATATGTGGTCTCTGCCTCCACAAAGCTCCCAGTCTAGTTAGGAAACAGACAAGTAAAAAATAAAAAAGTGATTCCAACAAGGTGCATTAATAGAAGCATAGATGCAGGTGCTGTAGGGGAAGAGAGGATGGGAATTTAACTCTGACAGTTGCCCCAGATGTTGGAGGTTATGATGGACCTGAGGCTGCCAGACTCAGTGAGATTTTATCATGCAGACAGAAGGAGGAAGGGAAAAAGATTTGAGGCAGAGGGAATGATGCAGGTAATACAGACATGGAAGTGTAAGAGTGCATTGTATATGGTGGGACTGCATGTAGATTGATATGACCCATCAAGATGTCTATGAGGATATGGTTAAAGCTTCTCTCCTATGAGTGGGAGAAGTAGGGGCCAATTTTTTAAGGTCTGGGAATTCCAAACTAAGAAACTCGAATTCTCTCTGCATTCAGGGACACATTAAAGGATTATAGGCAGGCAGTTAAATGACATGATCAAATTGGCATTTTAGAAAGTGTCAAATTAAAACCTTTATTGAACATCTACTATACACTCTATGAAGCTCTGACAAATTAAAGATAAAAGTATCTTAAGGATTCTGATCTTCTGGAACTTTGCATGTTGAGGACTATAAATTTTTCTGCCCTTGACTAGTTTAGAGAATAAGTGGGAAAGGCATCAGGGTGGAGAAATTCATCTCAGTTCATTAGAACTACACCAGAAGAAGGCCTGGTAAACAATGGTGTTTGGGCAAGAACTTGTTCACATCAATTTGTACTCCACTCAGAATATTTTGATAGGGGGTCTCTTCCAAGCCTTCGTGAGTAGACACAAGTGCAAGCCACATATCCTATTATTAGCAAACATCGGTTATAGATCTGTCCTCTTTTCAAGAGAAGAAAAGAAAAACCTCCGAAGAGTATGAAACTATACTGTGTAAAAGAGGAATCCTCTAGGCCTATGAAAATTCATGGTGGAAAAAAGGAACACATTTCTGAGGACTGGAAGATAAAGATCATTATCTTCAAAAATTATTTTTTAATGATAACCAGAATAATTTTTAACAAGATGCAAATAAACACTGGCTTTTTAAAGATAAGAGCAGAGAATCATGAGAAGAGACCATTCTGAAATGAAAATACAAGATGAAATGTGAAGACAATAAGTTCAGCAGAAAAGGGAACTGGGTGACATAAGGAAGATGCAGCAGTTTAGTTAATTTACCCGCCCATTCCTCTTTCTCAGAGTGGGCTCTCCTACTCTCCATTCTCAGAATGGAGAAAGAACACATGATTTGACCCTCTCACAGCTGATTGGACTAGGAATGGACACATGACCCAAACTTGGCCAATCAATTCCTTTCTCCTAGAAAATTGGAATAGGGATCCAGGAATGCTATGTAGGCTCAGACTGTGCTGAAAGAGAGAAGGTAGGAAGAATTGCCTTGTGGGTCACTTTTCTTTCCTGTTCACAGAGAAATAGAGCTCTGGACTGCAGAGAGGAGTGAAATAAGAAGATGAACAAAGAAAAGCAGAGACAGGAGACCACAGAGTCTGGAGAGAGATAGACACAGAGAGAAAGTGGCTATCTTGGTCCCTGACAACTTTCCAGTTCCTCATCCCAGTCCCCCATGAGGCCTCACTAGACTTCCTGACTTTGGGTTCTATGAATTACACTTGTATTATTTTAAAAACATTCTACTTTTGGCTTACCCTAATTTGAATAGGATACTATTATTTGCAACCAAATGGTCCTTGACCAAAAAAGAAGGATTGCAAGGATACTAAAAACAAAACAAAACAAAAAACCCAGTTCTAGTGTAGACTTCTGTTTTGAAAGTCAGCTGGAGAACAGCTTCCACTGCAGAATTTCTTGATTTCCCACAAAAATACATATAAATTAAAGGATTTAGAAACAACTCAGAATAACACTGAGAATCTAGGCTGGTAGGCAACTTAATTCCAGAATCAAGAGGGTTGATTTAAATACTTATTTTGCTTACCCTATGAATAGGCATTTGTCTCTGTGGGCTATTCCTTCTTTCTTGAAGCAGTCTCTTTCTTTGGCTCCCATGATTATATTCTTCTGATAGTTTTCATACCTCTCTAGCTACGTCTTTGTCCATTTTCCCTGTTCCTCCTTCTCTACTTGACCCTTTAGCAGTTTTCTTAGGATTATTCATGGACCACCTTCTCTCTTACTCTATTTAAGTTGGTCCCACCCATGACACTTGTTTCTGGTGATTCTGAAATCTATGCACTCAGCCCACAGCTCTCGAGTATACAAACATCTTCCTACTAGAAATTTTTACCTGGATGTAAGAATAGTATTGTGTATGTAACCTAAATCATCCTCTTTCCAGCCAAATCTGCCCCTCCTTCAAAAAATATCACCTTCTCCAACTTCCCAGTCATCCACACTAGAAACTTGGGAATTATCCTGAAGTATTGTCTCTCCCTTTTCCTTAATATCCAGTCAGTCACCAAGTCCTGCTGTAAAGATGATAGGGAAAAAGCTAGGATCCCCATTGATATTTGATTTAGTGCCCAAAACCTTTAAGCTTCATCTCTCTCGCATGTCGCTCACCTTTGGTGCAATCGGGATAGGTTTATACTCGTCTCCTATCCAACACACAGGTCTTGGCAAAATGAAAAGCCTGCGTGTGTGTGGTGTGTGGTGTGTGTGTGGCAGAGGAGGCAGACGCTTAAATAAAGAACTCTAATAACAGTGGATGATGGACATTGAGTTTTAAATAAATAGCATGAGTTCAGAGTATCAGAGAACAAGGTGATGAGTGTAGGGGAAGAGATGTGTTAAGTGAAATTGTGATAGAACCTAGGGATTGGATTGGAATGAAGCTCCCTGACCTAACCTCACCACTGTTTACCTTCCCTCTTGCACCCACACACAGCTGTATAGATGAAAAGGAGATTTTTCCATTATATTACAGAATATAAGCCAAGGCAACCTGCACGCTCTGTCTGAAAACACCTTTCCATTTTCAAGAATGAATAAAGAGGAAAAAGATGGAAAAAAACAATATGGGGTTTATGAAAATGAATACTGTAGAGTAAAGGAAAGGGACAAGTATTGAAAGACTCAAAGGAATAGCCTATTTCAGAAACTGATCTATTACAGTGTATAGTTTAAGTATAGGCAAAGCTGAAAAAAAAAAAAAAAAGATAGCCCCAAATACAGTGTTTCAAAGACGTTTATTCCTTTTTCATATAATGGTCTAGAGGCAGGGTTGTCAAGGATAGGAAAGGAGCTCTAAGGGATGCAGTTTCCTTCTATCTTGTTACTCTGCAATCATCTAGAGCAATGAGTGTGGTTCAGAACAGCACTAGTCTTGGGACTTCTTGTCACCAATCAGCAGTGAAACAAGTACATAAGTTGAGAGTGTTTATCTTATCTCGTTATGTACTGATAAGAGTTTAGAGGTAAGCTACTCATCTTATCGCTGACCAGCAACAAACAGTTTTCAGATTGTACCTGTCTATGCACCACACTTTAGATGGCACTGCCCTATGTTATGCTTGAGACTGGCTAACTAGCACCATGCTATGTGTATAGAGATACAAAATAAATAAATAAATAATTTAAAAAATCCTTCAGAAAGAGCAGGCAGCAATTAAAATGTACCAAAATGAAATTAAGAGGATAAAGTGAAATATAACAGGATATGATAATAAAATTAAAAAGAGAATAGGAGGAAATGAGAAAGGAACTGATGAAATAAGGATTGAATCTACATTAACAAAAACTTTAATACCCAAATTAGAGGCAGTAGAGAGCATAATCAATGCTGTATAAAACCATTACATTGTGTAAGAGTTAAATTTGAGCTTTTCTCCTAGAATGTAGAAAAAAAGCTCAAAGGAATTTAAAAATTGAAAGAGAAGATGACAGACATGGAAACCAAAACCAGAGAACCAAAAAAAAAAAAAAAACCAAAAAAAAAAAAAAAAAAAAATCTCCTGAAAAGGAAAAGAAGAAAAACACAAATAGAATCAAATTATTAATTAAAGATATAAGACAAAATAACCTTAATTGAGGTGAAGTGAGGCATGTTTAATGATTTAAAGGCTCACTCCCTTCCAGGAGAAAAATCCGTGAAAAAATAATTAACTTACTTTCATCCAGGCAAGATTTCTGGACTAGGAGGACAAAGAAAACTTCACTGAAAATTCAGGTAGCAAAAGAAATAATGGGACAAGTCTAGGCTTATTCTTCTTCGTAGCAATAAATTTTATGTTTACAAAATTTTGAGGAAGAATAAAACAACTATTGACAAAGAATTTTATGACCAGCCAAATTATCTTACTCTTTCATATGGGAAAGTACTAAAATGTCTTTGAATTAATGTGTTCTGCAAATATAGCCATGCTTATTAGATGTCAGGCCCTTTAGATACAATGATAAGTAAGATATATATATATATATATCTTGAACTGAGAAAATAGACTAACCATGCATCCTGTTGAAAATTTGTGTATGAAAACATTCTCTAACCTACTGAAACATGAAGCAAAGAAAAATAATCAAGCTTGTCAAAGTAAATATATAAAAGTTTTGGGCATAAGAATTGAAGCCAGTGAAAGTAGAAAGTAGATATGACAAAAATACTGTAAATATGATTATAGAACTCAAAGTCAATTTCTAATTTGTTCTCAAATTGAAAATATCAAATGAGCAATATTATTATATTATAAATAACTTAGATTTAAAATCCAAGCTTATGTCAACAAAGACCATGAAACTGTCATGGTCTTTGTTGAAATGAGGAAAGAATGGAAGAAAATTAGAGGATTAAAAAGATACTTAGAAAGTTCAAAAGATATTTTCTCATTCCTAACTGAGATAAAAATAACTAGAGGTTACAAAGCCCTTTTGATAATCTTATAAGTAGCAATTTATAGAATTAATAAAAGAAAAACTGCAAAATAATACAACACAAGATTATACAGATCATATATGCATGTTATATATGTTATATGCTATATAGGTATATATAACAAGAAGGTTGCAGATCATATATGCTAGTTTTAACCAAAAGCATGCATGGTCAAATTTGCTTTATTAAAAGATAGAGCCTTGAACTAAATTTTGTGAATCTAATTATTTGTTTCTTGGTAAGGAACATATGTAACACATCTTCTAAATTTTAAAATCAAAATTATGAGCAGTGGTAGATGTTATTAAATGAGAAAGAAAACAGAGATTGTAGTATTAATTTCAAGGCAAAATGCAAGGAAAAGCATTACATATTACAAATAATTATTTTTGACACACAATAAAGATATCACTATCATGAACCTTTTCTAACCAAATACTATCATTTTGAACTAGATAAGGCAAAGACAGAAATACAAATAGAATTGAATGAGCACACACTGAAGTATTTTCTTCTCAGCCTAAACCTAGAAAAATGAAATAAAACATATATTTAAATATTGAAATAATAAAATCATATTTGAAAATGGGGAAAAAATTTTTTCTTGGTCCACAGGCCAATCTGTATAAGAAAATGGAGAGTGGAGGTACCAGCACTAAATTAAGACTGATTTTGCAATAGGAACCCAACTTAGAAAGACACAAGTCGTATGGAAGACACTTAGCTCAGAGCACAGGGATGAGAATTCTGTTGCAAAAGATGAACCCACAACCAAATATCACTAAACAGATGAGAAACAACTACACTTCAACAGGGAAGAGCAAACCTAACAAATAGAAATACTATCGTCTTAGGAAGTAGAGTTAGTAAACCAAAACAAAAAGGACTTTAAATAAACAATTTAAGATCTTTTAAAAGATAAAGGAAGAAATCTTGAGATAAACACAGGGCTTTTAAAATAGGGGCAGGTGGAGAGAGACCTGGGAGGAAGTGTGTGTGTGCGTGTGCGTGTGTGTGTGTGTGTATGAGCATGCGTGTTTCTGTATACACAAAGAAAATAAAAATTCATTGGGTACAATAAATAACACGCTGGGTAGAGCTGAAGAACAAACCAACAATTTCAAACAAAAGCAAAATTTAATAATTTAGAAAAATGCACAAATACCAAAAGTAGTTAATTAACAAAACCAAAGGCTAGTTCTTTGAAAACTCCTATAAAATAAACAATACCCTAGCGGAAGAATCAAAGAAAGAGAAAAGAAGGAAAGCACAAATACACAGAATCTGAAATGAAAATAGAGGCTTAAAAAAATGCTTAAATTTTTTTTACTTATGAAAATTTTATGAACAACTTAGTACCAAGGAATTTGAAACCTAAATAAGCAGAATATTTTAAGGAAAATGTAAATTACCAAAATAAACTTAACAACACAGGTTAATAAACAAAAAAGAATTGGAAACAGAAGCCAAAGATTTTTTTCTAAGAAAAGGCACCAGACCCAGGTAACTGTATGGGTGAGTTCCAGCAAACCTTCAAGAAACAGATAATTCCCATCTCATGCAAACTGTTCCAAAAAAAACATAAAAAGGTAGGAAACCATCCAACATATTTTGTAAGGCTAGCTTAACAATGATATCAAAACCAGATTATAGGAGTCAAGATGACGGTGTGGAAAGACGCTGAGTTAACATCTCCCCACAACTAGGGCACCTGCCGGCCTCTGGTGGGGGACCCTGATGCCCAAGGAGATGGGAGGAACCCCCAAGTGAACCGGTAGGATGTGGGGGGACTGAGGGGGGAGGAGAAGTGGAGGTCAGACAGGATCGGCGCCACTGAGGCCGGGGAGATCAGGAGAGGCAGATGGGAGGGGCCCTCTGGGAGGAGTGGGAGAGGAGCAGAGAGCGTTTGCCCCATCCACTTGGGCCCAGGGAACCTGCTGAACTCCCAGGCCAGTCCTCTGCTCTCCAAGGCCCCCCCCAACCCCCAGCTGCATAGGTCCTGGGGACATAGGAGGGAGGCTGGGGAGATCAGTAGAGGCAGGTGGGAGGGGCCCTCTGGAACCAGAGGAGCAGGAAAGGAGAGGAGGGTGTTTGCCCCACCCACTCAAGTCCAGGAAGCCTGCTCGGCTCCCGGGTGAGGTCCCCTGCCCTCTGAGACCAGGGGTGGGGGTCACGCATGGACCCCTTCTGTTCCTTGAGCCTAAGCCCGACCCCCCACAGCCCTAGGGCCTTTTCCAGCCCTGTGGGTCCTGAGCATAGGCCCTGCCCACCACCCAAACCTTGCCCTTGCTTAGGTCCCGCCCTGCACAGCCAAGGCCTTTCCCCCCATTTAAAAAATTTTTTTATATTCCTTCTAACATATCTATTAGTTTCCTAGTCTAATTTTATTTTTTACTTTGTTATTGTTCTCTTTTTTTTTGCCACCCCACGCAGCTTGCGGGATCTTAGTTCACAAACCAGGGGTTGGGCTGAAGCTCCTGTGGTGGGAACTCCAAGTCCAAACCACTGGACTAACAGAGAACCTCAGACCCCAGGGAATATTCATCAGAGTGAGGTCTCATGGAGTTCCTCATTGCAATAACAAGACCCAGCTCTACCCAATAGCCTACAAACTCTAGTGTTGGAAGCCTCAGGCCAAACAAGCAGTAAGACAGAAACACAATCCCATACATAAAAAAAAAAAATGAGACGGCAAAAAAATGTCACAGAGGAAGGAGCAAGGTAAAAACCTACAAGATGAAATAAATGAAGAGGAAATAGGCAATCTACCTGAAAAAAAATTCAGAGTAATAGTAGAGATGATCCAGAATCTTGGAAATACAATGGAGGCACGGATTGAGAAAATATAAGAAATGTTTAACAAAGATCTAGAAGAACTAAAGAACAAACAAACAGAGATGGACAACACAAAACTGAACTGAAAAATACACTAGAAGGAATCAATAACAGAATAACTGAGGCAAAAGAACGAATAGGTGAGCTGGAAGACAAAATGGTGGAAATAACTGCCGAGGAGCAGAATAAAGAAAAAAGAATGAAAAGAATTGAAGAAAATCTCAGAGACCTCTGGGACAACACTAAACTCACCAACATTCGAGTTATAAGGGTCCCAGAAGAAGAACAGAAAAAGAAAGGGTCTGAGAAGATATTTGAAGAGATTATAGTCAAAAATTTCCCTAACATGGGAAAGGAAATAGTCACCCCAATCCAGGAAGCACAGAGAGTCCCATACAGGATAAACCCTAGGAAAAACACACCAAGACACATACTAATCAAACTAACAAAAATTAAATTCAAAGAAAAATATTAAAAGCAGCAAGGGAAAAACAAAAAATAATGTACAAAGGAATCCCCATAAGGTTATCAGCTGATTTTTCAGCAGAAACTCTGCAGGTAAGAAGGGAGTGGCAGGATATACCTAAAGTGATGAAAGAGAAAAACCTACAACCAAGATTACTCTACCCAGCAAGGATCTCATTCAGATTCATTGGAGAAATAAAAATCTTTTCAGACAAGCAAAAGCTAAGAGAATTCAGCACCACCAAACCAGCTTTACAACAAATGCTAAAGAAACTTCTCTAGGCAGGAAACACAAAAGAAGAAAAAGACCCACAAGAACAAACCTAGAACAATTAAGAAAATTGGTAATAGGAACATACATATGGATAATAACCTTGAATGTAAATGGATTAAATGCCCCAACCAAAAGACACAGACTGGCTGAATGGATACAAAAACAAGACCCATATATATGCTGTCCAAAAGAGACCCACTTCAGACCTAGGGACACATACAGACTAAAAGTGAAGGGATGGAAAAAGATATTCCATGCAAATGGAAATCAAAAGAAAGCTGGAGTAGCAATACTCGTATCAGATAAAATAGACTTTAAAATAAAGACTGTTACAAGAGATAAGGAGGGACACTATATAATGATCAAAGGATCAATCCAAGAACAAGATATAATAATTATAAATGTCTATGCACCCAACATAGGAACACCTCAATACATAAGGCAAATACTAACAACCATGAAAGGAGAAATCGACACTAACACAATAATTGTAGGAGACTTTAACACCCCACTTACACCAATGGACAGATCATCCAAACAAAAAATAAATAAGGAAACACAAGCTTTAAATGACACAATAGACCAGATAGATTTAATTGATATTTATAGAACTTTCCACCCAAAAGTGGCAGAATACACTTTCTTCTCAAGTGTACATGGAACATTCTCCAGGATAGAGCACATCTTGGTTCACAAATCAAGCCTCAGTAAATTTAAGAAAATTGAAATCATATCAAGCATCTTTTCTGACCACAATGCTATGAGATTGGAAATCAATTACAGGAAACAAACTATAAAAAACATAAACACATGGAGGCTAAACAGTGCACTACTAAATAATCAAGAGATCACTGAAGAAATCAAAGAAGAAATTGAAAAAATACATAGAAACAAATGAGAATAAAAACATGATGACCCAAAACCTATGGGACGCAGCAAAAGCAGTTCTAAGAGGGAAGTTTATAGCAATTCAGTCTCACCTCAAGAAACAAGAAAAATCTCAAATAAACAATGTAACCCTACCTTTAAAACAACTAGAGAAAGAAGAACAGAGAACCCAAAGTCAGTAGAAGGAAAGAAATCATAAAGATCAGAGCAGAAATAGATGAAATGGAAATGAAGAAAACAGTAGCAAAGATCAATAAAACTAAAAGCTGGTTTTTTGAGAAGATAAACAAAATTGATAAACCCTTAGCCAGACTCATCAAGAAAAAAGGGAGAGGACGCAAATCAATAAAATTAGAAATGAAAAAGGAGAAATCACAACTGAACACTGCAGAAATACATAGGATTATAAGAGAACACTACAAACAACTATATGCCAATAGAATGGACAACCACGAAGAAATGGACAAATTCTTGGAAAAGTACAATTTTCTAAGACTGAACCAGGAAGAATTAGAAAATATAAACAGACCTATTACAAGTAATGAAATTGAAACCACAATTTAAAAATCTTCCAACAAACAAAAGTCCAGGACCAGATGGCTTTACAGGAGAATTCTATCAACCATTTAGATAAGAGCTAACACCGATCCTTCTCAAACTCTTCCAAAAAATTGCAGAGGGAGAAACACTCCCAAATTCATTCTACAAAACCACCATCACCCTGATACCAAAACCAGAAAAAGATGTCACAAAAAAAGAAAACTCCAGGCCAATATCACTGATGAACATAGATGCAAAATCCTGAACTACTAGCAAACAGAATCCAAGAGCACATTAAAAAGATCATATACCATGATCAAGTGGGATTTATCCGAGGGATGCAAGGATTCTTCAATATATGCAAATCAATCAATGTGATACACCACATTAACAAATTAAGGAAAAAAAACATATGATCATCTCAATAGATGCACAAAAAGCTTTTGACAAAATTCAACACCCATTTATGATAAAACTCTCCAGAAAATGGGCATAGAGGGAAATTATCTCAACATAATAAAGGCCATATATGACAAACCCACAGCAAGCATCATACTCAATGGTGAAAAACTGAAAGCATTTCCACTAAGATCAGGAACAAGACAAGGATGTGCAATCTTGACACTCTTATTCAACATAGTTGTGGAAGTCCTAGCCACAGCAATCAGAGAAGAAAAAGAAATAAAAGGAATACAAAGCAGAAAAGAAGAAGTAAAACTGTCACTCTTTGCCGATGATGACACTATACATAGAAAATCCTAAAAATGCCACCAGAAAGCTACTAGAACTAATCAATGAATTTGGTAAGGTTACAGGATACAAACGTAATGCACAGAAATCTCTAGCATTCCTATACACCATCAATGAACAATCAGAAAGAGAAATTAAGGAAACACTCCCATTTACCATTGCAACAAAAAGAATAAAATACCTAGGAATAAACCTGCCTAAGGAGGCAAAATACTTGTACTCAGATACCTATGAAACACTGATGAAAGAAGTCAAAGATGACATAAACAGATGGAGAAATATATCATGTTCTTGGATTGGAAGAATCAGTATTGTGAAAATGACTATATTACCCAAAGCAATCTACAGATTCAATACAATCCCTATCAAACTACCAATGGTATTCTTCACAGAATTAGAACAAAAAATTTTACAATTCATATGGAAACACTAAAGACCCCGAATAGCCAAAGCAGTCTTGAGAAAGAAAAACGGAGTTGGAGGAATCAGGCTCCCCGACTTCAAAGTATACCACAAAGCTACAGTAATCAAGACTGTATGGTACTGGCAGAAAAACAGAAATATAGATCAATGGTACAGGATAGACTGCCCAGAGATAAACCCACACACATATGGGCACCTAATTTATGACAAAGGAGGCAAGAACATACAATGGAGAAAAGACAGCCTCTTCAATAAATGGTGCTGGGAAAACTGGACAGCTACATGTAAAAGAATGAAATTAGAACACTCCCTAACACCATACACAAAAATAAACTCCAAATGCCCTAAAGACTTAAATATAAGACCAGACACTATAAAACTCTGAGAGGAAAACATAGGAAAAACACTCTTTGACATAAACCACAGCAAGATCTTTTTTGACCCATCTCCTAGAGTAATGGAAATAAAAACAAAAATAACAAATGGGACTTAATTAAACTTAAAAGCTTTTGCACAGCAAAGGAAACTATAAACAAGACAAAAAGACAACCCTCAGGATGGAACAAAATATTTGCAAATGAAACAACAGACAAAGGATTAATCTCCAGAATATACAAACAGCTCATGGAGCTTAATATCAAAAAAACAAACAATCCACCTAAAAAATGGGTGGAAGCCCTAAATAGACATTTCACCAAGGAAGACATACAGATGGCCAAGAGGCACATGAAAAGATGCTCAACACCTCTGATTATTAGAGAAATACAAATCAGAACTACAATGAGGTATCACCTCTTGCCAGTCAGAATGGCCATTAGCAAAAAATCTAGAAACAATAAATGCTGGAAAGGGTGTGGTGAAAAGGGAACCCTCCTGCACTGTTGGTGGGAATGTAAGTTGATACAACTGCTATGGAATACAGTATGGAGATTCCTTAAAAAACTAAAAATAGAACTACCATATGACCCAGCAATCCCACTACTGGGCATATACCCTGAGAAAACCATAATTCAAAAAGAGACATGTACCACAATGTTCACTGAAGCCCTATTTACAATAGCCAGGACATGGAACCAACCTAAGTGTCCATTGACAGATGAATGGATAAAGGATATGTGTCACATATATACAATGGAATATTGCTCAGCCATAAAAAGGAAACGAAATTGAGTTATTTGTAGTGAGGTGGATGGACCTAGAGTCTGTCATACAGAGTGAAGTAAGTCAGAAAGAGAAAAATATCGTATGCTAACGCATATATATGGAATCTTAAAAAAAAATGGTACTGATGAACCTAGTTGCAGGGCAGGAATAAAGATGTAGACATAAAGAATGGACTTGAGGACACGGGGTAGGAGGGGGAAGCTGGGGCGAAGTAACAGTAGCATCGACATATATACACTACCGAATGTAAAATAGTTAGCTACTGGGAAGCAGCAGCATAGCACAGGGAGATCAGCTCAGTGCTTTGTGATGACTGAGAGGGGTGGGATAGTGAGGATGGGAGGGAGGTTCAAGAGGGAGGGGATATGGGGACATGTGTATGCATATGGCTGATTCACTTTGCTGTACAACAGAAACTAGCATGGTATTGTGAAGCAATTATACTCCAATAAAGATCTATTAAACAAACAAACAAAAAAACAAAGAATGTTCATAGGTGTGATTTGGTGTATACTTTTCTTTTTGTTTCTGTGTTTATTCATAGGTAGCTTATATGTTTTTTTTTTTTCCTTATGGTGAATGAGAACTTTCTTCCTATTACTTGTTCTAATTGGTTATCACTGCTTCAAATAAAATTCCATTTAAAATAATTCTGAAATCAGCACAACCTAGTGGAGTTTGGTAGGAAGGGACTTTGTTCTTGAAAGGATTTATTTAATTTCATGTATGATTTCAATAATTCTCTCATAACTTCCTGTTTATAGTAATTTATATCGTGCAGACATACTCTGATTTTTGAGTATCTTACTTGGAAAGGAAAAAAAGGATGGGAAAACAGCCTCTAAAGTCCAAACCATCATACATCAAGATTCCCTTTCATCTTTCTACATTTTACAGATACGTCTGTCTATAAGCTATAGCGAACGACACAGATGTTAGTCATTACAAGAATGGTTACTCTGCTGTGACAGGATTGGGAAACAGTTCTGTCTCCAATCCCAGGGAAATGTTTTCTCTTTATAGTTCCTTCTTTTGTTAATGCTTTCTGGGGGCATTGCTGGAAAGACAACTAATACTTGAGTTGCCATATTTATTACTTACGAGTTAGTGGGAGATTGAGGTGGCTCTAGCCAGGGGCACACACATTCTCTGAGCTACCACCACCTTTTCTTGCCATTTATTGGCATTCACTTTTCTATAGACTCAGTGTTATAAGTCATGACTAGACTGTGTATACATGTAAAGTAGTAAAAAGAGCATGTAGCACCAGTCCTGGGTTCAAATCCTGACTCCACTGTTTTCTAATTGTGTGACTTCAGGCAGGTTAGTTAACTTCTCAGTACCTCAAGCTGCCTATTTGTGAGATGAGATTATTAAAACTTTATATCCCAAGGTTGTTAAGGAGAGTGTATTACGTAATGCATACAAAACTATTTAGCACAACTTCTGTTATATACAGCCGATACTCCATATATGTTGGTTCCCTTACACTTAATTTATAGGCAAGTTTGAATCCAGATTGCTTGATCTTAGTGTCCTTTAGAAAATTTTGTTTTAAATTTCAAATAACCAATTGACAAATGCATTTTAGAATCATAAATAACCAGGAGTTGCCTATAAAGTACTTAGCACCATGGCACTTAAGAATTCGAAAAAAAATTAAATGTATACTAACCTTCCTTTTCTTTGAGTAGGAGCTAAGTCTTCATCTGTTGGCTGTTTACATGGTAGAGACTCAGATATGTAATGAGTGAAGGTGACTGATTTATGTGTATATGATTATTAAGAAAAATAATTAACACGATTCAGGACTTCCTAGTTTACGAAGCTCATTCACTATCACAATTTTATTTGTTCACCAAAGCCCAGGGAATAAGGTCAAAAAAAATTATCATTCCTATTGTACAGTTGAGGAAACTAAGACTCAGGAATTTTCAGTGACTATCTTAAGGCCACAGAGCTTAGAACACTAGTGTGCTGACTCTCTTTTTGCAAAATCCTGTTACTTTTCTCGTGATGTGCTTTTCTTGTTACTTTTCTTGTGCTCTGGGAGAGTGTGTGGACTAAATACAGTAAGGATAAGAAGGTCATTTGAGAGTAATTTGGCAAATACCCTGTAAGCTTGAAAATGCACAAACTCCATGACCCAGCAACTCTGCTTCTAGGGATATACCCTAGGGTATCTCTCTACAGGTGCATAAGGACACATGAACAAGAATGTTTATTGCAGCATTGTTTGATATTAGCAAAATTTGGAAGCAGATTAATGTCCATCTGTAGGATAATGAATAAATAAACTATGTTCTCTTCATAAGATGAAATGTTATACAACGGTTAAAATAATAGGTTAGTGTGCAGAAATGTGATATTGAGTGAAAAAATGAATTTGGAAAAGTTGCAGGATACAAAATTAATGCACAGAAATCTCTTGCATTCCTATATACTAATGATGAAAAATCTGAAAGAGAAATTAAGGAAACACTCCCATTTACCATTGCAACAAAAAGAATAAAATACCTAAGAATAAACCTACCTAGGGAGACAAAAGACCTGTATGCAGAAAATTATAAGACACTGATGAAAGAAATTAAAAATGATACCAGCAGATGGAGAGATATACCATGTTCTTGGATTGGAAGAATCAATATTGTGAAAATGACTATACTACCCAAAGCAATCTACAGATTCAATGCAATCCCTATCAAATTACCAATGGCATTTTTTACAGAACTAGAACAAAAAATCTTAAAATTTGTATGGAGACACAAAAGACCCCCAATAGCCAAAGCAGTCTTGAGGGAAAAAAAGCAGAGCTGGAGGAATCAGACTCCCTGACTTCAGACTATACTACAAAGCTACAGTAATCAAGACAATATGGTACTGGCACAAAAACAGAAATATAGATCAATGGAACAAGATAGAAAGCCCAGAGATAAACCCACACACCTATGGTCAATTAATCTATGACAAAGGAGGCAATGGAGAAAAGACAGTCCCTTCAATAAGTGGTGCTGGGAAAACTGGACAGCTATATGTAAAAGAATGAAATTAGAACACTCCCTAACACCATACACAAAAATAAACTCAAAATGGATTAGAGACCTAAATGTAAGACTGGACACTATAAAACTCTTAGATGAAAACATAGGAAGAATGCTCTTTGACATAAATCACAGCAAGATCTTTTCTGATCCACCTCCTAGAGTAATGGAAATAAAAACAAAAATAAACAAATGGGACCTAATGAAATTTCAAAGCTTTTGCACTGCAAAGGAAACCATAAACAAGATGAAAAAACAACCTGCAGAATGGGAGAAAATATTTGCAAATGAATCAACGGACAAAGGATTAATCTCCAAAATATATAAACAGCTCATGCAGCTCAATATTAAAAAAACAAACAACCCAATCCAAAAATGGGCAGAAGACCTAAATAGACATTTCTCCAAAGAAGACATATAGATGGCCAAGAAGCACGTGAAAAGCTGCTCAACATCACTAAGTATTAGAGAAATGCAAATCAAAACTACAATGAGGTATCACCTCACACCAGTCAGAATGGGCATCATCAGAAAATCTACAAACAACAAATGCTGGAGAGGGTGTGGAGAAAAGGGAACCCTCTTGCACTGTTGGTGGGCATGTAAATTCATACAGCCACTATGGAGAACAGTATGGAGGTTCCTTAAAAAACTAAAAATAAAATTACCATATGATCCAACAATCCCACTCCTGGGCATATACCCAGAGAAAACCATAATTCCAAAAGACACATGCACCCCAATGTTCATTGCAGCACTATTTACAATAGCCAGGTCATGGAAGCAACCTAAATGCCCATCGACAGATGAATGGATAAAGAAGTTGTGGTACATATATACAATGGAATATTACTCAGCTGTAAAAAGGAATGAAATTGGGTCATTTGTTGAGACGTGGATGGATCTAGAGACTGTCATACAGAGTGAAGAAAGTCAGAAAGAGAAAAACAAATATCGTATATTAATGCATATATGTGGAACCTAGAAAAATGGTACAGACGAACCAGTTTGCAGGGCAGAAGTTGAGACACAGATGTAGAGAACAAACGTATGGACACCAAGGGGGGAAAGCGGCGGGGGGTGGGGGTGGGGGTGTGAAAAAAATTTTTTAGAATGATACATGTAGCATGATAATATTTATATAACATTTTGTTTAATGAGTTTTTTTAAAAAATTATTTATTTATTTTTGGCTGTGTTGGGTCTTCGTTTCTGTGCGAGGGCTTTCTCTAGTTGCGGCGAGCGGGGTCCACTCTTCATCGTGGTGTGCGGGCCTCTCACTATTGCGGCCTTCCTTGTTGCGGAGCACAGGCTCCAGACGCGCAGGCTCAGTAATTGCGGCTCACGGGCCTAGTTGCTCCGCGGCATGTGGGATCTTCCCAGACCAAGGCTCGAACCTGTGTCCCCTGCGTTAGCAGGCAGATTCTCAACCACTGCGCCACCAGGGAAGCCCTATATAACATTTTTAAAAAGTGAAATCCTGGATACAGTTTATCTAGATATCAGATACTATTTATCTAGATACATATTTATGCTAGATACTATTGATCTAGCTTTTATAGGTAATCTGTAAATTAAAGAGGAAAGTTGTCTTCAATCTGGAAAGGGTCTCCCATCATCTCCTTTCAATTTCATCAGACTGTTTTATCTTTCCTGCTTCCATTATTGCTAAGATCCCTTTCTTTGTAAAGGCAGGGGGTCTGTCCCCCTTTCTTCTCTTCAGCAAGGTGGCTGTTAAGAAGACAGATTCTTCTGAATAGCCCACAGAGTCATCAGATACAGATAGGCTCTGTCAAGACCAGCAAGGTTCATTTGATGTGGGCAATTTCCAAAGTCCTTTAAAAAATTCTACTTATTTTTTGGTAGCATTTGTCATTTCCAGCTTTGGGCAATATCTATAAGATGTCTTGTCACAGCATTAAACATGAACATCTCAGTGTTCATGCTTTATATCAGCATGAGGGTCTGCCTGGCTTAAGTCTCCCAAGGAGTATCTTAAGCTGTGGTTTCTTCCATACCCACAGTGGCTTGCCTAATCCTAGGAATTCCCCCAAGAGACACTTCAGAAGGTGTCATACATGTCACATACATGATTGTCTCATTTTCACCCCTCCAAATCATCACATCCCATAAATCAGTTGTTCGAAGATGGGATTTCTATGATTTCAATGAACTTGTTTCATTTACTAAAGATGTGCAGATTTCTGATACAATGCTTGTTTTAGCCTTGGATGTAATCCTTAGCCTGGGCTTCGAGCTATAGCCTGCAAATTGGGAATGAAGGGTTCTATTCCAGGTCCTGTCTTTGACCTTGGTCTTCATTTGACCTGGGGTAAATTCAGATCTCCTGGAGGGCAAGTTGTCCAGACAGAGAACATTTAGCTATGGTGTACCTTGGATTTGAAATGTTCCCCCAATGATTTATGTTTCTGACATGGTCTCATTTTATATAACCCCAAATAAAGCCTCATTTGTTTCCCTTGGCCTCTTTGGAATCACCAGAGCTGCTTACTCCATATACTCAAGTTTTGCAAAGTTCCCTGGGATGTATCCCCTTATATATATAATAGCCAGATCTGCTTTGTCGATTAGCTTGGTGATCTTCTGGGACTCTCTTGGGATTTCTGAACTTGTGTTCTCATAGTAAAATGTGCCCAAACTGGCAGATAGAAAATATTAGTCAACTCCTTAGAACAGAGAGGGCCCCTGTACTCACTTCTTAGTAGTTGAGCTCTGAGCTCGAGATCTTTCTGTAATGATCTAAGAGTATGGCATGAACTATATTAGGGGTCAGAGCTACAGTGACCCCGGCCAAGTCTCTTCTTCACTGAGGATATAGAATTACCCTCAAAATGCCAATTCGTTAGTTACAAAAGCCATTGTTAAACCCTTTGTCTTTTCAAATTAATTTGTCTGGTTGGACCATATCATAAACAGCATGTCGGTTCATGTCATAAACAAACATGTTTGTATGTGCACCAGTCAATTCACATGTAATTTTCATCAAGCCCATTCCATTACCAATACTTTGCTATAGAGGAAACAAACAAAGGTAGAACTCCAGTCTCTGCTTTCCAGGAACTTCCAGTATGGTTGGAGAATCTTAACCACAGGAGACAATTAGAAGGTCAGTTAATATTATTTAGTATATTAATATTATTAGTATTGAGATTTGGTACGAGGAGAATTGTGGAGCTGCCAGGCACCTGAAGGGCTAATCTGACTGCCCTTATAGACTTTGGGTGACAAAAGATAGTGTTATACTTTGGTATAATCCATTAGCATGCTTCAAAAGAATTATAATAGTATTGTCTGGTGTGTATGTCTGTGCATGGGTGAGTATACTACTTGGGCAGTTTAAGTATGGAAGAGGTACAAGAAAACCAGATAATTTGGACTAGCATGATACCTCCCCAGTGCCTGGGCATCTGTCCGTAGGTGATGTATGTTCTCGATGCTTTGAAATTTTACTTAAATGTTGGGATAGTTGAATGACCCAGGACTCTGAGAAGGAGGAGAAGAATGGTTAACATACTGGCTTTAGTCCTTAATCTTTGGGCTGATGTCACTCATTTGGATTATCTGTTCTCTGAAAATTCAAATCCATTTGTGCCTTGGCTTCTTCTAGAGAAATGCTTCTAAGATTGTTAACACACTGTGACTAGCTCCAGCATGGCCACCTTCAAAGACTCCATCCTTGTTCAATTTTGGATGACTTTCTTTCTCCAGGCCCAAGTGACCAAATTCATTATTGATGTTCTGGCAGATGCATTGCTCACATTTTTCCAGATTAAATAGGATTTAAATGCGATCATTCAGGTAGTCTGATTTGAATTTGAAGGAGCGTGTTTCTACTTCATGGAGATGGGGGGATCTGTAAGTACTCAAGAAAAGTAAAGGTAAAAGCATTTCATATCACGCTTTCCTTTCCTTTTGATTTTTCTGAATTTTCTTTAAAAACAATCTTGGACTTTATTGAGGAGGCCCATCCCTCCCTTCCAATGTCAATTTTTTTTCTCAAAGCAACATTTCTTGGATAAATTAATTCAGAAATGTGTCTATACAGTCCACTAAAGTGGAGCATTTCAGATAATTCAAATAATAAATGATGTTTCTCTTCAATTATCCAAACATTTTTAGGTGAATATGTTAAAAAAAATTTTTGGCTGTAATCATCTAGAGCAAGAACTCCACAAATTCTCCACATTATTTTGCATAAGTACGAGGGATATATATATCTTTTGCTAAGGGTTATTAACCATAAAAGCCAAGTGTTGGAGTTTTAACTCACTTTTATTCCGGTTTCCTGTAGAAAGAGAATTTAGCAAAGCATTCTGTGTCCCTTCTTTACCCCATTATATTCTCAGAAGTAGCTGCTGTTGCCTTGGCCACAGTACAGCATTTATTTTCTGATTTTGGGACATTTATGTCCAAAGTTGGCTGAGCTGTGGGGATGCTGAACTTCTTGGAATACAAGTCTACAAGTCATGGGTCATGGATCTATGAGACACCTATAAGCATAACACCCTTGCTGGTCTGTAAGTGCAGAGCCCTGGCTTTCCACTAACTATGGCCTAAACCCAGAGCAGGCTCTGGTGGCTTTTAACTGAGATGGGTAGACTAAGGCCAGGCCTTCACACACAGCTTCCATGAAGCAAGGGTTTTCTTCTGGACTTCTTCAAAGATCTAGAGACTCACTACACATGCTTATTTGTCTGAACAGCTTTTGTGCTTCACTGGGGAAAGAGAGAGACAGTCCAGGTCAAATGGACATTTCTGGAATCTTCCATTCTTGAGAATTTTAACCCAAGCTCAAACCACTTCCAAAGACTTACCGCTGGCCTCATAAGTTCAGGAGTAAACAGTTTTCTATGCCCCCTGCCCTAGGCAAACTGCCCTAGTTCAACCTTATACTGTCCTGAGAACCCTGCTAAAGAACGGGAGAACTCTGACAATGATGTAGTGGGAGGCGCCACTTCTGATTCCCGTGTCTGTTGGCTTTAAAGCCTTCAGGGGCTCATGATCTACTGTGGTCTAGTCCTTGCCTACACCTCCATTGTATCTCTTACCACTCCTTGCCTTGTTCTTTATATTCCAGCAATTCCAAACCATCTGAAGTCCCCATTCTCCCCAAATAAAGCCATGCTCTTTCTTGCCTCTCTGGGTTTTTTTAAGGGTTCTTTCTATCTGCAATGCCCTCTTCGCAGTAAATGCTCATCATCCCCCTCCTCCACCCACTCCCGTTTGCCCCTTGTCTTATTGTTAAGACCTTACACTGGTATCATTTCTAAAGAAAGTCCTCCCTGAGCCTGGTCAATCCAGTTAGAGGGTGTGCACACACCACATTGTTTTAGAACTGTCCTGGTTATATGTCTGTCTATCCCATTAGACTGTAGCTCCTTTAGAGGAGATACTAAGACTCTATTTTCTTTATTTTTCTGATGCCTGACTCATAGACTGGAGCACAGTAGGCTCTCAAAATAAATGCTGAATAAATTGAATGAATAAATAAGGGTTTCTGGATGGGTAGGAGATGATTTTTTTTTTTTGTCAAGAGTTTTATTCAATGGTAGACAGAATAAGCAACATCACAATAATAATAGTTATAGCCTATCTGAGCAACTACCATCTGACAAGAGTTTTCAATGTGTGTAACCCCTGCAATAATAATCTGTGGTAGATACTATGATTATCCCTATTAAAAGATAAGGGGATAATTTTGATAGTGAGAATTATAATAGCAATAATAAAGAATTTAAAATTTAAAAAAATAAGAGAACCACACAAGAGAGAAGTTAGTGACTTTTTTAAGGTCACACATAGTCACACAAATTAGTGCCTGGGATTGCTATACCGTGCCAATTGTAATACACTTAATAAATGACATCTTATTTTTTGGAAGTGGGCGTAGAAACTGGCCATGTTGAAGACCAATTGAAATACCCCCAAATGCAGTTAGACTTTGAATTACTCTACTGGGAAAACTCTAAAAGCAGTAGAATCAAGAAATACTTCATTCAGCCTGGGGCTGGCAGAGTCTGTGTATACATGGACTCTAAAGGCAGGAACAGCTTGTTAATCTGGCATTTAACTACCAGACATTTCTATTAACCGTTATTGCTGGGAAGTGTAATTGATACATAATTATGGCCCTAGGGTATTGCTTGGTCATGAAGTACCTTCTGAATCATCAAAGAAAATTGAAATTATGTTCAGTTGAAGTTTAGTATTAAGTCTGTTTTATTGTCTTCAAAGTCTTTAGGTGTTAGTAATTGCTGGATAACATAGATACATTTAACTCTCTTAAATATTTTAATAACCAGAACCTTCCCCTAAAGAGAAAGCTTATTATTATTTTAAATCTGTCTATTTTTATTTAAAAGATATGTAGATGTTTATGTAATTTCTGAAATACAAATTTGTGAGAAAATACCAATTCATAGTAGCTTTCGGTTATTATAAATTTTTCAATTAACGTATTTCATTTGCTCATTTAATAGATATTTACCAAGCATCTACCATGTGGACAGGCACTTTGTTGGTTACTGGAGTTACAAATGTGGTTAAAATGGATATAGTCCCTGTCTTCCTATAATAAGGGAATCCATGAAAGTTTCTGATGTTAAAGAAAAGAATTCTGATTTTCAAAGATGAAGGCTATCATGAGTAAGACGAAGACTCCAAGGTTGAATTAAATAAATACTACAACTGAACTATTGGCACATTGCTGAGTATAGAAAAGAAGATAATGATTTGAATTGGGGACTGAGAAGCAAGACAGTGTGGTGATTGTTTGGGGTTGGGCAGATAAGCAGGAGGCATGTGGTCTTGTAATGGGAAACATACTTTGACAGATTGTTGGGGCCTAAGGAGTTTAGACTTTGTCCTGTAGAATGGATGGCAAATAGACTTTGGTCTGTGTGCAAATTCATTGGTAGTGTCTACTTGGAGCACTGTTTGGGAAGCTTTGCATTTCAGAAAAAGTTCTGTGAATAAATTTTGAGGTCCACTGATGGTATTGGAGGAGGAATGACAACTCCAGTGCAATGAATGCATTTGTCATCCTATCTGTGGAAAATGGAAAGTCATCAGTCAGTCAATCAATCAATCAATTAATCATTCTGTATTTATGAATCATCTTCCATCACTTGGATAAAGTATTGTCCCAAACTAGGCTCAGCCCCATGAGAAAGTAAAGACATCTAAATGTCTAGTGTCTAATTGCCTAACGTATTAGACATTGCTCTTACAATGTAGCTATGAAGAAGCATATCCATGTCATAGTCAGTTTTCTGAACAGACTCAAGAAGATATGAAACCCTGACTTTTCTTTATGTACCAGGCTTTGATGTATGGAAATATGTTATTTTCTTGCAGGACAATTCAAAGGCAAGGATGGAGAACTAGAGAGAGTGCTTGCATCATTTCCTAAATGTCTGGTGACAAGACACAATCAGGGCATAGGGGAAGGAGGTCAACAGCCTGAAACTATCATCCAAGCAGGCCCTCAGCAGAGTGCTAGCCAACCAGAGTGCACATGAAGAGGGGTGGGCTATGAATTAAAGTTTTAGGTCTCCAATTCCCTTCTCACTAAGAACCTTCAAATCAAGGGTTCAAAGCTTGAATTGGCTCTGGCTGTGGATTGGCAGTTCACTTAGACCACTGGAGTGCTGGGATTTATTTGCTTTAAAGTTTCCTCCAAGAAATATTTAATAGGCAGATGTAAACCTATATGTTCTCCATCCAACAAGTCTTGGATCCTTGTGTTCCTTGATGCTTGTACTGCTTTCCCAGGGTGTCTTTAACAACATAATCTTTACTTTGCTGAAGGAGAAGGGCCTTTGGCTTGTATGCTTTCCCACCACCCTGTCAGTTATTACGTCTGTTTTCTTGAAATGGCTTGCTCCAGCTTGTTTATTTATGATGGGCCTTGTGGTCAGCTGCAAAGTTAGTTTGCAGTTTTTTGGTAACATTTATTGTTTTTATCTGATTAAAGAAAAATACATGCCAATGGTTGAAAAATTGAAAAATACAGGGAAGTATAAAAATAAAAATTCAAATCACTTATAATTCCATCACCCCAAGTTAATCACTGTTGACATTTTGGAATATTTTCTCTCAGGCCTTTTTTTTTTTTTGTATGCATATATATGGTAAGCATGTCTCCATATCTTTCTAAACAAAAATTTAATGGCTATATAATTTTGGTTGATTCTGATTTTTTAAACCATTTTTTACTAACATAGTCACCTAAATTTTTGTCCATATTTCTCCTTATTTCTTTAGGAATAGATTCCTATAAGAGAAATTAGGGTCTCCATGATATAAATATTTTTGATGACTATTGAAACAAATATACTGATTTAAATCTCCATAAGCATGATAATGCTAACATTATTTCACTATACCCTTACTACCATTGTATGTTATTAATTCCAGTTTGATAATTTAGTAGGCCAAAAATGGTATATTCTAATTTATATCCCATTTCTTGGATAACTGGTGAGTTTTATAACCTTTGATAGAAAAGTGATTCCAGAAGACTTGGTCCTTATTTTTCTGCACTTACCATTATTTATGTTCTACTGATGTTGAGGTCCTGGCTTCTCTAAGTAGAGCCTCTGCACCTTTTTTGTTCCATAAGACATTTTAATTCTGCACTATATATTTTCTCTTCACTCAACAGTCATGCGCTCAAAATATTTATTGAGAATCTATCATATTTCAGGTTTGTGAATCTAGAAATAAATACATGCAAACTGAAGATCCTTGACCTCTAGAATCTCAAAATATAGAGGCAACACACACACACATAACATGAGAAATAAAACAACAGTGTTTTGATGCTATGCAATTGATAAATACTTATTGATTGCCATCTACATTTCATGGATTAGGCTAAGCATTAAAGATACTAAAAATGAGCAAGATAGACATAGTTCTTTTCTTTACAAATCTTAAACTCTTATTGGCTATACAGAACAGTATAAAGGTTATTATAATACAGTGGGGTAAGTTGAAAGCAGCTTAAAATAGTGGTTAAGGACATGGCTCTGAAGCCAGGCTGTCTGGGTCAAATCCTGGCTCAACCACTAATTAACTGTACTCTGTGATTATGGGCAGGTAAATTAGCCATACTGTTCTTTAGTTTCCTCATTGGGAAAAGAGAGGCAATAACAGGATTGTTTCATAGACTCTTACAAAACATTTAGAACAAGGCCTAGTATGTAGTGAGTGCTCAATACATGTTTTATTTTATTTTAAAATCTATGATATGGAAAGCACAGTTTGTTATTGAAATGTGTAATAGGGCCTCTTAATCTAGACTTATAGAGCAGGGAAGAGTCAAGGAAGCTACTTTTGGAGGAAGAAAACCCAAAAGCTGAAAGATGAGGAGGTAATATGGCTCATTTGGGAGTGTGCAATGGAATGTGAACATGTGTGAGGGTGTAGTTCTCATGAAGGAGGAACCACATGTGCAAAATCCCAGAAGAAAGTGAAGGGCTTTCAAAGAACTAAATGAAGTTCAGTGTGGATTATAGCGTTTGAGTATCTTTCTATTGCTGTGTAACAAACCACCCCAAAATTCAGTGGCTTTAATATACAAAGGTTAGGAGAACAACAGGTCAAATAACAGTGAAATTTTCATCAGAAACCAGAGTGACTTGAAGAGAATGGAACAATATCTTTAAAGTGCTGAAAGAAAAGAACTATCAACCCAGGGTTCAATATCCAGCAAAAATATCCTTCAGGAATGAAAATAAAATAAAAGCCTCTCAGATGAAGGAAAACTGAGAGAATCTGTCACCATCAGACCTACTCTAAAATAAATGGTAAAGTAAGTTCTTCAGGCTGAAGAAAAAAATTATACCAGAAACTTGAAATTTCAAGAATGAAGAAAGAGCAACAGAAATGGCAAATAGCTGAGTAAATATAATAGATTTTTTTCCCTTACCTTAAAATTCTTTAAAAATTTGTATGACTGTTGAAAGGAAAATTTATAATATTGTCTGATGGGATTTTTCAATATGTGTAGATATAATACATATGACAACTATATGGGAAAGAGGAGACTAACAGGATCTATTTGGTTGTAAGGCTTATATGTTTTATTTGAAGTGGTAAAATATTAACTCTAAGCATACTGTGAAAAGTTATGCATGAATATTGTGATCTGTAGAGCAACCACTAAAAAAAATAATAAAACAAAGAGATATATCCAGGAAGCCAATAGAGAAATTAAAATAAAATAATAAAAAATATTTAAATTTTAAAAAGGCAGGAAAGAGGGAACAGAAGAACAACAACAAAAAAAAAACCAGAGGGGGCTAACAGAAAACAAATAATAAAATGGGAGATATAAATCCAACCATATCAATAATTGCATTAAATCTAAATCAATTAAAGGATAGAGATGGATTTAAAAATAAAGTCACAACTATATGCTACCTACACAAAATTTACTTTAAATATAATGAGGTAGATAGATTAAAAGTAAAAGGATAGAGAATATATACTATGCAAACACTGATAAAAAGAAAGCTAGAGTGACTATATTAAGTAGACAAAGTAGACTTTAGAATAAAGAAAATTACTAGAAGCAAAGAGGAACCTTACATAATGGAAAAGGGTCAATTCACCAAAAAGACATAACAATACTAAGTGTCCGTACACCAAGTAACAGAGCTTTAAGATACATGAAGCAAAAGCTGATAGAACTAAAAGAAGAAATAGAAAAATTCACATTCTTTTATCAGTAATAGATAAAACAATTGGAAAGAAAATCAGTTTGAACAACACTATCAAACAACTTGATTTGATTGACATTAATAGAACAGTCTACCCAACAAGAGTGGAAAACATATTGTTTTCAAGTGCACATGGAACACCCACCAAAAGAGAAAATATTCTGGGCCATAAGAAGGAAAACAACAAATTAACACATTTAAAAGAATTGTAATCATCCAGAGTGTGTACTGTGACCATAAATAAACTAGAAACCAACTACATAAAGATACCTGGAAAAGTCATAAATATTTTGAAATTCAAGGCACACTTCTAAATAACTTGTGGGTTGAAGTAGAAGCCTCAAAGGAAATTAGAAAATATTTTTGAGCTGAGTGAAAATGAAAACACAACAAAATTTACGGAATGCTGCTGAAGATAGTGCTTTAGGGGAATTTATAGTATTAACTGTGTATGTTAGAAAATACCACTTTTCAGTCAATAATCTAAGCTTGTACATTAAGAAACTAAAATTGAAGAGCAAATTAAACTCAAAGAAAAATTAAGGAAATTATAAAGAGCAGAAATTAATAAAATTGGAAAAATAGAAAAATAAATGAAGCAAAATTTTTTTTCTTAAAAAAGTTGATATATTTGGTAAACCTCTAACTAGAACGACCAAGAAAATTAAAAAATAAAAAAGAGAGAAGAGACACAAATTACCAACATCAAGAATAAAGGAGGCTATCACTACAGACCCTACAGGCATTAAAAAGATAATGAGAATGCTATGCCATTAAATTTGACAACTTAGGGACTTCCTTCGTGGTCCAGTGGTAAAGAATCCACCTTCCAATGCAAGGGATGCGGGTTCGATCCCTGGTCAGGGAACTAAGATCCCACATGCCGCAGGGCAACTAAGCCCACGCACTGCAGCTACTGAGCCTGTGCACTCTGGAGTCCACGCACCACAATTAAAGAGAAGCCCACGCGCCTCAATGAAGAGGACGTGTGCTGCAAGTTAAGACCCAATGCAGATAAATAAAATAAATAAATAAATAAATAAATAAATAAATAAATAAATAGAATACTACAAAAAAAAATAATAACTTTGACAACTTAGATAAAATGGACCAATTTCTTGAAAAAGCACAAACTGCCAAAACTCATACAAGAAGAAACATAAAATATGAATAAGTCTATTTTTAAAAATGGAATTTGTAATTAAAAGCCTTCCAACAAAGAAAATTCCAGGCCAGATTGTTTCACTAGCAAATTTTACCAGACATCTCAGGAGGAGATAATCCCAATTTTATACAAACTTTTCCAGAAAACTGAAGATAATGCAACACTTGTCAACTCATTTTATGTGGCCAGTATTACTCTAATACAAAGATTAGACAAAGACAGCAAGAGAATTATAGATCAACATCCCTCATGAACATAGGTGCAAAAATCCTCAACAAAAATATTAACACATCAAATCTAGCCGTATTTTAAAAAAAGGATATTGGTGTTTGTCCAGTGGTATGCTGTTTAACAAACTGTTTTTTGGATTAAAAAGCTCTGATTTCTATCATTTGCCAATTTCCATGAGGCAGACATACTCCCAGCATGGCGAATTTCAAGCTACCCACGTGACTCTACTAATTACAGAATTGGGAAGAGGTATACACAATCAGCTCTCACGAGCCAGTGGCTATGAATCAGCTCTTCATAACCCATGTTTCAGAATTTGGTCTTTATCATAAGGAGAATGGGAATGTTTGAAGTTTTTAAGCAGAAACAGATTTGTGCCTTAGAATGATCCCTCTTGCTTCAGACCAGAGAATGGATTGGAGGTAGGCAAGGTTGGAGCCAGAATAAGCACTTGACGACCTGCTTATTGGTGTTACTAAGAAATGGTGATGTCCTAAACCTGGGTTGTGGCATCTGGGATGGAGAAGGTGGACACTTTTGAAATATTTTTTAATATGTAAACTTGATGAGGGGTCAAATTGGCTGTAGGATATAAGACAAAAACAGAGACGTCACACATCCCATCTAGGAAGGCCCTTATTGTTATTTTTGACAAGGGGGGCATGCACAGTTGCTCTTCATGGGACAATTTTTTATTTTCTGGAATTCCTCAGTTGTATGACAATAGGTGGTTGCTAGTCTAGGGAACAACACTAGTATTTTTTAAAGTTTCACTCAAAGTGAAGCATCAGACCCTTATGCTCTTTCAATGAGTTGCATTTCTAAAGTTCATTATTGAATGCCTTCTTGTGCCATGCACTGTTCTAGGTACTTGGAATATATTGTTGAATGAAAATACACCCCTGTCTTTGCGGAACTTCTGGCTGTGGGTTGAGAGGAAGGCATGGGAGAGGCATTAAACATAACATAAAAGCAAGTTATATTGTACAGCAGAAAGTGAAAAGTATTTTATAAAATTTTAAAAAAATGTGGAGCAGGGTAACAGGAGTTCAGGAGTGTGGGTGAGGCAGAATTCTAGAATTAAGTATGGTGGTTATGGGAAGACTCATTTAAGAAGTAACAGTTGAGCAAAGTCTTGAGGAGATGGAAAAGCTACCAGCAGTGACTTTATTCCTGTCATTGTGAGCAAATATATCCTCTCCCCTTGTATTGATCCCAACCACATTTCTGGTCATTTTGCTGTAGTACAAAATCAAATTTCTTTCCTCACCCTCCCCTCCCAGTTTTTCCTGACCTACTTGGGGATGCAGGCATGGGGCGCCTTTCTGTGGTAGCCTGAGCCTCCTTTGACTATAGCACTTGCCCCAGGAGGTTGTAAGTGCCTCTCTCCTGGGCTGTTGTTCCTACTGTTTTTCCTTGAGGACTTCTCAAGGATTTTGATGTTCTCATTTAATTTTGTATTCCAGTGCCTCTAGCATGCCTGGCACAAAGGAGGTGCCCAATAAATATACCTTTAAAAATGGATGAATCTAATATCCTAATGAGTTTCTCCTTGATAGGGAATGCCAAAATTTGAAATCACATCTAATCATGGGGCTTGATAGGAGGTGAGAAGTTTAATTGTTTGATTTCATTATCATCTCTTTGTCCTCTCATGTGTTTTGGCCCCTTCCGTGGGAGTAGCTTTGAAAGTGCAGATCAGAAATAGTATTTGACTCTATGCCTGTATGTAAAAAGCCCATTGTTGTGGATGTGTGTTGCCAAGCTAGTAGTAGATATACAGTTTCTTTGGCAAGAAGGAGATGAAATAAATAGTTCTGAGTGCCTGAGGTACCAAAATGCTAGGTGCCTCATAAATACTTAGTTAGATAAGAGGTCGGCTAGACCACTTAGAAGTTAGAAACATTTAATTTATTTATTTATTTTAAATAAATTTATTTATTTTATTTATTTATTTTTGGCTGCATTGGGTCTTCGTTGCTGCACGGGGGCTTTCTCTAGTTGCGGCGAGCGGGGGCTACTCTTCATTGTGGTGCACAGGCTTCTCATTGCGGTGGCTTCTCTTGTTGCGGAGCACAGGCTCTAGGCGCGGGGGCTTCAGTAGTTGTGACTCACGGGCTGTAGAGCACAGGCTCGGTTGTTGTGGCGCACGGGCTTAGTTGTTCTGCGGCATGTGAGATCTTCCAGGACCAGGGCTCGAACCCTTCTCCCCTGCACTGGTAGGTGGATTCTTAACCACTGCATCACCAGGGAAGTTCCAAAAGTTAGAAACATTTTAAAACTAAAGCAGGCAGCGATGTTTCATTTATTTATTTTGTATGTTTTTGTGGGGAGGTGGGGAGGAGTAAATAATTCTTCAGCAGTGATTGAACTACTTAGAGTATATAGAGTTCATCTTTGTGTTTTGACTTTCAAAGGTAGAAATCTAACAGTGATATCAAATGATAATGAACACACACACACACACACACACACAAGTACTAGTGAGGACTAGGGAAGAAACTGTGAAAACAGGACAGCTTGAATGATGGCTGCCGCAAGTAAATATACTGAGCAGAGTCACTGGCTGATTACGAATCTGGTATCTGTTATCAGAGCATTTTATAGCTCTTGAGAAAGCATCCCTGAGGAATCCATGAGAGGCCAAGAAAACGTTTCTCTTGGAAGAGGAGATAGTATGCCCTGAGCACCCCTAGTCTTGTCAGAGTTCCAAAGGGATGAAAGAAGTATGGATGAATGAAGGAAGGTCTTGGAGTGCCACAGAAAAAGATTCTTCTGAATAATGGTCTGAGGAATCAGTTCCAAGATAAATCTTGGAGTATTTGGTCTTGGGCCTTTAACAGAGTTTCCACATCAACATTGTCACAGCGATCAAGATATCCATTCATTCAATCAAGCAATCCTTACTGACTGCTCTGTATTATTAGGCACTAGGAACTGGGAAACACAGAGATGAACAAGACACATCACTGTCTTCTTGAAATTCACAGTAAACTGATGACTTACAATATAATGTAGAAAGTGCTAGGATAAGAGTATGAACAGAGTGCATTGGGAACACCAGAAGCAGTAAACACTTTTGGCTCAGGAAGCCAGGGAAGACTCCAGAGAGGAGTCAATACATGAGCTGTGTCTTGAAGAATGAGTAGGGATTGGCCAAGTGAAAAATGGCGGGAGGGTTGGGAATGGCATTCTACACTGAAGCAGCCTACCCTAGGGCACAAAATAGTGAAAAGTCCTACCCTGATCAAAGAGTGATATGACATTAGTAATGTCTTAAGACAAGGTGGGGAAGGGAAAAGGGATGGGAAAAGAGCAATAGAATTGAAAGTCCAAGGGGATGGAAGGTATGATTGAGGAAGTCTTGCTTTACCACCCAAGGGGTTTGGAGTCTTAAATGCTTTTGAGGCATTCCCATAATGACAGTAACCATTTATTGAGCACTTATTTTTCTAAGCTAGGGCAGAGTTAGATATGAAGGTGGAAGAGTGGAAGCAGAAATAGGGGAAGGAGGGTATCAGAGGCCTGGAACCAGATAGGGTGATACCCACAGCCTGAAAGGTATTTACAGAAGGGGTGGTACAGGGTTATCAGTAAGGGCATGAGTTAGCAAGGACAGCAAGAGGCACAGCAAGGGGCATTAAGGGGCAATTGTAAAGAATGAGGCTGGGGTACTGCTTCTGTATGATTTTTAATTTTAACTCCTTCGCCCTGTCAGGAGAGCAAGTTCTTCTTCCTTTTAAAAGCTCCATCCTTAGCATCCAATACCTGACAGTCATCAGAACTCCTCAATTCTGATGAGGGCCGGGAGTGATGCAGGTCAGAAAACTATGGACAACAAATGGAAAATTCTCTGATTCACCCCTTGGTGGACTGTTCTCTGTGGTGCAGATCTCAAGCCTCGTGCCTCCCAATAGTGACAAAAACCAGGCTTGGTCTGTGTATCCGCACCCTCCTCTCTCCCATCACGCTGCAGGAAAGTGGGAAGAGGGAAATCACTCAGGACAGTGCTTCTCCAACTGTAGTAAGAGGGGTGCTGGGAATCCTTGAGGTACAAGAGAATTTTTTTTTTCCTTCATTTCAAGGATAACCTTGAACAAAATGATTTCACCGGTTGTAAGGGAAAATATCATCTTGTCATTGGCAAATCAAAAGTATATTCATGAGATAAGAATTGTCTCAAGTCAAAATTTTTAGAACTCAATGCCATAGATTCTGAGGATCCTAAAAGAAATCCGTGGGTATCAGAGAAAATTTTTTTCCCTTACAGAAGTCAGCAAACTATGGCCCACAGGCTAAATCAGCTCCCCACCTCCTTCTGTAAATTCAGTTTTATTGAGCTCAGCCACGCCCATTTGTTTACGTATTGTCTGTGGTTACTTTTCAAATACAACGTTAGAGTAGGTGCAACAGAGAATGTCTAGCCCATAAATCCTAAAATCCTTACTATTTGGCCCTTTACAGAGAAATTAGCCCACCCCTGCCTTCAAGGATGCTTTACATCACTCAGGTTTAAGTAACACTGGCTCAGGTATCTAATGTTTATGAACTGATTGGAGTTAGAGTTATGTACGTAGTTCTCAAGGGGGATGTCTGGCATTCAGTGCACAGTCTTTGGGCCTTACAGACCTTCTTTTCACACCAGCCTCCGTCGTTCATAAGCCATCTCACCTCTTTTTTTCTTACCTGTAAAATGGAGGCAATAAAGCGTGTACTTCGTGATAAAAACCCATGATTACTCACCCCACTCAAGTTTGGATGTTTGGGGATTGATACCTGGACACAGGAGTTCCAGTTGTCTGCACAGCCCCTTTCTAACCTTGGAACAGAGCAACCCTGTGCTTTACAAATTCATCAGACTCTACCTAAAGCCTGATATAGCAAGATTAACCATTTTTCATATGCCTGGCACGTAAAAAGGACTCGAACATTGTAAATCATGGGTTTGTCCGTTACTATTGTTACCTCCAAGACCTGCTTCTCCTTTGTATAGGAATCCCTCATTGTCTAAGCTCTCATTACTCAAATATTTACCTCCCCTGAAAAAAGCATCAATATATGTATGCCAGCAAAATCGCTTAAGTCACATGTGATTATAGGTGAGAGAACACTCACCAAGTATGTTACAGCTGAATCTCAGCTGGTCTAATATAATTGCATCTCATTATTTCAACATGTTATGCATTATCACCGTCATGTTCTCCACATTAAGTGATGATGTCTCCTAAGAAAACAGAAAAGCTTATAAAGTTGATGGGCCTGAGATGCTTTGGAAAGTTCATTCATTGGAAGAAAGATAAGAAGGTATAAAGTATATTGAGAGAGGTGACTGAGTAAAAAAAAAATAGATGTGTATCACAATTTTGTCCTCATCTATGGTGCATCCAAATTTTTTCTATGCATGAGAAAATGAGAAAAATTATTAAAGTACTGTTGGTTTATTTGTGCAGAAATCCTTAACAGATTGCAATGTGGCTACTCAGTGATGTTTTGGGATATTGTTTGGGGTTTAAAGAGGGATACAAATTATTATTATTATTATTATTATCTTTTAAAATAAGGGACTGTAGGCTCCCACTATCTGAACATTTGTTATCCAACAGGTTTTGAGGGATAGGTTGAATTCAGGTAAGGAGGTAGGCTTCTCCTGCTTCTCCTATCCTTTTGGGAATTGGATTCCTAGCTTGTTGCTGTGTGTGTCTCTCCCTTGTTAAGCCATCCACACTGCAGGCCTTGCATTGTTGCCAGTCGCCTCCCAAGAACTAGAATCATCGTCTCTGGTGGGTGGGCCTCTGCTCTCCACATGCTAGCTGCCTCTGCCCGTCTGCCTGGGTTTCCTGGCATAGCCTGCTCTTGTATTCTGCTAATTCTTTTCCTTTCCTGTTCCAAATGTGTCTCCTTTGAAGCTGTGCATGCCTAGGCAAAGGTCCCATCCATTAGTCAAGCAAGTTCAAGTATGCATGCTTGTCTGTTCCCAGCATCCCTTTTCAATATGTTCCTTCCATGGGTCAGAACATGCTGTGCTTGGCCCTGGACTTCTCCAATGAATGCCCATTGCTTTACTGACCCGCCACCTGTTGCCTGTTGCCATTCCTTCCAGGTGTGGTTCTGCACGTGGAACTGAACTCCCTCTCAGATTCTACATGTAGGCCTGTTCTCCCACCTTTACTCCTCCCAGATGATGGTTCTGATTCCAGTTCCCTGCACTCCCAGCTAACTGGATCACCAGCTGCAATGAACAGAGCAAGCCCTAATCAGGTTCAGACACACACAAGGCTACCCTTTCAGGATTAGTTTGCATCTGCTGCCCTTTGTTGGTATATTTTAAACTGATTTGTCAAATATACAATGTTGGGTAGAGAAACAGGAGTAACATGTGGGTAACGTGATGTGATGTGACTCAAGCCTGCAATTCTGTAACAAACCACATGCAGTGAACTCCAGCATGGCTGACCCCAGTCACGGACCCTAAAGCGTTTGTGATGTGAGAAGGTTGACGATCTCTTCTAACTTTCCCTTTCTACTCACTAGATGTGTGATCTCTCTGAGCCTCAGTTTCCTCTTTTATAAAGTGAGGGAGGTAACTCCCACTTTAGAGGTTGTTATGAAGATGTAAGGAACCTAACATAGTGTCTTGACCCAGTGATGGGACAATATCACGTAACTGGGTTCATGTCTTTCACTGGCCCCTTTGCAGCCCTTCCTTCCTACAAGCAATGGGCCCTAGGTATATAGAGGTGCCCTGTTGTTCTACCTTGAGGTTCCAGAAATGAGACATTGGAGCACAAAGATGTGTCTGAACTAGAGCTTATTCAGATGTAGGGAAAGGCCACCCCTGTCTGCCTTATCCAGGTTTCTTTCCCCAAGAAGAACATTTCTCCCTCTATTCTGCCCACTGACCTCTCTCTTTTGCAAGTGTTATATGGTCAGCAAGGCAAACACTTTGTTCCAGACTGGGCTTTGCCATGTCTCTCTAATTAGTCCCTGCTTGGCCATCTTACCTTGCCAGCTAGGAAGGATTTTTCTCACCTTTCCACATAGGAAAGAAAACATGGGCTTCTAGAAAGAATACAGGTGTCCCCTGCTTTTCAAAAGTTTGCTTTATGCCACTTCACTTTTACCTACATTAGTACCTGTTTTCACTAATGGAAAGAAATCCGAAGAGGACTTTTCCTGTTACGAAAACAAGGAAGAAAGTAGGAATAGCATTCGATGTTTGTTTTGCGGGAGACTTTTAGAGGCAACTCGCACCCCCAGCAGTGAGAGCGGTCCCGCCAAGCTCCTTCCCCGGGAACCACACTCAGCTTCTCTGTGTCAAGCCATCACAGCTTTGCACTGTGTCTGGGAGCATCTGTGCTTTACCTCGGTTTATTTTGTGTATCTGTTAGCAAGATGTGTCCTAAGGTAATTGCTTCTTCCCTTTATACCATTTCGGCTTACAAAAGGTTTCATAGGAACGCTCTACTTTCAGATAGCAGGAGAAATCTATACCAGAATTAAGGTCAGAAAGCCTAATTCAGTCCAGGATCTACTCTTTTACCAGTCACATGATCCTTGAAAGGAGTTTTACTTCCCTGTGTGTCAATTTCCTCAACTCCCAGATTTTGAAAATTGAGAAACTCTATGTAATTCCTAATTACTAAAAGTTATTCCTCTTAATTGGCATCAGAGTCTTGCACAGTCCTAAAGAAAAAGACAGAAACTCAGCAATATACTTGTTGATAGATGAATTGAAGAAAACCTATGATGTTCTAATGCACCTTAAGTAATTCAAGTTGAATTTTCCAAATTAATGAGTTGACTGAAGATGGGGGCTCAAGCATGAGAAACATGCCAAATTCAAGGAGCCTTGTCTATGCATCTCAAAAATGTTCTGGCTCTTCTCTTCCCTGTCCACACACAGCTTCCTAAAAGTGAGTGAGACCTTTAGAAGCTTTGTTCTTTCTTTCTCATGGTAGCTGTTCACCACTTGATGTTTTTAAAGCTCTGATATCTGAAGGGTTGGGCATGGTTTTCCACGTGTCATGGACCAAGTGACCCTTTTCAGTGACCTCAGTGGGTGAAAATTTCATCTGCGTTTGGTCCTTGCCGGAGAGAGTCCCCAAGTGACCGATGTCTCCAGAGGGGCCACTCCACTGTCCCCGAGCCCCTGGCCTTCCTCTAGCTCACAGCTCACTCTGCATCCATTTTGCCTCCTTCCTCATCGATTCCCCCAATCTTTCTCCGCTTACTGCACCACTGGTGGTCTGGGGATGTGCGGCCCAGATATTTTCCGCAAGCAATTAGAAGATGACTTTTCAAGTGTCTTCACAGAGCAGATGTTCCCATCACTCCCCCCTCCCCTGCCCTGCAATTGCCGAAAACTTTTTCTGCCCCAGAGAACACATGGTGTGGCTGCTCTGTGTTTGATCAGGAGAGCACGAGCAGGAACAAGAGAATCCCACACTGACGACTGTTTGGCAGGCGAGCTCCAGGGTGTGTGTGTCTTCCTCTTCCCTTTCTTCCCATTACAGTTGTGAGCAAATGTTCTCAACTGGCTGAGTGGCCATGCTTTCTCTGGTCCCTTACACCAATGCTTCATCTCATTCCCCTGCTTCAGGCTAATCACAATTTGCCCAAGACTCTAGCATCTTTCTTTGCTTGGATACACCCATCCCCTTTACTTCATCCAGAGCTTTGCTTGCTCAGCCTGATAGATAAATGAGTTTTCTCCTAAGCCTAGACTTCAGTTACAGGTTGCTCCCTATCCTCTGCTTCCCTTGAGTCTAGTTTTTATCCACCCTCTGCTTCCCTCTCCATCCCATCTCTCACCCCAAGCTCCAGTCCCACTCAACTATTGCAGATCGGCCACACTCTCTCTCACTTCTAAGCCTTTCCGCGTGCCCTCCCTTCTTTGTGGAGCATTCTCCCCTCTTCTTTTCCTTTTTGCCTGGCGAATTTCCGTTCATCCTGTGGATGTTTGTTTACACATGATATTCTCTTTGACCTCCACCTGCCAGTCATAAGTTACCACAGAACTCCTTTGTTAATTCTAACCCTTATTTCTCTGCATTACAATTGTCTCTTTACTTGTCTCTCCATTTTGCCATTAACTTATTTTTATAAATCTGAGCAAGAATGTTTCCATAGCATCAAACAAGAGAGCTAGAGTGGATTCCAGATTCCTCTCTCTCCATCTTCTGGCAGTATTCATTGAGCATCTATTGTGTTGGCCAAAAAGTGTCTTCTGTTTTTAAGTAAAAATAAAAGGCATGTTTTTCATTTTCACCAAGAACTTTATCAAACAACATATTCACCCTTTTGTTCCACTACCTTCTGCCATTTTTCAGGCAACTTCATAATTCCATTTTCCCAAAACTTTTTATCTTTTTGAGCAAAGAACTGTTCCAGGTGCCTTTTACAGTCTTCCAGGAAATTGAAATTTTTTCCATTAAGAGAATTTTGTAAAGACCTAAATAAATGGAAATCCAAAGGTGTAATGTCTGGTGAATATGGTGGATGAATCAGAACTTCCCAGCCAAGCTGTAACAGTTTTTGCCTGGTCGTCAAAGAAACATGTGGTCTTGTGTTACCCTGATGGAAGATTATGCTTTTTCTGTTGACTAATTCTGGGTGCTTTTTGTCATGTGCTGCTTTCAGTTGGTCTAATTGGAGCAGTACTTGTTGGAATCAATCATTTCTTTTTCCAGAAGGAACTCACAATAGAGGACTCCCTTCCAATCTCACCATATACACAATACTACCTTCTTTGGATGAAGATCGGCCTTTGGTGTGGTTGGTGGTGGTTCATGTTGCTTGCCCCACGATCTCTTCTGTTCCACATTATTGTACAGTATCCACTTTTCATCGCCCGTCACAATTTGTTTTAAAAATGGAACGTTTTCATTACATTTAAGTAAAGAATCGCATGCGGAAATATGGTCAAGAAGGTTTTTTTTGCTTAACTTATGTGGAACCCAAACATCAAAGCAATTAACATAACCGAGCTGGTGCAAATGATTTTCAACACTTGATTTGGATATTTTGAGTATGTCGGCTAGCTCCCACGTGGTGTAACGTTTATTGTTCTCAATTAATATCGCTATTTGATCGCTATCAACTTCAACTGGTCTGCCCGACAGTGGAGCATCGTCCAGAGAGAAATCTCCAGCATGAAACTTTGCAAACCACTTTTGACATGTTTGATCCATCACAGCATCTTTTCCATACACTGCACAAATTTTTTTTTTTTTTTTTGCATTTCAGTTGCGTTTTTACCTTCCTTGAAATAATAAAGCATAACATGTCGAAAATGTTGCCTTTTTACTTCCATCTTCAATATTAAAATAGCTACACAAAAATTCACCAATTTTGATAAGCATTTTTTTGTATGCACGCTGTATGTGACAGTTGTCACATACAGTCTAACAAAATTGTTTCGAATGAAGTTAAAGACAACTAAGTGCTACTAGAGCCATCTTACGGAAAAAAACAAAGAAGCCTTTTGGCCAACTCAATACTCTGTATGAAACACTCTATTAGATCTTGGAGTCATAAAGATAAGGGAGAGATTGTCCCTGCCTTCAACTAGGTAGACCCCATATATAAACTTCAAAAGTAGTATGATGGTATTACAGTGGTGAGATAGTCAAGATCACATGGAAAGCAGATACTTAGATGATTAACCAACCCTGAAAGCAGAACCCAGAAGGGATATTGGAAAAGCCAGGTTAGTATTGAAAACAAACTGAAAGTAAGAAATAGTTGAGAACAAGGCAAACTACTGTCCACCAGCCAAATCCAACCTGCTGCCTATTTTGTAAATAAAGCACTATTGGAATACAGCCACATCCACTCATTTACATATTGTTTACAACTTCTTTTATGCTACAACAGTAAAGTTGAGTAGTTGTGACAGAAACTATATGCCCTCAAAGCCTAAAATATTTACTATCTGCCTTTTTATAGAGAAAGTGTCCTGACCCCTGGTGTAGAGCATAAATAATAAAAGTGGAAGAGACAGTTTTGGAAAAAAAATAGAAAAGGGTGAAATTCCTCAAACAGCTTTTAAAATGTATTATACAGCTACTATAATCAAAATAGTATGGTACTGGTTTGCCAAAAGATAAATAGCATTGGGAAGATAATAAGAAGTCCAACATAAACCATGTACATAAGAATTTGATATATGATGATATTTCATTTCTATCAAGAACATATTTATTTAATAAACAATGTTAGAAAAATTAGCTATTTCTTTGGAAAAAAATATTTCCACTAGATTTTTAACATTCCTCACCCACCTGCCTCTCCCCCCACCCCAAAATAAGCAACATATCATTGTTTTGTGGTTAATACTTATTTTTTTGCTTACCATTGTATCTTGTTTCCCACTTTTTCTTCCTAGATTTAATTTCTCGTTGCTGCATTACAGCCTTTAGTGTCAATAAATCTTTCTATTATGATATGTGACTAGTAAATTTTCTGTCTTTGCATGTAAAAAATATCTTTATTTTACCCATACTCTTGAAAGATAATTGAGCTAAATATAGAGTTGTACTCTCACAAATCATTTTCCTCATCACTTCAGAAACATTTCACTGTTTTCTGACAAATTTAGTGCTGATGGAAAGTTTTCCCTAGGTCTAATTATAGAGCACATTCATCTGTAGAAAATCTATCTTTCGGCTTTTGTGTCTTTTAATATATTTTCTTTGTCTTTGACACTGTAGGTTCCCACAGTGTGTTAAGATGAGTATTTTATGTCTTTCTTCAATTCTAGAAAAATTTTAGCCATTATTACTTTGATGATCACCTCTTGCCCATTTCCTCAGTTCTCTCCTTATTGAGCTCTTGTTAGACATTTGTTAGAGTTTCTCACTCTTTATTTCATGTATTTTAACAGCACTTACATGTTTTCCAACTTTAGGTGATTTGCTCAGATCTGTCTTCCAATTTGCTAGCACTGTGTTCAGCTGCGTCTACTGTGTGTGTTTAATTTCAATGACATTTTCCATTTAAAAAATTTCTATTTTTCAAGAGAATGAGAATTCAAGCCACAGACTGGGAGAAAATATTTGAAAAAGACATATCTGATAAAACCCTGTTACCCAAAATGTACAAAGAACTCTTAAACCTTAACAATAAGAAGACAAACAACTTGATTTTAAAATGGGCAAAAGACTTGGACATCTCACCAAAGAAGATGTAAAGATGACAAATAAATATACAAAAACATTTCACATTATGTATCATCAGGGAAATGCAAATTAAAACAATGATGAGATACCACTGCATAACTATTAGAATGGCTGAAATCCAGAACACTGACAACATCAAATGTTGGCAAGGAAGGGGAGCAATGCGAATTCTCATTCATTGGTGGGAATGCAAAATGGTACTGCCACTTTGGGAAACAGTGTGGCAGTTTCTTACAAAAGTAAAAATACTCTGACCATATGATCTGGCCTTTGTACTTACCCAAAGGAGTCGAAATGTTATGTCCACACAAAAACCTGCACACAAATGCTTGTAGCAGCTTTATTCATAATTGCCAAACTTGGAAGTAACCATGATGTCCTTCAGTAAGTGAATGGATACATAAACTGTGGTACAGCCAGACAATGGAATATCATTCAGTGCTAAAAAAGAAATGCCTTTTCCTAGCTTTTCTCTCAAGCTAGGAAAAGACATGAAGGAAACTTAAAGAAATATTACTAAATGAAAGAAGGCAATCTGAAAAGGCTGAATATGATTCCAATTATATGACATTCTGGAAAGGCCTAAACTTGGGAGACAGTAAAAAGATCAAGGATTGCTAGAGGCTGGGGGCAAGGGGAATGAATAGGTGAAGCACAGAGAATTTTCAGGGCAGTGAAACTATTCTGTATGATACTATAATGGCGGATACATGTCATTATAAATTTTTCAAAGCCCATAGAATGTGCAACACCAAGAGTAAACTCTAATATAAATTATGGGTGATAATGATGTGTCAATGTGGGTTCATTGACTGTAACAAATGTACCATTTTGGTTCAGGATGTTGATAGGGAGGGAGGCTGTATGAGTCTGTATGTGTCAGCAGAAATTTTTATTCAACATAACAAGAGGTTTTAAGGTAGGCAGTTCAGGGCTGTGCAGTTACTCAAAAATGTCACCAATGACCCAGGTCTATTAGGTCTTTCTGCTCCATAATCTTTTGTGCTCATTTTCACAAGATGGATATGTGCTTCCAAGCATCATGAATACATTCCAGATGTGAAAAGGGGTGAAAGTCAAAAGGGCCTTCTTTCAGTGAGGCTTTCTTTTCACTTGGGGAAAAAAAATGTCTCACCAGGGAATTCTGCTTTAGTCTCATTGTCCAGGACTGTGTCACATGCCTTCTATTCCTGCAAGGGACACTGGAATAGTATTTCTTTTTCTAGCTTCTATAGTAGAGGAAGGAAAGTTAAAGGGAGGTTAAGAATAGAGGTTAAGGAAGTCAATCTACCGTATTTTCTATAGCTGTCTTGTACATCATGCTATTTCTTTAAGTATTTTGAAATATTGATTTGTAGTTTCCTTTTGAGTGGGGGGTGTTTTATTTCTCTCACTCTCTCTCTCTATGTATTCACCCCTCCTTATCAATGGCCTCAATCAGTTCCCCAGCCCCCAACTTAAAGAAGTAGGTCTGTGAGTGATGGGACAGGGATTTTATGCTGCGGTGTTATTGCAGTCTTCACGTATCTTGTCACCAAGCTTGGATGGCTATTTAAATTTTTGGTAGTAAAGTTATGTCTATGCCCTCCTTCTTCCCTTGGACCCAAACATCCTATAAGCCTAGTGCACTAGACAGCAGTTGCCAGCAAATTTTTTGGAACAACTATTATGAGTGGAAGTCTAATTTATTTCCTTTTCTCACACAGAGCCTTTTTCTCCCCATTAGCCCACAGGTGCCAAACTTCTGGTCACTGTTATCTGTTTCTAGATCAAGAGTCCAGTATGTCTGTTTATTATTTGGTGTTATTGTTCCATTTCAAGTTCGCTGAAATGCTTTTCTTTTTTAAATATATAGTTTAGCCATGTCTCTCTGATTTTCTCTTCTTATATTTTGACCAGCATATCTATGTGTTTGAAATAAAGTAGGGTGTTAATGTGTGAACTAACCAAGCCAACTATGACTTACTTAAATTCTTGATCACACAACTCTTTTGTATTGTTTTCCACTTGTTTGTGCAATTAATCTTCATGATACATTTATGAGATTTTTAAAGGTGCAGACAATGTACTTTTATATTCCTTAAGAGGCTTGATGGATACTCAATGCTGAACTGTAAAGACAGATGAACAGTAGTGACAATCACTAGAATTTTGGGTAAAAGAATACTGGGTTCATGTTAACTCTACTGAGGATTTTAGGGAATTTCCAAGATATCCCAATAATCACTGGCCTAGTGATTTAAAGAAGCAGCTCTGGGATCAGACAGACCTGAGTATAAAGTCTAGTTCTGCTATTATTAGCCGGTATGAATGTGGAAAAGTTTCCAAAATTCTCTAAACTTCTGATTCCTTACCTAAAAGAAAATGGATCTAATAATAGTACTAACCTCATAGAATTGTGGCAGAAATAAATGAGACACATGTAAAGCTCTTAGCACAGTGCCTGGCATGTAGCAAACCAGTTACAGAGGCTACCTGTTATTAATCTCTTAGAATTAATAAACTAGTATTAATTTATTGATAACAGGAATCTCTATAGTTATTAATTTTCTGGCCATTCACAAAAAAGTAAATTATATTCTTTTGTTAATTCTTTTTTTTTTTTTTTTTATAATGTAGATCCAGTGTAACCAAGGTCAACATAGCTAACCCAAGGTAACCAGCAAGTCAACTTTTAATTGTAATCTGAGCCAACAGCACATGACTTCTTTGTACTTTTGACTATTGACTATTAACTTCGTTGCAGGATTTTCTGAGAACTGCTACCCAGCTAAGGTCAAATTCTAATCAGTGTTGTGCAATTAACAAATCCCATGATCATCAAATTAGGAAGGCCAGTTTTAATTTCTTTTAGCCTGTCAATCATTGTAGACTCTCCTCTTCCATCTCATCTTTACTCGTTCTCTGGTTTCTACCACTTTCTATTCTGTGTCATCTAAAAATCTCTGTCTGCCTGGTCATACAAAACAAGTCTTCACTGAGTAAAAAAAATATTAATTGCACTGAAGCTGAAGATTAATGTATTGCTTCTACACTATACTTCCCCTCCAAAGTGTTAGTCATTTCATGCACAAGCCATGCACTCTGACCAGAGATGTACAGTAGACTGCAGGACTTGATTCAACCATGAAGTCATCCCGTAATTCTAAGCAACTTAAAGGAGCATTATTATGTAATTTGCCTCTTAGATACCACAATAACACTTTACTCAGGAGCAGCCGTCGGCAGCCACACTTCCAGAAACTGGGGGAATCCAGCGCAGTGAGCCATAGCACTCCCTATAACATCATCCCCACCAAATCTCTTCCTCCTTCATTCCTTTCCTTTTGGTGACACCACCATCCCTCTATTTAGTGAAGTTGTAAAGTGTGAGTCATTCTTGACTCCTTCTCCTCCATAAATTTCGCCCCTCCATCCTAAACGTATTCAACTACCAATTGTTGATTGTTATTTCTCTAGATATTTATAGACTCTGCCCCTACCTCACTTACTCTGGTTGAAGCAGTACAAATCTGAACTTAAAAAAAAACACTACAGCCTCAATGTAATAAAAAGCAGATTAATGGGAGCAAGACTGGCAGTAGGAAAAATTTAGAAGATTAGTGCAAAGAGAGAGACAGTAGAAGCTTGAAGGTTGTTATAAGTTGGAGGGTAGGGAAGTAGCTAAAATACAGCAATATTAATAAGGCAGACTTGACAACCTGCGGGTGAGTGGCAGAGGAATGCAGAATGACTTCTAGGTGTCAACCTGAACAAGGTGGAGAAGGAAAATAACACTTATTGAATTCTAGTCACTGCGTTAATTATTTACACATGTGATCATAGGCGATAGTAGGAGACCTGTATTTCTCATATTTCACTCATTTTAGTAATTAACTGGTTTGGCTTTGGATTTCTGCATCTAGCTGTCTATCTGGAAAAGAAAATGTTTAATTTGGCTGTGAATAAGTATCAGTCTTGCAGATAGCATTCTTTAGTCAACATACATTTTGATTTTTTTTCATTTAATCTGCATCTGTAGAATCTAACCAGTACCTGGCACACAGTAGACATGCAACAGTTATTTGCTGCACTGAGTTAAACCATTTAAAAAAATTAAACCGTTGTTTAACTGAACTATTAAATAATTATTTGCTAACTGAGACCGTGGGCCTCTATGAACCATACATAGGCTGTTAGGAAGCTGAGTGGGCAAAGTGATCAGGGTAACATTTGGTTCATATCCATCCCCACCTTCCACCATGTTCTCTGGGTTGGAATAAACTCTGAAAGTCAAGGATGGAATCTTAATAACAGCAAAACAATCACTTGGATTGCTTGGAAATTAGCTTGGATAATTCATCATTGTAGAGGACTTTGTCAGAACAGGCAAAGAGAAATGGAATTTGGCTCCAACAGTTCCTAATAATCTTTCTTAGCTTAATAATGCTGCTTTAGTAGAGCCATGGAATGCTAGAATTGGAAAGGGCCTTAGAGACCATAAAATCTGATCTCTTCCTCTTACCAGTGGGGACAGGGAGACCTGGTAAGGCTAAGCAAATTACCCAATGTTTCATAGCTACTCAGTGATAGTGTGGGACCCAGAAGCCAGTGCTCTGTCTAGGTCAGGAAGTGTAAATGAATGACCAATGCATTTCAGACACTTTGTTACTTTCTGGTGCTGCAGAAATCAATCCCCTGACCTCTAGTCTCCTGTCTGATGGGAGAAAGACACATAATCAGATTTTAACACCATGGATTAAGCGGTAGGATATAGATGCAATTATAGCTAATTGCTATAATTTGTTGAGCACTTACTATAATCAGGATTTGGCTGATCACTTTCCAGAGCTTAGTTCACTTAATCTCCTCATGAACTGCTTTATCTATTAATTCCCTTCCACCTCCAAGCTGTGGACAGGAAATACACATTGGGAAGATCTCCTCAAACCAAAAATCCATGTTAAGGCTGTTCCCTTTTACCCCAAGTCTGAAGATATCTACTGCCCAGATTGTGGGAGATCACCAGACCCTTCTACCATGGATAGGGCCATAACGGAATAATAAATGGCTCTGGGAACCTTAAAAAGTCGAGTACTAGGGGAAAGATACGTGATAATCTTAGCAGATGGAGGGGCAGCTCGCCATGTTTATGATTTCTTTGGGGATCATATAGAAGCATTATAAGACAAAGTTCATATTTAAAGCTATTAAAAGGCCTTTTAAGGTTTACAAGGCACACAGCAGAGTATTGGTTGGAGTTTCTGACACCCAAGCCATGAACACGGCTTTTATTGCTTCATAGGGATTGACTGCTGAAAACCTATGACAACATCAATTTTCATTTTGACAGTTCCCTAAATGTATCATTCCCCTGTCCAAAAATGCTTTACAGGAAGGCTGGGCAATTGGCTGTTAAAAGCAAGGAATTTCAGTGAAAACAGAATCAAAAGGCCAAGATTTACTTTGCGATTTTTACTGATCCACATGGGGAAAATGTTTTCCCTGTATCCTCAACCATTCCGGTGAACTGATGTCATCTCAAACAAGAACGTCTCAAGAGGTTGCTACATAACTGTTTGCATATTTTTAGTGCTTATCTCCCTAAAACTTTTGCTACCCACAAAACAAATTTATTATGTCATTAGATAATAAGAGTAGCATCTTTAAGAACTCTTATTGTAAGCTCTCCCCTTCTCCACGTGATCATTTATTGTTTACTAAGCACTATTCTAGACCCTGGAGGGAAAAAAAACATAGAAAAATAATCATGGTTACTAACTTGAAGGTGCTTACATTCTACTTATGAAGATGAGTGGGCGTAGAAAAATACATAAGTACCACGATTCTGGTACTAAGGTAATGAAGAAGAGAAAAGAGGGTAATGAAGTAAAGGGAAGTTTGTGTGAATGTATGGGGGGTCAAGTGGTGGGAGGGTGTTGTAGCTAAAATGATTAGGGAAAACCTCTCAGTAATGGAGATTCTAATGCAGAGCAGGGCACAGCTTTACAGAGCTCTGGGGCAGAGTAGTTCAAGTAGAAGGAACAGCAAGTGCAAAGGTCCTGAGACCAGAAGCAGGAAAGCATTCTTAGACTCTTAATTTTATGGTTTTAGATTCTTTTTCAATAATAAATATTTTGAAGGCCTAAAGATTTACTTGGATATAAATCTGACATCTAGAAAGGACTCATACATAAACAAAAGAAAACCAGAGTAGCTGAAATGTAGTAACGGGGAATGGGAGAAGAGGGGCTGGAGGGCAATGAGGAGAGAAGCAGCCAAAGCTGCATCATAAAGTCTTATCTAGGAATTTAGATTTCACTCTCATTTCACTTAGAAGTCGTTGGAGAACTTGAGCAAAGAAGACACAGTCTGAATTGTTTTACAAAGATCACATGGTTGCCATGTGGATGGGGTGGAGTGACAAGGGCAGGTCAGGGGGGCCATTGAAAAGGCAGGTGAAGGTCTCCAGGTAAGAGTTAATGGCTGAAATCATTCTCTCCCTTCAAGGCCCAATTTAAAGGTTACTTCCTCAGTGAAACTTTTCCTGACACTGCCTCTCCCTCCCCACCAGCAGATAGAACCAATCCCTTCCCAGTGTTCCTGAAGTACTTTGCACATGCCTCTCTCTCTTTTTTTTTTATCAACAAGTACCTGCAAGACTAAAGAGAGGAAGTAGAATGTGTTGTCAGACTGCACATTGTACTTTTTTTCTTTTTAACATCTTTATTGGAGTATAATTGCTTTACAATGGTGTGTTAGTTTCTGCTTTATAACAAAATGAATCAGCTATACATATACATATATCCCCATATCTCCTCCCTCTTGCGTCTCCCTCCCACCCTCCCTATCCCACCCCTCTAGGTGGTCACAAAGCACCGAGCTGATCTCCCTGTGCTATGTACATGCCTCTCTTGGGACCTATACTTCAGTCACGATTAGCAATAAGTTTACTTGCGTGTCTCCATGTAATTTACAAGTTATTACAAAACAAAGATGTGTCTTATCCATCTGGGTCTCCTTAACACTTAGTAGTGGACCTGATTTATATAAGTGCTCAATAAATATCTTAAAGTAATAAATGTGTGAATGAATGAATGAATGAAGTGGCACTGTGCTCAGTATTCTACAAACATAATCCTATAGCTGATTTTAATCCACATGTTTTGTAGATAGTCCCAGATTATTGAAGCAAGTCTTTTATTAACTTATTAACTTATTGATTTAATTCACACAGAATGAGAAGATGGCAGTGCAAGTGGATGGGTGTGTATGTTTCGTAAAGGTATCATTTTGTCTGGGGGATCATTTTGCAAGCTGAATTTTAAATCTCTGATTTACGGGGTAACTATAAAGTTATAGATAATCAAAGCAGACATACTCATCTAAGTAGCTGCTATCCTGTTGCCATTAGTCATTTTGGAATCGAATCCTGTCACTCATGCCAGCGATGCTGCCATGGATTCTCAGGTGAATGGGTAGCCCAGTGTCGGAGGTGGGTGAGACTCAAAGCTAGAATTCTCAAAATCTCCAACTGACTGAATCATTTTTAGAAAAAGGGATGCAGGCCAATTGCATGCCTTGTTGTAATTCTGGTCATTCTTGACAGTATTTAAAAAATAAAACTTTTTATAGTGTAAAACTCCCACATTTCCACTTCTCAACAGTAAGAAAAAGTTCAGGGGCTGGAGTTAAGCAGTTCTAGATGAGAGTGGGTTTCCCTGGACATGGGTTCTCGTGCAAACCACTTCACAGAGCTGAGATTCATAGCTTCGCCTGTGAAGTGAGAATAGTAATGCCTGCCTTATAAATTTCGGAGAGGGTTAAATAAAATAATGGGTGAAAAATGCCTTGACTCTTGCCTGGCATGTGGGAGGTAGCTAATGAATGTCAGTCTTCTTGCCCTGTTCCCACCATATCATGGAAATCTGTCCACACCTCCCAAACGTGGGCGTTCCCTGTGTCCTCACTTGCATCTTCTTCTTGAGCCTGGGAGACACTGTGGTTTAATGAAAAGGCAATGGGCTAGAAATGGAGGCACTTGAGCTGTAGTTCTGGCTCTACTGTTAACCAGCTCTGAAACATTGAGTAATTCACTATCTATTTGGGTTTATTTCCTCATCTATAAAAAAAAGTGTATGGATGATGGTGATGGATGAACAATGAAGTTTTGGTGGTGAGCTCACTGTAGGGTCTACAGAAGTAGAAATATAAGGTACACATGAAATATACAATGTTATAACTCAGTTACCTCAATAAAAAAAATTAAAAATTAAAAATTTTTAAAAGACTTTATTAGAACGGATTAATTCTAAGCCTTCTTTGATCTTAACTGTCTGCTTTTAGAACCACAGTGTCTAATAGAGCTAGGCAGCAAAATGTCACCAGTAGTTGTTGCCATTTACTTATGATGTCCTTCACTGAGGAAATTCCTTAAGAAACTAAACAAAGCAAAATAAAAACAACAAAAAATTATTTTTTGCTTTATTGATCATTAAATTTTGTGGTTAAGCAAAGTAGGTTTCCCTTTGCATAAGTATACTTGCAGGCATTGACATATTTATTAATAATTTGATGTGACAGTAAGATTGGATTAGGGCTGTTTTATTATTACACTAGGTGTCACAATCACTGACACTAAGTAAGTGGCATTGAGAACATCTAAACGCTGGGCGAGTCCTTGAAATCCAGTTGTGGTTCATTCAAATGCCATGCCATTGTGCTGATGATGACAGAAAGAAAATTAAAATCAGGAATTTGTTCATATTTTAGTTACCCAGAGAAAGTTTTTTCCTTTCTCCATATATTGTGGCTGTAAAACTTGTGGAGAAGATAAAATCCTGCTTTTATTTTTAAAATTTTTTCCTTTTTTTTATTGAAGTATAGTTGATTCATAAAATCCTGCTTTTAAAAATTACTGGGATTAGAATCAGTAAGTTGAATTCAGCAAGTTATTGAACACAAGATCAATATATTAGAACTAATTATATTTCTATATTGCAGATACAAACCAACTGGAAAATGAAAAATTTTAAAAGATGCCATTTGGATAGCATTAAATGACATCGAATCTCTAGAAATAAATCCAGCAAAAGATGTACAAAACCTCTATAGAGAAAATTATAATATTTTTAAGGGAAATTAGAGAAGACCTAAGTAGAGGGATATATTATATTCACGGACAGATAACTAGGCAAAGTGGAACAAAATGAGAGGCTCCAGAAAAAGACGCACACGTACACTGCCACAACATACGACAAATGTAATACTGCATACAATGCAGAAAAGAATCTTTTCAATAACTGTCACTAGGTCAATTGGCTATTCATATGGAAAAAATAAATCTTGACTCTTCCACTTCACACTGTACACAAATATCAATTCTAGATGCAATACATATCTAATTGTTAAGGGTAAAGTAATGAAATTTCTAAAAGATAGCATAGAAGTATATTTTTACAACATTGGAGAAGATGAACATTTCTTAAATAGGACACAAAATGTGCTAACCACAAAGGAAAAGACTGATAAATTGATAAACTGGACATTAAAACTAGGAATTTCTATCATTAAAAGATAGCTAAGAGGATGAAAAGGCAAGTCAAAGAGTGGGAGAAGAGATAAGCAATACACATGAATTGAATAAAGTGCTTGTATCTATAATATATTAAGAACTTCTAGAGTAGACAACCCTTAGAAAGATGTGGAAGAGGGAATTAACCACTGTTAGCCCTGTTAATTTCTCTGGACCACCAGGGAAATCCCTTCCTCCTCTTTGATGTAAGCCAGAATTAAGTTTCAAGATCATGAAAAGTCATTTCAGTACACATAATGGCATCCAGAATTATTTCTTGTGGTGGTAAAGTTTGAAATATTTCAACCTTCTAACTATGTCTAGTTTTGTCCTTCCATACTCACTCATTCATTTATTCATTCATTCTACTCAAAAACATTAGAGCAAGGTATTAAGATCATTTCTGACCAAAGGTCAGAAAATGATGCCACTGGCTACGGCTGGCAACGCCTAATCATTTATATGTGGTCCATGACGGCTTTCATTCCACCTCAGTGTGTGAAAAGCAATTTCCATCACCTAGAGGTGTTCAGTACGGTAGCCACTAGCCACATGTGGCTATTTAAATTTAAATTATTTAAAATGATAGAAAACTAAAAATTCAGCTCCTTGGTTATAATAGCCACATTTCAAGTGTTCAATCACCACCTGTGGCAGGTGGGTATCATATTGGCTGTACAGCTATTAACACTTCCATCATCCCAGAAGGTTCTGTTGGACGACACTGCTGATATCTATGGAAGAAGAGTTGAGTTCCTTAACATGACACATAAAGTCTTGCAGGATCTGATCCTGCCTTGTTCTTCAGTCATCTCCTGTCACTCCCTTCTAGAGCTCCATATTTCAGTGATAGTGAAGGGTTTATCATTTCCAGGACATAATGCTGTTTATGCCATCCTGCTTTTGCTCATGTGATATTCTCTGCCCAGAAAACCAGTGCCCACGGCAAACATCTGTTCTTTCAGAACCAATTCAAAGGTTACCTCTTCTAAGAAAACTTCCATGCTCCTCATCCTTCACTCCTCTCTTAGTAATTTCTACATCTCAGACATATTTTTGTTGGTGCATTTGTAACATTGTACTGAAATTTGTTTTTATCTTTTTTCTCCTGTCAACTGTGAAAGAATGCTTAAGGGTAAGACCTATGTCTGGTTCAGACGTCTGCAAACTTTTTCTGTAAAGGGCTAGATAGCAGATATTTTTGACTTTGAAAGCCATGTAGCCTCAGACATGATTATTTAACACTGTGGATATAATGTGGAAGCAGTTACTGACCAAATGTAAATGAGTAGGCATGACCAGCTTTATCCAAAGGGCATCATTTTCTGACCTCTGGTCAGGAATGCTCATAGTACCTTGCCCAGTAAACATTTTTTAGTAGAATAAATGAATAAGTGAAGAATGAGTACGAAAGAACAAAATTATACATCATTACAGTGGTGGAATGCTTAAAACTTTAATTGCTGGGTGCAATTACGTTTATTGAGATTAATTTTCTTCATCTTGAAATTTAATCCTGATTTAAATGAAAAGGGGGAGTGAGATCTTGTTATTTAATTCACTATTAAGCACATGTATTAAGCACGAATATGACTACATGACAAATTTGATTTTTCAAATATTTGATAATTATTTTAATACAACCGGCTTTCTTTGTAATCTTATACACTTTATTTTAAGCATTTAAAAAAGGGGACAAAAAAGTCAAAGCCCTCTCCCTGTCTCTGGTACCGCGTTCCTGGAGCACACAGAGGGAGGGACTGTCTCCTTCTTCCGTCTGGACTGGAGGCGATGGCGGTGCAGCTGTAGCTGGGGAGTCCCAGCACAGCCAGGGGAGCCCCTGTGGTACACGAACAATGACCAAACTAAGAAGCCGCCTGCTGGAACACTCCCCACCAAAGAATGCTTGGCTGCTTTCTGGGTATCTGTCTGGATCTGGATTCCCCAGGGGTTGGAAAACCTGCCATCCCAAACACTCCCTTGCCCTTGCCACGGAGTGAGCTAATGGGACCAGGGCTCTACCTGAAAGCTCTTTTTAGCTCCATTGTGTGTCTGAGCCAGGGGGTGGGTGGAGAAGAGGAAGAAGCTGAGAGCCCTGGGCTTGTGGACATTGGCTAGGGCTAAATGTGCAATGATTAACACCAGGGTAAGAAATTGTGGCCTGAGACTCTGTGCCTGAGTGGATGCTAATTATATTTTTTTCTCACATGCTGCCTCAGGCCAGAGCTCAGGCTGCCAAGTGTAAATGTGGGCTGGAGAACTTTTTTCTTCTAATTGTTTTCAAAAGCCTTTGCATGTTCCAATGCTTTATAACACAATTGAATGCACATTAGGTGAATTAAATAAACAAGGGACTGGCCAGGGATTAATCTGCAGAAATTCAGTTACCTGATCCCTTTTGAGCAAGGAGACTTGAATGGCTGCTTAGAGAAGGCAGACCCCCATGCTCTCAAATCTGGAAATGCCCCACCCTTCAAGTTATCCAGACTGTGCATGTGGATTGTGTTAAGAATCAGGCTGACCTGGGTTTAAATCCAAGCTCTGCCACTTGCTAGAGGTGTGACCCTAAAATAGTCACCTGATCTCTGTGAACTTGTGTCCTCATGTGTAGAATGAGTATGATAATACCTGCCTCATATTCCAAAGACATGGGAGAGCAGAGGTGTCACACACCAGGTGGAGTGTAGGTTCTCAGTCGCTTTGTATTGGGATCTTTAGTTTTGCGAATCGAGGCCCACAGCTTTCTGTTGGGCAGGTGCAGTGCGGGCACATCTCATTCTTGTCCTCAGAGCATCAGGCCTGCAGTGGGGCGACCTCACAGTAGACACACAATAGCTACTTGATCAAGATTATTTTTCAGAGTCTTCCTTTGGCCATTCAATTAACCATGTTCATTTGGACCAAGATATGAGCCTTGTAACCCAACAGACCCTCCTTGTATCACTTATCCTTGCTTCCCACACATTATTTATGTATTAGCTTTTTTTTGCTACTGGCCATTTTTATCATTTTTAGGTCATCTTTCCTGTCTCTCACCTCAGTCTCACCTTTTCTGGAGACATGCAGGTCTCTTTCAGGCAGAGTGGCTTTGAGTGTTTGTTGGTGCATTCACAGTTTGGTTAATTTCGCCACCAAGGTCATCACTTCTTATCACATTCAGTGACATTATTAGATATCTGGACTCCTGACTAGGCCAGGAGACTTCCAAGTTAAAAACGTCCTTGAGGGTTCTGTGAGGTTTTTTCCTTGTGATTGAGGGAGATTGAAATACTTAGATGAATTACTGGGATCCAAGAGCATCTCCCAATGGTAGACTTTAAAAGTGAGATGGTGGAAATAGTTGACCATTCATTCAGCAGAAAGTTGTCAAAATGTAAAACCACCCCAGCCCACTAGAATGCAAGTACTCCGAGGACAGGGCTTGTATGGCTGGCTCATTGCTGTGTCCCCAGTGCCTTGAACAGTGACCGGCTCAAGGAATGTTTGTTGAATCAATAAATGAGAGCCTTGTGCAGCCCTCATGGGGTTACAGATGTACAAGTAACTCTGAGAAAAATGGAAGCATGAAAGAAGGAAGACCTTAGCTTGAGGGAGTCACGAAAGACTTCGTTAAGGATGTGACTCTTGAGCTGAGGCTTGAGGAATGTTCAAGAGTTTTCAAATGGATAAATGATGGAATTCCAGACAGAGGAACTAGTGTGCATGAAGGAGACACTTAGGTAAGATAGCGTGGTGTGTTCCAGGGATTGTAAATAGTTGGAGGTGGCTGGAGTGTGTAGGGATAATTGGGCAAAATGTCAGAAATCAGATCATGAATAACTCTCTATGACCTGCTAGAGTCTGGATTTCTGGGAACAGGTGAGCCACTAGAGATATAAGTAGGAAAGTGGCAAGATGTATTTTAGAGAGGTCTCTCTGGAGGACAGATTTGAGAGGGTAAGACTGAGGCAGGAAGACATAGGTCATTGTAGAGGCTTAGTGAATGGGAAAGGAGAGGTGTGTAAGGCAGAGCAGTGTCGTGGAATGGTGAAAGGGTGTCCTTAATATATTTTTAAGAGGTAAAATTTATATAACTTAGGTGCAAAAGGAAAGTAAGAGTGAAGAGTTTCTCCTAGGCTATTGATTTGAGCATCTGGATCAACAGGAAAAGAAGTGGTTTGCTGGCAAGAAGATGAGGGAGTTATTTTTACATGTCTGTAGAACATCTAGTTGGAGATGTTCAAGAAGCACTTGAACACTCAAGTCCAGAGCTGAGGCGAGCTCTGGGGTGGAGGTGCTAACAGGACAGAGATCAGTATGGTGGTGATATTACCTGGATTACCATGAAGAATGGAAAGAGAAGAGGCCTGTGAACAGAACCCCAGGAAGCACCAAGATTTAAGCAAGAGCGAAGCAGGAAAGAGGAATGCCATAAACCAAGATAGGGGAGGTTTCAAGAATGAGGAAGCCCTCATCAGTGCCAAGCGAAGATAAAGACCATAGGATTAAGAACTAGGAAATCGAAGGTAACAGGAGCAGGATTATTTTGGTGGTAAAATAGGGGCACAGGACAGCTTCCAATGGGTTACAGAGGAAATGGGAGGTTATAAAATGAAGACAGCAGGTGTAGACTCTTTGTTCTAGATATTCAATAGGCAACAGGGAAAGCAGAAAGTAGAAGGGGACTTAGAGAAATACATAGGCTTGAGAAGTTTTTGTTTGTTTTTTGTTTGTTTTTTGTTTTGTTTTTTTTCCTTAAGGGTAGAATGTACCTGTGGGAAGGAAAAATAATTAGGAGAGAGAGAGAGAGAGTAAAGATACAGGTGAGAGGTTTTCTAAAAATTCTTTTTTTTTTTTAAAGATTTTTTTATTGATTGATTGATTGCTATGTTGGGTCTTCGTTTCTGTGCTTGGGCTTTCTCTAGTTGCGGCAAGCGGGGGCCACTCTTCATCGCGGTGCGTGGGCCTCTCACTATCGTGGCCTCTCTTGTTGCGGAGCACAGGCTCCAGACGCGCAGGCTCAGTAGTTGTGGCTCACGGGCCTAGTTGCTCCGCGGCATGTGGAATCTTCCCGGACCAGGGCTCGAACCCGTGTCCCCTGCATTAGCAGGCAGACTCTTAACCATTGAGCCACCAGGGAAGCCCTAAAAATTCTTTTTGATGGAACAAAATTATGGGATTTAGTTAAAGAGAGAGGGATTAGTCTTAGAGAGAAAAAGGAACCTTCTTCCTTTGGATGTGAGAGCATGATGGGCGCTGATGCAGATAAGCAACCTAATGGAATTTGAAACAGCTAACCTGCCTTAGAATATAATAGATGGCTTTTCTGACACTATCCAGAAAAGAGAGAAAATATTTTAGGAGCTATAGATTCTTGAGTGTCTCTCCATCCTCTTTCCTGCTCAGCCTAGAGATGCTGGGTAAAAGTGTGGGCTTTAGAACTAGACCCCTTGGGTTTATATGACGGTTATACTATTTACTGCCCATACAACCTTGGGTAACTTTCTTCACTTCTGTGTACTACAGTTGCTTCATCTGAAAAATGGATATAACAAACAGCACTAATTATTATATAGAATTGGGTGAGGAATAAATAATATACAAGTAAAACTCTCAGAACACTGCCTGGCGGTAGTAAGCACAAAATAAATGCTAGCCCTTATGATACCAGGAAAGCTAGTAGGCTTACCAGACACGAAAAGCGAACACAACTCATAGGGGGAAAGACACCAAGGTTTATAATATAGAAAGGAAGCTTCTCAGTTTCACCAAAAATAAAGCAATGTCACTGTTAAGTGAACAAAAGTCTAACTTGAATCATAAAAACAGAAACTTGCAGCCCTTCAATCAAGTCCAAGACTGAGTCAGTTTATAGAACCCCTTGAATGAAGAGGAGGCTGGGTCCCATTGAGGAAGACTGCCCAAATATTTGGCTGTTGGTCTTTCTCCCAGTCTTTCTCAGAGGGTCCTACAGCTTTTTACCAGGCTAACTGCATCAGGGAAAAGGAAATAATCAGACCATTTTGGGACTACTGGCTCTGAACTGACAGTAATTCCAGGAGACCCAAACTGTCACTATAGGCCACCAGTCAGAGTAGGGGCTTATGGAGGTCAGGTGGTTAATGGAGTCTTAGCTCAGGTCTAAAGCTCCTGGGTCCCTGAATCCACCCTGTGGTTATTTTCTCAGTTCTGGAATGCATAACAGGAATAGACATACTCAGCAGCTGGCAGAATCCCATACCCCACACCAGTTCCCTGACCTGTGGAGTGGGGTTATTATCATGAAAAAGCCAGGTGAAGGCTACTCATACTGATTCTACCGAGGAACATTGTAAACAAAAAGCAACACAGCATTCTTGGAGGGATTTCAGAGATCAGTGCCACCGTCAAGGACCAGAAAGATGCGGGGGTGGTGGTCCTCACCACATCCCCATTCAACTTGCCTATTTTGCCTCTGCGGAAGACAGATGGATCTTGGTGAATGTGGAGAATATTGGAAGCTTAACCAGGTGGTGACTCCAGTGACAGCTGCTGAACCAGATGTGTCGTCATTGCCTGAGCAAGTAACACATCCCCTGGAACCTGGTATGTGGCTATTGATCTGCAAATGCCTTTTTGTCCACCCCTGTCCATAGGCTTAGCAGAATCTTGCTTTCAGCTGGCAAGACCAGCAGTACACCTTCACCATCCTACCTCAGGGGTACAGCAACTCCCCAGCTCTATGCATTATTTACTTTGCAGGGATGTTGATTGTCTTTTCCTTCCACAAGATATCATTACGTTGATGACATTATGGTGATTGGACTTGGTGGGCAAGAAGTAGCAACCATTCCAGACTTATTGGTAAGAAATTTATATGTCAGAGAATGGCAAATAAATCTGACTAAAATTCAGGGACTTTCTATCTCAGGGAAATTTCTAGGGATACAGTTGTGTGAAGCATGTCAAGGTGAAGGATAAGTTGCTGCATCTGGCCCCTCCCACAACCAGAAAAGAGGCACAATGCCTACCTAGTAGGTCCTTTTAGATTTTGGAGGCAACATTTTCCTCATTTGGGTGTGTTACTCCAGCCCATTGTTGAGTGAACTGAAAAGTTACTAGTTTTGAGTGGGGCCCAAAACAAGAGAAGGCTCTGCAACAGGTCCAGGCTGCTGGAAAGATCCTCTGTCACTTGGGCCATTTGACCCAGCATATCCAATGGTGCTTGAAGTGTCAGTGGCAGATATCTCTGCTGTCTGGAGTCCTTTTCAGGTCTCTACAAGTGCATCACAGCAAAGCCCTTCTATCCTCTGTGGATAGATAACTACTTTCCTTCTGAGGAACAGCTCTTGGCCTGCTACCTTAGTAGACTGAACAGTCAACCATGGGCCTCTAAGTTACCATATAACCTGAGCTGCCCATCACGAACTAAGTGCTCTCTGACCCACCAAGGCATAAAGTTGAGCATGCACAGAAGCACTTCATCATCAGATGGAAGTGGTACATAGATGATCAGGCCCGAACGGGCCCTGAAGGCACAAGTGAGTTACATGAAGAAGCAGCCTAAATACCCACGGTCCCCACTCCTGCTGTCCTATCGTTTCTCTCCCAGCATGCACCTGTGCCTCGGAGGAGTGCTCTTTCATCAGTTGACAGACTTGGGTCTGGCCTACAGATGGTTCTGTACGGTGTACAGTTACCACCCAGAAGTGGACAGCTGCAGGGCCACAGTCCCTTTCTGAAATCTCTCTGAAGGACAGTGGTGAAGAGGAATCTTACTGGTGGAAAGAACTCTGAGCAGGACACCTGGTTGGTCACTCCGCTTGGAAGGAGAAATGGCCAGACAGGCGATGATATACTGATGGATGGGCTGTGGCCAGTGGTTTGGCTGGATGGTAAAGGACTGGAAAGAATATGATTGGGAAATTAGTGACAAGGAAATCTGGGGAAGAGGTATGTGGATAGACATCTCTGAATGGGCAAAAAACAAAACATGAAGAAATTTGTATCCTGGGTGAATGCTCACCAAAGGGTGGCCCCAGCAGAGGGGGATTTTAATAATCAGGTGGATAGAATGACCCATTCTGTGGATACAAGTCAGTCTCTTTCTCCAGCCACCCCTGTCATCGCCCAATAAGCTCGGGAACAAAGCGGCCATGGTGGCAGGGATGGAGGGTATGCCTGAGCTCAGCAACGTGGACTCCCCAAGGCCAGACTGGTTACAGCTGCTGCTGGGTGCCCCTCTGCCAGCACCAGAGACCAACACTAAGTCCCCGCTACGGCACCATTCCCCTGGGGGATCAGCCAGCTGTCTGATCAGCTGCATTGATTACATCGGGCCTTTTTCTATTATGGAAGGGGCCGCATTTTGTTCTTACAGGAATAGACACTTACTCTGGATACAAATTTGCCTTCCCTATGTGCAGTGCTTCTGCTAAAACTACCATCTGTGGACTTACAGAATGCCTCCTTCACCCTCATGCTATTCCACACGGCAGTGTTTCTGATCAAGGAGCTCACTTTACAGCAAAAGAAGTGCAGCAATGGACCCACGCTCACTGGTCTTACATGTTCCCCACCATCCTGAAAGCCAATGGCTTGATAGAATGGTGGAATGGTCTTTTGAAGACTCAGTTAAAGTGTCAGGTAGGTGGCGATACCTTGCAGGGCCAGGGCAAGGTCCTCTAGAAGGCTATACATGCTCTGAATCAGCACCCGGTATATATGCTGTTTCTCTGAGAGCCAGGATCCACAGGTGGAACAATTCAGGGGTGGAAATGGCAGTGGCACCACTCCCTAGTACCCCTAATGACCCACTAGCAAAATCTTTGCTTCCTGTTCCTGTGTCCTTATGCTCTGCTGGCCTAGGGGTCTTGGCTCCAAAAAGAGGAGTGCTTACACTTAGAGACACAACAAAGATTCATTGAACTGGAATTTAAGACTGCTGGCTGATGCCTCAGAATCAACAAGCAAAGAAGGGGGTTACGGTGCTGATTTGGTGACTGATCCTGACTACCAAGGGGACGTTGAACTACTACTTCACCATGAAGGTAAGGAAGAGTATGTCTGGAATACAAGAGATCCTCCAGGCTGTCTCTTAGTGTTACCATGCCCTGTGTGTAAGGACAGTGGAAATCTACAACCCAATCCAAGTAGGACTAGTAATGCCGCAGACTCTTCAGTAATAAAAGTTTAGATCACCCCCACTAGACGAAGAACCAGGATCAGCTGAAATACTTGCTAATGGCAAAGGGAATATGGAATGGGTAATGGATGAAGGTAGTTATAAATACCAGTTACAACCACATGACCTGTTATAAAAGTAAGGGCTGTCATTGTCATGAGTATTTACTCCTTATTTTGTTATGATTATGTGTGTGTGTATTTGTTTTCTTCCCTCTCTTAGCTCCTTATCATTAGTATAAGATGCACTGACTTTATATCATAGTGTTTAAGTGTTGTTAATTTTACATCATAGTATTTTAGTTATGAGCTATGAAGGGGAAGAATAAACATCACTCAAGGATTTTAATCTCCTTTTCTGGGGAAGGGGTTAATGCATTTTAGATTGAACGCAGGATAGTTATATCATATTAGGTGGAATTATGATCTTGTTATTGTTTTCATTTGGAGATTAAGTATGGTTTAAGGAGATGCACGTGGATGCCACGTTGACAAAGGGTGGAGTTGTGATGGTTAATTTTATGTGTTCACTTGACTGGGCCAGAGGGTGCCCAGATATTCAGTCAAACATTCTTCTGGGTATTTTTGTGAGGGTGTTTTGAATGAGGTTAACATTTAAATTGGTAGACTGAGTAAAGCAGGTTGCCCTCTCTAACGTGGGTGGGCCTCATCCAATAAGTTGAAGGCCTGGATAGAACCAGAGGCTGACTCTCCTTTAAGTAAGAGACAATTCTTTCTAGCTGATTACCTTCAAACTAAAGCATTAGCTTTTTTCCTGACTTTGTATTCAAACTGAAACACTGGCTTTTGCTGGGTCTTGAGCCTGCCGGCCTTCATACAGGAACTATACCAAATCATCAGCTCTCTTGGGTCTCTAGCTTGCCAGCTCACCCTGCAGAGCTTGGGATTTGCCTGCCTCCATAACTTTGTAAGCCAATTTCTTATAATAAATCTCTTCACACACACACACACACACACACACACACACACACACACTTTATGTGAATCCATAAAGTAGCATGTCCTTAAGATTTATATGACTGTATTAAGTTGGAAGTGGATTAATATAGGCAATAAGACTAGTCTTTAAATGTCTTCTAGAAATCCTAGACCTTCTTCTCCAACCCTGCCTCCTTCCTTCCTTGAACCAATGAGGGCACCAACCCAGAGATTTATAAATTATCTTTTATCTGCATCTGCTTTGCTTTTTACTCTCTTGGATCTTACCTTGGGTGAGCTGTGTCTCTCTCCATCATGTATCAGTGACTTCAGGCTAGCATTCATGGGAACGTAGCCAGTACATAAAACATTCAGGAGACCTCCCTGTCAGCATGGGGTTGTCCAAATGCATGCAGGGGTCCCCCCAATAGGCACACTGTCCTCACAACACCCATTCAGCTGTTGGCTGTCGACCACTTGCAGATTCCTCTCTTGAGCTATTCCCAGATGGTTCTGACCAGTCCTTTTCATTTCATTTGTATATTTGTATAATGCAATGAAGCATATCCTTGCTGGGACTGCAGAGCAAATTGGTGGCATGCCTTCTGAGAGTTCCAAGGTTGTCATGGGCATGATAGCAATACTGTGCTTTAACTAAAAGTCAGTTCTAAGCTCCCCAGAGAGTTCCAGAGGGTGCATGTTCTTCATTCTTTTGGATACAGAGCAGACATCCAGAGTGTCCTGAGGTGCCCTAATAATAAAAGCCCATTCCCTCCACATACCAGGGGGAGAAGAGCACCAGGTCGGTTTTATTTCCTTACTGATTTGCTGAAACCTCTCTCTGATTGAAAGTCATCTTTTTCGTAACACTGAAAAGATGTAACATTAGCTTAATCATTCCCAAATGAATCCTGAAAAATATTTGGAAACAGTACACTTATACAAAATCATTTCAGCATTACTAGAAAGTTTCAGCCTTTTGCTATGAACTTGTACTTTTAAGTGGTGACCATGTGGTCTGCCTTCAGAACATTCAGTTCTTTCTTTTTTATAGAATTAAAACCTCTGACACTTGTTTTAAGACCCAAGAAAACCTTTAGTGCTTAGCAAAATGCAGAACCTGGCATAGTCACGAAGAAGATATATTTGATTTTACTCCTTGAAGCCATTTAAAAAAAAAGACACAAGATACTGTCTGTAAGAAAACTAAAATGGCAGCTGCAACTTCTTCCCAGAAGTCTCTGGAAAAAGACATCTAAGGTCACTCCTTATTCTCCCGGGTACCAGGAAAGCAATTTACCCACCCTCCCCCCTTCCCCCTCAAATAAAGCAAAGAGCAGTGGGGAGACATCCAACTCTCAACAGAGCCTGTCTTGATTGAGGAAGTTAACACTTCAAGAAAAGGATTCTGTCTTCTTTCAGGGCTCTTGAAAAGGATCCTTGCCAAACCCAACCCCAAGATAGAAAAAGTCCTTTTCCTAAGACTTGGGAATTAGTCACCAACTTGCATTAGCATTTGGACCTGTGAAGAATTCCATCAAATCATGCAGCCTAAGGACCCTAATTTCAAAAACAGCCAATTTCAAAATGAGAGTTCAGGTGGGAAATCAAGGAAAAGATTCAGGTGCCAGGGAGAGATGAAAAGTCACATTGGATGTACCACATTGGAATCTAGCACCTGTGAGATGAACAAGAGCTGCTAAGAGGGTAACTCTCTTTTGGGAATATGAGGGACACAGATTCTCAGTTCCAGTCTACTCAGGGTTTAATCCTACATTGAAGGGAGGCATTGATGTGTCAATAGCAACATATTTCTACCAGTCTGGCTTTAGCTTCTCTGGGTTTTGGGAAGCATTTAAGCAAAAAAAAAAAAAAAAAGAGAGAGAGAGATGGTTGATGGGATGGGAAATAGTTGTAGAATAATTTATACAACCTCCCTTCACATAAACTCTATTGTGTGTTGATTTTTTTGTGTCTAACAGTGCTTTGCACAAAAGAAACACTCCATACATACTCGATGTTAAAGGAATTAACTAATTAAATAATTTTGTATTTAAATAGGCTCATGCATTGACCAAAAGTTATTTCAGTGCAATTTGATTCCTTCCAAAGGAATTAAAAATGAGCAAATGTGAGAGGAGGAGTGAGCTAATTTGAACACATGGCATCTAACTTTTTAAAAAGATCATGCCTTTCTTTATCACTAGTCAATTTAGTGGTCCAAGGAACAAAGGAGCTGCACACCACAAAAGGAAGCAAAGGCAATTAAGACTGTAACAGGATGTTAAAATTGAAGTTATGACCAGGTCCCAAAATTCAGTCGATGGAAAATTCCAAAAGGAGATACCAAGTCACCAATGGCATGTTCACAAAGGAAATAATGATCCTGAGGAACTGGTTGATGAATTTTTGACCTCTCAGACAGGTGAAGACTATAAAAAGGGAGGATTGGCAGGTGATCTACTATTCTATCACCTCTAGAGAGAGGAAACTTTGAGGAAAGCACTACATAGCTGGGAGCAGAGTCTGACCCCTTCCTGGGGAATCTGTAAGACGATGAGGGCTGTCCGGAGTTTTGGCACTGGAGTCAGGAGAGAACTCCGTGATGGGACTGGCCTGTACTCCCAGGGCATGTTGGAGCAAAGGATACAAGAGGATTTCCTAAGGACCAAATGTGGACCAACCGAGAGAAAGAGAGATAGGTTGTTTCTGATCCTTGAGGTACAGAGGTATCCCAGCGGCAAGAATCTGGAGGTGAGCACCTTGGTGAGGGAGGAGTTAAGAGCAACCACTCAAAAGAAATGTATATTCACATCTCCCAGGATCAGGGGATCTTCAGGGAGAGGAACCCAGTGTAGAACGTCTTGTGAACCTATTGAAATACCCGCATAGAGGTACAATCTGCCGGGCACAAAGAATAGGAAACCACCCCATGTGGTTCCATTAAGACTTTTCTTCACCAGTCCCTTCTGACCTTGGAGGGGTCAAAAACTGATGGCTAGCTAGGGAGGGGGTGGAGAAGAGAAGCACGAGGTAGAAAAATATAGAAGAAATCAACCAACCTTCCCCTTTCTGACTGCAGTTTTCCAAATATACCCAATATATATTTCTGAAATATACCCAAAGAAGGAAAGAAGAAGCAACCCTAAATCAATTTAGAATTTTTTAGTGATATCTTAGATTCCCATTAACCTTTCTAAACTGAGACTATGTTCTCAATTTAAAGTAATTGTACAACTGTTTATTACCTAAGTGTGTACAGAAAGTTCATGGGTCATGACCACAGGCAGATCCTGGTTTGGGGGATCCTCATTAAGAAAAATATAAAACTGTGCTTATAGGAAAAGAAATTACAACAAATTGAAGATTTTTAAAAGCTGACAAATAACACATTTATCACAAAATAAAATTTTTGTTAGCTCCCTGGCACATTGATATAATATTTTTTCTAACTAAATTTTGATTGAATATTCTTTGATAGTTTCTTCATATGACAATGTTTCAATAATATTATTTTCTGAAAAGAGAATAGAAAAATGTTTGTATTGATCAACTTTACTTATAGTACCAATACAGGTTTGTGCCCTACAAGAGATAGGTGTAATGATAAATTCTATTTCCTTTGTTTTCCCATTTTAAAAAAAGAAAAATTATAAATGCACATGGCATTTATAATTATACAGACTTCATTTTCAAGTTTTTTCTAAGAATCTATGAGAACCGACTCTTCTGCTTAGTCTTATGTGTGTGATGATTAGAAAAGTTTTCAGCAGACTAGTTTCTGGTTCTGTATGGTTCAAACCTGGTTACCCCTCTCCTACCCAGGCTCTGTGTGACACATTCCTATCTAGATAAAACCTCTGGTTTTTGCCTTATTGTTGGAACACCACTGAGTCAGCCTGGTAAGCAATAGAAGCAACATTCAGACATATTCCTGCCTTCATTGAGCTTTCAGCCTTCCAGGCAGAGACAAAAGAATCAATTGACCACACTAAAAAGATGGGAGATGTGTTTCAGAGGCAGGGAGCATTGCACTATAAGAGTGCACAAGAAAGGAATTATTCTTCGATAATTATTATTTAATGGATAATGGACTAAGTATGAAACAGAGACCTAGGCAATGTGGGTAGTTGCAAGAAGCCTGTCCAACTCTATCTTAAAGCCCTGTATTGAATAACAGAGCCCTTCCTTTATTCCAGAATCTCGTTTCTCCCTCTGAACTTTGTATTGGACTTTCTGCTTAGTACCTTGCTGTCAGGCACTACTGGGATCTACTCTGCTCAGCCAATAGTGTTGTTTTCCTGGAGAAGGTGGGGAAACACAGGAAAGAGGCAGCCCAGTCTGGCTTGGGTATAAGAAGACTCTATTGAACTCAAGCTACCTCTTGGCATCTCAGAGCCCTCTTGTACTTAGGTTGGGCTTCTTTCCAAATTAAACAATCTTTCACAATCACCTTCTAATTCTGCACCCTTATCCCATCACTATAACAACTCCCACCCCATAATACACAGTGGGGGATAGGCATTATCAAGAGAGGCAGGATGAATGAATCAACAAAGGAATATTTGCCTTAAATTGTGGGGCTTTTTCCCCAGAGAATGTATCTTCCTCTTCTGAACCCTTGGTATGTTTGCCTTCTATAATTCCGGGAAAACAATATTTAAAAACCCACTTCTCTGTGTGTGGCAGATCAACTGCTTCATAAGTATCTGAGGTGCTTGTTTAAAATACAGATACCAAGCTTCACTCTAGAACGGCTTCTCAGAGGATCTGGGGACTGGGACCTGGTAATATGATTTTTTTTACATCTTTATCGGAGTATAATTGCTTTACAACGTTGTGTTAGTTTCTGCTGTATAACAAAGTGAATCAGCTATACATATACATATATCCCCATATCCCCTCCCTCTTGTGTCCCCCTCCCACCCTCCTTACCCCACCCCTCTAGGTGGTTGCAAAGCACCGAGCTGATCTCCCTGTGCTGTGCAGCTGCTTCCCACTAGCTATTTATTTAGCCTTTCAGGTGACTGTTTTGTAGATTAAAGTTTGAGAGTGACTGCACTAAAGATAGTGCATAGATGTCCTTCCCAATGTCCAACATCAAGAGAGAAATCAGATACCCAGACTGTATGACACCAACACGACAACTATAGGACAAGGGAGAAATCTCAGCTCTATAAAACAATCCATGGAGGAAACTATAAAATATGCTAAATTAAAAAGACAACAGCATGAATAAACTGGCACAGGTATAGGTTGATTCTTTACAGCATTGTTGAAATAGCAAAAGTGTCCACATATGATGTACTGATTAAGCAAACTACAACAGAGTCATGCAAAGAAATACTATGCAGTTTTATAAAAGAATAGAAAACTAGATACTGCTAAGATATGTTGTTAAGTTAAAAAGGCAAAGTTCTGAGCATATATATAGCATATATATGGTATACTGTCGTTTGCATGAGAAAAGGGGGAAGGTAAAATATGTGTTCATATTTGCTGTATTCCCATGAAGAAATGCTGGAGGGATACAGAAGAAATCAACAAAAGTGGTATGACATATTGTTTGCTGTAACAGCCTAATCTGCTCACACTTCTGTTTATCCACTCTCTTTGGGTAGTGTCTTCCACACTGTCTCTGGGCATGGCCACATCATTTGCTTTCACCAATATGAAGCAAGCAGAATTTGGGATCTGCCTTCTCTGGCTGCTCATGCAATCCTGTGAGCGCCATGTGAAGAAGCCCAGGCTAGCCTGATGGATGATGAGAGACACATGACCAGCTGCCTACCTCACTTCCCAACCCCTAACCTAGCCAGCAGCATATCAACTGCAGAGTGGTATGGAATAAGGGACTTACTGTAGGGATTAGACCTTGCATAACTGAAAGTCATTAGCCAGAGACCACAAGGAAGAGCTGGTAAAGAAGTCTACAGAAGGCTGATACTTTTGTATTTTATGCTATTCCTGAAAGTCACCCAAGGTCAGCAGGGTAGATTATTAAAAAGAACAAGTGAACACAAAGCAAGGGAGATGGAGGCCGAACTGGAAACTGTGTCTGTCTTTCATTCCATCTAATCCCTTTGTTATGGAGCTGTAGTTGTGCCTGGCCCAGGACTCAGAGAAGCAGGAGGGGCTCCACGGGAGCGGTAGGAGTTGTGGGTCTTGCTGCTGCCCCATGGCGAAAGGGGGAGCCTGTGGGTCAATGACAAAACACATGGGCTACATTGGTGTCTCAGGCCCTGCACCAATATTCCAAGCATAATGGCTGCTGCCTCACTTCTACCCCACAAAAATCATGCAGGTATCCTGTGTTTTCTACTCGAATCCAGAATTATACAGGGAAGGGAATCCTAAGACATGTGCTAGCAATTCAGCTAAATGAATACAGCAAAACCACCACGCCAGTCTAGATCACCACCTTCCGGCCAACTGACTCCAGAAGCATGGCGTGTACTCAGAAGAGTTCCACCAAGATCACCCAGACCAGAAGAACTACTCAGCTCACAATAGAATCACAAGCTAAATTGTTATTTTAAGCCACTAAGCTTGTTGCACAACAAAAGCTGATATAAGTGGATATCTAAAAATGATGAGATGGGTGGATTACAGTAGCTGGAGACAGGGTAGGAGCTAGACTTCTCAATGTGTACCTTATTCTATGAGACATATCATTTAAATTTTTTGAACCATGTAATTGTACCTAAGAATAAAATTAATTTTAGAAGTATCTGAAGTGATCGTAGGATGCTAATGGGTAGCTATTGCAAAAGGCACTATTTAAAGGGGTGTAGGTGTAATTCAGAGAAACAGAAGAGATATGTGTAAGTCAATGGGGTCTCCTAGTCATGTCCATCTCAGATATGGAACAAGCATCCACCCATCCTCTGTCAGGCACTCTTCTCAGAGTCAACCTGTCTTCTCTCTCTTTCATCCTTTAGTCCAAACTGTCATCAAGGCTTTGGAGTCCATCTCTGAGGTATCTCTGAAATATGCCATCTTCTTTTTGTCTCCACCACCATCACTGTGGTCGAGACTATTCCAACAGCTCATATCCCTGCTGCCATATTGCCTCTCTGCAATCCATTCTCTGTATTTAACAGGAGAGGTAGTCTTAAAATAGAAACTGTGTCATGTCATCCCCTCTCCCCATCTCCTGCTTGAAGCCTTCAATGTCTTTCATTATGTTTGGAATGCAAACTCCTTGTCCTAATTTATAAGATCTTGCAAGACGTTACTCCCACCAACCTCTCCGATCTCCAGCGTCACTCTCCCAGATGCCCCACACACCACCAGGCCCCAACCACGGCGGTCTTCTTTCAGTTCCTCAAATACTCAAGTTTTTTCATACCTCTGGCTTTTGCACACGGTGTTTCTTATGCCTGTTAACTTCTTTCTCTTCCATAGACTATAAGCTCCATGAGGGCAGGGCCATATCTGCCTAGTCTATGATTGTATCCGCAAGTCCTGGCAGAGTGTTCTGCACGGTGGACCCTTGACAAATACTTGACAGATGAATGAATAAATAAAGCAAGGTGGATTGAAGTAAACCATCTCCTTCCAATTGCATTGGAGTATCCCTATTTTTAAGCATTCTCTGTTTCTTCTTAGATTTGTTTATCTGGCTCTATCCCTCACTTCATCCTAGTCTCTGTCACAATGTCTCTTCCTCAGAAAGGCCTGTTCTGACCCCTATCTCATGTAGTTTGCACTTGACCCTCTCTAAGTCCTTATTTATTTGTCACTCTCTGAAAATATATTTTTTACGCGTTTATAACATGGCAGGAACTGTGCCTGTCTTAATAATAGCTGTATCTGTAGCACCTAGAACAGCACTTAACACATAGGAGATGTTTGATGATAAACACATATACCCATACATACATAAATGGAACAACAGATAGTGGCCCTGTCTTGCTCTTCCTTCCCTCCCTCTGAGGACTGGCAGTCCTGACCTTGAATTCCAGCCTAACCTTGGAACCCAGCTACCACTAACAGGGCTGCCCATTGCTGAGCGTGTCAGAGTAGCATCTACTTTGAATTCTGTATTTCTGGGCTTCATCCACCTCCTGGAACGTATCTTCCCTTGCTATTCCCTGATTGCTACTAATATGCCTGAACCATGACAAGATTGCTGTATACCCTTGGATGCCACGCTTGGCTTGCCAAACTGAACCCTCTCTCTCACTGTGTCTCCCCACCTCACCTCTTTTAGAGCCTATTCCTATTCCTTCCCCCAGCTGCCTCAACTGACCACACCTCCCTGAGTCCCGAGACATGACTGTCAAAGCAAGTCCCAAAAAAGTTAAGGAAATTCAGCAACACCTCTTGAAGCTTTAATTGCGCATTTAGAGCTGCATTATTCTTCTAAAAAGCTGCATAGAATCCCATAATTTGAACATACCACCATGTATTAAACTATTCCTCTGCAGATAGCCATACAGGCAGCTTTACTTTACAATGTTGGCAGCTAGCATCCTTGTGCAGGCCCCCTTGGAGACATTCACTGTGATGACATTTATATAAAAAGAAAAGAAATTCTGCACATTTTCCATGGCATGGCACATATATAGGTACACAAATGCATAGAAACCATCAGTAGTAGTTACTTTTAGGGATCAGGGTAGTGTTCAAAGACACTTTTTATTTCTCTATAATATTATAGTTCGGTAATAAGGAAAATGCAAGCATGTATTACTTGTGTAATTAAAGATGATTAAAAACATTAATGAAACAAATTTTAGCCAAAAAGTTGACCTCCCTTTTCCAAAGTACCTTTCTCGGGGATAGTAGAAAGTGATCATATGATAGGAATTTCTCTATTCCCATCTCTGGGTGAAGGTGTGGCATGTTGCAAAAGACAAGATGTCAGTTTGCCCTGAGAGGAGGCCATCTGGGGAGGTCATCACCCAGTTAGGCAGCATGGTAACTCATCTTCCTTCTGTTCATTTGAAGGACTTTCAACTTTTACTTTGAACTTTGTCTCTTGAGTCAGGAGAGTAGAGTCCAATAAATGGAAATCTGCCTCAGCATTTGATCTCAGATTTCTAGACTATAGCTGCATCCATGCAAAATCTATCCAGTACTTACCAGGGAAGCCCAGGCCTGGATTCTGCAATTGTATCATGGTGTAGTGATTGGGTTCCACAGCTAAGTCAGTAGGATGTCATGGGGCTGTCATCTGGTATCTGGGCCACTGAGTTACATTAGAATGGTGTAACAGCAATGAAACAGCACACCCCTGGTATTTTTGTGGGACTTTTCTTTCCCAAATGCTTCCTGACACCTCACACATCTTTGCAACATAACAATGTGATAATTCTGGGGCAGGTGTCACCTTCCCTGTTTCACTGAGGTACTTTAGTCCAAGAGTACTGGTCTTTTAGTCTCTTGGCCATGTACCCCAGGGCCTTTGCACTTGCTCTCCTCTGCCTGGGAATGCTCTTTCCCTAGATCATCTGGCAGGATTCTCTTCTCATTCAGTCCACAGTCCAGTCTAGAGCAGTCTTACCTGACCACTCAGGTACCCTTCCAGTTACTTTCTATTATATCACCTTGTCTTATATTCTGTACAGCATATATCACTATCTGAAACTATGTGGTTTATTTATTTGTTGATATATTGTCTTCCCCCTCTCCAGCTGAGTGTGAAAGGGCTTAGGACGTTGTCATGTTCGCTGTTAAATACCCAGTACAGTTCCTGATACCCTGTAGGCACTCAGGAATATCTTTTGAATACATGAATAAGTGGTTTGCCAGAGACTGGGCTAGAATAGTGATTCTCAACCATGGCAAGCTCATTAGAATCATCTGGAGGGCTTTTTAAAAATACAGTGCCCAGGCCCCCCCTCCAGAGATGCCCATTTAACCATGCATCAGATCTGGGGTGGCGTCCAGGGCATGGTAGTTTTAAAAGCTGCCCAGGTGATTCTAATATGTGTTCAAGATTGGGGATCCTGGGCTGATGATCTTTCTAGTCATTTCTGATGTTGTTGCAATCCCCCAGGAGGAAGATTATGGTGATGAGGACCACAGTGATCACAGAGGAGGTGGTGAGATTTGGTTGAACTTGAGCTGGATACGAGATGTACAGCTGAGGCCAGCCCGGTGAGGATGTGCCTGAGATCACTGGCTTTACCAGCAGAACTGAAACAACAATCCACATTGTCTGATTATAAAATAGCACAGCTCTCCCTGAAACATGGCATCTTTCACTTCTTCAATGACCAATCACTCCACAGTATTCTAAAAGATTCTACAGAAATCAGTGCACAAATTTTGACTACCTCCTCTCTGAATTTAGAATTGCATTTAAATGTAAGATCTGCTCAAAGGCAGAAGCTTCTGGATATAAGCCTCCTCTCATTATTGTCATGTCCTCCTTTTTTTCCTTCTGCTTCAGCTCTTTTCTTTTCTCCACTTCTTTTTCTCTGTAATCTTACCACTTGCTATTTCCCCAGCACTTTCCTCAAATATTTGAAAGTTTTTTTGTGTGTTTTGTTTTGTTTTACTCCAAAACTTGGAAAGTTCTCTGCATAGCATTGTGGGCAATCTATGGATAAGAAAAAAACTATTCATCCAAACATTCCATCTCATCCTCATGCAAAGAGGCCACACAGATTATCCTTGGCCACAAATCCCAGATGATACTCTTCTCAGACCAGAGAAATGGGGAGAAAATTGGAGTGCAGGCACTTGACCCTTCTCCAGACCTTGGAAGTTGCAAAGTCCCTGGAAAACAATAGACTATCAAGGTCTTCTGGGCATTTGGGAAAGATGGGTCATATGAAATTTTGAGTTTTGGGAGCCTCTAAACAAATCCCCTCTTCTGTCAATTAAACAATTGATTTATGAGGAGTGAAGTTGCCGCGTGGTTTGGATACACCATGCTGCGGGGATGAAAAGAGAAGGAAATGTGATTTTGCTTGGAAGACCTTTTAGACTGTTGGCTGTCTAGCACTGAGAATGAAATCTGGGTGCAGAAAGGATGGAGAGGGGGTGGGGCTGATGCAGAGTGGAAGGATGGATTGGCCAGGATGCAGCATCTGGCCCTGAGTGAAGCATTACATTGCTTGCAGCTGTGGGATGGTTTGGAGGTCCCATTTTCCTAGATTCCTTCAGGGTCTCCTTTCTTTCTGATGAGGTGGTGAGGAGACACAGGGCGTGTTGGGTTCAGTCCTCTTGGCACCGGGGGGAGTGTGTGTTTTGTGTCTGTGTGCATAGTCGTGAAACTCAGCAGACCTGACACTATTCTCCGCAGGGGAGGTTCAGGGGAAAGGCCAGGTGGGACGTGGCATGGTTATTACAGTGACCACACAACACACACTGTCCTCCCCTGCTTAGGCACTTCACATTCTCCAGTGAAAAATTAGTGGGAGATGCTCATTTGTGTCAGGTTTTCTTTATGATTTAAATGCTCTATGCTTCACCCAGGACACCTGCGTTTGTTGAGTGATACTAGAGGAGGCTTTTGAGAGGTTTGCAAAAGACCAAGCAGTGAAAGAGATGAGTAATGAAATGGAGGGTGCCCCTGGGGTTGAAGAGAGCATGTGGGAAGATGTCACTGGGAAGAGGGGGTAGAGAAGGATAGGCAGTCCTCTTTAGTCATCCATTCAATAATATAGCTATTTATTGTGCATCCTTGTGACAAGGTGCTTTCCTAAGCCTAGAGGGTATAGCAAAGTGAATCCGAGAGACCTTGCCTTTCCCATGTTTGCTCATCATATTCCTGCTTATCTTCAGTGGAGACTTTCTTGACTCCTGGGTGGACATCTTAACCCTCTCCTCTATGCTTCAGTAGCCCTTCATGCAGACTTCTCCTCTGGCACTCACCACATTTATTATGCTTTAATTTTCTGTGCAGACATCCGTCTGCCTCACAAGACTCTGAGTTCTTCAGACAGGGATCATGTCATAGTCATCTTTCACTCTCCTGCATATGGAAGTTTCTCAATAAAGGCTGATTAAATGGATTTGACAAACAATGTTTAATTTGGAAAGGTGGATGGGTCTTCACGTATTTATAAATATGATGATGATGATTTAATTTCCCAATCTGTTCCAGGCACTGAGGAGGCAGGTTTGAAAGTGATATGTTGAGATCCATAGATTTTCTATCTTGTTCTCCAGACAATCAGTGATGTCAGAACTATCCCATGGAGTATTGATGGGTGGATGAAAATTAGTGGTCATTATTTAGACACAGTTGATACAGTTTGTTTTTTTTTTTATGTCAGTGTGGTCCTTCCCTGATTAATTGCTCTCTCTTTCATTGTCCCTAAACCATGCCCTCAACATGTGCCACATCCAGGAAGTACTCAACAGCAGTGACAACGATCATAACAACCAATATTTATTTGGTCTTTCCATGTGTCAAGGTTTATTCTAAGTGCTTTGCATGTTTCATCTCATTTATTCCTCATGCAATCCTATGAGGCTGATACTGCTATTATTCTTATTCTAAAATGAAGAAACTGAGACACAAAGAGTTTAAGTAACTTGCTCAAGGTCACACAACATAGGGGTGGGGTAGAAGCAGGATTCCTGCCCAGATAATCTGCCTCTAGAGGTTCTGCTCTTAACTTCTCTGCTAATTGTGTCCCTTATTTGGCTATTGACCCCAGGAGGTTTATGCACAAGAAGGGATCAAAACACCTCACCTCTTGTGTTGAAGATCTGTTGTTAGAGACATTTCTTGAACTGATTTTCCCTCACCTACTCTTCAAGACTTGGCATCACCCCCTCTGGAAAGTCATCCTTGATCTCTTCCAGACTTAGCCAGATGTTGCTTTCGGTATTTCCACAAAACCCTTTGCTCTTATTTTTCATGTGGCATCAATTGTAATAGTCTAATTTCTTGTCTGTTTCCCCTAGAGTCTGTGAGTTTCTTAAAGACAGAAACATATCTCTCAGTGCCTAGCATCTGTTATTCAACAAATATTTGTTTAAGAAAAAAATTACAATTTACTTCCAACTTCTCAATAGCGTTACCAAAAGAATGCTTATTGCTAGCTATATTTATTCATTCATTATTTCATCCACTGATTTATTCATTTTTCAATAGATATTTATTGAGGGAGAATCTATCTGTGTTAAGCATTCTTCTAGGGGCTGAAGTGGTAAAACATACATGGTTCCTGTTCATAAAAGGCTACTGTGGAAGGTCAAGACGTTAATCAGAAGTGTCTAATTACAAAATCAGGCTATCGTTATGTGATAAAGGCACAGAATGCTATGTGAAAATATAAAACTAAAGATAAAGGTCCCTGGGACTTCCCTGCTGGCACAGTGGTTAAGACTACACACTCCCAATGCAGGGGACCCGGGTTTGATCCCTGGCCAGGGAACTAGATCCCACATGCATGCCACAACTAAGACTCATGCCACAACTAAGAGGCCCGGCTGCCACCACTAAGGAGCCCACGTGCTGCAACTAAGGAGCTGGTGAGCCACAACTAAGGAGCCCTCGAGCTGCAACTAAAGGAGCCCACCTACCACAACCAGCGCAACCAAATAAATAAATATAAAAAAAAAAAAAGGTAAAGGTCCCTGGGTCTCAGAGAAAACCCATAATCCTATCAAAGGGTCAAGCGGGTCATCCTTTGACTCTCTAGGGTGTGCCTCTGAGTCAGTAGTCACTACTGATGATAGCAGGCCAACTGAATGCAAATTTGGAAAGTCTGGACAAGTCAATAAGTTATTCCTACAAAAGTTTTAGAGTGGTTGAGTTTAAGAGACTACAACAATCATTGAATCCAACTTCACGTACACTGGAAAAGCTCACATTAAGATTGCAGGTAAACTGATTGTGTAAGAAAAATGCAAATCCGTCCCACTTCATGAGGATTTACTCAATGTCCCAACACTATTCCTGGTAATAAATAGAGACCAGTGTCTACCTAGAAACTTTATGAGGCATTTAGGGACTTCTCTTGATGTTCTCAGGTATTTTACACAGAATCCAGAGCACATCATCCCAAACCAATTTCGAGTTTTGCCAGGGATTTATTCCAAATTCATCTTGGTGCTACGCTCTGATGGGTAAAACCAGATAGCAGAGATCCACCTTCTAATCCCAGAGGACATTCTGATAGAGTGAGTTTTTGTTTTATTTAGAGGAGGGATCATAAGATATTATTAAAACAACTTGAACATCTGGTTTGGGGATAAAGTTATTTTATTGTGTGACTGCCAAGCCACAGAGCCAAGCTTACCAAGAAAGCCTCCTTCTCTCTCAGCCTTCTGAAAAGCCTAATACCCAACTATAATAATGTGCACCCTCCAACACAAACGAAGAGTAAAGGGGAACAGAATGAGGTCTTCAAGACGCAAGGAAAATTCACCTGTGGTTGGAAAATCAGAGCAATAAGGGATAGTTAGGCTCCATTTTGAATCTTTTCTCAAGCTGATTGCCTCCTATTCAAACTCTCAGTGAAAACATTCAAAAAAGGAGCAATATCCAAAAGAAGTATTCAGTGAATCCCAGGAAAATTCCTCCTCCCGTCATTGCTATCCTCTCCTCTCTCAAGTTGAAGGCAGACATTCAGTCTCAGAGAAAATAAAAATCAGAGTTAGCAAGGACCCTTAGAGAACACATAGAATGGGGCTATTCTCTCTACATGAGTCCAGTGCTAATGTAGTCCTCTCCTGCTGTTATACTATTGCTCTAGATATGCCCTTAAGCTATTTAGACCCATTCATTTTTTCAAAAAATATTAATGAGCACCTGTCAGGTAACAGGCTCTGTACTAGGCACTGGGCTCTCTGATCTGATGGTATTTGTATTTTAGGCAGCCAAGATACAATTAAACAGACATATACATAAAATGATTGCTAGTTGTGAAAGAGCCAGGAAAGAAACAAACAAGGCACTGGGAATGTAATGACCTGACCCTCCCATGTCTCCCTGTCATGCCCATGGAAGAGCCTATAGTCAATTATGACACCCTTTCCCACATTCCAGGCCCCTGTCATGCCCATGGAAGAGCCTATAGTCAATTATGACACCCTTTCCCACATTCCAGGCAGTCAATACCAATAGATTAGATTGGTGAACAAGGTGAAGTCTACTTGCTGTCCCCAAACCTGGGTTTTCAGACAAGGGCAATAAAACTCCCAAATAAGATATAACTATGTCCTGTCTTTCTACTCACAGTATCAAACAGTTGGAAAACAGCCTAGAGATTTGTTTTGCTCAAGCCCCTTGTTTTGCAGTGACCCACATTGGGGCAGTAACCTGCCTCAATCTCCCAGCTCACCAGTGGCAAAGCCCTGGCTGGAGACCCAAGTCTTATGACTCCAATTCCAGGACCTTCACTTGCTGTCTTCAATGGAGATTGTAACATTTTTGTCTTATCCTACTCAACCCTCTCTCCATTCACTCATTGTGCTTTCATAACTCAAAGAACCTAGAAGAGGGAGGAAAGTAAAGTCCAAAAGTTTAGGAGCTAACTAAAGTTTGTGGTTGGCAAAATGGATTCATGAGCGGTAGATTGCAGAAGCTTAAATAGGGAAAGCATATCAGAACAGAGATTAGGTTCTCTCTTAACTGTTAGAATATCCAGATGCAGAGAAATCCTCCTCCTGTTGAGTTTTCAGTTTGCTTTTTCAGGGATGGGAATTTGGGACTGAAGGGAGGGGGATGGTGAGGGACATGTGGGGCAGGGACTAGATTCTTTCTTTTTATATTTGCTACCTGCTCTTGCTTGACTACATACCTAATGCAAATTCTGAGAATAATCCAGCACATGCCAAACGGGTGACGCTATTTTTTTTGCATCTGACAGCAGTTTGCCAGAGGAAGTCAACTATAAACAGGTTTTTAGGCTGACAATCCAAGGCTCCTCACAGAATTGACTCAGCGGATATTTTGTCCAAGGTACATAGAGCAAGTTTGCTAAGTCTGGGTCATTCTGATAAATTCTTGAAAACAGGGACCCCAGACTGCAAGGGGAGAACATCAAAGATCTCCTGGGGCCGTAACTAAGAGTTGGCAACTGGCCTATGTCCTCACTTCACTCCAGCCTTGGAGCTTGCAGCAAAGGAAGCTCACTAGGCAGAAGTCCTCGTCTGTCTTCTTCTTTTTTTTAATTTAATTTTTTATTGAGATGTTACTGGTTTAAAATATTATACAAGTTGCACGTGGACAACATTATATTTCTACTTATGTATACACTACAGCGTGCTCACCACTAAAAATTTAGTTTCCATCCATCGCCATACAGTTGACCCCCTTTATTCATTTTGCCCTCCCTCTGGTCCCCTCCCCTCTGATAACCACTACTCTGTTCTCTGTATCTACATGTTTGTTTTCATTTGGTTCGGATTGTTCATTTACTTTATGTTTGCTTGTTTTTTCATAGTCTACATATGAGTGAAATCATATGGCATTTGCTTTTCTCCACCTGACCTATTTAGCATAATACCCTCAAGGTTCATCCATGTTGTCACAATGGCAAGATTTCATCTTTTCTTATGTCTGAGTAGTATTCCATTGTATATATATATATACCACATATTCTTTATCCATTCATCCATTGATGGGCACTCAGGTTGTTTCCATTTCTTGGCTATTGTAAATAAGGCTGCAATGGTGCAAGGATTGTTCAACATCTGCAAATCAATGTGATACACCACGTTATCAAGATAAAGTTTAAAAACCATATGATCATCTCAGTAGATGCAGAAAAACTATTTGACAAGATTCAACACCCATTTATGATAAAAGCTCTCAATAAAGTAAGTATAGAAGGAAAGTAACTCAACATAATAAAGGCCATGTATGACAAACCCACAGCTAACATCATACTCCTCTCCTTTAAGGCTATCTGCTTAGTTGTGACTCCCCTGAAGAATCAGAGCTTCTTGACTTGAAAAAATCTCAGTAGATTATCTAGTCCAGCCCTTACTCCAGGGAGGTAAATTAACATTGTCCTTAACAAGACTGTACTATAGGCTTTCATGTGGAGAGAAGAAGAATTAGAGCACTGAGTGAGCAGAGGGTCCCAGAGGACCCAACGGGACCACAAAGTGACTCCCTGGCTCAGGTAGGAAAATAATAAGATATAATAGGATGTTAGCCATCACATTTTTACATGCATCAGAATCACCTGGAGGGCTTTTAAAACACAGATCACTGGACCCCTCCCCTAGAGACTCTGATTCTAGTAGGTCTAGGACTAAAGACTTTGTCATTTATAAAAGGTTCCAGGTGATACTGATGCTGCTGGTCAAGAAACCACACTGGGGAACTTGTAATAGGTAAAAAGAGGTAAAAAAATATGGCCATTGTCTGAAGTCATCTAGTTCCCTTGCCTTCTGGAGGCCTTGGAGAGGGAGTTGGTGAGTAGGTATTGTCCATAGTTAGATTGACTGACATTCTTTTCTGTCTATGAAATGTCATATTTGAACTTAGTAAGGAAGGGAGACCTGTGCCGGTTGGTATAGGCCACAAAAAGAATTCCCCAGGGGAATTCACTTAAAAATGAAAAAATATAAAGCTAGGTGCTATATGCAGATGATGTGGCTAAGGCCTGGAAAGAGCGAGGGACTTCCTTGGATCTGGTGATCTAGTGAATTGAGGTGAGTGTGGGAAAAGCAAGAGAACAAAGGAGACCCAGGTCTCCTGTTTGCCAATGCTCTTTCACTGTATCACCAAGTATGTGGTAGGTTGCAAATTATGTTGTTTTGTTTTCGATTATGTTAACTTTTATTCATATTTAGGAGACACTGCAATGTGGGAGAAAGAGCCCCAGACCAGGAGTTGGCAGGGCCCAATCCTGGTTCCCCCATAGTTGGTTTTGTGATGCAGGCAAGCCACCTTAGCTCTCTCTTAGCTTCTTCACCTGTAAACAGAAATAACAACGTTTGCCCTATAACCCTGCTGAACTCCTTGAGGGTCCAATGAGAGCCAGTGTAAAGACTCTTTACAAGGATATAAAATGTTACAGAAATGGAAGAAATTATTATTCATTCATTCATTCATTCAACTAAATTGTATTGGGCATCAACCACATGCTGGGCTCTGAGGGCATTGTGAGGAACAAAATAAACACGGTTCTTGCCTCTTTGTGGGGAAAAGAGGAAATATAGGTTTTCTTTTCAGTCAATTTTTCCTCACTCCGTCCCCTCCCACTTTGCCGCTACTGAGAAGACTTTTCATGGCACCAGCAGAGAGTTAATAAATGCAGCTTTAGAGGTTTCCTGGGAGAGACTCTTCTAGTGCCCCTGCATGTCCTCTCTAGAACACTACATATTCTCATCTCTAAGCGCAAAATGACAAAGGAAAGAAGGCAGAGAGCCAGCAAGGTGGGTGGAAAAAAGCTTGCAGTTGAGTCACTGGGTCCCAATCCTATAATCAATGCATGGCTTTGGGTGAAGTATTTAAAACCTCTGTGTCCCAATTTTTATCTGTAATATGGAGATAAGTCGGGGTTAAGATTCAACAGTACTGGTTGTCTAAACACTGAAATACTTCTGTTCCAGTTGATGAAAGTTCCACACTCCAGTGCAAGTTCCATATCATTTCTGGTTGGTAGGTAGCTGTGCCAAACCAATCATTAAATATTTTTGACCATCGCTTGACTATTCCTTGTCTATACAGTTTTTGTGATGATCACACAATGATCTCAATAAGTGAATGCCTGGGTTGCTACTATAAAGTGGATGCTCAGTACCGTTTTGTTTTCTTCTGGGCAGGTTTCTTAGTGATGAAGAGTGGGCAGAGGTGGGCATAAAGGAAAGGAAGGCAAGAAGTTGGTTGAGAAGGAGCAGAGAGTGAGGATATTGTAAGTGGGTGGGGAGACACACTTGTCTCTGGACCTGGGAGGTGCTTAGGCAGTGCCTCCTTGAAGTTCAAAGAGAAAGCAAGAGTCTTGTCAAAGGGCTTGGCATTCCTTGAATGGAGCACAAAGTGTTATTGTTATGTAGTAACAACTCTTGCCCACATCGCTAATTTATTCCATTCTAATCTCCTCTTCACTGGGGAGACAAAAGTCTGAAGGCTCTCGCTTGCACAGCCCTGAAACCTGCCACTGGGAGAATAGTTTCCTTGTTTCACTGTGGCTCCTCTCACATTTGCACTTTCTTGGCAAACCTGCCCAAAGGTATCAGAATCACCAGGCATACCCCGGAACATTGATATGTTTGGAATTTAATCAAGCATCCCACAAAATGGGACTATTTACCTTACCCCTGGAAGCGCTCACTTTAAAAATATTTAAAAGTGATCAAAATACAAATGATGAGGGCTCTGCCCTTCACAATGAGCTTTTTAGGATTTATGTATTTTGATACACACCTCACTCTTCCCAAGAAACGAGGTCAGGCATTTCCCTGATTCTGACATGTTAGCGCAGCCAGTGGTAGAAAGATGGCTGGGGTCCAATCCTGTTTTTTTTAGTGATACTTCTTTGCCTTGCTCTTTGACGTCCCTTTTCTTGCAGGAGGGGCTTGGAAAAGCCTCTCACTGCAGTCTCGGGTGGCATGGTCTTAATGCTTGGAATTACCAAGCTAAGAGCTCCAACCCTGTGGCTTTGAAGCCTGGTGGGGAGTAGTCTCAGGCCTGAAAGTGAGGACTCACAGGAGCCCAAGGGTCTAGGAGCCCAGAGAGAAAAAATCCTGTGTCCCTTGACCCCCACCCAAGGGGTTGCGTTAATGCTTCTTTGTGATTCTCAAACCATCAGACCCACCATGGCACCTGATTCTCACCCACTTCATTGAGAAGATCCATCTCCCTCGCTCAGCACTCCACTCTGTCTCAAAGATGTGTCCTTCTGTCTCTGTTCTTACCCACTCTCATCCTTTCCTTTGGCTGAGGAAACCTTTGCCCTCCTTGCCGAATGGAACGCACTCACCTGGGCTCATCATCAAATATCACCCGGTGGTCTTCTCTCTTGGGTAGTTTCTCCTCTCTTGGGCAGGCTCATGCTTTCCGAAACCTCCTTTCCCCATTTTGTAAGAAGGACTCACAGTCCTTCCCAGCATGTAAAATCAACACAAATACCCTCTTAACGCTCATGCACTAGCACACCAATCCTCTCCTTTCCTTCCTCACTGGAATTGTTGAGTTAGTAGTCTCCACTGGCTGGCTCCTCTTTCTCATCCCCTCTCTTCCATACACCCAAAATTTATTTTAAGGGCAATGGGAAGGCACTTCTACCCAAATGACTTCTGCCCAAATGACATCACTGAAACGATCTTAATAGTTGGAGAAATACCTATTTCACCTTCGACTCAAATCATCAAGCCAGCTTTTTCTTCCTTTTTCAATCTTACCTTCGCCTTTCCCCACTCCAGGGCATATGACCCTGTTGACATTCCCTTCTTCTTGAAATCGTTCCTGTACACTGTGATAGTAATAGGTCTCCTCCTGCAACAAAGAATAGTTTTTCTCAAGTTTCCTAAATGGCTCCTCCTTGGCTGAGGAAAAAAAAAAAAAAAAGGCATTCTCAAGATTCTTTCCCTCTTCTCCCTTTCTTTCTCTTGTCCCCTTCCCTCCCCTCCTCTTCTCTCTCTCAATAGTGTCATCCACTGCCATGGCCTCAGTGACCACTCCTTCCCTCTACAGAACTTTCCTCCAGAACTCCCTTGCCTCCTGGATTCCAGACCCATAATTCCAACAATCTGCTGGACTTCTTGTATACACACTGCTGGCATCTCAGCACAGGATTTTCAGTACCAAAATCACTCTTTTCTCCTTGAAACCTAGTCAGCCTTCTGGCTTCTTTATTCTACAAATATTACATTAGTCATGCAAACTGAAACTATTTGACTCCTTTGCTGTGTCTCACCCCATTTATTTAATTCACTTTTTATGTTTGGCTGTTTTCTGAATTTTCTCTTAGCTCCGCCCCCTCCTTTTCCTTGCACATGTTATCACCCTAATTTACATGTTCTCTTCCTGTCTGGATTACTGCAATAACCTGTTAGGTGGTTGTCTCCTAGATTTTGTGTCCTTCTTGTGTATTTGTCTCGTGCACCTCAGCCAAATCAATCTTCTTGAAGCCCACTTCTGAGGAAAGTCTTTCATGGTTTCACCTCTCTGCTCAATTAAATTGGGAGTCTTCTAAATGCCTTTCACAGCTTTCCATATGTTGGGGCCTAAAGATGTTTCCAGGCTTAATAGTATTGTCCTATAATTAACGTATTTTCTAGTCAAGTGAGATGACAGGATTTCCTAGTTATGCCGAGCGATTTCTAATCTCTGTCCCTTTGTTTATATTCTTTCTTTTGCCCAAAACCCTCAGGAACACGTTAACTCAATGCAGTGGGAGCTGTCTCTTCTCTGAATCCCTACAAAACTTAGTCTGAGCTTCCTTGTGTTCCGGACCACTGTCAGCTTAATATTGCCTATTATGAGAGCTTGACCTCTCTGCTTCTCTCTTCTCCAGTCCCTAAGAGCTTTGGGGGGAAATAGTATATCATAGAGCTTTTTAGAAGCTTGCACAGCATCTGGGCCACTGTCTTCTACATAGTCATCTCTGATATATATTTGTGCAATGTTGAATTTTTAAAAAATCACTATAATTTTAGGAAACTAAAATCCATTTCTTCTGCTTTGAAAAGTTTTTGTTTCTTCCATTTATTTTTTTATTTTAATTAATAACTGGAAAGCACTAGAAACTAGTCACCACACATAAACATTCTCACCACAAACTCATTTATGCTCTCCTCTTCTACTGTCACCAACATTTTTAAAGTGATCATGAATTCCTATTTAAATAAGTTAGTGGAAAAAGAAAATATAAAAATCCAATTGTAATGTACCCAGAAGCTTCTAGGCCATGATGTTATGGAATTGGTACTTCTTATTTAAAAAAAAAAAAATGCCCAAAGCTTTGTAATAATGAGACATCCAAGGTACTGAGCACAAAGTCCCCTAGACTCTTTCCCAACACCCATTCTTATCCCCTTCATTCTGCCTGTAAGAGGATTTAAGGAAAGACAAATAACAGAAGGGTCTATACCTCATGACAAAACCTTAAGGAGATCCCTTACTGGTCTTTGTATGTTTTTTCATGACCCTGTACATCCAGAAGAAAAAAATAAAACTCAGTCATCTACCTGGATATTGGTTCTCTATATTTAAAAAAAAAAAAAAAGAAATATTGGGAAAATATCCTTAATAACTAACAAAAAAAGAGTTGGCTATTGAGCGCATATCAATCCCTTGCTTGTTTCTCCCACAGGATTAAATCCTGATCTTAACACATAGTGAATGACGAATCAGTTCTTATCGATGGATTATAGATGGCAGATTTACTTTTAAGGGACTCTTTTGGAAACTTTCCTTAATCCCTCAACTCAGGTGAAAGTTGACAACATGTGTATCTGAATCCAGGTTCATGTATTGGCTGAGAACCACAAGAAAATTTTGTCAAACAATTGGTTGTTGACAAAATTACATCTTTGTTAAATGGGGGGAAATGTGGTTGGCAGGTGGAATGCAAGTCTTTTTATTTATATATTTATTTATTTTTGGCTGCGTTGGGTCTTCTTTGCTGGGTGCAGGCTTTCTGTAGCTGTAGCGAGCGGGGACTACTCTTCGTTGCGGTGCGCGGGCTTCTCATTGCGGTGACTTCTCTTGTTGCGGAGCACGGGCTCTAGGCACGTGGGCTCAGTAGTTGTGGCTCACGGGCGGCATGTGGGATCTTCCTGGACCAGGGCTCGATCCCATGTCCCCTGCATTGGCAGGTGGATTCTTAACCACTCTGCCACCAGGGAAGTCTCAGGATCCAAGTCTTTTAAAGCCAATTTTAAACCATGTATTTGTGTGCATGCGTGTGTGTGTGTGTGTGTGTGTGTGTGTGTGTGTGTGTTTTGTTTCCAGAGGCATTTGTATGTAGTACAAATTCCCCTGGCTGCAGAATGGAAACAAGCAGTTCTATCTCACTTGGGGCGATTGGAGCCCTCTTCAACAGGTAGAATCCTCTAGCCATCTTGGACCACTTCTGTGCCACAGGGAAAGTTTTCTTCTTCCCAAACTTTATTTTGAAGCAAGTTCAAGGAAATTCAAAACAGCAGGGTTGGATAAAAAAATAAGAAATCTTTTGTTCAGCATGTACAGTTCGGATCGTGTCAGGAAATATTGCTACTTCCATTTCATTACACTTTACTTTGGAAGAACCATTTTTTTCTTTTAAACAAAATCAGGAGAACCCTAAGTCAGGAGGCTGTCCATAGCGGATTCTCATGGACAGATGGCCGGCTCAAACACATAACAAAGGGTCTGTTGTGATGTTGCCAATTCTATTCCATGAAATCTTTTTTCGTATAAACTGGAGAAGGCACTTTGTTCAGTTAAAGATTTTTTTTTCCTGCCAGTTGTCTTTGCCAAGGTCAATGTTTCTATTACATGGGGGAAGTATACACTCCCCCTGGCGGCTGACTTTACACATTTTTCTTTAGAAAAGACCCACGGGTCTCAGTAGCTAGAATGTCCTGGTGTGATGTACATTCATTTAACAAATATTTATTGAGTTCCTATTATGTGTCAGGCAATATACTGAGTAAGTAGTGTTGGAAAACCCAGCGTCTTGCTCTGGGTCTGCCCCATATTAACTAACCATTGGATCTGTCCACAAGGCAGCTACTCAACCTCTTTGTGCTTCATTTTCTCAATGCAGTAAATATCTGCACTGCTTATCTCAAAGCATAGTATCGAAGATCCAAAAAGATGAAATAACAGCAAGAGTGATCATAAGTTGTAAATTAGATTAGGTCACTCCAATGCTTGAAATAATTTAGTGCCTTCCTGTTGCCCTTAAAATAAAATCCAACCTCTTTTCATGGATTCAACGACCCTGAATAATCTAGTCTCTGCCTCCTTGTCAGCCTCATCCCACACCATTCTTCCTCTGGAGAATCTCACACCTCTGTGCTGGCCAACCATCATTTCCTTGAAAGCACGATTTCCCCCTCAAGGCCTTCATATATTTTCTCCTCTACCTGGTAAGCTCTTTCTCGTGCCCTTCGCCTGCCTAAACTCTTGTTTTCTTATTTATTCTTATTTTAAAAGCCACTTTTTCTGAAATTCCTTTGCTAACCACTAACTCTAAAAGTGGTTCCCTTTACTATTTTCTTTTATAGAATCTTAGTTTCCTTCATAGCATTTATCCCACATAGAAAGGTATTTATTTGTTTGTTCAAAAAAATTTTTTATTGACTATCTTCCCCACTAGAATGAAAGCTCCAAGAGGGCAGGTACCATGCTTGTAGAATTCATTACTGTATACCTCACATCAATTGGAATTTGGGGAATGAATGAATGAATGAATGAAACCTGTGGAGTATTATGGAAATGTGAATTTGTCATTATATAAAAATAAAATAATATGTACTATCTAAGAAAAAGAGGATTGGAAATGCAGTTTGAGAAAGAGGAGGTTGTATATTTAAGAAGTACTATTGGGATATGGATTTTTAAAATTCTTTTAATTGTATACTCAATTATGTTAATATCATATATTTCATGGCTGCTTAATTAAATAGAATTATAGAAATTCTAAACCCTCATGATAAAAGGCTTATGATAAAACCCTCATGAAGCGATGTGTCTAAAGTCACACAGGGGCAGACACAGGGCTAGAATGTGTATCTCTGACCCCTGATCTAGAGTTCTTTTCACTACATTGTGCTTATTCATGTATATCATTGTTATTATAAAACCTCATTTCTTAAAGCTTGATAGGTTTATTAAACTCTTGTATTAATTCTAGACTAGAGCAACTGTAAACAAGTTGTTTAATATTTATCAAGCATTTTACCTTTCATTCTGACCTCCTGGTACTAAAATAAACATATTTCATAGCTCAACCCCTCTCTTCCTTCCTTCCTTCCTTTTCTTTCTTATACTTTTCTGTTACTGGGGGCATTTTGTCATCCTTTGTGCTCAGAGGGTCTTTTCTGCCTGAAAACGCAAACTCTTCAGTTCTGGGGAATTTTCTTGAATTATTTCTTTTATCACTTCTTTTCCTCCATTCCCCATGTTTTCTTTTTCTGTAACTCTGCTTTCCCTTCAAACTCTTCTATTGAATTTTTCATATCTGCTATCATAGTTTTAATTAACAGTAGCTCTTTGATGTTTTTTACTATTTCTTTTTTAAACAAACTAATCTTGTTTCAAAGGTACAACATCCTTTCTTAACTTGCTGAGAAAACAAATGGCACAATTCTTGAAATTTTTCTTTTCTTTGCATTTTTTGGTCTTTATGTTCCTTTTCCCCCATTTGTATGTTTTAGTCATTGTCTTTGTGTTGAGGCTTTCCTCAAATGTTTGGTGATTCTTGGCTGTCCATTCTTATCTCAGAGAGGATAAGGTTGCCAGATAAGATACAGAACACTCAGTTTAATTTGAATTTTTGATAAACAATGAATACATTTTTAGTGTAAGTATGTGCCAAATACCACATTTTTTTAATTTGCTAAATCTGGCCAGCTTAAGAGAGGAGCATAAAGCAGCTGAAGAAAGATCTGTGTACATGGATAAGACTTGCTGACTCCTAAGTGTCACTAAACTGATCTAGCTGGGCCATTTCATTAGAGGATACCTGGCCATCAGTATCTTTAAGTCTTAATGTTGGGCTGGCCAGAGTCCCCATACCAGAATCATTCAACCTTTGGTCTAGGGGATAAAAGCATGGCTGTCAGTGTTTTCTGGGAGCTAAGTTGAGACAAGAAGTTGAGATTCTCACCATTCAGAATGTGTACTTTAATGAATCTCCTTGTTCTCAGTAGGATATCTCTTCCCTCAGTAATGCCTGCCATCCCTCTGTCTATGGTCTTTCTGATACAGCCTCACTAGAGAGTCTGTCTTCAGTCTTCTCCCAGGAGGGTGAACAGACCACTTCTAAAACACACTATTAGCAAATCCTGTATCAGCTTCAGCTGCGTGCCTACTTTCAGAGGTACTACTTGCTGCCACTTTCTGAGCCTTTCTTGGATTTTGCAGTGCAAATCAGGTTGCTTCCGGGCTTCCCCCACTGTAAACTTAAATTTCAGCTTCATGGGTCTGCTAAGCCAGTTACCACTCAACCATCTGCTTTCTATCTTCCAAAATGTTGTTACTGTTGTTTTCCTTCTCATTCTTTTTGTCCTTATGGGTTAATGTCTTTAAAATCAATCCCTTTATTGTCTTTTTAGTGGGTTTTGGAGATGGAGTGTAATGTAAAGCATATGTTAAATCTGCCATCTCTAACTAGAAGTACAGCTATGAATTTTCAAAGTGACTACAGGAGAGTCATTTAATTGCTCTTTTCTCAATTTTCTTTTTTGTAAAGTGAGAAGACTAAGAGAGATGATTGTTGATGGACCCCACACAAAATTTTATGATTGTATAATCTCCTGCATTATCATTCTTAACTGAGACCATCAGGTTACAACTTCCTAAACCTTCAAACAAATTCTGTGTTCAGTCTTCTAAGGAGTAGACAAAGACACGGTCTACATTTTCAATTATATTGAGCCTCCCAACTCTGCCACTTGCTATCATGGGGTATTTTCTGAAGTTTATTTCCCCTCAAATGGACATAATAATAGAAATTTCTCTCATAAGGCTATTGAGATGAGCAGATGAATTAATCCATAGGAAAGTGCTTCACATACAGAAAATTGCTACTCAAATATTAGTTGATTTTTTTGGATTATGCATCTTCTCAATACATTAGTTCTTGGCCTTTTAAAGTCTTCTGGTTGGGAAATCATAGTATTTAACCTTTAGTTGCCTGAACTTACTATAATTTGTGCTACTAATCCTTGCAGGTTGCCAGTGAATTTGTTCCTATGAAGCATTGAGTCCTCCAAGACATTAATAATAATATGAGCCACTCTTAATTGAAAACCATTAATGTGTCAGGTAATTCATGAAGTGCTTTATATAAAGTCAGCCCTCTGTATCTGCTGATGCAGAACCATGGATATGGAGGGTGGAGTATAATGGACTTGAGCATCCAGTGGATTTTGGTGTCTGTGGGTGGGATGAGGGCGCTCCTGGAACCCCAGGTACCAAGGGACGACTATATCTACAGCATCTCTAATCTTTACAACACTCCTGAAAGGTGAAGTCCTATTGAACCCATTTTACAGATAAGGAAAAATGAGGCTCATGGAAGTTGTCACCTGACCAAGTTCACTTAGTAAATAGTGAAGTTGGGATTCAAACCAGGTCTATCTGGCACCAAGATTCATGAGTACTCTTTTCCTTATGTCATAATGTCTTCTTAACTCTTCAAAAACCACTAATATCTCTTATTACATTGTGAATGAGCTTCAAATAAGAGCTGTAATTTGGTTTCTTCTGGCCTTTATTTGGGCATCCCCCTAGTGGGTTCTAAGCTCTGACCATAAGAGTCTAACAGTCACGCTTTCTCTTCTCTCCCTTTTTCTGTTCAGTGACTGTCTACTCAGCCTGCAGGGCTCCATCAAGGCCTAGCTTCTTTGTGAAGCTTTTCTTTACTTCTCCAAGCAAAATTAATTACTCCCTTCTCTATGTTCTCTGAACATTTTAATTTGTATCAAACAAAATTTCCTCTTTTTAACCATTCCTTTTTTCTAAACATTTTTGAACTACAAAAATGACTTCGAATTGTTTGACCAAATATCTCTTTATCCCATCGTATTGTAGTTGGGGACAGGATCTGTCTGTCCCCTCTCCACCCCGCCTTCAGAATATAAGGTCCATAACAGTTAACCATAATAAGAGTTGGACTTCTGAGCACTCACTATGGGGCAAGACTGATCTAAACACTTTCCGTGAAAGGACTTTTAATTCTCAGAGCAACCCTGTAAGAGTTGCATATATATGCATTATATGTAAAAATATTATATATTATAATATTTATAATTATATATTATGTATAAATATTATATAATATATAAAAACAATATTATATATACTATGATACAGTATATTATATAATATTATGTATAAGCTAAGGTGCTCCCAGGTGTTATGGTTGTAGGCACCAAGAAAACTGAAGCTCAGCTCTTGTGCTTACGGAGATCACGGCCCTGCAGGGGACTCTCGCAAAGAACACAGCAGCGATAATGGTAATGAAGAGTGATTGCTGGACTCCAGCGATGAGCCTTAGAGGAGGCATGAATGGCCTGCTGAGCACCTGGTGGAAAGGAGGAGGTGACAGAAGAGCCAGCCCAGTCCTCGTGGAGGGGAGGGGTAAAATCATCCAAGTGAATAGGTATTCCAGGTCAGGGCAGATGTGTTCCAGGCCGACGGAGCAGCTTATGCAAAGGTCCTGAGTGGGGGGGGTGGGTGTGGGATGGGAGGAGCAAAGCAGCCGGTGAGAGTTCAGAGCCCAGCAGAGCAGAGTGGGGTAGGACTGGGGGCCATGGGGCCAGTGGCCTGGGTTTGAACCCCAGCTCTATCACTTACTACCTTAGTGGCCTTGGGTAGATTTCTTAGCCTCCTTGTGCCTCAGCTTCCTCACCTGTAGAATGAGTGTGATAACAGTACCTACTTGGTGGGGTTGGAAGGAAGATTACCTGAGTTAATACTTGAAAAGCACTTAGAACAGTGCCTGGTTTATAGAAAACGCTTACAAATAGTTCTTGGGTAGCTAATTTTCCTTTGTTTAGAGTTAAGGAAAGAAAAGTTTTGCTTCAGAAAAGGTAGACGTTCATGATTAGAGCCCGTAATTGGGTTCTCATAATTATAAAATAATTAGAATAATAGCTATCACATATTTATTGGGTGCTTAATAAGCATCCCGTCGCATGCTAACCTCGAAACAACCTTGGAAGAACGGTACTGATGTCGTCATTTTACTCATGAGTTCACTGAGGCATAGAGAGGTGAAATAACATTCCCACACTCTGAACAAGTAGCAGAGACAGGTTTCTTTAAACCAGGCATTTGCTTCCAGAATCCTTGAGCTGAGCCACCGTGCTGTAATGCCTTTTTGGTTTGCAAGATTTAAAATGAAAGTGAGATGTGTTGGGGCCTAGATCATTCATGGTTTAATGGGGCTATTTCAAAACAAAAATAAGATTACAGAGGAAGGAATAGATGCTTATAGGACGTATTCTTGTTGGTTTCTATCGCTTCAGGCTTTTTTCAGTGAACTGGTGATGCCCCAGTCCCCTTGAGAAAAATCGGTAAGACCTCACATAGAGCTAAAAGTGGCTCCCTTGAGATGCTCAAGAAATAATGATCAAACCAAAAAAAAAAAAAAAAAAACCAAGAAAATTAAAAATACAAAGAAATAATCGGTGGAGTTTTCTCTCTTCCTCATCTTTCATCTTCTCCTTTAAAATTTTAACCCAAGCCAAAGATGTCATTTAAGGTTTTGATTGCAGTCTTCAAAAGAAAATATTTTTAAAAGAAAAAATTCATAAAACACTAAGTCACTGGTAGAATTATACATAATTTTAGAAAACAAAGCAGTAGGGTGTGGCTTCAGAACTAAAGATTTTGGAAGCTTATGACAGTGAACCTATATGAGACTTTCAAGAACATCCAATGGTGAAAAAGTTACGGGCAAGGACCTTCTTTGAAACTTGTGAACTTAAGTAACTTATTTAACTTCTCTGTGCTTCAGATTCCCTTATCTCATGAATGGGGATGATAATAATACTTGCCACAAAGGTGATGACATGAAGAGTAGGTGAGTTAATTCATGAGAAATGCTTCCTACGATGCCTGGCAGACAGTCAGTGCACAGAGTTACTTTCCTGAGGTCATCCAACAAGCTAATGTCCGAGAACAGAATTCTCACCCCCAGTCCTGTTTTCCAGGCAAGCTGTTATTTTTTTTAAACAACAGATTATTGTGAATACTCTCAACATAACTGATATTGAGTTCCAGGGTTTGTGTTGCTTCTAGGAACTGAATTCATATTCATTTCCTCTGATTCCCTTTTCTTCCAGTATTGTAATATTAACTCCTTAGATAGAAAGCCCTTTGATAAATTTCTGAGCAATAATAATAGTCTTAGGTCAAAGCTGGGCAGCTGAATTTATGGTATGTATCCTTTTAAAAATTATAATTATTTTAACTTTACAGAAAAGGAAAAAGCAACACCTGATGTTAAAACTCAAACATGTGTTTGTTTTCAGCTAAAAAATCCAAACAGAATTACCAAAGTATTAAAAATCTTCAGAAATTGTTGTAGATGGAGCTATTAAAGTGACAGTGATGCTGGCATCCGAAAGCGATATAATTGCAAGGCTTAAAATTTAGCATCTTTTTGTTTTTGAAATTAAACCATTATATAAAGACACAGACTCAAGTTACCTACAGCTCACAGAGTCGGAAGCAGGAAAACTTGTCTCCTGCTCATTTTATGTTATGGAGTACAAGGTTAATTTGAGAAGTTTTGTCATGGGTTGGGGAGATATGGCCATTCCTCCCGTCTTTCTCTTCTAGCCTGGCTGAGGGGCTTAGGAGAGATTCACAGTGGAGGGAATAAGGATTAGGAGGCTAACTGTATTATGAGAAAAAGCATGTAATTCGAAGAGGTCATCAGGAAATCATTTCCCAAGGAGGGCCCTTGTCTTTGAAATCCGTTCTCACTCCTGGTCTAACAAAGCCCTAGTTCATTGAACCTCAAAAGATGATCTTAAGCAGCTGGTTTTGGCTGGCCCGCTTTGATGGCTGGGGTGTTTGAACTGCAGTGGGGGTTAAAATGGTCTATTTCAGTTTAATTATTTGTGTATCTGCTCAGGATTCCTCTCAAGGAAGAATGGGCTTCGGCCTGTGGGAAATGAACATCTCTCTGTGAGTAATATGGGGTCTTAGGCGAAATGAAATACCTTTTTCGGGAGCTCAAGTTAATGTTTTGGCAAATTAGTTCATCCTATAACTTGGTGCTTCTGCGGTCCATTTGGTTTGAGGGAGAAGAATCTACACTTTCGCATCTCTGTGCCTTTTATCTTCTGCAATCTAGAAGACCCCTCCACACCTTCACACTTTCCTAAATCCTGCCCTTTCTCGAGGCATTTCCATCTGTAACCTTTCCAAATCATTTAACTTAAAAATTCAAAATTAAAATATGATTTTAACATCCCTTTGGTATCCTGGGGAAGGAGCAGAGTGACCAATGCCCTCTGGACTTGGCTTCATTTGAGAGAAGATTGTTAAGAGTATATTACAGGATGGAATTTTCTATTTTTAGCCTTGTCTTCAAGGAGAGCAGGTAATTTTCTTCTACAGTATATCCCTTCTTTTCTGGGCTGAAGAGTTGCTGAATTAGATCTCACTAGATTCTTCCATTAGAATATAAGTTCCAGGAAGGCAAGGACTTGTCTAGTTTATTGCTATATTAAGAATGCCTAGGACAGTGTCTGGCACAGAGTGGGTTCTCATTCATTTAAATGAGTAAATGAATGACCCAGTGTATCAGTCAGGGTGGGCTGGGTTGTGCTGCAGTAATGCGCAACCTTCAAATCTTAATGGTTTATTTCTCATACATTGCAGGTCAGCTGGGAGCTTTGCTCCACTCCACACCTCCTCTCTATGGAACCCAGGTTGACAAAGCAGCTTTCATCTTGAATGTAGAGGAAAAGAGAGTTCTATGTTTCTAAATTGCAATAGAATATTCTGACCTGGAAGAGATATGTGATCCTTTCACTCACAACTCAATGGGCAGAACTAGACACAGCACTTCCCAAACCACATGGGGGTATGCTGGCAGTCTTACTGTGTGCTCCAAAAGTACTGGTAGCAGTAATGACTACTACACTGAGAGTGGTGAGGTTTTAACTGAAGTGTTTTGGGGGATCTTATCCCTTATTAGAATTTTGGTGAGGCCATGAGGCAGTTTCATTTCTCAGAATGACTTTTAAAGTCATAAGTCAATTACTTTAAACAAGGGCAATATTACCCAGAGATGTGAAAATTGGTCTTTGGAGGGTGAAAAAATTTACAACTTTTAGCTTTTCTAAGGGTCACACTACATAGACAGATATATAGTATATGGTGGTATTTAAATGTCATAGTAGTGGCAATTAGGAAAAATGTTTATGCAAGCTCCATAGGGATCAATAATGAAAAAAAGGTTAAAACATTGCTTTAAAGCTATGTGACGTGAGCTTGTATCTGGACATCTTGTTGCTGGTGGTATTTCATGGGAGTTACGTCTCCCTAAGGTTTGTGGTTTGTTTCTTCTGGTAATGAAGAGATGATGCCTCCATTCCAGGCCACATTCATTAAAGTGGTCCTTTCTTTCACTGTATCTGCTGTTCTCTAAAATGTCCTCATACCTGTTGGTATAAAAGGCCTATAGAGAGGACGTTACTAATATTAGTAGCAGTAGTAATTTCATAGTCAAGGCAAATTTCACCCCCAGGACCACCATTTAGGATAACCAGTGCCAAATCAGATGGACTCTTTGCTAAATAATGGACTGACTGGTATTCTTGTTCTGATATTTTTGGTCATGTGACTATGGAAATTTAAGTCTCCGACTCACATTGGCTAGTTAAACATTTGTTGACTTTCAGTGGAAAACCTTATTATAAAGAGAAGATAAAAGAAGCAAAATGTCCCTTTCTTATTTCTTACGAAACCTGGGTTGGAATTTTTGTTCCATCTATTTCAATTGCACCTTGAGCACTTATTCACCACGGATCTTCTTCAAATTGAATAATTTCTTTGTGCCATAGTTTCCTCATACGTAAATGGGAAAAATAATAGTACCTACCTCATAAGGTTGTTGCAAATATTAAATGAAGTAATTACCGTATATATGTGTCTTGAACAGTGCCTGGTGTATAGCAAGTCCCAGATAAGTATTTGTTACTGCTAGCTATATTACATCATTATTATTATTATCAATCCTCATACGTGGTCCTCAGCCTTCTTTGGTATAAATTTTCTCTCTCTTTCTGCAACTCTCTTTCTCCTAGCTCCAGAGATTTGATTAGGTATGCGTGTGTGACTCAATGAGCTCTAAATGGAAGTCACTGAATGGGACTTCAGGGAAACCTATTTCAAAGAACTGTACCCAGAAAGCTTCTACTTACCAGCTGAAATGCAGATGGACTTTATTCCTGTTGGTGCAGCAGCCACCTCGTGACCATCAGGCAACAACAATGATACTGTTACTTTAAGGGTAGTGCAGCAGAAGGATAGAAGGAAGTTAAATCTATGACAGCATTGTTGGGCAACTACATCACCCTAGACAAACTTCCTCCTGCTTCTTGGTATGTGAAAAAAGCACATGCTTATGTGTTGAAGCCACTGTTTTCTGTTGCTTGCAGCAGAAAGAAGGCATTTTAAGTTGATACACTATTTTTACCTATTTGAAAATGTTTGTGTAAATCTGGCCACTTTATAAAAATGAATGGAAAATGAAAAAAATGTATACATTTATAAATTACTGGTAAGAGGCATATTACTGGAACATAGTAGGGGTAAAATAAGTTTTTGAATTTCTTTACCCCAAAATTATAAAATACAAGGGTCACTCCATATGACACTAGGCAAATAACAACTTGTCCATATTATTATTTTTTAAATATTATTTATTTAATTTTATTTTTTTACAGCATGGCTGAGATATAATTGACATATAACATTGTGTAAGTTTAAGATGTACAAGGTAATGATTTGATATATATGTATACAGTCATGCCTCATTATCTACAGGGTATTGGTTCTGGGAGCTCCCACAGATAGCAAAATTCATCAATGCTTAAGTCCTTATATAAAATAGTGTAGTGCAGGCAAGCCCTCCATGTTCCCAATCCCCAATCTGGGGTTGGTTGAATCCGTGGGTGTGGAACCTACAGATACAGAGGGCTGACTGTATATTGTGAAATGATTACCACAATAAGGTTAGTTAACACATCCATCAACTCACATAGTTACAATTTGTGTGTGTGTGTGGTTGGGGGGGGGGGTGGTGAGAACTTTTAAGATCTACTCTCTTAGCAACTTTCAAATACATAATAAAGTAATTGTTAATTATAGTCACCATGCTATACATTACATCCCTAAAAATTATTCAGCTTAAAACTGGAAGAGTGTACCCATTGACCTCGTTCATCCGTTTCCCTCCCCTAACCCCACCCCTGCCCTGGCAACCACCGATCTTTTTTGTTTCTATAAGTTTGGGTTTTCTTAGATTCCAAATATAAGTGAGAGTATACAGTATTTGTCTTTCTCTGTCTGACTTATTTCACTTAGAATAGTGCCCTCAAGGTCCATTCATCTTGTTGCAAATGGCAGGATTTTCTTCTTTTTTATGGCTGAATAATATCCCGTTGTGTATACATACCACATATTCTTTATCCATTCATCTGCTGATGGGAACTTAGGTTGTTTCCATGTGTTGGCTATTGTAAATAGTGCTGCAGTAAACATGGGGGTGCAAATATATCTTTGAGATAGTGATTTCATTTCCTTCAGATGCATAGTCAGAAGTGGAATTGCTGGATCATATGGTGGTTCTATTTTTAATTTTTGGAAGAATCTTTGTACTGTTTCCCATAGTGGCTGTATCAATTTACATTCTCACCAACACTGTACAAGGGTTCCCTTTTCTCCACCTCTTCACCAGACTTTTTTATCTCCTTTTTGTTAGTAGCCATTCTAACAGGTGTGAAGTGATATCTCACTGATGTTCATTCCCCTGATGATATGCCAACAAATTGGAAAATCTAGAAGAAATGGATAAATTCCTACAAATATACAACCTACAAAGACTGAATCATGAAGAAATAGAAAATCTGAGCAGACCATAACAAGTAAGGAGATTGAATCAGTAATCACAAACCTCCCCAAAAGAAACCCAGGGCCAGATGCTTTCATTGGTGAATTCTGTCAAACATTTAAAGAATTAATGCAATCCTTCTCAAAATCTTCCCAAAAAATGAATAGGAGAGGGTAATTCTGATCTCATTTTACAAGGCCAGCATTACCTTCATCCCAAAGCCAGATAAGAAAAATATAAGAAAAGAAAACTATAGGCCAATATCTCTGATGAATATAGATGCAAAACTTCTCAAAAAATAAAATAAGCAGAATTCAACAGCATATTAAAAAGCTCATACACCATGATCAAATGGGATTCATCCCTGGGATGCAAGCATGGTTCAACATACACAGATCAATAAGTGCGATACACCACATTAATAGAATGAAAGACAAAAATCATATGAGCATCTCAATAGAGGAATAAAAAACTTTCTATAAAATTCAACATCCTTTTATGATTAAAAACTCTTAGCAACTTGGGTATAGAAGGAACATACCTCAACATAATAAAGGTCAAATGTGACAAGCCCACAGCTAACATCCTTCTCAATGGTGAATGGTTGAAAGCTTTTCTTCTAAGATCAAGAACAAGACAAGGGTGCCCACTCTCACCACTCCTATATAACACAGTACTGGTAGTCCTAGCCAAAGCAATCAGGCAAGAAAAAGAAATAAAAACCCTCCCAATGGGAAAGGAAGAAATATAATTGTCTTTGTTGGCAGATGACATGATCTTATACATAGAAAATCCTACAGACTCTACTAAAAACTATTAGGATAAAGTAATTCAGTACAGTTTTGGGATTCAAAATCAAAATTCAAAAATCAGTTGTGTTTTTGTACACTAACAACAGAATTATCTGAAAAAGAAATAAAGAAAACGATCAACTTACAATAACATCAAAAACAATAAAACACTTAGGAATAAATTTAACCAAAGAGGTGAAAGATCTATACACTGAAAACTATAAGACATTGATGAAAGAAACTGATGAAAACACAAATCCTAGACCTCCTGCTCACAGTGCAGTTTTAAGGGAGGTTGGAGAGATGGAATCTGTTTTCTATACTGGGAAGTGGACATTACCTCCCATGAAGACTCATATATGGAAGGGCATTTCCCAAACGTTGGAAGGGAATTCAAATATCAGCCAACCAAAAAGACTGTGCACAACTAAGCAGCAGAGTCAGAATTCAAAACCAGATCTCTCCAACAAATAGTCCATACTTTCAAACACCATACTGAAAGTCTCATAATTTGTAGTCAGGAATCGAGATCCCACATTTTTAAGATAACGGGGCTCCCATCTGGTGAATCCAAGGGGATGAAAACACTATCGTGTGTGTGTTTTTCTAAGTCATTTTCCCCTTCTTTCTCTTTTGAGGTTTCTTCAAGGATCTGATGGCAATCCCATGGGGTGGATTTATCAAGAGGAGGCTTTATTTTTTTTGACAGCTACACCGACAGCTGTATAAATTGCAGTAGTGAAGTGGTATATCTGTTGAGGATGTATTCCTAGAACAGGCAGATATGCAGGCATGAAATCAGCTTTGGAACATGAATCATTAGGATGATTCCCTTATCCACATCCCCTTACCCCTCCAATGGGTTTCTGCACAAATAATGAATCTTGGCTGAACTGATCAGTTGCTTTCTGCACTTACTTATTCATGTGTCCCCTCATCTTTTGGGGAGGAGTGGGAAATCTGGTTGATAAGAACCTAGGCCATTTTGTTTTTACTGATGGGTGGAGTCACCATCAAAGGTTCTTAACCATGCTCTGTTTCTTATTGCTGCTGCAGCAACCACTTGCAGCCTCTGACCCTTTTTTCCTATCTCCATGTGTACAGCACAGAGGTCTGGGGGAAATCACTTAGCTTCCCTGAGCCTCAGTTTCCCCAACTATGAGGTGGGGATAATACTATCTTCCTCATAGACGCAGAGCCTCAGTAAGGGCTGAAAGATACTCTGTGTGTTAAAAGTGTTACCTGGCCAGGCCCATAGTAGATGAGCTGAAAAGGAATCAGAGAAAAGACAGGGACTGTTTACATTTTAAGATAAAAATAGCTCGTTGAAAAGGGTAAAATAGAAAATCAGTGTAGGTCCTAATTTGTTGCATTTAGGAAAGGCAGTTTATTTAATTGAATGTCATTTCTTCCTCCTTAACAGTAGCTATTATTGAGGATTTACTCTGTGTAAAATACTTTACCAACATGATCACATTTAACCCTCACCAAAAAACCCTTTGAATTCAGTGCTATCATAAGTGGTCTCATTTTATAGATGAGAAAACTGATGAGAAAATCTAGAGAAGTAGTTAAGTGGCAGGACTGGGATTGGGCTGGGGCCTGTTCGGCTCCAGAATTAGCGTTTGTAACCACGGTTCTCTCAGGTGGGTACAAAGGAAAGTTGGTTCAGTCCCCGCCATCACATGATTGCACTTCCCCAAATGGTGGAGGTGAGTGAGTGAAGATTACTTTCCCTTTGAGCAGTGGATCATAATTCAAACCCAAGTCTGTAAGCTGCCACATCTGGAATCTGTGATGCTGAGTAATATTGCCGTCCTAGGTTCTGTGTAGCTTGTCTGCATGGGTGGATGTGTTCCAAATTCCAGCACAGAGGTCAGATGGGGCACTAACTGCTGAGGCTGTCTGGATATGAAGTGACACCCGTACCCCGTCAGGATGCCTCATTTTGTTTACTCTTCTCAGTTGGCTATGCAAGTGGTAATGAAAGTGGTCAGGGGCCTGGTTTCATCTGGAGAGCCTGGGCTGAGCATGATACTTATTCAGGGAACAAAGTTCTGTTGAATAAGCAAGCTGTGTTTCAAGAGAACCATCCAGCTCAAAAACAGGCCACATATTCAGAATCTGATCTCTTGGCAATGGGGGCTTCCAGCATTATTGTTATTATGATATATTCTGACCCTTTCTTCACAAAGCCAGGTAAGTTCCCTTGAAAAGAAATCATGGTGTTGGCACTGGATGTCATTTCCAGTAGCAGTTCTTCTGGTACTGGCTACAGGAACCGAGTGGTAAGATATACTCACACTAAAGGGATCCTGGCAGGGGTGTGAGAATGGGGAGGAGTAGGGAACATTATAACTGCAGGGCCAGCACACGGCTGCCACAGACAACACTCAGCTATCATGACTGTACACAGTGGTCCTGACAGGGAAGGATCTGCACGGCTGGGGAGGAATTGTACGCCGTGTGTATTTGTGTGTGTGTGTTGGTGTGGTGATGGTGGTGCGCTCTAATTAGACTCTCTTTTAGAGGGAGTCTAGGCCCCAGAGTTCATCCTGTGAAGGACAAAGATATCAACAAGGTGCAGTTCCTGCCCTCAGGAGACTTAGAGTCCAGGGCCTAGAGAGGACTTAAATGACAGCTGGGAGGAACGAAAGATTTTTTTCAGCTGGGGGGCTGTGACATTTGAATTGGGTGTTAAGGTGGATGTAGGGTTGGGACACATGGGATGTGGGTGCAGGGGGCGGCCTTCAAAAGAACAGTGTGACAAGTTGTAAAGGGACATGAACTGGCTGACTGTGTATTGAAGCAAAGGGTATGTAAAGAAAAGTAGTAGGAAATAAGGTTGGAGATAGTGAGACCTTGAATTGCAATTCGCATTTCCCTCTGTAGGAAGTCTTGTGAGTGGGTGATGTGGTCAGAGTATGTTTCATGTAAATTAATCTGGTAAGAACATCAATAAAGAAAGAGACTGGGGTCAGGGAGACTGGGTAAAAATGTGTGATTTGACTGCTCTTTATGTTTTATTCCAAGTCTCAATTTTGTATATTTTTACATAACACTGATCCCTTTTAAAGCAAACTGTTCTAAGTGAGCCATGCTTACTCTTAAGTAATTTCACGTACAAGTTAAAGCAGGAGAATGTTTTTGTAATTTGGTTCAATCCTATGAGTGAATTTATAAATAACTGACATTTCTTATCCTGTCCTAGCTTTTTAAAAAATAAACAATTAAAAATAAATAGAATTCTGTGTTTGAGGAATTCCTAGCAATGCTGTTACCAGCCACTTGATTCAACAGTAACAGTCTTGGGCTTCCTCTTAGCTATGGCCGCCTGTTTGAGCTGAGTAGGGAATTGATGGTGGTGGAAGTTTCTTCCAACCTTGCTGATGTTTTCTTGCCCTTGGACGGAGCTCCACTAGTGGGACATTCCTGGATCTTGTCCCATTTCTTTCTTCTCCCCATGGAAGTGGAGTAACTAATCTGATTGGTGAGTTTGGGAGAGGAACTGGGTATGTATAGTTCAGCCACGCCCTCTTGGGTGTGAGCTGCCTGCAGGAACCATTGTTTTGCTCTGTGCCCCCCTGCCCTAAGTTTTCCCTGGGCAAGCCCCACATAGAGAGACCTGTAATATCCATACTGCTTGTACAGGGTGGGTAAATCAGTCTAATTGTGGAGTTTAGTTTTAGGAAGCCTATTTGCTTAGTGTTTCAGACTAAATTCTCAAGTATAACGATACAGGTGATATTTTGATTTCTCTTCTTCTTTGCTTACTAGTCTAATTTCTTAATTGGCTCAGATTTTAGGCAGAGGAAGAAGTATGCTCCTTATTGGGTCCATGTAACTTTAACAACATTGCTAATGGGGGAAAGGAGGTGTTTAATTGTGTTTTCATGTAAAGCATGATGGTATTTATATTTTGCACAAAACGGAAACTGTTTCTGTCTCCAACTCCAAAGAGAAAGGTACTGTTTCTGCCAGATAAGGTCTAAAATGCACATCCCAGCCCAGCATCCCCATGGAAAATATCAGGTCCTGAAAGTAAACACGGTCATCAAAGAGGACTCAGATTCAGGGTGTACCTGGGTGAGACAGAACTGGAGCATCACACAGTCCCTCTCCTTAATAGCTAAAGCTGGCAGTCAGCTTTTGGAGAGAAGAGCAACATCTTCTGTAGGAATCAATTGACAACAGAAATGGTACTTCAAGTGATACATAAGCAAAGATGCACTCTTCTTAGTAAGTAGTATTGCTGTGGTTGGCTAAATAATGTTCTCTTAAAGATGTGCATGTGGACTTCCCTGGTGGCGCAGTGGTTAAGAATCTGCCTGCCAATGCAGGGGACAGGGGTTCGAGCCCTGGTCCAGGAAGAGCCCACATGCCATGGAGCAATTAAACCCGTATGCCACAACTACTGAGCCTGCACTCTAGAGCCCTTGAGCCACAACTACTGAGCCCACACACCACATCTACTGAAGCCCCCACGCTCTAGACCCCGTGCTCTGCAACAAGAGAAGCCACCACAATGAGAAGCCCGCGCACCGCAACGAAGAGTAGCCCCCGCTCACCGCAACTAGAGAAAGCCCGCGCGCAGCGAGGAAGACCCAACACAGCCAAAAAAAAAAAAAAAAAGAAAATGTGCACGTCCTAATCTTCAGAACCTATGAATACATTACCTTACTTTGTAAAGGGACTTTGGGGATGAGATTTAGTTAAGGATGTTGAGATGAAGAGATTATTTTGGATTATTCTGGTGAGTCCAATATAATCATGATATAATTTTTATAAAAAGGAGGCAAGAGAGTCAGAATCAGAGAAAGATGTGATGACAAAAGCAGAGATCAGAGCATCAGAGAGAGATCTGGAGATGCTATGTTTCTGGCTTTGAAGATGGAGGAAGGGGCGGTGAGCCAAAGAATGCAGAGGGCTTCTAGAAGCTGGAGAAGGCAAGGAAATAGATTCTTCCCTAAAGGCTCCAGTAAGAGCCAGTCCTGTCTATACCTTGGCATTAGTCCAGTGAGACTGATTTTCGACTTCTTACAAAACTATACAACAAAAAGTTTTTGTTTCTGTAAGCCAGTAAGTTCGCACTAGTCATTACAGCATCATTAGGAAACTATTATAAGTACCCTAAAACAAGAATTATAATCCTGACAGAATATCATTTTCAAATTAATTTTTTAATCAACTCTGTTTTGGATAAGATAGTCTGATTTACAACTTACAAATCCAAAGAAGAACGGACATAGGTTAGTTCAATTTTCCAGGCTGCCACAAAATATTTTGTACCACACACATTTGTTTATGTGTTGGCTACTTTTGCATTATAACAGCAGAGCTGAGTAGTTGCAACAGAGATCATATGGCCCACAGAACCTAAAATATTTACTATCTGGACCTTTACAGAAAAATTTTGCTGATCCCTGTGCTAGATGCTTAGGCTACAAAGTTACATTATTTTGCCTGCTCTCAAAGAGTTTACAAACTAGGGTGAGTGTTGGGAAAGAAAACCACCCAGTACAGTGAAGACATTTCTCTAATTGTGTGAACCATGAGAATGAGATTATAAAGAAGAAAATGATTAGTTCTTTCTATGAAAAGTTTTTTAAAAGGCTTTGAAGAGGAGATGAAATTTAAGTTGAACATCACACTGTGTAAGAATTTGCTCAGTGGATAGGAAAAATGCATTTCAGATGAAGATTCAGTGTGATAGAAGGAGGCGGGGAAAGTAAACAGAAAGTATAGGAATCACTCATTAAGTTGCCCAAGCGACTGTAGCATCTGGTGTGTGTGGGGATGGACAGAAGGAGTGAGTTAGGCTAGTGGTGGGTGGGTCCTAGAAAAAGAGAGGAAAAAAAAACCCCTCCTAAACTCTTAACTATGATGTGAGAATCCCCTTGCTATCTTATTGCAGTCTTCATCAGAGCTGCAGCTTTCTGGATGAGTCACTTTTTTCAACTGATACTGTTATCTTAAACCATGTAAAGATGGGGAGAGAGTAGCAAGGGTGGATCCGGTCATTGTGACATTAACTTCCTAATTTATGTCTTTGTAAAGATGTTTTCATGGCAAAGTTAAATTTTATAATTGGGAAACTATGAAAACTCTTCTGGAATTGCTAACTATTCATTGTAAAAGGAATCCCATTTTTCAAAGCACAGTGTGGACAACACAAGAAAGAGAGTGCAAAGATAAGGGGAGAAATGTCTTGAGAAACTGCCCCACTCCCCGCCATAGTCATTTAAAAATGACAAGTACATGAATTTTGGATAGAAGATGGGAAAGAAAATTCTTTTTGTAGAAAGGCAGTTTCCAAGAACAGATTTTTCACTGGGCAAGCTATGTCAATAGCCCCTCACATGGTGCACAGGGAAGATGCTCTCCTTTTCATCATTCTTTTGTCATTGAAATCTGCCTTCTTGATTGCCCCTTCCTTGAATTCTGGATAAATTGAAACTCCACCAGGTTCTGTTGGAAGAAGAAAGGTTAAGTGGAAAGTAAATACACTGGGAGGATTTGGGAGAAACTTTATTAGGAACCATAGAATCACAAGCATAATTGTGCCATAATAATTCAAAAAGTTTCAGCATGCTGTATTTAAACTGCATTTGACTAGTTCTTCAGATTATTTATGTTTGCTATTACAAATTGATCCTAGATACAATATCAATTTCTTAATGAAGAGTTGCAGAACTGAATATGCTTCATTACCTAGCTGTGTGGCCTTTGACATGTTCTTGTGTCTTTCTGAGTACTAGTCTCTCCAAGTGCAAAATAAGCATGCTAGAGAAGTTGTCATGGAGGGGTGGAAGAGCATTGGGTTTGAGGCTAGGATACAGGACTTCCCAAGACAGCTCTAACTCAGTTGCCACTTATTTATTCTGTGATCTTGGACAAATGGCCCTTCTGAACAACAGGTTCCTTATCTGTAAAACAATAAGAATAATACATAGAAATCTTATGAAGCTACTAAAAAGATTAAAAAGTAAAGGAGAATTATAAACTAGTCAAGAAAGACTTCATCTTCCTCTACAGTTTGTTAAAGATCCAGAAGACTTTAGGGTCAGTCAGATGACGAGTTTTAAAGATGCTTAATCACTTGTTTTTAATATGTTTCAAGAGCCTTAAACATAATCCTAACTCCTACCCAGTAATCTTCCTCTTGGAAATCTTTCTTAAGAAAATAATATAATATTTAGGATTATTTTGTGATAGCAGAAATTGTAAATAATTTTTATAATGAATGTTTAACTAATGGTTAATAAAATAGGCTGCCACTTTGTGGATTATTATGGGGTTATTTATATGGGTTTATGATTCTATAGCCCCTGGTGGAGTCTCTTCCAACTTGTCTTTAAAAACACAATGGCAATTTATACAATGTATCTAAAAATCACAGCATTAGTATGTGATATGGTTTTTTCCAAGAAAAAAATATAAAAATTTATGGTATTGTGCCTGGAGGGAAAAAAAATCACAACATTGAACATTCCTACTGACACACAACCTAGTGCCAGAATCTTTGATAATTTTCTGGTCAGTGGGGTTGGATTGAGAAAAATCAGTCGGTGGTCTACCAATGCATCTCCAATTAAGACTAAGAAATCCTGGACTAAAATGGGACAAGGTGGGATAATATTTCATCTCTTCCCCACTGTCTGCCCTCTGGTTCAGTGATTTAAGACCTTTACTTATCAGAAAACAAGGTAGCCATGTTTAAATCAGATAGGTCCTATGTTTTGAGGAGGCCATTGTTGTCTTCTTCCCTATCTGCTCTGGACTGAATATTTGTGTTTCCCCCCAAATTCATATGTTAAAACCATAATATGATGGTATTTGGAGGTTGGCCTTTGGGTGGTAATTAGGTCATGAGGATGGAGCCCTTATGGTGGAATTAGTGCCCGTATAAGAAGGGACATGAGAGAGTTTCTTCTCTCTTCTCTCCACCATGTGAGGATATACTGAGAAGATGGCCATGTATAAGCCAGGCATGGTCCTTCACCAGACATTGCTGGGACCTTGATTTTAGACTTCCCAGCCTCTAAAACCATGAGGAATGAACTTTTGCTATTTAAGCCACCCAGTCTACAGTATTTCCTATGGCAGCTCAAGCTGTCCAAGATGCCATCCCACCTCTGATCTATCTTTCAATATCATTTTGCAAAGTGTTCTTTCCAGAAAGCAGGGTAGGAACCTGTGGGATGGTGGTGATAGTGGTGGTAGTCATCTGGTTACCACTGCACTTTTGCATTCTGAAAGTAGAGTTCCCTCAAGCAAAGCACTTTAGATGAGACGGCAACAGGTAACCATCAGGTCGGGTAACAACTCGAGCCATGCAGTTCAGAGTTTCAGAGAACCACCCTGTAAAGGTAGGCCACATTCCATTGTGGGCTACGAGAGCTGTCCTAGGTGAATTCCTGCTAGGTATTGGCCAGAAGCTCTGCAAATTACTGTATTCCAGTTATGCTTTAAAGTGAAGGTGATGGATATGGAAGGCAGAGAACAGCAGTCAAACTAAAATTAATTAAAACTTTCTTCGCCTAGAAAAAGTCTTTAGCCCATCCTTCCAAAAAGCCCACTAAACTCCAAGTAAGCAAATATGAAAATAAACTCCAAGAGTTCGAACATTAAAAAAAAAGTATAAATAAAAATCCAGCAAGGATTGACAATAAAAACAATTACCCACTGATTAGTTAGGAACTTGTTTGGCTATCTAAAATGGAAAATCCAAATAGTTACTGATGGCCTAAATAAGATAAGGTTTATTTTTCTCACATGTAAAAGAAGTTCAGAGACGGGCAGTTCAGACCTGGAAAGGCAGCCCATGATGTCATTCAAGGATCCAGGTTCCTTCCAGCTTTCCCCTCTGCAATCCTTAAAGTGACCCTCTCAAGATGGCTGCCAGGACTCCAGCCATTGTGTGGAGGCAGAAAAATGACAAAAGGCATTTGACAAAATGACAAAAGGAACACTTGCTAGTTGATTCTTTCCCATTTAGGGGCCTTTCTGAGAAGCCCCACTGGTGACTTCTGCCTATAATTAATTCATTGGCCAGAACCCTATCACACGGCAACCCCCTCTGCAAGGTAGGTTGGGAAATGTAGTTTTAGCTGTGACTATTTCTACACCCAACTAAATCAAGACTCAGTAAGATAGGAGAATGGATCAACATTGAGTCAACAACTAGCAGTATCTGCCATGTCTACAAATCTACAAAAAAAAGAAAGTCTGTTCCAAGAATCAGAACTATAGCCAATTCCCAATAAACCTCATCTGTGGGGCTCTCGGAAAGCAGCTCGTAGAGAATCCCCAAATCAAAGTTAAGACTATACTAACCACAGAATATAGAAAATGAATTGAATGTAAACTTACTTAGTTAAACTTCTATTCTATAATTAGGAATCCAGTTTTCATTCTATAGATATTATCTGAAATTCTAAAAACTATAAAATAAACAAAGAATTGTATCATATTAATTGCTTGGGGAGAAATGGCCAATAGGTTAACTAATTAAAGGATTGTTACCTATCCTTTGCCTTTCTTTAAATATTGGAGTGGCATTGAAGTGTGCTCCTTCTCTCTTCTTCCTCTTTTTTACCCAATCCCTCTATCTCCGGCCTTGAGTTTATAAAATTCAGAGCCTCTCAAGTATTTCCTTTGTTGGGCCACTGACCCCTGTTGGGCAGGGGTTAGGGGCAGAGGGACCAAGCTTAGGACTGGCCCCTCCCCTGGTGGGTGGGGGAGGGGACAGGGCTTCCTTGTGTTAGAGTTAACTGCATAGCAGTCCCTGACATAGAATTGGTGCCTAGTAAATACTGATTTGAATTGAAGCTCAGATTTAAAAGATGGGGTGGTGGCAGGAGGCGCATTCTGGTTCATTCTTCTTGGTACTTTACCCCAGCCCTCCTTGTTCCTGAGTGAGTGCAAACAGCCACTTAAGTGCACCTGAACTTTTCTCTGTTCCTTCTCTTTCCCACAGCAGCAGGGTGCATGGTGGAGGGAAGGGGGGAGAATTAGAGACAGATGGGAACCTACTGATTTCCTGTTTGCATGCCTCCCCTCAAGAACTATGGAAGAAAATTTATATTTTATTGAAAAATACAAAATTTGAAGTGAAAGAGGAAACCAGGGCATCTAATAATAATAATAGTAATAAGATTTAGAATCTGTCCCATCTTACACGTAGCACAAAGAGCCTTCTGAAGTGTGCTTCCATTCCCTCACACAAGTGATTCTGTCCAGGCACTGGCCCACCTCCTACATCCATGGGCTCTTTTTTGGGCCGGGCCTCTTGCTGGGTGACTCCACCTAGATTCTCAACTAAGAACGGAACATTTTCTTCATTTTCACCACACAGAGGAATGATATTATGTGCAGAACATCTGCAAATCTTAAGTGTGGGCCTCATGCAGTACCAGTTTCCCACACATAAATCTTCCTGTGAACTCAGGTCCACTGATACTTGCCTTTATAGGTGACTGTGAGGCCAAGCACATGTTGTCCTTTGGAGCAGAAAACCAAACCCCTTTTCCAGTGGAAAACAGTCCACAGTTTTAGGAGGTTTGAACAATAGCTCACGGTCCTCTTGCTTGTCTGCTTTTTCCTCCCACAGTGCTCCAGTTTGGATGACTGGACGCTCATTCAGGCAGCTGGATTCTGAGACTCTCAGATTGGAAGGTGTGGCCTATTCACCCATCCAGGGCTAAGGTTCCTCCTCAGTGTGTGCAGTCCAGCCTCTGTTTTCCCTTCTCCTTGGGCAAGGAGGTGGCAATGTCTTTGAGATCTATCATTCACTCCATCTTCAAACCACTTCAGTCAAATGAATTTGCTGCTAAACACCATAGATGCCCAACTGTAACGAATGGCTAAAAAACTAAACAAACGAAAAACTGGTGTTTCCATGTGATAGGATGTAATGCATCTATTAAAGATCATATTTTAGGAAAAATTATTGAATCACCTGGAAAAAAGTTTATGATATATTATGACATAAAAAGAGCAGGTTATAGGACAATATGTAAAGTATGATCCAGATAGATGGATAGATAGATGACAGATGATAAATAGATGATAGAGTGAGTGAGTAAGTGGACATAAGGGATGATGAGTATTTCAAAACAGTTACCTCTACCCTGAGGGCTGTGTTACTATTACCTTCCGTTTGCCTTACACCATCTAGAAAGACTAGTAGACACTTCTAGAAGGAAAAGAATCTTATGACTGCTCAAACACAAAAATGCAGAGAATTCAGGGGATGGTGTTCCCTTCTAGTCCATTCATTGAGTCAGTGATGGTCACTGGGAGCCAGCCCTTTGTCTCCCCTTTCTCGCCATGGTTTTTCCATCCTCTCACACATTTCTGCAGCATCCCAGCTCCACCCTGGCATTAAGAGATCCTTACAATCCTCCACAGGAGCAGGCATAGGGCTTCTAGAAGTTTCAGGGTGGGGCATTGTCGAGATGAACTCCTCTTGCTAATACTCAGTCCATCACATAAAATTTAAGGTATTATTTACAATTTTTAAAAAAACCCTATCAAGATTATGGGGAACAGAAAACCTCATTAAGTTACTTTGACTTTGCCATATAATTAGGCAGATGTCATGATAAAATGTGTTAGCCTAGAAGGGAAAACACTACAGTTTTTTTGGAGAGCAGATGAGTTGCCCAATCATAATCATGGTTAGTCTTGAAAGTTGCATTTTCTATATCTTAAAGGACTCTCCTCTCTCTCTCTCTCTTAATCATTTCTCCGTACTCTTTTATCTCCTGAAAAAAAATTTCACCACACCCACTATTTGCATTGCTTCTTAAGAGAACATTCTTCTTTGCAAGCTGGAGCTATGAATTTTCTGATCCAGGTCAAAGTTACTGAAGCCAAAAAGAATATGAAAGAAACCAAAGGGATAGTGAGGTGAGCTCTCTAGGTTAGATCAGAGGATGTCTGTTGGGGAGTAGGGAGTATGGAATGGGTAGCTAGGATGAGGCTAGACCATGGAGGGCTGAAATCTTAACTTGGTCCTGGAGCCCACTGGAAAGACAACTGCCGAGTTGGGGCAGCAGGGGTTCCCCCCTGCCCCTCTGCTATTATCTTGTCTCAAATTCTGTTCCTGGCTCATTTCCCTCTTTCCTTCTTAGATGGGGTACTCAGCTGTTCTGGACAACAGAATGGGAAGTCGCTTAGATGCCCTGGAGTCTTGCTTTTGCGGTTCTGATACAGAGCATTAGACCTAATTTAATTTGAAAATAATACAGTAAGATGAAAGGAAATCCAACTTGAGCTCCTCATTTTAAAAAGAGTCCAAAAACAAAAAGATGATGTGAGCCCAAGACATGAACCTCAAAGGAGGCCCTCTGGTCAATGGAAGCAGACGGGGCCAAACGTTTTTCCCATCCGTGTCTTGTCCCTCTGGCATGGAGGCTGGATGAGGGAGGGAGGTACCTAGCAGAAGAGCTGGCCAACTTGCTGATGCTGCCCTCTTATTCAGCTCATGGAAACTTCATAGCATCTAAGGTCTATCTTTCCCCCTGGATTTGAGGGGAAACCACCTATAGCTCTCTTGAACTAGTTTCATGGAAGGAACTTCGATACTGTGCAAAATTTCACCCAAGATTAATTGAACTTGACATCCTGAATGTCTTTTGCATGACGTACTAAGGTAGTATTTTTGAAAATGTCAGTATCTCATCCTTGGTGTGTGGTTTTTAGATGTCTAAAGTATTCCCACTTCTCAAATTTCCTCTAAGAAGCTGGAATGCGATACATTTCGGGGTTTTCTTTATTTCGGATGAATCTCCACCTTGCTATAGCAGAGATAAATATACTCCAAATCAACAATTCATCACAATAAAAAAAAAAAAAAAATACTGAAGGATAGCCAGAGTGGCTGACCTCAGTTCAACATAAACCATTCTCTACTTTACGGGAAATTAGGATCACAGGCCAGCTTTACATTAAATGGAAAGTGTACGCTACCATCTTGTGGACAAAATATAAATAACACTGAAATCTACTCAAGACTACTTACCTTTCTCGGTATTACAGTGAACAGCTATCTTGTCCTGGGTTCCCCCATGCCATCATGATGACCGTCCCATGCAGTTTGGAACTTTGGTCTTAAGTGATCTCTGTCAACAAAATCAGGTGTAGTACAACATGAAAAAATGGGAGTTTACTGAGAAAATTGTAGAACACAATTACCAGAGACCTGAGTCCTTGTGTAACATTTTGACTCTGGCTTCTTCTAGTTTTCATTTTTCCCATTGTAAAATGACTCTGGTCACCTCGTATGGCACACCTAGGTTTCTGGGTGGTGTTGACAGAGTTAGGTTTGCACAGTGTCCTGTGGAGTTGAATGTTTTAAGCCAAAATAAATTGGTTTATTAATCAGTTATTTTCTAATGAATGTAAAAATTGGTTGGTTGTTTTTCTCCTGAATGATTTTTACACATACACATACACTAACTCATACACAAACACACTCATTTCCCACTTCCCATGTACTAAAAGAATGACATTCTAGAACGTGGAAACATGAATAGTGTCATCACAGCTGAATAAAGAAGAAAACACAGAATCCCAGCATCTTAGGGTGAACAAGAACCTCCAAGTTCATCAAACCCAATCACTTTTCTAATGCTTGCATCACTTGTACAATATCCAGCCATTCTTTGAACATCCTTTTCCAGAATGTAAGAAAGTACTGGCAATGGTAACCACATAAAAGACAGAGAACTAGATTTCTACCATAAATTTCCATGGATACATTTTTTTGTTAATGGAGAGAGATGATCAAAGTTAAGCTAGGCGCTAGAGAATCTTTACAGAAGATTCTGTAAATATCAGTCTCTTCTCCCTGATGTAGAGGTTGTAGTCTATTTATAGTATGCCAAATGGCTCTCATGCCCACTGGAGCTTAAAAGATCTAAAGTTAGAACTTTCCAGTGTTAAAATTTCTTTCATCTTGTAGGGAAGCAAGACATCTACCATAAGCTGAAGGTGTTTCATTCCATTAATTCTTCCTTTAAGCATCATATCTAAGTTAAGGATATATGTGCAAGTGTGTGTGTGTTCCATGTGTTTTTCTTACTCATAGGAAAATCATGACTTTCAGGTTGATCCTAGTGGTAAATCACCACTTAAGAAGGCATCATAATGTTCATTTTTTTTTTTTTAGAAATTCACGTTCTTTTATTTATTTATTTATTTATTTATTTATTTATTTATTTATGACTGTGTTGAGTCTTCGTTTCTGTGCGAGGGCTTTCTCTAGTTGCAGCAAGTGAGGACCACTCTTCATCGCGGTGCGCGGGCCTCTCACCATCGCGGCCTCTCTTGTTGCGGAGCACAGGCTCCAGACGCGCAGGCTCAGTAATTGTGGCTCACGGGCCCAGTTGCTCCGTGGCATGTGGGATCTTCCCAGACCAGGGCTCGAACCCGTGTCCCCTGCATTGGCAGGCAGATTCCCAACCACTGCGCCACCAGGGAAGCCCATAATGTTCATTTTTGTTGTGAGCAAATAATGTAACTGGTCTTTCATTGTTTTCCTAGCTGTAAAAAAAGAAATAATTTATGTCGTCTCTATCTCCCATAGAGAGATTGCAAAGATTATGATATCACTATCCCTGATTAATCTCACTAATCTCGGTATTTATATTTCTATTACAACTTTGCAATAGAGAGCAGAGTCTATTTCGAAAGAAATATGTTCACCTTCACTTTACCGTCAATGTTGAAGCACTGAGTTTCCACAGATAGAAAAGTTCTGAAACCACAACAATGACAACAACAGTAACAAAGACAGACAGGGCAGGGACCTGTTCTCAGCACTGGCTTTAGGAAGGACGGGTGAGAATTAGAAATGTTACTTAACATACTTGAGTTCCAGGCCTTCCAGATCAATTCCATTTGTCTCTGCATTTTTATTTTTTTGACCTCCCTCCTTGGGGCGGTGGGGGGGCGGGGGGTGGTTAGTTTGTTCGTTTGTTTTTACTATACTTTGTGGCCAAATGTATAAATGTAATCTCTGAAGGGAGGCCATTACTTTAAAAGGTCTGAGGAAGCTTTAAAAAGAAAGGTAAAATAGACTGTGCCTTGATTAGCTAGGAGACCACCAGTGCTAAAGTACCTTAAAATCAGTAAGAAAATTTCCCAAATCTGATAAGAAGGAAACTTCTGTATTGCATTGTTTTCCACAATTTAGACATGGTATTTTCAGTTTCCATATGTTTTTCTGTGAATGATGAATTTTTGAATGTTAATACTAACATTTTATCACAAGCATTTCATGGTTCTTCTTGTGCTTCAGAAACTGCTGCATTCTTACATATATATTGCATATATCCTTACCAATTTGGGATAACTTTAAAGTTATTCTTGTCTGCAACAGGACTTATCTCCAAATTAGTAATGGAATTCAATGGGAAAACAAGGCTCAGTGTCCAGAATGTTACTGGACAGTCAGCTGTTTGTATACTTTGCTCTGTATTTGAAAACTTTGTATAATAGACATAAAAGATAATCTGAGTTGAAGGCATTATGTAAATTCCAAATGAGCTCAAGGATAGGACGCATGATGTTATTTATTGAGTGTCTGTGATGTAACAGGTAGTCTGCCAAGACTTTTCCATTTACAGGTAACTGACCATCTCCATTTCAAGCTTGGTGTGTATGAGTGACTTACCCAAGTCACAGAGTTAGAAGTACTGAATTAGCACTCGAAGCCCACACCCTGTTTAGGCCATGCCTGTGGTTCCTATATAAAGATTGAAGTGTGGCCTGGGTGAGTTTTGATAGAGAAGTAAATCTCATAAAGCAAATCATCCACCTAGAAAATTTCCAATGAACATTTTGGCTATATAAGATTGCATCTTGGGAGAGAAGTTGAAGTTGGTGATACAGATTTTGTGGTCACCTGCAAAAATGCCAGACCTAACGCTCTGAGAAAGGGTAAGATCACTGAAGGATGACATGAAAACAATGGGACACAAATCCTGAATCCTGGGGAATGCCCACAGGTAAGTGAGCGGGATAAAGAAATGAGCCTCAGATTCACAACCAATCCATTAGACAAGGCGGGGGGGGGGAGGTGGTGGTGTCTCATTACTCCCCCCATTACAGATCAGGAACTTGAAATACAGTGAGATGAATGATTTATTCAAGGTCACACATCAAATCAGCCTCCAACCCAGGACCATAAACCAGAGTCCCTGTCACCCAGCCCATTGTTTTTTGCCCCCATGATTTTAAACTGCAGGCCTTCTGTCTTTCCTAAGCCCATCATTTCTCCCCAGTGGGTGAGAAAAAATAAACAAATTCCAATGAGTACACCCAACCCAGTCTGGGCTTCCATCTCTGTTGTTCTGACAGCTTTCTGGTCCCTAAATGAAATGATCCCATATTAAGGCTTGGTGTACGTGGAGGGCGGGAGGGCAGACAGTGGGGGAGAAGCAGGAGTCAATATTAGTTTTCTCATTTAATTAACTGTATTCAACAGAGCTAATGCCATAGACAAGTTACTAAAGGCCAGTAACACATCCCTTAAGGAATACTTGGGGCCCATTTTTTCAGCCCATTAGTGACCAGAAGAACAGCCTCATAAACGCAGGTCTGCCAAAGCCAAAAGAAAAATGTGTATAATTGGAAAAAGGTTGAAAACAATCCTGGATAATAAATTACACTTGCTCAGTTCCTTTGTCCTTCCAACTCTACAGCTAGCATCACATTTCATAAGGGAGCCACGGAGAAGAGGGAAATGCTGAGAGGAAGTCTATACTTATTAGACACCAGAGAAAGGCCTCCGAGATTAGTGAAATCAGTTGTTTACTTCGAGTCGCTAACTTGAAGGGTGCATCAGGCCAAGGATGTTGCCTGCTTCCCTCAAGGAACAGAGCACGCACGGCCCCACAGCTTGACCATTATCTATAGGGAAGTGGGCAGGAAGAGCTTAACAAAATATCTTCTAATTAGGTGTTCTGGTAATCTTCTAAATTCCCTTCTGCAAAAGCCAGCTACCTACCTCATCTCCTTGGACTGCCCAGAGTTATAATCTACTCTTGACATTTAATGGATCTTCCTCTCCAGGAGACAGCCATTCAAGCAAGAGGAAGATGAATGGACGTCTCCTGCTTACTAAGTGCATTTTCTTTAATAAGTAGATACACAAACATGCGTGCACACACGTACTGGTGTCTCGTGTGGATTGAAACCAGCTGGAACACATTTGTCAGGGAATGCCAAGCTTCAGTTGGTCTTAGAACTTGAAATGGATCCTCCCTGTTTTCTGGGATAAGTCCTCTGGACGTTCGCTTATGCTGCTGCCAGTGATGCGTGAATTTGATCATTCAATCCTTGTCCATTAAGACATTGGAGGACTCATATTTTTAAGCCCCAAAGCTCCTGGGAGAGCCAGAGGAACCAAGGCAGCATGACCTCCCTGCGGAGAAGTTCTCATCACTGCCCCCTGCCTGGACCACCACCTACCTACCCCATCTAGCATTTAGACTCGTTTTGCCTACCATTTCCCTCATGGAAAACATATCCAACAAGAGCTGGCATGCCCATATGCATGAGTTGTACAGTGCAGGCTACTGGGAAATGAATTTGCTCCCAAGAAACATCCCCTAGAAGTGGCCCCTTTTCAACATTGTTAAGATACTACATTCACCTCATATTTACTATGATCTGTTGTGAAAGCAAAGGTCAGTCCGCTGGCTACTTTCTCTATTGGAACAGTCAGTAGTCAGACCATGAAGCAATACAAAGATGATGTCTTTTTATGCAAGGTCACCCCCAATATTAGACCAGGATTCATTTCTGGTTGTCAGAAAGTCTTTCTGATGTGATTTGAATGATCTCTTGCTCTTCCAGAATCTCTTCCACCCAACCTCCCCCGCACCATTGCCCCCAGCCATTTTTAAAGCCCTGCTAAGAAAGTAAGTCCTGTGAAAGTAAGAGTCTTACCTGTTCTGTTCATCACTGTGTTGGCACATCGCATGCCCTAGACACACACCGTAGCAAATTCGGAGGGAAGAAGCAAGTAGAGAGAAAATTTTGAACTACAGTCAGTGCTCAGAGAAAACCTATCCCTTTGGCCATTATGTTGCTGGGGACTAAGCAGAGAGCAGGTGAAGTGTGCGGTATTGGATCTCTGATTGGTGAGAACAGCACACCCTACCTTAGCACAAAAAACCCTTTGGTTCAACCAAAGGTGCATCTTACAACAAGCATGGATTTTGTGTTTAGGTCTCTATTGGGGTGGCCAGCTCATCCCGGTCTACCTGGGAATTTCCTGTAGGTCCTGCATCCTGGGAAACTCTTCTATTCCAAGCAAACCATAAAGATTGGTCACTCTAGCCTCTAGATCTTCCTAAAGGAACAAATGATCGTTGCCTTAAACTTAAATTCTGAAGATCTGAATTCAAGTTCCAGCATCAGCACCTTCCATTCCCCTTGTCTTATGCAAGCCACTGAACTTCTCTTTTCCTTCTTCTGCAAAACAGAGATAACTTTATATGGTAGTTGCAGGATTAAATTAGAAGCTATAGCCTTTAAGATTATCAAGGCAGGGACAATTTATATTCCATCTTAGTAGCCCTGAATGAGTGTTTGTGAACACACTTTGTGAACTGAGACATAATTTTGCATCCAAAGTGTTGCCAGTATTATAAGCATATCTTTTTCTCAAATACCTCTCTGTCCAATTCTAATGAGTCTGTATAGCTCCAGGTGAATCATAGTCTCTTCTGTGAAGTCCCTCAACTCACTCCAGCCACAGTTGTTTCCCTTGCTTTCATAGAATCTTAAGTCACTTGAAGAAAATTGATCAGCATCACCACCATTAAGAGTATGTGCTCTGCATCCAGAGATTTTTACTCCCTGACAGGCAGAGTCGACAGCCCTACTCAGCCTTGAGAAGATGGACCATCACCCTTCTGCTTCCCATGAGAATATGGGATAAAATCTCTGAGGGGGGAATGAAACAGGAGAGAAGCGGGCAGGACACAACCTTTGAAAGAATGACATAGCCCAAGGACATGACATAAACCGACTAGAACTAAATGGGCCCAAGGTGGCGGACACTTCCACTAGACCTTGAGCCTCAGTATACACATCAGCAAGCTAAATGACACACCCACAGGAGGCATGACAGTTTCAAGGCCAACCGTAAGGATCAAAAAGTGGCTGGTGGGGCTTCCCTGGTGGCGCAGTGGTTGAGAATCTGCCTGCCAACGCAGGGAACACGGGTTCGAGCCCTGGTCTGGGAAGATCCCACATGCCGCGGAGCAACTAGGCCCGTGAGCCACAACTACTGAGCCTGCGCGTCTGGAGCCTGTGCTCCGCAACAAGAGAGGCCGCGATAGTGAGAGGCCCGCGCACCGCGATGAAGAGTGGCCCCCGCTTGCCGCAACTAGAGAAAGCCCTCGCACAGAAACGAAGACCCAACACAGCCATAAATTAATTAATTAATTAATTAATTAAAAAAAAAAAACTAGCTGTTTATCCTCAAGCAACCGCTCTCTTTAAAAAAAACAAAAACAAAAAACCACAGCATGTTATACTAGATATATCATTCACATTATAAACACATCTTTAAAAAAAAAAAAAAAAAAAGTGGCCGGTGGCCCAATTCCTGGAAATCCCCACCCCTTCTCGAAATAGCTGGAATACTCCTCCCACTCATTAGCCTATGAAATTACCCACCCTTATAAAAACTGACAACCCCATACCCTGGGGCCTCTCACCTTCTGAGATGGCCCACTCTCTATGGAGTGTGTTTCTCTCTAAATAAATCCACTTCTTACCTATCAAAAAAAAAAAAAAAAAAGAGTATGTGCTCTGGAGTCAGTGGAGCAAGTTTTGGCTGCACCACTTAACATTAAGGTGACTTTGGGCAAGTTAGCTAACCTTGTGGGGCTCAATTGTTTTCCTTTATAAAACGGGAGCAAGTTGAATAGTATTATCTCATTTGTAGTTGGGTGTATGGAATGAGATAATGTTAAATCTATGCCTGGCATAAGCTAAATGCTTAGATATGTTAGTTGCTCTGCCCTGAAATATATTTAATACTTACATGCTTAGAATCCTTCTTGTATGACCTCTGACTTGGAGAAAGATCCCTTTGCAGTTATAATCTTTCATCTTCCTTAAACTTTTTATGGATTTACTGTGTTTCCTTCTCCTAGCTTGTAAGTTCCTTGAGGTTAATAATAATATAATAATAATAATAATAATGTTATCTGGACCACCTCCACCAAGACCAACAGTAGTGATAGCATTTTGAGTACTTTTTATTGTACCCGGCACTGTGCAAAGCAAATTGCCATCAATGGGGGAACCCTAACTATGAAACAGGTACTTTACTTAGGTCACTTCATTAATCCCCATAACATCTCAGTGTGGTAGGGATTATTAGCTCCACTTTACAGATGACCTTAGATGAGGTGGAAATTAGGTAACTTCCCTATTAGCTGAGACTCATTGAAGACTGTCTGGTTCCAAAGCTCGTGCCCTTTCTATATTGCTTAAGTCCTGGGGTCCCCCAGGCCATCTGGTACAATCCCCCTCACACACATAACAAAGCACTGCTTCTCAAATTTTTATGTGGATACAAATCACTTGGGGGTCTTAATAAACTTCAGACACTGGTTCTGTAAGTCTGGGGGGGGCCTGAAGTTCTGCATTTCTAACAGGTTCCCAGTGCTGCTGCTGCTGCTGGTCCAGGGACCACACTTTGAGTAGCAAGGCCACACAGCTGTCCAGTTGGTTGTTTAACAGGTGAAGTCTCTAGGGTCTACATCTTCTGAAATTCTTGGGGCTAGAAGTGGGTAAGGGGATGGCAGGAAGAGAATATTTAGTGAAGCTGAATAAATGACGGGTCATATTTCAGTATTATTCCTACCTAGAGTGACCATAACTTGGGACCACTTTTATCTATTTCTCTTAAATTCTATGATATTCGTTGTTCCTCAAATTCCCCTGATGATCAGCTGGGGTAATTAGGAACCATGCAGCTTCCCCAGGCCCTTTACCAAGGTGGGGTCCAGGAATTTTAAATTTTAACAAGTATTCCCAGTGACTCAATATTAGAACATTTTGGAAAATGCTGTTAAGTGCTAGAGAAATTGCAGAAGCAGGCAATAAATGAGGGGTGGTGTTATCAAGAAAGGCCTGAAGGGGAGGTAGGAGATGGAGTTTGTCTTTAAAGAATGAGAGGGAAAAACAAAAGGAATTCTTACACATTGGTGTAAATTGGTATAACCATTTTAGACAATTATTTAATGGTATCTACCCATGTTGAAATACATCTATCCTATGAGTCAACAATTTCACTTCTAGATATAGACCAAACAGAAATTCATCCATATGGGTACCTAAAGTCTGACCGAGAATTTCATAGCAGCATTATTTTTAGTGGTCCCAAGCTGGAAATAAATCAGATTTTAATCAATAGTAAAATGGAAAGATTGCATTATAGTCATATGATTGAATGTTATAAAGCAAGGAAATGAATCAACCATTGCAATAAATACACACAGAAAAATATGTACAATATGGTTCCTGTTATTTGAAGTTAAAAACAGGCAAAACTAATCTATGGCATTAGAAATCAAGATGTGACTATCTATGGTGGGTTGGAGGGGGCCAACGTCTGGGAGGGGGCTTAGTAAGGGAGCTTCTGAAGTGCTGATAGTATTCTCTTTGTCTGGGTAGTGGTTATATGGATATGTTCATTTTGTGATAATTTGTTCAGAGGTACACTTAACAAATATGTGTTCTTTTCTATAAAATACCGTGTTTTAAGAAAACACACAGGGGCACACACACACACACACACACACACACACACACACACAAAAAGGTTTTAAAAAGAAGGGGGAGACCACAGAACAGTTATGCTCTAGGCAGTGTTTGCATTGACTATATTTCTCAAGGCTCATCTCTGGGATATAACATTGAACTGGCCCTCAGGGACTTTGTTTTCCCCAATCTTATGGTATAAAAATAATGTTTGACATTGATTCTTCCCAAACCAGGTATTTCTGAAGAAAATATCATATGGACCACATCCATCTTTCTCTTGGAGAGATATTTAAGCATCAGTCACCCTGTGGGCTAGTTTTGCTCTTGATTGGAAGGAACAGCCAAGACTCATTGCCTCTGGAAGTTTGCCATAACCATTGGGCATCCCAGAGAATTTTCAGTAAAGCATGATAATCCTGCAAACAACTTAGTCAACTCAGTAATCACATGTTTCCAGTTTCCATCTCTCCACCACCTCCCCAAGCACACAGACGTGCCCATTGTTCTGGCTTCTGTGACCAACCTTGCAAAATCTACCTTCTACAGCTCCCAAGGCATGAGGTTTGCTTTTTCTGATTACCCAGCTGGCCCTTAGTCCTGGCTTTATCTTCAAGCCAGAGGCCTGGGTGGTCTTTGAGAAACCTGAGGAGAAGGTCATTAACAAGGGATCATATCCCCAACGTGACATTTTATGAAACCTCAAACTTAAATCCTCCTGGAGCCTTGTCTTCTCCTAGTTGAAGGTAGTATCATGGGAACTTGGGCAAGAAGTTGGAAGTGTTCTGAAATGATGCAAAAGCAAGTGTTAATCTCAAAACAATACAAAGCAAGTGACTTATTTTAATAAGTCGGTCAGTAGACACATAATTGGGGGTTAATATGCAAATAACTAGAGTGAAAGGAAATGAATTATAATAACGGGCCAGTTGCTCATACGTCATTTACCTTACTTTCAGAAGATCTGCCCTTGGACATCAGTTTTTAAAGTAGGACCTGCAAACTGACAGCCGGCAGGGCTAATATCACCCACAGATAAGTTTGGTTTGGCTTGAACAGATAAGTTTGGATGAGCTTTAAAACTCAGGAACTTCACACTAAAATCCATACTTATGGCTTCTCTTTAAAAACGGAAAGCTCTGGCACCATTTCCACATGTTAACAATTGCTGGAACCACCATCTCCCATTGCTCTACACCAGACTGCTTGCTCATTTATATTGCTTGTCTGTAGGAATTTATGTTTTCTACCCTGCTATGACAGTGTCTGTCTTCAGAGACAAGTCCAATGAAAGGGGGTCTGAACCTGCCCACAGGGCTGTTGACAGGATGGGCTTAGGCAGCCATATTTTCTCTGATGTTACCTCTCCCTCTGGCCCTCCACACCTCACCTGTGGCTGACTTCACCCGGGATGGCACCTGAATCAAAGTTGGCCCGTCCTGAAGCTTGCCAGGGACTTCTGGCCTGGCAAGGAAAAGTAAGCAAGGGTAATCACATTCTTCACTCAGAATGTTGGAATTAGAAAACTGAGCAACTGTTGCCAGCCAGTGGGGGAGAAAACTGAAGAGATTACCAAATGCACTTAGCATTGCAGCAAGACAAAGCCCTGTGTGAGCTGAGCTTCAGGGTGGAGGAAACCCATTGAGAGAGGAGAATAAATTGTGCACCAAAAGAGGCAGTGATAAGACACCAGGTGGCCCTGAGAGTTTGAGAGCACAGATTTGCCCCTTGATGCCATGCTCAGTTCTAGTTCTGGTGAGAGCTGATGTCTTTGGTTTCTACTCCTCAGATGTCCATGAGTTAGGAGAAATTTACCCCACTTGTCTTATATCCACCCTTCTTAGGAAAATAATACCATGAATTTCCTTAAGGGAACCATTCCATCGTGAGAGAATAGTCCATGTGAAAATGAAGCCTATGCACAGGGGAGAGGAGACCCCTACCCTAAATATTTCAGATCTTTCTTGTTTCTGCAGAAATGGTTGTGCTAAAAAAAAAAAAGGCTCTCTAAGCCTTCATTCAGCATATATGCCTATATTTAAGGTACAATTGAGAAATTCAATAATGATAAAAATACATTTCATAAGCATTTATAGAGTATCATTTGTACATTGCCCACTGTGGTAGGCACTGAGAGGGAAACAAACATGACCAAATCCCTGCAGTCAAGGAGCTTATGATCCAGTGGAGAAGACAGAAAACGTACATGAATTTCTATAAAAAAACAGAATGAAATAAACACTATAGTAAATACTTGCCAATCCTCATAGGGAAGAGAAGGGAGGGAAGAGAGGGGAGGAAGCGATTCTCTCTAACTGGGGTTGGGGACAGTTTGGTAATCTGGCTTCCTAGCAAATGAGAAGGAGAGATGGCAGATGCAGACCAATTTACAAGGAGGCACCGACAGCAGGATCACGTTGATGGACATGAGTACAAGGAAAGAAAAGGAATACAAGAGAACTGGGAGCATAGCAGGACAGAGAGAATAATCTCCTTCCCAGGGACTTGAGGCATCATTGAATGACAACCTGTAGCTGCCATCACAGTGGCACCAAAGCTGAATATCATGAAGGGGCAGAGGAGGAAGAGATCACTGTGGATGTGGATGGTCAGAGAACCCTTCCTAAAGAGACTGGCCTTCAGTGGGGCTTTGAAGTTTACATAGGATTTAGAAGAGAGCGAGAGGCAGCAAGGAACACTCCAGGTGGAAGGAATCACGGGAGCAAAGGCATAGGAAGCTGAAGAAGCCGTCCTTTGTCCTCTCAGGGCCAGTGTATGTGTGTCTGGGAGGAGGAGAGAGGGAGCAGACCAGCTTTACTGGAGTTGATAGTTCAGAGTGGAGAGTGGTGGAAAAACACTGTTGATAAGGCTGTCTGGAGCCAGCCTGTGGAAGGCCTTGGATTTCTGGACAAAGGGTTTGGACTTGATCCTGGAGGCAGTGGGGGCCAGAGAAGACTGGGGAAAGGGGTTGACTTGATGAAAGAGTTCCTCATTCACTAAAGAAAAGCACCAACGCAGATCATTTTTCTCCTTAGAAAACAATCACAGAATTTAGCTTTAAATGCACCCCCAACTCCATGAAAAGCATATACCAGCCCCTGCAGGGCTCCCGGGGGGAGTTCATGAGTTCAGATTCAAAGCGCAAGACGTGTTTTACTTGGCATTTAAGCATGTCTATGGGTGATGCATGTCCTCAGACGAGGACAGACTGATATGATTAAACATTTTATATCAGCTACTCTGCCTCTCCCATTGTGCCTTTTCCCTCCACAGTTCAGCCTCTGATTGCTCCACTTCTGGATATCCAGAGTAAAATAGCTGTAAGACAGATCGTATGGCTTCTCAGTGGCATCTGTAGCGTAGACGCTAAGGATAAGGGCTTTGGAGACAGTAACTACTGCTTTCTCAAGCTTTCTAAGTCTCTCTGGGTCCTTAGCAGTGTTTAGGAGCACCTAGTCTGGCACATGGCTGGGACTCAACTAGAAATAACTAGTAACAATGTTTATGATACATATGGTTTTTAATGGAAACTTTCGATATATTTATTTTCTTCTTTCTCTCATCCTTCCTGCTCAGTGTCTTCCTACTATTTCTTCCTTTCTCTTTCTTCATTTTTCTTTTCGATTTTCTGTTCAGTTCATTCTTCTCTCTTTCCCCACTTTTCCCTTTTTCTTTCTACTTTCTATCTCCTTGTAACTTTCTTTTTCCTTACAGGAACTGGGAAAGACAAGGGTGTGTGGGCGGCCATGGCGTCCCTCCAAGGAAAGTGTGAGGCTTTGGGCAAAATAGATCTCTCATTTCTTCCAAACATAGGTCTAATCTGAACTGTCTCCAGGCTCTAGTCTCCAATCCAACTTCAGTGGTTTCAGTTGGACTCCATGAGAAGGGACCCCAGGGATGCTGTGTCGTTAGTCTTGTCTTGGAGAAAATCACTTTCTGTGCGCCTACTTGTCTCGAAGGTTGGGGCACCCACATTCCCTTTCCTCAAGTCACCAGAGCCCAAGAGAGACTTCTGAGCAAAATGCCTGGCTGAAGAGAAGCAGGACTTCATTAAGAGTTTGATTTATCCCCAAATGATCTATTGTTATGCATCAAACATGTTTTCCCTACAAACCAGTTGGCAGGGAGCACGCAGATAAATTACTACAAGATGTAACCAGTCAAGCTGTTCAAAAAGGAAATGGCTCTCTGTGTGTGGAACTCAGGAGAGCACATCTATAAACATGTGTTGGGAAATCAATTCAGTCTAAGTTTGCTGGAAGAAATGAGCTACTGCCCCCAAACTACCAGCTTGCTGTGATAGCTGACTGCTCTTTTGAGGTCATTGTCCATTGTCTCAGTGATGAGGATGAAAAAACAAGGTCGAGACCTACTCTGAAGTGTCTTCAGAGCAAAGGGGATACTGAGTTATCCATAGACAATTGTGAATTCTCTCCTTCGGTACAAGTCAAGTTAGCTAATCTTGTTCTGTTGGAGGGAAAGGGTTAGAGTTTATTCTATCTGCATATTACAATATTTAGTTGTAATGATAGATTTCAAAGGAATAATAGTAATATAGAATATAATATAGTATAGTACAGTATAGCACAGTGCTATATAGTTTGATGTGGAAGAAGAACCCCTGGGCATGACATCAGAGAAAAGTGGGGGGTATAAATCCTGTCTGACCACATGCCAGTTGCTAGCTCTGTGACTCTTGGAAAGTTCCTTAACTTCTCTGAGATTTCCTCCTCTTTTATAAAGGGGAGCAGGCACATGCAACTTGCCTTACAGGTTGTTTTGTTTTAACGCATGCAACATGCCTTATAACTGCACTGTGGCCAATTAAATTTAAACGAATTAAACTAAATACAATTAAACTTTAGTTCCTTAGCCACACTAGCTACATTTCAACTGCTCAATAGCTACATGGGGCTTGTGGCTACTGTATTGGGCAGCAGTTATATAACATTTCCATTATTATGGAAAGTTCTACTGGACAGTACTGTCCCCGAACATTCCAGAAGCAGTGTAAGTACTTCACACATAATTGTTGCTCCCTGCTTAATAGTTCAAAGCACTTTCACACATAGGACCTGATTGAAGGGCTGTCTATCCAGCAAAGTTGGAATGCCCTTTCTCTTAGACATCACTGTCTCTCTGTATCGTGTTCTAACCTGACTCAAGTCTACAAAGCATGGTGATTGCTGGAAAATTGGAGAGTATACAGAGAGAGGATTTCTGGGTCTTTAGTTAAAAGATACCAAATGCATATACGATAAGCCTTAACTCCAGCCACAAAACACATCTCAGTAGAGATAACAAATAGGAGTAGAAATGAAGTGCAATCAACAACAATAACAACAAAAACAAACAAATCTTTATCTGATAACCCAGTATCCCTTTTTCTCTGAAGACACTTCAGAGTAGGTCCTGACCTTGTTTTTTCATCCTCACCACTGAGACAATGGATGATGACCTCAAAAGAGCAGTCAGCTATCACAGCAAGCTGGTAGTTTGGAGGCAGTAGCTCATTTGCTCCAGCAAACTTAGACTGAATTGATTTCCTAACACATGTTTATAGATGTGCTCTCCTGAGTTCCACACACAGAACATCCACCAAATACTAAACATGGGCTAGTGCTAACATGCATGTTACCCTCTTAATGTTTCATTTAACCACCTTGGAAAAATCCCAGTGTAGATGAAAGCTACCCCAAGGCGTATAGCTGAAGCTTAAGAAATGTTCACAACTGAAACACAACTGATTTTTATATTTTGATTTTGAGTCCTGACACTTTATTCATTTTTTAGATTTAACAATTTTTTTGGTGGGGTCTTTAAAATTTTCTGTATACAAGATCACCTCATCTGCAAACAGAGATAATTTTACTTCTTGTTTCCCAATTGAATGCCTTTAATTCCTTTTTTCTTTCCTGTTTGCTCTGGCTAGGATTTCCAGTACTATGATGAATGAGTGGTGAATGTGGACATCCTTGTCTTGTTCTTGATCTTAGACTGAAAGCTTTCAACTTTTCATCATTAAGTATGATGTTAGTTGTGGGTTTGTCACAGATGGCCTTTATTATGTTGAAGTATCTTTCTTCTACACCCAGTTTGTTGAGTTTTTATCATGAAAGGATGCTGAATTTTGACAAATACTTTTTCTGCATCTATTGAAATGATCATATAATTTTTATTGTGCATTCTATTAATGTGGTGTGTCACATTTATTGATTTGTGTGTGTTGAACCATCCTTGCCTCCCAGAGATAATTCTCACAAAGCTATCTTGAGAATGTGCAAAACTGGAGGCATCACACTCCCTGATTTCAAACTGTATTATGAAGCTATAATAATCTAAACAGTGTAGTACTGGCATACAAACACATAGACCAATGAAACTGTATTGAGTGACCAGAAATAAACCCATGAATATACGGTCAACTAATTTTTGACAAGGGAGCCAAGAATACTCAATAGGGAATATATAGTGTCTTCAATAAATGGTGTTTGGAGAACTGGATACTCACATGCAAAAGAATGAAATTAGATCCCTATCTTACACCACTTACAAAATTAACTCTAATGGATTAAGAACTTAAACATAAGACCTGAAATCATAAAACTTCTAGAAGAAACATAGGGGAAAAGTTCTTTGGCATTGATTTTGGTGATGATTTTTTTAAAATATGACATCAAAAACATAAGCAACAAAAACAAAAATAAACAAGTGGGACTTACTACATCAAACTGAAAAGCTTATGCACAGCAAAAGAAACAATCAACAAAATGAAAAGACAATCCATGGAATGGGAGAAAATATTTGCAAGTCATATATCGGATAAGGGGTTAATATCCAAAATATGGAAGAAACTCATACAACCTAATAGCAAAAAAAACCCAAAACCAAAAAACAAATGATCTGATTTTAAAATCATCAAAATACTTAAATAGACATTTTTTTCCAAAGAAGACATACAAATGGCCAGTAAGTACATGAAAAAGTGCTCAACATCAATAATCATCAGGGAAATGCAAATAAAAACCACAATGAGATATCACCTCACACCTGTCAGAATTGCTGCTATCAAAAAGACAAGGATGTGCAGAAAAGGGAACCCTAGTGCACTGTTAGTGGGAATGTAAATTGGGACAGCCACTATGGAAAACAGTAGGGAGGCTCCTCAAAAGATTGAAAATAGAACCACCATATGATCCAGCAATCTCACTTCTGCATATTTATCCAAAGGAAATGAAATCACTATCTCATAGAGATAGCTACACCCCAAGTTCACTGCAGTATTATTCACAATATCCAAACATGGAAATAACCTAAATGACCATTGATGGATCAATGGATGAAGAAAATATAGTATATATATATATATGTATATATATTTATACATACACACACACACACACTGGAATATTATTCAGCTTTAAAAAAGGGCAATCCTGACATTTGTGACAACATGGGTGAAACTTAAGTGCATTATGCTAGGTAAAATAAGTCAGATAGAGAAAGACAAATACTGTATGGTGTCCCTTATATGTGGAATCTAAAAAAGCCAACTCACAGAAACAGAGAGCAGATTGGTGGTTGCCAGGAGCTGAGGGATAGGGGAAATGAGGAGATGTTGATAGAAGGATACAAATGTCCAGTTATAAGACATCTGGGGATCTAATGTACAGCATGGTGACTATAGTTAACAATACTGTGCTGTATAACAACAATAACAAAATGGTAATTATGTGAGGTGAAGGATGTGTTAAGTAACCTTATTGCAGTGAACATTTCACAATATATAGACATATCAAATCATCACACCTTAAACAACATTATACATCAATTATATCTCAATAAATCTGGAAATCAAACAAAAAACCAACCCAGAGCTCAGGCTGCTTACCATACTGATTAGTTCAGAACCTCTGGGGGTGGGATCTAGGCATCAGTATATTTTAAAGATCCCTGGGTGATTCCAGTGTGCAGCAAAGGTTAATCCCTCTCTGGAAATGGGTTATTCTTTGTGGGAGAGGACAGAATGTGCTTCTATTTGCCTTGAGACTTTCCCATGAGATAGTACCTCTACCCAGACCCTCTCCACTTGTGTAACTACTGACAAAGGTTCTCTCTTTGACCAAATTTTAGCCAGCCTCCTCTGAGCTCTCTGCTCAACTAGACTCGACTGTGGGCTTCGGTCTCTATCCTTCTAGAGTCCAGTTTTAGCAAGAATCCTCTGAAGTCAATTTAGCTAGAATCCCTCATCCTCAATATTTGGAGAATCACGCTCAATATCTGATCACCGCCCTAATCCCCCACCCACCATTCCCCGGTGTCTGATCCTCTTGGCCTGCCCTCATCAAGAATCCTGTTTGGTCAGTTTAGCGAGAATTATCCTACCCTCTTAGTAATTTTCTATCCACCGACCCCCGTCCTGCTCCTTGGCTATAAATCTCCACTCCCTTGGTATTCAGACTTGAGCCTGAGCTCTCTCCCCTTCCGCCAAAAGGCATTGCAATAGATTCTCTTGAAGGAAGTCTTCCTTATCATCTTTAACAAGCACCAGAATAATTTTTTTTTTAACACTACTACTCACCCTTATTGTCTCAGTTTAAGTCTTAAATGTCCTTTTCTCTAGGAAGTCTGAATTAGGTGTCCCTCTCTATGCTCACAGCACCCCCTCTACTCCTCCTATCAGTTGCTATTGTAATTTCCTGCGTACTCTTCTCTGGGTCCCATTTGACTCAAAATGTCATGATGGCAACGCTGCGTCCACCTTGTTCCACGTGAACAAAAGCAGCAGCAGTGAATACTCATTGCATCACACACGGACTATGTGTCCCTCCCTGCATGTATTATCTTAGTTAATACCTATCTCAACCCTATTATCATCTCCATTTTACAGGCAACAACCTGAGGATGGGAAAATTAATTAACTTGCCTCAGGTCACACTGCTAGGAAGTCCTTAGCGCTAAATTCAGTTTCTGGCACATGGTAGGGTGTTCAATAGAGATTTGTTGAGTGAAAAAAAATAAATGCATGAGTTGCTTTCCTCTCTAGTTTGTCCACAACCTCTCTGGTGGGATTGAAACCACAGTGAGATTCCCTTCCCCTACTCCCATGCTTACTAAGTCTCAGCTTTGACCTCTTCCAAGTTTTCTGTCCCAAAGTAGATGGGCTGAAAGTCCTGACCTTCATATGACTGAACAGCAGAAACTTCTAATGAAAGGGCTAGTATTCCAGCTTGTTTGACAGAGAATACTTAAAGGAAAATGAAAATAAGAGAGGAGAGACTGTATGTGTAACATTTCCCGAAGTGTGTACTTTCAGCTTACAGCCTGAGAACCCAGTGTGGGAGGAATAGGGCACGGAATTGTTGCAAAAGACCCTTAAATCCTTAGACATGTCACACATTTTCTGAAAATGGAAATAAGCATTATTTTCCACTTCTAGATATACTATTGGATTTACTGCTGTCACAACCAATAAAGCGTGAGCTCATTTAAAATTATTATCGAATCCATATTAGCTTCCCATCATCTTATTCAATAAGTACAAACTGCAGCATTAAGACATTTTGCGGGGTCCAGTGGGATTTTTTTTTTTATTAAAAATATGGAACGCTTTACAAATTTGTGGGTCATCCTTGCACAGAGGCCATGCTAATCTTCTCTGTATCGTTCCAATTTTAGTATATGTGCTGCCTAAGTGAGCACCAGTGGGATTTTTGCAGTTATTAGTAGTAATAAAAATTCTAAATATTTATTGACTGGGCAGTGTATTATGGATGCAGAATACCTCATTTAATTCTCCATCAACCTTTTGCAGTAGATACTATTATTCTCATTTTACACAAATAGAGCACAAGATATCCTAGAACACCGACAATAATATTTCCTGCTTAATACTGCTATGAAGACAAAACACCTAGGGGACTGCCGGACCAGTGCCAGAGTGGCAGCAACAAGAAGGGTCCATGGAGGCTCAGAACACTTGGTGGTTGGAAGGGGGATGCTAATAGTATCCGGACATGGAGGAGGGGCCTCAGGTAGACTGACTGTGTCTAGAACTTGGGAGCTCATGATGATCCAAAAAGGAGGTGGTGTATACCTAGAGATTAGCAGGGGCTAAAGTGGTTGCCTTGGCAAGTGGCGATCTTCTTGGGTGGGGTGGGGAGAATACGTAAGGGACCCAGAACCTCCAATGCTGGGAAGAGTGGTGCATGAATACTCAAGTATTCATTGAATCCCTACTGTGTTCTAGGCACAAGGCAAGTGGCTGGGATACAGTTCTAAGCAAAAGAGCTGTGATTTCTCTCTTAATTGGAATTGTTTAGAGAAATTATTCAAATATTATCATAACACATAATTTAAAACTGTGATAACTGTGATGAAGGAAAGGTACAAAGTGCTCTACAAACGTACAATAGGGGAATCTGGTCTCATTTGGAGGGCCAGGAAAGGCTTTCTTGAAGGAGGAACAGGAGAGAGGGAAGGAGAGTGAGCATTCTTAGCAGAGGAAACAGCAAAGGCCCTGAGGTGGAAAGAAAAGGATACATTTGTGAGAATGAAAGACAGCCAATATGTCTACAGCCCAGTGAGCTGAGAAAAATACCCCTGGGACTCCAGCAGGCTGGAGAACAAGGCAAGGAACTAGTCATTGAAACTTGCCTCCAAGCTGAGACCAGAAGGACTAAGCCTATTGAACTATATAGGTCTGAGCTTCCTCAACTGGCCCCATACTAGGGATCCAGGTGGTCCCAAGGTAGCCTTCACCATGCTGCCTGGCAGTTTCGCAGGTGGCAAGTACCCTGGCTAGGGGGGCAAATTTGGGTTTCGGCCCTAGTTCTACCTCTTTTTCAGTTAGGAACCACTGGAGCTCTGCTGACCCTGTGGGATTGTGTATGGAGTGGTTCTTATACTGGTTAAAGTTTTTGCAGCCCTGGTTTAGAGCAGTGGCCTTCAACCTAAGCTCCACATTACAGTCACCTGGAGGAACTTTAAAATTACTGCTGCCATTATCCACAATAGCCAAGACATGGAAACCACCTAAGTGTCCATCAGTGGATGAATGAGTAAAGAAGTGTGGTATATATACAATGGAATATTATTCAGCCATAAAAAAATGAGGAGGTCATACCATTTGCAAAAACTTGTATAGCCCTTGAAGGCATTATGCTAAGTGAAATAAGTCAGATGGAGAGAGACAAATATTGTATGATCTCACTTGTATGGGGAATCTTACAAACAACAACAACAACAACAACAACAAAAACAGAAAACCAAACTCATAGAAAAAGAGATCAGACTTGCGGTTACCAGAGGCAGAGGGTGGAGGAAAGGGGAGGTGGAGAAAGATGGTCCAAAGGTACAAACTTTCAGTTATGAGATAAATAAGTACTAGGGATGTAATTTACAGCACGATAGCTATAGGCAGCACTGCCTATGATATATGGGAAATTTTTTTTTTAATAGAATTTTTTTTTAATTAATTAATTTATTTATTTTTGGCTGCATTGGGTCTTCGTTTCTGTGCGAGGGCTTTCTCTAGTTGCGGCGAGCTGGGGCCACTCTTCATCGCGGTGCGCGGGCCTCTCACTGTCGCGGCCTCTCCCGTTGCGGAGCACAGGCTCCAGGCGCGCAGGCTTAGTAGCAGCTGTGGCTCACGGGCTTAGTTGCTCCGCGGCATGTGGGACCCTCCCAGACCAGGGCTCGAACCCGTGTCCCCTGCATTGGCAGGCAGACTCTCAACCACTGTGCCACCAGGGAAGCCCCGGGAAATTTTTTAAGAGAGTAAATTCTATGAGTTCTCATCACAAGGAGAACTTTTTTCCCTTTTTTATTTTCTTTTTGCCTTTTATTGTATCTATATGAGAAGATGGATGTTAGCTGAACCTACTGTGATAATCATTTCACAGTATATGTAAATGAGACCATCCTGCTGCATGCCTTAAATTTACACAGTGATGGATGTTAATTATTTCTCAATAAAGCTGGAAAAAAATTACTACTGCCTCAGCCCCATACCCACGGTTTATGATTTAACTGCTCAGAGTATAGGCTGGGCATCAAGACTTTAAAAATCTCTCCAGGTGATTCTAATGTTCAAACAAGTTTGAGAACCACAGGGTTAGAGGCTAGTTCCCAAATGCCAGTCTACAGATCAGCTATATCCTAAGTACCTGCAGGGCTTATAAAGAACTCTCTAGCTCTATATCAAATCTGCTGTGTCAGCACTTAAAAATGGAAGCCTTAGGTGATTTTTGAACCTATCCAGGTTTGCTAAGGCCTGATTTAGATCATGGCCTCTCAAACTTTAATCTGATTCAGTCTGAGGTGGGGCCTGAGATTCTGCATTTCTAACAAGCTCCAAGGTGTTGTTGCCTTCCAAACTTGAATAGCAATGGCTTCAGGGGATGCAAATGGAAGAATGGGTGGCTTTTCTCCAAAACCTGCCAAGGGCTGGACCTGAAATCTATTAGCATACAGGGACCTTATTTACACATCCATGTCCCCTTCCCAGATCACTTTCTTCGGGGCAGGGATTGAGTCGTTTTTTTTTTTTTTTTTTTTTACATCTTTATTAGAGTATAATTGCTTTACAATGCTGTGCCAGTTTCTGCTTTATAACAAAGTGAATCAGCTATACATATACATAGTCTTTGTCATGGCACCATCTCTAGCATCTAAACTCAGTGCTCGGCATGTTAGAAGCACAATAAATGGGATTTGAATTGAATAAATACCATGATGTCCTCAGGGTCCGAGATGTAGAGCCAGCTGAAGGTGAGACATTGCTGTAACACGGGCCTTCTGCCACTTCCAGTCATAAATTCCAATTGGATGGGGTCCAATGCGAAGCTGTGTGTTACCGAAGCCTGCTCAGTAGGGGGTAGGGTCAAAGCAGGCCTCTGGAATATTAATAATTCTGAGCAGTGACCACAGCTATGATATTTACAGACCCATGAAGCACAGGGGACAGCCTGAGGCTGCACACACAGCTATAGACTCCAAGGATTTACTCTGCTCCAAATGGAGCATGTATATTGCCCAATGCTGCCAAAAGCCATACGGCTCATTAGCTTTTACTATACAGAGAAATGCGCCAGGCCTGGTGCTAAAAGGACATGACAAAGCACATTTGACAGCAACGGTCAAAGGAAAAAGCACAGTGGGAGCGGAACTGCTCTGTGGGAAGTTGCTCATGCCTTTGGAACAGGAGACAAATACCTCTGCTTCTCCGTTTGGAGGCCCAGGCTGGTTGGAATCTGACAAGGACTTATTACTTTAGAAACTTTTTTCAGGGGTTTGGTTTCTTCCCCTGGATTCTCCTTGCATGGTGATGGATGTTTTATTCCTGAATATTTTTTGATGCTATAACTATTGGTGTAGTTTGTGAGTTACATATTGGGAGGGGGTCAGAAGAGAGAAAGGAACAGAGAGAGAGCAGAAAGAGAGAGAAAGAGAAGACAGAGAGATACAGAGAGACAAAGAAATAGAGACGGGAAGGGGAAAAAAACCCCACAATTATAAGTAGATGGAAAGGAGCAGAAAACTGTAAAGAAAGGGGTGGGAAGTCAGACAAGGATGGAGGTAGGACCTCAGGCCAGGGCTCCCCCTTCTTTTTGTTGCTTTATACTAAAGGATGGTCGAAGTATCCTTCAAAGGGAACTCACGTGGTACACACCCTTTCATCATGCAAGAGGCATAGAGGGTGACATTTTTGGTCTCACCCTTTAGCCCTGATAAATCGCTGCTGACTCTCACCATGAAATCTCACCCTTATATTTTTTTTCTGCCACCATCACTCTTTTGACTTTCTGTCAAAGGCTAGGCTATCTGGTTCGGGGCAGTTACCTTTTATGGGTTACATTTTTTTTAGTGGTTGGAATAATTAAGATCTAGTCTCTTAGCAAGTTTGATGAGTATAATACAATATTATTGTCTATATTCACTATACCATGCATGAGATCTCCAGGACTTTTTTATTACTTGTGGCAAATTTGTGCCCCTAAACAACATCTGTCCTATCCCCCGACCTTGCATCCCCTGGTAGCTACCATTTTACTCTCTGTTTTTACAAGTTTGGCTAAAAAGAAATGATAACTACGGGACGTGACAGAGGCGCTAATTATCGCTGCGATGGCAATCATAGTACAATATATAAATGTATGAAATCAACATGTGTACACCTTAAATTTACACAATGTTATATGTCAAATATATTTCAATAAAAAAAAAACCTTTGTCAGGCTATTAGAACCCAACTTTATCTGACCCTACCACACTTAAATCTCTTCAGTCAACTTCCCCCATGTCTCTGGCCCTCTTCTCTGCACACAGCCTGTGATGAGATCTTGTCCTCTGTCCCCCCCACCCCACTCCATCCTGAGGTATAGATCCCACATGGAATGTTACACATCGCTCAGGGTTTCCCAAGGTATGTTCCCTGGACCACCTGCTTCGGAATCACACGGATGGGGGTAAAGGAGGAGGAAGAAAGGAAGAGTTTTTCACATGCAGTTTCCTGGGCCCACTTCACACAACCCTATTAAACCAGACTGGGCAGGGGGCGACTGTGGAAAACTGCATTTTAACTCTTTGGCCCAGTTGATTCTGATACACAGGACAGTTTAAGAACCTCAGCAAGAGCAGCCCTTCAGGGGTCTCAAATTCTTCCTCTTTCAAGACCTTGTTCAGAAGATCAGAGACCACCCTCCCTAAACACATGCTGTGTCCAGAGACTGGGTCACACACTTACGCAACTCACGGAAACTCTCCAGGCCTACACTTTCTCATCTAAAAGCAGGCGGCCGCGTCTAAGTCGAGAATGGGAACAGGGACAGGACAGATAACAAGTACAGAAGTGCAGCTGACCTGATGGGAATTAGGGGAAGCTGGAGGCTACATGCTCTGGTTAAAGGGGCAGCTGCTTCTCCACTGCACTCAATTGTGGCTGGAGGGGAAGGCCACCCAGAGGTGCCAAATATTCTGAATTCGTAAGGAATGCTAGAAATCTGGATTTGTACGTAAAGTTCTCTGATTTGTAATTTCTGGCTAAATTTTTTTTAACAGGCCAAACAAAATAGATACATTCAGGCTGTGAGTCTATGTTTGCAACAGCTGGCCTAGAGCTTCCTAGGGTTGCCTTCAGCACGAGGGTGCTGGGATTCACTGACCTGGAACCTTCCTGGCTTAATAAGTTGCTCTGTTGCTGGTTGAAGCTTCTCTGCTGTCCCCTCTCCTGTTCAGAAGAACCAAGGTTCTCAAAAATTAGCACACATTAAAATCACCTGGCAGACTTGTTAAAATACAGGTTGCCAGGCCCCACTCCCAAAGTTTCTGATTGCACTTCTAACAAAATCCCTAGGGATGCTGAGGCAGCTGGCCTAGGCTTGATGCTTTAAGAACCACTGCTATAAAGCACCACTCACTGCCTATAATGTTTCCTCTCTCCTTAAATCAGCGTTCACACCTTAGCTCCTCTCGCATTTCTGAGTCACTTCACACAGCAGTCACTTTGGGCCCTTCTGGGGTTGCTCACATGATCAAATCCATTTTGACAATAATAACTGTCTTTTTTGAGTGTTTACTATGTGCCAGCCATTCATGTAAACACATTAGTATATTAACTTTGATCTTCATCACAACCCTATTAGGAAGGCATTAGCACCCCTAATTTCTACCTGGAGGGAAGTGAAGTCCAGAGAAGTTAAGTAACTTACCCGCAGTCACATAGTTAGTGAGTGGCAGAGCCAGAATCCAAACCCAAAATGTCTGACTCCGGAGCCTGTTTATCATAGAATTTCTAGACAAAGCCTGGATACTTTTGAGAGTGAAAGGAAACATTATTAATGATTATGCCCAACGACAGATGTAAATCAGGACTATCATAGGCAAACCAGGACGTAAGGTCACCCTGTGCGTTCTGCTATTTCAAATGTCCTTTTTGGATGATCTACAACTTTATGAAAAGGGCACAGATGTTGCAGCCAGTCAAAATCCAGCTTAATTGAGCTAAAGCATGAAAGGACTTAGGTCAGGGCCTGCTACATGGTAGGAACTCAACAGATGTCTGTTTCTTTCAGTCAAGCTTCTAAATCCTTACAGGGGAACATAGGCAAGTGTAATATATAGCTAAGATTCTGGAGGCCCTACAATAATGTTGATAGAAAAAAAAAAGAACATAAATGAAAACTCTTAAAAGGTCACACTAAGATTCTAATAATCCAGGGCTAAGCATAAGAGTTCATAGAGGGCAACTCCCTCAGGTTTTACATTTTTAAGGAGGTATGGAGTTTGAAGTGAGTCGTGAAGATTGAGTAGAAGATGGGAAGGCTAGAACTGGTAATAGGTAGAGAAAGACACAGAGTTTATGCAGAAACTAAATCAAGGCTAAGAAGCATCTCTGTGACTAAACTCTGTTGCATGCTTCAAGTTCACTCCAACCTTTGTAAGACTCCAGATAGGATAAAAGAGGGAAATATCTTTATTTATTTAGTGAGTTTTGTATACTCTGTCATTATTTTGCCCTCACTCACAAAGCCCTAGAGAACCCGGATGAAGACTTGATCCTCCCAGGCACGCAAGTACAGACAGAGAAATTTCTGAGAAGAATTGGCCTGGGGTTTTCGAGAACTTTTGAATTTAGGGATTTTGAACAAAATCCTGCCCATCACAATGGTTTTCACAGTAAGAGCAACAGCTGCTGGTACTTAGTCCCCCTGATTTATGTGAAAAGGAAGGGCAATTTCATCATACTTTTTCTCAGTCCCAAGTGTGGGAAATTCCAAACAGGCTCAATGCTACCCTCTAGTGTGCAAAACGGACAGATGTGGGGATCAGAGAGCGTTCGTGACAAAACCCCTGGAAGAAGACTGGAGAAGGTAAGGAGAAAGAAACATTCTTGTATTTGCAGAAGGTCCATGAATTAATAAGTATCCAAGGACTCTAAGAAACAGACAAGTACTTCCCTGATGAAAGGTCTAACATGGTACTTCCCACAGAATATAATGTTCTGTAAAGTACGAGTCCTATGTGATATTCCATTCACATACCCTCCTGAGGCCCATGGTGAAAAAGTTAGGAATTCTCTGTACACCATGCTCCCCAAGCCCTCGTTAGAGAATCAGTGTTTAATAAAGGTTTGTATAGTAAAAGCTCTGGGAAGTTATGCAACGATGAAATTCTACTTCCCACACATATTTGAGCACTGAAACCTTTTCTTTTTTGTTTTCTCACAAATCCATGTTATCCCCTGGGAGAACTGCTCCTAGAGCATACGTTGGCCAGTGCTAGTGGGAAAAACACAGAGTTCTTACCTTAAGCTCTCTTATGATGAAAGAAGATCTGTCTCATAGGGTTTGATTACTCTACTTCGCTTGCAAAGATAGAACTCAATAGTAACCCAGTAGAGCTGACCAAGGTACAAAAGGGCAAAAGAACAGGGTGATGACTGAAACCAAGTATTTGATCCATGGCACCAAGGACTGGAAGATCCCATAAGAGGCTAAGAGGTCATCCAGCTCCACCCCACCCCACATCCCGTCCAAGTCTTTAGGCAAAACACGCAATCTTCTCACAGTTCTCCTAACGCGTCATTCTCACTCTCTGTCGATCAAAGTTCGACTGAGGCATCGTTCAAGTGTCCCCTTCTTCAGATTTTTCTCCTGACTCTAGGCTCCATTGAACATTTCCATTTCTGACCTTCAGTTAGATCATTCATTTATTCATCAAAGGCATATTGAACACCTGCTACATGTACAACATGGTGCTGGGAATGCAGATCTGAATAAGACAAAGAGCCTATTTTTGAGGAGCTCATAATTTCTGCCACTGAAGGAAGATGTGAAGAGGGGACAATGCAGACTCCACTGAAGCAGATGAAGATACAATAAGCCACAAAGACATTGCTGAATACCATCCAAGAGGGTTGTCAACATGATTGCATGGAGTTCCTAGAACAAAGCCTGGCTCATGGTAAGCACTTCGTAGATGTTAGCTGTTATTGTTGTTATTACTACCACTGCTATTACAGATTACATTCATTTTGCATTACTTGGTTCTTTTTTTTTTTTAAACCAGATACAATTTATTTATTTATTTATTTTTGGCTGTCCTGGGTCTTGGTTGCTGCATGTGGGCTTTCTCTAGTTGCGGCGAGCGGGGGCTACTCTTCGTTGCGGTGCGCAGGCTTCTCACTGTGGTGGCTTCTCTTGTTGCGGAGCATGGGGTCTAGAGCGCAGGGGTTTCAGTAGTTGTGGCACGTGGGCTCAGTAGTTGTGGCACATGGGCTTAGTCGCTCCACGGAATATGGAATCTTCCCAGACCAGAGATCGAACCCGTGTCCCCTGCATTGGCAGGAGGATTCTTAACCATTGCACCACCAAGGAAGTCCCATTACTTGGTTCTTAATTTGCTGTAAGTGTCCAAGAAAATGGAAGGGTAAGATGCCCTCTCCCCCACAAGTGGTTTACTTGGTGAAATTACTCCTTTACTCAGTGGCTGATAAATACCAAAGCCAGTGACACTGTATTTCTCTGCCTGTAAAATGATGCTACTGATGACTCTCTTTTTGGCTTATTTCATTGATTCATCAATTCCTTCCTTTATTTTTTTGACTAATACTTATGGAGTCCCCATTATGTGCCAGACTCTTTGAGAGGGATGGGGAATATAGTAATCAACAAGACAGATATGGTGTCTGTCTTCCTGGAGCTTGCTATAGCCCAGGACTTGGGAGAAAATTTAAACAAAATTATGTTATGTGAATGTATTTTGTGACATACAAGGCATGGGTAAATGTAGAGTATTATTACAATTTAACAACTTACCAACAGTACTGCTGTCAATCTTGGCCTTTAGTCTCTGGAATGGAGAACATCATTGTGCTTACTTGGCACTGTGCCTGGTTTCATGACCTTCAGAAATGTCTGCTGGACAAATTAATGAGTGGACAAATTAATTAGAAGCATTATTACTAAAATTCCATTTGCTACATAAATATAATCATGATGAAAAGAAAGGGGGTAATAAGAATACATATGAATTAACGAACTCCTATTCTGTGATAAATGACATTATGTACCTCATTTTAAGGATGAGAAAAAAAGTGAAGTTCAGAGATATTAAGTAACTTGCCCAGGGCTTCAAACCTATACACACAGATAGTAAAGGAACCAGTGGCCTGAGAACACACATTTTCCTTCTCCTTTAAGGGGAAGCTACATTCTTTCCCCAGATCCCGTTTTTATTATTGGGGAACACAGTCTTCTTTTCCAGACTAAACTAAGTGGGAATGGACGAGGGGATGATTTCCACCTAATATGTCGCAGCTGGAGATGGGTGCCATGGCTATTAGCTGAAATTAATGCCCTGAAGGCAGTCATTACCAGCCCCAGTCTAATAGGAACCCAGAGCATCTCTGATAATGCAGTCTTGATGTCCTCCTTACATTTTCCAAATAAAGTGAAACAAACAACAGATTTCCTTAACACCAAAAGGCCAGGAGTCTCTGTGCTGAGTGAACTTGATGGAGAACTCAGTCATACAATAACAGGGCCAGAGGGGGCCTGAAAGTCACCTAGTCCAACTGTTTACTTGACTGTTTAATCTCCTCTACTCCATCCCCACCAAGTACCCTCTAGCCTATGGGTTGGAGAACTTGTTCACATTTAGGGTAAGCTATTTGGAATGAGCTGATTGGAAAGTCTACTATATGTTGAGCTGAAATCTGCTTCAGGCAGCTTCTACTCATTGGTTTTCACTTTCTCCCTTGGGGTCACCCAGAAATCTGATCTGCTATCCACATGATTCTTATTTCTATATTTCTCCTATGATACTTGTCATACCACACGCTCACGCTATTATAAGCTTAATCCTTTTCCTCTCAACTCATTGTAAATAAACACCTATTTTAATCTCAAAACTGAGCAATAATATCCATGAAATTGTAGGTTTGATATGTTTGTTTTCTATTTTTTCTAATAAATATTATCAGTATGTTATTAATTACATGTATTATTTGTATTAATGTATTATTAACTAACATTATTATTAATGTATTATTAATGTGTTGGTGGTGGTATGACTACCCCATTTTGGGAAACACCATACATATTCCTTCTCTATATACAGTATTTGAAAATGACAACCACAGTCTTCATTAGAACAAACATTCCCATTACTTTCAATCATATAATATTATGCAAAATTAACTTACCATCCTAGGTATTTGCCTCTGATTTGTCTACATGCCTACTTAGGTTTGGGGGAGCCAGTCTCATATAAAATTCTCTAATTATTTATGTTCTGATTTTACTAATACAATTTGTATTTTCATTAGCTTTCTGGGCAGTTGAACTACTGTATGTATTTCTAAAGAGTTCACTGGTCCTGGGCTTCCCTGGTGGCGCAGTGGTTGAGAATCTGCCTGCTAATGCAGGGGACACAAGTTCGAGCCCTGGTGTGGGAAGATCCCACATGCCGCGGAGCAACTAGGCCTGTGAGCCACAATTACTGAGCCTGCACGTCTGGAGCCTGTGCTCCGCAACAAGAGAGGCCGCGACAGTGAGAGGCCCGCGCACCGCGATGAAGAGTGGCCCCCACTTGCTGCAACTAGAGAAAGCCCTCGCACAGAAACGAGGACCCAACACAGCCATAAAAAATTTTTAAATAAATAAAAAGAGTTCACTGGTCCTTAAGATCCTTAAGCATTTTTTTATCCACACCAATGTTATCCTTTCCCATCTTGTTCATTCTTTTTTTCTTTCCAGTAGAGAATGTCCTCCAGCTCTATTGAGATAAAACTGTTGTATAATATTGTGTAAGTTTAAGATGGACATGTTGATATGACACACATATTGCAGAATGATTACCAGAATAACGTTAGCTAACCCATCACCTCACATAACTATCATTTTTTAATGTGGTGAAGACATTTAAGATCTACTCTCTTAGCAACTTTCAAGTATATAATACAGTATTTTTAACTGTACTCATCATGATGTGCAGTAGATCCCCAGAACTTATTCCTCTTATAACTGGAAGTCTGTACACTTTGATCAACATCTTCCCATTTCCTCCCACGCCCCAGCCCCTGACAAACCACCATTTCCTCTCTGTTTCTATGTTTGGCTTTTTTAGATTCCATGTAAGTGATATCATACACTGTTTTTCTTACTTATTTCACTTAGTATAATGCCAATTGTACTAAGAAGACAATGGAAAGATATCTCGGGTTCATGAATCAGAAGAATTGATATTGTTCAAATGCCAATACTACCTAAAGCCATCTATAGACTCAGTGTAATCCCTATCAAAATTCCAGTGGCATTTTACACAGAAATAGAAAAGCAATCCTAAAACTTTATGGACCCACAGAAGACCCCAAATAGCCAAAGCAATCCTGAGAAAGAAGAACAAGCCTGGAGGAGTCACTTCCTGATTTCAAACTGTACTACAAAGCTGTAGGAATCAAAATGTTATGGTATCAGCATAAAAATAGATTCATAGAACAATGGAACAGAATCTAGAGCCCAGAAATAAATCTTGGCATACACGGTCAACTAATATTTGACAAGGGAGCCAAGAATACTCAGTGGGAAAAGCATAGTCTCTTCAGAAAATGGTACTGGGAAAACTGGCTATTCTTTTGCAGAAGAATGAAATTGGACCCCATTCACAAAAATTATTCAGAAATAAGTAAAGACTTAACATAAGACTTGAAACTTCAAAACTCGTAGAAGAAAATATAGGGAGAAGGCTCTTTCATATGACACCAAAAGCCCAAGCAACAAAAGCAAAAATAAACAAGTGGGACTCATCATACTAAAAAAGTTTCTGCACAGCAAAAGAAACAATCAGCAAAATGAAAAGGCAACCTATGGAATGGGAGAAAATATTTGCAAATCATATGTCTGATCAAAAGTTAATATCCAAGATATATAAGGAACTCATACAACTCAATAGCATAATAATAATAATAATAATCCTATTTAAAAAATGGGCAAAGGACTTAAATAGATATTTCTCCAAAGAAGACATACAAATGGCCAAGAAATACATGAAAATGTGCTCAAAATCACAAATCATCAGGAAAATGCAAATCAAAAAACTCAACAAGATATCATCTCACACCTGTTAGAATGACTATCATCAAAAAGACAAAAGATAACAAGCTGGCGAAGACGTAAAGAAAGGGAACCCTTGTGCACTGTTGGTGGGAATGTAAGTTGGTACAGCCACTACAGAAAGCAGAATGGAGTTTCCTCTAAAAATTAAAAATAGAACTACCATTTGATCCAGCAATGCCACTTTTGATTATATATCAAAAGGAAATGAGATTAAGATCTCGAAGAGATATCTGCACCTCATGTTCTTTCTAGCATTATTCACAATAGCCAAGACACGGAAACAACCTAAGTGTCCATAGACAGATGAATGGATAAAGAAGATGTGGTGTATGTATAAACAATGGAATATTACTCAGCCATGAGAAAGAAGGATATCCTGTCATTTGCAACAACATGGATGGACCTTGTTCTTTCTTTTGGAACCAAGTACAAGAGCTTGCATTGATCTTTACTATATTTCATCTTGGCCTATCAATTTAACTGTAAAGATGGTTGCTGATTCTGATTCTGTTACCTAAAATATTCATTCTCTCTCCTAGTCTCTTGCCATCTACAGATTTGATAAACATGCATTCTGTATCTTCATCCAAATCATTGACAGGCATATGGTCCTAGAAACTTGCTTCCAGGTTGATATTAATTCATCAATCATCTTACTTTGGGTACTAGTTTCTATTATTGAATTCATGTTTCTTCATTATTAATCTTCTAGAGACTTTTGTCATTTAATATGGTTTATGTAATACTCTGGTAATCACTTTTGACATACTTAAGTACTGCTTCATAAGCACATTTTTATTTTTGTAAGATTATTAAAGAATTTCTTAAAGACCACTCACCACTGGATGTTATAATAAGGTTTATTATTATAAAGTACCTACTTATCCACTCATTGAACAAAACACTTGATATATGCTGGGCATTTTTAATATAATCAACTCATAATGGTAGGTATTACTGTCCCTAAGTTACAGGGGAGGAGTTTTTGAAAGGTCATAAAACCATCAAAGTAACCCATCTAGTAGTTGGAGAAGCTAAGATTTAAATGCAGGTCTGTCTGACATCATAGCACAATCCACTTTTATTCTAAAATGGTAGACTCAGAATGGGAATTGAGTTTGGACAGATAGGCATGTCTGCTCTCAGCAGAGTGTCTGCATTTGCAAAGCTAATATGTAGCAGCGATCCTGGAAAAATATCAAACCTCTGCCAAGGGCTTTGATTTGGAAACATTGAAAACCTTAGTCACATAATCTGCACAGAAGAGAGGTTCATATAGAAGAAAAGATGCGGCATACTTTGGGTGAGGAGTCTCGGTATGGAAACTAGGAGCAGAGAGCAACATGGGGAGGGGTACGTGCTTTAGTTCTGCGTATTAGAGAGTAATACTTCTGAAGGCTGGTGAATTCCAGAAACTAGAATTGAAGAGGAGTTTATTTATGGTCTTTAATTGTGGTACAATTCCATGGGAAGAAGAAATAAATATTGTCTAGATTGATCTTCCTGATCCTGCAGCTGCTGTCACTATAGCTATCACTGTTTTGCTTCTACTGGATGAGTAAGAGAGTAATGCCATCTCTCTGGACTTCTCCGACCACATTCATGGACACAAAAGCAACCCAGGTCGTTTCCCTTAAGAATTTCTGTAGTAGAAAGGGAGCTGCATTCTTCACCCCGTCCTACACAGGCTACAGAGCTCCAGTCAACATGGGAACCATTTCAAAGTGATGTAGGAGACTGATGGCTCCCAAAGGAAAGACAGACTAGTGGCTGTGCTGTATGAACTTCAGTTTCTGGACATTTACCCCTTTGGAAGAGAGTTGAGATGGCTGCTTTTCAATGGGTACAGCCTCTCTGCAACCTTGGCCCTATTTCTTAGCTTTTAGAGGGTGGGTAGCAAGCAAACTTTTCCAGTAGAAGGCTGTTGTCTCCAGGTGCCAAAAATGCACTTGGCCATGGAACTGCTGCAGAAGGCCTCTGGGGGAACCTCTGTGTTTTTGCATGGTTGTGGGTTGCTAGGTCTGGGATAACCTGGGGCAGGCTGCATTGCTCACCAAATCCTTAAATGAAGTGCTTTAGCATCAGAACATGGGGTAAGCTTGCCTGGCTTTTCTGTCGGGGTTGGCAAAGCCAACTACATAGCTGCCATGTCGAAGACTTCATGCAAGGTATGTCCAGCTGAAAGCGTGGAACGGCTTGGTCAGATCAGATGGCTGGTCCGTGTGGAAGGGAGCCAGTCATCCACCAATGCTTGTTTAAGGTAATCTGAAACACTTTAAATAGTAGTTTCATTAAAAAGCCCTTTCCACCTGCCTCTAAATAGCAGAGGAGGCAAGTCTAGGTAACGAGAATTTCATTACAGTGGAAACTGTCTTGCACATGTTGTTTTCTTCCGTGGTTTGGTAACTATGCTCCCAAGAGAGACCAGGCTAGGACTTCCCAGGATGTACTACATCAGTGATGCCAGTGCCAACCTGATCCTAAGGGAAACTGAAATCTGACCTGACCTATAATGTGATCTGCTTGATTGCTAAAACAAACAGAAGGCCCTCCCACATCCTGCACTAGAGAAAGGCTTGAGTTGGCAACACCTCTGGTGTGTGGTCCCTTCACATGGTGAAGGGAAACTTCCCTGTTTTGGATGATGTCTCTGAAGTCACCAGCATATCTTGACAGCGGCTAGCTAGCTCAGAGAATTTTCTGTATTTGGCCTATGGGGGTTGGCATTTGGGGTTCCATGTCTGGCCCCAACCAAACAGCAAGGGAAGTCTGTCTCCACAGCTGCTCAGTATGCCCTGATGCACAGGAGAGCTAGGGGGTACTTAGGAGGTGCCCACACAGTACAGTGGGAGAAATTGTGTTACTTTTCAGACTGGCTGCTCTGAGGCTCTTCCCCATCTCTGGCTGGGATTATTGCCACAATCTCCCAATGGCCTCCCTGCTTTCTCCCTTGCTCCCTCAGTCTGTTCTCAACACAGCGGCCAGAGTCATGCTGTTCAGACCTAGGTCAGATCATGTCACTGCTCTGCTCAGAACCTTCCAAAAGCTTCACACCTCACTCAGTAAATTAAAAGCCCAAGTCCTCATGGTAACCTGTAAGACCTGATTCTATCCTTATCATCTACTACTCTTTCCTTGTATCCACTCTGTTCAGCTACAGTGGCCTCCTTGCTCTTCCTTGGACACATTTCTGTCTCAGGACCATTTCTACCTCTTACTTTTTCTTCGCTTATCTACATAGCTTGCTCCCATATACACTCTAGATTTGCTCCTATGTGATCTTCTTAAAGAGACCTTCTCTGACCCATCCTCACCTAACAGCACCCTCCCCTCCACTTCCTTGCCTAACGTTTCACCCTAGCATTTATCAATGTCTAATATACTATACAGTTAGCTTATTTATTTTATTTATTGTTTGTCTCTGCTGGACAATGTCTGGGAGCAAAGATTTTTGTCTAATTTGTTCCCTGTTGAATCTCCAAGATCTAGAGATCTATAATAAGCACTCAACAAATATGTGCTCAGTAAATGAATTATACCATTTAATCCTTTCGACAAACGTGTGAAGCAGATTTTGCTGTATCCATTCACAGATGGAGAAAATAAGCTTAGAGATGTTAAGTGACCTGCCCCAGGTCACATTGACAGTCACTGATGTTTCTTTGGCCTGATCACTTACTGTAGGGCATCATTATGCTGCTTCTCCTGCCACAATACCAAGTCTCCTAAAATCAGTAGCTTTCAGGTACAGTCCTACCACACCTCTAATAATCGCTAGTCCCTTCCACACCAATTCCTACAGACTGAAGTTATCAGCATTTCTTCCATAATTTCTCTTAGGCTTTCCAAAGTAGCGACCCATACTTTTCCATGTTGTAACTCATTCTCTGTCCACAGTGGACCCGTGAGATGAGGAGCTCTCCTTTAGCCCAGCCCAGTCAGATACTAAAAAGAAATCCTGTAAATGAGAACATTCTAAGTAGACTTTCTATAGCATATTGGGTATGAAGCATACTTTATAATGCTTTCTTATTCTTATTGTATGTTCTTCCTGACCACTCCAGGAAAGAACTTTGACCCTGAACTCAGAAGGTCTTCATTCAAATTTCATCTTTGTTATAGGCTAGCTGTGTGACCAAGGGCAAGTGACTTAAACATGTCTTTGACAAGACTTTCTAATCACCAAATAGTTCTTATTGCAGAGGGTGATTGTAAGGTGTGAATGAAATTATGTTCATGAAGCACTGGTGAATATTATGAGAATGCACAGAACATTTAGATATGACAAGGAGATGGTAGTATAATTATCCAGAGTAGAGAGCTAAAGAGGCCCACATCAGCTGCATTGTTTGTCACCATTCCATTAGCCCAAGTTAGAATGTGTGAATTAATTCATCACCATTGCTAAAAACAATAAGAAATCTTCAAAATCATCAATCAATCAAAAAGCATTAGTTAACAAACTTCCACTATGTTCTCTTCATTACCAGGTCATGAGTTAAAAAAAAAAAATCCCATTGGATCTTGCCAGTATATTTGTGGAGATAAACATTTATATGGGAAAAAAGAACTAAGAGTACTCTACAGTAAGCAGGTAGGGCCAAAGACACAGCAATGGCCATCAGCAATAGAGGGGTAGAGATCTTTCCCAGAAAAGGTAGTCAAGGAGGACTCAGTAGGGAGGTAGTACTTAGGGCTGGCCTTACATGTGAACTGAATCTGAATAGGTACCAGGAAAGCAGACACATCACTGGAAGAATAAGTTAGCTTAAAATAGGAGGCTGACAAGGGAGGATGGAGTCAGAAGCTAGAGGGTCTTGAAGAGCAGTTGAAGAACTTTGACCTTGATCCTACCAGAAATGGGGGAGTGGGTCAATGTGTAAGAACATAAGAAATGTTTAAGAGTCAAAGAGGCAAAGAAATCTGGAATGTTGGAGCTGGAAGTTACTTCATCCATTTCAGCCTCAACCTGGGATTGAGGAGGACACAGAGGTCCAGAGAAATGAAGTGACTCGCCCAAGAGACAATGTCAGTCAATCCATGACAAAACCAAGACTTCGGGGCTTCCTTGGTGGCGCAGTGGTTGAGAATCTGCCTGCCAATGCAGGGGACACGGGTTCGAGCCCTGGTCTGGGAAGATCCCACATGCCGCGGAGCAACTAGGCCCGTGAGCCACAACTACTGAGCGTGCGCGTCTGGAGCCTGTGCCCCGCAACAAGAGAGGCCACGACAGTGAGAGGCCCGCGCACCGCGATGAAGAGTGGCCCCCGCTCACCACAGCTAGAGAAAGCCCTCGCACAGAAACGAACACCCAGCACAGCCGAAAATAAATTAATTAATTAATTTAAAAAAAAAAAAACAAAAACTCACTCACTTTAAAGAAACAAAACAAAAAAGAAAACCAAGACTTCAACTCAGGTCTCTGGCTCCTAGTCTGGTATTCCCCACTCTTCAGAAAAGGACAGCACATTCATGGCTAATTTTATGGACCATAGCACCAAAAAAGTCTTCTCTTATCCCATCTCCTCACATGTGCATCAACCATGATGCACACTTACCATTGCTAAATTTTAAAATCGGCATTAAATGATCTAAGATAATTCAGTCCAGTATTCTAGTGAGCAAACAAGAGGAACAAGAGTTAACACAGGCATCTACACTTGCTTTTCCAATAGCCTGAAATCAAATGATACCTGTTTTTCTTTCACATTTGCTCTACTTGCCCTTCAAATTCCACTTCTTCCTCTCACCCATTATTTAATCAGAAGGTCTTAATCCCAGGCCCTGTCCACACCATGTCTGAGCCTTGCAACCAGGTCCTGGTTGCCAACAGCCAAGTATTTTCTTAAGAAACTAGAATTGACTAGGCTTTGATTGGAATAAAATTTGTTTTTACAGTTCACATCTTGAAATAAAATTTAAACTTCTGCTTGGTGTGTTGAGAGGAGCCAAATAATAAACTGAAAGTGAAATTGTTGTCCCTCCGTACAGTCCAGGAACCACATGGCAGTGTGATTTGCCTGGACCAAGAGGTGATGACGGGCCTGACAGTGTGATGGGCTGAATATTGGATCATGCTCAGCCTAGTATGTTTCTCCAGAAATTACTTCCTGGAAATAGAATTACCTCACTGTACTAAACTCTTGAATTTGCCTTTGTTTGAACATCTATAACATAAGGGTGGGTAGGTATGTGGATGAACTAGATGACAGGTGAACTTTGAGATTCATTGAAGCCCTATAATCATTATATTCAATTTTAACCAAAATGACTCAAAGTCAGCTTTTCAGAATTTTAGTTATTAGGAGAAAAATCTATGCTTTCTTGCACTGTACATTGTCTTATGCCTCATACAATATTCCATACTTAGGGATCACAATGTATTAGCTTATTAAAGGCCCCAAGAAGTTTTGCAGTAAGTAAACTGCTTAAACAGCTGCTGCTCAAACTTATTTATCATGGAATCTTTTCTTTTCCTGCAAGAAATCCCTAGCCTAGTTTTACTAAATTTATTAGCAAGACAATAATGAATTATTAGCAAGACTAAATTTATTAGCAAGACAATAATGAATGAAAAGAATAATCACCAGTGAGAATCACCTGGGCAAATTTCTTATCTACTAACATGAAAATATGATCCAGTAATTCATGACAACAGTCCCTAGAGGAGAAAAACAAGAAGTGATAAATATGATTTTTTAATCAACTAGGAAAGGCTATATATAGGGGTATCTATGGGAAAAAAACTAAACATGATTTATATTTTGACATTCAGGAATGATTCCAGAGCAGCTCACCTGCTGGCTTGTTAAAATAATGTTATCTCAGAAAGTCCAGCTATTCAGAAGATAAATTCCTATATGACGCAACTATTACAAGTAGGTTCAAATATCGTAAAGGATTCATGGCAGAAACACTAAAGTCACATAAATTCCCTGTAACATCAACAACCCCCATTTGCATAATCACGTCAATAAAATCCTTTCTTATACATTATCCTATTTGAGTCACTCCATTATTCTGATTTTTATCTCCAGTTTATAGATAAGGACACAAAAACTCAGAGAGGCTAAGTGTAGTGGATGTTGCAGTGTGCCACCCAGATTCCCCTTAGCACCAAGACCCCCCCTTCCTCCTGCCAAAACTGTAGGCTGCTGATGGGTCACCACTGAGTCCCTCCCCAGGAAAGGGAGTTGTCTTGCACAAAGTCAGATCTGCCTCCCAGGATAGCCCACATCTACTGACTTGTCAAGAAAAGGGTACAAAGCTTCATCCCCTTGCCTCGATTCGGGACATCTCTGAAGGGTTAGCCCAGATTCACAGTTTCTGAACCTACTGTAACAACTTCATCTCAGTTCCTGAGCCTCTGTGGCCTCTTCCCAGTTCTTCTCTCATTTCTCTTAGGTGTGGATCCCCAGGGCCTCCCCAGTTAACATCCTGCATGCAAATCTCCACCTCAGAGCCTGGTTCCTGGGAAACCCAACCTAATGACTCTAACTTGACTAAGGTCACCCCACTAGCAAATAACACAACCATAACATGAATGCAAATTCCATGCTCTGTCGGCACACCGATATGCCACTTGGCAGGTGGACCTATGAATGGATGTGACCTCTATATTCACATCCCCTGCCATTAGGTACCTCTTTTGCTAGCTTCAGTCACACTGGACTCCTTTGCCTTCCTTGAACCCACCAAACCCAATCCCATCAGAGCTTTGCGCTACCTCTTCCCCCTGTCTGGAAATTTCTTCCTCCAGATCATTACATGACTGGCTCTTTCTTGTCTTTCAGGGCTCAGCTACGGGGTCATCCCCTCAAAGGTGCCTACCCTGACCATCCAATATAAGGTAATCCTTTTGTTCTAGTCTTTCTTCTCTAGCACACCGTTCGGCTATATGTTCATATGAGCACTTAATTCTCTGACATTAGCTTATGCATTTATTTGTGTATTATCTTCTCCCTCAAGGCTTGGCCTCCAGAAAAATGTAATTCCCATGATAGCAGGAACTTTATGAGTATTTTCAGCACTTTGAACAGTAGTTCTCAAAGCGTGGTCCATGAACCACCAATGAAACTGTTTTCATAATAATACTTAGACGTTAAATGTCTTTTTCATTATGTCAACATTTTGCAATGATTATATGAAAGCAGTGGTGGGTAAAGCTGCTGGCTCCCTAGAACGAATCAAGCAGTGGCATCAAACTGTACAACTGCTCGTTGTGTTCCTCAACTCAATGTCCTTAGAGGGCGGAAAAAAGCCAATTTCATTAAAGAATGTCCTTGATGAATCAATAAAAACTATTGTTTTAAAATTGTGACCCTTGAGTACACATCCTTTTAATATTTTATGTGATGGAAAGAAAGCAACCATGAAGTATTCCCCTTGAGTGACAAAGAAACTTTGTGTTGAAGAAAAACATTTGTGTGCTTGTTTGGTATGAGCTATACTGGCTGCATTTTTCATGAAACACCATTGTTACTTGAAAGAACGACCAACAGTCAAACTATGGTTATTTATATGTGGGTATCCGACAGACATTTTCTCAAAAATGAATTAAAATGCCTCTGCAAGGAAAACAGCTGACAGTATAGTTGCCCATGATAAAATTCAAAATTTCAAATGAAAATTAGAATTTTGGAAAACTTGCACCTGCCATCATCATTTTGACAGCTTCCCACTACTTAAAGATTTTTTTCTGATGAAATTGGTGATATTAACAAATATGTGATTTTTAAAAATATAGCATATATATAGTGTGATGCAGTGTGTCAACTTTTAGACTACCTGAATAACTCAGGGAACTATCATTTTCATAGTGAACAATGCATGAAGTTACAAAATTACGCATGGTTAAAGGAACCATTCTGAGTGCAAGATAGACCAATGGATTTTAACGTAATAAAGTGTGAAAAATTAATTGATGTGGTTTCAAAATCCTCATTGCTGCTAACTTTTAAGAACTCACTACTAAATGAGTTTTATTTTAGCATCAAAGATTAGCCACAGTTATCCAAAAAGGCTATCAAATCACTTTCCCTTTTCTAGTTACGTAAGTATATGAGAAACAGATTTTTAAAATATACTTTAACCCAAATACATATCACAACAGATTGAATGCAGAGTGCAAAGACAGAGCTGTCAGACAAAGCCAGTTACTAAAGAAATTCACAAAAATGTGAACCAGTGTCACTTGTTTTTTCTCCATTCTTTTTTTTTTTTCTTTTTGTTATTGGGGTATAGTTGTTTTACAATGTTGTGCTAGTTTCTACTGTACAGCGAAGTGAATCAGCTATATGTATACATATATCCCCTCTTTCTTGGATTTCCTTCCCATTTAAGTCACCACAGAGCACTGAGTAGAGTTCCCTGTGCTATACAGTAGGTTCTCATTAGTTATCTGTTTTATACATATTGGTGTATATATGTCAATCCCAATCTCCTAATTCATCCCACTCCCCCTTTCCCCCCTTGGTGTCCATACGTTTGTTCTCTGCATCTGTGTCTCTATTTCTGCCTTGCAAACAAGTTCATCCGTACCATTTTTCTAGATTCCGCATATATGCGTTAATATACGATATTTGTCTTTTTCTTTCTGACTTACTTCGCTCTGTATGACAGTCTCTAGGTCCATCCACATCTCTACAAATGACCCAGTTTTGTTCCTTTTTATGGCTGAGTAATATTCCATTGTATATATGTACCACATCTTCTTTATCCATTCGTCTGTCGATGGGCATTTATGTTGCATCCATGTCTTGGCTATTGTAAATAGTGCTGCTGCGAACATAGGGGTGTACGTATCTTTTTGAATTATGGTTTTCTCCAGATATATGCCTAGTAGTGGGATTGCTGGGTCATATGGTAGTTCTCTTTTTAGTTTTCTAAGGAACCTCCATAGTGTTCTCCATAGTGGCTGTATCAATTTACATTCCCACCAAAGGAGCAAGAGGGTTCCCTTTGAAACAATGTCACTTTTCTCACTAGTTTTTTTATTGTTTTGTAAAATAGAGCTCTTTTATAAAATTTATCAATGTTATTTTTGTTAACATGTAATGGAATTATTGACTTAAAATCAATCAATTTTTTAAATGTCTTAGTCTTAATTTAGAAATTGATAAATATTGATAGATACTACCCACATAAACAAAAGCTCTTTGGGGTCTTCAAAATTTTTTAAGAGTGTAAGGGGATCCTGAGACCAAAATGTTTGAGAACTTTTGGTCTAGAATTAGTGCTGGCATAGATTTGGCATTCAAAAACTATTTATTGAATGTTCCAATATTTATAAAAGGAAACAGGTAATTTTAAAAAATACACTCCCAGTTGGGTTATAGATCATGTCTTTGCACAATGCAAAAATAGAATATTGTATCCTTCTGAGTGAGCAAGTACACTTTTCCAGTGGCTCAAAGTACGTAGCTGTCAAGAAAGAGAATATCCATCCCAAGTTTGATGGTCTTGAAAGGAAATCTCCATTTCCTACAGACAGCCAAAATCAAAGGTTTTTTAGGATGCAGGAAGTCTGTCGGCTTAAAATTAGATCTCATAGACCTTGCCTTGCTTAGTAGTGTTCTTTACCTGTAGCCAAGGAACATTTATGAAAGAGAAGAATCCAGCACAGTCCCAGACTGTGGATAGATGAATTCATCTATGCTCTACCCAACAGGTTGTCCAAAGGCATGGCAGCCAATGCTGTTTGAACAGGAAATCTGCTTTGGAAGACCAGACACTTAAAGTTTCTCTTTAACGGAGATGGATCAAATCAAATTCATAGTCAGGAGCACCAAGCTGCCCCTCTTCCTCAAGCTCCTCTCTCAAGCCAGGGCATGATAACCAGAGAGCAGCAAAAAAACTAGGATTATCAACTGAGATGGGGACCCTTTGGTAGTGCCAATGCTATGAAAGCTAAAATTAAGAGGCACTGAAGTGAGCGTTCTCAATATTGAAACTCAAAGATGACAGTGGGATTCTCTGCCCAGCATTTTCTGGAGCTGACCCCGGGATTTTCAACAGTTTTAAAGCAGGCTCATTCTATGGCTCGCCAGATTTTGAGCAATAGTCCTGACCAGCCTTCATCAGAAAAATAAAGGAGGTTCACCTCAAATTTTGGAACAAGAAGATTGCTTATATCTGAATTACAGCAACATCCTGATTAAGTAGAACCAAAGTAACAAGACCTTTCCATTAGACAGACACTTTTTGTCCTACTTTAAAAAAAAATGAAGTGATAAGAAAAGCAAGTGACATAAATAATTTCATAAGGAGAAAGGACTACTTACAAAGAGTATCTGGGGTCAAACTTCCTTTCGGCTCAGTCTTTTCTGTACTTTCAGTGTTCAGTGCAATTGATATAATTAATAGCAACTATGGTTCAAAATGATGATTCAGAGGCATCAGAAATTCAGGCACTCACCAACTCCTCATGAATCTTAGAAAGTTAATAGACACAATTTATTATTGAAACCTTTGCATCATGTCTTGAGATAACTGGGAAGGCTATGAGTAGTTTGTACTACTACTCACAGGCTACAAACTACTGTGACACTTTTCCCTGGACTGATACGGTCACGTTATAGGTACTACCAGTTAGTAGTTTGTTACTAAATAATAGCTGAAATATTGAAGGTGGATACAAGATCATCTTTTTCATAATAAAACAGCCATCCCTGGACAGCCTGAACGTCAGGTCCCCTCCCTGTTCTTCCTTCACTCTCTATAGTTACTGTATTATCAGTACAAGTGGTTCATGTTTATTGTTTGTCTCTCTCCATGAGAAAGGAAACTCCAGGCATGGAGGGTCCTGGTCTCATTCCCTGCAGTTTCCCTGCACCTAGAACACAGCCTGCTGCATTGTTAGGGCTGATAACTGTTGCTGAATAAATGAATCTTGAACATTCCTCAAGTGCTTGCATGTTCAATCATAGGTGACAAGTTCCAGTCTCTCTCTGCCTCTCTCTGTCTCTCTGTCTGTATCTGTCTTTCTTTTTCTCCCTCTCCTTCTCTTTCTCTCTATTTCTATTCTCTCTCTCTCCTCCTTGTATTCTGCTGTTTGTTCAGAGCCTAATCAAGTACCTGGCACATAATAAGAGTGTCTCAGATATTGAATTGTCTTTGTTTGTTCAGGCTGCTATAACAGAATACCGTAGACTCAGTGACCTATAAACAACAGAAATTTATTTCTTACAGTTCTAGAGGCTAGGAAGTTCAAGATCAATGTGCCGGCAGATTCTGTGTCTGATGAAGCCCTGCTTTCTGGTTCATCGGTGGCACCTTCTCACCTTCTCATGTGTCCTCACATGGTAGAAGGACCTTCTTTTATAAGGGCACTAATCCTATTCTTGAGGACTCTGCCTTCATGACCTAATCACCTCCCAAAGGGCCCATCCTCTAAAACCATCAACTTGAGGGTTTGGATTTCAACACATGAATTTTGGGGAAACACAAGCATTCAGACAATAGCAATGATGAAGGAATAAATGAATAAATTGTAGGAATCTTTTCTAATTGCAGTAAAAGTTTTGTCTGGTTTTAAGCATTAGCAAGTGGATGGAGAAAGGAGCTTTTCTGATATCCTTGGAAAAGTTTCCCAGAGAGTACCCCTTGCTCTGCCCGTGCCTGGGGCCAGGGATGATATTCAAAATATTTAACAACTGCTCTGGTGGCATCCACCCATTAGTTTTGACATCAGTGGTAGACCGGATCAGGTCACTGGGCCAGGTATTAACTCTCCAGTGGCTGGCTTCCAGAATGTTCTGGGGCACCAGGAGAGTGGTTGGATCATCAGGGATCATGTAGGAAGCTTATAGCAGCTGTTCAGGCTATTTAAATATTTTATCAACCACTCCATCGCCATCCTGGCTCTATCCTGAATCACAGCCCTGCCTGGTGCCCCTGTAAGGTGGTGGCCCTTCCTAGGAGTGTTCACAGAACAGTCTTGGGGGCTCAGCCCTGGAAGGATGCACATCACACAGCAGGCAGGGGCAGGGTGAACGTCCTTGGCACTTATGGTTCAGAGAGTGTACTGAGAGCTAGGGGTGTCTGATGACCGAAAATTGAGGCTGGTAAGGAAGCCCTGACCTGACAGCAGTCCTCAGTGGGTTGCAGCTAAAAGCCTGTTCTGCCTGTACATAGAGAAGAGGATGAGCTGCACCTCTGACACAGAATCCCAGGCCACTGGGGCACTCCCAGATTCACCGGGACAGCCCCTCTGTAAGGGTGGATTTGGAGGCCCGGGGAGGAGAAAGTGTTTACCCAGCTACTGAGTGACAGAGCTCTGTCTAGAATCCAGGTTCCAGATCTAATTCAGGGGCCCTTCCTCCTGTCCACCCAGAGCATGGAGATAGGAGCATGGGCTTGGCAACCAGCTAGCCCTTAGTCAGCATTCTGATTGTGCTGTGTGGTAACCATGTGTCACTTCGTATGCCATTTTTTCTCTCTGAGCCTCAGTTTCTCTCTGGAAAATGGGAGCAGCTGCATCTGCTTCACATAATGCTTGGAAAGCGCTTAGCACAGTTCCTGGCACGTCGTAAGGACTCAGCAGATGTTCATCATCTCTTACATGACTGCTCTTATTATCTCTTTCCTGACTCTGGAATATTTTGGTTGGCTTACTCCAAATTTGCATACTGAATGCTGAATTTTTGGGTGAGAGCTCAGACCCAAATCTTTGCCTCTCGATCCTCTGTACACTCTTTCTATCCCAGCCACATGTAGCTCTGCCACTGAATTTCTGAAAGGACAGCTGACCTGCTCAGGGTTACCCACCGTTACCTAAAATTAGTAGCTCTTGAACCTAGTGCATGGAGAAAGGGCTGCTCCTTTTAGCAGTCTTCTGATGAACGAGGAGGTTCACCAGAGACGCCCTCTCTGCCAGTCTTACAGATGATCCTATTAGGAGTCTGAGGGTCCCCCCTTGCTTTGGTGACACACAGGATGGAAAATGCCATTGAATTGTGATGATTCTGAGCCTGCAGTGCCAAAGAGGGTTACTCTGAACTTAAACTATAACCATTCTACCCAACTGTTGCCAAGTTGGGTGTGTAGACGGGATCCCAGATGCAGTGATACTCGGAGGGGAGCTGCAAACACTGCTTATCAAGTCATGCCACCAGCTGCTTCCTTACCCTTATTTCTTTAGCCTAAAAGTAAAGAAAAAAAGAAAAAGAAAAAAAAGGTGTCTAGTTAACTAAGGGCATTTGCTCACTGGGTTTTAGTTAACTAAGAGGCTTACCATCATTCACACTAGGCAAACCACCCCTTTGTCTCCTTTATTTAAATCAATCTGAAAGAAGGAAAAAGAGTCTACTTTTTCCGGGCTTCCCTGGTGGCGCAGTGGTTGAGAATCTGCCTGCTAATGCAGGGGACACGGGTTCGAGCCTTGGTCTGGAAAGATCCCACATGCCGCGGAGCGATTAGGCCCGTGAGCCACAACTACTGAGCCTGTGCGTCTGGAGCCTGTGCTCCGCAACAAGAGAGGCCACGATAATGAGAGGCCCGCGCACCACGATGAAGAGTGGCCCCCGCTTGCCGCAACTAGAGAAAGCCCTTGCACAGAAACGAAGACCCAACACAGCCAAAAGTACATAAATAAATAAATTTAAACAGGAAGGAAAATTAAAGTGTTAAGAAAACCCAAATGTATATGGCTAGGTTTAAAAAAAAGAAAAAAAAAAGAGTCTACTTTTTCCACTTGATTTTCCCTATGTGTGTTGACCTGACTTTCGATGGTCTGTGAACCCTACCCACTGTATCTGTACCCAAGGCTCCAGGTGAGAGATTCTTGAGTTCATCTAAAACATTGGCATTTTTGGACACCAGCTAACAAGAAGGTGAACGTTCCCATTGTTGAGTTATGCAATTTTCCATATTGCTGGCACAGGCTGGTCCCACTTGCCAGAGAGGATCTATGTGGCCTGATAGTTTATGAAAGAGGCTAGGAGGAGAGAGGGACGAGGCCAGGCGGCAAGAGGGTCAGCAGGAGGGCAAGGAAAGCTCAAGAATATGGCTCACAGGCAGGACTGACCAAAGCCCTTGGCTGGGGACGGCGGCAATGTGAGCACAGAGTTCACCCTTGGCCTAAGTAAACCTTCACGAGGGCCTAAATAAAACTTTTTCACTTAAAAATCTTCAGCAGTAATGACTTCCAGCTGTGTGGCAGAGCAAAGCCCCAAGTCTGAATAGTTTCCCTAGAAAGAAACAATTGTGTCTGCCCCTGCCTCTTTAACTCTTTCATCCCCATCCCGGAGGGAGACATCCCAAGTCTGTCCTCTGGTCCCTCGCAGGTGGAATGGGCTGGGCAGCTTTCGTGGCCTTTGCCCGGTGGGCCTGGAGCAGGGTTCTGGGCCTCCCCTATCCCAATCATATCCCTACAGCCGTCCTCTCCATCGTGCTGTAAACTGGAGTCCTGCCTGTTGCCTGTTTTAGTAAATAGAGTCTTACTGGGACACAGCCACGCCTATTCGCTTATGTACTGTCTACGGCTGCTTTCTTGAAGCATTAGAGTTGAGTAGTTGTGACACAGATACTATGGCCCGCTAAGTTAGGTTCCTGGGCCCAATCCTAAAGTGTGTGTGTGTGTGTGTGTGTGTGTGTGTGCGCGCGTAGGCTTCCCCACACCAACAAGCAATTCTCAGACACCAGCAGGGCATCTGAGAATTCAACTCACGTCTGACAGTGTCCACCTGGATATAGAATCAGATTCTACAGGTAAAGGGTTCAGTCCCACAAGACTGCCCTACACTTTAGACACCAAACATAAGCCCAGGTTACAAGTTGGAGGTTCCAACAGCCCCCTCCAACTCAGGAGGCCACTTGCAAGTCCACGTTATTACCTGTACTTTTGACCGAAGGCTATAGATCAGAGGTTCCCATGACACCCTCCTTGGTTTGATTAATTTGCTAGAATGGCTCACACAACTCAGGAAACCTGTTTATTCACTAGATTACCAACTTATTATGAAGGATATTAAAAGATGTGAATCAACAGCCAGATGCAGAGATACATAGGGCAACATCCCAAACAAAGGAACTTTGTCCTCATGGAGCTTAGGGCCCCGCACGGTGGAACATGGAAGTTCTCCAAGCCCCCTCCTTTTTGGATTTTTAGGGAGGCTTCATTACGTAGGCATGATTGATTAATTCATTTGCCTTATGTCCAACCTCCAGTTCCTCTTCTCCCCCCAGAAATCAGGGGGTGGGACTGAAAATTCCAACCCTTTATTCAGGTTGGTTCCCTTGGCAACCAGCCTCCATCTTTAGGTACTTGGCCAAAGTCATCTTCATTAACATAAACCCAGTTGTGGTGGAAAGGGGCTAGTTATGAATAACAAGACGCCTGTGTTACCTTTATGGCTCTAAAGCATTTTCAGGAGCTGAGGACAGGAGACCAAACATCATAACAAAAGATGCTCCCATTATTCTTATAGCTTAGGAAATTCCAATGGTTTTGTGACCTGTGAGCCAGTAACTGTGGATGAAGACCAGATATATATGTATTTCTTACACATCACAATATTGCATCTGCAAAGCCTGAAATATTTATCACCTGGTCCTTTACAAAAAAAGTTTGTGGAGCCCTGATTAAATACAGTGTAAGGTTACTTGAGGCTTGCCTATCTATATCAGTATCAAAGCTTTGGTCTTGTTTCCCCATTGAAACAAGCGATCATAGAGTTCAATCCACTTTAGATAAGAAACTGATGTTCCCAAAGTAAAGGGACTCTTCAGGGTTGGGTAATGGTAGAAATGGGTTTAGTATTGAGCTCTCCTCCCCACTCCCCTGACTCCCAAGCCGGTACCCTTTTCACCACATGGGCTGCTAACCCAAACAGCAAATGGACCAAAGGGATAGCTCTTTGTTTTCCATGATCAACAGCAAAACACCCACTCTGGACTGGTTTTCAGAGGGACATTTTCTTAAGATCTTTTTGCTACGTTTTGCATGGGAATACTCTAGTGTTTGCTAAAACATGTTTTGTAGCTCATTGTACCCGTGCAATGATCTGGTGTTCTAATATCTGAGTATTTGTATCTGATGGTTGAACAATTGTTGAACCCGGGATAGAGCCAAAAAAAAGTGCTCTCTGTTCATTTGATCAAGGCCTATGAACACTTGCAAGAACTTGCATAGTGATTTTAATGGACTATTATAACAGATACAGAGTAAGTTATTTTTCAGCTAAATTTTAATTTGATTTTTCTCTAATAATCTCTTAAGGATAAATTTTGACTCTGACCAAATAGACCAAAAGTTCTGAGAGAGCAAGTAACAGATTTTTTTGAAATTTATGCATTCCTTCCAGCTTTTTTGGAACTTAAATAATAAAATAACCCAATAGAGTAAACTCACAATTAACTGGAATCAATCTAAATCAGAGCCCTCAAATAACTGAAATTTAGTTTTTGGGGTGTCACCTTTTCCCAATCACTCAACATTTAGGGAAAAAGAGCTTCATAGCAACAAAACAAGAGATGGAAATTTAGTTTAAAAATTGACAAAGCAACTTCTGGGAAAAGTCTCTGGAGTCAGTACAGACATAGAATGGGAAGATGAGTAATTTCCCGGGGTCCTCACAGTTTGTTAGGTATATGCCCCTTGGGAGACTGGGCTGTGGATTCTGGGAAGCAGCCACAAGAAAAGGTGAAGTCACCAGCTGGAGCTAAAGAAAAGATAAGGCTCATGTTCTTACAACCAGCCCTGAGTCAGACCACCCGAGTCACGAAGGGTCCCCTTAACTCATATCCACGGACTTCTCCAGCCTCGCGTCTCACCACCTTCAACCCCAGCACTGAACAATTGCCAAACTGGCTTCTCCTAAAACCCCCATGATGTCTCTCTCGAGTGTGAACTCTGTAGCGGAATTCTCTGGGTTCAAATGCTAGGTCTGTTCTTTATCAGCTGTGTAATCTTGAGCAAGTTACTTAATCCCTCTGTGCCTTTCTTTCCTTATTTGTTAAATGAGAATAATAACGGTGCTTGCCTGCTAGGGTTGTTCTGAGGTTATATGAGCTAATACATGTCAGGTATTGAGGACACAGCCTATTACCTGCAGGGACCCACACATGCTGTTCCTTCCTCCTGGAACACCCTCAGGCTGCCTGGGCAGGAAAATGACTTTTGCTGACTCTCCCCACCCTGTCTGTTCCCATGTGAGGCTAGGTTACATTTCCTGCCTCTGGGTTTCCGTAAAACACTCCACTACTATAGGGTGTTTTGGGTACCTGTCTGAGTCTCCATTAGACTGAGTTCCCCAAGAGCAGGAACTTGGTCTTGAGCATCCCAGCATCAGGCACAGTGTCCAGCACAGGCTATCCTCCCAAGTCTAGTTTTTAAATGCATGAACGAATGAACTATGAGTAAATCAATAAGGACACAAATGAAAGGCACATTTCTTTTCCATATCGTCCATCCTTCTGGACCCTAGATTGTGTACATGATAACCACTCACCTATCCAGCTTTGAGTAAATGAGATTTAAAAAAAAAAAAAGTTCCCTTCCTCAAAAAACCCCACTTCCAGCTCTCAGAAAATTGTCAGAATGCACTGATTTTTTAGAACAAGACATGTTACTGTCACCTTCCAGAAAGCTTTCATGATGAATACATCTACAGTGCCTCATCGTGGGAATGGTACCACCTGGAGTTGTGCAGTGTCCAACCCACACAGAGATGGTGGCCCCGACTGCTTCCTAAGCAGGAAACCAGACTGATGGATTTAGAAATGAATGTTTCCCTCTAAAACTCAGAAATCAGACCATCCTGTGAACTAGGATGGGTATTTTGCTATGAAAGACTGCAAGTCTGTCTAATGCCACATAGGCACCCACCATGGCCTCAGTCCTTTTACTCAGTTCATCCGTCTTCCCCATTCAGCCTTCCTCAGGAACTTCTGTAAGCTTTTCTTCCCAGCAGTGATACATGGAGTTAGAAGAGCAAGAACTGGAAGCCAAGAGACTTAGGTTTTATTTCCAGCTCTATAGCCAATCAGCTGGGTGATCTTGGGCAAATCTCTTAACTGATCTGAGTCTTAGTTCCCTCTTTTGAAAATAAATAATAAAATACTTTGAAGACCCCAAGACTCTCTGCAGAGGTTAAGTGCTATCATCATCATCTTCATCATTAGTAATTATTACTTTTGCTCAATAATAATATCGTTGTTTGGTAATAATAATGATAATAGTACTAATAATATATCCACCCTGATCACCACATTTGAAATTGATTCTGATATTTCATAAATTAGATGAGATCACACATTAATGCAGTAATCAGTTAACAGGGATGTAATGATCTGATAATGCCACCCTCATCTCAGAACAGAGAGCAAGAACCTTGGAAGAAGTGACACTTGATAAGTGTGGATTAGTGAGAAAGAGATTAGGAACATGTGATGCCTCCAGAAGAGTTTAAAACAGAGTAAGAGGAAGTCATGGGATGCTTAAAAAGAAGTGGGAATCTTGTCCTCCCAAAAGCCCTCATCTCAAAGTTTGGCACAAGGACTGCTCTGAACACAGGATTCAGAGCCCTGGAGTGGTTTCTAATGGATAGCTCACAATTATACTGTGTACTATAATTTACACACTTGTTTGTGAACCAAACACTATAGTGACCCCATTGGCCTCACAGAGTCAGTTCTAACTCTGGTTAAGGGAGAGAGGATCAGGAGGGAATTTTCTAGACAGAACTTTTCCCCTTAAGATAGAACGTTCCAGATTGTTGTGAAACTGCCATACTTTGGGGTTCAGGACAATGTTGCAACCTTACAATTAAGATGCTTTGATGGCAAGATACTAGAATGTCAGGACTGGGGACACAGACAATGTAGGCCAACAACATTCCCCCTAGAGATGAGGACCCTGAGGTAACTTGTCTAAAGCCATGCATCAAATCAGTGTAAGAGGCATAACCCCAACCAAGTTACCCTAAATTTATGAATGTCAACAAGCCACATCACTCCAAATTCCTACACACCAATGAAGTACTAAATACAGTTCCTGATGAACACCTGTGGGCTCCACCAAGGGAGGTTTTCTGGATTCCCATATCAAGTTGTTCCACTTGTAGCCACCACAGGTCCTGAGGAACCCCAGTTTTCCCCAAAGATTTGTCACTACACACCCATAATAGAGCATTATAGACTGACATACATGGGGGAGGCAGAAAAACAAAGACAAGGAACTTGATGGACTGAATGACATTGGAAGTACTCCTGTGTCAGGGTCTCTAGAACTGCTGCAAAGGGTGGGACCAGGTACAGAATTCCAGCCACTGATGGCCCTCTTTCCCATCTCTCTTCCTCACTTGTTCTTTGAGAAAAGCATACACCACTGAGCAGATGTTCCCTCTACCACCTAGGTTTGCACATATACCTGCAAACAGGAGCTCACCACACTGCGACGTATGATTTACAGTCCACCAGCCAGCTGGGCTGGCAGATGTGGAAGGTGGAAGAGAGATGGAAGCCATCATTTTCTTCTGGAAGGATCAACGTGTGATGCTAAGCACAGGAGGTTTTGCAGTGGTCTCCTGACACTTATATGCCTCAGGTCTGTGGAAGGAACTGGTTTCCAAGCTCTGGACAGCTTCCAAAGTTCTATGGCTGTTGGAACCACAGCTTAAAAGCTAGCGACCGTCCTCCTGACTCTTGCCCCATTAGCCTTTCCAATGGTTTTGAAAGTATTTATTTCCCCGTGTTAAATCCCTTTTTGCTTGACAAACCTCAAGCGATTTTAATTTCTTGGCTGAACTCTGCCTGGTAAAACGAGCCTATCACTCACCACTGTGTGACGCTGGGCAAGTGACTTCCACATTCTGGGCCTCAGCTTCCAGGCTGTAAAATGACAGGTTTGGAGGAGATGACTTCTCAGTTTCCTTCTGGTTTTAATGTCAGTAAAACTCCATGAAACTGTAAGTCCTCTCTCATAGGTTTGTGAGCAAGGAAGGAGGAGAAAAGAAGGGAAGCTTGACTTTTAAGAACCTAGATATGTCCTACAGCTGAGGGATGTGGTCCTCTGAGTAGCCACAGAATTTCTCCAGTAGCTGAAAGGCATCCAGGTACTGCTTACCTGCGTAGGTTTGATAGAGGCTACTTAATTTCTGGTTGACCTCTCTCCTGTAAAGAATACTGGCTGCATTATAACTCTTTTACAAAAGTTGAGCTCACCTCACCCAGAATTCCAAGAAAAGCTCGTGCATCTGCCATATCTAAGTGGAGACTCATTTGCCCCCTTCCACCACCACATTTCAACTCCCTCTCTCATCTTCCAGCCTGAATAAGAGAGGCATTCATTTGTGTTAAGACATTATCCCATTCAAGCTATTCTTTAGAAAGCTGGGTGCCTCTAGGAGGGTATTTGTGGTGGATGTGATCAGCCATTTCTCCCTTTAAGAGTTAGGGTGGCCAGTGCAGTCAGTGGCCCACCCACATTCCTTCAGCTTTACCACTTCGCTGTGCTCCAGTTACTTCCGACTATAGACATCAGCATTGCTTTGTCTGAGTGCTTTCTCCAAAGCCAAGGAAGGCCAATCTGCTCACGTGCAAGGAAGCCTGGAAGTGCCAGAGAATTAACACCTTTCAGCCAGCAACCAACAAGATGGTGAACAAATACCACACTCTCTTGCTTCCTGGTGGAATAACTTGTAGTAAGGTGACATATTTCCTGTGCCATTTTTCATAGTTTTCACATAGGACTAAAGTCCGTTTGTCCATAAAGGTAACTGGCTTAATAATGCACCCTTCACTGTCTGTCTTTTCTTCCAGCCTCTCTTCCCAAATAAACCATATGCACTTGAATCCTTGCCTCAAGCCCTGCTTCTGAAGGAACTCAGCTAAGGCATTTAGTTCATCAATATGCCAGCCGGTTACATCCAGGGGACTGAGATAGTGGATTTTTATAGGTAGAGAGGGAAAGTATATTCTGGAGTTAGGATTGAAGAGCAGCCTGTGTCAGGAGTTACGGCAAGCAGCATGGAAGCCCTGAGGGACCAAGGAAGAGCCAGTGAGAGCAGGAAGCAGATTGAAGAACATGGGATACTTCTTCAGTGTCATCACAAATAAAACTTGGACATGTAACAAGGGCTCAAAACTGTTTGTAGTCTTGTTGAGTAGCTTCATTTTCTTTGGTACTAGCCCTGGGGATCAAATTATTCATTTGTTCTTTCATTCATTGATTCAGTTACATATTCACTCATTCAACAATCAAAATTATTTCTTAGATACTTATGTTGTGCTAGGGACTGTGTTTGGTGCTGGAATGGAAAAATGAATAGGGCACAGCCCCTGACTTCAAGGTGCTTCTGGTCAAAAGGCTGTAAATGGAAGCCTCTACTAGAACCAAGGATACCTCCCCATTCAGACTTGCTTGGCTGGCTCCTTTGTAAAAAGTCTTTGCTTGGCTCTGGAAGAGGCGGGCTGCACACTATTTTGCTCATTCAGGGCAAACAAGCAATAATATAATGGCAGTAAGCCTCATAAAATGGTTATTTCTATTCCCGGACTGCTCCGGAATTCCATCTAATTTATAAACATTGTTTTATGAAAAATTGAGATCATTCTTGGAAGTGACCAGAGAGAGTGACCTTTGCTTGTTTCGGTGCAGTGTTTGTGTGTGAATGTGTACATGGCTCTTGTTGCTAAGGGCGCAATGGCCAGCCTCGGGTAACGGCTGTCTTTCCATTCTGCACATTTCCTTAATCAGGGAGGGTGTAACTGACATCCCCCCCCAGACACCTATTTCTCCCCGGAAAGAAAGAAATGGCAGCAGCAGCCTAACTAAGTGCCTGGGAGAGGCTGACCTCCCACAGTACCATGAGGACAAATTCCATCAATGCCTCCAGAAGCTTTCAGACCCAAACATCTTTGGGCATAGCCTGCAGGTGGTTTCTCAGGGGCTCTTTATCTAACCTTTTATGGGAGTCAGGTATTAATACCAAGCTCTGTCTCTAGGGATTCGCATCAAATTCCAGAACTCAGAGCTGGTAGAAGCTTAGGGTGGTGTGCCTTATGTGGGGGGATTCAGGTGAAGTTTAGGGATGACTAATCCCAGGAACAATTAGACATAGGAAGGGACAGCACTGAGGTAGAGTCACCTTACAGCTCTGTCACTTAACTTGCTGTGTGGCCCGGGATACATCACTTAACCTCTCTGAACCTCAGTTTTCTCAAATTTTGGTAGAAATACCTGTCTCATACTGTATGAACTAATTCAGCAAATATTTATAATGTGTGTAAAATACACAGCAGCCTCTGCCAGGTATTTGGTTAGGTTCTTTCCTTTGTGTGAGATGTTCTTTCCTCAGATATCTGCCTCCAGATCATCCCCTACCTTCATTTAAGTTTCTGTTCAAATGTTGCCTCAGTCAAGAAGTCTTTCCTCTCCCCCACCCCCAGCCACCTCTCTTTTATTTCCTATCCCCTGCCCTGCTTCCCTTTTCTTCATAGCACTTATCATTACCTGAAATTATGTCATATCAATATATAGCTTTTTGTTAGTCAGTTTGGTTTTATTTTGTCTCCCTGAACTAGAATGTATGTACCGTGAAGGCAAAGACTGCTTTGTTCATCGTTGTATCCCCAATGCCCACAATGATACCAAGCACATAATGGTTGCTCAACATATACTGGTTAAATCAACAGCTATTATGTGTTACTATTACTCCCAGTATATAACCCAGAGTGTGTATTCTGGACTAACTCAGTAATGGGGAAGCCCAGATTAACCCTACATGTTCATAAAAATGCCCCCATCAGAATTTGCCAGACTTGATTAGCCTTGTAATTGGAAGAATGCGTATTTTCCCTTAATATCCACAAAGGTCACTGTTTTTTCTGTGGTGTCATCCTACCTCCTTCTTCCCGCCAGGCAGCCACCACAGTTTGTTCTAGCCCTGGGGCTGTTTTGGAAGTGAACCTTTGGACTCTGGGGTCATTCTTTTTCTTTTCATGGGCCGGTGGCACAGCAGAGGGGAAGCTTCCTGCTTGCTGCTCCTCTGAAAGCCCTTGGAGGAGGTTGTAGTGGGCTGCACAGCTCCCTGGGGGCTTTGTTGGCGCCATCACACCCATGAGGTAATGGACGTGACCCTCTCACATAGCCAGAGCACATACGAATTAATTTAGAGAGAAAATTTCGAGAAAAGGTTGATGTAACTGGCCCCAGGGGTCCCTGGGTGGGGTCGTGTGGAGAAGACAGCCATTTCACTGGTTTGGCATGGTCTAGCTCTGAATTAAACAAAAATTGACCGGTAGGAATTCAGAGGCACAAGCAGCAATGAAATGTCAACGTAGATGGTAGCCCACCACTCTCTAAGGCCGTTGGTGCTTCCTATAAGGGCCTATGCTGAACTAGAGGTTAAAATAAGAAAATGGAAATCCAGAAAGGTGAAGTAGCCTACCCAAGGTCACACAGCTTATTGCTGGCAGAACTGGGATTAAATACTTGTTTACCTTGTTCTGAGCTAGACTGTAAGGAAATTTAAGTCAAGGACTGTGTCTGTCTTGGTCATCAAGGATTCCTCAGCACCTAGGACAGTGCCTGGTACTTACATATTTGGAACATTCCATACATTTGTACATTCACTAGTTTGAACTAATGTATTTAGGGAAAAAAAGTAAAAAAGGCAGAGACCAAAAGGGTGAGTGGCTTATCCCTGAACCTTTCAGCATTTTTATCTCGGCCCACAATTCCCCTCCATGACAGTTGTCCCTTGGTATTTTTACCAGCAGGTCCAAGGCTCTTCCTCCAAGAGAGCTTTGAAATACTTGATCCAATGTCACAGTTGAAGAAAGAATCTAAGCATTATTGTTTCTCCATTTTAGGGCCATTTAAAAGGAAAAAAGAACCCCACTTTTAGACTTTCGTGTCCATGTTATACCAGCAAGTCATCTGAAGTCAATTCATCAACTCACTGGAAACAAATTGGCTCAATGAACTGACCAGAGCTGACTAGTTAAATAGCTCTGTCCCTGGAAATGTAAAATGATACATTTTGTGTGGGACAAAATGCAGATTCCTGGGTTTGAACCCCAGAGGTTCTAATTCAGTAGAGCCTATGAATATGCATTTTAACATGTATCCCAAAGAATTGGATGTAGATGACATTGGGTGCAAAAGCCCTCATGCAGGACTCAAGAGATGAAAGTTCTAGTTGGGGACATGCCTCTGTTAGCTATGGGAACTTGTCTAATTCACTTGATCTCCCTAGATATGACTTTCTTATCTGGACAACCAGCACATAATTCAGGGCTTGCAGACTAGCAACTTGGTGACTCAAGATGACAACCAGAAAAGTTTGGTATTGCCATTTTTTCTGGAGTTCTAGGTATTCTTACTCTTTTAGGCCCGTCAAATCTATCAAGCATGTTAAAATCAACCATAATCCATATCCCAAATTAAATATAATTTAAATTAGCTACAAAATAGTTGAATTGCAGTTGATTGGTTGGTATGTTACACTTTGTAAGTTTTCGAGTCAAAACTTTTTTTTTTTTTAGGTCTCAAACATGTTTATAGGCTCTAAAAAAATCTAAGGTCCTAGGTACTATGCCTTTAGTAGCACCTACTAGATGAAACACCCCTAATTTTGTTTGGCTAATAGATTTTAACAGGGAACAAAACTAGCCAGGAGCTAGCTTGATAGGAATACAAGCGGTTTAGCCTCAGGGGTCTTACGCACTGTCCGTTTACATGTGATCATATTGTCTACTTAGCCCTGGGATTTTTGCATATTATCTTTCAGGAGAAAGATTTTAAGATGGCTTTCCAGCCCCAACTCTTATTATTTTATAAATTGTAACTTCCCTGCCTACGAAGCATAGGTCTTGCACATCAAATTGACTAGTATATCTGAGGTAAACAGGTGGCTCTATTCTATCATTTAAGATTATCCATTTGTGATAGAGAGTACATGTTTGGCTAGATCCAAGCCTTAACCTCTCTATTCACTTGCCTCAAAATGCCAAGGCAACTGACATATAGAGCAATAAATTCTCTAACCCTGCATGGTGGAGCCATCAAAAGGTTATACAAAAAATACATTCATGATAATTTTAGAAACTCTCTTCACAGAGTATAAAGTCAATATGTATGAATAAATGAAGAAAGAAGGAAGGAAAGAAAGAGAAAGAAGGAAGGAAGGAAAGAAAGAAAGAAAGAAAGAAAGAAAGAAAGAAAGAAAGAAAGAAAGATAAAGAAAGAAAAGAAAGGAGGGAGGGAGGAAAAAAGAAAAGAAAGAAATGGGGTTCACCAAGTTGAAATCTTCTGGGGTATATAATTAACCCTTGGAAAAGGATCATCACTTGAAAAGTAGGGAAAAAGATAAAACACATTTTGTAAATAGATTCTCACTTTCTGGTTTAGATTAGTTTCCTCCCACAAGGGTACCAGAGTTAAGCATACATGTCTGAGTTCTGGACACCTTAGTTTCTGAACAATCTGGACAATGCTTTCACAAGGTTGTTTTCTCATTGATGAACCTTAATGATACCACCAAGCCTCATCCAGCTAGAGTCTAAGTTTCACGAAGGCAGGAACCATTTCTATCTTGTTTAGTGCTGCATCTCCAGGATCTTGCCAAGAATAAGCTTGAAATAAATATTTATCAAATGAATGAACTCAAGTTGCTGTTACAATTTTTATAGTACTACCAAGTGGCAATAAAGAAAATAAATAGAATTTATGCCTACTAGAAAATCTGAAAATAACATTACCACAAGAGACAGGTATGTGACTCTGGCTAAATCAAGTTAGCATTGGTTCTATAAATCTGGGGTCTGGACAGAAATAATGAAAAATTTATTGGTTATTCAGGTTAATTTTGGTCATCATGAGCAATGATAGTATATGACTATCATTGCTCATGCTTTGGGCATGGGCTACATCACATTATGCCAATTCCAATTCAGTAGCTACTTGTTACACGTGCAGATGTCAAACTTTTCCCATCATCCTAGAAAGTTCTATTGTATCGTATTACTATAAGGAAATGTCTCTTTTTTTTAAGTCTTTTTTGAATTTGTTACAATATTGCTTCTGTTTTATGTTTTGGTTCTTTGGCTGCAAGGCATGTGGGATCTTAGCTCCACGACCAAGGATCGAACCCTCACTCCCTGCATTGGAAGGTGAAGTCTTAACCACTGGACCACCAGGGAAGTCCCTGTCTCTTGTTTTTGTCAAATAATCTTCTGGTTCATGTTGTTGGAACAGATTTAATTATCTGTATCTCAATTTCTGTGTCAAATACGTATGGAAAAATGTTTGGTGCCATGATTAATCTATGGATAGATGAAATGCTGTTTGGTAAAGTGAACTTTGTAGTATATTAATATATATTGTACTTGTTAGAAGCAAAAGATGAGTTGTTAAAAATTCAAAATTGCCATGAAGCTGATATTGAATATTAACACAAAGCTGCAATATAGATTTTCATAAATAAAATATCCCATATAATAAACATTCTTTTGGTTTGACAGTTTATTTCAAGTATATTTGATATCTTCATTGCAGTGATTAGAACTAAGAAAAAGATAATCTGTTTATGAAAGTAGGTAATCTGTTTATTCAAACACAGTATTAAAATACAAGCAAAAGAATAGGTAATATTTTTAGAACAACCTTAGAAAGGAATTTTAAATTGTACCTCAAAGTAGATATATATATATATTTCATCTCTCACCTATAGTCTTATTCTTCCAATATATTTTAACCTTTTAAAACTCAGTCTCAATTCTACCTTTTTCTTTTTTCACAGTACTGGAAGGATTTTATCCTTTAGAAAAGCATTTCCAAAATAATGGTACACAGATCACTTTAGATGGAACACAATTATTTTTTCAGTTTTAAATTTACATATTAGACAAAGATAATTATTCCTTCAAAACCATGAATTCTCAGATAATGAGCTTTTTAAAAAATTAATTTATACAAAAGTATAAGACAATTTATGGAAAATACTGCATAAATAATAGTAGTGGTATCCTGATAGGAAAAAAATCATGAAGTTAGTATGTATATAAATGACTAAGGTTTAGAAAATACTGCTTAAAGTAACTACCAGTCTTATCTGGTAGACTATCCCTTAGATGTGTTGACTGAAAGAAAAACACACAACGTAAGGGTTGTGGGGTTTGGTTTCATTCAGGAACCTTACTGAGGACTATAGCCTGGGAAACAATCTCTGAGTAGCTCTGAGGAGACTGCCCCAAGAGGTAAGGGGAAGAAACCAGTAAATATATGCTTTTTAGCTTGGGAGTATATGCAGGCAAGCACACATCTGGGTAAACGATTACTGCTAGGGGGCTTCCCTGGTGGCGCAGCGGTTGAGAATCTGTCTGCCAATGCAGGGGACACGGGTTTGAGCCCTGGTCCGGGAAGATCCCACATGCCACGGAGCAACTGGGCCCGTGAGCCACAACTACTGAGCCTGTGCGTCTGGAGCTTGTGCTCCGCAACAAAGAGAGGCCGCGACAGTGAGAGGCCTGCGTATCGCGATGAAGAGTGGCCCCCGCTTGCCGCAACTAGAGAAAGCCCTCGCACAGAAACGAAGACCCAACACAGCCAAAAATAAATATAAATAAAATAAAAATTAAGAGCTTTGAGATATAATTTAAAAAAAAAAAAGATTACTGCTAGTCACAAAGATGTCTCAGTTAATGACTTTGGAGTGTTTGTATGTGTGGGAAGATGCAAGAATCTGAGTTCATTAAAATTCTTCACTAGATATACATCTATCCATCTAAGGGGCCTATTCTTACAAATCACAGAGTGCCTCACCCTGTTTTTTGTCCTGAATTCCTTTCAGGGTGTATTGTCGTTCTGGAACTGCAGTGGCTAATGACTTAATCTTTGTAGAACAGGATGATGGGCAACATTCTTTATTTTACAGTCCTCCCTTTTGGTCATAAATTCGACCAAGGTGTGGGAAGCATTTCATGACCAATTTGTCTCACAGTGCTGTGAAGGCTAATTCCTAAATCAGGTGAGGATTTCTTTGACAGGCCACTCAGTGTGCTATGACTGGACTGGACCTTGTTCATGGTAGCCATAAGAGTCTCTGGACCACCGGCCTTACCAGTTTGTTATGGTCCAGGAAATGATTCTCCCCTGTTGCTTCTTCCCACATCTAGAGTTACACTATTACAATAATTTTAATCTTATATGGAACTATATATTTGGCCAACCATTTTGAGTCTCTTAGTCATCATTATTTTTGTCAGAGACTCAGTTATGCATTAGGTAATACAAGAAACAACAATCTTATAAAATAGGCAGAATACAGTATATAACATAGCTAGTAGCATAAATTAGGTCATAAGTAAGAATTTAAGCCAAGAATTTCCATTAGATGCAGCCAAGTATATCCTCAGTTGTCTGATGCAGTCTGTTCCATACACATTGCTATTTTTAAGGGTAATGGTATACTGGAATTGTTCATAAGGGATCTAGCCCAATTTCCTAGTGCTATTAGGCTGATTATCCTTAGTATGATCTAATTGCCCTAACATAAGGGGGCCTTTAAACTTAAATGACTGCAGCCTGTATGTATCCATCCCATAACTGAGGGAGAGTCCCTCATAATAAATGGGTGGTTATGATTTTTGACTGAAACTTAGCTTATCGCTCTGATTTAGCTTGAGTAACTTTTAAAGAAAATTCATATTTATGGCCAGAGTCATAGCAAGTATGATTGACTGGCCAAATGAGGGGATCTCATCTAATAATATCAATAGTGTCCTGAATAGAACTATAACTTCTTTCTTCGAAACTAATTTTCTAAGGACCATCTAATCAGAGCCTTGGAGAGGAGAAATCCACCAAGGTAAACCAGAAGTACTAGATGTAGGTAACTGACCATAAACCCAACAACTGGATTAATTTTTATGCTCTGCATAGGGTCGTGCCCATGATAGAGAAGCATTTGATTCATAGGCAAAATGTCCAAGAAATCAAGAAAGTACTATAAATAATCATATGCGTCAGGTCCAGCACCTTGGGATAGCTGTCTACTTCTGGTGTCATCTTCTGGTCCTGGCATGGGTGTCATTTCTCCTCTGTTTGAGCATTATTTTAAGGTGAATTTGAGGTCAGCTGTCCTCTCTATAGACCAGTCCAGTGCTGGGTCCCCTTTAATGTGGGAAATATGAATCCAAGAGCCAATTTCCTTCTGTTGTTTTGTTTTTTTTTTTCCCACTGCACATGAGCTAGTTAAGAGTACATGATAAGGGCCCTTCCATCTAGGTTGATGGGAGTCCTTTAAATGATGTCTTTTCCAATACACATAATCTCCTGGTTGCAGGTCATAGGGCATCTAATCTTCATCCAAAGATAAATTACCTTAAATAAAAGATAGATAAGCTTCAAAAACAAGCTTAGAATGTGTTTTTCCTAATTCAATTAAGCTTTACAATAATGCAACATAGTTACAAGGAGCCACCTAGGAAGTGAGTTTAGGCAGTAAACACCAAAAATGCAAAGACAATTAACAACACTAGAACTTAATATCCACTGAAACATTTTTTTTCTCTAAAATTAACCCTCATTTTTATCAAATAGAGCTGAATTAAGACAAATTTTTCTGCAAAATAAGCCTGGTTTCAATAACCTTGGTTTGACTATTTACATAAGTGTAATTGATCATAGGCGCTTTTAAATTGGCTTTACTGGAACTTTTCATAAGGAATCTCAGATTGAACTTTAAAAGGCCTCTCAAGGCAAAGAAAGCCACACCAAATACTTGACATCAGATTTTGCCTGCAGTACCTACAGATTGGGGTGAATTCCCCTCTTCTTGAGGTCCCCAACATATTTTGAGGTTCTTGCATTTGCCAGGAAGTAACTTCCTTTATTCACCTTGTAAGGATGCTGGGAACCCTGTGAGCAAGGTACCAGGTCATTTTTCCAAGGGGCTTTATGGCTCCATAAAGTCCACCTTAGTTCTTGAAAGCTGTCTGGTCATATTTGATTTTGTGTATATTCTCAAATATATCATTCCAATCAAAGCCACAGTGACATAACCAATGTTCCCAATTATGTCTAAGAAGAACAGCTTCTTATTGAGCTTATGCAAATAACTGTATTACCATGAAAATAAGAATGCTCACTAAGAGTTTCCAATTCTGGAGGGATCAGGTAGAGAGAAAAAGATAAACGTTTCAATTCTGTTTACAAAAGTATAATTTACCAAATTGTTGTAAGCTATAATTAGTTTAAGGGGAAATGTTTCCTTATATCTGGAAAACAAAGATTAAAAGCCAGTAATATTTTAGACAAAAAGTCATAAAATTATCGTTCAGCCTTACATAACTAACTCTTGTTGATCTTCTGATAACAGTTTTATGAAGCCATCAGAGTTTTCATTGTAACTCTGTAATTTCTTATCCAGTTCAGTGGTATGATTTGAAAGTTATCAGAAACCTGTACTTGTCAAAAAGTCCTTTCTATGAATCTTCTAGAAGAGAGGCATTTTTATTAAAATAATAACCGCCTATAAATGACCAAAGACTTTCTCAGTGTCCTTCAACTATGTCAAGTACCTCTTTATCCATCACAGAATAAAACTCAGGATCGTCAACCAAAATGGGAGATCTGAGAACAAGAGAGACTTACTGAGTCGTCTGGACTTGCCGAGGAGGCAGATGGGCATAAGGGGCCCTTGGCGGTAGTATGGCTTCGGATCCTCATAGAGTTCAGGAGAAGGAGAGAAGTCTGCTCTGGTCCCTTCGTGGTCATCAAAAGCTGTCCACTGAAAGGAAAACGCACAATGTAAGAGCTGTGGGTTTGGGTTTTATTTAGGGATCTTACTGAGGACTATAGCCTGAAAAACAGCCTCTCAATAGTTCTGAGGGAACTGCCCCCAACAGGTAGGGGAGAAGCCAGTATATATATGATTTTTGACTAGGGAATACGTGTAGTCAAGCATGAATATCGGTAAAATATTACTGCTAGTCAGAAGGAACAGATATCTCAGTTCATGATTTTAGAGTGTTTCTCTGTTTCTATGGAAGATGCAAGAATCTGGGTTCATTAAAATTCTTCCTGAGATATACATCAACTCTCTAAGGGGCCTGTTTTTCCAAAGCACAGAGTATCTCATCCTGTTTTGTGTCCTGAGTTCCTTTCAGGGTGAACTGTTGGTCCACGACTGCAGTGGCTAATGATTTGATACTTGTATAACTGGATAGTGAGCAACATGTTTTGTTTTACAGATGTTTTAACTTTTGTCCTAAAATGGCCTGTGTTGGTCAGAGGTGCCACTATTATTCCAGCTCTAATTCTCCAACATTATTTAGAATCTCAGTCTTAGTTTTGGATTCCCATGAAGAGGTGAGCATTTCCTCATTTTCCCAGAATATTCCACACTCTGTTTAGCTTCTGTGCTGAAGCCTGTGGCTTTCTAGTTTCACCTCTCTACTTTGTATTTTTCTTCCCAAGAAAATTCAATTTTGACTGGTATTTGATATACTTTAAATACATACTTTAGTCTTGGTTTAGTGCCATTAACTTTGAGAATAGAGATTAACATGACAGGATCTTTCCCATCAAATCAGAATTCAACTGAATGTTAACCATTCAGTTACATAATGGGCCCGTGGATTTATATTTAGGTTAAATTTTAAAGAGGGATGGCTTTTGTCATCACATTATGGAAGCATTTTTCACAACATGTTCTGTTAAAACACCAGTCCTCTATGTTGACCAGCAGGAAGAAAAGAGTTCCAAAGCCAAATAAATGTAGGAAACAGTGACTATTAAATTCTTCCTCTTGGAGTCTCACATTGCAAACATTATAGTGTAATGGTCAAATATGCAAGTTCTGTAGCTAGATGGCCTGTGTTTGAAACTCAGCTACCACTTAGGAGCTCTGTCCCTCTGTTTCTTCATTTGTAAAATGGAGAATTGTATTAGTGCCTGCTCATAGGACGACTGCTAGGACTAAATATATCCATGTAAGTAAAGCACTTCGCACAGTGCCAGGCACAATGTGAACATGCCCTGGTGTTGACTTTGTACCACGAAAGTATTTTAAAGTTTCTGAGAGGTCTTGCAGGGAAGACACCTTTTAACTTTACTTAAACCAGAGTTACCTAAACTTATTTGACTATGGAACCCTTTCTTCAAGGATAATTCTTCAGACTGAATATTTATTGGGTCAGGCATTTGGGAAACACTTCTTGGAAGGCTTGTGTTTGAAAGCCTGGAGCTCAGAAAGCCAGTCGTTTCCTTCAAGGTGCTTTTCTATGTAAGGATATGCTGCCCCCAGGTGGACAGAAAGGTCTTGGTCAGAAACTTGGGAGTTGAAAGAGCCAAGCTCTCCACCGGTGCAGTTAAGAGAAAGTGAAACACACAAACAAATTTTTTTTTATAAGACATATCTTAAAATAATTTGAAAAAGAGCTCTTTATTAAAATACTGAGAGTAAAATAGATAATACCAGGCAGAGGGAACACTAAGGGCTAAGGCTCTAAGTCACCTCCCATGAAAAGATATTGTTTTCATTTTTATATGCCCTGATTGGACCACTCCAGGCAGGCACAACATAGGTGATCAACAAATGTTTGCAGAATAAATGATTGCCTGGTTGATTTCTCTCAACGAGGGGCAGAAAATCCAACTGAGTTGTGTCTCTCCAATCTGCTCTTTAGGGATCTTAAGCAACTGCTGCAGATCTATATAAAATGTCAGATAATATGGCTTGGAATCTTTTTCTCTGGGATGATTCACTACACACTAATGAAGGGAAGTAAGCTAATAGCATTTAAACAAAGGTATCAACTAGAATTAAAAGTCAAAGGTGCTGAACAGTTAACTAGCAAATTCAACTAACCAGAAGAGCCAGCTCTAAAAAATTACAACCCTGTAATTAAGTTTTTCCTGAAAGAGCTATATGAGAAAGTGGATGATGGGACCAGTGGTTCTCAACAGGATCACATCGAAGAAGTTCCTACTTCCCAAGTTCTTAAAATCATTCTTGTTCTCTTTCTCCTCCTCTTCCCACCCTTCCTCCTCCTTCCCTTCTCCTTCTCCTTTTCCCTCTCCTTCTCCTTTTCCCTCTCCCCTTCTCCTTCCCCCTCTCCTTCCTCCTCCTCCTCCTCTTCTTCCTCTTCTTCTACATAAGTTATTTTCTTGAGCACAGTTGGGAATATAGACATAAATGCAGTGATGTAAATGCCAACACTAGAGAGGGCTAGGATGACTGAGAGAAAACTTGGGCATTGTTTCATTAGGGACCTTTTCTTACAAGCCACACTAAATGACTTTGATTGGGTTAAGCAGAAATAAGAGACTTGTCAGAAACATCCTGGATTGCTGAGCAACCAATGTGTAGAAGGAATGGAAGCAGCAAAGCTCAAGATTCTCCAGCAGCAGAAATTCACAGACATTCTGTCATGAACCATTAACAGTATTCACTTTTAAGGACAGTTTCTGTGTCTGTTTCCAATCTCAAATTCTAGAAAGAGAAGAGCTAATTATCCAAACTGAGATCACATGTGCACTGAATATTTTCTGTTTTCTCCTCCAGATCCATTCTCTAATCTTCTCCATCCTGTCTTGTGCCCCAGGGAAGTCAACCTGTATGGACTGAATCAAGGATCTCTTGTCTTCTGACTTCCATTTGGGTTCAGCTGATGGAAAGCACTGCAGGAGACTGGAGGGAGGTAGGCGGGAGGAGAGTAATTGGGGGTATTTGTTCTCCCAGCTCCCTCCATGCTGGGCCATGAGGTCTGGCTACCTCACCCCACTCAAAGTCATAGCTCCTGGCAGATGTCTTTCCTTTTATGCCTAGGGCCAAGGTACTGCCTATCCTTTTTCAATTTCCTTATACCTTGCCCACACTATCTAGTGTATCTAGTCCCAATATTAAACTCTTCCCCATTTACCCAATTTGAGTATCTCTTCTGTTTCCTGCTGGGACCTGATAGATACCAGAGACCTACCACAGAATCCACCAGGCAATTACTTAACCTCTCTGGGCTTCAGTCTCATCAGCTGAAAGACTGGATCAGTACCTCACAGGGCGTTGGGTTAATTAACCCGTTAATTATTAACCCTTCAATGGGTTAATAATACATGTAAAGTTTGGCACATAAAAACTCTCAATAAAACCAGGCTATTATTATTATTTTGTCTTCGCAGTGAGGTTATTTAAAAAATATATACATATGTAAATGTGATTAAAAATGTTACCTTTTTGAGAACTTTCACACAAGCACTTTTCAAAATTAGGAAAAATGTATGTGTTGCCAAGTGTCTATACTTGGGGCAGGGGAAAGTGGGATCACAATGGCTTGGAGCCCTGCCCAGTGGTAGGTAAGTAGCAGGTTCTCAGCGGTTATGCATTGATTCATATTCATATCTTAGAGATGGGCTGCGAGCAGCTAACCCACCCACCAATCACCCTCCACTGCTGAATGCCATGAGAGTGGGTCTTCAGAAGATCACCACCAGCAGACACTGCCCCTTCTTCTCCATGGAGAAGACTACGTGCTGGCCCATCCTACAAGATAAAAAATATTCCCGTGAAGAAAATAATTCTCTTTCCAGGAAAAGCTCTGGACCCAGAAACACTGCCTGGGTGGTTTGCTTACTCTCTGTAGCCCAAAGCCTTAATGTATGCTCTTAGCTTCTGTACTCCAGATCTGTGTTATCCTAGAAAGGAAGAGACTAGCTGAGAAAGCTCCATCCTTGGGACATGGTTCCATTCGTTCTAGAAGAAGAAGTTACAGCAGTCCTAGTGTTGAGGAGTGTCATTCAAGAGAGGCAGCATGGCCCAGTTGACAAAGGATGAGCTACAAAGCCAGAAAGACCTGAGTTCAAATCCTAAATCAGTCGATTCGTAGCTGGATAATCTTGGAAAAGTTATTCACCCTCTCTGGGCCAAAGGATCCTCATCAGCAAAGTGGGGGATACTTTCTATTTTTGTAGGATTCTTGTGAGGATTAAGTGAGAAAAGATGTAAAGTGCCTAACATGGTGCCTGGCACGTTAAATAAATAGTGACTACCATTGGCTGGAATAATAGTCGTTTTCTACCTGTTAATTGTTAATGTCCTTGCCTTTCACGCAAAGTGACCCCCCAAAGCAACTCATAGACCCTTAGACTTTGAGTTGGAAGGGTCAACTACTTTAACATCCCCACCTTCCCAAGCCCATTCCATAGAGAACTCCAGAAAGCCAACTGGGCAGAATGTGGGGATACTTCTGAGACATCCAGTTGGTTTAAATCTAGGCACATTAATAATAGTTTGCATTTACTGAGAGTCACTCTGTGCCAGGCACTGCACTAAAACCTTCATAAACATGAAGTTATTTCTAAGTTAATCCTCAAAACAGTCTATGTTGTAATTCCTACCATTGTCCCTCCCCTATTTTACAGACTATGAAACTAAGGTTCAAAAGGGTTAAATGACTTTCCCAAAGTCACATAAGCCCATGAGTGGACTCAGAATTTGACCCAGGCAGCCTGATCTCAGAGCCCCCGCTCCTAACCCTTATATCCTAAGGCCTTAATACCTGGCTGTAAGACACAGCAAGGCACAACCACATTCCAGGATAGCTATTTGGATTGAACTGATGAATCAACCAGCAAAGCAAGTGATCTGATTGATTTGGGCATGCTGCATCTACCAGAGATATAAGTATAATCACTCAGAGAGCTTTTCAAAAAGTACCAATTCGTGGACCTCACTGAAAGTTCTTATTTAATTGCTCTTAGGGAAGAGTCTGGGTGTAGAAAACAATCAAAGCTCCCCAAGTAGTTTTAATGTGTAGCTAGTGTTGAGAACCACTGGTGTAGACTCTCCTTGCCCTTGATGGGCACTTGATGTTGTCACTTAGTCTTGGAGTCCCTTAGGGATGGTCTGTTTATCTTGACATTTAGTTCTGAATTAATCCTCATACATTAGGCAATAATACATTGTGTAAATTCTGACTTATGATACCGCTTTGCCTAGAAACATGAGAATTTCCAAGGAGAATATTTTTCTCTATTACTGAGTGTAGTCAAGTTTTCTTTGGAAAATGGCAACATCCAAATCCTTTCATACTAATCACGTATTACAATGGCAACATCCAAATCCTTTCATACTAATCACGTATTACAATGGCAACATCCAAATCCTTTCATACTAATCACGTATTACAATGGCAACATCCAAATCCTTTCATACTAATCACGTATTACAATGGAAACATCCAAATCCTTTCATACTAATCACGTATTACAAACACATTGCTCTGAAACATTGCAAGGCAGCCGACACCATTCAGTAAGTTACAGCATGTACCTGGCTTCGGCCTCATCAGGCTTGCGCTCTTTGGCTTTATCAAGGGAACAGCCACTTCTCTTTGCAATTCCTTATGGGAATGGATTTCTTCACTTTTCTTTGAAAGGTCAGTACATCCCCCTTTCCTGTATCCCTCATCAAGTAGTGGCAGCTCAGTCTTTTGTTATCTTCTTGTGCAGCTCCCTTGGGGATGCATGTTACTTACAAATAAGAGATGTTTGCAGTTTTAGATAATCTATGTTTGAAAAAGAAAGAGAACAATGTTTTTTTTTTAAGATTTTTTTTTATATTGACCATTTTTAACGTCTTTATTGAATGTGTTACAACATTGCTTCTGTTTTACAGAAACAATAAACCAAAACATAAAACAGAAGCAATATTGTAACAAATTGTTACAATATTTTTGTTTTTTACAAAACAAAAAACCGAAACATAAAACAGAAGCAATATTGTAACAAATTAGTACAATATTGCTTCGGTTTTTTGGCCATGAGGCATGTGGAATCTTAACTCCCCTACCAGGGATTGAACCTGCACCCCCTGCATTGAAAGGCACAGTCTTAACCACTGGACCGCCAGGGAAGTCCCCAGAGCAATGTTATTTTGAACAAGGGTACCTCTAGTGAATCCTGTTAGTTATCTATCCAGCATTTCCTTTCTTCTTTCCTACCAGGACATGGTTTTGTTTAGGTATCATTCCCCTCCCTTGAGCAGTCTGAGTGTGCTCAGTATTCCTTTGTGCTCACTATTCCAATTGCTCCTCCAACTGCATTTTATCCTTCTCCACTCTGACCTAGGGCCTGGGTGCCTGACCTGGTGATGGACATGCATTGATGGCATTAATGGCTCCTGGCACTGTGGCTTTCAGCAGCTGGAAGACGAGTAAGGTTGGGGTATTTATTCTGTTGGCTTCATCCGTGGCTAAGTAGTTGCAGGTAGACAGCATTCCTTTATAAACAGACAAAGATCCTCTTGGATAGCCCTCTCCATCCACTTCTCTGTGTGTATGCTCTAATAAGAGCTCCCTACTCCTCAGGCTGCGGGGCAGTAGTGGTTCTCTGTAGTTGTTAGCCCCTGGGCACTGCACCATCCCTTGCTGAGTTCCTTCAACTTTGCCCACAACTTCATAAACATTCACTTTATTAAATTTTCCTCATTTACCTAGTTTTAATATGTCATCTGCTTCCTGCTGGGACCCTGACTAAGACATCACGTGACTCACATCTCCAGTTTCAGGGGCTGGATCCTGATTAGTCTAATCTAGTCACAGTATCCCATTTGCCAGCAATCAGTTCAGACAACCAGGATTAAGGCAGTCAGTGCATGGTACTCCCTTAACAAATGTTTTTGAGCCAGAGATGGGCACCTATCTTACGTAGGCCAATTAGACGGAAGGTGTTTCTTATTCTGTCCAGGCTGCTGTAAGAAAACACCACAGACTGGGTAGCTTATAAACAACAGAAGTGTATTTCTCACAGTTCTGGAGGCTGGGAAGTCCAAGGTCAAGGCACCAGAGTTCTGGTGAGAGGGTTCTGTGCAAGCCCTCTTTCTGGTTCATAGCTGTCATTTTCTAGCTGTTTCCTCACATAGTGGAAGGGGAGATGGATCTCTGTGGGGTCTCTTTTATAGGAGCACTAGTCCCATTCACGAGGGCTCCACCCTTATGACCCAAGCACCTCCCAAGGGCCCCATCTCCTCATACTGTCATCTCTGGGGGTGAGGGTTTCAACATACGAGTTTTGGGGGGACACAAACATTCAGACCATTGCGGAAGGAAAGAATAAGTCTTCAGCTTCTTTCAGTAACCATCCTGTGAGCATGAAGGATGTCATTGTAAAGACAAAGCACACTCATAGGGCAAAGCCAAAGTAATGTCACTGGAGCCCCAATTGTCACATCTGTGGACTTACTGTTATGGGAAATTATAAATCCTCTTATAGGTTAAGCCAGTTTTAGTCAGTTTTGCTTTGTAATTTGCTGCTGAAAGCACCACAACCAATATAGTTTTATCAGTATTTCTTTTATTTGTGTAGCAGCCATAGGGCCCATTTGATTTTACATGTCAATAAACATGTGAATGATTATAATAATAGTAATAACTAAGGTAATATGTACTAATAATAGCTATGTGCCACGGTTATTCAAAGCACTCTATCTATAAATATTAATTTGGTTAATCATCACAGCAACTCTATTTGGTAGGTACTATTGTTGATTCTGTTATGCTTTTTATTAGATGACAGACAGAAGGCACAGAGGTATAAAATACGTACTTCAAGTCACCCAGCTGGTAAGCGGCAAAGCTGGATTTGAACTCAGGCAGTCAGATCCTAGGGTCTGTGTTCTTTATCACTATATTCCAGCACACTGTGGATTAGGGACAGTAGGTTTTATGCCCATATTTCAAATGGGGAAATTATGGTTCAGAGAGCCAAAGAGCTAGTAGTTACAAGAAGACTCAAGACTCACATTAGATCGAGTGCTATTTCCACTATGCGGCCTGTCCCTCCCAGTGAATTTTCCATCCAGGGTCTTTCTAATAACTGATGGAACAATCAATGCAAGTTAGAGTTCTCTACCCTTCTAAACTGTCCTCAGGTGGAACTGGGACGGGACTCCCTCTAGGGGCCACTAAATATAAGGCAGCTTACGGATAACACACACAGTCTTTATTCAGACTTTTATCTCACACACTCCCTAAATGAATTCTTTAAAACCATATACCCCTTATATATTTTGAAGTTATTATTTTATCATATGTTGCAAAGAATATAATTCCTGGTGTATTAAAATATTGACCTTTAAAATAAAACTGTAGACCATACTTCTATAGGTATCCAATGAAATCTGAATTCCATTGCAATTTGGTACTCACCATAATCCATTCAAAATATGTGGATAAACACTTTGCTCATAGTTAGAAAATTTATATCTTTCTTTTTTTTTTTTTAAAAAAAGTCGTATTTCCATTCCATATTGCATGCAGAATTTTATCCCAATGCAGTATACTTCATTTCTTAAAGCATTTTATTGATCTTTGCAATAAAAATATGAATATAAATTAACAGTAAGTATGTTTTTTAAAAAATTTCCTGCAACTATAAGATCCTAAGGGTTAAAATATTTCTTTTGGATTGATTAAAATGTACAAATATTATTAATACACAATTTATAAATAGTTAAAATCTACAAAAGTTCACTTTAATTGGAAATGCATTTATTAATTAGATAAATGAGGGTTTTTTTTCCTACCTCCATTAGTTCATATAGAGCTAGTTTACTTATTGCTAGAATGAGTCAGGAACCAGTATTGATTCTATTTGTGTGTTTTAAAAAATTTTATAGTTGTTGGTACTGAGAAGCCTTATTGATGTAAGTAGGCAAATGAGAATATAAGGTTTATTATAGTAATGTCCCTCAATTATCTGAACACCTTCAGATTATTTACCAAAAGTATAGAGTGATCTATCATCAAAAATTATTTTAACGAACAATCAGATGTTGATTTTCTTCATAGCCCTTATCACACAAAATATTGGGTTGGCCAAAAGGTTCATTTAGGTTTTTTCCATAAGATGGTACGGAAAAACTTGAACGAATTTTTTGGCCAACCCAATAATTACATTCTTTATTTTATGTCTCCCCTCCTGCTTCCTTACCCATATATCAGGATGCAGATGCCACAAAAGCAGGAAACTTGTTTGCATTCTTTGGAATAATGTCTGGCACATAATAGGTAATTAACAAATATTTTTTGAACAAATGACTGAGGCAACCTGGTCCCTAAGGGGAGGCAATCCTAGTGATTCTGTTAGGACAGGGGATGAGGGAAGACTGGATGTATAGGTGACTGGGTTCTCCATGAGCTCAGCTGCTGAAGCTTCCTTCTTCTCCATAAGTAACCTCTTTGAAGTACACTGTTGTTTCAGTAAAACAGAGATCCTCTTCCCATCCTCAAATGGGGAGCAGGGGCAGCTCTCCGATTCTCCTATACCTCTGGCCTCAGGTACCTTGCCAGCCCTCCCCTGTCCGCTCCTCAGTAGGTCTTCTTGATAGATCTCCCAGTAGACTGAATGGCCATCTATGGTGTCCTTGGGTAATTTTAGGGTGTCTGGTATGTCCACCAAACTTTGTTCATTTCCCTACTGTGTGCCACAGCTTCTAGAAGGCTCCAATGGTACCTTAACTTACATTCCCTTGCCGTTTGAAGGGCTACAAGTTGCATTGTCATATTTGAGTTTTATTCTTACCCTGGCTTTGTGAGGTGGACAGGACTGGTTTTATCATCCTTAATTTAAAGATGAGGAAACTGAAGCCCAGGGAGGTAGAGGAACATGCTCAATCTCACATCATTAAAAGATGGCTGAGTATGGGTTTGAATGCCTAGTCTAGAAGTAGTATAGATTTAAATTTAAATCCAGCCTGCTTTAGCAATTTACTAATGTGACTACAGTACTAGGAAAGTAACTTAGCTTCTCTGGACTTCAGTTGAGGAAATTAATGTATTTACAGCTTTACCACTTGCAAGTACATTGCCTTCCCTGCCATGAGGAGGTATTATATTTATCCGCATTTTAAAGATGAAAAACTGAGGCATAGCATAGAAGAGTAGTGTAGCCTCAAATCGTATGGGCTTTGGAGTCAAGCCATCTGGGCTCAAGTCCTGTGTTTGTCACTAACTAGCTAAGCCACCTTGGGCAAGTTACTTAAAACCTGCCTGGCACAAGGTAAAAGTCAATATATGTCAAATAATATTATTAGGCAACTTGTCCAAGGCCACAAACAAACAATGGCAGTGCTAGGGTTCAAAGCTAGTCAGTCCGATTCCAGAGATTATGCTTTGAACCATGATACTATGTTATCTTTAGAGCCAGAAATTTGGAAGGAGATAAGAATGTAAATACAAGAGAGAGAAAGAAAAGTTTCACAGGGTGTGTGTTTGAGAGATATTATTAAGTACAGGAGAGAGAAAGGAGAAAAATTTGTGGAGTGTCAGGGTATTTTGCTGTAAGGAAATAGTTTCCTTTAGATGCCCTTTCCAAAGATTCCAGTAAGGAATTAAATTGCTCAACAGTGCTTCTTTACCACCAGTATGATGTTTCTTTAGAAAGCAATACTGTGATAAGATAGGCCATAAGGCAGTGCAGCTTTATTTGGGTTAACATTGCTGAAAGAATTCCAGCAGTTCACTCTGAATAGGGCCTCCAATGTGGGGCTTTGGAGATAAGGGGCAGAAATTACTAGGGCAGAGTCCAGTGTGTGTTCCACCAGCAGCAATGGGACCTGCGTATTATGGATACTCATTCTATCCTGGGAAATGATCAACCGGCCAATCAAGATTTGTACCCGGTAAGTGTGTCAAGGCAGAAGCCACGCTCCTTCTCTGTTCCTGTGTACTTCCATCTCAGTGCCACACTAATGAAACCCACTCTTCCCTCTGGCAAACTGCACCCAGGGAGCACTGCCTCCCCTTCCAAGGTAGCTAGGTCCCTGCCCACATTCTTAGCCTGGAGAAGAGAGATGGTCTCCTTTTTTCAGCTGGTGTTAGGTGTTACCTATGGCCACTTGCTGGGTGAAAATGAATAAGCTCTGCACTGGCCTGTAGCCTTAATACCTTCCATCAACTAGCTCTACCTTTCGCCTGTAGTTCCAACAACAACACCAGCACCAGCACCAACAATCATATCTAACATGTGCTGAACAAATGACTACATTTGCTTGCTGAAGCCAAATATGTGTGCTGTAGAGTGTTACCTCCCTTTATCTCAGAGGAATGTTGTGCTGTAGGATGTCTATGGTCTCCTTCCAGTGTCCAGATTCTGTAAAATCATTGTATACTATACGGTCCTTTATGGTTCTTCTACAAGATGTTGTTGTTATTATTATTAATAGTTAAAACGAGGGCTAACATTTCTTAGACACTATATGTCGTTGTGTTAAGTACTTAATATGTATTAGCATATTTAATTACTAAAAAAAACCTGTGAGGTATGTATGTATGTATGATTACCTTCAATTTGCAAATGAGGAAAACCAAAGTTTATCAAGATTAAATAAATTTCTCAAGGTTACACAGCTAGTTGTGAAAGAGCCAGGATGAAATCTCAGCCTGTCTGACTTCAGGCTACCAACTCTACTGTGTGGAATTTTTCCTTCCCAGGTACTCATGAACAAGAGAGTTCAATTTCCCTTTATCTGTATGTCTGGGGCTAGAGTTTGTGCAGTGCATATACATTGGCCTAAATCCACGTTCCCATCTCCAGCCGTATTATTAGGAAAGATAGGGGTCTGCCTACATGACAGATTCCTGCATGACAGGGACAATGATTGTATTTATTCTCAGTGCAGATGAGAAGCCTGCCTGGAACCCCATTTTAGAACTTTGGAGAGTGTAAATTGTAAGCTCTGGAGTGAATTTCAGACAAACAGGGTGATAGTGGTCCAAACTGTGTCCATGCTTGGTTGCCAGATGGTGGTGGTTGTCGAGAGCTTATATTTTCCTTGGAATCCAAGCAAATTTAAGAAAGAGAAATGAAGACATCTGAGTAAAGCGAGAGCAATTATGTCATAGAATAAGGTTTAAGGATGGTGATTGTGGAAGAAAATATAGAAGCTCGTATGAGCAACACATGGCACCACCATAGTCATCATTGAAACACTATATTCCTCTCTTACTTTGGGTTCTCCCAGAAGAACCCGAGAAAAGGACTCTAGTGCAAATAGTTTATTTAGGAACTGAAGACAGAAAATTAGGAAAGAGAGATGGGGAAGGAAAGGCAATAATTAAAGGGAGTGTTATCAAGCAACTCTTACTGTGGGCAACTGAGCTTAACCTCACTGAAGAAACTCTGAGAGCCAGTGTATATATACATTTTAAAAAATCCTCTACCAACTCTTATTGGTCATTGGTAGAAGACTGATGGAGGGTTATTAATTTCTAGGCATTTTTGTTCTACCATAGGGCAGGCAAAGTGCCTTAGAATCCAGTTAAAACTTTCAGGAAAAGAAATGCAGGAGCTGGCAGCTGGGAGTCAGCCTTCCTGCACTGAAGTGGATAGGGCACAGGGATATGGGTGGGTCACCGACAGTGTCTAAGCAATTTTGCTTTTAGAGGGCAAGAGAAGCATAGTAGCTAACACTTCTTAATGATTAGCCTCAATTATCACAGCCACTGTATAAAGTGGGCACTATTATTGTTGTCATTTTGTAATTAACGAAAGGTACAGAGAGGTAACATAATTGCTCGTATACAAATAGCTGATAAATGGTAAAGCCAGGAGTTGAATCCAGCGGGTCTGACTCTAAAACCCATTATCCTATTGCATCTAAGTAGGCAGACTGTAGCTTCAGGCTCCTTAATCAATTCCCATTTCTCTAGCTCCATCCCTCTTGGTTATGCTGGGTATTTTTATCCAGAAAAAAAAAAAAAAAATCCAAGCTGCTGCTAACAGTTTTCTATTGTCCCTTGATTAGCATTTTTCTAGGCAGGGTTATTGATAATTAATGCTGCCACTTAGCACTCTCCTAAACTCTTTAAAGGTTTACCCATGAGGCATTTCCTATTGTATTCCCATCTTACTGATGAGGAAACAGAAGCACAAGGTGGTAATAATTTGCTTGAGGCCATATATTCAGTGAATGGGAAAACCCAAGTTTCAATCTGACTTGACTCCCTTGCTTAATCACTATGTTCTGCCGTCTTCTTAGCCAGAAAGATTTACAAGAACAAAGTTTTAAGTAGGCTGTGGCACTTGGCAATTCCAGGAACTACCTTTAAAAAGAGACAAAGTTAGTGAGTATAGCCAATCCAAGGAAATGGTATCTCTACTCAGTTTTGATTCAGAAAGCATGAACACGGAAATACAATGATATGTCTCTGGGCAAACTTGTGTATTTCTGAGCTCTTGTTTTAAGGCATCAATAGATAGGCTGACACTGAACTTAGAAATGTCATACTCATGCAAATTTCCAGCTGGGACAAAGCACCCTTAGCCTTGGGAGCAGGTTTGGATTCTAGACAGCGGATCTTTGTTTCCAAGGACTAAAAGGGAGAGATGTATCAGTAATTGACATCTTCATGTACTTGTTTTTTCTCATTTCAGTGGTATTTGTTTTTACAGAAAATATTGAAATAAAGAAAATAAAATCAACCGAAAAAGTTGAAATTTTGTCTTTAATTGCACCATTTTTTTTCTTTTCTTAAAACCACTATATAAGGTAAAGAATGAGAGCAGTCTCTGACCCCCTAATCCAGCCTCAGAAGTAACCACTGTCAACATTCTGGGGCTCACGAGTCTTTTTTTTTCCCCTCTGTGATCATAAAAATATACCTGTAAACTAAGTACATACATGTACACCATTGACAGCTTTTTTTTAAAAAAAATGAAAATGTGATCATGTTTTTTTTTTTTTCACTTAACCATACCTCCTAGACTTCCCTGATAGTCAGTATTTACAGATTTACCTCACTTTATTTTGAGCCCCTGCACAATGCTCCAGTATATAGATTATAATTTATCTAAACAATCTGTTATTGATGGACATTTGGCTTGTTTCAAAATATTTATTAATACAAAAAGTGCTACAGAAATCATCTTGGTGTATTTTTTTACATTGCCCAATTCATGTTTTTTTTAGAGCATTTAGCACTTGCCTGAAGGTGTCAGATGGTTGGGATTTCCACCCACCTTGAACCAACCCAGATAAAGCTTAACTGAATATTTTCTTTTCAGAGTCCTAGACTCCCTTCCACAAATACTTCCTGCTTCTGATTCTAGTTTAGATGCCCACAACCAGTAGCAATAATTTAAATGATAAATCCCTAAAGGCAAGAGTGTGTCTGCATTCCCATTCTGACACCCAACCGGGAAGAAAACCCAGCGGGCATCTTCCCTCCTCCCTCCTCCCTTGTCTCTCCCCGCCCCCCTCAACCTCATCATAGGTCCAGCCTTCCACCCTGACCACTGTCTCCTGGGCCAGCCCTGAGTACTTCTGGGGTTCGCAGAGATCAAAACCTTAGAAGATGCTGCTCAGTTGAATTGAAATATGCCTCCTGTACTTCCTGCCACCCACCAACCCACCCCCACACAAAGAAAGCTCCAGCTCCTTGAACAAAGGTTATATCTGTGGAAAGCATCTTCAGTCTTGGATGAACAGGAAGCCTTTTTCTCCTTGAGCTCTGCCTCTACACTTAGAATGGAAGCCAGCAGAGAAGGCCAGTCTGAAGCAGAAGGGTCTCACGTTCTCTTCCCACCTTCCAACAAAAGGCAAGAACCCCCAGACCTCAACCCCCAGCTGGGCCCTGGTAACCACACCTCCCTCTCAGTTCTTTCTACAGGACCTGGGGATCCTGGGATCTGGAAAGAGAGGAGGTGGGCGTGAGGCAATCACCCAGTGGTTGGCGAAATGGGGACACTGGGACGAAAGACTAATACGGGTGAGGGAATTCCACACCTGGCCACCCCTCCCCACAAAGAGCCGTGTTAAGAGGGATGGGGTGTGGAGGGGAAAACGGAGGCACTGAGCTTACTGTCCTGGGACATCTCAGCTCCACTGCACAGAGAGGCTTCCAGCACATCTCTCTCCCTTCCCTCACTTTGAAGGGAAGGGGTACCTTGATGACTTGGGCAGCCTTTGACAAGCCAGCCGCCCTCAGGGAGGAAAGCAAGGTCACCTCCGCCCTGTCGTCTCCTGGGTCCTGCGGCCGCCTTTTCCCCTCTGTCATCTCCCTGGGTACTGCCTCTTGGGCGCGGAAGCTGAGCTCCCAGCGCTGCAGACCTCGGTACTCATGGGGCGCCCCCTTCTTGGCTCTCTGGCTCTGACCCTTCATAGGGCGCTTAGCTCAAGGCGGGACTCCAGGCTCCCAGAAGTCACCCGGCGGTGGTGGGGAGAGCAGCGCAAGAGAGGGCCGGTTCCGGCAGCCACAGTCCTGGTCCCCCCGGGTGGAACTGGAGACTGCCCCGGGCTGGGAGGACAGAAGGACCTGGAGGCGGCAGCTCTCCGTGGTCCTGCCCGACGTCAACGCGCGGATACTGAAGGCCAACAGCAGCCCGCCCATCTTCCGCTAAAACGGATGAAGGAGTCCGGGGCTGTGGTACCGGAAATGGTTTTAATTAACCCGCTCGCAGGCGGGCTAATTGAAGTCTGCGTGCCGCGTTTCCGCACCCTCCCAACCGTGTGTCAATTGCCAGGGCGAAGCTGAAAGTTTCTTTTCACTTCCCCCTCAGTGCCATCTCCCCTTGTGAACCAAAACAATGTGGATGCTTCCCACCCTCTCAGCCTGCTTCCTCCTCGAAGCAATTCCGCCTCCGGCAGCCTTACCTGCCCTGCCTCTCGGTCCAGGCGGAAAAGCGGAAGGTGAGGGCTGCGTAGCCACGTGGTCGTTTCCTGCTTTACCCGCGATCCCCAAGCCGCCAGCCTGGTCCTGGAAGCTGCAGGGTGGAATGACTCTGGGATTGGCTTAAAACCCACTGCCCTGGCCACTGCCCTGGTCCGTGTGTCGGGGGATGCAACTTTAATTTCACCAAATAGAAACTGGATCTTTGGATCGGTGAGGTTTGAACCCCTTAAAAATGGAGCGTGTGTTTCGGTTCTGTCCGAGCTGAATCTGAGCCAGGACTAAAACATGGGAAGTGCCCCCTTTTATTTCGGCGAGCTCCTGGGAGGGAAGAGGAAAGGAGGTGTGGAAATGGGGTGGTGCAGAGGTGGAAACATACCAGCTAAATCAACTTCCGCGTTGCCCTCGCAGTGATCATTTTAAGGCGCCTGGTCCCGGGCTGAGCAGGAAGTAGACAGGCAAATAAATACTTGTTGAATAAAACCCGAAAAGTGTAATAAATTGCGTTTTAAAGCTTTGTATATTGGTTGATTCTCTCTTCCCTCTGTCAAAGTATACAGCCGATGGCAGATTTTGGAGACATTTATTCTACGATCCTTTTATGAGGATACTTTCTTACAACGTACGCATCTTTGAGGGACTAATTCATTCTCTTCTATTTTGCAAGAATTGTTATTTCCATTTGACCCTCTACATTGGCTGTTTCTTGGGTCGTCTTTGGAGCAAAATGTTCAGAGCGGGAGATGGCTTGACCATAGTACCAACTACTTTTATTTTAAAAATTGATCTCTACTTCCTGCCCCTGGAAAGACAAAAAGCCTGCCAACTCTCATGTCCCAAGGCGACCTTAAAATTGGGCAGCAAAGTGAAGGTAGGTTTTCTTGTGTTGGTTCCTCAGTAAAACAACATATCTAGAGAGTGATGATTTTCAAGACAATTTCGTTTATGTTAACCATTTCACAGAATGAGCACAACATGATATTCCCAGCAGAAAAGAGTGGCATTAGCAGCAGAGTGAATGCTGGCTTTTTGGAGGTTATGGTTTAAAAGAGTGCTGGTAATGCCATAGGTCCAGAAGGAAAAAGAGAACACACAATGGTGTGGGAATATCAGAAATGGGATTAAAGGAGTGAAGGTCTATTGCGAGCTTTAAACAGCAAATTTCCATCTCGATCTCCAAAGTTATCTTTTCAAGATATAGTTTTAGCTTCAAGTTGATGCACATTTCATTATTTTATTGCTCACAGCTTTAATGTATATAGTATATACAGCTGGACTGTGTTGAAAGGTTTAAATTCTGCTTTAGTCAAACTCCTTTCTCAAGTGTAAGCCAAAGAGTCTTTATGTAGGGCACCTCCACAATCATCCATCTCTTTGGAATGATGGGTCAATTGGGATCATGTTGCTGGACCCAAACAACCATAATAATAATAACCAGTTCTTATGGGAGTTCATTTGTGCTTTATGCCAGCATAATAAACATTTAAAAGTGTTAGAATGTTACTGAAAGCGGTTGAGAGGCACCTATAAACAAAATATGTTATTTGATTTTTGTGACAATCTTATAAGGTAGGCATTTCTCTTCCCCATTTTACAGAGGAGGAAATTGAGACTCAGGGAGATTAAGAGTCTGTCCAAGTAGGTTCAACTTGATGGAAAAACTGGCACTTGAATTTGGGTCGCCAGAGCGGTGCTACTGAAAGATGCTACATCTTCCGGTCTCAAATAGTATCATGTGGGAGTGCACCACCAACGAAAACAAGATACCCAACTTTCATTTGTATAAAGTGCAAAACACTGGACATTGTCACCAAGGGGACCACATCACACTTGTCCACTTTGCCTTTCCAATATTCAGGCAAAATTTCTTCAGAGTCTGTAGTGAGAAAGACTGTCATCAGAGTCATGCCTCTTGACCTTTGTCCTTACTCCTTCTAGACTCTTTACCCCTCCTCACTTTTGCTCAGTAAAAAGATAGACTTCAGGCTTTCCCATCCTCTTCCAGGCCAGTAATTTCCATGCTGGGTGTGGGTACTGTCGCGGTGCTGAGAAACGCGGCTTAGGGAGGCGCAGATAGTCTGTTCCTCTCCCTCCGCTCCAGCCTCAGGCACGTTCTAGCTCTCTTACCTGGCACTTCGCTCCCATAAAACCGCTCTTTTATAATCCCAGCCTGCCCTTTGCTCTGGGAAGCAATTTTTTCTCCCTTTCCCCAGGACATTCTGGGAATGGAAAGTTTGGGAAAGGTTCTGTTTCCTCCTTCCTCACTCGGAAATTTGATTTTTTTTTTTTTTTTTTGCCAATTTTAGATAGTTAATTTTTATTCTGTTTAAGGGGCAAAATTCTTGTCCATAATTAGAGTTCCACAAAGATCATCTATTTCTTTTTTTTAAAACATCTTTATTGGAGTATAATTGCTTTACAATGGTGTGTTAGTTTCTGCTGGAAATTTGATTTTTTGTTAGGCCAAAGAAACAGAGCTCATTGGGCTCCACAGCTTTAGGGCTGGCGGCGTGAGGAGTATTTGGACACTGGAGGAGATTGAAAGCCTTCCTAGGCCAACAGTTACCCTTTGCAAGTAATGCTGTTCTTCCAGGCTGATTCTCTACTTTTGGGTGGTGCCAATGGCTGGAGGCTCTCTAAGAAACAGATTTAAAACATGTTCTCCTCCAAATATGTTCTCTGTGCCTTCGTTGGCAGAGACCTTAACGCAGCCCCAACTCATCTTTTATAAAATCCCTTAGAGGTCAAAGGAATGGTATGTGTGTGTGTGTGTGTGTGAGATAGGATGAGTGACTTTTCAAAGAAACCCAAGGGCCGCAATTTTGAAAACAGAGACATAAGGGAGAAACTCAAAAACACAAAGGAATATACATTCCTGATCACTTCTTTCAAAGTCCAAACTCCACTCTCCCTTGACAACTCACAAGGAATAGTGGAAATCAGCCTTTTGCCAGCACTCTCTCCATTTGAAATGTGATTGCAGAAAAGGACAGGATGCAGCTGACATTTCTTTGAGAACCTTTAGGAATAAAGAGGCCTCAGAGAAGACTAAGTTTATTTCTTCTTTAATAGACATTCCTTAATTTGCTTCTGGGAAGAATAAACCATAGGCATCCAAAGTATGCACTAATTTTAATAACCTCCATGAAAGAGACTGATCCACTTACTCTCGTTGGGCATCACCCACCTCCTAAGAATGATCTGGGAAAAATACAGACTGCAGTTCAAGCGAATCACCATTCACCTTTCATCCATTTCGACAAACCTGAAAATGAGCAGGTATTATGCTTCCTGCAGTATCATCTGCTTCTTCTGGAGGACTTAAGTCCATCTCTCAGAGAACCACATCTTCTTGTCTCTTTATTTTTCATAAATGTTCTATTATTTAGAGATTGTTGTCATAGAAAAAACAATGTGCAAGAAATATACAAAACAAATATTGTTAAAGAGTACCCTGAACAATTATGAATAATGTTACAGAGGAGAGTTGTATATACCCTGGAGGGCTAGAATCCATCTTCTCTGCAATTGCTTATCACTCTGAGCTTATTCTTTAAAGCAGCAGTCCCCAACCTTTTTGGCACCGGGACCGGTTTCGTGGAAGACAATTTTTCCACGGATGGGGGCGAGGAGTGGGCGGGGGAGGATTCAGGCAGTAATGCAAGTGATGGGGAGCAATGGGGAGCGACAGATGAAGCTTTGCTGCCTCGCCCACCGTTCACCTCCTGCTGTGAGGCCTGGTTCCTAACAGGCCGAGCACTGGTATCGGTCCACGGCCCGGGGTTGGGGACCCCTGCTCTAAAGGAATTGTGCTTACTACAGGTGAGAAGGTAAATTGTGCCTTGAAGCTAGCAAAGTTGCAAGATTATAAATGAAGAGAAAATTCAAGGCACAGGAACTACTTGGTTCATTTATAGCATGTATCAAACCTACTACTGTTTATAGTTTTTGAAACTCAACGGGAAAGCTATTAAAAAGCAGTGATTGAGCAACAGTCAGCTCTACCCACCACCAGGGCCTCCCATCAAGCCTCTTAGATAGCCTCAACCACCAGAGGGCAGACAGCAGAAGCAAGAAAAACTACAATCCTGCAGCCTGTGGACCAAAAACCACAGTTACAGAAAGATAGACAAGATGAAAAGGCAGAGGGCTATGTACCAGATGAAGGAACAAGAAAAAACCCCAGAAAAACAACTAAATGAAGTGGAGATAGGCAACCTTCCAGAAAAAGAATTCAGAATAATGATAGTGAAGATGATCCAGGACCTCGGGATAAGAATGGAGGCAAAGATTGAGAAGATGCAAAAAATGATTAACAAAGACCTAGAAGAATTAAAGAACAAACAAACAGAGATGAACAATACAATAACTGAAATGAAAACTACACTAGAAGGAATCAATAGCAGAATAACTGAGGCAGAAGAACAGATAAGTGACCTGGAAGACAGAATGGTGGAATTCACTGCTGCGGAACAGACTAAAGAAAAAAGAATGAAAAGAAATGAAGACAGCCTAAGAGACCTCTGGGACAACATTAAACGCAACAACATTCGCATTATAGGGGTCCCAGAAGGTGAAGAGAGAGAGAAAGGACCAGAGAAAATATTTGAAGAGATTATAGTCGAAAACTTCCCTAACATGGTAAAGGCAATAGCCACCCAAGTCCAGGAAGTGCAGAGAGTCCCATACAGGATAAACCCAAGGAGAAACACACCGAGACACATAGTAATCAAAGTGGCAAAAATTAAAGACAAAGAAAAATTATTGAAAGCAGCAAGGGAAAAACGACAAATAACATACAAGGGAACTCCCATAAGGTTAACAGCTGATTTCTCAGCAGAAACTCTGCAAGCCAGAAGGGAGTGGCATGATATATTTAAAGTGATGAAAGGGAAGAACCTACAACCAAGATTACTCTACCCAGCAAGGATCTCATTTAGATTTGATGGAGAAATCAAAAGCTTTACAGACAAGCAAAAGCTAAGAGAATTCAGCACCACCAAACCAGCTCTACAACAAATGCTAAAGGAACTTCTCTAAGTGGGAAACACAAGAGAAGAAAAGGACCTACAAAAACAAACCCAAAACAATTAAGAAAATGGTCATAGGAACATACATATCGATAATTACCTTAAACGTGAATGGATTAAATGCCCCAACCAAAAGACATAGACTGGCTGAATGGATACAAAAACAAGACCCATATATATGCTGTCTACAAGAGACCCACTTTAGACCTAGGGACACATACAGACTGAAAGTGAGGGGATGGAAAAAGATATTCCATGCAAATGGAAATCAAAAGAAAGCTGGAGTAGCTATCCTCATATCAGATAAAATAGACTTTAAAATAAAGAATGTTACAAGAGACAAGGAAGGACACTACATAATGATCAAGAGATCAATCCAAGAAGAAGATATAACAATTATAAATATATATGCACCCAACATAGGAGCACCTCAATACTAAGGCAACTGCTAACAGCTATAAAAGAGGAAATTGACAGTAACACAATCATAGTGGGGGACTTTAACACCTCACTTACACCAATGGACAGATCATCCAAAATGAAAATAAATAAGGAAACAGAAGCTTTAAATGACACAATAGATCAGATAGATTTAATTGATATATATAGGACATTCCATCCAAAAACAGCAGATTACATGTTCTTCTCAAGTGCGCATGGAACATTCTCCAAGATAGATCACATCTTGGGTCACAAATCAAGCCTCAGTAAATTTAAGAAAATTGAAATCATATCAAGCATCTTTTCTGACCACAACGCTATGAGATTAGAAATGAATTACAGGGAAAAAAACGTAAAAAAGACAAACACATGGAGGCTAAACAATACGTTACTAAATAACCAAGAGATCACTGAAGAAATCAAAGAGGAAATAAAAAAATACCTAGAGACGAATGACAATGAAAACACGACAGCCCAAAACCTATTGGATGCAGCAAAAGCAGTTCTAAGAGGGAAGTTTATAGCTATACAAGCCTACCTAAAGAAACAAGAAAAATCTCAAGTAAACAATCTAACCTTACCCCTAAAGAAACTAGAGAAAGAAGAACAATCAAAACCCAAAGTTAGCAGAAGGAAAGAAATCATAAAGATCAGAGCAGAAATAAATGAAATAGAAACAAAGAAAACAATAGCAAAGATCAATAAAACTAAAAGTTGGTTCTTTGAGAAGATAAACAAAATTGATAAGCCATTAGCCAGACTCATCAAGAAAAAGAGGGAGAGGACTCAAATCAATAAAATCAGAAATGAAAAAGGAGAAGTTACAACAGACACCGCAGAAATACAAAGCATCCTAAGAGACTACTACAGGCAACTTTATGCCAATAAAATGGACAACCTGGAAGAAATGGACAAATTTTTAGAAAGGTATAGCCTTCCAAGACTGAACCAGGAAGAAACAGAAAATATGAACAGACCAATCACAAGTAATGAAATTGAAACTGTGATTAAAAATCTTCCAACAAACAAAAGTCCAGGACCAGATGGCTTCACAGGTGAATTCTATCAAACATTTAGAGAAGAGCTAACACCTATCCTTCTCAAACTCTTCCAAAAAATTGCAGAGGAAGGAACACTCCCAAACTCATTCTATGAGGCCACCATTACCCTGATACGAAAACCAGACAAAGACACTACAAAAAAAGAAAATTACAGACCAATACCACTGATGAATATAGATGCAAAAATCCTCAACAAAATACTAGCAAACAGAATCCAACAACACATTAAAAGGATCATACACCACGATCAAGTGGGATTTATCCCAGGGATGCAAGGATTCTTCAATATACGCAAATCAATCAATGTGATACACCATATTAACAAATTGAAGAATAAAAACCATATGATCATCTCAATAGATGCAGAAAAAGCTTTTAACAAAATTCAACACCCATTTCTGATAAAAAACTCTCCAGAAAGTGGGCATAGAGGGAACCTACCTCAACATAATAAAGGCCATATATGACAAACCCACAGCAAACATCATTCTCAATGGTGAAAAACTGAAAGCATTTCCTCTAAGATCAGGAACGAGACAAGGATGTCCACTCTCACCACTATTATTCAACATAGTTCTGGAAGTCCTAGCCACGGCAATCAGAGAAGAAAAAGAAATAAAAGGAATACAAATTGGAAAAGAAGAAGTAAAACTGTCACTGTTTGTGGATGACATGATACTATACATAGAGAATCCTAAAACTGCCACCAGAAAACTGCTAGAGCTAATTAATGAATATGGTAACGTTGCAGGATACAAAATTAATGCACAGAAATCTCTTGCATTCCTATACACTAATGATGAAAAATCTGAAAGAGAAATTATGGAAACACTCCCATTTACCATTGCAACAAAAAGAATAAAATACCTAGGAATAAACCTACCTAGGGAGACAAAAGACCTGTATGCAGAAAACTATAAGACACTGATGAAAGAAATTAAAGATGATACCAACAGATGGAGAGATATACCATGTTCTTGGATTGGAAGAATCAACATTGTGAAAATGAGTATACTACCCAAAGCAATCTACAGATTCAATGCAATCCCTATCAAATTACCAATGACTTTTTTTACGGAGCTAGAACAAATCATCTTAAAATTTGTATGGAGACACAAAAGACCCCGAATAGCCAAAGCAGTATTGAGGCAAAAAAATGGAGCTGGAGGAATCAGACTCCCTGACTTCAGACTATACTGCAAAGCTACAGTAATCAAGACAATATGGTACTGGCACCAAAACAGAAACATAGATCAATGGAACAAGATAGAAAGCCCAGAGATTAACCCACGCACCTATGGTCAACTAATCTATGACAAAGGAGGCAAAGATATACAATGGAGAAAAGACAGTCTCTTCAATAAGTGGTGCTGGGAAAACTGGACAGCTACATGTAAAAGAATGAAATTAGAATACTCCCTAACACCATACACAAAAATAAACTCAAAATGGATTAGAGACCTAAATATAAGACTGGACACTATAAAACTCTTAGAGGAAAACACAGGAAGAACACTCTTTGACATAAATCACAGCAAGATCTTTTTTGATCCACCTCCTAGAGTAATGGAAATAAAAACAAAAATAAACAAATGGGACCTAATGAAACTTCAAAGCTTTTGCACAGCAAAGGAAACCATAAACAAGACGAAAAGACAACCCTCAGAATGGGAGAAAATATTTGCAAACAAATCAACGGACAAAGGATTAATCTCCAAAATATATAAACAGCTCATTCAGCTCAATATTAAAGAAACAAACACCCCAATCCAAAAATGGGCAGAAGACCTAAATAGACATTTCTCCAAAGAAGACATACAGACGGCCACGAAGCACATGAAAAGATGCTCAACATCACTAATTATTAGAGAAATGCAAATCAAAACTACAGTGAGGTATCACCTCACTCCTGTTAGAATGGGCATCATCAGAAAATCTACAAACAACAAATGCTGGAGAGGGTGTGGAGAAAAGGGAACCCTCTTGCACTGTTGGTGGGAATGTAAATTGATACAGCCACTATGGAGAACAATATGGAGGTTCCTTAAAAAACTAAAAATAGAATTACCATATGACCCTGCAATCCCACTCCTGGGCATATACCCAGAGAAAACCGTAACTCAAAAAGACACATGCACCCGAATGTTCATTGCAGCACTATTTACAATAGCCAGGTCATGGAAGCAACCTAAATGCCCATCAACAGACGAATGGATAAAGAAGTTGTGGTACATATATACAATGGAATATTACTCAGCCATAAAAAGGAACGAAATTGAGTCATTTGTTGAGAAGTGGATGGATCTAGAGACTGTCATACAGAGTGAAGTAAGTCAGAAAGAGAAAAACAAATATCGTATATTAACGCATGTATGTGGAACCTAGAAAAATGGTACAGATGAGCCAGTTTGCAGGGCAGAAGTTGAGACACAGATGTAGAGAATGGACATATGGACACCAAGGGGGGAAAACTGCGGTGGGATGGGGATGGTGGTGTGCTGAATTGGGCGATTGGGATTGACATGTATACACTGATGTGTATAAAATTGATGCCTAATAAGAATCTGCAGTATAAAAAAAAAAAAAAGCAGTGATTGTCTGTGTAGGTGCAGACTCCATTGAGAAGAGAAAGGTTTGATCACATTTCTTTTTTTTTTTGAAAAGTCCATTTTTTACTAAACTTTCTTCTTTTGTCTCCTCTGTGCTTTTTTGCAATTATTAGGCAAGTCACTCATTGCTTTCTGACCATTTCAGCCCTGCTGTGGATAACTAAGAAGTTTCACTGATGCAATTTTGTCCCCTTTATTAATTGACATTTATTAAGCACTACCATATGTCAGTTGTTGGAGCAGTATAAATACAAACTATCTAGCCATAACGTAGCCTATACAAGGGATAATATCTTTCTTTAAAAAAAAAATCATAGCTTAGACTAAGATGCAAAACTTTCAATAGATTTAAAAGGGAAAATTGCAAGTTTAGTTGTTTTCTCAATTTTTTCTTGCAAAATAGTTTATTTGTGAGAGACAATCTTCACTACACTCCCTGTGATTCAACTCAGAAAAATTTTTAAATGATTTTGAGCACCTACCATGTGCTACATGCTAAGGCTTTCAGAGGTGAAGAAGATAATCAACGTTGTTGTTTTTATGAAGCTGATATTTTAGTGGTAGATTCTTTGAAGCACAACTAAATGATATAACTTAGAAATCTAGAATTAAAATTTAGTTTCCTCCTTTCAAAAACTCATTGCACACTAATGCTATGCAGTTTTAATATTCCTCCATATACTTCTTTTGTTTGGACACACCAAGATTAGCTGTCAGTAAAACATTGTTTCTTTTAAAACTGCTCGTTTACTATATATTAAATAGATAGTAATACTAACACATGGAAATATATTGAATTCCATCCCTATAGCTTTTATACCTAGATAAAAAGTACTGAGTAACACATGAAAATTTCGGAGACTATATCTTCCATTCAGTGTGTAATTTCTTCCTGCCAAAATTACAACCTTAACCTAAGCTTTGACTTAGAACACACTAAATTATCTTCAGTAGGACTAAAAATCACTATAAAATAAAATATCCAGTCTAAAATACTATATAATATTTCAGTTCCAGAGTCAAGAAATTTTCTAATTTGCACTTAATGTAAAGAAACATTTATCAAAACAGTCCCTTTGCAGAGTATTTGGGCACTAAAGGAACACCAGAGAAAAAGTCCGCTTCCACTTTTAGAATCAGTGCTTGTCAATGGGTTCTTCAAAGGCATGAGGAAATACATACAGACAAGAAAATCCCAGCTTCAAAGCAATGAAACCTCAGACACATTCAGACCAAATTGCTCTTTCCACCCTGCTGGCATACTTAGGGACAGCTGTTTAAAGACACATGTTAGCATGTGAAATGTATTTCAAGGCTGGAAGGGATCTTGAGTCATCCAGTTTAATGCCTCATTGTTAGAGTTAAACTGAGGTCCAAAGAGGTGAAGTGACTTATGTAAGGTGACATAATTGGCAAGTGGCAGAACTGACCACCAGAAGTCAGGTTTTCTCAAACTTGATGTACCCAGTAGATTTGACTGAGCATAAAAGAATTGCTTGGGGTACTTAAAAACACAGGTCTCTGTGTCCTATCCCCAGATATTCTATTTGGGTAAGCTGGGATGGCACCTAGGGTTTACTGTTGATGATGATACAACTGGTCTGAGAATCACACTTGAAGAAGTACTACAAAAATCCTTTAACTATTTTCAAAATAATACGGTAGAGTGGTGTGAAAATTTAAAGCAAAGCTTTTAAGGCATTGCTACTCTCCCCACTGTTTCTCATATTTGTGTGTTCATGTAAAATGCACAACCAATAAAAGTAAAAATCTGTTGACTTGACTTGGATTATCACAATGAGCCCCTGAGATGGGTCGGAAATCTGAGAATCTGATCATTCTTTCAACACAAGTTTATCCAGATAATATATTTCTAAGGGCAATGAGAGGACTATTTCATTCCAAGAAATATTTGAAACTACAAAATTGTGTAACCCCTAAAGTTTTTTTAAACATAATAAAATTCTCACGTTTGTTGAAGATTTGATGTTTAATAATGCATTCCTCTATTCATTCAATGAATAGTTACTGAATATCTACCAGCCAGGCTTTTAATTAACATCTATTGCATCTTAAGGGTCTTCAAAATGTCTCCAAAAACAGACTTGACAATCAACTGGAGAATGACACTGCACGTTGCAGGAGTTAGATGGGGAGTTCTACTACTCTCCACAGCAGCATTTATGATTACAATAAAGCATACAGAAATATTTTGATTTTACACTTTAAACTTTAATATTTATAACTATTTTAATAGGCTCCTGAATTAAAGAAAATCTCCACAGGCAAAATAACAAAGCAGTAATTAGAATCATAGTTCCCTGAAATAGAAAATGACCTGTGCAACAGGAATAATGACGCAGACATAGAGAATGGACTTGAGGACATGGGGAAGGGGAAGGGGAAGCTGGGATGAAGTGAGAGAGTGGCAGTGACATATATACACTACCAAATGTAAAATCGATAGCTAGTGGGAAGCAGCCGCATAGCACAGGGAGGTCAGCTCGGTGCTTTGTGACAACCTAGAGGGGTGGGATAGGGAGGGTGGGAGGGAGGCTCAAGAGGGAGGGGATATGGGGATATATGTATACGTATAGCTGATTCACTTTGTTACACAGCAGCAACTAACACAACATTGTAAAGCAATTATACTCCAATAAAGGTGTTAATTCAATTCTGACAGACTTGTGTTTCACAACAAGTGATATATACTCCTTTAGGAATTCTCTAGAGCAAATAACAAAAGTATTTAGGAAGGTTGAATGAAGCAGGTCCCGAATTTTCATTAACTCTGATGAAATGTGACAGGTTATTGATTTTTAACTCAACTGAGAGTATGGGATTATCATCTCTAAATCAAAGATGACTCCAAAAGATCTACCATTATGCTTTTGGGTATGTATTAACATGCTGTCATTTCAGATTATTTTGATTTATTTGTTGATCCTCTATCTTGTTCTAGAAAGGATTCAAGGCTGTTATTTTGAATTAAGGTTTGCTTTTCAGACTTTTTCAGATGAAATGAAAGAAGTAGTTGGATTTCCATCAACAGATTCTCAAGTTGACGGATCAGGTTCAGTGCATGGCTTCACTTTAATTTCTGGAGGGCACTGCAAAGGATTCCAACTTCACCTACAAAGAAGAACAAAGGAGCCACTCATACCATGAACAAACGAGCCACTCATACCATGAACAAACACGCTTCAAGTGTCCACTGTGTGTAAAACACTAGGGGATCAGTGGGGTGTGTGGATATACTAGGTACCATCGCAACCTTCAAGGAGCTGGCAGCTTAGTTAGGGTGATAGGATTTGGGCTGTTATAGGCGATTCCAAGTTGTAGGAAGCACTAGAGCTATTAATGTAATTAGTTTCCCTTTTCCACAGGCTGTTTCTCAGGGAAGGAGTTAATTGTTTTCTCCCCAGGAAATCACTAGCTGTTCTGTTTCTCTTTTACATGACCAACCATAGATGCTTGCAAGGAGTTAAGCCACAGAACCTAAGCCACACAAACCTGCTGTGTCAGAATCACCTGGGGCCTTATTACAAATACAAACTCCTGAGTCATGTCACACACTCAGTGAATTTAGTCTGGGGATATGACTCAGGACTATTAATTTCTAACTAGCTCTCCAAGTGATTCTAAGAGACACTAGGTTTGAGAAGGTATGGTCTAAGCAGGTAAGTCAGCCTAGATTGCCAGACCACTGGACTAAGGAAGGTACAATGGAGTTGCTTCCATTCATGACATGGTCTCACATGCCAAGGGGCCACAGGGACATAGACTCTTCATAGAACCGGAAGGGACCTTGGAGACAGACCAGTCTCACTCCTTCCTAGATCCTGAGGAAAGTATAGAGCAGTGATGAGGCCTTATATTAGGTCACATAGCTCTAAGAATCCTTCAGTTCCTAAATTTGTTATTCTGTGATTTTAAAAATTTCCTTATAAACAATAGCCTATGGAGTTATTTTTGCTTCCTCAGGGGAAATGAGAAAGAGAGAGAAAACAGCTATGGCCTGACCCTCCTATCTCACACCCCAGCCTCCAGAGCCCTTGGCTGGCTTCTTTGGTGAGCAGACCTGTTCCAGCTGAGTGTCCAAACGGTGTCTATGGGGGAGAATCAGCCTTGGGCTTTTTCAAGATGGCTGATTGCAGGGGGCCATACCTAAGGAGGAATGACTATAATGGGCTAGCTCTACGTATTAGAAGTGGCCTCAGGCAACATAAGAGGGGTATGAGAGGGATACTTCAAGCCCACCTGCCCTTTTGGTCTTTGTTAGCATTGTTTGAGATAGAAACCTCCACTTGGCCTAGAGCTCCTCCCTTTAGGCTTGATCCTTTGGTGGTTTTAGCCATTTATTCAATAGCTCTTGAGTACCTTATATGATTTTTAGGAATAGGGCTAACTGCTAGGGGTTTGACAGCAAACCTGACATGGCCCTCTGCTCAGGTCTAGTTGGGGAGACAAGTAAACAATTACCAAATTATAAAAAATATAATGATAAATGCTCTGAGAGAGGGATCTGTGGGAATGCCAAGATGTAGGAGGGACACCCAAACCAGTCTTCCTATCAGAAGAGATATCTATGAACGATTAAAAGATGAACTGGGGTTGGGACAGCTAAATGAGAGTAGTAAGGAGACTATTTTAAACAAGAACTGTACGGGCGAAGGCCAGGGCCCAGGGGAAAGCATGGTGGATGTTGCTGGAGGGGAGTTTGAAGGCGAGAAAAAAATCGGGCAATGAACAAATAACACTGTGATTTTTTAAGAGCAACTATGATAACATCCTCATTGTCCAGGAAGAATAAAAGGTCAGTAGATGCGCTACTTTATGGTTGATAAAGTAGATAGAACCTATTCCTTAGGGGTTGGTATTCCAGGCAGAGCAAGATCCAGTGGGCACTTAGAGGGAAAGGGGTCAAGATGCAAAGGAGAAAGAGGAACGTGGCAGCGACAAGCCAGAGTGGAAAGGTGGTGTGATGCTAGGAGGTGGGGTGGAATCTAGGAAGGTCAAAGGAGAAAGGACACGCAAGGCAATTCTGGCCTTTTGGCCAAGTTTTTCTCTTTCAGTAAATCAGTGGCTTCCCTGGAGATGCTTTTCTTCTTAATTAAATATTTAATACATCTCTTATTGTTCTTATGGTGAAGGTAAGAAGACACAATCCTCTATTTACGGGAGAATGGCCTCAAAGGGTGTAAATTACTTACTATTGATGGAGTCCGCCAAAATCTTAAGTTGTTGGGTATTGTCCAAGACCTCAATCCTCTGGGCGTATGGGTCATAACGAACTGAGAAGGGCCGTGGGATTACTGCAGCAAAGTTCCTGAAACCAAACCCATAGATCTAAGTGAAGGGTACCGTTTGGGGAAAAATAATTTTAAAAGATTTTTCCATTGCATTTCATTTGGCTCTTGGTAGCACTGAAACCTCACTAGAACAGGGGCTTTAGAACCAGGCTGAGAAGTGAAATGGAACTTTAGTGAGGTCCTCTTGGGAAGCCTTTGTGTGCAGTAGGTGTGTCTTATGTGTATATATGAACACACTTTCACACCTACCTCCAAAAAGTCAGAAGTAGCCTACCATAAAAGCACACAATATAATAAGGTCAAAATTCTTATCATGAAATAAAATAAGAAGAGTAAGTAAAATCCAGCCAAAAAATGTTATAGAAAAAAAATGGATCAAGAGCCTCCTATGTCCCAAGAACTATAGCAAGTCCTAACTGTGCTATACTCTTCACAACCAATATCACTAACTTAGTCTTCATAAAAACCTTAGGAGGAAGGTACCATTACTATTCCCATTTTACAGATGAGGAAACTGAGGCTTGGGGAACTGAGGCTTGAGCTACCAAGGTCATGCAGGCAATACATTAGAAGCTGGGAAAGGACACAGGTAGTCTGACTCTGGCCTGGGCCCTTCACGTCCATGCCTCCCCGATGCATCATTCCTGGGTCTGGGAGGAATGCACCATGAGGGCTTTATGAAACATAGGAAGCAACATCATTAAGAAGATATTCCCAGTTGGCTTATAAAATGCAAAAAGACATCACAAATGATACTTCTAATTGGCTTCTGGTGAGAATAGAAGCTGCCGTACTGAGAAGACAGTTATAAGGGAGACTAGTAGGGTCCTCCAAGTTTGGCAAGAGCGGTGTGGCATAGTGGCCGGAAACCCAAGTTCCAGAGCCAGACTGCTGGGCTCCAATCCTGCCTTTGCCAATCGCAGCCCTTGTGGCACAGGCAAGGGGCTCCTCTGCACCTCGCTTTCTTTATTCTTCCATAAAATTGGAACCAGAGCGCTATGTGTTAGCTATTATCTTTTATTAGTGACTGGGGATGCATGAAGAATAAATGGGTAAGTACCCCTCTCCCTCTCTTCTTTGAAAAGAGCTTTCTCAGCCCAGACGGTGACGCGAACCAGGTAGTATATACCTGTGACTTTCCTGCTCTTCACCTCTCCCCTCTTATTCCCATAGCGCACCTCGTTTTTGCTTTGGAGAATCTACCTCTCCTCCACTGGAGCTACATCAACTGGGCTGCCAGTCTCAGGCCCAGTCCTCGTCTGGCCAAGGAGTGTGTGTATGACCAAACTCAGCCTCATCTCTGCTAGAACTAAATCTTGAAACTGAAAATGGTTGGCATTGGTTTCTTTTAGCTGGGATGATCTGAGTGTATCCCGGAGATGCTCAGATCCCTTCCTTTTTTGAACCTTGTTCTTTAGAACTCTCGTTGGCTCTTCGAGCCACCTCTCAGCAGATGGGAGCTTTTGTGGGTGTCTCCTCTGGGTCCTGGACACTAGCAGGTGGGATTTCAAAGACCTGAGAGGCCCATGTGCTGGCAAGGCCTTCCCTGCTGGCCTGGGGCTGATCACTTCCTGGGTTAGGGAGTCGTCTCCAGAAGGGCCTGTACACGTGGGATCCCGGTGTGACACAGCGGTTAAGAGTACTGGCTCTAAGCCCCACTGCCTGGGTCCAAACCCTGGGCCAGCCACTTACCAGCTGTATGACCTTGGGTGAGTTGCTTACCTTTTCTATGTTTCTGCACCCCCATCTGCAAACTTTGTAGTCTTATTTTATGATTAAAGGAATTAATACCTGAAAAGCACTTAGAACAGCATTTGGTACAAAATAGGTGCCAGGCATCTTACCTGTTACTATAATTACCTAGGTGGAATCATTCATGAATCCACTAAAATCCATAACCCTAAAGGGGCCCCAGGAATGGCAGAGTGGAGCCTTTAGGGATAGAGGAAGACTAGCCTCCCAGTAAGGGTAGAAGTTTAGGACAAAACTGGAAAAGAATGGCAGGAAGGACTTGAGGGCCCTGGAGAAAGTGGGTAGAGGGAGTCATTTGGGGCCAAACAAAGCGCATTTGTGGGCTAGCATTTTGCCTTTGCTTACCTAAGCCCAGTGCATTGAAAGCTGACATGCCCAGCTTCATAGGATCCCAGAGGCCTATATGCCTTATGTTTATTACCACTGGTAAGGTATAAAAAAAGTGGTAAAAAATGGTATCGTGGTTGCCCTGTGCTGGTAGACTCTCTGCCTGGCCTACCTCCTGCTGGGAGCAGAGTGGCTCAAGCAGGTTGATGGCAGGGCCATCATCGCGGAGGCCTGAGAGTCTTAGAGTCCTGGTACCACTCCATCAGCCTCTTGCTGAACTGCCTCTGAGACTGGCACATTCGCTAATTCTTTACTGAGGGCCTGCTGTGTGTCAGGCACTGTGCTAGGGTCAGGGAAAGAGCAGGAAACAGAGAGGACAAACATCCCTATCCTCGTGGACCTTAAATCATACAAGAGTTTAGACATTAGTAAGTGCTAAGGAGAAAAATAAATCACAGAAGGGGATAAGGAGTGCTGGCGGGAAAGGGCTGGGTCGTGACTGTAAATAAGCTGGTTAGAGAAAGACACAGAGAAGGTTAAATGCCGGTGAAGATTGGAAGGAGGGGAGGGAGCGCGTTATGCAAGTATCTGGGAGAATAAAGTGACAGGGACTTCCCCAGGTTAGAAGACTTCTAGCGCTGCTCGGTGGGGGGACCTCTGTGGCCGCCCTGTACACAGGAGACTTCAGGTGTGGACGGGTGGCCGCAGTGAGCAAGGACCGGGTGGCAGGCTTGTCTGCAGGGGTCGGCACAGCTCAGCCAGTAAGCTATGAAACAGGGTCCCGCGAAGGAAGGAACTTCTCTCAACAGACAGTGGAAAGAGACAAAGGTGGGGAGGCTGGGGAGATAACGCGGTCTGATGCACGCCCTTGCTGTAGGCATTGGAGTCCCCTCTCCAGGCCACCCACAGATCAGTGGCACTAGGGCAAATCAGGAGGTCCCAAGAGCTGTTGACCCACCTTGGTCGCCACCTCACCTCACTTTCTCCTTGGCATCGTTAAAACTCTCAGCCACGTAATACAGGGGCTGGAACTCGGTGATTGTGTACTGCTGGAGAGCGGTCTTCTCCAGTTCCAGAGGAAGGAGCTTTGGCTTGCCTGACAAGCAATACTGCAGGTCCCAGATGGAAAGTTTTCATGGTTAAATCAGGGCTGGTGGTCCCTGCCGCATCCCAGAGGCCATTTGTGCATCCCCTCCCATCTCATCCTGATTCCTTCCACACCCCAGCCCAAATGCAGTAAACTAAATTATTTTGCATATACTAGATAACGTTTATAACTCATCGAAAGCCAGCAGTCAAGATAGAAAGGAGTATTTTACCCCACCCATTTTCAAGTAAGGTGATCAATAGGCAGTGTGGGAGCCAACCACATTTTCTGGCATGTGTTTGCATACATCCCAATGTACAGTTCAACCTTGGGCTCAGGAGGCCCCTCTGCACTGGAGACCTGTGTACTACCTCTAACACCCACAGTCATGACCAAATCATAGCCGCTAAGAGATCAATCACTTGAGGAGAAGCCCCCAGGTTGAATTTCAAAGTGAATACAAATGGGTTTCAACAGCGCAAAGAGAAAAAGAATGGTCTGCTGTACCCACCACTTTCAGATCCATCCTTGGTTTCTGTTAGGGTCATACCTGTAATTCACCGAAGGATGACAGGAGCCCAGCACCATATGCCTTTATGGAGTCTCCTTGCTTGCAGAGCCCAAACTCCACAGTAAACCAGTAAATCTGAAATGGAACATCAAGTTGAGAGCACACCCCAAGGAAGGGGAAGGCAGCAGATGCCCCAGGGCCAAGGACAGGACTGCCCAGGTGGGAGTTTGTGCAGGTCTGTTCTCTGAATCAGCATGACCTGGGGTCATGGTTTTGTGTCCTATGTCTTACCCTATCCAGTCACCTGTTGAATCAAGAGTTGGCTGAATGCAAGATGTGATGGGAAGCAGTGGAGGAGTACTGAGGAAGCCCCCAGCGGATACTCCCAACAAGCAACTCTCTCTATGACAGGAACTCCTCCACCACTTTTGCCTTCTTCTCCATGGCATCAGCTAGAGTGAGATGCTCCCCTAAGTTGGTTGGAGTTACCAGACAATCCCATCAGGCTCCACAGGGGGAGGTAGGGGACTGGGTCATGATAGAATCAGTGAGGGGGCATCTTATCATCTGTGTGGCTGAACCACACTGACCCCATTTTGTCAGCTCCATCTAAGCCTGCAATCCTAACCCCTCCCCTTTCTGCAAGACTGAGCTTTAGCCTAGTCACAAGGAATGCGCCAGACAAGTTCCTCATCTACTTTTACACTTGCCTTCATCTGATATAAAAACTTCACCTGATATAAAAAATTTTGCTGATGCAGATGGTTAATGGCTCATGAGGAATAATGGTCATGAGACCCCCTGGGGGGATGAAAAAACCCTGGCTCCTGACGGAGCAGACATGCTTCTCCCTTAGTAGTCAGATTCTATCTTTAGCTTTGGCCCCTTTAAATCCCCCTGCACTCTTCTCGTGGCGCAGAGTGCGGCTGCAAATGCCTTTGGATCGTTGTCCGCCTGGCCCTGCCTGTGTGTAAGTTACCCACAATAAACTTCATTGTTGCATTTTATGGAGTTTCCTGCTTCCTTTTTTTTGGCCTCAAAGTTCCTTCTCAGTTCGGAGGTTATTATTTAATATCCCCACCATCCAACAATTTGTGTTAAAACCCTGTCAGTCACTGCACTTACCCTCCCAAATAACCAAATCCTTTTCTTTCAATAGCTCCCAGTGCAACGTGCCCTAGATAAATGGCCTGGGCAATAAGGTCCTGGAATTCTGGCTCCACCCTACTGAATAGGGCCAAGAGAAAGCCAAGGCCCAGTTAGTGCTAGAGATCGCCACAGTCTTGGAGAATTAGGCGTGGGTTTCTAGTTAAGTCCGTTTAATGCACTAGAGAATGCTAAACCTGCAAAGGCTGTCAGAACTTAGTCTGACCTCTGCACATACAGATGAGAAGTCTTTAGCCCAGAGAGGTCAAGTTACATGCATACAGTGGCACAGCACCTCAAGGGCAGAGCAAGGACCCCAAGACTGTTTCCAGCTCAGTATATCAATAATAAGATTTTTTTTTTGAGAAGCTATGTTAGTAATGAGTACTTTCATCATTGTTACAGCAAGTAACATGATGCTCTGCATCTGAGTTTCTTTTTTTCTTACAGGTGAGAGATTCTATCAAGCTCTGCAGTTTTCTTTGAAAGTTGCTTTTTGTATCACTACAGCATCTGGCATTTAAAAACTCACATTCACACAAATTTAACTCTTCAGACCCTCAAGATCCTCATGATATACTTTTGAGATGGGCAGAATATAAACGATTGTATCTATTTTTAGAGATGAGGAAGCAAAAGCCACTTGCCCAGGGTCTCAGAGCAGCTGGTCAGTGAGAAAGAATCTGGGAGTTTTTGGCCTTCTGATAAACTGAATTCATAAACTTCTAAACTGATACATCTTCATGATATATTTGCATTCATCTGCGGTCCCTAATTCCATTATAAAGTTTTATTTCTCATCTTCCCAGCTGAGCACATTATAAGAAACGTGGCTTAGAGGCTGGGGAGGGATGCACGCAAGTTGGAAAGGGGTCTGTAGGAAGGAAAGCCCTGCTGTGCCGAGTCACTGCCTCCATGGCTTCAATGGATGAGTCATCACATCCACTGGGGAAGGAAGTGTTCAGTTAGAAGGGGAAAGCCCACCCCCTTTTCTACCTTGTGTCTGAGAAAGGAAAGATCCTAATGCTGGCTCCAGTGTAAAGGTAGAGAGTAAATATTCCCTCTTCAAAGCTGTGAATCCAGACTACTTCCCACCCACTTAAGGGGGTTCTCAAGGACTATCATTATAGCCTGTTGGTGTTTTCAAGACACTGTTTAAAATTAAATGTCTGCATGCAGTTGATTTCACAATCGAACCATTAAGAAGTCAAAATGTGAAATGTCACTTGTGAAAATGTAACCCAGGGCATTCTGATTTTTTTTTCCGCAAATGACCTGGCTTTCAGGGAAGGAGCAAAGCTTCAAAGACCTGAGGGAGGCACTGCCACCATCCACCAGGAAAAGAGAGAACTTACTGTTGCGAGTTTCTCAATGTACTCGTCAGGGGCACCCAGAGAGGCGAGGCCGATTTCCTGTAATTGTGGAGAAACAAAGTCACTCGCATGGCTGGGATCTGCCAATCTTCAACCTTTACCCTCGGGTCCAACCTCGTACTTGACCACAGGAAAGGGATGGGTGGCTAGGTGCCTTCAGAAGGGCCCAGATAGACTCTCATTGTTCTGTCAAATCTTCCTTGACCACATTTCATAAAATCACAGATCTCTAGAATGGGGGAAGCCTTTATCCATCACTTGGTCCTTGGTATTCACTTTGCAAAAGAGAAAACGGAGGCACAGAGAAGGGAGATGACCTGCTCAAGGTCACACGGTAGGTGGCATCTAAAGTTTCATGTCCTGATTATTCTTCCATAGTACAAGTGGAACATTCCTGGAGCACTAGATGAGACTTAATCATGTACCCTGAAGACGCCACAGGAGACTTGCAGAGAAGTGCTTGACATCTGTCCAGGTATATACATAGCTGGAGAGTCTGAGATGTCATGGACCACCTGTCATCACAACTCCAAATCCAGGATCCCCTAGTGGTCTCTGTCTCTTTTACAGCATTTGCTCCAGCCTACCTTGTATCAGACATAGCGTATATATACAAATATATATATGTTTGTTTCCTACTATATGCATTTATTCATTCCAAAAATATTTATCGAATGCCTTCTATGTGGCAGGTAGTGTACCAAATGATAAAGATCCTTGAATTTGTAAATAGTGTCTAAGTGGATAGCAAAAGACAGTAATAATGAGCATATACATAGGTATGTTACAAGGTGGTAGGTTCTTTGGGAAATAAAAAACAAAAGGAGGAAGGAACAAGGGGGATCCGGAGTACCAGGAAAGCAGGGGTGGGGTGGGGAGGCTGGGATTTTACATAAGCTTCCAGGGTAAGCATCATTGGGAAGGTGATATCTGAGCAAAGACTTGATGGAAGAGAGGTTGTTGGCATTGCTGATATTTGAGGGAAGAGCATTGTGCAGGCCAAGTGTACAGCCCGTGAAAAAGCTCGTTAAGGAGGGGCAGTATCGGTTGGTTCAAATAACGGGGAAGGACCACTGTGGCTAGAGCAGAGTAAGGGGCAGGGGTGGCAGGTGATAGCAAAGAGGGATCTGCAGCTCAATCACGTAGGAATTTCTTGGCTATTTTAGGGCTTAGGATTCTCCTCTCAACAAAATGGGGAGCCGAGGCAGGGTTTTGAACAGAAAGGTGGCAAGATCTGATTTGTGCCATCAAAGATTCACTCTGACTGCTGTGTGAGAATTGACTGTAGGGGGTCAAGTGTAGAGGCATAAAGACCAGTTAGGAGGCTACTGCAGTCACCAGCATGAGAAGCGATAGGGCTGAGATGAAATTGGCAGCAGTGGATGTGATGGGCAATGGTCAGATTCTACATATTTTGGAGGTAAAACACAGAATTTTATGCAAGATTGATTGTGGGGTATATCTGAGAAGAGTCAATAATGCTTTAGGTTTGAGCAACTGGAAGGATGGAGTTGCCATGAACTAATATAGGGAGAGCTGTGGGTGGAGAAGGTTTGAGTGGGAAAATCAGGAATTCCATTTTGGACAGGATGAATAGAGGTGTCCATCGGACATCCAAGCAGAGATATTGAGTAGATGGTTGGATATGTAAGTCTCAGTTTTGGGATTGAAGTCTGGGCTAGATATATAAATGTGTTCATCATCAGAGTGGAGATGGTACTTAAAGCCATGAGGTTGGATGGTACTTAAAGCAGACAGAGAGAAGGACCAAGGACCGGGCCCACTTGGAAGCAAGAGGCTACATGGTCTTCGTCTCTGTATCCCTCCCTGGCCAAGCCCATTACATGCAAAGAAAATGCTGTCTGATTTAGAGTGAATCAAATTCAGACACTGACTTAGCCTGGCTCCACTCTCCTGCCCCTTCCCCATCTGTGTTCCATCCACCCAGCCCAGCCATGCCGCAGTCCTGAATCGAACAGAAGTCATAGACAAATGCAATGTTGAAAGAGTGCCCTGTTCTCAATAGTCACCATTCTTGGTGAGCCCAGATCTTGCCTAAAACAAGGGGCCCAAAGTGCTTCATCCCCACCCCATCCTGCACTCCAGTGTCCTGCTTTTAGATCAAAAAGGAATATGCTCAGGGAACTCAAAATGACTCCCTGCCTTGGAACTGTCCGGGTCAAAGTTGGAACCGTGAACACTGATGACCCAGTAGCTTCTGTCTGCTGACTCAGGTAATTGTCCTGTCTTCTGTGGGAAGTCCCCAAAATGGAAACGGCTTGGGGAGAACGGCCACTTGGCCTCTGATTGGGCAGAATAACCTCTGGTGATGAGAATTAAAAGTTCCTGTTCCCCGAGGAAAAAACTGATCTTCCTTTGGCCATATTAACAAATCCTGGTTTGAAAGCTATCCCAAGCAATCAATGACATCTCAGCAGCAGGAACCGCACTTCTGAAAGTCAGCTGGTCGGCAAATAGCCTCAGTCCCATGGTGACACTTCCACAGTTAAAGTTCACCTGATTTCTAAACACTCCCACTTCTAAAAGTCCAACAATCTCTGAACTTCACAATCCCCCAAAACCCACATAAAAGCAATCATTGTCTTTGTTTAGAGAGGCAGTGTCTAACAAGTGCAGTTTTCCCTTGGTTAGCAAGCAGTTAATTCTGCTTTCTGTTTGTTAGTTTGTTTCAGCCACTCAGTGGTAGCCTCTTCATTCAAGAGTGCAAATAGTTCTTTCTTTCTGCTGAGGGGAAATGCTTGTGAAATTCACACACACGTGGCCCAGCCTTTGCTCATGGGTCATTCCATTTGATCCTTATTCTTCCTTGTGAGGAAGAAGACTGTCAGGAAGGGCTTTTATTGACCCACATCTCTGTGACCCAGGCAAAGGGTTGCCTGGCAACGTGCCCCCCAGCAGCATCAGTCAACTCTCCCATGATCGCAGCTACCCAGTCATGGTTTAGGGCCGCCTCTCAGTGCCAGGGGAGAATTACTAGGATCCTTTCACTCGTCCAAAAAGCATTTTCGAGACTGCTCACCACTGTACTAGAGGAATCAAAGCCTAGCCTGCTGCTTTGACGATGGTGACGAGGCAACTGGCTCTTTATTCTTTGTCAGCTATGAGTCAGGCTATTGGCATTGGATTCTTGTCAAATGCCATCTTACTTAATTAAAGCATATACAAAACCGACTGCCTGACAGGGTAGAAAGTGGCAAAGGCCCTAAAGAGGACGGGAAAAAAATGCCCGGAGAACTTGGAAGATGGTAAGGTTACTTCTGCATGGGGATCAGGGAGGATTTCACAGATGAAAAGTCTCTTAAACTACACCTGGTAGGACAAGTGAGATTAGCTAAGTCAATAACACACAATTCAGAGGATGACTGAGTCACCAATTCCATGCTGTGGTCCCTGGGATTGGCAATTGGCCAGCTCCATGGGACCACATACCCATCTGTGATGGGATCACAGAACTGTACCTGGTTTCTACCCTTGCAGAGGACATGAAGGCCCCTCCGTGGATTCAATTTATCTTGAGCAGTCCAGCTCTCACCCCTGTAAGTAGAAGGCTAGAGAGATCAGTTCCTCACCTGCGAAAACTGGGCAAAGCTGCGATCGGAAAACAAGGGTACATGTCCCAACAGCTCATGGCAGATGTCACTGAAAAACAGAAAGCACAGAGCTTGGAGAGGAGGAGGGATATAAGCCATGACAGGCTCAGTCTTTCTACGTGAGGAATGGGTGGGAAGAAAGGAAGCAACTCATTCAGTCTTACAAACTCATTCCTAAGAATAAGTGGTGTGTAAAGCTTGGGATCAGTTGAGACAAGGTATAAGAGAAAAGGGAGAAGGGGAAAGAAAAGTAAGGGACAGGGCAGGGCACGGCAGCCAGGGGGTCTTAGGTGTACGCCCAGTGGGATGCAGAACAAAAGAGGCAATATTCCTACGAGCACCTCCCATACACCTGAGCAAGCTGTGGGTCACAAACACTTCCCATCCCAAGTCTTCTTGTCGGTATTGACGTCCCTGGGCAGATACAATATGCTCAGTTAGTTATTCCTCATGGGAACTAAATAATAATAGTAATAATAATAATAATAACAGTCCTCTCTTATTCTGGAGAGGGCAGCCGTTGGTCAGAGAAGAAAACTTAACATTTATTTAACACTTTCGGCACCAGGTTTATTAGGAACAGGTCTTTTCTGATTTATAGTAATGAACTTGGCGGGCTGGGAAAGATCATTTGGGGCATCCTGCTGACTTTTCCTATCAATTGCTTAAGTTCTATCTGACTAAGAAGACGGCTAAAAGCACGGTGGCCAGTCATTCACTACCTCCAGCCAAGACACAATCCAGGCAAAGAGAGACTAGAATCATCTAGGTGCGATTCAGGAATGAGGAGGTGTTGAGACAGCCGGGCCATCACTTGTTCCCGTTCCCCTTGGGCACGTCACAGCTCTGACTTCTACCGTCCCTTTGGAATTTGAATGTGAGCTCTCATTCTCTCATTTAGAGGAGGTCTGAACCTTTGAGTCACAAGATACCTAAATCTCCAATCAGTACAATCTATTCAGACAGAGAAAATCCCCAGAAGAGATGAGTTTCCCTTGTCGTCCTGTCGTCATCCAGGCAACTGGTCCCGTGGACCAGCCCACAGTGCACCTGGAGCAGGGAGAGATGGCACTCGCCGTGGCAGCTGGTAGCGGAAGCACGATACTCACGGTTCAGGTGTGTACATGGGCTTGGACCCATGTCTGATGTACTGAGTGCAGTGGAAGACTCGAAAGGCCAGGCCACCCAAGAAATCCCGAGAGGAAAGCAGGCCAGCCACAGGTCGGAGGCGGAAACCAGTACAAGCTGGGAAGCAAAGGAGAAAGAAAACTGAAAGCCGATCACAGGGAGCCAAAAGGGCCTGAAGACCTTTAGGCAGGGAACCAGTCCACTCAACTGTCCAGGAGCATGGGTGTTGATGCCAAGCAGACTTGGCTTCAAATCTATGTCCCAGGACTTTCTAGCTGGGTGATCTAAGTAGTTTCACTTCTCTGAGCCTCAGTTTTCTCATCTGCAAAATGGGGGTAGATACTTCTTAGGGTTATTCTGAGAATCAGAAGAGCTAATAAGTATAAAATACTTAGAGCCTAGCACATTGGAAACATCCAATAAATTTAGCTTTCATTATTGTTTGTTAGGGTGGAATGCTTATTCCCTACTTCTCATGTTTCCAGAGTGGGGAGGGAATTTTCACTCTACTTCCCAAGACGGAAGAGTATGAAAGGAGCACTTCTAGCTTTTCTGTATGTGCTTCACACAGGACACCCCATGAGGAACAGTGACTTCTCTGATTGAAGGATTTGAGAAGAGGAAATGAATATTCTCCATTTAACCCTCTCTGCCCTTTCTCTCTTCACTGCCCACACAGGAGCTCATTCTGGTCTGCTCTTGGCCAGGCAATGGACTACACAACTGCACCAATGAATTGGCAAGTAAGTTTACCTAATCCAGGGGTGAAATATTAGGAAATCCATTTTGGCTGCACATCTATACCACATTCTCTAAGTAGCTTCTATCAGTACTACAGCTGACATTTTGATCACCCGTCTCTCTGGTGCCTATATCTGTCTCTCAGTTTGTTCCAAACCTGGAAGGAGAATAGTAATGGCAGTGATCATGGTAATAATAGCTAACACTATATAATACCTACCACATGTCAGACACAGTTCTAAGCACTTTATATATACTAATTAATCCTCATCCTAACTCTAGGAGGTAGATGCTCTTATTATCTCCACTTTATAGATGGGGAAGCTGAGGCATACAGAGGTTAAGGCTCCTGCCCAAGGTCATAGCTACCAGCAGTCTGGCTTCAGAGTCTGTTTCCTTAATTGCTACTCTATACCTCCCCAACTGCTAGTATTACTGTTGTATTCTTCTTGTTATTGGCCATAGCAACGTGGGTAATTAGTCAAAGAATGTCTTTAAGACCCCTTTGTCCCTCCACTTATGTGCCTTAGACCCTCAGGCTGAAGTTCATTCTGCTTGGGCCCCCGCTCCTCTCTTTATCTGAGAAGTAAAGACTCTAAACGGAAGGGATTCAAAAGGTCATCTAGCCGCCCACTCTCCCAATCTATCCTAGCTACCCCTTCCCTCCCTGCCACGTAGCTTCCCTGGCTTTTTGCCCCAGAGCTGGCTATAGCATCTCTGCATAGTTCAGAGGCAAGGAAAACTCTTTCTATAACCCTGTGGTCTGTATCCCCACTTTCCCTCATTTTACCCGGCACATAATAGGCGTTTAATATGTTGGGTCTGTTTATTTTGATTTTGCTGAGTCAACACCACCTGGCAGAAAGGAAAACACTTATCTCTCCTGGAAAAGATGGGCAGGTCAATTTACCCACTGAGTTACTCAGATTCCAATGAAGCCCAAATTCAATGAGCACCTACTGTAACACTAGGTAACGCTATGCTTTCACACTCAATATCTTATTTCATTCTCACAACTTCCCTAGGAGAAAGGCTAAAAGGCTGACAGTCTCCATTTGACAGAAGACTAAACTGAGGTAGTTTCTCCCAACTAGAGAGGATCAAAGCAAGATTCCAGATACCAGATGCATAGGCTTAGAGCTCAGGTATCTGTGCACAAATCTCATTTTCTTACACAAACGCACGCTGCAGCCAGCTCGTACCGTAGCAGGAGCTGCAGGAAGAACCTTGACGAGGCACCTTGGGCTTTGAGTATTAAAAAAATCCTTTCAGGAATATGGATATGGCAAAATCCACACCTTTTCTTGGATGACAGTGGACTGACAGTGGGGGCTGGAGGGGAGGCAGAGGCCAGCAGTGAAATCCCAGTTTTCTGGGGAGAATCAACCTGCCTGCATCAGCACACTCAATTTACTTTTCTTCCCCTCCCCATCCTCCCCACACCAACCTTTTGACCCTGATGTGGACTTACTCTGCAGAAATTGAGAAACCTCTTCGAGCTGGGGAATGTTATCTTCGCGGAAGCCACAGTACTTTTCCAGAAGTGGGAAAATGTGGTTGTGCTCGTAGCAAGCATGGGTTTTGTACAAGGACTTCAGGGTTCTGAACACTATCCCCCATGTTTTCTTTTCTTCCTCCGTGTATTCCACTCGAGGGATGGGTTGCCCACTAGGATACAGACGTGAAATATTTGTCTGCAGCAGGGCAGGTGCAAGAGTAGAGGATGAAGGAGCCTTAGCAGAGGGAGACGGGTTCAGAGTGGGTGAGCTGTCGCCCCCGACGACAGCGGATTTCATATTTCATAAGTTATTTGAAAGAGGAAAATTCCATTTCTTGATATAGCAAACATTCATGTGACTTGGTTAAGCAAGGATACAAGCTCTCACCTCGTCCACTGCACCAAGGATTTCCTCTCACTTTGGGAAACCACTTGGCTTTTCTGCCCTCCTATCTCCTATTCTTTACCCAGTGTGGAAATTCACTTACCTTCAGGAGCCTGTAATAGAAATGTGTGAAGTAGCAGGTACAGATAATAGGAGGGTGAAGGCTGAGTCAAGTGAAGAATACATCCTCTTTCTAAACAAAGGCATCCAAGTTCAAGCAAACTAAAGCAATTCTACCTGTTGGCTAAAGTGGATTTAAGATGTGTACCATGAGTTTGAGATCCCTTGTTTCATGGGCATGTACTTGCTGGATTTGATATTTCTGCCCCTAGGAAGTTATAAAGGTACTTAAATGCATGCTAGGTACAAGATCTGCTTACCTAGCATCTTCCGCTGTGACATAACAAAAGTACGGGGAGCTTATTAAAGTATGTATGTTGGACCTGTCCCTCAGATCCGGAACCTGTAGGGCATCTGGATTCCAATAAGCTCCCAGGTGACACACTATAATTTGAGAGTCATTAGTTCGATCGGTCCTTTTGAAAACCATCTAAGAGTGAGCTGTGTTCTGAACAGTGAAAACAAATAAAAACCAAACAAAGCCTGACTTCAAAGACCCGTGACTGTTCTCTGGGCTACAGGCCTGTTTCCTAACAGGGTACACGGTGTCTGGGACAAGGCGAGACTGTTTACCTTAGATTTATGGATCGGATCGTCTTCAGGCTCCAGACTAGGTCCCTCCCGCCCTTTCAGAGTTGTCGCTCTTCCAAGGACATTAAAGCAAAGTCATTGTTATGTTCCACGGAAAGATGGGCAGGGATTAGGGAAAAAAGACCGACTGTTGCTTAAGAATTGAAAGCAAGACAAGCCCAGAGGGTTCTATAATGGTGTAGGGACTGTGAAAAGAACATCAGGAAAGCCCCTGCCTATGGATGCACCGTTGTTTCAGGGCTAAGTGCTGATGCAGGGAAAGAACAGGCTTTGGAAACTGACAGAGATGGGTTCATTGCTTCGCTCCGCTCCGCCATTGCCTAGCTGAATGACCTCAGGCAATTTAGTAAACCTCTCTGAGCCTAGTCTGCACAGCCGTTAGGTGGGCTAATACCAGCTAACTCTTTGGAGGGTATGGAGGAGAGTTAACTGAAATGCTATATATACAATAAAGATGTTAAAAAATTAAAAAAAATTTTTTTTAATTAAAAAAAAATGCTATGTATAAAGTACGTAACACTGGTGCTGACAATAATACCATTGGATCGTTGGTAATTATCATAATAATGGATTCTCATTTAGAAAAAAAGGTATCTGCTATTTCTGCAACAAATTTTCAAGAGTTAGTAACATCCTAGGCACCGAGCTGTCCCCCTGGTTGACATTTACCGTGCCAGGGGTTCAATATCCATTCCCATTCTTCCAGTAAAGCACCCTTCTCCCATCTCAGTCTGCAGGTTCAGGTAAGAGGAGACTCCACCGCTCCTACCTTCAGAGGTGGGCATGTGACCAGGCCCGGTCAATTAGGGTGTCAAATTTCCCTGGCCACAGTGACTGGCTGAGAGATGGGCCCATGTCCTGATGAGAGCCAATGAGACTCAATGAGAGAACTTTTGTTGATTCTGTTGAAAAGAGACAGAATCTCTGGTTGGGCTGTGGTGTCAGCCTGGTGGTGCTGGGGTCCACCTCCAAGAGACATGAGGCCAGTGCCTCTGAGCAAGGCCACTATAGAGGACACCAGAGTCAAGGGGAGGGAGAGAGAATGAGACACTGAGTCCCAGACCCATCTGTGCCTCCACTACTTTCCTTAAACTTTTCACTTATGGGAGCCAAGAAAAGCCTCCTTTTTGTTTGAGTTGACTTGCAGCTGAAAGATATAAATCCCTAAGTCCATTTACTGTATTCTTATGTAAAATTTGAAAGCCTAACCCCCACCCCAGTAACATAATCCAAACCTGCTGCAGCTGCCTTCTAGGTGGTTCTAGACACAATTCCCAGCTCCATCTCTGACTTACCGCTTTGAATCTTTACAATCATATGGTCTCTTAGGTTCATGCATTCCTTTATTCATTCAACAAATATTTATTGAACACTCATGATGCTCTGGGAATACAGCAGTGAACAAAACAGTCAAAAATCCCTACCACTTACAATGGAATGTTACTCAGCATTAAAAATAAGGAAATCCTGCCGTATGCAAACACATGGATGAACTTTGAGGATATTATACTAAGTGAAATAAGCCAGTCACTAAAGGACAGATACTGCGTGATTCCACTTACACGAGGTACATAAAAGAGTCAAACACACAGAAGCAGAGAGTTGAATGGAGGTTGCCAGAGGCTGTGGGGAGGGAAAAACAGAAGGTTGTGGTTCAATGGGTATTAAATTTCAGTTATGTAAGACGATTAATTTCTAGAGATTTGCTGTACAATATTGTCTATAGTTAATATTATTGTATTGTAAGCTTAAATTTTTGTTAAGAAACTAGATCTCATGTTAAATATTTTTACCACAACAAAAAAGAAACATCCCTGCCCTGTGGAGCCCACATTTCTAGTGGGGGGGGAGACAGAAAATCCACACAATTCTGTTAGATGGTGAAAAGTGTAAGGGAGAAAAAGAAGAGCAAAGGTCCCTATGGGGAGTGTTAGGGAGGGGTTTCAGTCTTACCTGGGACATTGGAGAAGACCTGGCTGAGAAGGTGTCATTTGAATAAAGACCCAAGGAGGTGAGGGTTCACTCTGGAGCCCTCCTTTCACCTGCACTTGCCTGTTTGAGGTTCTGACTCAGCCTTCCTGCAGATTCAGCCTGACAGCACCCATCTTTACAGTCTGGGGCAGTGACAGCTCTGTGCTCTTTACATGCCTCCTGGGGCAGCTCATGCCAACCTAGACGTGAGTGGCCCAGGGGCCCCTGCTTTCCTGGGAAGAGGCAGGAGAATCTGAGCTGTAACTCTGCAGCTTCCCAGCTGTGTCAGACCTTGGGCAAGTTATTGCCACTCTCATATCTATATCTATATCTATATCTATATCTATATCTATATCTATATCTGTATCTGTATCTATATTTTTTTTTCAAAATAAGGATAATCAAACCTACCTAGTAACATTGTAGTGATAATCAAGTAAGCAATGTGTGAAATGCTGCCTGGATATAGTAAATACTTCAGAATTTAGTTTTATACACACACACACACACACACACACACACACACACACCCCAGCTTCCATGGTCTACTTAGGAATTGAACTCAGCACCTTTTTTCCATCTTCTCCTTCTACCAAGAGACCTGAGGTCTACAAGATCCTCAGTCTTTGAATACATCGTCAATTATTTTTATAAAACCATGATCTCATTAAGTAAAATAAACTAAGATATTTTGGGAAGAGTATCAATTTGGCTTGAAATAAAAGGATTTCTAGTTCAGCCAGTTAGGATCCCTCTTCCAAAAAAAGAAAAAAAAAAACAATGTTTTAAGGAGAAGACATTGCTTTTGAATTATTCCACCAACCAAAGATGGCATTCATGGTACTCCAGCACCTGGCATAGCCTTCCTCACTCAGTCTTATTTTACACCAAGTCCCCCCAAATGGAATTATTACCAGGACAAATAATTTGGTGCCCCCAAAACACAACAGTAATCAGTGCCTCTTCAAAGTGATGTTTTAAGACTTTTGTTAAATATTCTTCTGGAGGAGAGTCAAAGCATCACATGGATGGGCCTAGAAGTGGGTGGCAAACAGCAGCAGGGTTTAGCTGCTTCCTTACTGTCTCCAGTAATTCAGCTCTGGCCCCAAATATATACTGATACATCTACTAATAAAACAAAAGCCCTGTTTCTAACCAGACCGGCCCTCTCATTCACTACCCTCATTTTCTTCAGCTGATAAACTCCTACTCAGTCTTCAATTCTCAGTCTAAATATCACTTCCTCTAACCAATTCCCCTGGTCTACATTAAAGTTCCTAATTACGTGGCCTCATGACACGTGTTTTGGCTTTAGTCATACCTATTGCATTTATTGTTCTTTTTGTTATTGTCTGTCTTTCTCAATGATCCCCCAGAAGACACAGAGTCTGTTGGTCTTGCTCTTGGCATGGGTCCTGGAACACAGTAAACACATTGTATCAACTGATTCTGTGATTCTAGGACTCAAGGGGCAGGAGTTTGAGCCCCATGTGGGAGGATGACGGGGAAGGCGCTAGAGACCAGAATGCAGGGCTGTTGGCATGAAGGGTGGCAGAGCCCAAGGAAGAGGGTCAAAGCTGAGTCCTGAAAGGCATGACAATTTCTGGGGTGGGAGGAGGAGGCCAGAGGAGACTGAGAAGAAGCCTCAAAGAGGAAGGAGGGAGACCAGCAGAGAGCAGAGTAGAGCTGATTCTCCTTATTGGCAGCAGTTCTGTTCCATAAAGTCACCATGAACTCTGAGTGAGTACCGAACCATAGCTCCTGCGGGAAATGCAGGACACAACTGATAATCCCTTCCTTGTCTTGTGTGTGTTTCTGCTTAAAGACACCTTGGTTAATGTATATGTTGATAGATTCACACTGAACTCACAGCCAACAGCACTACAACAACTCAGGCCTGAAGAAAGCGTATCTAACACATTCTCCTCATTAAGCACGTCAGAGTCGTCCTGTACTTAGGAACACTAGCCAGCACTTCAGCACTACGCTGGAGGCCCATTTTAAACAGCAAAATTACTGACAAAAAGAACAAAAATTCAACAAATGTGGCTCTAAAGAGACCTCAAAAAAGAACACTTGTTTACAATAGAAGAGCTGAAACAAGAGGCAATGTTGCCTTATTTGACCTCAGCTGGGAACTTGTGCATCAGGGAACTCACATTTTTCCCTGCTCTGCACATGTCTGGGAATGAGTGTGAAAGTGCCCCGAGTTTGGGGGTCTCAAATAAATTTAAGCGAGTAATCTTGAAAGAATGAGAATCAGTTGTACCAGATACAGAGATAAAAGACAATTGCAAAGAAGGAAGGGGTAGTAAATAGCATCAAAAGTTCAAAAGAGATGAGCTGAGATGAGGCTGGAAATAGGCTTTGAATTGGAGGACAAGTTCAGTCCCTAATGAGATATATGACCTTGAGTACATCACTTAACCACTTGGGATTCATCTATACAAGGTGGAAAATTGACTGGAAGATCTCTGGTATTCTTCTGAGTACCAGCCATCTATGAATAGTTTTCAAAAACCAGGTTAACTTATCTGATGACCACCCAGAATCATGAGGCATTCAACCAATTCCATACTTCTTCATCGGGTGTAACATTTTTATGGAAAGGAGGTGGATTTGAGTTTTTCCCTTCAAATCCCAACAGCCAAGAAGGAGTGAATGTATCTCATAAGCAGCTCCTGGATTATGTGGAGAAGTGTGGTCTCCTGACTCAGAGATCCCCAGACACTCAGGGAAGTGGTTGAGAACAACTTTGCAGTTAAACAAGCCTGCGTTCAAAACCAGACTATGCCACCTACTAGTTCTATAACTTTGGCAAGTTACTTAATCTTTTTTAAGCTTTAGTTTTTCTGCCTGAAAAATGGGGAGTTATTATTAAAACTAAATGAAATAATGTAAACTAAGCATTTAGCAAAGCCCCAGACATAGCAAGGAGATGATAAATATGACCTATTATTACTGACTATCTCAAGAAGGACTCTTGTCTGTACCTGATTTGATGGTGTCTTCCTGTCCATGCTGAGGCCACGGTGGGGACAGGGGAGAGAGGTCACCATGTTCTGTGATTCCTGCTTGCCACAAGCCAAGGCCCAGCTGGGTCTAGATGTGACCAAGGTCTGCACTATTCTGGATCTTTCTACTACCAGGACTCATTCAGAGAAAGGAAATTTCTCATTTTCTCTGGAAGTCTTTCCCTTTGGAAGGTAGGCTTTTATTCAGTATACAGAGCCCTAGCATCTCCTTTATCTCCCTCATGTTCTAGCAAAGCTGTTAAAATACCATTACCTCAGTGTTCTGAACAACCTGTTCCTTTCTTCTTGGGCATGTCTTTTCTCACACTCTTAACTCAGGAATGGAGCTCAGGTCCCAAAACACTGAGTTTCTCATGGGAGCATTTCTGTAGTTTCCGAGGACTCAAAATAGCAAAGTGGTTCTCTTCCCAAATAACATATTTGATATTTGCATTTTCCTTTGACTGAAATCTGGTAGAGGAGGAGCACAGAACCCCAGATAGAAAAAAATAAACTCATCCTAAAATTGCCCTTCACATCTGGGTCAGATCAGATAAAAGTAGAACCCTGAGGCTTGGCTCTCCTGAAACCTCCAATGATTCACTATTTCAGTAAAGCAGCCAACTCCTTCTTGAATGTAAATGATTCTCTTTTGCCAGCTTCTGGTTCAATGTGGAGAATACCAGAGGCTGTTTTATTCAGGACTGAGGCCTTTTATAATTACTTCAGACATCCCTGAGTAATTACACAACAAAGCCTGGGAGAGAGCTGGGCCCTGGCACAGAGGGTAATTTTGTTTTGTCTTGCGGTCAATTTTTTTAAATGTGTGTTATTCAAGGGAGGGTTTAAACATACATACACACACACACACACACACACACACACACACACACACACAGGGGAGGATTCGCTACACCGATAGTTTCCCTTTGGGCGAGGGAGAGGCAGGCTAGGAGTTGTTCTTCTCACGCTCACGCCCCCCACCCACTGCTCCACCTCCCACCATGAAGAGCAGACTTACTGTCGATAGTTGTAGGCAATGTCAGCAAATTGCTTCCGTCTTGCTCGGTACACAGGATCTTTAAAGCCCTAGGAAGAAAGGAGATACTTGATTTCTCCAGGCTTTCGTGGGAGAGACCTGGCATATCTACACAAGTTTTGAATGGGGGTCCTTGAGCTCTGACAGTGCATCTCTCCTTCCCCTGATTATACTCTGAAAATAAAGTCTCAGTTAAACTGAGGGTAAGCTCTCCCACTAAATATCGTGAGTGACGCATTACTAGCAATGCTTTCAACTCAGTGTGAGCCTCTGCCTTGGGATTCCAAAGTGCAAACAGTGTCCAGGTTTTAAAGATAGCTCATCTACAGCATTCTAACTTGTAAACTTGCTAAACTCAGCAGAGTTATTAGGATGAATGTCTGTGAAGAAGATATACAATAGCCGTTAAATTCCTGACCAATGGTATGTGTCTAGCACTGCCTCCTAACTTCTTGAGAGACAAACAGGTACATGCTTACTGCTATTGCAATTTAGAAAAAAATGCCATTTATTGAGTGTCTATTATGTGCTAGTCTATGCCTGCTACAAACTTGTTTTATTTATAACTCTCACAACAAATGTGTAAGGTAGACCAGTATGATTATCCCTTTCTTTCCAGAATAAACACTGGCTCAGAGAAGTGCAGTCTGGCGAAGTTGAAGCCAGGATTTGAATCACCCAGTTCTTGCTCTTTTCACTTCACTTCAGTAAATGTCAACCTTTACAACTTGGCAGGGGCTCAACTCACTGAGATTCTGCCTCAGTACATAGAAAGGATGATAATAATTTCTCCTCTGAGGCTGACCTGCAGGCAGCCTTTCCTCAGCAATTTGCAAGCAGCACACTTCTGAGTGAAAAGAGGCCAAGTGTGTCTTTCAGTGTTGTGGGTGTGGGGGGAGGTCACATCCCTGAGATGGACATGATCCCAATTGGTTCAAAGGACATTTTCCTTATATTTTCTTCTTGGAGTTTTATTGTTTCAGGTCTTACATTTAAGTCTTTAATGCATTTCAAATTCATTTTTGTGAGTGGTGTAAGATAGGGGTCTAATTTCATTCTTTTGCATGTTAATATCCAGTTTTCCCAACATCATTTACTGAAGAGACTATTCTTTTCCCCATTGAGTATTCCTGGCTCCCTTGTCAAATATTAGTTGACTGTATGTGCATGAGTTCTTATCTAGGCTCTTGATCCTGTTCCATTAGTCTGTCTGCTTTTATGCCAGTACCATGCTGTTTTGATTACTATAGCTTTGTAATATAGTTTGAAATCAGGACATGTGATTCCTCCAGCTTTGTTCTTCTTTCTCTAGATTGCTCCTTGACATTGGTCTAGGGAATGAATTTTTGGATATGACACCAAAAGCACAAGCAACAAAAGCAAAAGTAAATAAGTGGGACTACATCAAACAAAAAAGCTTCTGCACAACAAAAGAAACAACTAACAAAATGAAAAAGCAACCTATAAAATGGGAGAAAATATTTGCAAACCATACATCAGATAAGGAGTTAATATCCAAAGTATATAAGGAACTCATACAACTCAATAGAAAAAAAATCAAATAATCTGATTTAGAAATAGGCAGAGGAGACATACAAATGGCCAACAGGTACATGAAAAGATGCTCAACATCACTAATTATCAGTAAAATGCAAATCAAAATCACAATGAGCTATCATCTCATACTTGTTAGAATACCTATTATCGAAAAGACGAGAGATAAGTGTTGGCAAGAATGTGGAGAAAAGGAAACCTTTGTGCACTATTGGTGGGTATGTAAACTGGTACAGCTACTTTGGAAAACAATATGAAGGTTCCTCAAAAAATTAAAAATAGAACTACCATATGATCCGGCAATATCACTTCTAGGTATATATCCAAAGGAAATAAAATCACTTCCTTGGAGAGATATCTGCACCTCCATGTTCATTGCAGCTTCATTCAAATAGTCAAGACATAATAAACAACCTAAGTGTTCACTGACAGATAAATGGATAAAGAAAATGTGGTATATACAAACAATGGGATATTATTCATCCATAAAAAAGAAGGGAAACCTTCTGACAACACAGATGGAACTTGAGGACATTTTACTAAGTGAAATAAGTCAGACAGAGAAAGACAAATACTGTATGATCTCACTTATATGTGGAATCCAAAAAAGCCAAATTCATAGACAGAGAGTAGATTGGTGGTTGCCAGAGGATGGAGAGTGGGATAAACAGGGAGATGTTGGTTAAGGGGTCAAACCTCCAGTTATGACAAATAAGTGCTGGATCTAATGTACAGCACGACAATTATAGTTAACAATAGTGTTTTATATACTTGAAAATTGCTAAGAGAGTAAATCTTAAATGTTTTCACCACAGGAAAAAAATGGTAATTATGAGAAGTGATAGAGTTGTTAACTGACCTTATTATGGTAATCATTTCACAATATATACATGTATTAAATCAGCATCAAGCTTACACTATGTTGTGTCAATTATATTTCAATAAAGCTAGAAAAAAGGTCATTTTCCCCCCGAAGTTGATTGTCATCTGAGTTTTTGTAAGACAAGACACTGGTGTCACCACTGTAGAACTTTGCTTTGTTCCCTCCAAGCATTTACCAATAAACCATGCTGTCCATCACTTTAGCTTGAAATTTCTCTGTCCCGCCATCCCTCCAAACCAAGACATTAGTGAATCAAAAACAAAGGCTAATGTCGCGGAGAGTAATATGTAAAGACTTTTGATAAAGGATAAGTACTCCCTGACTTTCAGATATTGTTTTTTGTTTTGTTTGATTGGTTGGTTGGTTATTTATTTATTTTTTTTAATCCAGCTCTACCAGTAATTCCAAAAAACCAGGGGGTCATGTATATAATGTAGTTTCACCTGAGAATCCATGGCATAGAGTCTGGCATACAGAAAGAACTACAAACACTTGCTGAAAGAGGAAAGGAAAAAAATCATAAGGGGGAGGGAGGGATAAACAAAGGAAAGGAGGGAGGGAAGAAAGGAGTTCCCTATTTTGTTTCCCAGGATATATTTGGAGAAACAGAGATATCTAAATGTTTTACACTGGAAAAGTAAAGTAAAATTACCACACTGTTTAGGTTTTTGTTCTAAAACTAAATCCCAGATAAATTAAGTGATTATTCAATTTAGAAAAGATTCCAGAACATGGTCATTACAAAGTATAACTATAGTGTTTTCTCTTAAGCACTGAATGGTTTTAAATAAACAGGAAAGCTTAGGAATCTGAAAACTTAAAACTATGCTGGGCCCAGTTGTACTGGGTGAAGGTAAGTTGCTGTGGGATGATATAGTAAGAAGATTGGACACTATCATTTGATTTCCAAGCAGCTCTAACACACCCTTTTAGGAACCTGTCTACTGGGCTAAATGAAGAACACATCTCCATACTTAGGACTCAAAATATAACGTTAATGTTTGTCAATCATTAATGCTTGACCTTTACAGTCATCCTCGCCTACAAGTCTTATTTAACAGTCATGGCCTTCTCTAGCCCCTAAGTACAAAGCATAGACTTTTGCGCTTGTGAGGTGCCTTGGAGAATATCTATATTTGCATTCTGATCTAGATATGAAGAAAGTGAAGCCCGTAGAGCCAATTGCCCAGGGGCCCTAAACTGCAGAACCTGTACCTCCCTCCACTTGGGTTTTCTGGTCCTAGCCAGGCGGTAAGTTGAGGTTTGAGGGTTGAGACAGGTAACCAGGGAGACAAGCGAAGAATTCCCTTAACCAGTGGATTTCCACTTCATTGTACTGTCTCCAGAATGGGATGCCCATGACAATTTCTCTTCCCATTTATCTTTAATCTTCAATGTACTTTGTCTAGGCAGTTTAAAGACTTTTCCATCAGTGAAAAAAAAAAAGCTTAATATAAAATTATATATCCAGTAGGTATCAACTATGTCAGAGGGATTATATAAATAGTATAAAAATGGAATGATGGAATAAATACAACCAAATCCAACAAAAGGTATGAAAACGGGAACTGTTTTGTTCTTCTTTAGGCTTTTGAATTTTTCTACTGTGAGTGTGGATTTCTTTTTCCTTTTTACAGTTTGACTTTATTTTATTGTTTCACTTTTATTTATTTATTTGAAGTATAATTGATTTGTAATATCATGTTAGTTTCAGGTATACAGCACAGTGATTGTTATACATACATATACATATATATATTTTTCAGTCTTTTCCCTTATAGGTTATTACAAAATATTGATTATAGTTCCCTGTGCTATACAATAGGTCCTTGTCGGTTATCTAGTCTATATATAGTAGTGTGTAGATGTTAATCCCAACCTCCTAATTTATCCCTACTCCTTTTAGAATTAGAAAAAAAGTAAAATAATATTAAAAACCCATCTCAAATTATTATGGGAGGTGACAGCAGATTCATACATTGAGCTACATCAACACATCCAAATATAATACAAGGATTTTCTATATGGGAAGGTTTCTAACCATGGTCCTTTGCCAGCTCAAGTTTCTAAGAAGTTCATTATCAGCCTGAGAAAGGACCCTGCCAACTAGGCGGCACAGACTTTTGCTCTCTCAGTTACCAGCAAAAGTCTGGAGTCCATCTCTCAGGGACTTGGTCGTACATCCTCTGGGCTGCCAGGTGACCACAGGGCTCCGCAGACATGTGGAATACACTCTGAATTAAGCTACAGTTGGTGATGACTAATCATCCTGTCTCAAATTAGACTAATAGCAGCAATTTCAGTAGCACTGCATGTAATTTATTTATAATCACCCTGTCTCAATTAAGCTAATAGCAGCAATTTTGGTTGCACTGCATGTAACCAAGTATGTTTTGACAGGAAAATATATTGTTGGTGAAGGAGTGGTGAGGGGGAGGGGGAAGAGAGGAGGAGTGGATGGGAGAAAGGGGAGAGAATTCTACAGGGTGCGAAGTTGTAACATCACCTGCGGTCCACATGTGATCACTTTCCTTAATCTCAGCATTTTTGTTACTTGTGGTGTTGAAGTCTGTGATTTTGCTTCAGCGGGGATTTTGGGGAGACGGTAACCATATGGAAAAGTCTTCTGAGTGAGTACTCTTCTAGACTGAGATCCTTATCATTTCTTGATATCATGGCGGAGATTAAACCTCAGAAATGCCATCTTTAGACTACTGAAGTTGAACACGCTGGGCTGGATTACTCACTCATTCAATCCCTAGGAGCACGGCCTGACGTTGGTTAGTTTACCTCTCAGAGCCCTAGTTTCTTCATCAGTAAAATGAAACTAGTAATGGTAGTTACCTCACAGTGTCGGGTGGATTAGATTAGGTAATGTAAACAGGGTATCAAGTAAAATTCCTAGTACAAAGGAGACAGTGAAAAAATGATGCATTTGTGCAAAATGGTGGGAAATCCAAAAGCTGAGAAGTCTGGCTCAGAATATGAAAAGGATGTACTCTGGAATGTTTCACTCAGTCCCGTCACCCATCCCTGGGCTTTTAAAAGAGCATCTGCCGAATTCTTACCTTGCTATTTATATTTCATCTAGGGCAATAGTGAGAGGTTTTCTGCATTCTATCAGTCCCACACCAACTGGAGGAAGGATGGTACACAGGAGATAAGAAGCTCAAAGTCGTATTTTTTAAGTACCTGCCATCGCCATGCTGTAGACACTCACCAAAGACTCGCAAGTCAATAGACAAGGACAGTGCTGACCACAGCCCCTCCTCTTGCCCACTCTGCATTGCTGGCCATGGTCACCACCCATAAGGCCAAGAAGACTGTTCTGGAAAAGATTCGGATACCTGATTTCCCAAGTCAGTAATCTGGGAATTGTTTTACCTCTCTCCTCTTTACATTTGATAATTTTTGTCCATTTTTCCTTCCAAATATCTTGAGTTTATCCTTTTTACTTTAATCTCACTGCTACACTTTGATTCAGGCCCCCATCATTTCTCTCCCGGACCACTACAGCTACTCTCCAAGTGGCCTTTCTTTGTCTGTTCCTCATAACCCCCTCCCTCACTTCAGCCCAAGGAGGCTTACAACATACAAACCTGGCAGGGTCTCTCCCCTCTCTACAAACTTTCAATGGCTTCTTACCACTTTTAGGATAAAGTCCAAAATCCTTAACATTGTCCACAAGGTTGTACGTGATCTGGCCCTGCCTATGTTTCCAACTACAATTGCCTGTATACTATGTCTCCAAATTTATCCAAATCAGTCTTACTTGAATTCTTTGAACACACTATGCTTTTTCCCATGTTAAGGCCTTCACACATGCTGTTCCCTCTGACTGGAACACTCTTCCACCCTCTCTCAGACCAACAAGCTACTACTTGGTCTTTCCAACTTGGTTTCAGCTTTTAGGAACCTACCTTGATTTTCCTGAAGTTTATTGGTTTCCCTCTACAATAGGTTCCCTCGGCAAACTGAGTGTTTCTCCTTTCAATCATTATATTTGTTAATAATTACTAAACTCAGGAATCTGTTTATCTTACTTATCACTGGATTTTCAGGGCAAAGCGTACTTAGCATACTCCTGAGTAGGAGCTGTTAAGAAAAATTATGCAAAACTTAGGCAAAAAAAATTACTGTGTGCCTTTCCAAAGTCCTGTTAGATCACTGTCTAACAAGCTCACTGCATGCTCTAGGGGCAGGTACATTTGTTTGATGTGCAATTGATTACTTAGTAAGGCCCAAACTCTTCAAAGTTAGATGTTGACTTATAGAAGATTGGTAATTTGCAAAACATTTATTTTATGATCAAGTTGCAGATGACTTTTGTCCAACAGAAAACACCCATGGTGATGGCTTATTGTTTTACAGGGCGTTAATCATGTGTATTCACCTTTTCAGTCTCATTCCGGCGTCTTACTTTTCAATGACCATATATATGCTTTGGTCTCTTGTATCTTCCTTTGCACCATCTTTGTCATCTTGTTGTTTCCCTTACTAACCGAGTCAATGGATTTTTGACAGATGTTCACTATCTACCTGTATCTCTTTAAAAATTATGCTTTGACAGAGCAGCTTAGTAGAAGTGCAAGAAGTCTTTGATGAGGGACTTCCCCGCTGGTCCAGTGGTTAAGACTCCATGCTCCCAATGCAGGGGGCCTGGGTTCTATCCCTGGTCAGGGAACTAGATCCCTCATGCATGCCTCAACTAAGAGCCCTTGTGCCACAGCTAAGACTCAGCGCAGCCAAATAAATAAATTTTTTTTTTTTTTTAAAAGGAAGTCTTTGATGACTCAACTAGCTGACAAATCCTTAGAACAGACTTTGACAGGGCCCTCGGGTGGAGAAGGATGGATGGGCAAAGGAAGAGGGAAGGAGAGAAGTACTGGAAAGACTTCCCTGCTCTTGGGGATGAGCGAGGCTCTTTTTGGAGAGCAGGGAAACTCAGTATCCACACCGTGAAAGACTGAAAAGCAGTTTGAGAGATTTAGATCAAGAAGTAGAAAGAGACACAGAAAAGCAGTTGTATTAACTAATATTTTCTCCACCAGAAAGCCTCCCCTTGTGCAGATCTTCAGCTCAGACACAGGTGCAGGTGCCAGGGAAACTGGAGGAGGGAGCTCTGGGGTCAGGGTCTGTGTGGCAGAGGCTCCTCGTGCCCCCCAAGATCTGAGCCCTCTTACTTTCAGAGAACGTTGCTAAACCACTGTTCCCAGCCTCCTTTGCAGGAAGTAGCAGCCCTGTGACTGAGCTGCAGTCGGTGGAATTCGAGTGAAGGTATGTGAGTCACCTGGAATCCTGGATCATAAAAACCTCCCAGGCGTAATTTTCACTCTTTCTTCTCCCATGCCTGGGAGAATGGAGACAGCTTCCAGGACCCGGATGAGGGTGCTGCCATTAGATGGAAGGAGACTTGGTCTCTGCAAGACTGCATGAAGCAATTTCCCTATTGACCAACACTGGAAATGAACTTTTATTGGGTTAATCCATAGAGATTTGGGGGTTGTTTGATAAGCAGTCGGCCCTACTGACCTTGTTACTAGAGGGCTCACCTCAGATCTCCCTCTTTCCCAAAGTCCTCCCAAACCATCCCAGTCCCAAAACTGGACTGAACCTTAGAACTGACAGCGTATGCTATCTGACTCATTAAACCTGGTGTTTAACCATGTACTTTGTGTGTTATGATTTAACCAAACATTACCCAAGCTGTGTTTCATGGAACACTTACCATTTAAGATAATATTGCATGGTATTCCATGAAAAAGGGGTTCCATGGGTAAATAAATTTAAGGGGCATTAGGTTGAATGGATTTCACTTCTACAGGATTTTCCAAAGCCTCTAATGAGATAATGGGACTTGTATATGCTTCAAATGAGGTTCTAGAATACAGCCTTCCTCCCTTTGATCATGAATTTCTTTTCAAAGACTACAATGTGAGAATCGTGCTCATGACTCATGACCCTTGTGGAAGTCCTACGAGGTAGTGAATTTATTTTGATCGATACTCTGTGTTCAAAGTATAAAACATGGTGCCCACAGTCGTGCAGCATCAGTGTGAAAAGCTTGGCCTGGGGAAGGAAGTAGGGGGAAGGCTTTACGGAAACCTAGACATATGAGTTGGGTCTTAAAAGATGAAGAGAGGTTTGCCAGCAGGGAGAGAAGTGAGAGGATAAGGAAAAGTGTCCCGGGGAAAGCAAACGACATGAACAGGAGCACAGAGGCTGGGAGATGGTCCGAGAAAGGAGAGTCCGTTTTAGAAATGGGAATCCCGCAGACCCACTTGAATTCCACCTGCCAAGCTGTATTCCAATCCCCTCCGGCATCCCTGGGGAAGAGTGGGCACCCCTCCCTGCTCTACCCCGAGACTGAAGGCCCCTGGAGGGCGGGAACCATGTCTTATTCATCATTTCAACCCCCTTTCCTCTACGCGGCCTGGGACACGGTTCACATACACGTGGCCCTCTTCGTCTGAGCTTTCTCCTCTGAAAATGAGAAAATACAATCCTCCCAGGATGGTTATAACGTTTACATTTTGAAAATGTGGATAAAACATTTACCACAGTGCCTGACGTACAGTCCACGCTTAAGAAATGCTAGCTGTGAATGTCATTTGTTTAATAAATGTTTGTGGAAGGAAGAAGGGAAGGAGGGAAGGCTGGAGACCGCCAGCAGAAGAAAGAAGGTCAGCTACCCCATTTCACGGTCCCGCTTCACTAGCGAGCTGAAAGGCAAATGCCCGTTACCCTGCATTTCAGGAACAATCTGCCTTGGCCTCATTTCTCAAAGTGGCTGTTTTGGAGGCCCTGAAGTGAGATGCTGGGTCAGATGTCAGCGCACGCTGCCAGGGCAGGGGGTCAGGGGAAGATCATCCTGAACGCCAGGGGACCAGGGGGAACAGAGGGTTCTTTCGGGGAGAACACCCAAGCCACTCCTCACGGCGAGGCCAGGCCCTGTGAGGCCCAGAGGCTGCAGGGAAGCACCCTGGAGGGTTTACTCTTGACATTGGCCCGTGAGTTCCTGGGATCTGATGAGAAGCCACGGGAAGGAACAGAGAGAGCCTGGCCTCCTCATCAGGGGGACTGTGTACCTGATAAATTATAGTTTTATGATGAAATGCATGACACGGAGAGGCCAGGGAGCCAAAGACATGGGCTGGATCAGTAAAGACAATGAATTCCAGGGGAGTGTTAAGCCCAGCCCCGACTGCCTCTGAGGAGACACGAGGCTAAAGAGAGGGAACAGGCCATATCTGAGGACCGGCCTCTTCCCCCACTGCTCCACGTGAGCCAGGCACGTGGCCAACAGAAGGGATATGAGACGGGGAAGGAGGAGGGAGCTGGGGAAGAGGAGAAAACACCCCGACGGGGCCCATACCAGGTACGGGGTCAAGGGTGGCCAGCTTTTCTTAGAAACAGTATTTTTGGAGATGCTTTGCTCCCAGGGCAGAGCGGCCCGACACCGACTCGTCAAAGGGGATGTAAAGCTTCTCCTTGTATGACATTTGCCATCCCCAGGGCTCCATGGGACCGGGTTGCATCCTACCCAGGAAGATGGGACCGGCGTCCAAACGCTCCGACTTCACCTCTAGTTTTTGCAGGGAGAGGGTATTTAATAATAAAGATGAGGAGCCTGAAATCCAACTTCTATCCTTAGATTAAGTAACTTAGTATCCTTAGATTAAGTAACACAAGTAAGAATCAAAGAAGCTCTGTGAGTTCACACACACAGGTAGGAAGAGTCACTGCCAAATTATCGTAACAGTGAAAGACTGAAAACCTCCTACAAGCTTGCTGTTGGGGGCTTGTTAGTAAGTTATGGCACTGCATTTAAAAAATATAGGGCTTCCCATGGGGAGGGGGTGGGGTGAGATGTGACAGGGTGAGAGAGTGTCATGGACATATATACACTACCAAATGTAAAATAGATAGCTAGTGGGAAGCAGCCGCATAGCACAGGGAGATCAGCTCGGTGTTTTGTGACCACCTAGAGGGGTGGGATGGGGAGGGTGGGAGGGAGGGAGATGCAAGAGGGAAGAGATATGGGAACATATTGTATTTGTATAACTGATTAACTTTGTTATAAAGCAGAAGCTAACACACCATTGTAAGGCAATTATACTTCAATAAAGATGTTTAAAAAAAAAAAAAAAAAATATAGGGCTTCCCTGGTGGCGCAGTGGTTGAGAATCTGCCTGCCAATGCAGGGGACACGGGTTCGAGCCCTGGTCTGGGAAGATCCCACGTGCTGCGGGGCAGCTGGGCCCGTGAGCCACAACTACTGAGCCTGTGCTCCGCAACAAGAGAGGCCGTGATAGTGAGAGGCCCATGCACCGCGATGAAGAGTGGCCCCTGCTTGCCACAACTAGAGAAAGCCCTCGCACAGAAACGAAGACCCAACACAGCCATAAATAAATAAACAAATCTTAAAAAAAAAAATTATTAAAAAAAAACACGTATATTCATGTCTGTCTCTCTAAATAAATAAATAAATAAAATATTATTTTTGGACAGTGTAATAGGTGATTTTTATTTTTTTCTGTTCTGAAGCCTAGGAGCAGCGGGGGAATTCACGTTTGCTTCTGTTTATAAAACACTTTCTCAGAGTAAAAAAATGCAGAATAGTACCAAGAGAAATAAAAAATAAATAAGATAAAAAAAGAGATTATGGATGATCTTCATTTTCTTCCTCATGCTTTTCTGTATTTTCGAGTCCACTCTAAGGGGTTTATGATTTGAATTGGAACAACAACTGTTCATATTTGAAAAGGCCAGCCTACCCCCGAAATAGCTTGCTCTTTGTCTCTGTGAAGGGGCCTGAATTTCTGCCACTGGCTAGATTTTTGTCCTCAGGCACTGTGAGCACTGAGGTAAGAGTCAAAGGATCCAGAGTTCAGCATGGGACCTTAGAAAAGTTATTTACTCATGTTGGGCCTTAATGAATCTGTCTGTAAAATGGGAACATCTGCTCTGCTTACTGAAAAGAGCCCTTGTGAAGAGCAAGTTCACAGCCTGCTCAACTGTAAAGACCACATAAATGGAAGAAGAAAACAGAGTCCTGATGAAATGCAGAGACTTCCGGTAAGTTACAGTAACCATCGCTTTTGTGAAGGAAAACAGCTTCCACATCATTTAAAGATTGAGGAACCATTTGCCTGGGCAGAGAATAAAAGACCGTCAACATGATGGCGGCATTTCTCACCTACGGGCTGCTCCTCCTTGGAACCCTCCGCCCTAGAAAAGGGGAATGATAAGATCCCTGACCCCAGTCCTTCACTTAGAAATATTAAAGGACACGGGACACAGTCCGAGTTCTCTGTCAGATACATCAGATCTTTTAAATTCTGACCACAACCCACCGCCCAGGCTCATCTTCTGACACTCTCACGCTCACACCTAACACGCCAGCCAGCCATTCCCCAAATATTCCGGATCCTTTCAGAACCCTGAGCCTTTGCATATGCTGTACCCTCAGCTCAGAAAGCCTCTCAGTTCCTTATTGGACTAGCATCTTGTTCTCAGGCTTTGAAATCCAGTTCCGGTGTCACCACTCCCTACAGCTCCACTGTACCTGGCAGAGTTGTTAGTAGTTTAGTGTTTCCCAAATGCTTGATTTAAACCTCTGCAGTTGGACCAAGTCAGACATAAAGATGATTTACATATATGTGTGTGTGTGTGTGTGTGTGTGTGTATACACATCACTTACATACATATATGATACATAAACAACAGTTTCTGGATGTGGATAATGATCTGTATTTGCTTCAACAATAGTAACCATGATAATGATGATGCTGAAGATGTCTAAGCAGGCACTCAATAAATGTTTGTTGTAGAAGCAAACAAAGGCACATTGCTCCAAAGGAAGGGAGGGGAGTCTGGTACGGGAGGGGAGGTACTAATAGAATCTCAACAGAGGGGCCATGCACTCACGGGGTGGTCTGCATCCAGTTCCGCTCCATAGCTGAGAATCTGATTGGCAAATTTGTCGAGCTCTTGAATGGTTCTTGGGAACCAGGGCACTGCAACACAGAAAGGGCAAAGTCCTGAGCAGCAGATTGGCAGGACACGGCCAAAGGCCTCACCGAGATCAGAAGCTTGGGACCAGCTCCAATTAAAGTCCATGGTGGTGGCAAGTGGGGTCCCAGATAACCCCCGAAAGTCAAATCTTATTTTCCTTGGAAACTAATTTTATTTACTTATTTGCTTATTCAACTTTACTGAAGTATAATCAACAAAAATTTAAGGTATTTTAAGCATATACCATGGGGGTTTGATAGACATATATATGGTGAAAGGATTCTCCCCATTCACATGCATCACCTCACATATTTATCTTTTGTGGGGAGAGGATTCTACTCTCTTTGCAAATTTCATTGATGCAATACAGTGTTATCAACTATAGTCATTATGTTTTACATTAGATCCTCAGACCTTAGTCATCTTATAGCTGAAAGTTTGTACCCTTTTACCAACCTCTCCCTATTTCCCGACCCTTAAGCCCCTGGCAACCAGTTATCTACTCTCTGTTTCTATGAGTTTACCTTTTTTCTTTTTGAAGGTTCCACCTAGATGTGATACCATGTGGTATTTAACTTTTTTTTTTTTCTGTCTGCCTTATTTCACTTAGCACCTTGGAAACTAATTTGAAAACACATTCCTAAACATACTCTCTTTCCTGGAAATTTTCTCTGGATTATCTCAAAATTCCTCTCCTTTCCACCTATCATGGCCTAGTGGAGTGGTTTTTGATGGTTTACTGTAGCAGCAGAATATTTCATGTAATATGTGTTTCAGGTATATTCCGGAATATAAATTAGGTAAAACAGAGCTGTTCTGCTGTAAGCACAGGTGAGCCCGTGAGCTCTCTTCTCATGACCCCATCTTCCTATCATGAGTCTCCCTCCCAAGGGCCCCCAGGGACCCCGGCAAAACCGTTTGATGCCAAAGCCAATTTGAAAGCCACTGGTGACATAGCATGAACGCAGTCCGGCAGTTTGACGATGGCTTGCAGCACCTAACAATCTGTGAGCTTGTTCTGAAGCAGCAGCATAGTGGGAGAGAAGATGGGGTCTGCGTTGTGTGACCCACAGTGACTGGGTCCTGCAGAGGGACCCCAGGGCAAAGAGCAGGTGGTAGCTCCTAAGTGTATGTGGCCTTCAAGAAAGAAGACTCACTGGGAGTGGAACCATCCTAAGAATGAACAGAGACGAGGACATTTTGAACTGTAAGTTCCAAGAAGTCAGGAACCAGGAGTGCACTGTAGTTCTAGGTGCATGGAGGGGAAGGAGGGAGGAAAGTTTAGGGGAAAAGACGCTGAACTTACAGCCAATTAGGTCTGGCTTAGAATCTAGGTCCCAGCTGCCTATTCATCTTCTCTGTGTCTCAGTCCCAACTCCGTAAAAATGAGAATAGCAGCAACAACAGTAGAAAGCATCCCAAACATTTTTTGAGACCTTACCATGTGCCAGGCACTGTGCTTAGCATTTTTGGTGAACTATCTCCTTTAATCTGGGGATTGTTGCGGGGTGTAAATGAGAATGCAGGCAAAGGGTGCAGCCGAGTGCCTGGCCCACAAAAGGTAGCTTTCCATCTCTTGCACGTTATTTCTGATTCTGGCCCTGCTCCGGTGGGGCAGGAAAGAACATGCGTGCCGTCTAGTGGCCAGAGTGGGGAACTGTCTTCCACGGTCTACAATAACGGCATCAGACAGGAATCAGCTGCATTCCACCAAAAGAAGATGCTTATCTGAATAGCAGTAATCACGGTCCATTTAGAGCCTCGTTTCCATAGATCTGAGATGCTAAGCTTTCTACTTCCTATGTTAATAATAAAAACTAACACTATCATTCTAAATACTTTACTTAGTATTTGTACTATTGGTGGGTACTGTTGGTCCCCCCATATTATAAATGAGAAAACTGAGACACAGAGAGGTTAAGTGACAAACCCAAATACACACACTGCCAGGAAACAGTGGATTCAGGATTGAAACTCGGGCTTGCATGACTCTGTGGTCTCAGGTCTGGACCGCAAAATCTGTCCTGCCAGGTATGGGGGTGGGGAGCACAGTGGTTGTGAGGGCTGGAGCCTGATGGCCTGATTGTCTTTACAGTTTCCCACCTGAAGGCTTCCATGCCCCTAAAACCAGCCCACTTCTCAAGGTGGGCTCCCTATGATGGTAATAATGGGAACAGACGGAGTAATTCCAGCTAATGCTTACATAGCTCTTGCTGCGTGCCAGGCACTGTCCTAAACACTTTACATACCGTACCTCACCCAATTCTCCTAACAGGCCCATGAGGTAGGTGTTATTATTATCCCCATTTTACAGAAGAGGAAACTGAGGAACAGGGAGGGTAAGTCTCTTCATGGACCTCTGCGGTCCCAAAGGCTAGACTTTGGAGTCTGGGATGACTCAGCACCATGTTCTGCTCACCTAGCACGGGACCTGACTTCCCACTTTGTCACCTGAATTCTCCTCAAGCTTTTCTTTCTCCCTGAATCCAGTGCCTTCCCTTGCACAATGGACCTCTGTTGTCAGCACTGAAAATGGGGTCCATTCCCTACCCGAGTTTGGAAGGGCTTGAGGAAGGACATCCTATTGCAGTCAGCCAGGACTCGGGATCTCCTCCAAGACCCTTCCTGGTTCTCTAGCATGTTGCCGCCCTGTCACCGCACTTCCAAGGCTGCCCGTCCCCACTCGTTCATAGTCTCTCTTTTGCCTAAAAATTATCCATAATTCTGGCAATAACAGCTGCCCCCAGAAACAGGGCAAGCCAGCCCTTTCCTGCTGCACCCCTTTCTGACTTGGGGGGGCGGGGCGGCCGTTGGCGCTGCCAAAGGCGTTTCCATGATTACGTACTGAGCATCCACTACTACCAGGCACTGGACGTTGAGAGGTGAATACAGTGGAGTCTTCATGCCCGTTGTGCTTATATTCTAGTGAGGGTGACAAGGAATAAACAATAAATAAATTTAAATATATAACAATGGCGGGAAGTTCCTGAAGAAGAACAAAGCAGTGCAAGGAGATGGGGATACTATTTTATATAACATCCTGTGGCTCCAGACCCCAGGGTGAGGGTCCTAGAGACATGACACGGCCTTGCCATGGCTCAAGGGGACTGTAATAGCCAGAGCCTGTTCCTAGATCTGTCCCAGATCGGGTTCCCTATTTGCCTCAGGGAGACACAGACTGGTCATGGTTAAGGGCCTGGATAACAGAGCCACACAGCCTAAGCTTGAATGCTGTCTCTATATTTACCCTCTGGGGCACCCAGGACAAATTATTCCTCTTTGTGCCTCAGTCTTCCCATAAGTAAAGTGGGGATAATAAAGTATACTTTATAGAAAGAACGTAAGTTTAAAAGAGTTAATATGTGTGATTTGTTGAGAACAGTGCCTGGTACCTAGTAAATACAGACTCATGTTGGAAATATTGTGGGTTCGGCTCCAGACCACTGCAGTAAAGAGAATAATAGCACAATAAAGTGAGTCACGTGAATTTTGTGGTTTCCCAGTACATATAAGAGTTATGTTTACATTATACTGTAGTCTACTAAGTGTGCAATAGCATTATGTATGGAAAAACAATGTACATACCTTAAATAAAAAATACTTTATTGCTAAAAAAACCATCATCTGAGCCTTCAGTGAGTCATAGCAGTGATAGCAAAGGTCACTGATCTCAGAGCACCATAACAAATACAATCATGAAAAAGTTTGAAATATTGTGGGAATCACCAAATTGGGATGCAGAGACAGGAAGTGAGCCAATGCTGTTGGGAAAATGGCACCGATAGACTTGCTTGGCACAGGGCGCCACAAACCTTCCATTTGTAAGAAACACAGAATCTGTGAAGCACAGTAAAGCAAAGCACAGTAGAAGAGGTACGTCTGTACTAGTATTATTCACCTGCAAGCTCCAGGGATTTTTTTTTTTTCCTTTTACTCTGCCGTTAATATAGTGCAGGGAGCAGAGTAGAAAGTCTTTCAGCAAGGCTAGGAAGTCAACCACTTATTCTGTTGTGTAACTGAGTGAGTATTTTATCTCTCAGAGCCTTAGTTTCTTTAGCCTCAAAATGGATTAAAACTGTCATTCCCTATTATTGCCATCATTGCATACATTAAATGCTATAGGAAATGGGACACATCTTAGCAGAGTGACCGGCCCACACAGTAAGTGCTCAATCGGTGTTAACAATTAGGATGGGAAAAAGTTTAATGATGATGATGATGAAGAAGAAAAAGGAGGAGGAGGAAGAGGAGAAGAGGAAAGAGGGGGAGAAGGGAGAGGGGGCGGAGGGGGAAGAGGAGGAAAGAAGGGAGACTGGAGTTAGAAGCTCCTTCTCAATCCGGCTCTGACATTAACAGGATTCCTGATCTTGGGCTTCAGTTTCCCCTTGTATAAAATTCGAGCTGGGGGATTCACTAGCTGCTGCAGTCCCTTTTGGGTTTCACATTCCAACTATGGAGGGCTGAGGCTAGCCAGAGGACACATGAAAATATATTGATACTTCCAGTCAATTAATGTGTCAGCCTCGCTTGTTTCTGGAAGTAGAGCCACTGCATGTCTTCAGCATCCAAAATGCATGGCCCCCACCATTTCCCTTTCTCTCACCCAAGAAACAAGGCTCTACTCCAGAGAGAAGCTTTGTTGTCCCTGCCTTGGTTCAGAGCTGGGTGTGCTGGCTGGCTCCCAACTGAACGCCAGAGGGCAGCAGAACCAGCATATTTTCAGCTCTGGCTGACTTTTTTTTTTTTTTTTTTTCTTCTCTCCTCCAACGGGAAAACACTTTGTAGTTGGGCCACATATCTTGGTTCAGACCTCTTGGTGGAAAAAAATATCAGAGAACTTGAGAGGGCTGCAAAAACTCCAAGGATTCAAGTCTTGGCAAAGAGAAGGCAAAGGTCGAAGCAGCTTAGCAAGCCCCAGGACCTAGTCAGGGAGACTGTCAGGGGACCCCAGGGGGCACTGCGAGGCCACGGGGCGCTCACCCAAGTCAAGGGGCCTTCAGTGGCTTCTGGGCCCCATCATCATCCAGAAAAGGCCCAGAACAGAGCAGGCTAGAGAAGTGGCAAAGCTTCGCGGCGAGTCACACAGACTCTGTAGCCAGACTGTCTGGGGCCAAATCTCACCTCTGCTACTTTGAGACATTGAGACTTTGTGCAAATTACTTAACCCCTTTGTTTCCCAGGTTCCTATCTGTAAAATGGCTATAATAAGAGCATGTACTTCAGAGTGTGTGAGGATTAAATGAGCTAAGGCACGACTAGCACAGTGCTTGGCACAGAGCGGGACCATTATGAGTATTTGGTATTATTATCACTATCGTGATCAGGATTATCATTAGAGAAAGCCAGGTAATAAGGGCGGATGGGCCTGGTGCACACTTTCTCCGGGCAGCAGTCCAGTCCTAACTTCGAATCGGTTCCCCCATCCCCTCCCCAGACCTCACGTGAGGTTAAGGTGTCGTCTCCCGGAGGCCCTTGGGTACAGCCTCTGCGGTAGAAAAGAGGACCCAGGCTGGGCTTGACCATTAAGAGACGTAGTTCACCAGCTGTCAGCCTGGGGAGCAGGGACGAGCAGGCTTAAGGAAATGAGACCCAGGAGAGGCAAGTTCTGGGTGTTGGGGGGTCAGGGGGGACCAAGGTCCTGCCATGGCTCACTGCCTGGGGAAGAGGCCCAGCTGAGCAGGGCTGTGAAGCAAAACAGGGTGGGGACCGCAAGTGCTAAAGGCAGGAGACCGCAGAGAACCGACTGGAAGCCGGTAGGTCTGCGTTCAAGTTTCAGCTTTCCTACCCATCCCTCCCACAGAGAAAGTTCCTCGATTCCTGAGTCTCTGGCTTCTCATCTGTGAAACAGGCGCGGCAGCCAAACGCTCACCCACTCTTCGGTTAGGATGAGAAGCCACTGACCCCCAGTAGGTAGACCTGTGTCATCATTACACTTGAACCTCTCCAAAAAAAGTCCCAGGGACACTTGTCTGGTTAAGTAAGTTTCCGCAGGCCACTGGTGGCAGGGGCAGGGTTCATACTTGTGTCTCCATCCTCGGCACCTGGGCTCTTCCAATTTCCCCAGCCCCAAAGTTACAGTTACTTTTTTTTCCTTTAAAGTTACATTTTTTGTGAGCTTCCCATACATCAGATGCTGCACTAAGCACTTTACTTCCATTGTCTGTTTTAATTCTCAGAGTAACCCTAGGGGGGTAGACACGATTATTTCCGCTTTACTGATAAGCAAACTGAGGCTCAGACAGATGAAGCGACTTGTTCAAGATCACAGCACCGGCTGGGCGGGAATCCGAACTCTGTAGCTTGTGCACTGAACTTGTGCGCTGAATGTGCTAGGCTGGTTTAGAATAAGGTGCAGGTGAGGGGCCCTTGACTTTAGATTTCTGTTCTCCTGCCTGGAGAGGGGAAGGAGATGACAAACTAACACAGGAATTGAGAGGGGCTTGAAGAAACTCCCTAGGACAGCCCCGGGTCCTCACCACCTTCCATCCCGAGCCCCCCCTGGCTTTAGGGGCGGTAACTATTTAACACCTAAGTCCTCGGTTCCTCAAAGACACCTTCACCTTTCCTTTCTCCTCTTCAGTGACACTCACAGGCCCTTCCCCTCCCACCCAGTATCACTCACAAAGCCGGGAATCGAGACTGACCCCAGCGACCCAGGCCTCTGTTTTGAAAAGTTAAATCAGATTAGCTCATTAATGACCTTTGCAAATACATCCGCGGTGGGCTGGCCCCTGTGAGCCCCCCCACGGCCTCTCGGGCTGCGGGGCTCCGCAGTTAATGAATGGCTTGGGCAGGCTGGTGCGACAGAGGCCCTCTGTGAAGAGAGAAACATCCAGGGTGGGGGCGGGGTGCGGATCATTAATAAATATTGATTTGGCTCCAAGGGAAGCAGCCCGAGGGAGAGCTGGCCCTGGACACCCACGTCGTGGTCTCATTAAGTCGGGGTCAACTGCTCAGCCTGGGCGCCGAGAGGCGGCTGGCTCATGGGTGCTTCTGAGCAAAAGCCTTCCGCAGCCCCCAGGCCTGGCTGGAGCCTGCTTCCCGGCCAGCGGGTCAGAACTGGCCCATTAAATTTATAGCAGTTCAAGGTGCAGCCTGGGTCCTATCTAACCCCCTCCCTCCGTTCACCAGCCCCAGGGTGTCGCCAACAAGGCACCCAGGCTTGCCCCAGACTTCTGTCTCCAGGCTGTCTCAGGGAGAGCCATAAATCCTCGGCTTCCTAGGCCCAAAATAGAAGGGTGTTTTGCACCCCTTCTTCCCAGGCTCCTGGATGTCCCCTCCGAAGCCTCCGATGGCCTCCAGCTGGGCAGAGAAGCCTTTGTTGTGCTGATCACAACAGATGAAGACTTCTGAGGGGGTTAGTTTTCTCTTTTAAGGAGCTTCCATTTTCTTTTTGAAGAAGGAATGCCCTTCAGGAAGGTCTTGGCAAGAACCGGTGAGCCAAACGTTGGCTGATAGAGCCAAGCTGGCCCCTGCCTCCTGGATGGAGCGGAGGCGTGGTAGGCCAGGGCCCACTTTTATCACCGACAGCCCCGGCAAAGCATTTGATCTCTCCGTCCACATGTCAAAATGAGAATGAGAACCAGATGAATAAAAGGAACCTAGCAGGAAGTATAGAGTGAAATGGTGTGGAAATGAATAAATGGATGGAATGAGTGAAAGATACAAGGGAAATAATGAGTAAAGAAAGGGGCATTTATTCCGATCACCAATCTAACCTGGAGCTATCCTCCTAATAGCCTTTTTAAGATGTCACTTATCTTATAAACTTACCTATTGGCAGGTTGTCCACCATATTCCCAAATACTGAATTCTGTTTTCTGAGCGCTCACATTGCCCTGAGATCTGATTACTGGCTGCTTACAGCCAGAGTTACAGTCAACCTCCATGGGATCAAACAGAATGCATCTAAAGCCTTTTCCATATGTCTGTCCCCCTCCAGGAGCCCCTCCTTGGCCCTGCTCCCCCTCTCCCCACCATGCCCAAGAATGACTTCAGTGTATCTCCTAGGTGCTCCTGACACACGCCCACTTCCCTATCCCTGCATAGACATAGCCAAACAGCAACTACCTCCTAGACCATGAGACATGTGAGTCAAGGCACCACGTGTGTTGTTTTCCCTGCTGCATCCCTCCATGTGGCTGTCACTGAATGGATGCTCAATAAATACGAGTTGCATGAATGAATAATCAACCGAATCAGGGCATAAATGTGAATGAAAGAGAAGAAGGTGATAAAGCAGACTCTGGTTTTTGAGAAGGAGTAGTAAGAGAAAAAGGAAGAAAACCCCAATCGTCAGGATTTTAATAAGTAAGAGCCACGTAATTCATAAAATACTACGGAAAAAGAGAATTCTAGGGGGAAAATGGCATCAAATGCTACAAATATTTCAAAGAGGATGAATACAAGAAAGAGGTTACTGCTTTGGGCAATGGATGTTGTCAGAGTGGTAAGGAAGAAGGAAGAAGAGAAGGAAAAAAGGGAGGGGGGAAAAGGGAAGGAGGGAGGGAAAAAGCAGGAAATCTGAATGTGAAGCTGTTTCCTAGACCAGTGCTATTTCCAATATAACACATGGCCAAGGGGATAATGTCAAGCATCCAAACCATGTTCACAGGAAGTCATCTTTGGGAATGAGATACCATTCCCAGGGCCCCTCACATCATCCCACAGAGCAAGTTATCTCCCTGGCGGCTAGGTGAGGCTGGCCCCAGTGAGGGGGTGACTGCCACCAACTCCCTATATTTTATTAGCCTGGCCAGCGTCCACCCCATGGAGCTGGTGGTGGCAAATAGTCTGACATTAAGCTGAGGTTATAGATCATAAAGCTCCCCCCTTACTGAGGCTTAGGGAGGAATAAGATCAAGGGCCTATTCAACTCAAGCAAGTTCAACTCAATCCATCAAACACCCTAACACACAGAGTGTCTTGCACGAAGACCCCATGAGCCCTAGAAAGTGGCCAAGTGGGTCTTAGGTCTATTTCACAGATGAGGAAGGAGAGGTAAAGAGGTCTCCCAGCTGGTAGGGAGTCAGATGGGATTCAAACCTAGCTGGCAGTGTACAGAATAGGAATCCAAATCCTGGCTCTCGACTCTAAATTAATTGCTCTTTTTGACTTGCTATGATATTCCCTCAATCCAGCATGAATGGCAACTTGACATTCAGTTAAAATCATTTCATATTCCTTTATTACCCCTTTAATTGAGGGAACACACCTGTCACAGACAGAAAAGGTGTTCTCAGTCTAATTATTTGTAATTTTCACCATCCAAAAAGCACATCATGGTGGCCTTTCTTTACCAAAGATCAGGAGTTTGGGGATTCTGGCTTTGCATCAACCGTAAGATTCACTGGGTATCCTTAGAAAAGACTCAGGGACAAGTTTACTGACCGTTTTGCATGGATCCTTTATGCCAGGCACATTGCGCAAAGTATATCACAGAATCCACACAACCGCACTGGCACACAGATATCTTCATTTTACAGACGAGAAAAGCTAGGCCTACAGAGGGCGAGCAACTTGGCCAAAACAACTACAGCCCTGGAACTGAACTGGAAAAGTGAAGACTCCAAAATCCACACCACGGTTCAAGTGTACCACTGTCTCACTTCCTAATGTTGAGAATGAGACTCGTGTTATCTGTTGCCCTAGCTATCTGAGTTGACTGTTGCAAAGCTTAAATGAGACAACCTAAGGGGAAAATCATTTGGATTTGGCATGCAAATAAGGAATTCCTGTTCGAATGAAAGCCTGCTTATAATCTTATGATCTTCCTCAGCTTGAAGCCCTGCGACCTGGTAAACAGACTGGCTACAAAAACAGCATTTACTCGGGATCTTCCCTTGCCCGTGAATAGAGCTGCCTCTGACCGATCGTGAAGGAGCAAGCCCTGGACCAGATTCCAGCTGCAGGGTTGATGCCACCTTCCCCTCAGTGGGCTTATCCTCTCAGCTGCGGGTCTGCTTGTCTCGATGAGGCAGAGTGGAAACAAAAGTCCCATCCTCAGCTGCCAGAGGACTTCCGGCAACATCAACACAGGCAGCAAGCATCCCAGAAGACTGGAAAAGGCTGTCAATCAATCCTGTGTGTCTTTACAAACATGCAGACCCTGGGTCTCCTGCAGGCCCAGGGCCACGAACATCTACAGCCCTGAGGCACACTTGGGGCTGAGTGAAACGCATGGGAGGAGGTTTGGAAGTGAGGAGGGGGACAAAGGAAAGATGATGGAAACAGAACAGAGGAGCAGAGGGAGAGAGAGAGGAAAAGCAGGCACAGGTGACGGAAATGGGGAAAACCCCCCGACCATCTGGACCCCCTCCTGCCCTAAGCAGCTTCTCTCTACAGGGTCTCAACTCTTTGGGAACAATGACCCTTTTGAAAATCTTCTCTCCTAAAACATATGCATGCAGGTGCACATGTACCATTTTGCCCAAAATCCCAGAGGCTTTTCAGTCTCCTCCGAGGAACCCTATCCTTCCTCCTCCCACGATGGATCTGAAACTTCAGGCTTATCATGGCACTGCCTTTCACAGCAATGTTGAAGCAGAAAAGGGAAAAACTCAAGAGGGCTGGGAGGGGAGGGGGCATATATGAGGGAAGGAATAAATATAATGATGTTACTTTGCCTTCTCACAGTTAAATCTTTGTCTTCTCCACTTAAATCATTGCTTCAGGAATTAATCCAAATAAGACGACAAATAAAATCATAAGAGCCCCTAGGCTAGATATAGGTAGTAGACAGAGAGATGAATAAATAAATAAATAGCCTTTCTACTCCCCACAGAAAATTACAGTTGTCCTGGCAGTCTGGACTCCCTTTGTTTCCACAGCAAGACCCTTACAATCACCACAGCATGAACGAAATCTACTCGATGGCCAACTGCTCTTGGAAAATAACGCCAAACAGATAAATTTCTCAAAAGGTGATGATCCTACACCTCTGTCTAGCCAAGTCATTTTGTCCATCTGCTTCTCCTGGCTGCAATCTGGCTCCATGTAGGAATTTTCCATCCCCCCCCCCCGCCCCCACCCCCACCCCCGCTCAATGTAATGTCATGCAGAAGACTCAAAGGGAAAGGTAAAAGGATTAGCAGATTGATCGATGGAAGATATTAATGCTCTTTCATGTTGGGTTGAAGAAGGATTTGAGGTCATCAGGAGAGAGGGTAGCAGGAGAATAGACCTCAAGTATTCAAAAGACTCTCTGGATTAAAATCCTATTAAACTCCCATCAGCTTCTCTAGGAGGCATTTTAGAAGGTTGGGGTTTCTTTAACATGTCACCATAATTAGCCTTCCCTTAAGCTGTTTTGGGTGGGGAACTTTAGCAATTAAGAAACTGAAAACTTTCATTTTCTAGCGCCCACACGGCCTTTTGAACGTTTGAAAACTAGAATGGAAAGTGGTTTAGCCTAATTGATTTGAGGGGTTCAGATCTCTCCCCTTCAACCTGCTGTCAGACTCGCCCCTGAGATCTGAGCCCCTCAATAGAAAGGGCATTTTTTCAAGTGAAAGAATCAAAGGTTCAGACCTATGATGATGCTTTTCTTCTTCTAATCATCCTGCCGTGGAGTTAGACGGAAAGAACAACTCTGCAAAGGGATGGTTGTTTCCCCTAAAAAGATCTGTTTCTGGGCCCAGATTCCAGTTCACAAAAAACTACCCCCAGAAACCCAAAGGGCCCGTGTCTCTCGGCAGGTGCAAAGCTGGGCTGTTCCAGAGCAGCCGGTCCATTACGTGGACATGAAGCTCAGGAAACCGTGTCAGGGGAGTGGCAGCCAATATGCGACAGGGTGACCAACCATCCAAAGAAATAAGGGTCGAGAAACACGTGTTGCTTTAAAGGGTTAGTCCGAGCAGTTGTTTCCTCACTAGGTAAAATATCAATCCAACGTTAAACGTCAACGCCCTGCCATTTTGAGCCCCGCCAGGGAATCAACCCTGTGCCACTTTCCACCTCCGATGAGCCCCACACTGATGACGGGGTGCCTCTGTGTCAGAACGTTGGCTTTTTCACTTTCACACTTGCTGGGTCCTCAGAGTTAACAGTGGAGAAGAGGCCCAATTCCACCAGCCGCGTCTCCATCAGAGCACCCGCCCCTCTTCTGTATTCACCTGGCTGTCCCGTCATCCTCGCCAGCCCATGAGCTCACCAAGGACAGGCCGTGCCGACTCTCTCTCCTTCCAGCTCCAAGCGCGGTGCCAGGCACAGAGCAGCGTTAGACACCCGCTCGCCCACAACCGCACAGAATTCACTCTGCGCCTTAAGGCAAGTCACGGCCTTCATTTTTTATGATGAAGAATTAAGGAGTCTGTTGGGCTGCCTGACCTGCGAGGTCATTTTCTAGTTCCCAGAATCTCTGAAAACGTAGTTGTGCACAGGCTGGCTTTTCGTGGCTCCCGTGCTCAGGTCATAGTTTATAATAACAAGGATACTAATGCTAAGAATAGAGAACTTCTGTTAAGCCCTTAAACATGCTCGGTGCTGTTCTCAATGCTCCACTGGTGTTATTTCATTAATCCCGTGAGGCAGAGACTCGTACTCCCATCTGATACAGTGACAGACTGCGGTGATCAGTAATTTGCCCGAAGTCACACCAAGTGTGTATCCTGGTTCCGGAGTCTGGGCTCCTCACTGGTCTTCCACATCCTATTTCTGAGTCTCCCGTTCAGGCTGCCAGACCTTCAGCTGATCTCTATGCATCTTCCCTGCCTCCCCAGGGCGCTGCCTGCCTGCCTGTCAGTTGCTTTGATTTCCTACCCCAGGGCCCCAGCTGGCCCGGCCTCTACCTGCTCTGAGCAGAGGCAGAGCTTCACCCACGATTCGGCAGGCCCTTTGCCCTGAGGGCCTGTGGCTCCTGAGCGGAGCAGGTGGCCGGAAAAGCAAGAGAAGGCCGTCATCAGGGCAGCAGCTCACTTGGGAGGTGGAAGAGGAAGGAAGGCAGAGAGGGTTAATCTGAGGACGAGGTCCAAGTACCCACCCCCAGCGACCGGAGACCGTGTGCATTGCTGTCTACCCTTGGCAAAGGCAGAAGCCCAGGATGGACTTCCTTGTCTTGGTTACAACCACAGGAGGACACGAGCAGGAAGAGAAAAGGTCTCCTAGGATGGCCTCGGAGGTGTCTTTTAGAAAATGTTTCAATGGCCTATGCAAAGAGGTGGGTCTTGTCTCATGTTAAAGCATCTCTGCCTATTAACATACTATTTTCAGGTACAGAGCCTGAAATCCTCTTGAGCTAGTCTTCAATGTTTGGGCGAGAAAAAAAGCTTTTGATTTTACAGTAGAAAACAATTTTTGATTATATAGGAAAAAAGTAGTTCATCTCAGCAATCACACTTCTAAGTATTTACTTAAATGAGTCGAAAACTTATGTCCACAGAAAAACCTGCACATGAATGTTTAACAGCCTTACCCATGGATAAACAAGATGTGGTACATCTATACAATGGAACGTTATTCAGTAACTACAAAAACTGAGCTTTCGAGTCACAAAAAGGCATGGAGGAAGCTTGCTAAATGTAAAAATAAAACAGCCCAAAACGGATATATTCTCTGTGATTCCATATTCATAATGCATGACATTCTGGAAAAGTCAAAATCATGGAGACAATAAAAAGATGAGTGGTTGCCAGGGGGAGGGGATAAGGAGGGAGGGATGAACAGGTGGAGCTTTTTAGGGCATTGCAACCATTCTGCATGAGATGTATGGTGGATACATGACATTATGCATTTATCAAAACCAACAGAACTATACAATACAAAGCATGACCCCTAATGTATAGCCTTTAGTTAATAATAATGTATTAGCACAGCTCATCAATTTAACAACCATCACATACTCTCATTTATCCAGCTGGGCACTGTTCTAAGCACCGACTATGGAAGATCTCATTTAATCCTTACAAAAGCCCTATGAAAAATTGAGGTCAGAGCAGTTAAACAGACTTGTCAAGGGTCGCAAAGCCAATAAGTGGAAAAAGTAGGACTTGAACTGAAGCCTGTCCAACCCCAAGCCCATACTCTTAATTCCTACACTCTACTGCCCTACTCCCCTCCAGGGCACATCAATTACATTTTGTAATAGGGAAGAACAAATCTGACTCCATATTAGAGCTGTTTCTTTTACTTTAACCTTTGTACTCTGTTGCTCCTGCTTAGTCATGATGACTTTGCACATTTTGTAAAAGAATGTTGCCTATAGCCTGAAATATACAGGATAGCCTATTCTCAGGGCTCTGACCTTTAAGAGTTCATACACACAGGGATAACTAGTTGCAGAACAGAGAATAGTATTTGTTTTGTTGGAGGTTTATAGGAATATCATGACCTGACCTATGTGGACACCTGCAAGAACAAAGGATTCCTGCACCAAGAAGTTTGCAACAAACAAACCCTTTCACCTTTTTAGTATCAAAGAAGGCCTGAATTCTTTGATAAGGTAAGATGGTTCTTTGAGACACTAGTCTGCTCTCTTCTCCGTCTGCCGGCTTTCTGAATAAAGTCGTTATTCCTTGCCCTAACAACTCATCTCCTGATTTATTGACCTGATATGACCCGAGCAGAACAAGTTTGGACTCAGTAGCAATTTCAGTAAGTAAATAAGGGGGCAGAGCAGGTCCTGACAACTGCTCTGTTTAGCCATTCACTCACAAGCATTTGCTGAGAGCTGTGTATTAAGCACTGTACTAAACTCTGAGGATATTAACATAGGTAAGAGACTCTCCCTGCCCACGAGGAGCTTGTAATCTAGTGGAAGAGACAGAGAGACAGTGAAAGACCTAAGCACAAGGAGCCAAGGATCTCCAGCTCCAGAACTGACATGTCATGAGAAAGACCTGGGGAGAGGCTATGAGATGAAATGGAGATAACTAAAGAATTTGTCTTGAAATTATATTTATATAGAAAGCACCCTGGATAGCCTAATCATGCTACCTCTAGAAATTAGGAAATTGAGAGCAAAATAATCCACGAATGAAAAATATATGAAAATTGCAGCAGAAGACAACTAATATAAGAAACAACTATCTTGAGGAAGGGGGAAAAGAACATTTATTAAATGTCTAAATATGCCAGGTACTCGTCTGTGTCCCTAACCTATATCCTCTCACTTAATCCTGGTCTTCCAGGGTAGAGGTTATTTTTGCCATTATTTTATGATGAGAATGTAGGGTCATCTGTGTTGCAAAATTCCTGTCTCTTACCTGTGTCTTTCTTCTTATCCCGGGAAAGCTCATGCACAGTGGCACCAATGTCATGCCTCAAGATTCTGATGATGTTTGCCAGAGCGGGCATGCTGCGTTTATCCAGATACGTGAAAAATTCATACTCATCTTTCTTTAAACGTGAAGGTCTTGATTCAATGTGGGTCAGGTTTATATCATTCTCCTAGAAAATAGGTGTAAGGAAGTATATGAAGGGGGCAGTCACTGGAATTGACACAGACCAAACGCGCAAAACCAGAGCAAAACACAACTAAAGGAGAAGAGATGAGGAAGAGGAGTTCTTTTTTTTTTTTTTTTTGGTCTTTTGTTTTTTAAATATAAGAATAGAAGAAAGTCTTTAACACTGCAAAAGTTGTTTACCTTTTCTTCTGCAAAACCAAATAACTAATCACAAGAGGTGGGGGAGATAGTTCGAATGCCACAGAATTTAATCACGTGGAAATCTACTCAAGGCTTAGAGTTGCAAACATAAGATTTCATTGGGTCAGTGGTTGCCAAAAATATTTACACAGGAAAACCTCCTTTCCTGAATGACATCTCACAGAATCTCAGTAATAGTACCTCAATAAATAAATCAATAAATACAAGCAACATTGTTCTGCTTGCATAGAGTCCACAGGAGTCAGGCTTCTTGGGTTTAAATCAAAGTTCTTAATTATATTGGCTATGAGACCTTATAAAATGTACTTTCACATTTCTAACCATCAGTTTCTCCAGCTGTAATTTGGTGGTACTATGGTACCTGCTTCATAAATTTGTTGGAAACATTGGATGAGATGATACAAACACATTGCCAGGTACGTAGTAAATGCTCAGTTAAAATTATCCAGTATAATACCATTCATATTTTTATATAATTACTTTTCATTCAAGTTATGCCACAAATGTATATGTAGCACCTACTAGGTACTGATCACTCTGCAAGGTGGTTGGGATATATCAGTGAACAAAACAGACGAAGATATTTTCCGTTATAAAGCTTCCATTCAAGTTGTGAAGAGACAAACAACAAACATAAAAGATAACCGATTTGTGTATTATTTTATAATGATTATAATGATAAAGGCTAAGGGAAAAATACAAAGCAGAGCAGGATGAAGGGAACGGGCAGTCCTGGGATGGAATGAGGGAGATTGCAGTATTTAATAGAGTGGACACATGAGGCCTCTTTGAGAAGGGAAGGCTCATGTACAGGCATTCATTAAATGCTACACAAATAATACTCACTTAATAAAATTTCTCAACTTCAATGTCTTTAGCCGGTGATACTTTAGTTATTATGGGGTTTGTCATTTAAGAAGAACTATTTACTTAAATTGGTCCTCAAATGTGAATGTGTGGTACTCATCTGCTACTTATTCAAAAGTCTGATTTCATTGACAGTACCGTTCTTTGTGAAGAAAACCAAGCCTCTTTATTTATTAAAATAAAAAGAAAAAACAAAAAGGGCATTGCCCCAAACATTGAAATGGACAAAATGTACCCAGAAAAAATGTTTAACTTGAATAACTCTATAATTTCAAAGAAATGAAATTCATCAACCTTATAGTTCAAGAAGTGTATCTTTTTTCTTGATGGTTAGTGGCATATGGTTGAAGAGCACAGGGATAATTACAATAACGATACCTTTTTGCATCTGAATATCACTTTACAGTTTAGAATTATTTTCTGTGACCTTCCCAACAAACCTCTGAAGAGGTTAAGGAAGATGTAAAAAATGAAATCAGAGATAAAGATGCTTTGTTAAAAGTGGCTGGAGAGGGAGGCCCTTTTCCTCTAATCTCAGACATTGGTCTTCTTACCACACAGCCTTTCCTGCCAGAGATATCGGTGAGCATCCCTCAAATATCAGCTTTTATCATTGTTACTGCTATTGTGCCAACCCCCCCCAAATGAAACCTCTGGGTATAGTAAACACAGTAATAAGCATTCCTACGCAGGCACCCTTCCTGCTCTTTCTTCCTCATAATTTTCAGGGGTACATGATGGAGCTATTATTTATGGGCACCAGCTGCAGAGAACACACCCCCTGACCAGGTAACCCAATGTGGGAGTCCCGACTAGAGAGAGAGTATGTGGAGGAGAGAAGGCCAGAGAGATAGCGGTTGCTCTAAAGCTTTTTATGCAAACAGAGGTGACCTCCTAAACGCAGCCAAGAGCAATGTCATCCTTCTTGGCTCAGGATGATAGAGAATGGTTAAGCCCCGCCTGCTATTTACCTAAGTTGAAACTTCAAATGAAGAGATAACCAATTTCTGCCTTGTGTAGAGCAGAGAAAACAGCAAAGCCAAGAACCAGGAGTGCACACACCTTCGGCATGGCTATTTGCGAGACAGTATGGGAGGGCGGGTGGCGTAGGAGGTGAGAAAGGGTGTAGAGTGAAAAAAAGGCTGGCAGGCAGACTACAGGCTGATAATGTTCCCCACCCATACCCCACCGCTCGCAATGTGACAGCACTTCCAGAGAGAAACCTCTCACTTTGGGAATAGCCATAAGACAATGTCTGCCCCATGACTCAGTTTTTATAATTCTGGAGACCTAGCTTATGGGAAAAATTTTTACCTAAATTTGTAAGCTGACTAAATTCCCATAATAGGGGAACGGTTAGGTGGACGGCAGTGTGATCATTCAGTGGAGATTATGCAACTATTAGAAAGAAACCAACAACAACATGCATAAAATACAGCGCCAGTAAGCACTCCAAGATATGAGTGATAGTCTCTAGATGATGGGCCTAGGGGTGATTTTTTTTTTTTTTTAATTTTACACTTTATTTATTTATTTTTGGCTGTGTTGGGTCTTTGTTTCTGTGCGAGGGCTTTCTCTAGTTGTGGCGAGTGGGGGCCACTCTTAATCGCGGTGCGCGGGCCTCTCACTATCACGGCCTCTCTTGTTGTGGAGCACAGGCTCCAGACGCGCAGGCTCAGTAGTTGTGGCTCACGGGCCTAGTTGCTCCGTGGCATGTGGGATCTTCCCAGACCAGGGCTTGAACCCATGTCCCCTGCATTGGCAGGCAGATTCTCAACCACTGCGTCACCAGGGAAGCCCCCTAGGGGCAATTTTTGTCTCCTTTCTATTTTCTTTTTTATCACAGTTCAACTTTTCTAGAAATGACATTTATTACTTTTATAATGAAAATTTGACTTTCTCTCTTAAATGGTTATAATGACAGCCACTTGGGAAAATACAATGGATATAGATATGTGATCATTAAAATATGTTTCAAAAAATTTTGCCCAGGCCAAGGAAAAAAAGGCTAGAATGAAATGCATCATGATGAGTTTTGACGAGATAATGTGTATCTTCTATTTATTTGCCAAATGTCTTATAATATTACGCATATAATGAAAATTAAATTATATCTTTTAAATGTGAGTGAAATTTCTGGCTAAGAATATCCAGCCAAAATTTTTAAACGATTTCTTTCCCATTTGAATCAATTTGTTAACCATTAACTCTCTAGCTTGGCATGCAATTATTTCCTTAGTGGAGTTTTTCCAGTTTAATAGTGTGGATCCTTAGATAGATACCAATAATTTTGGTTGCTAAGAGAGGCTTTAGAAATGAACCCCCAAACCTGATTATGATCTTAGTCACCTTTTAGTAAATGAATTTTTACTTTTAAACAAGGGCTCTATGCAGGTTAAAAATTGACCCCTACACACTCACCACATCTTGGGGGAGGGATAAAGAAAGAATTCTTTCTGTTAATCCACGTGGACATCTTAGCAGAGGCAAGAAAGGTTTAGAGTTAAACACTCCAAAGACAATTTCACAATGTGTCCAGTAGTTAATTTCTGCGTACAAGATGGCTGAGCAACAACTTGATTACTCAGGACTCTTGAACAGACAGTGTGGGGACCAGAGAAAAGCAAAGTGGCATGAACAGTCTATTTGAACAAGGATTGACCAGAAACCCCCTTCCGCTCCCATCCATGAAGAAATCTTTCTAAAAGGGGATTCGTCACAAGTGGATAAAGCTATAGATACACAGAATGAATATGATGAATTGTGAAAAACAGATTCATGCTTCTGGACCTTTTCTTGACCTCCAGCTTAGGGCCCCTTCCTCTCCTCCTCCATTTCATTCTTCGAGGAAAGAAGAATGGTACAGCGAAAAGCATGTGAGCTTTGGAACTAATCTGAGTTCAAATTCTGTTCTGCTACTCACTACCTTTGGATACTTTAGTTGGTCATTCTCAACTTTTGTTTGTCTGCGTTTAAAATAAAAATCATAATATTACCTGGCAGCTTAATGAGAATTAAAAAGAGGGAAAGTACCTAGCACAATTGTGGCTTCGTTCACAGATACTCAGTAAGAACTCATTATACACTACCTTTCTCAACCTGGTATAGAGACACATTTCCCTGGGAATTGAAACACATTAAGCTGATGAGTCATTTTACCCTTTCATATTTGCTTTACCTTAAACTTTTCTCAGCTTTTTCCCTGAGAGCATGTTTTAGAAAGGAGAAGGAAATGCTGAGCATATAGTCAGACGAGACTAGACTGGAAAGGGGGAGCTTCTTGGACCCCCTGAATGCTGTTGCCTTGGCATAAGTGCAAATGAAGTTATGTCCTAGCCTGTTTCAGAGCTTTTTGGGGGCAACATCAAAGACAGTCACAAACGATGTCCCATGTCATTGGTCTCAAGTAAACGGACAGGAGGCTTTCATAACTCAGCCGATCCAACACCTTCCTTGTGCCAAACACTGTCCTAGGTGCTGGGCTACAACAGCAAACAAAGCCGGAAAAATCTGGGGACCTCCCTGGTGGTCCAGTGGTTAAGACTCCATGCTCCCAATGCAGGGGGTGAGAGTTCGATCCTTGGTCGGGGAACTAAGATCCCACATGATGCATGCGTGGCAAAAAAAAGAAAAACAAAAATAAAAACAAACAAAACAAAAACAAAAAAGCAGGAAAAATCCCTGCCCTCCTGAAGCTTACATTCTTTTTTTTGTTTGTTTTGTTTTTTTTTTTGGCTGTGTTGGGTCTTCGTTTCTGTGCGAGGGCTTTCTCTAGTTGTGGCAAGCGGGGGCCACTCTTCATCACGGTGCATGGGCCTCTCACTATCGCGGCCTCTCTTGTTGTGGAGCACAGGCTCCAGACGCGCAGGCTCAGTAGTTGTGGCTCACAGGCCTAGTTGCTCCACGGCATGTCGGATCTTCCCAGACCAGGGCTCGAACCCGTGTCCCCTGCATTAGCAGGCAGATTCTCAACCACTGCGCCACCAGGGAAGCCCCTGGAGCTTACATTCTTTTTTTTTTTTTTTTTTTTTTTTTTTTTTAATTTTTTTTTTTTTAATTTATTTATTTATGGCTGTGTTGGGTCTTCGTTTCTGTGCGAGGGCTTTCTCTAGTTGCGGCAAGTGGGGGCCACTCTTCATCGCGGTGCGCGGGCCTCTCACTGTCGTGGCCTCTCTTGTTGCGGAGCACAGGCTCCAGACGCGCAGGCTCAGTAGTTGTGGCTCACGGGCCCAGCCGCTCCGTGGCATGTGGGATCTTCCCAGGCCGGGGCTCGAACCCGTGTCCCCTGCATTGGCAGGCAGATTCTCAACCACTGCGCCACCAGGGAAGCCCCAGGAGCTTACATTCTTGAAGGAAGAGACAAACAATGACTATGATAAATAAGTAAAATATACTGCCTTCAGATGGAACAGACAAAAATAAGCAGGAAAGAGGGACAGAATATTCCAGGGGTTCAATGGAAGTGCCATTTAAACAATGGGGTCAGGAAGTCCTCAAAAAATAAACAGGTGACATGTAAGCATAGACCTGAAGTCAGTGAGGGAGTAGGTCATGAGGGAACAGCAAGTGCAACGGTCCTGGGGTCAGATATTGTGTTATATGACTGAGGACCATCGACGAGGCCAGCATGACAGGGGAAGAGTGAGCACGGGGCAGAAGGCAATAGGACATGAGGCAGAGAAGTAACCAAGAATGACCTATCGGCCGTTATCTTAACTTTAATTTTCACTTGGAGTGATATTAAGAAGCTATGAGAGGTAATAGGGCAGAGAGAGAGACATCCTTTAACTCATGTTTTCAAAGGAGCAGTCTGGCAGCTATTTTAAGAATAGACTTGGGACTTCCCTGGCGGTCCAGTGGTTAGGATTCTGTGCTTCCACTGCAGGGGTCATGGGTTCGATCCCTGGTAGGAGAACTAAGATCCCAGAAGCTGCACGGCACAGTCAAAAAAAAAAAAAAAAGAAGAAGAAGAAGAAGAACGGACTGTTGTGGGACAAAGGCAGAAACAGTGTGGGGACTACGTCAACATTTGGGGTGAGAAATGGTAACTACCAAGATAAGTCTCACAGAAGTACAGGCAGGGCTTCCTGTATACTTTACTGATCTCCGCTCACGAGAGGGCCAGCAACAGCCCTAGCTGACCAGGAGTCTGAAAATTAAACCCACTGGGCTGAACAGGAAAGCAGGAGAAGCACAATTAATTCTAGAGGGAGCTCAAGATCATCCCCCAGTCTACTGTGGAGGAGAGTTCTTGGGCAGGTTCAAGCTGAACTTTCAGAAGGATTCACGCCCTGGAGACCATCTTTTGGGATCCCACTCTTGCTTCTCCTGGAAGGGTCTCTGTTGTAATCTCTTGGTCTTTTCTTCCCTCAGTCTTGTCCCTCTTTGTTAGGTTATTTCTTCCCCACCCTCCCTTCCATGTGGTTGGGATTGTGTCCAACTCGGAGGGAACCCCTTCCTGGGGAAGAGCCAGGCTAGCAGCTTAATCCAGGCTCTTTTCAAGGCTTTAGAGAAAAGAGTTTTCTTGTCCCAAGTTCCCCTTTCTCCCTTTTCTTGCCACTGGAGAGAAAATCAAAATGGCCCAGTGGCCTGTTTCAGTCCAGGCTACTGATGCGCAATCACAAGTCATGTGCCATCAATGGACCACAGCACTCTGTCTACATTTTCACAATGTGGGATCCAACTTCATGATGAAAGTTTAGAAAGTCAGCTCCATGTTGCTGTTTCTCAAATATGCCCAGCTTTGAACAGGTTAGCAGCTGAAAACAGTGCCAGTTTTCCATTTGAGGTTCTTCTATTCAATAGCTAGATCATCAAACCTACACAAAATGTTTAGGGTAGCACCATTTGCATGGACAAATAATGGAAGCAAGCTAAATATCCACCAACAGGAAATATGGTCACACGATGGAAGATATGGGAAAATGAGCAAGAATATATGTGCAAATATCAAAATAATGTTCCCCACCTTCTCCCCAAAAAGAAAACTGCAGACGGATGGTTACAATATGATTCCAATTTTATGAAGATTAAAAGCTTGCAGGATAAACAACAAGGTCCTACTGTGTAGCACAGGGAACTATATACAATATCCTGTGATAAACCATAATGGAAAAGAATAAGAAATATATATATATTTATTTATTTGTATATTCTTTTATATATATAAATGAATCACTTTGCTGTACACCAGAAATTAACACATTGTAAATCAACTATACCTCAGAAAAATAAAACAAAACTTGCCAAACCATGCCATATATCTTAATGGACATCTCTGTGTAACAAATCCTGAAAAGATGCATGGGAATAGTATGTATCAAATTCAGATTAATAGCTACCTCTGAGGAGGGACGTGCATGGGGAAGAGGTACCCAGGGACTGTAGCCATTTCTGTAATGATGTATTTCTTAAGCAGGGAGTGAGTTACATGGGCGTTCTTTATATCATTATCTATATTTGGGGGTTTAAATGGGATGAAAAAGTCATCTGGGTTGTAAGAACTTTCTTCCCCCCAGTGGAACTCAAGGATCTTCTTAGTTTGATTAAAGATGGAATGTTCCGTGTAAACATTTTACTGCCATAACTGCTCTGGACCTAAGGCCAAAGGGGCAAAAGCAACCCTTGTGATTCACTCTTGATCCTGTCCTGCTCACCAGACCTAGGGATCACAGGCAGGACCTTAAAGTCCAAACTTTAGAGTAATAAACATCTTGTATCTGACCGAATGTCCCCTCTGTGATCCCACCTCTGTCTCCAGGAACACTGAGGTTGGTAGATGGTAAGGGGATTTGAGGATTCTGTGACCTGGACACTTGTTTATTCTCTCAACTCAAGTCATCTGTTTCTTCATTCTGGAATGTACGTCCCCCCTTCTTCTCCTGTGGCCAACCCTCTAGGTTTCAGCTTAAACATGATATCTGCAAGAAACCTCCCCTGGCCAATTTTGCCCTAAGCCTGGGTTAAGAAAGCTCATGGAAGCTTGAGCTCCTCCACGTTCTAAAGGGGCAGAGACTGACTGCCTGGGTCTTCGCAGTCTCCTCAGCACCTATAAACGGTCTGACAACAGCCGATACCTAGAGACTGTCATACAGAGGGAAGCAAGTCAGAAAGAGGAAGACAAATACCGTATATTAACACATATATGTGGAATCTAGAAAAATGGTGTGGATGACCTTATTTGCAAAGCAGAGATAGAGACACAGACGTAGAGAACAAATGTATGGTCACCAAGGGGGGAAAGGGGAGGTGGGATGAATTGGGAGATTGGGATTGACATATATACACTATTGATACTATGTATAAAAGAGATAACCTACTATGTATAATGAGAACCTACTGTATAGCACAGGGAACTCTACTCGATGCTCTGTGGTGACCTAAATGGGAAGGAAATCCAAAAAAGAGGGGATTATATGTATACGCATAGCTGATTCACTTTGCTGTACAGTGGAAACACAACATTGTAAAGCAGCTATACTCCAATAAAAACAAACAAATGAACAAACAAACAAAACCCAGCCAATACTCAAAGAACATTAATTGAATGCATAAATGAGAAAATAAGAGCTCATTGACTATCTGATGAGGGGAAGGCGTGGGTCATCTGGGCAGAGGTCACACATAGAAAGTGAATGTGACAAATATAGACTGTATATGTCACATTTAGACTATAAACAAATATATAGATTTGTTTTCAAAAGACCAATCTACCATGGAAATGGAAGGTGAACTTAGAAGCACTTTTTAACTCTAAGTGTCTAGTCTTGGGCAGCTTGCTTAGTCTGAACCTGTGTCTCCATCAATTAAATGATGACAACTGAACACACCCATGTATTGATACTTTAGAGCTCTGTATATCTGTATATCTGTTTGCTTGTTCCCTCCCCTGCCGAATTCACGGTAAAACTATTAGCGGAGTTCTGGCAGAGGAAGGGAGACCTCTTCTTTGCAACTTCTCCCAGGAGCCTGCTTCTAATTTTATAGCCCATCACTAAGCCACTAGCAGTAAAAACTCTCAGGAGACTACTTTTCTAAGAAGGTGCGGGATGTGAGCGCGTAGAGGCTAAAAATATAGAGAGGTATGGAAAACGCAGAGAATTGAGAGATCAATCTGCTGAGGACAGTGGGATGTTTGTGGGTTGGCAGATAGAGGGTTGGGTATGTTTCTCATCATTTGGCCCCAATTCACTAAACCATCTGCTTCACTGCCCCTACCACCCACCCAATACATGTAGACACTATACATCTGTATCCTCATTATAATAATCAAGCCTATTGTGTTGCATTCTGATGTTGTTACTAGCTGAAGTCTAATAGACCACAAGCCCATTGGCAGGCAACATTATCCCTTAATGGGATGATGACTTTGGTGTTAATCACCTAAGGAAAAGACGGCAGTGCTCATTAAGCATGGAGGTGACTGCAGGAGTACTTAGCAAGGGACTCACAGGGAGCAGGTGATTCTCCCATATGGAATGTTTCTCCTCCATTGCCAATCTTGGAGGAGCTGGAATGTATTTTTTTTTTATCTTGGCCATGCTGCATAGCTTGCGGGATCTCAGTTCCCCCACCAGGGATTGAACCTGAGCCACGGCAGTGAAAGCCCAAATCCTAATCACTAGACAACCAGGGAATCCTTGGAATGGATTTTTATCTTCTGTCTTTATTAAGGAAAGGTAAGTTTATTTATACCATAATTTTTGCTTTGATTCTGCCCTGCCTTTTATTAGCTGTTTTGATAGTAATAATGCTTGAAATCAATGGCTTCCAGCACCCTTCTACCGTAGAGATGTTTCCTTTAAGTGATTTGAAATATGCTTCCTATAATTTCTGTGCTTTGCCCTTTTGCCTCTGAAGTAATAAAAAATAACTAATATTCTTCTTCCATAATGGCCCTTCAAATATTTGAATGAACCTATTGTTTCCTCACCCCATCTTCCCTCTTCAAGCCAATTAACCTTAATCCTTTTTAAAAAAAAAAAAAAATTATTTATTTATTTATTCTGGCTGCACCGGGTCTTACTTGAGGCATGCGGGCTTCTTAGTTGCGGCGTGCATGCAGGATCTCATTCCCCAACAAGGGATCAAACCTGGGCCCTCTGCGTTGGGAGTGTGGCGTCTTACCCACTGGACAACCAGGGAAGTCCCGTTAATCCTTTAACTATTTCTCATAGAGCTAAGAATTTAAGAGTCTCTGATGCTCCACGACTCTCCAAAATTATGGTGCACAGAAATAATGAGAGCAAACATTTATTGAGCTCTTACTATGTGCCAGATACTATAAGTACTTTGCATGTATTAATTCATTTAATTTTCACAACAGCCCTATAAAGCAAGCTTATTATTACCTTCATTTTAAAAATGAGGAAACTAAGCCACCAAGAGGATAAATAACTTTCCTAAGGTGACCCAGCTCATAGGTGGCACAACTGGTTTTTCAACCGAAACAGTTTGGTTCCAGACAATATAGTCTTAATCCCAATGCTGTTCTACTCCTCAGGGTCCCAAACCTAGGTTATAACCGATAGTCTGGAGCTCCTAACTCTAAAATAGCATAAGTTCAGTGGAACACTAGTGCCTGCAAAATGGTAATAGGTCTTTCTTGAACAAGGGTCCATGACCAAAAATGTTTGGGAAATTCTGAGTAAGATAGTATTGAATAGGTTTCCACTCTGCAAGGCTTTCCATAGTCTTTAATATTTTCCCAGGCATGATGGCTCTCCAAAATCTAGACGCAGAATTTTCCAGCCATATTTACCCTTGTAACTCTTTAGTAAAACATCTACTAACTTGTGGCGTTCAACAGAATATTGCTTAGGAAACACGGCCCAAAAGTGTAGTTTAGATTTTTCCTGTTTCTTTTTCTTTCTTTTTTTGCCATTTATTACCTTTGATTTCATTTTATATGGTCTAGAAGTTTAGTGTCAACTACACAATTTAAAGGGTTTGTCTGTAATTTTATCTAACACTTACTTCTCCATCTCGTTCAGGATACCATGAAGGACATGAAGTACACAAATACACTGTGGCTACCATAATCCCTTGGTTCTACTAAGCTACTTTGCTTTTCTTTAATGGCGCTGCCCTGACTCTTGGTCATTGCCATTTGCTATAAATGTTCACAAAATATACTAAGTATTTCATTCTAAGTTTTGGGGTGTTTTTGGGAAAAAAATTTTTAAATCAAGGCTTTTGACTGTCTCTAGTCATTTTCTCCTCTTCACATGTTCTCAAAGATTTCTGATAGGTTTCATAGAACACATGTGGAAAGAGTAAAGGAATAGATATCGTATGAGCATCATCTTTGGGCTCAGTCATACCATGCATTTCACGTAGCACATAAAATCTCATGGCCCCAGGGAGGTATGGATCATTAGCCCTACTTTATAGATGGGTAAACAAAGGCACACATGTTAAACAACCTGTCAAGGTCAATGAACTCCGGGATTCAACCATCCCACATACAGTCCATGCTCCTTGGGTGCATTTCATCCTAGTAATTTAGTTACTTGTGGCTTATTTATTAGGTTGAAAACATCCTGTTAATTTACTATTATTTAATTTATTAACCCTGACTAAGGCCTGACCTCTTAAGAGGAAAATGCTGATGAACCATATAACACAAAGACGAAAATGTGACATTCCTATATTTTACAGATATATTCTTTCTTACGACCAGCTTGTCATTCAGACAGCACTCTGTCTCTCTTTTCTACACTCATTTCTTGCTCTCATTCAGGCAGACATTTTCTTCCTCCTTTTGGATAGCCAAGTTTAATTTCTTTAAAATAGACTATTTTTTTAGATCAATTTTAGATTTAGAGAAAAAATTGAGAGGATAGTACAGAGAATTCCCGTATACTCTACATCCAGTTTCCCCTAATATTAATGTCTTGTATTTGTATGGAACAAGTGTTACAATTAATGAACCAATGTTGATACCTTATCACAAACTAAAGACCATACTTTATTTGAATTTCTTTAGTTTATATCTCACGTCCTTTTTCTGCTCTACAATCCCACTAAGGACACTACATTATATTTAGTTGTCATATCATTTTAGGTTCCTTTTCACTGTGACAACTTCTCAGACACTTCTTGTTTTTGATGACCTTGACAGTTTTGAAGAGTACTGGTCAAGTATTTTGTATTCTGTCCCTTAATTGGAGTTTGCCTGATGTTTTCTTCATGGTTACACTGGGGTTATGGGTTTGGGGGAGGAAGGCCACAGAGGTAAAGGGCCATTTCATCAAGTCACTCTTCATGGCCCAGACCTAAGGAGTGGGGAGTTATGTTCTCCTTCTTTGACTCCAGAGGATCTACTTAAATTATTTGGCATTCCTCTGTCTGGGAGATTTGTCTCTTCTCCATCTATTTATGTATGCAGTCACCAGGTAGAATTTATTTGAAGTACTAGGGGTAAAACATTATTTGGTTCAAAAATATTCCTCCTTAAAATCCAGGGCAAAAGTGTTGTTTTTTGTTTGTTTGTTTTTAAAGACCTTCTTCTGAAAATTAATTAATTTAATTTATTTATTTTTGGCTGCATTGGGTCTTTGTTGCTGCACACAGGCTTTCTCTAGTTGCGGCAAGCAGGGGCTACTCTTCGTTTGCGTGCACGGGCTTCTCATTGCGGTGGCTTCTCTTGCTGCGGAGCACAGGCTCTAGGTGTGCGGGCTTCAGTAGTTGTGGCTCGTGGGCTCCAGAGCGCAGGCTCAGCAGTTGTGGCACATGGGTTTAGTTGCTCCGCAGCATGCAGGATCTTCCTGGACCAGGGCTCGAACCCATGTCTCCTGCATTGGGGGGTGGACTCTTAACCACTGCGTCACCATGGAAGCCTCCAAAAATGATTTTGAAAAGACTAATTTCCTTTGCTCATATTTAAATTAAATTTCATTCTTAATTGAACATTTAATATATATATTGAAACTGAGTTTGCCAGCAATCCCACTACTGGGCATATACCCTGAGAAAACTGTAATTCAAAAAGAGTCATGTACCACAATGTTCATTTCAGCACTATTTACAATAGTCAGGACGTGGAAACAACCTAAGTGTCCATCAACAGATGAATGGATACAGATGCGGCACATATATACAATGGAATATTACTCAGCCATAAAAAGAAATGAAACTGAGTTATTTGTAGTGAGGTGGATGGACCTAGAGTCTGTCATACAGAGTGAAGTAAGTCAGAAAGAGAAAAACAAATACCATATGCTAACACATATATATGGAATCTAAGAAAAAAACAAAAGGTTCTGATGAACCTAGGGGCAGGACAGGAATAAAGACACAGACATAGAGAATGGACTTGAGGACACGGGGAAGGGGAAGGGTAAGCTGGGACGAAGTAAGAGAGTAGCATTGACATATATACACTACCAAATGTAAAATAGATAGCTAGTGGGAAGCAGATGCATGGCACAGGGAGAGCAGCTCAGTGCTTTGCGACCACCTGGTGGGGGGGATAAGGAGGGTGGGAGGGAGACGCAAGAGGGAGGGGATATGGGGATATACGTATGCATATATCTGATTCACCTTGTTATACAGCAGAAACTAACACAACACTGTAAAGCAATTATACTCTAATAAAGATGTTTTAAAAAAAACAACAACAAAAAACTGAGTCTGACACAAAGATGACTCACACAAGTTTCCTTGCCTGAAGAAACTATCCTCGGGGTCAAACAGAAATGTATACATTTCACAAGGCAAATAAGTGCTGCAGTTAAAAGTTAGAGTGCTTCGGGAACACTGAGAGGATAGTACAGGTGTCCTTCTGTACCCATGCAGAAACAGTTCCAGGACCCCATGGGTACCAAAATCCTCGGATGCTCAAGACCTTTATAGAAAATGGTAATAGTGGTACAATGAATACAGTCTGCCCTCCCTACCAATGCGTTGCATACCTGCGGATTCAACCAAACCCAGATCGAAATTTTTTGGTTGAATCCGAGGGATGTAGGACTCGCAAACATGAAGGCTTGACTGTAATTAATTCAAGGAAAGTTTGATGAAAGAAGAGTGAGTCCAACACTGGCTTCCTGGTGTGCAACCAGTGATTCTGAATGATCCTCATTATGAAATGAAGAAGCATTAGCTCAAAGAGAATGAAAGACTTAACTAAGTTCACACAGTTGGGTCATGTATGAGCCTAAGCTGAAAATCAAGTCTTCCAATTCCAGATCCTATGTTCTGCATCAAACTAAAAGATAACACAGAAGTCTGCTATGCCATTATTCAAGGCAGAAATGAATAAAGCACTTACCTCAAATAAACGTAAGACTTTGGCCAGTGCACCAACTTCTTCTTTGAGTGAGAAGATCAGTGATATGGCACCATTTTGATTGGAGTTGTCTTCAATATAGCTTGTTTCCTACAGGATTAAATGCATTTGGGTAAAATGTTTTTCACAGCTCAGCAATTCATTCCTGCGGAACCTCTAAGGAAGAGGCGAGCATGAACTTTCTCTTCTAGTCAAGTCTTGGAATACAATGAGCTACATATATTCTATACAGAAGTATATGTGTGGTGGAAAATAAGTAAATCAAGGGAAGTAAAATGTTCAGTGGTGCTCTTAGATCAGATTTCAATTTTAGAAAGCTCTAATTATTCACAAATGTCACCAGTTACACTATAGATTCACTGCCTTTTTAATGAGCACCTACCAAGTGCTAGGTACAGTTAGGGCTCTGAGAGAAACAAAGATGAATAAGAGGATGCCCCATTCATCAGAAGTTCAAATTCTGACTTAGTAGACACATACACAACAAACGAGATAAATTTAAAAAGATCTTAGAGGTGGTATAATATGGTGCAGTAATTGTCCCAGGAAAACATTGAGAAATACAGGGTGGAAAATACTAAAAATAGAACACACACAGGCTTTTGAGTCCAAAGACATGGGTTGGAATCCTCTCTCTTCCATTTACCAACCAGAACACTTTGGGATAGCTTAGGCTTCTTAACTTCCTCATGTGTGAAAGCAGGCTAATCTGTAATCATAACAAGCCCTGTCAAAACACTATTCAGATGATGAAAAAGATACAGATAAAATAGTTCAAATATAATATTAAGAGAAATATGTACAAATGATGGAAATATGAAGAATACCCACGAATGACTTCTTGGCCTTTGGCAAAGATGTCACGGGAACAATAAACTTGTTCCCAGATGCTGGGATCAGAGACACCAATTGTTGAAAAAGAGTCGCTAAGTAGATAAGAGCACATATATAACTTATTGGAAGATGGATGCCTTAAAACAGCAAAGAATGTCAAGGATCTAGCAACTTTCTACATGCATGTGACAGCAAATTAAGGTGGGACTAGGGTTGCCATTCCAGAAAGGGTTTGCCAAAATCTTTTAAAATTTTAAAGTTAAGTGTTAAATTAAGTTTTACAATAATACATAGAGTTCCATGTGTGCTTTCAAATAAACAGCATATACCTAAAACTGGGGGGAAAAAAAACCCACGCAGAACAATTACTCTCTTGTAAGCAAGTTAATGAAATTAGAAGAATGGCTGTTACATCATCTCCATGAGAAGGCTGTGCTGGGCAGGCTCTCAGTGACTTGGCATCATAAGCCCTGTATGAACATGGATGACCCTCAGGATGAAATTCTTTTAATTCAGAGAATTCAGATTTTCCCAGAACCTCACCTGAAACAGAGGTGCGGGGGAAGAACCAGAATTATCAGCAAGTGTGATTAGAGGAAGCCCTAAATGAATTGCAAAACTGAACTGTTATATATCCTTATATGGACCATGATATTATCTTTCTAAAATTTTTTTTAATCTACCATACATTAAAAGCCCCTATAATGTCCCAGATATTATGATAGGTACTTGATTTGGATTATCTCATTTGATTTTGATAACAATCTAGAAAGTAGGTTTTATTATTTTCCAAGTGCCCCTTTTATCGATGACAAAATGAAGGTTTAGAGAAGTTAAGTAACTTGTCCAGAGTTGCACGGTTAGCAGTGGAACCCATGCCACTGGATCCCAGCATGCTGTCCATGAATCACAGCTTCCTGCAGGCTCTGCTCTACCTTCCGTCTCTAGTAAACCCTGCCAGAGACACGCAGAGCAGTCTCTGATGTCAGTCTTCTTCCTAGGAGAGGACACTGAGCCCTCAGTTCGTTCCAGTTTCCTTGAAATGACAAAAGATTTCCATTTCCAGTTCACTTGGCAGCATTCTCCTCTCCTGTTGGCCTCCAAGAAAGGGAGCATATTTCTGACACACCTCAACGGATGTCACCTATGACTGGGGCAATTCAGACGTGAATGCACCATGCTCGAAACTCTGTCATCCACCACTTTCCCACTCCTGTGTGTGTCCAGCCAATCACCAAGTCCAGTCTGACCTTCTCCAGAAATGATTCTCGGGGTCAGGTCTTTCTTTGGTTCCCACTGCCACCACAATAATCTAGCTCTTAGTGATCTGCAGTGATTGAGCCCTCCTAGCAGAATTTTGCTCGTGTCCTTATTCTACTCAGAATTCTTTAGGGGCTCCCCATGGCCAACAGGATACAAGACCTCTTTCTGATATTCAAAAGTCCCCTTAGTACCCCACCTCCTGAGGTTCACCCACAGGAACCTCGTCTCCAGAAAACTGTTTCCTCCTTGCCCTTTCAACTCCTCATTAGAGTAAATGTGCTGCATCCCTCCCTCTCCCCCTTTCAAATACATCACCTTTCCTCAAAAGCCCTCTTGGGTCTCACTTCTCTCAGAAAACCTATGTACTCCTCAGCCAAGGTGAACAATCCCTCCTTGATCTGTGCATTTCATTTGGCCTCTGATACCCACATGGGACTTGATAATTGACTCAAAGAGGTGGACTTGTCTTAAGAGTTCATCTAGTTCCACACTCTCATTTTTCAGATGGGGAAACCATGGGCCACCTGAGATCACACAGGCAGTGGGTGGCAGGTTAAGAACTCAGGCTCCTGCTATGGAAAACAGTATGGAGTTTCCTCAAAAAACTAAAAATAGAATTGCCATGTGATCCAGCAATCCCACTCCTGGGCATACATCCAGACAAAACTCTAATTCGAAAAGATACATGCACGCCAATGTTCATAGCAGCACTACTCACAATAGCCAAGACATGGAAACAACCTAAATGTGCATCAACAGATGAATGGATAAAGAAGATGTGGTACATATATACAATGGAATATTACTCAGCCATTAAAAAGAATGAAATAATGCCATTTGCAGCAACATGGATGGGAGCTAGAGAGTGTCATATTGAGTGAAGAAATTCAGACAGAGAAAGAGAAATATCATATGATATCGCTTATATGTGGAATCTAAAAAAAAAAAAATGACACAAATGAACTTATTTCAGACTCACAGACTTAGAGAATGAACTTATGGTTGCCAGTGGGGGAAGGGTGAGGGGAAGGGATAGTTAGGGAGTTTGGTATTGACATGTACACACTGCTGTATTTAAAATGGATAACCAACAAGGACCTACAGTATAGCACAGGGAACTCTGCTCAATACTCTGTAACAACCTAATTAGGAAAAGAATTTGAAAAAGAATAGATACTTGTATATGTATAACTGAATCACTTTGTTGTACACCTGAAACTAACACAACATTGTTAATCAACTATACTCCCATATAAAATAAAAAGTGAAATGAAAAAGAAGTGTTATGACGGAGAAAAAAAAAGAAGATGTGGTATATATATACAATGGAATACTACTCAGCCATGAAAATAATGCCATTTGCAGCAACATGGATGGATCTAGAGATTATCATACTAAGTGAAGTAAGTCAGACAGAAAAAGACAAATACTATATGATATCACTTATATGTGGAATCTAAAATATGACATAAATGAACTTCCAAGAAATAGAAATAGACTCACAGACATAGAGAACAGACTTGTGGTTGCCAAGGGGGAGAGGGGGGTGGGGGAGAGACGGATTGAGAGTTTGGGATTGGCAGATGCAAACTATTATATATAGAATGGATAAACAATGTCTTACTGAGTAGCACAGGGAACTATATTCAGTATCCTGTAATAAACCATAATGGAAAAGAATATATATGTATATGTATGGCTGAATCACTTTGCTGTGCAGCAGGAACTAGCACAGCATTGTGAATCAACTATACTTCAATAAAATTAATTAATTAAAAAAAAAAAGAACTCAGGCTCCTAAATGTCATTCATTCTATACAATTCCCTCTGCTATGGACACAATGTCCACATTAAAGGCTCTGTTTCTTGCATAGTAAGGGCTGTACTCTGGTCCAATCACCAGAAGGTTACTCAATACCACTCCTAACAGTCTATACCTTACCCATGTCTGTCCCCTTTCACTTTCGTCATTCTCCCCATATACTTTCTAGATCAGGGTTTCTAAGTGGGTGTTCCTTGTGTCTCTACTCCAAAATGACCTCGTGATTCCTTGTTTGAATGCAGATTCCTGGGCCCCACCCAAACCTACCAAATCAGAATATTTGGTGTAGGATCTTAGAATCTGCATTTTCAAAAGCATCGCAGAGGACTCTTAACCATGGAAGATTTTGAAACCACTGATAAATATATAGCCTATTTTTTTAAATTATGACTTTTCTCATATGTGTCTGCAAATTCACATTTACCATAAGGCACTACTCTTTATTGTTATTAATATTGAAAGTAGAGCCAGCCATGACTGAGTACCCACCATGTGCCCGGAGCCATATCTGGTACTTTTTACAGTTAATAAACATCACCATTGGCAGAAACTAGCACTGGCAGAAAAAAAGAGTTTACATATAATAGCTTATTCAGTCCTCACAATCGCCCCATGAGATGGGTGCTATTATTTTGAAAATGAAGGAATAGACTCAGCAAGATTAAGTGACTTGTCCAAGGACACTCAGCTTATGAGTGGCAGAGTCTGTATGTGAACCCAGGTCCAACAACTCCAAAATCCTTAATCCACCTCCCAGCGACCCACCTGGGACAATAGCTCCCCTTTTCAAAGCTTGAGGGACTTGAAATGAGAGCAAGCTCATGGAATTTTGTGAGATGGTGTGGCCTTGAGTGGATTCTGATTCCAACATTGTTATGCGGATCAGCATGAGATCTTGGACAAACCTCTTCCAGAACATGTTTATATTGGCTCATGATCTATACTTATTTGTTTCCAATAGACATGTGAGTTGACTTAGAAACACATGTACAATCAGGATGCATAAAGGTAGAGAAAAGTAGCTCCGAAACTAGAAAAGAAGAAAGAGGGCAGGGAGAAAAAGCTTTACTAGCAACCAAGAAGGAAAGGATTTTGATCACTGAGCAATACCCTTAACAATAGAAATACATTCTCTTTGGTTGTGTCTAACAAATACATTCTGTTATCTTTGGAAAAGAGCAGTTTTCACAATTACCTGCAATTAATCTGCAGCAAGGATATTCCAGCGGCACTGACTTTCAATCTTAGTGCTTTTTGGGGTCATGGGAGGAGGTGTGGATTCACATGTGTGATTATACATACACACATCTACAGTGTAAGATACCCAAAAACAAGATGCAGACATCCTGCCTTGGACATACTCTGCCTCTGTATTCCAGAATTTATCTACAGGAGGAAGCAGTGTGGTGGGGGAGTGCACAGGGTGTTGGAGTCGCATCTGGGTTTGAACCCTGGCTTTGTGCCATTCAGGGCTGTGATTTCTGAGTTCCCTTAATCTTTTAAAACATCGCCCTGTTCTATGTTCTTTACAGCACTTATCTCTGCATGAAAGTATATGTTCATTTGGTTAATTTTTTTACTGTCTGTCTCCTCCACAAGAATGTAATTTTCATCAGGGCAGAGGTTCTACTGTGCCTGGCTCAGAGTAGGTGCTCAGTAAGTCTTTGTTGAATGGATGAATGAGCTGAACGTCTTTCCCAGGATTGTTGTGCTTGCAGGTGGAGACAGCCTTATGTCAGGATTACATCTAGTGTGTTCTGTTCATGTGGGTTGGAGCTTCAAGGAGGCATAAATGTGTCTTTTTTGCAGATTGTCAGAGCTGGAAGGAGTCCTGAAGACTATTCTAGTTCAAAATCCGCCCCCCCCCCAATTTTACAGATACCAAACTGAGCCTCTCCATCCTGATTAGGTGACTTCCCAGTATACAGCTTCAGTAAACCAAACACGAGAGCCCACAACTCCTAATTCCAGGTCGGGCATCTTTCCACTGCAAAGCTCCACCAGCCACTGTGCTTGACTCAGTGTGTGTTCCTCCTGCCAATGTTCTGCTGCATTTGGTTGAACAAACAAATCATTTCTGGCTAGACACCCCTGGCACTTTCCTATGCTCCAGGAAGTGTGCTAAGACCTTTATAGACATTATTTCACTTGATTCTCTTATTAACTCTAGGATGTGGGTATTTTTATTCCAATTTTTCATATGAATAGACCTGAGGATCTGCAAAGTTAAATCCCTTGCTTTCAACACACGGGTGTTACAGAGTACTCTCTAAACCGTCCTCTTTACGCCCCGTGATCGACAGTGACAATCTGTGGTTCTCCATCTTCTAAGTGCTCTACAAATAAAACTTTAGTCTCCAGAACTCCCTAACCAGATCGCTGCCCCTAACCTCCCGCCATAGTCATGGGGGCCCCACGGTCAGCAGCACAGAAACTAAATGATGGCACAGCTGGCATCTGTTCTGGGATCTGTCTGACGCCCATGCTGTTCCTCTTCAGCATGAAGTTCTGTCTCCCGAGCCCTACGTACCATTTTCAAAGGAAGCCTTTCTTTCAAGACTCAAAAAAAGTTAGTCCAAAGTTCTGCAGTCTCTAGTTATACTAAAACATCAATCATCCTCTGCTGTCCAGGCTCCCTGTTCTCTAGATTGTTCTCACTAATCCTACAGTTGACAGATGCCTTAGACCCACGTTATCTCCCAGGGCTGGGCTTTAAGTCTGAACCCCAGAATCTGGGAGTGTGATCCGTTGATTAAAGAGTGTATTCTGCAGTTGTTCACCTCAAGGGAAAGGCAAAAATTCTAGTGAACGGAATACACCCTGGACATTATCCCTGCCACATTTAGGGCTCTCTTACTTTCCAAGTCCAAGGCTAACTCTTGTGCATTTTCCTCTCTTTTTAATTTTCTTCTTCCTCAGGTCTGAGTAAGTCTGAGACGTCTTCATGCCCCATTTTCTCCCAAAGGTGAAAAAAGGCTACAATTTCTTATAATTTTGCCATTTTGATACCTGGCTGAGAACATTTATAAACATCAAAGAACAGCAGATCTGGATGGACCCCAACTCCCACTCCAGATTGTCAAGGACCAGTTTACAGAAGAAAAAGGAGGCCACAGAGGCAGTGATTTGTCCAAAGACAGGCAGCTAGTTGGTGGCAGCTCTGGAAGCCGGATCCCTGACTCCCTGAAAGCCACACAGGACAGATGTCCTCTCACTGGGAAACATTTGTTGAGCACATGTGTTATCTGTCAACTTCCTAGACATTTTCATCATCTTCAAATGAATTCAGCCTTCCCGGTGAGCTTATGGGAGTAGGAAAACCCAACACTCCTCAGACCTCTTTCCACCGGGGGCCAAACTCCCCTCCCCGCGCAGCTAAGGCCCGCCCTGGCTCACCTGCCCAAAGTCGCTGAGTTTCCTGACCGAGCCTCCGTTCTCCAGGACCGCGGCTGACATGCTAGCTCCCAGCGCGTGTGGTCTCCCGAGCTCTGGGGCGTCAGTCGCAGGCGGGTTTGCAAACAGTGCAACAGCACGTGGTGCTGAGGTTTTTAACCTGGCGCTAGGGAGGAGAGATTCCAAGGTGTCTCCTGCCACGCTTACCCGCCACAGTCACGCCCCCGGTGGGCGTTGTCCTGACGCAGCGAGCTCCGGGTCGGCCCGGGCTGGACCGCTCGGAGGGGAGGGGCAGGGGGAACGGGCCGGGGAGTACGGCCTTGGCTTGCCCGCCTTGGATGGAGGAAGGCCAACAAGAGAACGCAGGGCCACATGTGCCCTGGCGATTAGACAGGTTTGGCACTTCTCGGACTCTCAGAAGCCTGGGTACGGGTTCTCTGCGACTGGGGTAAACCTGTGACAGCCTGATGACAACCATTATAAGAAACAGAGCCAAGATCTTAACTGAGATGGGGGAGGGGGGGATTCCTTTCTATTAACCACTAAGGAAACCGCCTTTTTGTGCTCTGACTTCAGAAAACTACATATAGGTGATGTTGTGAACGCAGGGCACAGTTGCTAAGGAGCAAAGGTGAGAGCACGACCTGGGTTGAAATGCAGCCATGTGTCCCGGAGCTGTTTATGTCACTGCTGGAAGCACCCAGGAGAGGATAGAAGCTCAGTCTTGCCAGGATGTTTTAAGAATGTGGCTAAGAGAAAGAATGAGGTGATGCATTTAACACTTAGTACAGTTCATGCCATGTAGTTAAACACTCCATAACTAGAAGTTATTGCTTAAAAGTATGCAACAACAGATGCTTACTGCGGACCTCTGTTGCATGCCAGGTGGTACTGGGGATACAGCAGTGAATGAAGTGGAGGACCCAGCCTCCTGCCCCCACCCATGCTGCCATTCTGGGAGGGAGACAGAAAACAAACAAATAAATAAGTTTAGGCAGAGCTAAGCCTTCTGAAGAAAATAAAATAGGAAGATGGGCTAGTAGGCAGGAAAATGTCATTCACCTCCATTTTTTCAGACCCAGAAACTGAGACGAGGCATTCATTGCCAGCAGGCAAAACAAAATATAAAAGAGCACCGCAAAGTCAGAAGTTCAGAAAGGATGTGAAAAAATCAGGGGCATCAAGACCTTGAGTGCCTGCCTAATATTTAGCCAGGAGAGGGCAATGGGCTAAGAGAAAACAAGCCAATAATCGAGGTTGCTAGAAATCCGCCCCCTCCCCTCCCATAATTCTTTGACGGAATGACCAAGCACCTGCCAAAAGAGAAAAAAAATCTCAGATTCAGAATTTAAAACAAACAGATGAACTCCTGATTCCACCACTGATTAACTTTGGTCAAGTCCATGCCTCAGTTTCTTTGTCTTTAAAATGGGGCTTTAAGGGTTGTTGTTTAGGATTCTTTGAGCCTGTATGATGTGCCAGGCTTTCTACTGGCTGCTAAGAAGACAGATATACGTTAAGTGCAATTTCTGTCCAAAAGGAGTCCTTGGGTGTGTGATTAATATTCTCTATGGTAAGTTGGAAGATCAGTGTTGTTGAACATGGAAGGGCAAGACCTTGACTTCCACCCTCAGGAATCGGTATCCTTTATCTGACTCCAGTGGTTTTCTAGTGTGGTAAACATGAAATGAAGAGTTTCACTCCACCCTAGGATTGCCTTGCAAACATCACGTCATCCCTTGATGTTGCTGGCATACTAAGGAGAACAATGAATGTGACAGCACCTGTTGTATTGCCATATAACAGGCATGCAATGAATGAAAACAGCAGTAACAGCTACTTACTTACATGTACATTGTATGTTAGACACTGCCAAGCTCTCCCCATGCATGATTTCATTTCTTCCCTCATAAACTTAAACCATGCATCCCCACTTTATAAATAAGGAAACTGAGACACAGAAAGTTTAGATAAGTAGTTCAAAGTCAAACTACATTTCACCCAATTCCAAGACACTGGCTCATAAATACTCTTCCTTCCCTTTTTAAAATAAGAACAACAGTGACTTTTAGGACAACAAAATAATAGCACTTCTCTTTTCTTTTCACACCTACTAAAAATGGAATTCTTAATTTTCTCTCACATAAAAATGCCCCGGATCTGTGTTGGGAGGAGAGCGCAACTAGTTGTCTGCTACTTCAGAGAAAATCACTTAATAGCTTCTTTTAAAAATTATTCTGGCAAAAAGGGAAAATTTATCCATGAAATAAGATAAAAACTCACTTAAGATGAGATTGATGGTGACGTGAATTTTGTAGATGATTTTCAAACTATCATCTTAATTGGGATGGAATATAATGTGTTGCTGTTATGAGCAAGGGCAGTGCTGAGTCCTAAGAAAATTGATGTAGAAGGAACATCCAAGAATTCAGCCTATAGACCACTGAGATATTGTGAATGGCCAGAAAGAGGTGGGCACCATGTCGCAAGATGTGCAGTTGTGTACCTGGTAAACTTAGGGCTGACCTTCACTGATTTGGAAGTTGAAGATTTCCCAATCACTGCAGGTTATCAATCGCTTTTCACTTAACCTCACAGGTAGAGAGGTAAGTTAATCATAATCTCTGAGTTCATGGCAAATAATCAAAACCTCCAAGGCCCCTCTCTTGTTTTATTTATTCATTCTCTTTTATCTTCATTCCCCACTCCCATTCCCTTCCCCCAGAGGCAACATCCTTAACATGTTTTAATATTTAGCCATGGATTTATTAAATGCAGGGAAATATTGGAGTGTGTATGTATTTTTCATGGATATGAGTGATGTTGTAGTATAGATTTACTACAGTATATACATGTACTATAGATTTCATGGTTTCTAACTTTCCATTTCTCCCTCTTCCCAGATCCTGGCAACCACTGCTCTACTCTCTTCTATGAGTTTGACTATTTCAGATATCTCATATAAGTGGAATCATGAAGTATTTTCTTTCTGTGACTGGCTTATTTCATTTAGTATAATGTCCTCCAGGTTCATCCATGCTGTTGCATATGGCAGGATTTCCTTTTTTCAAGGCTGAATAATATTTCGTTGTATATATATACCACATTTTCTTTTTTTTTTTTCTTTTTTTTTTAACATCTTTATTGGAGTATAATTGCTTTACAATGGTGTGTTAGTTTCTGCTTTATAACAAAGTGAATCAGTTATACATATACATGTGTTCCCATATCTCTTCCCTCTTGCGTCTCCCTCCCTCCCACCCTCCCTATCCCACCCCTCTAGTTGGTCACAAACCACCAAGCTGATCTCCCTGTGCTATGCGGCTGCTTCCCACTAGCTATTTATTTTATGTTATGTGTGTGTATATATGTCCATGCCACTCTCTCGCTTTGTCACAGCTTACCCTTCCCCCTCCCCGTCCATTTACATTTATTATAACAACTTTTATATTAGGACCTACTTCTGCTATTTTATTTCATATTTTCTATTTCCTGCACTTTTTATTTCATTTTCTCCTTTTTAACCTTTCTATAGAAGAATAGATCAAGTTTTCTTCTTATGATTAAGAAGTTATCCTTTCTATTTGTTTTTCTTTGCTGATTGTTATGACCTGAAACATTTATGTCCCCCCAAAATTTATATGTTGAAGCTTAATCCTCAATGTGATGGTATTTGGAACTGAAGACTTTGGGAAATGATTAGGTCATGAGTGAGATTAGTGCCCTTATAAGAAAAGACATAAGAGAGTTTGCTTCTTCTCTCTCTGTTCTTCACTATGTGTAATACAATGAGAAGATGGCTATCTGAAAACCAGGAAAGGGGCTCTCACCAAACAGTAGATCTGCCGGCAGCTTGATCTTGGACTTCCCAGCCACCAAAACTGTAAGGAAAAAAAAAAAGTTTGCTGTTTTATCCACCCAGTCTATGTATGGCATATTTATTATAGCAGACCAAACTGACTAAGATACTGGTTATCTCTGTTATTTATTTTTTCCATTTAGATATGATTTTAAATTTCATTATTTGTGTTTGAAGAGTTAAACACTCATGTGGATCAAAAATCCAAAAGTAAAAGCATAAATAGTGAAAATTCTGTCACACTCCCATATCCTTCAGGCACCTGATTCTCTTCCCCAAAGACAGCCAATGTTATTATTTTCTTCCAGAGACTTTTAAGCAAATATGTGTTTGTATTTGTGTGTGTACATGTATTCGTTCTCCTCCTTTCAAACAGTAGCACAATATACATGATACCTTGCCATTTTGAACTTTTAACTCAATAATATGTCTTGAAATCACCCTGTTTACTACGTATACCTTCCTCATTCTTTTTTAATAGCTCCATTGTACTTCTTTGTATGAATTATCATAATTTAATTGGTACTCTGTTAATTAACATTATTGTTGTTTCCAATCTTTTGCCATTACAAACAATGCTGTGATGAATAACTTTGTATATGCATCATTTTACACATATGTTAGAATATGTCTGTATGAAAAAAAGACTCTAAGTAGAATTTCTGGGTCAAAGGAGTTGGACATTTATCATTTCAATAGATATTAAAAATTATTAATTATCCTCCAGAGGGTAGCCATATAATTTATCATCCAAACTGGAATTTTTTGATAGTGAAAGGAGTGCTAGTGATAATTAACACTGACACAACAGGTATAAATTGGAACTATCCCAGGCAAATCATTATGTGTAGTTTCCCAATCTATATGGGTTCTACCAATTTATACACTACCAGAAAAATATGAGAGTGTCTATTTCCTATAACTTTTCCAACCTAATATGAGGTTGCTTACCTCAATATTGACAAATCTTGACAAGTAGGTTCAGATACACAGAAAGACCAGACATCACTTGAGTAAATCAAACAAATCAGCTGAGTCAGGATTCACAGCAAAAAGGTTATCAACATTATCAAGGGAGAAACAGGGCTATAGCCCTCACAAGTGAGTACACACACGTGGATGGTAATATCTGAGTGAATGAGAGACATATCAGACCTCATGGAAGCTTGGCACTCGCCTTCACACCAACCTGATGACCATGAGACTAAAACACGTCTGGACAGAGCCTTGCCTGGATCAAACGGAACTCATTGAATGACAAAATATTGATAATTACTGAAGCTAGGTGATAGGTAATTATTTTATTATCTCATTTTTACTGTATTTTTGTCAATTTCCATAATAAAAACTTTTAAAAAGAGAAAAAAAAAACCAAAACAGAACTCATTAACCTCACCCATACATTGCATAAGCCTATGAAGATGCTACAGCACAAAACCTAGAACCAACTTCCCACTTATCAATCTCTTCACGCTAATATAAATTGCTTAAGCCAAGAACATTTATGAATTTATTGCTGTGGGAGCAGAACAAACGTTAGATACCCAGACGTGTGGCCTTTAGGCCAGCCATGAGGCCTCTTCCGCACTTAACAAATTTTAAAATCCTTGACAGTCTGGAGGAAAAAGAAACTCATTATGGTTTTAATTAGAATATCTTTTATTTTGAGCAAGGTTTCTATTTACTTTTCTGTGAACTATTTATACCTTGAGTTATACCCCTGCCCTTTACATTTTAAATCATCAGGCAGCACAGAGGCTTGGGCTTTATCCCAAAACCCTGCCCCCAGCCCCAGTTACACTGCACTGTGGATGATACCTGTTCTTCATGGAAGCATCTATAGTTATAATCTGGTATTGTTGTTCTCTGGCACACACACAAAAAAGATGTCCAAATTCTGATTATTTCTTTAATGGGGAGTTTTGTATTTAGCATGAAGATTTCCCATTGGGGGATTTTAAACATGGTTCTTTGGTCTGGGTGATAGCTTCTGACTTAAAGAGGTTCAGCCCACAATAAATTGTCTCTTTGGGGTCATCTCACCATGCAACCTAGTTCAAGAAAAACATACCTTTGTCCTGCCAATGGTGGAGTCTAGTTTGCTCTCACTGTGGCCATCCATCCATGTTCAATATTCAAATAAGCTAGAGAGTTTCTTGCCTTTATACGTGAGTTAGGCATAGTCCCTACATCTCCCAAATTCCAGAGAACAAAGGCCAAACTCTCTGTTAGGTTCTTTTTAACCTCCCTAACTTGATATAAGGTGAAGAGGAAAGATGTCTGGAAAGAAAGGAGAAATTTGACAGCACACTAATCAATGGAAAGAAAAAATTTCACAGCACACTAACAAATCTCTCTCTAATAAAATTCTCTATTACGATCGTTTGTGTTAGTCTCCTAGACTCCTCTTATAAATCCTTAAAGTGAGTGATGAGTTGAAGGTTGAAAAATGGGCCTCACCATCTGTTAGAATGTCCTGTAAGAGTCTCAGACTCCAAAACGACAACCACAAAAGAATGACATTTAACATACCATTAGAGTAGTAGCAGAGCCTATGGGTCTCAAACAAATTCAGATATTCCTTTAAGTGTGTAACTAGGGCCATGCATTTATGTAGAATTTAGAAAAGGGGAATGTTGGGAGGTAATTTCCCCGGCATTTCTACATGTCTTGGTCTACCTTTTCAAGGGTATTTGCACAGCAAACAGCCTTGGAAGTGGGAGATAGTATCTCCCTCTGGGTCAAAGGGCAGATTTGTTTCCTGATCAGCATAATAGATAGAGAACCTCTCCATCCCTGAAGACATTCTATCATAATAAAATCTTTCTCCTCTCCCCAGAGAAGATTTTTGTTGTTCCAGGGTAAGATAATGCCTCTCTTTGGAGAGGAGGATGGGAAAGTTGCCATCAACCCTTAAATAAGACCAGAGTTTCCTAAGCTCAGTATTCCTCAGCTGTGACACAAATCTAGTGTGTGCTCAGCACCCACCCAGATTCACTCTGCTTTGACGTCCGTGGACTTGAGGAACAAGGGGAGCCAATGTAAACCTGAAACATGTTGTCTATTTTGCTCCGAGCAATTTACTGCCTAAATTCATTTGGGCTTGTTGTTTCCTTACTGGCCAATTTCTTGAAGTTTGGCATGGCCTAGTAGTTACACTGATATTTGGGAACTGCTTAACCCACTTGATGGAGAAGAAACAAAGATGTGGCATATGTGGCTAGCTGCCCCATTTTCTTTCCTTCTCTCTCAGGAAATAGAAGCTCTGAATGTTAGCTAGCCAGCCCCAAGGCCTCCCAAAATAAAAGCATTCCCCAGCCTTCCTTGCAGCTAGATGTAATTACAGGTCTAATATTTGACCAAGGAAATGCAAAGAGAAGTGGTCTGTGCAACATGTAAGAATTGTTCCTAAAGGAAGCTGCCCTTCTCCTTCTATTTTCTCCTTCTTGCAGGTCAGAATGTAGAAATGCTGACTGGAGTTCAAGGAGCCATATTGGATTATGAGGTAAAAGTAGGAATGGGAGCTATGTTTTTCAGAGCAAAAATAGAGAAGAATCAAGATAGAAGGAGCCTGGTTCTTGACACCATGGACCATCACTCCAGCAGCCTTGGACTGCTGTCTTAGACATTGACATAAGAGAAAAATTAACTTCTATTTTGTTTAAACCCATGTTATTTTGAAATTTCTGCCACTCACAACCAAATCTACTTCCAGCAATAGAAGAGATGTGGGGATGTTCTTTAAGATGGATTTATCTGTCCAAGCACTACTCTTTCCTTATCAGAATTTAAAGAACAATGCAATGTCTCATTGGAAAAATTTAGGAATCCCACCCTTCCACCCTGCACCCTGCACAGGCAGCTGGCTGTGAGCTTCTTCAGAACCTCACTTCTATGGTCTGCTTCTTTTTAGTCTAACTTTTCCCACACAGACAACCCAGAAATCTGAAGATTGCTATCAATCAATGCCCACACAAACTAACAATTAATGTATGAAGAGGTTTTCATCAAAATAAAAATTAAGGCAGGCTATTCCAGGAATTCTTAGCAGAACTTAGACATTTCCTTGGGGTATAATAAAATCAGTTGGTAAGCCAAATGCACTTGATCAAATTTATTAAATTTACATACATAAAATCTTAAGACTCTGGAGCCATTACTTTAGCATGCTTCTTGGCAAGCAGATTGAAGTCACTGTGTTGTCATTCATACACTCATTCATTAAACAAATATTTGTTGAGTATAGCCTATGTGTCAGGCACTGTTCTAGACACTGATGAGCAGGACATTCCATGCTCTCATTGATTTCACATTCTATTAGGGGACATGACCAGTAACCAGGAAAAGAACAACAACAACAAAAAAACAAGATACACTCACTACTGATATGGCCAAGAAGAAATCAAGTCTTAAAAAGAGGTATTATAAAAGAGATAAACTGTTTTGAGGAGGCTGATTTAAGTTGGATCCACAAGGAAGACCTATTCAACAAGGTAATATTTGAAGTGAGAACTGAATTATGAGACGGCTCCACTCCAAATGCAAAGATCTGAGGGGAGAAGAGTCCCACTGGAGGAAACATCTGCACAAAATCTCTAATGCAATGAACAGGGGAATTTTTTGAGGAAATGACAGAGGCCAGTTGTGGCTGAAGTAGAGAGGGAAGGGGAGAGAGGGAAGAGCTGAGTCTGGAGAGGTGGGCAGGACCAGTTCATGTATTTATACCCAGCGGTGAACTAAAGCCAGCTCACATAGTTGTGAGAGAGCTGATTCTTCAGTTTTGTGAGCCTGTTGCTAAACACATCCCTGATTATAAACTAAATTATATAAACTTAAAATTAAATAAATTACATTTAAGACAAAGGTTATAAATCCTCAAGATTTAATTATTTCATAATTATTTTACTAAATTTTATTATCTATGCTCTTGAGGTTATTTATGCCCATTTTATCTGGGCGGTAGAAATACTACATAATAATATGCTACCACACCTCTCTTCTCAACTTCATATTTACATTGATAGCTTGAAATCTGCCAAAGTGGGAATATTTACTCCATGGAAATCAGCAAACACTACAATCAGGGGTGAAGTCAGTGGGTTGTTAAACATTTACCACCATCCCACCAACAATAGTGACAGTAGCAAAGCCACAAGTAGGACTGGATCGAAGTCAGATGCCTCAGAGGCAGGACAACAATGTCAGTCAGGGATTGAAGGCACTTTGGGGCAGAGTGGGCTCAGCTACTGGTCAGTAGAGCTATGGCATCAAATCCAAGCAGATCAGGGTAAGATTTGGTTTAAGAAAAATCCAAGGTCAAAGCCAGGGGAAGCTGACGCAATAGTGAGGCTTGGCAAGGGCTGGTACTCAGTTGGTCAATGCAAGTACTGCCTCTTCCAAAAAGCACTTCCTCCAGGTGGGAGCCATCACCCTCCTTGACTCAGATAGCATCTTGACTTTTCTTCTGTAACTAAACACATAAATTCTCTCATTGTCCTGTTTTCACTATTGTCTCCTCCTTCTAGATTAAGAACTCTCAGACTAGAGACCAAATCTTAGTCTTTCTAAATTCCAGGACTAAACACGGTGCCTGGTGCATAATACTAAGTACTCAATTCATATTAGTTTAATCAGAAATGTAGAAAAATATGTACAAAAATGTTCAGGTCAGAAAACTTTGGGGGGGAATGAAAACTTCATCAACATGGGAAATAATTAAATTACATTTCATTCACATAGTAGCCATAAAAATTATTTTTTAAATCATAAACATTTATCATACTTAAAATGCACGCAATTCAACCCATGACAGATAAAATTAAAATATAAAGTTTTGTATCCCATTGTGTAAATATGCCAGGAAGAATACAAAAACAACAAAAAAGAATGAGAAAGAGGTGTTTTCTTTCGATTGTGGGATTGGGAGAGAGGTTTTTTTTTTTGTTGTCTTTGTTGTTATCTCTTCCATTTAAATGTCTATGAGGAAGGAAATTTGCAAAGAAAAAAAGTAGCTTGTCTAGAAAACTTGCCCAAAGCCATGTTGGATTTCTAATTAGACATAAATGAGCTATCCTTCAGCATTATTCTTTCCATCTCATCCTCTCTGGAAAGAGAAAGGGACAAATATTTATTCTGCATTTAAATATTTATTCAGTACCAGGCATATTGCAAAGGTTTCTTATTTAATCCACTCTATTATATAACCCAGTGAGAGAGATTTTGAATATTCCCATTGTATGGATGAGGAATCTGAGATATTGTGGTCTTGTAGGATAGGAGGCAAAAGACCTGGGGTGGTGATGTTAGTCTTGAGAAAAATACTCATCATTCTTTCCTGTTTACTCTTGAGCGACAGAAGAGCTCTCTGTGGAAGGTGAGGGTGGTACAAACACCCCTGTCCACTCAGAGACCCCTCTTCCCTGTAGAGCCTTGGTAGGTTTGACCATCTGAAAGCTAGGGTCTTGGTGGCTGCAGTCATTACTCATTGAGTGATAAATTTGGGAAACACATCTACTGAGGCCCACAGTCTACCAGACCAATGGGATGCTCAGTTTCTTGGTAAAACACATGCATGATCTTAGACATAGATTCTTTTTCTAATTCTTCTGCATCTGTCTCACCAGGGGGAAGCTGGCTGAACTCTAAGGTTGAGGAGACACTTGGGGGACTAGAAGTGAGTGAGATTCATCCATACAACCTAAAAATATATGTTAAGCTTTTGCTGCAATACTGGCACTGTTCTAGATTCAAGGATGTAACTGCCTCCCTGAGTTTATGTTCTTTTTAGGATGTGGACCTTAATAAAATTACAGGAATAAATTCAAATTTACGGCTGTAACAGAGGACATGAAGGAGATGTACATGATACTGAAAGAGCCTTTCCCTAGGAGGTTTTCTTGATCTCAGAATATGAAGTAGAAAATACCTAGATGAAAGAGGAAGGGAGGAACCTGGAACTGTCTGGAAACTTCCAGGCAGAAGGAGCAGCATATGCAAAAGTATGTGGTGGAAACAGTGGGGCACGTGGCTGAAGATGCATCTGGAGAGCTAGAGAAAGCCAGACCATGCAGAGCCTCGTAGACCATTTTAAGACTTTTTTTTTTTTTTTTTAAACTTTAGGCCGAAAGAGTTGTAAAGCCATTGAAGTATGTAATGAGAGGGTGTTTCTCTGAGATTTGCATTATCACGAGATCACTCTGGCTGAAGTGTGGAGAGTGGAGGTGGGGTTGGGGGCAGGGCAAGAGCAGTTAAGACGTGATTACATTTGTCCAGGTGAGAAATGGCTGTGGTTCCTTGGACTAGAATGGTACTGATGGTAGAGATGAAGAAAGTAGGATGCATTTGAGAAAGACTTAGAAGGTATCCATTTAGATATGGTGGGTGAGGATGAGAAACAAGTCAAAGATGATTCCTAGGCTGCTGAGTCGATGGAGAGAGTGCCATTCTCAGAGATGGCGCCATGCTTACTCTTTCCAGACCGAAGAGATCATTGAGTTGGGCTCTCCAGGCTAACCATTGAGAAGATGCCTGTGGAACTGAAACTCATTGGCATATTAAGTTAAAGGTGGAGAACCTAGACCTTCCTTTATGTGTGGTGTTTCTTAAACTATTTTTCTATTTTGTATTTTACTTTTTGATTTAGAGAGTATTTTCACATACATTATCTGTAAGATACAAATTATTCTTTCCATTTTGAAAATGAGGAAATAATTAAGTGATTTGTCCAAAGTCACACAGGCTATCTTGAGTCCAAATTCCATGCTCTTGTTCCTTAACTTCAGCCATTCAATCATTCATTCATTCACTCATTCAATATATGTCTACCATTTACTCACAGGCACTGGAGGCAGATTTATTATGGAGCTTATGAAGCTAAAGCATTAGGGTCCTGCACGTACATAGACTCCTTCACGGCTCCTGGAGGGACTCTAGCGATGGTTCATATATAGACATATATTTCTGTAAAATTTTCCAAAGAGAGTTAAACCACAATCAGGTAAGACTGTCATCTCTTTCCACTCTGATGTCCTCTTTTTTTTTTTTTAATTTTTTTTTCTTTTAATTAATTAATTAATTATTTTATTTTTGGCTGCATTGGGTCTTCGTTTCTGTGCGAGGGCTTTTTCGACTTGTGGCGTGCGGGGGCCACTCTTCATCGCGGTGCGCGGGCCTCTCAGTGTCGCGGCCTCTCTTGTTGTGGAGCACAAGCTCCAGACGCGCAGGCTCAGTAGTTGTGGCTCACGGGCCTAGTTGCTCCATGGCATGTGGGATCTTCCCAGACCAGGGCTTGAACCCGTGTCCCCTGCATTGGCAGGCAGACTCTCAACCACTGCGCCACCAGGGAAGCCCTGTGTCCTCTTCATCATACTTTACATGCCCAGTGGCCCAGACATCATTGAGATCAAGCTAAGGAGAAGTTAAGATGAAGTTACATTTATTGAATAGTTTGCATTTAGTGGATGCATTTATGTTATCTGCAGTCATTTTCATGGATAGCTCTCGCTGGTTGTCTAGCTGTAAGAAGGGTTTCAGGGACACTCCTACTGTTCACTGCCCTGGGTCACTGAGTCTTAAAGTTCGAGGTCAGAAGCCTTGAGAGTGTGGTCTAAGTGTCCAGTTTTCTTCAGCCCCTGGTCAAAACAGTTTCCTTTCCAGAGATCTAATGCACAACAAAGTGACTATAGTTAACAGTACTGTATCGTATATGTGGAATTTACTAAGCGGGTGGATCTCATGTGGGCTCACCACATGCGCGTGCACGTGCACACGCACACAGAGAAAAGAAGAAAAAGAAAATGGTAATTATGTGAGGTGATAAGTATGTTAATTAGCTTGATTGTTGCGATATGAACAGCAAAACATCAAGTTGTACACCTTAAATATATGCAATTTTAATTTGTCAATTAGTTATACCTCAATAAAGCTGGGGGAAATATCATATGCTTGGGCAACTCCCCCCAACCCCCCAATTTAAAAAAAAAAACAGAATTTCTTTCCTTGTTAGGAATATACTTGGTAATAAAGCATGAGGATGAGAGGGAATCGATGGAAAGTTAAGATTTCCAAGGTGGAGCTGTTCTGAGCGCAGACAACACCCAAGATATAGCCTTAAAGAGGGTAGCCAAAGAGGATTGGAGGTTAAGTTTGTTGGAGTCTCAAAAGTCGAGGAAGCGAGAGGCTCTGTGCTCTGTAGGTTGTTCCAATGGCCCTTTTCTTCCCACTGCAAATTTTTGCCAATTCTTCAGGGCCAGCATCAAAGACCATCCCTTAATAACTTACCAATCCTCTCCACCCCCTTCAGAAGTCAGCAGGACACCCCTTAACCCATAGAAAGTATATTCATGGGACTAGTGTAACTTCTTTATCAGAAGAGATTAATTCTTCATAGCTCTGAATAATGGAGACTGTGTCTTATCACCTGAAATACCTCTAGAGTACTAGTTCTCCATCTTCAGTGTACAAAAGGACTACTCTATAGCTTGTTAAAAAGGCCAACTGGCCAGATTATGACTTGGTGGGTCTGGGCTGAAGCTTCATAATCTGACCATTAACAGCACGTCATGTATTTCTAATGTAGGTATTGTGTGGGCGTGATACAGACAGCACGGTGCTCTGTGCTTGTACTGAGTTGTATGGGATAGAACTAGTAAAATCAACTTGTAATGAATGGAATTGCAAGATTTTCACGCAGTCCTCACTGCAGTTCAAGAAATAACCGGCAGGTGGCGAGAGACTCACACAACCCACTAAGGAGGACTTCGAGCTTCCACGGCCGCCAAATCCCAAACCAAAAACTGCTCAGGCAGTCAAAGGGAATCCTGTGTCCCAAGCAAAGCCGCCTTTAGCCAGAGTGGTGAGTTTCTTCTCTTTGCATGTGAATCCTGATGAGCCAACGGCCCATCTCTTACTCTGGCCCCCAGGGCTAAAGTTATGCTGACCCCATAATGCAGCCTCTGGCCCCTAGGAGCCATAATCCTGGCACTAGCAAGGACTGGTCTCCATCATGAAGCTGTATGAGGTCATGTGCCTTCTGAAGGTCCTTGCAGTAAAGATCAGCAAAAGATGTTTGTCTGCTCAAAGAGGGAAGCTGTTGCCAATAGGGGGTCATGTGGTCGTGCCTGTATTGTCTGTGTAGTCAGAGCTGAAGGGGAGGCATTTTACTCAGCCCCCTCATTTTGTAGATGGAGAATAGTCTAGGAGAGAGTAAGCAATTTGCCCAAGGGCACAGAGATAGAAAGTTCCAGAACCTGGAGTCTGACTTCAAGTGGCTTGCCTTTTCACTGCACTTGATACTACAGGTGTTAAAGGTGTGTGTGTGTGTGTGTGTGTTTACTTCATTAGTGTCTGCTCATGAATTATTGTCATGCACGAGAAGCTGGCGGTGACCATCTGGTTGGGGAAGAGGGGTTGGATGTGTTTGCATCAACAAGTCCACTTTTTACCTAGATCGTGTATTTATTTGGGGGTAACCTGGAGGATGAGGGAGGGTGGGAGTACACACTAACAGAGCATGAGGGAAGAGGGCAGAGGGCTCTCCATTGTTTTTAAACTGTGTTTTAATGGACCTTCTTGTCTTATACTCCTCCTTTTCTGTCTACTAAACTAGAAGCTTACTGAAGGCAGATTGTCTTATTTATCTCTGATTATATTCAATAGTTATTTGACGAATCAGTGAGCATGTCAACCTTGATCATTTTTGGATCAAAGCAATATTTTCTAACATCTGAGATGAATAGCGCATACCTCCTGTGATGCATTTCAGTATGCTTATATTTACTTAAGAAATGCATATACAGTGTTCACTCGGTGCCCAGCACTGTTCTCAGCATTTTACAAATATTAGCTCATTTAATTTTGTTTTTGTTGCTGTTTATTTAAGTTTCCGTGACAACGAATAACCATGTATCAGAAATTACCCTCGTCCCCTCCCTCCACCTCCTACCCCAAAAGACTCTGCAAATGCTAGGTCTAGGGAAGGGGGGGCGGGGAGGAAAGAGTTTAACTGTCCCACCTTGGGGGCTCACAGTTGCTCAAGTAGCCCCTGGGCCCTGGCAGCGGCCTCTTTCTTGCTAACCTGGTGCGAGCAAACTTTCCCCTTGGCCGGCGGGGGCCAGCGTCCAGGTCTGCACCGAGGTGCAGACAGCTCGCAGCCGCTGGCTGATTTATAGGCCAGAGCATTCCCCGGCCGCGCCGCAAGGAGTCGGGCTGAGCTCGGACTTTGGGGAGGTGATGATGGACACAGGACACGTGGCCACACAATGGGGACACACGACTGACCTCAGTCACTTCGGCAAACTGCCCCTGTTTTCAGGAGGAGGCAGGAGCGTTTCAGGAGCTCCAGCTCCAGGGCCCCGGCGGCGCCTGCGTTCCTCTCCCCAGCAGGCAGCGCCCCTCGCCCGCCCTGGTGAGCGCAGAGGGCGCCCAAGGGCCTGCTGGGCCCCTGGAGCTCTCAGAGGCCTCTGACCCTCAGCCCCAAAGTCCTTCCCTCAGCATGCGAGCCTTGGTGCGCTCCATATTTTATAAAGAAAGCGAACCATCTCCGCTTGGGGGCTGAGACTGGCCAGGGCGCGCTGGGAGTGAACTTTCCCGGCTGGTCAGATAGAGACACATGGGGATTTTGCGATGTCACCAGGCGGCCGGGCAGGGCCTGGGTGACAGAGGAAGGGTCAAAAGGGGGTGGAGTGTGCGTGTTGTGTGTGTGGCAGGAGGTGGGGGGCTGTGAGAAGAGGGAATCAGGGGAATGAATAGGGGGTTGGGGACGCCTGCATTTGAGAAGAAGCAATCAAGATAGGGAAAAAATAAACGGATTTTTTTTTTTTCTTCCCTGCTATACGCAAACTGTCACTTCGGGTTAGACTGAGCCTTTATCTGGCTCATTAGCATGAGCTGTGGCTAACGCGCTTAAACCCTCTAATTATTTATCATGCCGTCACGGAGCGGGTCGCCAGCCCGGGGCGCATCGCCACCCCGGGGCGCACTTGCGGGGACCCGGGGCGCAGCGCGCAGTCTGGCTGTGCGCTACCGGGAAAGACCCTCCCCGCCAGGGCCCCGCGGGGCGCTGTTCCACGAGACAGCTTTGCAGAGTTGTTGGGGTGTATCAGACGTGCCCTCTCCCCAAAACTCACCCGCGGGGAGCTGACGCAGCACTCAACTCTCGTCTACACTCGCGCCCGATCTTCTCTATTGCCTCCCGAAGCTGGAGCGACGGGGAACAGGATTTTTGCAAAACTAGAAGGCAAACTAGGAGCTGGGTGGGGTGTTGGGTGCACTCTAGAACGACCTCGGGGAGAGCCTAAAGGCTGCAGGAGTCCTCCTTCCAACCCTCCTCCCCACTGAGTTCCAAGAGAGTTCAGAAAGTCGAGGGAGGGGGGCGGGAAACGCGCTGGGCTGACAGCCGGCCCACTCACGTCCAGGGTCCTATTCAGAAAACAGTTTCAAAATAAGTTAACCTCCATCGGGTGTTTTTTTTCCCCCTCCCTTTCTAATTGTCCCCCCTTCCCCCTCCGTCTCTCCGTTCTCATCTGTTTTATGTTCCTCTGCGTTCTGCCAACTATTTTATCTTTATTCCTTCTCTTTCTCTCTGGCCATTCATTCCTTTTTTGTGTGTGTGGCTTCCCCGGCTGATGTGAGGGCTCGTTACCACCCACTGCACGCTCGCTCCTGTAGCTGAGGTGTTTCTATACAAACTGGAGCGTCCAGTTGTCATATTAATTATTACACTGAGTAATGACTGAAATGGTCAAAATAAGGGGAGAGTCGAGAGCGCTTTTTCTTGCTGCTCAAAGATTCAGCAAAGAAGCCGTGCAACAAAGCACTAATTGGTCCCCAGAAACACTCCGACAAGGCATGGAAGATAGGTTTCATAGAACCCGGCGATTGTGAAGGGGGGAAAGCGCTGAATGGACCCCACGCTCCTTTTCTAAACTCTCTTGCTGAGCAAAAAATGGACCTCTGTTTGAATACTGCCCTGATCCTTGAATACTATACCCAGCAGAGAAAAAATGCACCATTTATTGTAAGTTTTTTTTTTTTCTTCTCCAGCTATTCATGGGTTCTCTGTGAAGAATCAGCTGGTTTTGTTTACCGTGAAAGACCTTTACTTTATTTCCTTTCTTGGAGGAGGTGGGGAAGCAGGGGGGAGGGAAGGAGAGCCATGTGCCTAGACAAGAGAGGAGCTGGTCTACTGTAAGAAAATAGGGTGTAACAAATCCTACAAAAGTTTCGAATGTATTGATTCTTTGGAGAGCTATATAGATTAACGACTTTCTTTATGCTTATCCGAGGAAGGTATTTAATCATAATGTAAATGGGGCTTTAGAAAAAATAAAGACTTAGCAGCGTTATTTCTCCTTATTTGAAGAACTTCAAAAGGATTTGTGAGGTTCGCTGCAAATTACCCCCTCCCCCTCCCGGACCTCCCCTCCTTCACCAAAAAGCCATGAGAAAATAATAGTTTGTGCTTTTTTTGTTTTGTTTTTCCAGTTTTGTCTTTGTTTTTTTCCTTGTAAGACGTATGGAAAAAGCAAATAGATTGGTTTGGAGCCTGGATTCCTTAATGCAGGTGCAGGCCTGGCTGCTGTGACCAAGAAGCTCAGCCAGATCTCTGGTTTGTGTACTTCTGCCCCCGACCGCAACAGCCTATCCCAGGCTGGTCAGACTCAACCCAGGCTGGGCAGCGCCACTTCCAAAGTTACCTTGGGAAGGGTGTATTGGAGACAGCAGACTTCACAGTAATGAACTTCTCATTTCCCCTGGGTAAGACAGTGTCAAGCACAGGCTTTGAGCCGCATACATCCCAGGACAGAGGCCCTGTGTTACAGCTACTGGAGGTGGGTGTCTGCTCTGAATTCCTTGCACGCGCACTTTTCTCAAAGAACCCCGGGTTTATGGGGCTTAACATTCACCAACATTGAAGTTTGCACCAAAAATCTCCCGTTCAAATCAAGGCTCTAAGGCCTGTGTTCATCTTTGTACTCCCTTTGCCTTTTATTCAGGATCCACTATAAATATAATTGTATTAAATGATTCATTCAATGGGTAACCTAGTTTCACTTTCAATATGAACTCCCCTCCCTCCAGAGAAAAAGCACCAAAGGCACTTTTAGAAAGAGATGAGGCCTATCTCCTTTCCGCAGAGAGAAGGTGCACAATTACGGAGCCTGAGGGTAGCCTGTGAGCAAAGGTGGCCTGGCCTTCAGCTGCAGGTGGAAAGAAAGTGGTGGGAGATTTGGGGCCTCAGCACCTCAGGGTCTCCCGGGAAGCTGATTGCTATGCATCACTAGGAAAGTCATCTCCCCATGCAGATCCTGGTGTTGAATGCAGTTTTAATCTAAGGTATGGTCCAGCTTCAGGATTCCCTAACATAGAAGAGGGGTCTGAAGGTGCAGAAACTGAGGCCTTTATTGTACTGGAGGAGAAAGAGGAACCTCCCCATTTTTCTGGGATATCTATATTATGGGCAATACACACCAAAGGGGGTGAGTGTCCTGCCTCCCCATCACAAGAATGGTAACCCCTGATATGCGTGGAAGAATTTGCAAAGTGAATTCACAAAAAACAACAGATTTAATTCTCCTGCAGACCTTGACAGATAAGCAAAGGGAGTGCCGGTACTCCATTTATGAATGAAAGCCTGGAACCCTCCTTTTGTGAGTTGTTTTCTTCTCCCTCCACTTCTAGATAAATGGGACCTTGAGTGTCCTGGTCAAGAAAAGCCTGGAAATTTACTCAGAGTCAGGCCCACTGGGTGTCAAAGGAGCCACAGATAGCTGGAGGGCAGGGCCACTGGCTCTGCTGAAGCCCTTTGCCTCTGCCAGCCATGAAGCTTGTCTGTATTCCATCTGACTTGTTACTGTTTGTGTTTAAAACGAACAAACAAACACTTGGTTTCTATCTCTATCAATCACCCCGATTTGCCAGCAAGCATCACCACCATTCCTCAAAAAGGACAGGAATTACCCATTCCCAGGTTCTGGGACAGTGAGACAGGCGGCATTTGATCTCCAGTGGCTGGAGCAATTAGCACGGTGCGGTTCCAGGCAGCTGACAGCCAGGCGTTCTCTTCCCACAAAACCCTTCCTGGGCGTGTTGTGTGAGCAGGGCCTTCCTCCTTGTTTTGGAAAAGGCCATTCCTGTTAATCCCTTTCCATTTGACCTAGTTCTGAGAGCTCCACGTACATCTCTTTGAAATCTCACAACTCCTGGAGGTAGGTGCTATAACCATGGGCATGTAAGGATGAGGAGACCGAAACTCAGAGTGTCGACTATTTGCTCAAACTCCCAGCTGTTAAGTAACAGAGCCTGGATACCAAATTAAGTGCCTCTGCTTTATCCATCCCCCAGTATAAGGTCTGGAGTTCCCTGGGCCTGGGAGAGTATGTGGCAGCTCTCTTAAGTGTGTGAGTGTGTGTGTTGGGGAGGTCAACTGTAGGTCACAGAATCAGAGGCAGGATTCTAATTGGCCCTTGAGCCTCAGTCCTTTGCTCCAAACTGGTGAAACAACCAGAACGCCAATTTCAGTGGAAGAACATGTTAAACTACCCTTGATAGTTAGTTCACAGTCCCCAAGGGCCGAGGCTAAGCCCCTAAGAAAAGATTCTAGTCTGCTCTACCTCAGGGTTAGAGAAGGTGGAGAGGACAGCGTCGGGCTGGGAGCATTCTTTGTGTTGAGTAGGAGGAAGAGAAAGCCTGGGTTCCTGGAGGTTCTGCAAAGCATGTAAGGAAATAGGCTGAGGATGTGGGAGTGGGGAGGGTGAGGACGGGATTTTGGCTCGGGGCTGGGGCGGGAAGAATAGGGACAAATGTTCCGTGGCTTTGGCCGGAAGGATCCCAGCGCCCGCTGTCTTTTCTCCTGGGCGGAGGCCAAAGTGTAGGGCCGCTACAATGCGCGGCTTCACTAGTTGGCCCTTTTCTTTGAACGCCCATTACATGGCGTGTGTGTGTGTGTGTGTGTGTGTGTGTGTGTGTGTGTGGTTGGGAGTAGGCTCTGGCCTTAAAGTCCCTGATAATGAGCATCTCTGTGCACCCGTTGAGCCCGCACCCTAGAAGGAAACTGAGAACACGTTCTGGCCATCAGCAGATTTCCCCCGCTCGCAGATACGGTTCGAAATGAGCTGGCGGACGCCCGCTCTGGCACAGATGGGGAAACCGAGGACCTTAGAGGTTGTTTAAGGTTAGTTACAACGCGAAATGGTGGTAGAGCCAGGATTATGGGCCTTTGTAAAGTGTGGAAGGATAGAGTCTGAACTGGAAGGGATACAGCCTAACGTGAAGGAAAGTGCCCTTTAGATGCGTTGATATTGACGCCCCGCCCCGTACGCCACGCACGCCCCGCCCCCCCCCAGCCCCTATTCTGCTCAGGAGGGTGACTGCCTCCTAGCGGCCCGCACCCGGGGCGCACAGCTGGGGCAAACGGGTGGCGGAACTTGCCTGAGCGCCCGCTATCCTGCCAGGTGGTCTGAGGCTTCCTCCGGTTGGAAAGCGGGTAACGCGGCTCTGCTTTAGGCTTCATGGGCTCCTGTACTTCCTGGAAGAGGAGACAGATGTAATCTGGAGCCCTCTCAGCTCCTTTCCTGGGGTGGGGGAGTGGCGGGGGGAGAGGCCAGAGGTGTGAATCCCACGGAGTTCACCCCGGCCCTCTGGGGTCAGCAGGCCATAGGCTACTGTAGGGGAGGGGGCCGTGTGGGTGGGAAGTTTACAGAACTGATCTCTGTTGGCCTCATTCAGTCCTATGCTTCCTAAACGCATCTGTCTTAAAAGAAGAAACTGAGGCTGAGATGTGATTCACCTCGGGACCCCGACCCCACTGCCCTCACCACCACTATTGTTCCGATAGCACTCATAGCCACTCGCCTATACCAGAGGAGGTTCCCCGGTCACCCACACGATCTTTTAGAGAGAGACCCATCTCCACAAAGGGAAGTTCAATGAGAAGCAATTCTTGGGATAAGTCAACACGAGCATCCCTGTACCCAGGTCTCTAACCCAAACTGCCTATTTCTAGTGGACAAATCAACCGGATGGTGACACTCTGCTTCTTTCCTGCTGTGTAGACCCCACCTGAGACGCGACCCAGTCTCCTTCTTCTCCCTCCACCAGAGCGGTACAGAGATGGAACCCGTTTGCTCCGTCCGCTTTCTCCGCAGCGCCGCGTCCCAAGGAGCCCCGAAGCTGGACCAGGCTCTGGCCAGACAGGGCCAGGGCCGAGGGCCCAGGAAGGGCGCCTGGGTGGGCGCCGTCCAAGCGGCCGAGCGACGGCTGCAAGCGCCTCCTCCTCCCTCGCGGCGCCAGCACGCGGCCCGGCCGGGCTCGGCTCCCAGTCGCCTGCCACCGGCCCGCCGGGCACACGCCTGGGGCGGGATGGAGGCTGAGCCAAGGCCGCCGAGAGGCCTGCAGCGGCGCTGAACAACCAGCGAAGCTGCTCCGCCCCCACCCCCAAGCTCCATCACCTCCCCCCGTCTCCTTTCTCAGATCCACCCTGGGAATACCCCAAAGCGCTCCCCTCTTTATGCATCCCCCTAGCCGGTCTGGAAATAATCTTTTTTGGGGGAAGGGGGCGGCGGCAATGCTACAGGCAGCTAGGTCATCCTGGAAGAGTATCCCGGCCATACACACCTGTCTCCCTACAGCTCTGGTTACCACCACCCCTCAAAGAGATCACCTCCCTTCTTCTTGGCCTCCTCCACACTTGCTCAGTTGTAGGGGGCATATCCTAGCTTTCACAACTGGATGGGACGTTAGAGACCACCTAATCCAACCTTCTGTTGTTACAGACGAGGAAACTGAGGCTCAGAGTGGATGTCACTTACTTAAGGGTCACGGAGCTAGTGAGAGGATGCATTGGGACCAGAACCTAAGTCTTAAGAGTACTTTAACAGTCCCACGAAGTCCTCCCCATCTTTCTGAACTTCAGTAGCAAATTTCCTTCCGCTCCCAAGAGCATCGAAAACCCCCCAAGAGAGCGACAGTGGGGTAGGAGAAGAAAACAGGAAAAAAACGGAGCCTCACTGCCCCCAACTTCCACACCGCCCCGTGTCACATTTTCTGCCCAAACCCTTCCCTGTGATTTTCTCCAAGTTCTCAGGAGAATCCCGGGACGCTTCACCCCAAACCTTGCCACCCATACACCCCCAATTTCCAGAGCTATTGGCCCGTCGGCGACGCTGCCCTCCCCCTCCCCCCCCCCTTCTAGAACCACCCCCGGCTGCCGCCCGCCCTGAGCGCGCCGCCTGTTTATTCAGCCGGGAGTCCGGCACGCGCCAGGCGCACGCACTGCAACAACAAACCCGGCTGAATGGAGAGTTTGCAAGGAACGGGCTCGGGGGACGGGCGGGGGGAGGGGAGGGGAGGAGGGGGAGTTTAGGGAGGGGGTGGGAGGAGGAGGTAAGAGGAGGGGGCGGGGGGGCTGCAGCCGCTCGCTGCAGCAGCGGGGAGTGGGGGGCGAGGCGGGGCCAGGGCTGCGCGTGGGGCTGGGTGTCCCATTGAAAAGGCGGCCGCACTCCAGCCGCCCAGCACTCTCTCACTTCTGGCCAGGGAACGTGGAAGGCGCAGCGACGGGGAGCCGGCCAAGGAGGGCGAGTGAAAGAAGGAAATCAGAAAGAAAGGGGGTTAACAAAATAATACAAACAGCCCGAGCCGCGGCTGGAGAGACCGAGACCCGGCGCAAGAGAGCGCAGCCCTAAGGGGAGAAGAACAGAAGACTCAGCAGAGCGCGCTCACCACCGACTTTTGCTTCTTCTGCTGTTTTTTTTTTTTTTTTTTAAACAAGAAGGCGCTAGCGGCAGCCTCACACGCGAGCGCCACGCGAGGCTCCCGAAGCCAACCTGCGAAGGGAGGAGGGGAGGGGGGAGGAGGAGTGGAGGGAGGAGGAGAAGCAGTTGCACCTTCCTTGCTCCCACCCTAAGAAGTCTCCCGGGGATTTTGTATTTTTGTAACTTCCCCCCGGGCTCCCTCTTCATCTCTCCCCTTCTCTCCCTCTCTGTTCGTGTCCCACCCCCCACCCCGGTCCTGTCTGTGTCCCCCCAGCGCGCGCCCCGCACCTCGCGTCCCCGGACCGCTCCGATCCCGCGACTCCTCGGCGGCCGCTGCGCATGGAGAGCTCTGCCAAGATGGAGAGCGGCGGCGCAGGCCCGCAGCCCTTCCTGCCGCCCGCAGCCTGCTTCTTTGCCACGGCCGCGGCGGCGGCTGCGGCGGCCGCGGCGGCGCAGAGCGCGCAGCAGCCGCCGCCGCCGCAGCCGCAGGCGCCGCAGCTGAGCCCCGCGGCCGACGGCCAGCCCTCAGGGGGCGGTCACAAGTCAGCGCCCAAGCAAGTCAAGCGACAGCGCTCGTCCTCGCCCGAACTGATGCGCTGCAAACGCCGGCTCAACTTCAGCGGCTTCGGCTACAGCCTGCCGCAGCAGCAGCCGGCCGCCGTGGCGCGCCGCAACGAGCGCGAGCGCAACCGCGTCAAGCTGGTCAACCTGGGCTTCGCCACCCTTCGGGAGCACGTCCCCAACGGCGCGGCCAACAAGAAGATGAGCAAGGTGGAGACGCTGCGCTCCGCCGTCGAGTACATCCGCGCGCTGCAGCAGCTGCTGGACGAGCACGACGCGGTGAGCGCCGCCTTCCAGGCGGGCGTCCTGTCGCCCACCATCTCCCCCAACTACTCCAACGACATGAACTCCATGGCCGGGTCGCCGGTCTCATCCTACTCGTCGGATGAGGGCTCCTACGACCCTCTCAGCCCCGAGGAGCAAGAACTGCTCGACTTCACCAACTGGTTCTGAGGGGCTCGGCCTGGTCAGGCCCTGGTGCGAATGGACTTCGGAAGCAGGTAGGTTGCATTATGGAGGGAACGGGGGAGATTTTCTTGCCTTCGTCCTTTTTCTTCTGTAGGAGGGGGACTGTCTCCACGGAGATGAGGGAGGGGGGTTGATTTAAAGGATTTGTTAAAGTCCGTCGATTTCAAATCCTGGTATGTTAGTTTCCGCCTTGGCTTCTGAGAGTGGCTTTGTCCGGGTCTCCAAAACTGGAGGGTAGAGCTGAGGCGGGGAACCGAGTACTAAGACCTGTCAAAAGAGGCGCTCTACCTGACAGATCTGTCTCCAGACCTCCTTTTCCTCCCACTACTGGCCTCCAAGTGCACACTAACCTCTCCCGTCACTCTTATGTTACAGGGCCACCGCGCGACCTGCATCTTTAGTGCTTTCTCGTCAGCGATGTTGAAAGGGAGAAAAAAGAAGAAAGAAGAAGAAGAAGAGAAGAAGAAGAAAACAAACAAATCCAGGCAACCAACCCCTACGCCAACTAAGCGCCGCATGCCTGAGAAGCAAGGCTCTCGCAAAACAGGAATGCGCTCAGACCAGTATCTTTGCACTCCAATCATTCACGGAGATAGAAAGAGTGACTAGGGCCCGAGTCAATGCACAAAATGCAGCTTGTGTGCAAAAACAGCGGGCTCCTGGCGGAAGGGAGCAGCACACGCCCTGTAGAAACTCCCACCCACCACTAACAGGCAGAGCTGACCTCCCCGCCCCCTCTGAAAGCGCAGTTCTTAGCCCTCTAGAAATGGGTTGGTGTCTTTCGTCTCTGTATCCTCCATCCCGATAAGCCGTGGACATTTGTCTGCAATGAAAGTATCCTCTTTGAAAGCCCAATCCTCTCCGGGAGGGGTGGGGGCTCCCTCCCCAAGCTCCACTCCCTCACACCATCTTTTCTACTTTTTTCATCATAGAATGCTTCCAATCTTTTGTGAATTTTTTTTATTATAAGAAAAATCTATTTGTATCTATCCTAACCAGTTTGGGGATATATTAAGATATTTTTGTACATAAGAGAGAGAGAAAAAATTTATAGAGTTTTGTACAAATGGTTTAAAATGTGTATATCTTGATACTTTAACATGTAATGCTATTACCTCTGCATATTTTAGATGTGTAGTTCACCTTACAACTGCCATTTTCCCTATGTGGTTTTGTAAAGAACTGTCCTCATAGGTGAGATCAAAAGGCCACCAGATGTACTTCAGCACCAATGTGTCTTACTTTATAGAAACTTTGTTAATGTATTAATGATGTTATTAAATACTGTTCAAGAAGAACAAAGTTTATGCAGCTACTGTCCAAACGCAAAGTGGCAGCCAGTTGGTTTTGATGGGTTGCCTTTTGGGAAATTTCTATCACTGCCTTTTTTTTTTTTTCTTACTGTTTTATTACAAACTTACAAAAAAAAAACCCATGTATAACCCTGTTTTATACAAACTAGTTTCATAATAAAACTTTTTCTTTTTTTACAAATGAAAATAATCAGCCGCCTCCGAGTCTTCTTTGACGCTACTGCCCCTGCCCAAGTTATTATGAAAATGTCAAAGGGAAAGAGCGGGGGAGAAGAAGGTGGTAAGAAACATGCTAAGTGGCAGAAATGACAAAGATAAGTGCTGTGACCAGTCCTATCCAAGATGATTCTATGATGAATGTACATATATATATATATATATGCACACACACGTATATGGTTCTTCTCGACGTTCATGTTGCAAATGTACACAGACACCTAGAGAATAGGTGGTGATTAATGGCTACATCACCTTTTGATAACATGACTTTACATTGAAAAAATTCCTCCAAAAGTGAACTGGAAAGAGAGGGTCCTCACCCCAGTTTCTAACCCTTACCCCCATTCCGAGTTTCTCATTGTGAAACTGTGGAAGGGCTGGATGAGATCATGAACGCTAGGGGTGGGAGAAAGGATGCGGTGCCTGAGGCTGGGCTTAGGGGAGGTAGCCCTGTCCACACTCTCAGTGGTAGGTGTGTTCTTCTTCCTTCACTGCCAGGCATGCATTTTCTACTCCTTTTCCCCACAGCACACACTTTCCATATTGGTTTTAAGTAAAGGGCACGTAGGATGTAAATTTCTTACAGGAGTTAGATTTAAATGAAAGCCTTAGAAATGTGTGGTCGCTTTGAGACACTGGCCTATCTAAGCTTGTGACTCTATCCGAATGGCGTGAGCTGCGTGTAAAAGTACCCAATTACCAAGATTCAAAAAGAAATTGGTGGGTTTTTGGCTGGCTTGCTTCTTGTCAGTTAGCACGGACGTGATCAGAATCCTACTCCGCCTCTTGCCGGCTCCTCGCTCGCCGCTTGCATTACTTGCAGATTCAGTTAGCGTGTCTCCAGCCAAGCGGAAAGCCGAGCGCAAAATGCATCTTACAAAACCCAACAAAGAGCAGGGAGCCAGCACGTCTTCCAGAGTTAAAAATCTAGTCCGTGTTGGTACATCTATACCATTTAGTGGCACAGAATAATCATTTTTTAAAGCCGCGATGCGCGGAGCACGCCACAGCGTCTGATGTCATTTTGCTAAATGACCCTCTATAGAATGCACATTGAGGCTTCAGTCCCTTTCAAAGAGATGAGCGTAATTAAGGCGGAAAAAAAAATCAGTAAATTCCTCATCGCCATAAATAATCGGACTTTCTGCCAGCAGTGGGCCAATTTAGAGCTTACTTGAGGGAAGTAATGCTTTTGTGATGCCTGCTTTATTTTTATCTTCTCATTTGGAGGACCAGAGCTGGGTCCCCCCCCTCCCCCCCGCCATGCATTTCTTATTCTTTTAATTTAGCTCCTTTGCAAGTTTCCAGATAAGGTACGCAAAGAAAGTGTAGCAAGTCATTTATGGCTATGAATATAACATTAGGATAATGTTTCAGTCCCCACAAAGGGGATGTTTCCCCCCTTCTCCTTGTGAAGACAGGTGTTCTTTTACTCACTTCTGAATGGGAGATATCCAGTCTCGTTAAACTCGGGGCAAAGTTAGCCGTTGTTTGCCACAATGCGGAGGCAAACTCTAAAAATTCACAAACACACACACAATTTTGCCGAAGCTAGGAAAGGGCAAAGCGGGGATTGGGCAAAATCTCATTACATCTGCTCTAATCGCTTAGCAACACAAAGCCGGGGCTTGTGCGGCGAAGGGAAGCCATTCAGGGCGCTCTGACAGGCCGCATTCAGCCAGCATTAGTCAGCTCCATAAATCACCGCTGCCCATTGGCTGCGCGGCGGGCTTTGGAGCGGCCCTGGGCTGTCAGCGAAATACAAAACGTAGACCCCAGCGGCTAGCAGTCGCGGCCTCTCCCCCGTCTTAGCCCCAACTCCCGCTTTCTTTTTTGGGGGGGAGGAGGGTGCTGGGGAAGAAAACTGCCTTGACTTTATTGACTGAGAAATCTTACCTATTCAAAAAAATGGCCTGGAGACCACCGAATTCAGCCTGGAGCCTCCTGAAATTGACCAGGAGGAGCGGGGCAGTGCGAGAGAGAAAGAAAAAAATAGACCCGCCGCTGGCTGCAAAACTGTTGAATGCGAGTATTATCAGAGGCTGTGCTGGAGCTACTGGGACACACGTCTCACCTCCCTGACTCTGCCTTTCACATTGTTAAACTGGGAGTAGGGGGATGTGCATGGAGAAATAGCTATGTCAAGTTCATATCAGACGGGCCCACCGAAGAAGGAAGACACCGGTCAAACCTCTGCCTAGAGCGTCAAAGGGCTAGGACTGAGGCTAGTAAGAAAGAGGGAGTAGAGTATGCATTTACACTTCGCTGTTCTTGCAGGGCTTGGGAAGTTAGAGCAGGGAATCGACACCCCCTTCCTTCTGAGCTTCAGTATTCTTGTTTATAACATGGGGTTGAGGGTACCCACAGCAGCAACAGGAGGCTACGTAAAGGACTTAGCACAGGGCCTTGTAGGGGAGATTACAAGCTATGTGTAAATATGAGCACTTGGTGGCGTTATTCTAGTCTCTCATTTTCATGGGGACTGGTTAGTTGATGTATCTAAATCAGCCTAGATTTGAGGCTTACCCACAAAGCACATGAAAAGAAGTCTGGGAGTAGATGTGGAGTCAAGGTAGGCTTCCCGGGGGAAGTCCAGGTCACCTTACCTCAAACACCACCTCTTCTGAGAAGCTTTCCTTGATCATCCTGTCTAAAGCAGCTTTCCCACGGCCACAGTCACTCTTTATCCATTATGCTGTTTCTCCTTCCTGGCATCTAGTCCTACCAAAACAAAACAAAACAAAAAACCCAACAAACAAACAAAAAACACCTGTTTGTTTATACAATTGCTATCAATTGCCCCCTAGTAGAAGGTACACTTCATGAGGACAGGGACCTTACTTGTCTTGTTCACTGGAATCTCTCCAGCTCCTGCCCTGCTCTGCATCTCAGGAAGCTGATTTTGTGGACCTCTTCACTAGGTCTCTCTTGCCCTCTGGCTTCCTGCTGGGTTTGGCCACTAGGAGGCACCACTAGGAGTTTGTGAGGTAGGAGTGGGGGTAGGTCAGGACACTTTTATCCCTGCTCCTCCCTGCAAAGCTCCTCAGTTGCTTTGGCGGTGGCTCTTGGTCTCAGGACAGCTCTTGTCAGGAGGCTTCTCTCCCATAGCAACAGCTCTTGCTGAGATGTGGTAATAGCTTCCTCTTCTGTCCCCTGCAAGCCAGAGATGGTAAGGCTCCCCCTCGTTCCTAGTCTCTGGGTGCTGCAACCTTTTGATTCCTTTAGTTCCACCCACCTCCGTCTCTCCATTAAACTCTTTTCATTTGCCCTTTCAAGTGTGCTACCGGCTCCTGCTGACCCTGGCTGATACCCAGGTTATTCTCCCGCAGGACCTCAGGGAAATACTCATTTTGTGTATGATTTTCAGGGACTCATAGAAACTTCGTAGGGCAGAGGTGAACCTAGTTCTATTCAAAACCAAACTCTGGAAGATCACTTTACGTTTTGGAGCTGGGAATGACTTACTTGAAAGTTTGTAAAAGAAGTCAGTTTCAGTTTTCTCTTCCGGAAAATGAGGAAAATGCCTTCCCTTGCATAGATCACCAGATGAATAGAAAATGAAAGGGCTTTAGAGCTGTCCCTGACTATATCAGCACGAGGGATACCCTCTTCTCACGAGCTTCCTGAACCAGGTAGAGAGGTGGTGCTGGGGACTTTCCACCAAGCTAAAGACCATGCTGCTGTGGGGCAGCCATTCATGCTTTCATTCACCCATTCATTCACTCATCCATTTACGCACTCATTTAAAAAGGGAGGGACACACGATTAAGTTTTGTCAACATTTCTAGGACTTGTCTTATTTTATATGGTCTAGAGCGAGCTCTCCGAGCTTGTTTTACGGCAACCTGTTTTTTAAAACACTATGGATGCTTCTCTGATGTACTAAATGCCCTCAACGCTGTTTCCCTTTTCCTATTGTTGAGAAGTCTCTGAACTTTTTTCTCCCTCTCTCCACTCCTGGCCCAAGAAATGATTTGTTTTCGGATTTCCTCAGAAACTCCCGGTTATCCGGACTCAAAGGTAAGGAGGGAAGTGGATTCGCTGACACTAACGTTCTTTTTCCCACTGCGAATGCCAAGGGCTGGGCTCCAGCGCAGGTTGAAGTTATATTCCTACTTCCTTTGTATGCAAGATTAGGTTGTTACAAAAGAGGGTGTGTAGGTTAATGGCAGGAAGCAAGTTGCAGCGCAGAGCGCGGGCCCGAGCGCGTGTCAGGCTTAATGATTTATTCAAGCAGCAGCGCATCCGGGCATTGATTGGCTGTAGGCATGCGTCCGCTGTCAGCTGCGCGCGCCTGGGCCTCGCCCGGCTACCTGACGGCAGGGATGGGGGAGGTGGGGGGGGGGGGGAGGGGAGAGGAAGCTTGGTCGCCCGCTTGGAGGGGAGAGGTGGGAAAAAGGAAGAGGACGGAGGTGAGAGAGAGAGAGAGAAAGACAAAGGTGGAGGAAGGGAGAGAGGGAGAAGAGATGGAGAGAAAAAGGAGAGCGAGAGAAAGAGACTGGAAGAGAGGGAGAGGGAGAGAAGGGAGGGGGGGAGAAGAGAGAGGAGGAGGGAAAAAACGAGGAAAGGTGGGGGAGGGGAGGAGAGAGGGAAGGATGGAGAGATAAAGACGAGGAGAAAAACAAGAGGGAGATAGAGACAAAGCAGGAGAGGAGAAAAGAATGAATGAAAGAAGAGAGAGAGGTTGGAGAGGGCAGTGGGACGCGCTCCCAGAACGCCCCACGTGCGCCCCCCTCCAGGCAGCCTGCAGGCGGCCGCTCACAAAGCCGCCTTTGATGCGCTGGCGACCAGGGCTATTTTGGGGATGAGATGGGGGAAAGGCGCCAACCCGCACTCCTTAAAGGGAGTCACTTTCTGCAAAGTACGTTGGAGAGGACTGGGCCCTGGGTCCGGGCTGTCCGGGCAGGAAGTGGATGCAGGGGACAAAAGCTTGGCACCTGCCAAAAGCCAGAGCACTTGGAGAGCACCTCGCGCCCCGCGCACTCCCTGCTCCCGGGCAGGGAAGCTGCACCGCCGCTGGGCGCTGCCCAGCACCACCGCCTCTGGGCTCCTCAATCCTTTCTGGGGCGCAACACTTCTGCCTGCCTTTCTGTGGGTCTCTAACTATCATCCGAGTCACCTTCTCCCTCTCCTTTCTTCACTTGTTTGCTCTTCGCCGTCGTTATTTACAATAATAATAATAACCATAAAAGGCAGCACCACCCAAACACTTGTAGACTGGAACCTTACTCCAGCCAGTGGGCCCTTTGGAAGGAGGGAGTGCAGTGGGGTAGACAGAGCAGAAGAAAGCTATTTGGAGGGGAAGGGAGTGTGGCATTTGAACAGCAAACGGGAGAACCAGCAGCTGTGTGCATTTTCATGGATGAAGCTGTAGAGCCTAGAAATTCAGCAGTCAGAGGGTGCCTGCCTGTGTTGGGGGGAGTTGGAAATTCTATCAGTAACCACCCCTCTGCCCAAGACCAGGACAGAAGTAAACCTGCCCCCCCCCCCCCGCTCAGCCCTCCCTTCCCACCTCCAGGACACACAGCCCTCGGCCTCCCCCAGCTCTGCTCTTTTACCAGGAAAAACAGTCTGCATCCATTGTCCAGGTGCCAGCGGGGCCTTTGGCGAAAGGGAGGCCGGCCAGCCCTCTGATCAAACTCAAAGTTTAGTTAAAAGACAAAAACAGCTGAAAATCTTCATGAATAATGCTGGGCCAGCATCCCCCCCCCCCCGACCCCCCTCCTCCCCCCAGCTCAGTGTAGTGCAAGCCCGGCTCAATGCCCTCCCATTTTGTTATGCTGCTCGCCTAAGTCAGAATTTCACAGAAAGCCCAAGAAGAAAAGCTCCCACAATTAGGGGTCGCCTGTCAGAAAACATTAACGCCTTCCTCTCCCAGCCTGTCAGCCCGGCTGCAGATACAAACCGCCATGGCGAATTGGCCCTCCACCCCTTGAAGCGCCCGCCAGCCAAAGGAGCAGGGATTTCAAAGCCAAAGAAGCTGGAGGCCGCCTGAGTGCGGTTTCAGCAGTGTCAGATGCGAGGAGATACTCCCAGCTTCTTCTTTGGAAGAATCAGCACAAGGTGCCTGGGAGAGGTCATAGGAGATAGGTGTGAGGATGGACAGATGAACAGACCTCCCAGCCCAGAGCAGGAGAGCAAGACCTTTTCCTACAAAGGATATAGTTAAAGTAGCTACACCCTCAGCTCCTGTTACTGAGCTTTTTCCAAGTGCCAGGCATCTTATTTTGCTAATAATCAGGGCAATCCTATAAGATGGTGTATTATTATATGTATTTGCCTTATGGATGAAAAAACTGAGGGGCTGAGGGAGGTTACGTGACTTGTCCATGATCACAAAGCCAGGTAGTGGCAGAGTCAGAATTTGAACTCAGGTTTGTCTGACTCCAAATTCCATGTTCTTTCCACCATAATCCAGCCCATAGTTTCTTCAATGAGATCCAAAGACCAACTCTATGCTTGTCTGCTTCTGAAAACCCCACCAGTATGAGAGCATGTCCTCTGCCATCTTTCTTGGATTGCCAAAAATATTCCCTGCTTTCAGAATATTCTGGCACATTCTTGACACTCGAAAACATGTGAAAGCAAGGTAAGAGGGAAGAAAGGGAGAAATGAAAGGAGGGAGGAAGGGAGGGATTCCTTAGATTCCTTTTGATTTTCTTTGAACATAATTTTGTTCTGGAAGATACTTGATTTGGGGATCAAGAGACTTTGCTGGGGTTCCCCATGCATCATCACAAATCTTTGTTTCCTCATCTGTGTAAGTGGAGATAATAACACCTATGTGTGAGGCTAATTATAAAGATAGAATGAAATAGACTATGCAGAAGTGCCTAGCATAGTATCTAGCACATAGTAGGTGCTCAAGAAAATTCTGTTGAAAATGAAATAGGATATGGTCTTTTATTCTTGTGTATCAGGAAATTATATGTCACATAAGCAATTACATTCATGAAACATATATAGCAAAAACATCAGGGAATTTTGTCTTCTGTTGTTCTGTGGTGGCCATGCCACAAGGATGGTGTGAGCTAAAGCTGAGTCCATGTTCATGGATGTTAGGGAGACTGCCTGGTGGCGTGGAAGTGTTTCAGTGCCTCTGAGAGGTGAGCGGTCATTCTCTGGTTTTGCTGTTGCTTACTACCCCTGGTGAGGCAGGGAGGAAATCTCAGCCCAGTTCGTGGAAGACAAAAATGAAGCTCCAAGGAGTGATGGCTTTGCTGGAAGAAAGTGAGCACTAGAAGCCAGAACTGGCCACTGGGCTCCCCTCCAGGAGCCTTGTTCTCTCAGCATTCTGAAGTGCTTCAGAACTCTGGCCTCTTCCCAGGTCTTAGAAGGAAAATCTTCAGAAAACCATTCATAGAAATTCAAGGAATGGCCACCACTTCCATTGCATCTGTCACTATTATTTAGATTATTTAGATTTGCATCAACTCCCAAACCTCCAGGCTTGCTGTTGCCACCCAGCAATTAGCTCTTCCAAGTTCCAAGACACCAATTAAAAAAAGAAAAAGAAAGCGAGCAAGAAAAGTTTATAATCCAGGGAATGTTTCCCAATTCTGCAACAGGTGGTCAGCTTCTCAGTGATTGCTTTTCCACTGGTTCCTGGTGTGAATGGTTTGGTTTCCAGAGAGTAGGGATGATCTTCATGGCCTTCTTTGTGTCTCCCACATTTTCCTGTTTTCCTCCTTCTCTGAGTAACCTTCTTCATCTTCGCGAAGACAGATTCTGTCCTTGATATATTCCCAGATATTCTGTCCGCTGGCCATGAATAATGGAGGAGTGTAAACACAAGGTCTACTTTTGAGGTATTTTATGAAAATATTCCATTGGCTAAAGATGCTTAGAATGCAGTCATGTTTGAAATGCAGACCAACTGTATGAACACGCCATTCCCCAAGCACCTAATATAAGACTGCTAAAGTGAAAACTGTACAGTTTGTATAACCACGGTGATGTAGCCAAAGGTGGTTTGTATAAACTAACGATGGGATCTTTCCCATGAAAAGACAGAATGAGCGAACACCACAGCCCTGGGAGGGGGCCAGGCTGGACCAGTCCAGCATCAGCATTCACATGGTTCATAATATCTCCACTTCCCAAGGGCACGGAAGCTAAACTTGGGAGAGAAGCAGCACCTGTACTAGGCAGGCTCCTTCCCCAGTCTTTTCCTGTTGGACCAACCAAGAAGAGGCCTACACCCATCTACACCCATCTCCCCATTCTCAAGAATATTACCCTGCTTCCCTGGGACACACAAATGAAGGGGATTTATTCCGTGACATCTGAAGAGGGTATATATTTCAGAGAACAGCTAATTTGTTGCTAGAGAGCCTCTACAGATGAAAACAGACATGCTAATTCTAATTCTAGGTACTTTTTCTAAGGAAAACCATCAGACATGCTCAAAAGACACACAGCAAAGAGTGTTTGTTGTTGTAGTAGTAGTATTTTTTACAGTGTTGAAGAATATAACACAACCTGAAACTTCAGTGTGGAAGTATTTGTTCAAATATATATTGGCAGACTCATAGGAAGCTATATGGTACAGAATTTTAAATGGTGATGTAGATTTATGTTTAATAACATGGAAATATATCTGTGATATAATAAGTATCTTGTTATAAGTGAAAAGAAGAGACTAGCCATCACCTATAACTCTACCAACCAAAGGAAACCACTCAGTCTAATTATCTATATTTTTTTTGACAAAGTGGCATCATACAATTCACTTTTTAAAATATGAACATATTTTTAAAAAATATGAACATTAATCAGTTTAGTCATTAACTCAGCAAATATTTTCCCAGGCCCTATTCTAGGCCCTCAGGATACAGTACTGGAAAAGACCAACACAATCCCAGCCCTTACAGTTTATGAGGTAAGAAAGACACCCCAAAATCTGGTAGTTACACATTTCTGAATCCTCAAATAGTCTTCTACAACATAATTTTAAATGTTGATAGAATAACATCTTAAACAATCTGTAGTTTTACACAGAGAGGTTTCTTTCTCTTTATTTTATTTTTATTTTTTTGCTATTTGTGAATAAATTCTGAAATGAAAAACCTTATAACCAAACAATTACACAAGATTATGTCCCCAAGACACATCTGAAAGAGAACTGTTTTGTTAAAGGAAATGTGCTTTCTGAAGGCTTTTGGATTCATATCACCTACAATTGCCTTCAGACAGGTGGAATCAGTTACAATTTCAGCAGCAGTGAAGAGTACCCACTAGATATTATTGCATTTTAAACAAACAAACAACTTTACCAATTGTAAGTGATGTCACATTCTTTCATTCTGCTTGTTCCTCATCCCATGACATTCAAATACTTTTTTATATCTATTTACATCAGTGGTTCTCATACACTGGACTGAGATGACTGCTTTATAATGAACGCAGGAGGATGTCTGCTTGAAATACATGTTCCTGGAGATCCTGATTAACTACATGCTCTGGACAGCGATTTTAATTGTAGCCCTTCTGGAGATATGTCAGATAACTAACTTTAGAAGCAACAACAATGATAAAACCACCAATTGGATAAAAGTGACTTCTATTCCAAATTTAGTTTTCCCAGGTGCCAGGGGTCGAATGTCCCCAGTGGTAATCCGTACGTGGGGAATACAGAGGATTACTCTAGACTCTGACTCCTTTCCAGCCTCTTCCCATTCATGCTGACCTCCCAGCCCTGCCCCCCACCTGCTGCTGGCCTAGAGAAGAAAGCCATTTCCATTGGCCTTGGCTGCCTGGGGAGATCTATATTACTCTGGGGAAGAAGAGAGCTGTCCCCATCTTGGTAAAGTGTGAAATTCGGTTTTGATTGCAAAGGGAAGCCATTTCAACGGGATTACACCGTGACCATGTAGATTAAACTCAGCCATATGGCCTGGGGACGCTTCTTCCTACTGTCAGGTAACAGTGCATTGCTAATGACGTGGTGATGACATTTTCAAATGAAAAAATAAAGCCACCTGGACTTAGAATAAAGGAGGTGAAAAATGACAAGATGCTGGTAAGCAGAAACGGAGCTTTCAGCCCTCTGTGGGCTTTGAAGAAGAGATGGGATTTGTTTAATTTATAAGTGAAACCGATGCGCATGTGCCTGATGTTATAAAAGGAGTTCTGCCTGTTTGGCACAGTAGAGAGGGATTCCAGTGTCGACTCAAAGAGATCGCTTAACCTCACTTAGCCTCAGCTTCCTCATCTGTTAAGTGGGCATAAAACCACACTTCACAGGGTTGTCACAAGAACAAAACAGGTTGTGCGATGCTGATTTGTAATCTGCTAGTCGCTCTACGAACATTAAAAAAAGTAGATGTTTTTATCCATCAGAGCTCCCAGTTGCAAGCAACAGAAATAAACTCTGGCTGATTTAAACTGAAAAGAAAGTTATCAAGAGGATTTGAGTCATTCCTGGAATTACTGTAAAGGCTAATTCGAGGGTCAGAAAGTGGGTTAGAAAAGGTGAGGCTGAGCCAAAGCCAAAATCATGGATAAAATCATTCCCCACAATCGCTGGATGAGGCTGCCGCCACTCTGCCTCCAGCCTCTGGACACCACTGTCTATACTGACACCATCTCCAGGACTCGACACTGGATTTCCTGCTGGGACTGATGGGGCCACTGCTGCCTAGAAACTGGCTGGCTGTAGCCGTAGCCCCAGCTGCCATTGTGACAAAGATGCTGTCCTTGCTTCTTTATGACACTAGCTATCAAGTCTACATCTGGGGAGGGAGCATCTTGAGACATATTATAGATGCAAGGGAGGCCAGGAAAGTGGTGTCTGACCTTGCCCACTTTTATAGTAGGAGACGGACTCTGCTTTCTACCAAAATGCTTCAGAACCTCCAATGGAAAGGTGCTCAGATGCTGGGCAACCGCAAACCAAACCAAACCAAACCAAACCAAATAACAAACAACAACAACAAAGAGACAAGCAGCTTTTAGAGCAGGGGTCAGCCAACTATTTCCATAAAGGGTAGCAAGTAAATATTTTCTGCTATTGTAGTACAAGAGCGGCAGGAACAATATGTAAATTTAAAAGTATGCTTGTGTTCCAATCATTTTTTTTTTTATACAAAAACAGGCTTTGGCTTTCAGGTCATAGATTTCATATCCTTGCTCTAGAGTGTTGATGGTGGTGACAACTTAGGGCAACTTGAGAAACTTGCCTTTGAGTTCTGGCTGGAGATGGATGCAGGTGGTGATAGTAGCAATTCTTTAAATTGCGCTGTGGCAAGACATCTCCTCTCATCTGATCATCTTGCGCCTGGTAACTGCTGGCTTCACTGTGAAAACTCTTTCCTAGGTAGGGGGTTAATATCTTGTAAATAGAATTGTAGTTCAGATCTGAAGTTCAGTTGAGCCCCCTCCCGGTGAGGAGTGTGGCAGAGGAGAAGGAGGAGAAGAGCCTCTTTCATCTTCTGCCCTCCTGCACGGTCACCCCAGGGCGCCCCTGGGTCTCCCAGGTACTCCTCTCCTCAGCTCTGCCGCACTGTCACACCTTTTAGGGCAAGTGTCATCATTGCTGGGTATGGATGGTATCAGAAGGGCACTTAGTTTACTCCAGGAGCCTGGCTATTAGTTTTTCCTTAAGGGCATGTCAGCCACACTGGCAAAATAATCAGTAGCTTCTTATGTGTCCTATGTGATGTCCCCATAGACTGGTTTTATGTGACCTGGGGAGGGAGGAGAGTCAGTCCAATGGACTTAATGGCAAGTCCTCAGGTGTGAATGTTTGCTGCCATAGAGGTAAAATAACTCCTTGGTGGAAAAAGATTGTTTCCTCTTTACATCATTAATTTAAGTCATAGAAATTGTGACCCTGAAGTATGCCATGTCTACACTGAGCAGTGGGGCTATAAAGATGAATAAAATATGGTCTCTGTCCTAGAAGACATTCAATTAGTTTTGTCTTTTTTTTTTTTTTTTTTTTCTGGGAGCACTCATTTATTGTATCTGTTTCTCCCCAGCACATGTTGCAGGGAAATGGGCTTAAGCATCACTCTATGAGGGAGGTCAGTCATCACTTTTACCAGAAATAGGTTTGATGGTGTGTGCAGGAAATCCAACCTGTGATGGTAAAACGAAATATGAGGGATCTTCCTTCCTCCCTCCAGAGGAAGAAGCTGGATATAGTAATCGAGGTTAGTATGATGGCCCACAATGCTCTCAGGCCACAGTTGCTGACTAGCTTTCCATCCTTACTTAGCGTTGGCTTTGTGTCTTGTGGTCACAGGATGATTGTTCTGGCTCCAGATCATGTCTGCTTTCTAGGCAAGAAGGGGAAAAATAAAGAGCAGAGAAGGGTTGGGCTGGCTAAAGCTGCTCTCCTCTAAAATGCTTTCCTGTAAGTCCCCTCAGTAAGTCGCAATTATACCTCTTAGGTCAGAACTATACCAAATGGCTAATGGAAGGGGCCAAAGAAGCCAGGAATAGGCTTTTAAAGCCAGGAATATTGCTGCTTCAAACACAAGTGGGATTCTGTTAATAAGGAAGAAGAGGAGGATGGATAATGGGTCTCAAGGAGATTCAAGGTCTCTTTACAGTAGATTTTACCCCAGGAGCTGCTTTGCACCAGTTCGTGGACCCCAACAAGCTGGCATCTGCTCCCAATCCTTTCAGTCTTCTTTATTTGTTTGTACTTTGATGTTGGAAAATAGGTCAGATTTCTCAACACAGTGTCATCAGTTTCACTTATGGAGCCATTGAATGTTTAAAGGTGGAAGTACTTAAGAGGTCTCCTCTCTCAATCTCTTGAGCTACAGATGATGAAATGGAGTCCTGGAGTTATCAAATGACTTGCCCAACATCACACAGCTAGTAAGGGGTACATCCAAGATTAGAATGCATGGAGAGAATGCCAGGTATATCCTTTTGAAATTATGTTCTCAGTCAGATTTCAAGATTGCAAGGATTTCAAACCATCAAGACTGGGAGAATGTGGACTTTCCCTGGTGGCGCAGTGGTTAAGAATCCGCCTGCCAATGCAGGGGAAACGGGTTCGAGCTCTGGTCTGGGAAGATTCCACATGCCGCGGAGCAACTAAGCCCGTGCACCACAACTACTGAAGCCCCCGCTCCTAGAGCGCATGCTCCATAACAAAGAGTAGCCCCTGCTCACTGTAACTAGAGGAGAGCCCTTGCACAGCAACAAAGACCCAAAGCAGCCAAAAATAAATTTAAAAAAAAAGAATACTGGGAGAATCTTTTCTAACTAGTTTCTTTCATTACTAGACTCTGCATTTAAGCCCGTAGCACTGGCATTGATGTTTGAACTATATTCTCAGTCTTTCCTATTTTTTTCCCATTCCTAGCACTTCTAAGGGTCTCAATCCACCCCTCATTAACGTTTAGTAGGCTCTGAATATGCTGGTTGAAAGAACATGCCAGCTTGCTTTCTAAATCTTGGTTTCTAATATTGCCACACACCCAATATCTTCAACCAGAAACTCAAGAATCATTTCTAATCCTCTCTCTCATCCTCTCCAACTGGCACCTGGTGAGCAACCCTAAATCCAAAAGATTCTATATTATAATGTCTGAAAATCTATAAAAACAGGGAAAATATTCCAATTTTTTATTGGACTTTCCCCCCAGATTAATGATTACACCCATGAGGCTTTAAATTTAGAGATATTTTGCCTGTAAAGGTATCTGGAGGTTGAAGGAAACTTACGAAGCATGTTATTTGAAAACGTAACAAATGTATTGATTAAACACATTTTTTCTCTGTTTCCAGACTTTTAAGATACCCTCTATGTATCTCTTAGATTCAGCTCCTGCTTTCTCAGCCCCATTGTTTCTGCCTTTGTTCAGGACCTTACCATTTCTCCCTGGACCTCTGACTCTTAAAGAATTTCCTTGTTCTTGTCACTCCAACCCATCCTCCACATTGTGGCCACCTGATCCCTTTAAAAACAATATGTAGACACAAAATTGATCTTTCCGACATGTGATCATATATATCTCTTGTTTAAAACGTTTCTATGGTTTCACCACTGCTCATGAAAGTAGTTAATTTACTGACTCTACAAATATTCATGGAGCTTCCAACTACGTGCCAGTATTAAGCTAGGCAGTTTCCATACAATGCTGAATAAAGCAAACATGGTGGATACTCCCATGGAACTTCTATTCTAATGAATGGTTGACCTAACTTCTGCTGCAGCCCCACCCAAATCTCCGCCATCCCTGTTGACCTTTATATCCTAGCAATACCAAACAGCTTGTAGTCCTGCACACACCCTGCTTTTCCTCCTCACCACCTTTGCACACATCCTCTTTTGTTGGTCTGGTGTATTCATTTGCCCTTTAAGTTCCAGCTCAAACATCACTTCCCCCAGGAAGCCTTCCTTGACCTAACCTTACACAGATGAACCACTTTTTCTCTGGAACTTTTACATATTCTGTTGTTATTTAGTTGCCCTTATCACAATTTTCCCTAACTTATTTGATTACAGTCCTTCCTTTTTTCTTAGAGTGGAGAAATGAGAAAAATAAAAGGATTGTTATTGCATTTAAAATCCAGAAAAATTGCCAGAATCACTTTTTTTTTTTTTTTTTTTTGAAGTAGACTCTGCTGTATCAAGAAGAGAAATGATGACAATTTTTATATTGACCACCAGGAGTTTCACTGAGTATTTTGCAACTCTGAGAACAATAGCTCTTAAGAAAAGAAGCCAGGAAATTCCATGATGTCTCATCTCACTCAACTATAACAATTTGTGAATTCTCATTAATTGTCTAACAATGTTTCATGAGTCTTAAAAGTAACTGAAATAAAAGAGGTCATTAGCGTGTGCTTCATAATAGGGAGAAACCCTCAATTCTCAGAACACAGAAAGAGAACTATTCTTTTTTTCTCTTTAGGTGTCAGAAGGTCTAGGGAACAGAAAGAATAGTCTATAGCAAAATGCAAACTGACTTGGGACTTTTTCTTCTCAGCTTAAAAAAATCCTAGCAGGAAAATAGCGTGTGGAGGGAAAATTTAAGGAAAACTGATTCATGTAAAGGAGAAACTCATATTTCTATTCTCGTATGTATGTGTATATATATGTATATATATATGTATTTTATTCTATAAAAAGGGGCTTTTATATTTTGTTTTCACACTAGACTGTTAGGTATTTGGGAAAGAGACTGTGCTTTATATACTCAATGCTTAGTGCAGACACATAGTAGGTGCTCAGTAAATGCAGATTTTAATTAAATAACATTGTAATGCTGGTGACTGGTTTTGATGGAAAAAGATCTAAAATCTAAGAAGAATGATAGAAATGGCATGAAAAAACATTCGCTATGTAAAGCCACAGGTCACAGGGGATTTCCTAGTTCTATATTTGGGGCAGGCAGGACCTGGGCCCAGCAGTGTATGTGCACACAGATAGCACAAGGCAGATGGGCCATAAACATATATGTACATATATACATAACTTAAGACCTGTTTATCTGGAAGTCTCAACAACCCCCTTCTCTTTTGCTGCCTTCGTCAGTGACATGGAAATATATTCTCGCATTTTATTTTCAACTTTTCAAACAGTCCAGGTGTGAAAGAAGTGGAGAAGTCCTCTGCTTCGTTCTGGCCCATTGGGGCAGGGTTTCAGCTTCCATTCTTTCCATCCCTAATTCATAGTTTTTCATTTTGTTCTTGGAGCCCTCTTCTTTCTAAATCAATTCAGCAATTTTTTAAAAAATTTATACAAATTCAGTGTGTGTGGGGGTTTTGGGTGGGCTGTGGAAATTGATTTACGAGTCAACCACTTTTTTCTTGCCATCTCCCGCTTGAGTGGTTTGTCGGCTCCGGGCCTTTCTTTCACTGGAGGAGAATAAGGTTGTCTGTGGAAGAGGTCAGCATTTCAAATTGGTCGAGTTCAACTGCACAAATGACATAGAACTGACAAGAAAAGACAGGGGGTTTGGAGGTCACAGACTGCATAGGTCTCGCTTAGGGTTTTGCTTTGTGATGAACCCTGGCACCAAAATGAATGAAATAACAGGCTTAAGGACTATTGAGAGAGGACTGAATGCAAATCAAAGATAAGTAGAAGTTTTCTTTCCTAAAAGGGGAATGATTTTTTTCCCTCCCTTTCCCCCTTCCATATCTATGCCGGCAAGAGCTGCATGTTAAACGTGATTTCGCTGGCATTATGCTGGGCGCTTTCACCGCGCTTGTGGCTGCGATGGCCTATCTTGGCCTATGATTAATGACCTGCTAGGCAATTTGGAAGCCATAATAACTCCACGGTCCACACACAAACTATATAGTCGCATTCCTTTTGCAGATTTGCCAAGCTGTTACCAAGGGGCCCGCGTAGGAGCTGGATTGCTTGAGAGATAGTGAAGCATTTCTGCAAATGCCATTTGGGCCTTATCTTACTGAAAAGTGCGATGAGCAGCGGACTCATTTACAAAATCCAAAGCGCAGATCTCAGGGCTTTTTTTTTCAGCCCAGATTAAGGAAAACAAAAAACCAAAAATTGCTCCAAAAAAAAAAAAGCCTGGTAAAAACTGATCTCTAGGTTCTGAGTGATTACATGGACAGCAGACAGCGGTGTTCCCAAATCTTGAATCGGATTCATCAAAGCTTAATGCTGATAATGTCCTCCAAAAGCAAAAAGTGGATTTTTGAAAACTCTAGGTGGAAACAAAGGCTCCTCTTCCGGGTGTGCTGTTTCGAAGTGTTTGCACATGTCGAAACGGTAAACCTGTGTGTGGGAGTGAATGTGTATAAGGCTGGTGGTGGGTTCAGCCACTGCCTTGCACTGTGACCCTGGATACATTTCTTCTCCTCTCTGGGCTGCAATTTTCTCATGAGTTCAATGAGAAGGTTGGGCTTAGCAAACAAGCCAGTAGGCTTTTTCTGGCTCTAGTTTTTATTCATGTAGCAGATATTTACTGAGTGCCCACCATGTACTTGGCACTCTTCCAGGCTCTTGAGTTATTTAGGGGAGAAAGAAGACAAAGATCCCTATACCCAAGAAGCTTACATTCTAAAGGGGTGAGACAATCATTAACAATAAAGATAATAAGTAAATTGTATATGTAGAAGATAATGAATACTATGGAAAAGGAAAAATTAGGACAGAAAAAGGGGGAATAGGAGCATCATGGGGTGGGCATTGGAGGTAGACTGCATTATGAAATATGGTGGTCAGGGTAGGCCTTGGCAATAAAGTGGAATTTGGCCGTGATCTTTAGGAGATGAGAGAGTCAGTCAAGTATATATCCAAGGGGGGGAAGCATTATGGCAGAAAGAATATTCTAGAACAAAGTCCTTAACAGTCTAAGAGACTACTGATGCTGTCATTTTCTTTGAGACTGACTGGCTTTCAGTTACTTAGCTAACTGGTGACAGCTTTATCACCAAGCTCCGTGTTTTTCAGCTTTGGCTGCACGTTGAAAGTACCTTGGGAACTAGAAAAATATAGAGGCCTGGGTCCCACTTCCAGACATTCTGAGTTAATTGGTCTGGGGTGTATCCTGGACATCAAGAGTTTATGAAGCTCCCCAGGTGTCAAGGTCAAAAACCACAGATCTAGAGCAAGAAGGCCAACTCCACCATAACCTTTCCAGGACTGTCATTGAGGAAAGCCATCTTACAAGTCACAGTGTCAGAACAATTGTCACTCAGTGCACAGGCAATATCTCATTAAAAATCTTCTATGCACAGGAGAGCAAGCCATCCAAAGGAGAGTGGGATGGTCCATGCCTTTGGGGAGTTCACAGAGTATGGAGAAGACAGATGTAAAAACGATTCTTCAGACGCTGAGGTTGGTACAGAATAATAAAGCCTGTTGTATAATGCTGAAAGTCAGTTTTTTTCAAACATAACTCATTCAATTATGACTTCATTACATTTGCCATATCCATGTAAAATTGACTCATGCCTTTAATTTAAAATTTCACTTTATCACAATCCTAATTGATAACATCCGTGAAATCCCTTGTTTGATGTGCTAATTATATATATATATTATAGGTCAGTGTAAATGAATCATCTCACTAAAAAAAAATAGTTGCACAAAGTATGCATCTACATCCTAAAGACAGCTATTGTTTGTCCATATTGCCTGAGTATCCATGCAAATACTCCCCTTAGCACATAACCTTGTCACACGTTGATGAGTTTGTCTCTAGGATAGATACTGAAAAGTAAAATTGCTGTGTTATAGGGCATTAGCATTTTTCACTTTAATATATACTGCCAAACTGGCCTCCAAAATAACCTAACCAACTCACCCCAGGCTGTAGGGTCATGTACCACTTCTCAGTTGTGTCTTTCATGCAGTGCCACTGTTTATATGTGACACACTCATTGAAATCTTCTCACCTACTATAGTAGGGATTTATTTACCCAGATCTATCCATGTTCTCATTTGCAGCACAGAGGAGTCTGCGAGAGGTGGTTGTCTTGCCAATTCCAACTCTAGATCTTAAAAGGCTTTGTGTGTTTCTGCCCTGTGTGCCTCTGGAACCCTGTCCTTTTGCCATCCGAAGTAAACCAGGCACGGCTTCTGGAGGATAAGAGACCCAGTGATGCATCGGAAGTAAACCAGGAAGGCTTCTGGAGGATAAGAGACCCAAGGCTTCTGGAGGATAAGTAAACCAGGCAAGGCTTCTGGAGGATAAGAGACCCAGTGATGCAGGGAGTCAGCTACTCCCTAGCTGACTCAGCAGCTGACTGCACATGCAGGAATGAGTCCGCCAGTACTAGAAGAACTGCTCAGCTGAGCCCAGCCCAGATCGCTGACCATACAATCATTAGCTAAATAAATAGCTGTTGTTTTAACCCGCTAAACATTGTGCTGGTTTTATTTTTCAGGCAGTATATATATATATATATATATATATATATATATATATATATATATATGTTGTATAATATATATATATATTATACTTAGCTCAGTATCTGGCCATAGTAAGCCCTCAATGATGACCTATAGTTAGGTATTTAAAAGCATTTTCTAAAGTGCAAAGTTCTAATTAATGTCAATTATTAAAATAGCATTGTATTTTGGGCTTGATGGGATCATGTGCCCTCTGAGGCCACAGGAATTTCTCTGGGTTTTTTCCTAACTGAACATCACCCAGGTTTGACCATCGATTCTGAGTCAACCTTAAAGGCAGAGCTACTCTCTCGGTTGGAGATTGGCCGCATAGGAGGACGAAAGCTCCTGCCACAAAGTCCTGAATGTTCAACTGCTGGGGAGGGGGAGGGCCGTCAGCTCATCATAGGCTCTGCAAGGTCTCAGGGTCTCTGACAAGTCCCTCATTAGCCCCTCCTTGTCTGCACACTTCGTGACCTGCACGGCCTCCATCAGTCTGGGGTTGTTCCGAGTTACCACGTGGCTGGCTTCTCTAGACCTGTTTCAGCATGAGCAACTCAAGGCAAGACAAACAATCTATCAACGTGTTCTCCAGGGTGCTCTCTAATCAGCCTTGAAAGCATTTGCCTGGCTCCCTCTGCTGATATCCCTGGGGATCCCTCATTTGTGAACTTGGCCTCTTAGCTCCCATCCCCAGCCCTTCTCCATCTCACCCTCGCTTCTTTCTCACTCAGACAAGGGCTGGTCCAGGCGCAGTGTTCAGGGAGCCTGCTGTACCAACAGCCCTCTCTGAGGGAAGTCACTCTACACAGAAATCTTGATGCTTTCTAGCCATGTAAATTTGACCACAGCTATTTAGATCAGGGATCAGTGCTGCCCCCAAGGGAAGCTATCTGTAGGCAGCCTGAGAAGTAGCATGGCTTAAGATTTCCAACCAGCAAGGGAGCTCTATGCCTTATGGTGACCCCAGCACCCAGAGAACTCTTAACTCCTGACGAGGTTAGACTGGAGACACCCGAAAAGAAATATGGATGATGAAGTGGCACCAGCCAAGGGAAAGCAGTAAACAGAAGCCACTAGGAAGCAGAAACTAAGAGACAGAGGGAAGTCCTGTCCTGAGAGAAGTGGAGTAGAAGTAGGCAGAAGGGGAGTGACTCTTGAATACAGAGGAGTTGTGAGTAGGACCATATAAGGAGACTGTAAGTCACGTGGCCTTTGAGTCACCAGAAACTTTTCAAAGCATCCCGAAGAGTAATCTAGAGTCTGTTATTTTGTTCTTAGATGGCATGCAACAAAAACGAACTCTGGTAATTTGAGGAAACAGGAAGTGTGCTGGAAAGATGTGGGAAGGCTTTTAGAACTAAAGAGTCGCTAAAGACATAGGCTTGGTGAAGAGCACAAGACAGAGGTCTCCTGAAACCCAGGAATCAAGACCCTCCTGAGTTTTAACTCTGCAATAAGTCCAGTTCAACTCCAACCTCACTCTGCCTAAGAGTTAACATCACTGAGATAGTCTGAATGCCTCATCTGGACCTGCCTATGGTTGGAGAATTGTAGGAAATCTTATTTGACAGAAATTAGGCTTCTTTAACTAAAATACGGGGGACTGGATGATGGCAGGGCCAATGAAATAATCATTTTGTCCTCTGAGGGCTGGCTCTGTGGCTGCTGACACTGATTGCTGAGCTTTCATCTTTTCATTTGCAACCTCCTGTCACCTGAGATTACCTGAGCCTGTTTCACAGAAGTGGTACTCCTTTATCTTCTCCAGTTTTGCAAATCTTACCCATTCTGAAATGGCATTTTCTCTTTTGTTTATTGGTCAGTTCTTTTCCTCAGGGGTTTTACCATCTTATATTCCCACTAGCAATGTATGAGTTATCTAGTGTCTTCACATCCCTACCATCATTTTTTCTTGTAACAATTTTTAATTTTAGTCATTCTTATAGGCCTGTAGTGATATCTCCTTATGGTTTTACTATGCATTTTTCTGATGGCTAATGATCGATTGATTACTGGTAAATTTGGAAAGTTTCTTACATATTCTACATTGCTGTCTTTTGTTGGGTATATAGTTGGCAAATATTTTCTCCCAGGCTGCAGCTTGTCTTTTGATCCTTTTCACATGAATGTTAGTCCATTATCTTCTCATTTATATTCTTTTCTGATGAGTTTTCTGATGTAATCCTTATGTTTGTTTCTCTGTATGTAATGTGCCTTTTTCCCCACTGTTTGATTTTAAGATTTTCTTCTCATAACTGGTTTTAAGCAATTTGATAATGATGTGCCTTGGTATAGTTTTTTTCATGTTTCTTTACTTAGGACTTGTTGAGAGTCTTGGCAATTTGAGTTTATAGTTTTCTTTAAATTTGGAAAAATATTGGCCATTATTTCTTTAAATATTTTTTCTAGATACTCTCCTCACCCAACTCCTGAAATTTTGGGACTCCATTTATGTGTGTATATGGCCACATGCCTTTTCTCACGACCTATTGATGTTCTATTTATTTTTCTAGTCTTTTTTCCCCTCTCATTTCATTTCAGTAGCTTCTATTGTTATGTCTTCACATTCAGTAACCTTCAATGTCCAATCTGCCACTAATCCAATCAGCACTTTTTTTTTCACCTGAGGCATTATAATGTTCATGTCTCGAAGTTCAATTTAGGTTAAAAGTAAATTTAAACTAAACTTTTTCTATTCCTATGCTTGACTCCTCACTTACAGTTTAAATTCCTACAGATCAAGGACCAAATATAATTTCTTTGTGTCTCTCCTTGCAACTAAAAGCAATATATGGCTGAATGACTTTGGAGACACTAAAAAAAATACTCTCTTGAGTCTCAATTTCTTTGTTTATAAAAATGGAGATAATATTATCAGGTTATTATGATGATTATTAAATGCCATAGTTTATCTAAAGTATGTCCTAGTGCCTTCACATACTATGGTCTTAACAAATATGAGTCCCTTTTGTCTCATGCATTCTAAGTAGTCCAGTAAAATTTTCTATAGTCTTGGAGTCAGAATTCACTAAGAATGTTCTGGAAAATATTTAACAATTGGTTCTTTAGCAGGGGGGAAACAGCAGCCTGATTTGTAGTATTTTCCATTATCTGGAAATCCTCTTGTTGCAGCTGATTTCAAGCAATCAACATGACATCACTGAACACAGAGTTGGGAAAAGTTGAATAGTAACACAGCATTATGTAATATTTCCATCATAGAGCTACAGATACAATAGATGAAAATAACCTCAATAGCATAGATAATAATATGTAGTAAAATAGGAAGTAATGAGTTTTGGATATAACTTATTTTGATATAATTTATTTTGGTGTAAGTTAATTTAACTTTTAATAGTGGCTATATTTAAAAACTGGCTCACCAAATTCAGGAAAATTTAGCAATTGGCTCTTGTAAGGCAGTACCAGCCAACTTCCATACCCTATTGTATTTCATCTCCCACTTCCCCAGCCCACCTTTCTAGGGCTTTCTTCCTTGAAAATATAGTTGGAAAAGTGGGAGTTTTCCTCTGAGATTTCTCTGGAACTGAGCTTTGGAATCTGCTGCTCAGTGTTCTGTATTTTTCTATCACTCCCACTTCTACCCTGTGTCACAGCTCGATTTTCTGCAGAACACCAGAGAAATGGGTGAGAGCAGACCACTCTCTTCTCTAACTGTCCTTCCCCTTTAACCTCCCAGCACCACTCCACACAGAGCTGCAGGAGTGATTATGGCTTCCCTTAACAAAGACTTAAAGAGTAATTAGGAAAAATTATAATGTTGGAAGGGAAAAAATCTAAAAGCTGTATGATAATTGTGACTTCTCCAGAGTCCAAGAGAAAGCATATAAAACACTAAATCCTTCACTTTTTAAATTCAAGAATGATTTGACATTTGCTCTGCGCTAGGCATGGTGTTAGATCCATTTAATAAGGGGACTCATGCCAAGATTTTAATTTGGCTATCCTATTCTCGGTTTTTATTCTCTCCCAAAGAAGCTATTTTTTCTAACCTCCCTAAGGTGAACTTCTCCTCTCTGCTGTCCAGGAGGAATTCTATTCCCTGATATCCCCACCTTCTGCAGTTCTTTTCTCTAATTTGGTACCAAACTGTCTCAGTCTCATACTAGATGAGGTATGAGGGCGATGGGGGCTTTTCAGAATGTATAGTGATGACCCCTCACATCTGGGATTCCACCAAAGACACTGGACTAAGGAAGGTTTGGGGCTCCGAGTTTATAGAGAATTGCAGAAACCTTCCAGGTATAGTCTCCTTTGAGATATTCCCATCAGTGAAAATTATAGTCATACCTATTTATTCTCTTTAATATTTTGCATGCAAACATTAACCTATTTCATTAAGCACATAAACATATCTCTGAAGGACAAACATTAATTCTCAGTGCCAGTAAACCCCAAGCACCTAAGGAGAAATAAAATGTTTACCCAGTGGTCTTACAACTTGCTAGGAACCTCTTGTCATGGAGTCAGAAAATCTTATTGTTAGGCAGAGGAGTTGAGTTCCTTTGTTTTACTCCGTTATTCCTAAATTACACCTGCTCATGCCTTCCAAGATATGGAACAAGCACATTGCTGGTCTACTTTGCTCCTTAGGCCTCTCACAGGTAATGCTTCAAATTGGGTTTCAGGTGTTAAGAATAAAGAGATGAAATGAGACACAGTCCCTGTGGGGAAAACACAGGTATGCAAATGAAAGACCATGATATGATGTGATAAATATTATAACAGCATAAACTAAATGGTGTGGAATCACAGAGTGGATCATTCCAACTGGAAATGTAGAGGGGTTTGGGAAGTCTTCACACTGGCATTGACAGTGAAAGATTAGAAGAGGTTCGCTGGCAAAGAAGAGTGATGGTAAAGGGCATGCAAGGTACAGAAAGCATTTACAAAGAGATAGAAACCTTTGAGTGGGGGAATTGTGTGAAGTCTACTCAGATAATAGTGCATGTGTGTGTGTGTGTGTGTGCATATGATGGGAAAGAGTGATAAGGCATGAGACCAAAAACGGTAGAGTGAAATTCCAAGGATATTTGAATATGTTATGGGTTTGGACTTTATTCTGGAGGTGTGTTGGTCCTAGGTGATATAGCTAATTTATGTTTTCAAGTAAGAGACTGATATGCTCAGGTATCAGAGATAATGTTGTTGGGATTGTTGACTAGACTTGTTGGGAGAGACTGGAGGCAGGGAGGCTGTTGGGAGGCTGTCAGGATAATCTACTTAAGTTTCTTAAATGAGCCTCTTCCAGGTAGGTGGTGAGGCTGTTAACATGAGAGCACAGTCAGAGGAGCAAGAGTGGGGGATGACAGTCATGTGTTGAATTTAAAGAACCTGGAAAGCACCAAGGTGGAGATGTCCGAGTCATCAGTTACAAATGACTGTTGGAGCTCAGGACAGAGGTCAGAATGGAAGGTTAATGGATTTGGGGAAAATAGAGGTTATATTAACTTCCAGCTGATTCTGTAAGAAATTACTACAAACTTAGGGACTTAACACAAATTTATTATCTTTCAGAAGCCTGATATGAGTCTTTCAAGGCTAAAATCAAGATGTCAGCAGAGTTGCATTCTTTCTGGAGGCTTTAGGGAGAGATTTTGTTTCCTTACCCTTTCCAGCTTCTAGAATTTGCCTTCATTCCTTGGCTCATGGCCTCTTTTTTTTTCTTTTAAAGACTTATTTATTTATTTTTGGCTGCGTTGGGTCTTCGTTGCTGCGCGTGGGCTTTCTCTAGTTGCGGCGAGTGGGGGCTACTCTTAGTTGTGGTGCGCGGGCTTCTCATTGCGGTGCTTCTCTTGTTGCTCTTGTTGTGGAGCAGGGGCTCTAGGCGCACGGGCTTCAGTAGTTGCAGCACGTGGGCTCGGTATATGTGGCTCGCGGGCTCTAGAGCACAGTCTCAGTAGTGGTGGCGCACGGGCTTAGTTGCTCCGCAGCATGTGGGATCCTCCTGGACCAGGGATCGAACCAGTGTCCCCTGCATTGGCAGGCAGATTCTTAACCACTGCGCCACCAGGGAAGTCCCATGGCCTCTTATTTTATCTTCAAAGTGCATCACCCAACTTCTGCTTCTGTTGTCATACCATCTTCTCTGATTCTGACCCCCCTTCTGATCTAGATAATCCAATAAATCTCTCATCTCAAGATATTAATTTAAGCATATCTGAAAAATCCCTTTTGTCACAGAAGGAAACATATTCACAGGGTTCCAGGGATTAGGATGTGAACATCTTTGAGGGGGAGATTGTTCAGCCTTACCACAGGGGTAGATGAGAAAAAAGTGGTAGAATGAGGAAATAGAAGGGCTGAATGCAAAAATCTGGGGCACATGAATGGCAGAAAGAGAAAAGAAATACCTGGACAATAAGTGTTTCTCAGAAGTCAATGGATCAAGAAATTTCTAAAAGCAGGAATTAAAACACTCTAACAATCTTTCCTGCCTCAGACCCTGTAAGCCTGCCAATCTCTAGGTTTACCTTGTTGCTGACCTATAAAAGGAACAAAAATGCCAAATGGCCTATGATTCAATCATGCAGGACCTATTTACCAGTTCCTGATATATTAGCTCTCCAGGCCTTCCCTAATCAGCTCTAACCTCCTGACTTGACCCTCAGATCTAAATCCAGACATGATATTCAGGAATGTGGCCCTTGACCTTCCTTTCAGAATTCAGGTTGACTTGCCCTCTGGTTTCATTCTTTTTCAATGTGGTAGCAGAGAGTAACAGCAGCCTTCAAGATCCCTAGGGACGTTCAACTTCTAAAATTAATTCTTCCTTCCCTCAGGCCCCTTGAGTAGAAGTGGAAGCATGGGTTCCAGAGGTGTCACTTGGATCTTTAAAATGGAGAAGCACCCAGAAGAAGGTTCTTCTCTGTTACTTTGGGGCCATGTGCTTCATCTCTGGTGCAGTGAATTGGCCAGGGTTTGTTTGTGCCTAGGTTATCTGTCCTCCATCTAGGTAAAGAGTAGGATACTCTGAATTGCAATAATTGCAGGACCACATGGAATAGGGAGCTAGTTCCCCTGAAAAGAGGGGGTTACTATAACTACAAGAAGGAAAGGAAGGATGCTGGGCAGGCAACAAAGCAGATGTCCACTATACTGGGGATAGGCTACTAACTTTTCTACGAAGGAGACAACGGAATTCATGTAGCATCATCAAGAACGCCACACATAGATAATGTATATCAGAGAGGTCAAATAATGATTATGCCTTTAATCACGCAACCTACAAAGAGTACATTTCATTCTCTAGTACCTGGTACTGATGTATAAATGCTATGAAAATAATATATTTTTGTAGCCCCTAGCACAGTGCTTGGCACATAGGAGGGACTCAGTGAACACTTGTTGAATGAGTGAATGCATAAATGAACATACTGCAGACAGATATGTCAGCCCTTAATCTATAGGTGCTTTCAGGAGGCAGTGCTGATTTTTGTTTTAAATGAAGAATTTATTTTGTGGACCTATGTCTAGCAGTAAATATCAAAATTTTTGACTTCTGAGCCAGCATTTCAGAAACTCTACTTTATCCTCCCACACTGTCGTTGGTAACCAAGAACATCTGAAAGCTTTTGTATAATCTGATTAAGAGCTGAATAAGAAGAGGCAAGGGGTTAACGATCAGTGGTTTAACACCACATTTACCTAAGCTGAAAGGGTTTTTCTAAAGATCTTTTTAAAAAACCTTTGTGAAGTATGTAATATGAGGGCTGGGCTTGAAGCCCAAAGTTAACACATCCACCATCCTTTCTGCCCATTCTTGTCACTTTCAATGGTTAGAATTCTTCTACACCTAAGCTCTGAGACAATCCTCCTCCATTTTCTTCTGGGGCAGAATTAATTCCCGGGTTTTATAGCACCATCAGGACTCTGTAAGCTTTTACTCTGAGTGACTGTGTTAGTTATAACATGCATTCTCAAGGGAGGTTACGTCACTCTTAAAGAGGCAAAAACTGGGGAAAAATTTCCTTAGGGTGGGGAAATCTTAGAAGTTACAACGATTTGCAGCCCTTCAAAGGACCACAGTACATAAATAGATATACAGCATATCTTTGATAATTTCATTGGGGCCAATGAGGCAAAAACAATCTTAAAAGGCTCCTTTAGTGGAGCAATAATAATACTTTTTTAAGGGTTGGGAAACACTGGGTTATAAGGAAGTACTTAAAAACACATGAACGCTGTTCCTTCTCTCATCCCACAATGCCCTCAAGAAAAGGATATTGCATCGGGAGTTAGGAGACTTGAGTTCTAACTTTCATATCTACCACCAATGAGCAAACGCCTTCATTTATTTATTCACCAAATATTCATTGAGTACCTTCTATGTTCCAGACACTGCACTAGACTCTGGAGGTACAATGATAAACAAGGTGTAGAGTTCTCATAGAGTTTATGTCTGGGAAAGGAGCAGATAATAAATAAGATCCAAATATCTATAAATAATGATGATGATGATAAATGTAATAGATGTCTCTGGTAAATTATAATTAATTATAAAAAATTATAATACATGCTATAAAGAATTTTTAAAAGAACAATAGGAAGTTAAGCTGGTAGAATGTGAACAGAGATGGTCTTCCTGAGACAGCGACATATGAGCTGAGTCTTGAGTGGTGAGAGGATCCAGCCCCATGAAGATCTGGGGCAGAGTTTCCAGGCAGAGAGAAGAGCAAAGATGAAAGTCCCAAGGCAGGGGTGAGTTTGTCCCGTACAAAGAATGGAAAGACGTAGCTGGAATGAGCTGAGTTGGGAGGACAGAGGTAGAAGGTGAGGCAGGAGATGGGCCAGGCCAGATCATGCAGGGCCATATAGGCTGTGGGAAAGAGCTTGATTTTATTCTAAGTGCTCTGTGACTTTGGGCAAGTCGTTCAATTTCTGTCAAATGGTGAGTGTGGGGTGTAGTGGTGGAGCAGCTGAATGGCTGTCTGTTCTAGAATGCTAAGTTGAGCCTCATCTAACCTAGGACCTGGGAGAGATGCCCCAAATCTCTACAGGGAGGAAAGTAAGGCAGCAAATAAAACTTAGACATCTCCAGGGGTGGTCCTCACTGGGCTGGGGCAAACTCACGTTTCACCTAGAAAGGAGGGAGTGGGAAGAACTTAGGGCTGGGATGCCACATTCCTCTGAAAGCAGAACCTGCCCTCCTTCCGTTTTCAACTTTTGAGGTGCACAGACTGTGTTTTTCTCGCTCTGCCAATCTGCTTCTCATGTTATTTTGGAGCTGCATGGTGAGGAAAAGCACGGGACTGTGGGCCAGGGGCCTTGAGCTCTGGAGCCCCATCTGTTCTTAAATAACTCTGTGACATGAGCAAGTCCATTCCCGGATCTGGGCCTCCAGACCCTCATCTGGGGACCATGATTAAGATTCCTTCTAGAACAGACTCTCTGATTCTATTATTTTCCTTTTCACCAGAGGTGGGGAGGAACATAAACCCTGCATGCAAGCGCACCCAAACTCTCCTAAAATAATAAAGCAATTTCCTTTGAAATGGTTGAGAAGGAAAGTCGGGAGGCCTTTGCAGAAAATGATGAAACCCAGTCCCAGCTGAATATTAAGTTAGAGAGAGGTCTGCAAGCGGGCTGGGGGGCGGAGAGAGGGGGAGATGCCAGGGTCGGGGAGAGAGAAATTTTAATTGCGATTATTTGGCCTGCTGATCCTAGGGAAATGACAAGGAGCCCTTAAGCAGCCTCAAACACGGATATTTGAAAAGCAGAGACGGCTGGGGGATGGTTTGGCTTCTCCCTCCCTTCTGAGGCTGTTTGAGGAGCGTTCTGCAGCGCTGACAAGCACGGGTTTTGGAGGCCATTGAAAAGTTTTGGGCCTAAATAGGGTAGGCAGCTTGGCTTAAGTGTTGCTATGGAATACCTGGCAACCGGCAACAATAGGCCTTTTAGAGAATCCAGGGCAAACAGTGACCGTGGTAATGGGGTGGGCTTAAGGGTCTCCTTGCCTGGCTGGGCCCCTCCTCTCCTCACACAGAGGCCTGGGCACTGGGCTATGTTCCGGAAATTCCCTGCACAAAGCCCCATTCAGCGGGAGGAGGGTCAATGCGTGTGCTTTTGGAGGGGGTGGTGGTGAGACTGGGGGGGGGAGGGAGGGGGGGAGGGGGGTCCAGGAGAAGGAGCTTTACTGCCAAAAAAAAAAAAAAACCCTCTCAAGTCTCTTTCTTCTCGCAAAGACTAAAAGAGGCACAGAAAGTGCTAAGTTTGTAAAAGAGGCTGAAAAGGTTCAGAAAAGTAGCATAAAGGGGCTAGGGAACGCCCCGTGAATTTTGAACAGAGAGCAGAAAAGAGACCCTAAAAAGCAATTAGTGACGCTTCTGGTAAATGAAGAGGCAGCTCGCTTGGGGTGGGGAGCTGAGGGCCCGGAGGGAGGTAGGTGCGCGAGGCGGGTGAGAGGTGGGGGGGTGATGGGAGCAGGTGAGGAGAAGGGGTGAGGCGAGGGGTGGGTGAGGGGAAGGGGAGGCCAGGGAGGAGTGGGGGGGTGGAAAGTGGACCTCGCTCTGCCCCAACCAGCCCCCGCTCTGCCCCAACCAGCCCCCGCTCTAACCCCATGCCTTCAAGCTGCTCTCTACTGCGGCCGTGGGGCTCAGCTTCGGTCCCCTGGTTCAGGCAGCCCCCAAAAGGCAGTGGAGCCTGAGACGGTGACCGGCCTCCAGCCCCTTGGTCTTTGATGACCATGAAGGAATCCTCAAGCCTCTGAGAGAGTGGCGACTGCGTTCTCTTCGCAGCTGAGTAGTGGCAGGACGATGGCGAGCTGGGTGTCTGCCTGAGTTCCTGCGGGAGGCTCCTGTGACAGCCCGCGGAGCAAGGCGAAGCAGCCAACAAATTAGCGCTCTACAAATCCCACGTGCCCGCGCTGCATAACATCCGTGCTCAAACACCCTACTCAGCCTCTCTAAAGATAATAATTTTATATTTCCAGCAGAATGTGCACAGTGACAATTATCTGTATTCCTACTGTGTCGCAGCCTCAACCGGTAATCAAGAGAATTATGTTCCAGTTGAAAGCAGATTTAAATAAACAGACACTAAATGGGAGCCAATAATAGATGTACCAAAATAGTCCAGGCGAGAAAGCAGCCGTTTAAATACAGGGCTGTTTAGTGGAGAAGGTATGAGGCATCCAGACCCCAGGGTTTACAGCTCCCAGTCTGCGGCTCAGCCAGCCTGATTCTTCCTCGAGATCCCCGGGGGTTCTGACCAGAGTGCTACCCTAAGCTGCTTCTTCCCTCTCTCCCTCCCTCCTTCCCTCCCTTTCTCTCTCTTCTTTACTTCAATAAACATTCATCATTCATGATCAGCTAGGTACACTGAGGCACCCTTATCAAAATTACTAAATGCTGCCCTTCTGGATTTTGGGACACTCTGCTCAAGGTTCAAATTGCATCTTGTTGGCTCCTGTACCGGGCAGGGGAGGAAGGTGCTAGCTCTCCAGGGAAAATCAAGCTGTTGTTTCTATAAGAAGGGAGAATGGAGTGCTGAAGTGGCAAAATAATGGAGGTCCAGGATACATTCATTCAACCATCGCATATTTATTAGAGGTTATTCTGTGTGCCAAGCACTGCTCTAGGTCCTGGGAATCCAAAGATCAAAGTGTAGGTCTCTCTTCTCAAAAAGCTTCCGACCTTGCAAGGGAAAGATAACTGGGCAGCTGAATGTGCCATATACCTTGGGGGCACCAGAGAAGGACCCTGCCGGAGTGAGGCGGAGGGGACTTGAAGGATGAGTAACAGAGAGAATTTTACAGGGCGGAAAGCTAGCGGGGAGCATTCCCAGCCGAGGGAAGGGCACATACGTGGGCATAGAAACAAGAGAAGAGCTGGTGTGTTCAGGACCCTGCAAGTCCTGCCGCAAGAATGGCTTCAGGCTATGGAAGTCGGAGAGGGAAGGCAGTCAAGAGGGCTGGCAGGGGAGGTGCTGGAGAATTAATTGGTGACAACATGAAGGGCTTTGCTGATGTGCCCACTCTTGAGGTTGGGATGACGAGCCTCATTTCTGCTGGCTCCATGTTTCCCTGCAAGGGGTCCTCTATTAGCATTGCTCTCCCAGCTTTGCTGCCTTTTCACTCACTCCTGTCCGCGAGCAGGGAGTTCAGCTCCATTTCTCTTCTATCCTGTATAGAGCAGCCTTTCTGATGTATTCTTGGACACCTGTAAAAGAAGTCTGTCCTTATAGGGAGAGACCTGTCTGTGGGTGTCCAGCTGTTAGGCAATCTAATTCTGGGGTGTAAGATTAGGAAGCTATTGTTTCCCTAAACCTAGCCTGGTTTTGACTGTATTTTCATTAATAAAGCTGACATTTTGAGATCTGTCTGTCTTTGGCTCCTCTCAAGTGAGTACTATTATTTAAATCCTTGAAATGTCAAGGCAAACTAAGGTGGTCAGGAAGGGGGCCATTGGAGGAGGGTGAGCATGGGAACAAATGGCATGATACGGTTTTTATGTTAGAAGTGTCACTTTGGCAGTTGGGCAGAGGACGCATTGGAGAGGGTAAGGAGATTTAGAAGGAAAGAGGTGATGAAGATTTCTTTTTTTGAAACTGAACTAAAAATTTTTAATTTAATGATTATATTTTCTAGGCTGATGTTTTCATATTTTGGGGAAATTTAATTTCAAAAGACATGAATATATTGTTTCATGTTTTACTCTAATGAAAATATTTAAAATTATAAAATATGATGCTTAATTTTAAATTTTTAATATAATTCAGTATTAGAGAAAAGACAGCTAAGATGAAAGGCCCAACAATCTTGAACTGGGTTCTTTATACATGGCATAAGGGTTGTTTGTACACAGTGGAGAGAGGATGCATGTAGTCTACGTGATATTGCCATTTGTTAATCCACATAGAAAGACAAGAGATGATGGAGATCTTAACTAGGACAGCAGTGGTAGCGGAGGATCTGAGTGGAGAAAGAGAAGGGATGTGGAGGGAGAGATATTCTGAAGGTAGAATTAATAGCTGGGGGCTGATTGGATGTGAGGGTAAGGAAGAATCCGGGTTTCTGGTTAGTCAACTGGAGTCTCATTTGCTGGGATAGGGAATGAGGATGAAGTGCAGGGGCCGGGGAGCATAATAGTGAGCTCATTTTATGACATACTGACCTCCAGGCCACAGAAGAGTCTATTGGGCAGTAAGATATGCAGGCCCAGAGCGCTAAGAGAAATCACCTGGCTGGATTTATAAATGTCTCTAGTAATAATTATGGAAGCACAGGTATAAGAGAAGTTGCCAAGAGAGACGACGGTACAGAATGAGGCAAAGAGAAGCGTGTGGAGGCAAACCAACGTATAAGTCAAGTTTGACAAAAACATATTGAGTCCCTACTGAGAACTAGGGGGACTCTTATATTATACTTTCTTTTCTTGGCATTTGATGTTACTTGAGAACCTAAGCTATCACATAATGTACCTTCCACAAAGCCCACCAAATCTCTTCTTTTTGCTCAGAATTCAAGCTGCTGTGTGGTAGGTATCCATCACTGCAACCATTTATCTGTATATCTCACACATATGTAGCATATATAAAAGCTAACACTTATTGAACATTATGATGTATTGTATCTGATACTTTGCTAAACTCTTTACACACATTTATACAAGGTAGGTATTGTCAACTTTGTTTTACAAATGAGGAAATTGAGGCTCAGAGCAGTCTAGCAGTCCAAACTTTGAAACCAGGCCTGTCCGACTACAAAGCTCAATGCTCTGACCGTAGGTCAAGTGGCTTATCTTTATCAAAAAAGATACAACATGAATTGAAGTCTTTAGGAGCTTACTACCTGGCTATGGAGATTAAACATCCTCTTGAGGAAGGCTAATACTAGACATAAACTTAGACAGTCAAGTTTGAATCCTGTAACTTGTTTATTGAACAATGTAAAGTGCTGTGAAACTCAGTTTTCCTCATTGATAATATGAATGTATAATACCTTATCCACAGGCATACTTCTGTCTTCCACCCTGTGGAAAGCTATATTATAGAAAGCTCAGTGACCAAGGTGGACACCCATATTGCAGAAATGTTTCTTTTCCCTCTAACTTTAACAGAAAAAAAAAAAAAAACCCAAAACACAACAAACCAAGCTCTAAAACCTGCTGAAAATAGAAAAAGCATCAAGAAAACATCAGCAATATAGAACTACATTTATTTAAATATCATAATAAAAGAAATAACATAACATAATTGTGAAAAGGCTCTTGTTTATAAATATTAGAAAGAAAAATCTAACAAAGAAAATTATGTGACAATATTTAAGTTTTGATAAGAGAGTTGGATGCTTTTTCTTGAAAGAAAATTATAATTGAGACCAAGAAGGTTAGACATTCTAGTTCCTGTTTAGTATTTTTTCCTGTTTGTATTTACTGTTACTCTGTAGCTGTACATTACTGTAATTTAAAGCTCTCTGTCAGAATGAGAAAAGTAATCTGCTTCATTAATTTATCTGCTTAGGAGTACTTAAAGTCAAAGAAAATGAGATTAAGTTATCTGTATTCAGAATTCTTTAAGAGTCATTCTGTCTTTATGGGAAAATGTTTCATCATTTCTTGTAATAAAAGTAAATAATAAAAAGTATCCATGTTCTTAATAATTGAATTTTCAGGACCACAGACAGCTCAGTTTATTTTCACCTCCTGTCCAAATATTTCATTTCATGGTCAAAAGTAAAATTACGCATGCATTCTACTTATACAATATTTATTTTCAAATTTGTATTTTTACTCTAAAAGAAGACTTGTTTGGGAATCCTAGGTATTTAGTTAATTTTGCCCACTTTTAATCATTTTGGGTATTCCATTCTCAATTTTAATTACTCACTTGATGTTACTTAGCAATGAGTGACACAATTTACCAAAACCTATATTTTTCTCACATTCTTCCTTCAAAATGTCCTTGATACTTTAAAGCAAAATGTTCTCTAACTGAGGTTGAATGTGTGCTTAAAAGGGAGACATAGGGAAGAAGGGAGTCTTCAAAAGATTAGATTAGGATTACCTTTTCTTTCAAGTTTCATGTAGAGCAAGGAAGATGAAAGGTGTATAAATGCTACTTAAACTCACTTCTGTACTAGAGTTTCTCCATGAGTATAAAGGGGAGGGACTCTTGGATGGAGAATTCAGGATGGGGTTAGGAAAAATGTGACTAGAGAAAGTCAAGAGGCAGTTGGAAGCAGGCAGGAATAACTAGCAGTATCATTTGACCAGAACTATTTCAGTTGCTGTGAAAGAAACCCAAATCAAATCCAAATAAAAGAAAAGTTATTGGATTTATCTGGAAAGGTAGAGGAGTATGCAGTTTCAGGAACAGTTGTATCCAAGTGCTCAAATTACATATTATAGAACTCTTGTACTCCCCATCTCTCAGATTGGATTTTCTCTGCATTGGTCCACTTTCAGGAAGGTTATTCCTTCATGCTAGCAAGGTGGCCACCACTAGCTCCAGGCCTGCATTCTGTCAGCACGGCAACTCCTGAAAAAGATTTCAGCAAAAAACCTGGCCTGTTTTCACTGACCAATCGCTGTGGTCAGGGGATGGGATACACTGATTAAGCCTGGGTCATTGCTAGCTCCTGGAACTACAGATTGGATCAGATCCAGAAGAACCACATGAACTAAGAGGAGGGGAGGAGAAGTTCCCCAAAAGAACCATAGGGGGAATGGATGATAGGCTGGCAAAAAACAACAGAGGTCTTGTATTCATTTGTTAGGGCTGTCATAACAAAGTACCACAGACTGGGTGGCTTAAATGTCGGAAATGTATTGTCTCAGTTCTGGAGACTAGAAGCCTGAAATCAAGGTGTCAGCAGGGTTGGTTCCTCCTGAGGTCTGTGAGAGGAGAAGCTGTTCCAGGTCTCTCTCCTTGGCTTGTAGATGGCTCTCTTCATGTTCACCTGGTATTCTCCTTATGTATCTGTCTGTGTCTAGATTTCCTCTTCTTATAAGAACACCATATTGGATTAGGGCACACTCTAATGACTTCATTTTATCTTGATTACCTCTCTTACAACCCTATCTCCAATGGTCACATTCTGAGGTACTGGGAGTTAGGACTCCAACATATCTTTAATGTGGGGACACAGTTTAATTCATAACATGCCCTTATACTAGATATACTTTATTTCCTGGTCTAGTCTCTGCTCTTTTGATTTGACCCTTTGTTATAGGAAATGCCTTCACACCCAAGGGTCTAGAAAGGATCAACTACATTTGCTGCCTCCAATGCTTCACCTCCCACTCCTTTCTCAACCTCTGGCAATCCACCTTGTATCTGGTTAATTCCGTAGAAACTCTCATTAAAATCAACAATCCAAGTCATTTAGTAATATATCACCTCTCAACTTCTTTGGTCCCTAAGCTTCAACTGGCAGTTAAAAACACTTTCTCCCTTTAGACACACTTTTTCTTTACTTAGCACAACAGAGTCTCCTAGCTGTTTACCTAAAATTTGTTTCCTTTTCTTCTTGGCCTAACAGCTAGGCTACATTTCCCAGTCTCTTGCCGTTAAGTGAGTCCTAGTGACTAAATTCTAGTCAATGGAATGTGAGTGGAAGTGACATATGCCATTTTTGAGCCAAAGCTTTAAGTGGGTAGGTCCTTCCATGCTCTCTCTCTCTCTCTCTCTCTCTTTTTTTGAATAGATCTGAGTGTGATGGCTTATTTAGTCTTATTTAGTCTGTTTCCTTGATTATAAAAGGAAAAAAAATTAATTTCAACTCCATAGTGTTGTTGTGAGATTGAGATAATACACGTGTGGCAGGCTGAATAATGCCAACCACCTTCCACCCCCAAGATGTCCACATCCTAATCTTCATAACCTGTGAATATGTTGCCTTGCATGGAAAAAGGGACTTTCCGAAACAGATTAAGTTAAGGACCTGGAGGTAGGTTGTTTATTGGGGTGGAGCCAATGTAATCACAAAGAGGAAATAGGAGAATTGGGGAGAAAAAAGCAAAGTGAAAAGGGAAGCAGAGAGAAAGATTGGAAGATGCTATGGTGTTGTCTTTGAATACAGTATGGGGCCATGAGCCAAGGAGTCCAGGTGGCCTCTAGAAGCTGGACAAGGCGAGGAGATGGATTCTCCACTACATCCTCCAGAAGGAGCTCAGCCCTGCCAATCAACCATGACTTTAGGGCCTCTGATCTCCAGAACTGTAAAATAATATATTTGTGTGTTTTTTTTTAAACATCTTTATTGGAGTATAATTGCTTTACAATGTTGTGTTAGTTTCTGCTGTATAACAAAGTGAATCAGCTGTATGTATACATGTATCCCCATATCTCCTCCCTCTTGTGTCTCCCTCCCACCCTCCCTATCCCACCCCTCTAGGTGGTCACAAAGCACCGAGCTAATCTCCCTGTGCTATGCAGCTGCCTCCCACTAGCTATCTATTTTACATTTGGTAGTGTATATATGTCAGGGCTACTCTCTCAGTTCATCCCAGCTTACCCTTCCCCCTCGCTGTGTCCTCAAGTCCATTCTCTACATCTGCGTCTTTATTCATGTCCTGCCCCTAGGTTCATCAGAACCAAGTTTTTTTAGATTCCATATATATGTGTTAGCATATGGTATTTGTTTTTCTCTTTCTGACTTACTTCACTCTGTATGACAGACTCTAGGTCCATCCACCTCACTACAAATAACTCAGGTTTGTTTCTTTTTACGGCTGAGTAATATTCCATTGCATATATGTGTCACATCTTCTTTATCCATTCATCTGTTGATGGACACTTAGGTTGTTTCCATGTCCTGGCGATTGTAAATAGTGCTGCAGTGAACATTGTGGTACATGTCTCTTTTTGAATAATGGTTTTCTCAGGGTATATGCCCAGTAGTGGGATTGCTGGGTCATATGGTAGTTCTATTTTTAGTTTTTTAAGGAACCTCCATGCTGTTCTCCATAGTGGCTGTATCAATTTACATTCCCACCAACAGTGTAAGAGGGTTCACTTCTCTCCACACCCTCTCCAGCATTTATTGTTTCTAGATTTTTTGATGATAGCCATTCTGACCAGTGTGAGGTGATACCTCATTGTGGTTTTGATTTGCATTTCTCTAATGATTAGTGATGTTGAGCATCCTTTCATGTGTTTGCTGGCAATCTGTATATCTTCTTTGGAGAAATGTTTATTTAGGTCTTCTGTCCATTTTTGCATTGGGTTGTTTGTTTTTTTGATATTGAGCTGCATGAGCTGCTTGTATACTTTGGAGATTAATCCTTTGTCAGTTGCTGCATTTGCAAATATTTTCTCCCATTCTGAGGGTTGTCTTTTCGTCTTGTTTATGGTTTCCTTTGCTGTCATGCTCTCTTTTTTTCCAGTCTATTGACTGAATGAAGATGATAGCAAAGTTTTAAGGGATAGTGGATCTGTGAGATTAAAATAATCTAAAGAACCTGGGTCCCCAAATGATCACCACGGCAGAGAGCCAACCACAAACTAGGGATATTGACCCCAGACTGGTATATAAATAAGAAATACAACTCTATAGTGTTTGAATCATTTATTTTTAGATGTATTTGTCACAGCCATGTAGCTTATTACCTTACCACTAATTGAAGTGGTGTAATGTCATAAGCAAAGTCTAAAATATATGGTAATGGCTTAGTATTTGGTTGTCAGGTGGCGAGAAAACAGAGCAGCCTGAGACCAGAAATCCCTGGTGCTAAAAGAAAATGCTTGATAAAACTATTGCCTGCAGCTATTGGAAGGCAGAATCAATACCTTTGGAGCTTGTATCTCTAGAAGAAGAATTTGGAAGAGCTGGATATTAGTGTGTGTAGGTTGATCCTGGGTATAATTGCAAAGAAAAGAAAGGGAACAGAGAGAGGGTCCAGAAATAGGGAATCTCATAGCGAAGAGTTATTTACATCTGGACCCCAAATGGCAGGAAATAACAGAAAGATGTCAAATAACAAAAGACCCCAGAGATTTCTCAATTAACTAGAAGGACTTGGATCTGTAGCAGAATTCAGATTGTGTTGCCTTCTTAATCATGGCTATTGCTTGAGATAACCTCCAGTGAGCCAACACTAAACTGAGAGGAAGAAAGAAGTAGAAGGTGAGAAAATGAATAAGTAAAGCAGGATTTAAAAACTCCTTTAGGGAAGAACTTTGGATTTGGTTATTGGCCCTTAGAACTGGCTAAAATCAAATAGATCCTAAAAGACATATTTAGGATCCAATCAAGGAACTTCCTCCACTACCAGGTCAAGGATTTTGTCACTCCTAAAGACTAGAGGCTGCTAGTTTACCATTCCTCTCTGTCTTGAATGGAGGACATTTGTTGCAAGTTGCCTGTCCTTGTTTCACTCTTGTATACCGAGTATATTGTATGTGTGTGTATGATGTATATTGAGTGTATTGTATGTGTGTATATGAGTCGGGGGGGGGGGAGATGTATGGGGTCAGATAACTTATGTCTTGTTTTAACTGCTGCATCACAGGGAGCCACATCAGGTCCAGATCTGATGAAGAGGACTGCATATGACCCAGGAGATGGGATTTTGAGTTGGATGTGGCAGGTGGATGAGGCTTTGGGTTGCCCTGCGGAGGGGCATGCATGTGTTTTATATTTGGAAGACCTATGATGATTGTTGTGTAAAGTTGTTACATTTACTTGCCAAGCATCTTTTTTTGTTTTTACTGCAGGAATAAATATCTCCTGCTGATGTGATGATTAATCAGTTGGTCCTGTATTCCACACTGCAGAGATGTACTCATGACCCGGACTGCCCATCAGAATGTGTCATCATCCTAGACCCAATGGCTGATTCACGCTCAAGCACCTTCCCCAAACAAGGCCAATCATGTCCTTAATTAGGGATATATATGAATACAGAGAGAGAGGTTTTCTTCTTTTGTGATATCCAGTGTTAAGAAAAATGTAGCATGGAGTTGGGGAGAGCCATCTTTACTGTCAAATAAAATGGGCCTACAAAGAACAAAGCCCAAACAGTGGCAGACAGAGGTGATAGATGCAGTGAGAGAGACAGAGTCCTAATGCTGTTATCTGGACACAGTCATGTCTGAAATTAGAGTCACCCTTTGGACTTCCCAGTTTGGGTAACAAATAGATTCCCTCTTTGCCTTGACTAGTTCAGATGGGGTTTCATGACTAGCAATAGGGCACATCTTGAACTGACTTAGTGTTGGAGTTGGAACTAGAAATCTGGTCTTCTGATCTCAATTCAGGGGTCTTTTCTTCATCCCGTGATAGTTTATGAAATAGTTGTCACTTAAAAATAATAAAATACAAATTATGAAATGTGGTGGCAAAGACACTAGGCAGGCATCAGACCAATATTTGCAGAGAAATGAGAACAGCTCTCTTCTAGACAGGTGGAATTGTATGACCCTGGGAAGTTAATGGAAACTTTAACTACAGGGATGGTACTAGGGTTCTATGGTACTAGGGTACCAGGGTACTAAGGTACTAGCTTCTTGCTGAACCTCATGGATAAGTTTGGTTAAAATCTTATGAAGATGTTTGTAGGTTAGCTAAGAAGCATGAAGTCAGTCAGGCAGGGCAGTGGGAGGACCCTGTCCTGAGACTGATATAGTCGCCAGAGTTTCGAGTCTATACCCAAGCTGCCCAAGTTCAATGGCAACTCCTCCATTTGCCAGATATTTGAATTTGGGGAAGTCAATTAATCTTTCTAAGACTCAGTTTCCTCATACATAGAATAGTACATTCCTCATTGGGTTGTAGTAAAGATTAAAAAGATATACTCCATGTAAAGCACTTAGCTCAGTTTTTTGCACATAGTAAGAACTCAGTTTGTATTTATTTTTATTAGTAGTAGGATCATTTTTGCTATTGGCTAGAGCACACAACTGGATATGCCAATTGGGGTTCCAAGAACCTCAGCAGAGAGAAAGACAGAGCTACTGAAGCCCAAGGTGGATGAGAGAGGCCAGGGATGTCAGTCTGTGCAGGTCTGTGAAGGAAGAGACAGGATGAAGGGGGATTGGAGCAAAGACGGCCTGTGAGAGGAGCCCTGATTAGGCAGGAACCTGGCTGGGAGCAGCGTGGGGAGAGTGTGGCCTCAGCAAGAGCACTGCCGCACAGCACCCAGGGTGCAGATGAGGTCACCAACCAGCCCCTCTCCTCGGCAGGTTATCTCTTTTTTTTTTTTTTTTTAACTTTATTGGAGTATAATTGCTTTACAATGGTATGTTAGTTTCTGCTTTATAACAAAGTGAATCAGCTATACATATACATATGTCCCCATATCTCTTCCCTCTTGCATCTCCCTCCCACCCCTCTAGGTGGTCACAAAGCACCAAGCTGATCTCCCTGTGCTATTCGGCTGCTTCCCACTAGCTAGCTATTTTACGTTTGGTAGTGTATATATGTCCATGCCACTCTCTCACTTTGTCACAGCTTATCCTTCTCCCTCCCCATATCCTCAAGTCCATTCTCTAGTAGGTCTGTGTCTTTATTCCCATCTTGCCCCTAGGTTCTTCATGACTTTTTTTTTTTCTCTTAGATTCCATATATATGTGTTAGCATACGGTATCTGTTTTTCTCTTTCTGACTTACTTCACTCTGTATGACAGACTCTAGGTCCATCCACCTCACTACAAATAACTCAATTTTGTTTCTTTTTATGGCTGAGTAATATTCCATTGTATATATGTGCCACATCTTCTTTACCCATTCATCTGTTGATGGACACTTAGGTTGCTTCCATGTCCTGGCTATTGTAAATAGAGCTGATACTATACATAGAGAATCCTAAAGATGCTACCAGAAAACTACTAGAGCTAATCAGTGAATTTGGTAAAGTAGCAGGATACAAAATTAATGCACAGAAATCTCTGGCATTCCTATACACTAATGATGAAAAATCTGAAAGTGAAATTAAGAAAACACTCCCATTTACCATTGCAACAAAAAGAATAAAATATCTAGGAATAAACCTACCTAAGGAGACAAAAGACCTGCATGCAGAAAATTATAAGACACTGATGAAAGAAATTAAAGATGATACAAATAGATGGAGAGATATACCATGTTCTTGGATTGGAAGAATCACCATTGTGAAAATGACTCTACTACCCAAAGCAATCTACAGATTTAATGCAATCCCTATCAAACTACCACTGGCAGGTTATCTCTTGAAGGGAGATCTGAGCAAGGCACTCCTGTGGCTGCCTGCCGCACCTGGGAGCGTTTTCCTGTGAGGGCTCCCTCCCTCTCAGTATCTCCAAGACACTTTAGCAACCAAGGCAAACAGGCAGCAACAGGGGTAGAGCCAGCCCTATTTCTTATCTTTCTGACCATTTCTTACCATCTCCCTAGCTGAAGCCAATATAAATCATCTTTATGCCCTTTTAATTTAATAATTTAATAATTACTCTTGTTGTTATCTGCCTCCTAATTGATTTTTCTGCCTCCATCTTGGACCCTTGTTAGTCTATTCTCATAAAGATCTAGAGCTATCCTTTTGACATAAGTCAGATGGTGATGTCCTTTAATCAAAACCCTGAAATAGCTTCCATTTCACTCGGAAAAGTCCTCAAACTGGCTTGAGCCTGGGTCTGCCTGACCTCTCATTACCCTAGGCCCTCCTCCCTTACTCCTTCACCCCCTGCCCACCCAGTTACGGCCACCTTCGCTTCTGCGCTGTTCCTTGACCAAGCCAGGCAAACACTGAGGCCGGACTACTTGCTTGTCCCTCCGCCTGAAATGCAGCTTCACTCGCTCACCTCCCTCAGGACTTTGCTGAACTGCCACCTTTCAGTGAAGCCTCCCCAGATGACCCGATCTAAACTTGCAACTTCTCAGTCTCCAGAAAATCTTTTCTAGCTTTATTTTTCTCCATAGCACTTACCGCCATCAAACGTACAGTATCTTTTTACTTATTTTGCCTAATGTCTATTTTTCCTACTAGAATAGGTAAGCTCTATAGGGACAGGGATTTGGGTCTATTTTGTCCACTGCTGTGATTTTTGTTGAACGAATGAATAAATTCTGTGAAGAGAAGCAGAAGGGATGGATGTAAAAACCTGGGTCTCTCCTGGTGAAAGGAAAAAGCACAGGGTTTGGAGTCACTGAGGCTCGTTTGGGTCTAGCTCCAACACTTAACTGATTGTCGGACTTTGGAAAAGTCACTTAACCTTTGTGCACCCCAGGTTCCACATCTGCGGGATATAGCTAATGGTGAAAGCCAATGACTGTAAGACGACAGACAGCACAGTTACTTTTCTTATTATTTCTACCGCCTGAAAGACAGTGGCATGTGGTGGTCCTCACACTAAGGCGTGGAAGTCATTTAGGATTCCTCCAGTGACATGTGACACTTTGGATTGGTTACCGTTAATCAGAGGCTGGGTCCTCATCCTAGCCCTATACTCATTCACTCTGCCCCCTAAGCAAGGATCTGGGCCTTAGTTTCTTCATTTGTAAAAGGAGATGGTGATATCCACCACACCTAGCTTGTAGTCTGGAGGGATGAGGATACAACGAAATAGTTTGTGAAATCCCTTTGAAAACAGGAAACGTCTACACAGACACCGATGGTTCATGGTGGTTGGTGAGAAGGCCTCATGTCTGATCTAGAGTCCCCAGTTGGAGTGACAGAGGACCCGAGAAGAGGAATCTTTACTGCCTAAGTTCCCGCACCCTCATCTCTGTCAACCCAGCACCACCTCCAACTCAACCATACGGTAGGCTCTCCTTTGTTGTTTGCTGGTTGTTTGAGAAGCACAGACTACATCTATCCTTTGAATTTTCTTTCTTTCAATCTTTAGAAAATCTGTCAGACCTACCCTAATTTGGCGAGCCCTTGTATTCATGGCTGGGCTACCCTCTGATAATTTTTAAGTGGATACATTACGAAGGAGTAATCAGGTTCAAGGAAAATCTTGCTTGAACTAACGCTATCTTGAGTTAGGTTTTCATGTTAGTCAGTGAATTCACACATAGTTATAAAAAAGAATGTACTCTTCCATTCCTTTATTTACAAGCTATACAGTTTTATGGCTCTGATTAACTTTTGGATGCTTTTACCTTTGTTGGTAAAAAAGGCTATCCCTCTCACCATCACAGCTTGCTGTCCCAAATGGACATAAACAGGGCACTGTCATGTGTACATGAAAAAAAGATGACCTACATAGACGATGTTACAGTAGGGTATTAAAAGTACAATTTCAGCCATTTCTCCCAATTAAGGCGAACTCATCTGTGATTTCAGCTTCCCATTTGAAATAAAAGTCTGGCGGTAATTGGAGCACAGAGCTATTCACCACTGTACTTCAATCTGGAAATAATTGTCTTTGTTCAATTAGGAATCTGCATTTTCATGCCAATCTTCACAGATTATTTTGAATGGAGAATGCACTCTGATTAAGAGCTATCCCTCTTGGAAGGAAAAAAAAGCAGGTCCTCATCCTCTTGTTGGATTTAACATTTTTTCTCCTAGCAGACTGAGAAGGATATCATACAATGATTTTCTAGACTTATTTAATATGATAAAAATCTCCTACGGAATTCATATATAGTTTTTATTTAAATTTCAAGACCTCCTTGAGATGATTCTCTAGAGTTCGGCTTGACAAGGTATCAATTTGTCTGAGTTCTTCAGTTAATTTGTCATATTATAATGACCAGGTTTTCCACAGAGCAATATCTGACCACCATTTATTTTTGCCATTTATAGAACCACTTACTCTCTTAGGTGCTTTTAAAATACAGAATCATATATAACTCATAAAAAAAACCTTGAAAATTAAGGACTGTTATCCCCATTTAATAGATGAGGACAATAAAGGTCAGAGAGTTTATGTGATTTTTTTTCCCAAGGTCACTCAGTGACTTATTGGTAAAACCAAGAGTCAGCTGCAGGTCTGGCTGACTTTAAAATCTCTAACACTTTTTTCTGATTAATTTAATACAGCCAAAGGAAAATAGTAAGAAGCATTCCTGTTAAAATGATAAGATTCTAATAGATAGAACTATGAAAATGCCAACACAGCATATGTCTTTGCTATAAATCATCCTGCTCCAATAATTTTGAAAGCACCTATATTTAGCAGTTCTGGATGAAAATAAAAGGTCCACAATTATGAAAACATATTAGCACAATGACAACTTTCTTAAACACCATGAGTTACTATCCATATCATTACATAATTTAATCCTTTCTCCAAGATGGATTCCTTTAGAAACTAGAACATGCCTTCTCCATTTTGGGATCCCTTCAACCAAACACAGTTATTAAGTGAGAAAATGAATGAATCACTCTCTCTTTCTCTCTTTTTTTTTCTTTACAGGGGAAAGCGCGAACGCAGTCCCGCACTACCACAAATTATGTAGTCGAGTTTACCACGTTTGGGGATATTGCAGGGTTCAGCACATCCGGAGTGCAATGAATAAGTCTCGCCCTGGGAAAACCACCTTCGTGATCACGGTATTTCCCCTGCCAGGTAAGTATTGAATCACTCTCTTGATAACCCCAGGAGGTAGGCAGGATATATGGGATACATATATTACAGATATATTTTGTGTGTGTGCTTAACATATACATACAAGTCAAAAAACCCCATAAGTATAAGAAGTAGAACTCTGGCCAAACCTTTCATTATCCCCTTTAGAAACATTATACAGGTATTGTAAATCTCCACCTTTGAAGCAAAGTAATTCCTTCTCTTTAGTAATACTCTGGTAAACATACCCATGAGTGTTTCCCATTCTTCTCTGTCTTTGACCATGCCGTTTCATAACGACAAGAAGAAGAAAAGACTTATTTAAGCACCTGGATGGAAAGCGATAGCTAATCCAATTTTTCTTTTTGAAAATATAGAATTAGTATTTGTGAGAGTTTGGGTCAAATGGGACTGGTGAGCACAGGGGGCGATCACTTCTACATTTCACGCTGACTTTGGTTCTGGCTGTGGAGTGTCTGGGGCTGTGGGTTGGTGGGAGGAATGTAGCATGTTCTGTTTTTATCAGTCTGCTCCATAGGCTATGGCAGGTGTGGAGATTACTTTCCAATAATTCCTGGAAGCAATATTCCCCCACCTTCACAGGAACTTGCCATCTGGCTCTGAGGGCCAGAGATAATTCAGCTTCTAAATGAGCTCAGCTTCAGGTCCTCCTGAGCAAAAACTGATAAATGAGTGAGATTACACTGTTTTATGGCAGTGTCAATAACACGCCAGCATTTGGTCACTCAGGTGCCTTCAGAAAAGAAAGTAAAGCTTTTATTGAATTAACCTATCTCAAATTCAAGTGCATTATTTAAGGGCTTTGGGGAAGGAGTTGCCAAGCTTTATGAAGGCTACATAGAAAAACTAAAAATACATGTGCATAGTATGTAGATCTTTTGTATGCAAACTTTGGTCTCATAAAGTAAAATGCCAGAGTCAATTTTGGCCTTGTATACTCTAAAATGAATAATTTTACCCATGAAAATTTTCTTCCCAGGAAAAACGGTGGCTAAAGCCGAAAATTTACTAAGCTGCCTGGATAATAAGCTTTGTGACTTGAGAAAACGTAGGTGTAGCCATCAAGCAAAGAGAAGATACAAAGCTGTGACATGAACAATTTAGACCAGAAGACAAAACTTTGAGAAAAAGAGATCCTTTTCCTCCTGCTCTAATTATCTTAACCAGTTGTCAAAACTGGTAAAATTGATCAGATAATACCTTAAGTCTCCATTTGGTTTTGACCATGTGGGCATAACTATCTTGGGATGGTCGTTTTGTATAAATAACATCAGGGTGAAGATAATTACAATTTGATGAGAAGAGAATGAGGTACTTGGAATGCAAAGTATTCAGCATGGCCCGATTTCCCAGGGCCCCCTGAGATTATGTGTAGCAATGACAAGATGACATAATTAAATTAAGTGGCATGGCAATAAGTAAGAAAGTAAGCCCACAGACTCTGTCTCTTGGGAGAATGTCAGCTCAAACAGTTTTTTAAGATGTCTTATTAAAAAGAAGGTGAATAAACTGGAGTTATCTCAGCTTGGGGAAATAAAACATAGTTTTCTTGGGAAAACAGAATTTTCTTCTCTGGAGGAAGCACTGGGAGAAGAAAACCTCTTTGAGAGAGCAAAGAGTACCTATCTCTGAAACTTAAAAAAATGCAAAAAAAAAAATGCAGAATTTGATAGGTGGAAAGTGAGGGAGCAGTGGTCAACATGTTTTGGGAGTGCTTTTCCCTATAGAAGTCTTTTTTCTATCACTGTCTTCCCTGACAGGCAAAACTAAGCGACCATGCTTGTACTGTGTCATACCCCCTGATTGGACCAGGATGGATACTTGCATTGGTGTCAGGAAGTCTATTGGGTGGCCTACAGCCAATCAAATTCTCACTCTTGAGAGAACTAACATCACACCAAGCTGGAGCAGAGTCAGTTCTGATCAAAACTAGATGCAAACCAAACTGAAGGAGGAGTAGAAGTGATGAGTGAAGTAGAAATGAGAGGAAGCGACTCCACAGAGAAATGAATGGGGCAGACACCACGGATGCAGAGCCCAGTTCCCAGCTCCTTCCCAGCGAGGCTCAGCTGATTCCAATTTCCTTTTTAAAGAACTATGTAAGAGTGCCTCTTACAACATTAATAATCCTCACTCCCCCCACTTTTCTTTTTAGTTGAGCTAATTTCGGCAGGTTTTTGCTAGTTTACAGCTAATGACTCCCTGAATAAGACAAAGTATCTAAAGATAATATCCTTGGCATATGAAAACTATAGAAAATTGAGAATAAGGAAGGAAAAGATTTAATATTTATTTAAATATATTCCATGTACCAGACATTCTGTTAGGTGTGTAATATTTTAATCTTTTTAACAACTATATGCCTCAAGGACATTTTTATTTTAATCATACCGATAAAGCAAATGAGTTTCAGAGAGCTTAATTAATAAACTTGCCTAAAGTCTCACTGAGTCAGGATATAAACTCAGCACTGCCTGGCCTCAGATGTCTTCCCTTCCACCGCCAGCAGACTTTGGAATAAAGCAAATATTGTTACCAGGTAACATCAAGACTCTTGAAAACAGTGAAGTATAAGTAGACATATGTGATGGTTAATTTTATGTGTCAACTTGGAGGTGTTCTTGGATATGATTAACACTTAAACTGGTGAACTTTAAGTAAGCAGATTGCCCTCCATCATGTGGGTGGACCTCATTCAATCAGTTGAAGACCTGATAGAACAAGGAGACCAGCTTCCTGGAACAAGAAGGAATTCTCCACCAGATGGTCTATGGAGTTCATCTGTACCATCAGCTCTCCTGGGTCTTGAGCCTGCTGGCTAACACTGCAGGTTTGGACTTGTCATTTTCCATAATTACTTGAGCCAATTCCTTATAATAAATCTCTCTCTATATATATATTTTATTGGTTCTGTTTCTGTGGAGAAACCTGACTAATATGCCATAAAAAAGTTGGATCAGAAAACCAAGGTTGTGGAGAGTGATGAAAGCAAGATGGCTAAATAGGGTGTCCTCTCCTTTATCACCTCTGAACAACAATAATTTGGCATCCATCTATGGACAAAAGTGCCTTTGTGGGAGCTTTGTAATCCAGGTAGGAGACAGTGAAGCACTGGTATAGTCCGAGACCAAGGAGAGCCATTTTGAGGCTAGCACCCAGGTGGCTGACTCACCAACTGTGGTCCTGGCTACAGACCTAGAAACAACTCCATATTCCTGAGGACTCAGCCACAGCCCATTTGGCTTGGTCCTGTCACCAGCACCATATACCAAGGGACTGAGAAGGAGTCACACTCACCTGTGCATTGGATAATAAGCATACAGAACTTGGTCCCAGCTGTTGACTTGAAGTGGCCCATGAACCAGCTCTAGCCCCTCTCAGCTATGGTCCAGGAACCTCTGGAGGCAAACCCAGCAAACTCAGCCAGACTGTAGATTCTGAAAGTTTCCCCTTAATGGGGCTTCTGACCATCCCAGCCATAGTCTGCAAGTGGTCCTGCTGGCATAGGGACCTGATAAAGGACACACCTGTCTGTGCCCCCCAGAGATCCTGAAAAGGCCCTGTACATGGCTCCAGCCCCTCCAGCCACAGTCAGGGAGCAGTCCAGCCCACCTCAGCCCCACCACCCACAGTCAAGGAATAGTCCAGCCCACCCAGGGAACTGGTGGGAGACACGCCCATCCATGCCTCCAGAGTCAGGTCTGCAGACCTCAGTTTTGGCTTGTGCAACCTGAAACAGACCCGTGGCTTGGTTCTGGCCCCTCTCAGCCACAGTCCAGGGCCAGTCCTGACCACCCAGGGACACATTCAGTGATTAGACAGGTGCCCTCCCAGGGACCTGGCAGGAGCCACACCTGTCTGTGCACCTGGTAATAGGCCCACTGACTGAGGACCCAACTAGGGACCGTGAAGCGGACACTTGTCCCTGTATCACCCTACTGAACAAGGTCTTTGAGGCAGTCTCATCCACCCAGAGACCAGAAAGGATCCATGCCTACCCCTATCCTTTGTAACAAGCCTGCTAATGGCAGACCCCACTGTAGACCTAGTGGCAGCATCAAAACTAGCTCCAGTCTAGCATGACTACAATTCCAGAGGTAATCTTGTCAGCCCAGGGAACTGACAGAAGGACTTAACCTGCCAAAACCAATCTGTAAAGACTGGAAGAGATGTTTGCTCCTTCAAAGGCACAGACATCAAAATACAAAAATCAGTTGTATTTCAATACACTAACAATGAACTACCTGCAAAAAGGAATAAAGAAAACAATCCCACTTACAATAGCTTCAAAAACAATTAAATACTTAGGAATAAATTTAACCAAGAAGGTGAGAGATATGTACACTGAAAATTATAAGAAATTGATGAAAGAAACAGAGAAAGACACAAATAAATGGAAAGATATCCTATGTTCATGGATTAAAAGTATATTGTTAAAATATCTGTACTATCCAAAGTCACAGATTCAATGCAATTATCAAAATTCCAATGGCATCTTTTATAGAGATAGAAAAAATGATCCCCAAATTCATATGGGACCATAAAAGGCTCCCAATAACCAAAGCAATTCTGATAGAGAAGAACAAAACTGAAGGCATCATATTTTCTGACTTCAAACTATATTACAAAGCTAGAGTAATCAAAACAGTATGGTGCTGGCATAAAAATAGACACATAGACCAATGGAACAGAACTGAAAGGAAAGATATAAACCTATGCATATACAGTCAACTAATATTTTAAAAGAGCCAAGAATACTCAATAGAGAAAGGATAGTCTCTTCAATAAATGGTGCTGGGAAAACTAGATATACAGATGCAAAAGAGCAAAATTGGATCCTTATACCACTCACAAAAATTAAGTCAAAGTGGATTAAAGGCTTAAATGTATGACCTGAAACCATAAAACACCTAGAAGAAAACAAGGGAAAATCTCCTTGACACTGGTCTTGGCAATGATTTTTTTTTAAGATATGACTTATACTTCTTTGCATTATTTTTCAGTGTTCACTATGAACTACAACAGACATCCTTAGCATTTCAGTTTACTGTGAGTTAGTGTTGTATCTTCATGTAAAATGTATACAATTGTAAAGATAAAATTATCCCTCCCACATGTTTTATGATACAGTTATGTTACTAACTCTATAATACAGAGCATACATTACTAACTGCATATTACAATGTTATAATTTGGGGGTCAGTCACATAAACTTTTAAAGAATGTAAAGGGAAGAGTGTTTTATTGTCATTCCCATATTCACCATTTTCAGTTCTCTTCATTATTTCCCAAAAGTTAATATTTCTATCTGACATCATTTTCCTTTAGTCTGAGAATTTTCTCTTGCATTTCTTGTAGCATAGGTGTGCGACCAATAAATTCTCTTAGTTTTCTTTTATCAGAAAATGTCATTTTTTTGCCTTAATTTTTGAAGGATATTTTTGGTAGATATAAAATTCTGGATTGGCCTTTTTCCCAGTGCTTTTAAAATGTTCTTCTACTATCTTCTGATCTCCATCATTTTTTATGAGAAGTCAATGGTCACTCCAATCATCATTCCTCTGTAGCTATGTGTCATTTTTATCTGGCCTCCTTCAGGTTATTCTCTTTCAGTTTTCATAAATTTGCCCATGATATCCTTAGATATGGTTTTCTTTTTATTTATCTTGCTAGGTATTGGTTGAGTTTCTTGAATATGTAATTTTGTGTCTTTCACCAAATTTGGAAAAAATTTCAGCCATTATTTCTTCACAATATTTTATGTCCTAGTATAGCTCTCCTTTCCTTCTGAGACTTCAATTACATATATATTAAACCTTTTGATATTGTCTCACAACTCTCTGAGGCTTTGTTCTGATAAATCTTTTTTATCACTGTTTTTCATGTTGAAACATTTCTGTTGATTTATCTTGAAATTGACTGATGTTAAACCTATCCAGTGACTTTTATTGCATATAATACATTTTTCAGTTATAAAATTTCCATTTGAATTTTATGGTTTCTATTTTTTGCTGGTTTTTCTGTCTTTTAGATTATGAGGATAATAGCTGGTTTTAAATTGTTGTCCAATAATTCCAAAATCTGTGTTATCTCAGAGTCAGTTCCACTGATTGTCTCTTAACTACAAGTCACATTTTCCTGTTTCTTTAAATGTCAAATAATTTTGAGTTGTACCTGGAAATTGTGAATAATACATTGTTTAGACTCTTGATAGTGTTATATTCCTCTGAGGAGTAATGATTTTTATTTGTTTGTTTTATCAGTTAACTTGGCTGAACACAGCTGCAAAATTTTGTCTCCCTGCTGTGGGCAGCAGCTGAAATTTTAGTTCAGTTCTTTGAGCTTTGGATGAACTGTTAGGAGTTTGTACCTAAACTATGCATGTATAGTTTAGAGATCAGCCGGAGACTTGATCAAAAGTTTATACGCAGAGTTTATGGCTCTGTCTCTCTGTTCTATTCATCCAGGGACTCTCCTCTTTTCCTGTAATTGCTCTGTTCTTTAATTCTTCAAGCCAGTAATACTGTGGCTTGCCATAAAAACAGGAAACTCACTCAGCGCCATTTCCTTTTTCCTAGTGTCAATCCCCCCACAGATTCTGCCCATTTTGGTAATGCCTTCAGGTAATTGTTTCTTATATTCTTTCCAGACTTTATGTTGTTATTTCTAAAGACGTTTGTCATATAGGAGCTACCCAGCTATGACCAAAAGTGGCAGGTTAGCTAGAATGTTTGAGGCAAACATTTGCAAATAACCCTGCACACAAGCCTCATGAATTGTCTTCCTTTAGCTTTTCAGGAACAAATATGAAGAATGTTTAGTGTTCAAGGACTAATTTCAAATGAAGCTAACCTCAGGCATTACATGCTAATGTCACATTTCAGTAAGTGGTCAAACAAGTAATCAGACACAAGCTGTTTTAAACTGGAATTTCCTTAAGTCCCAAATATCAAATTCTATCTATCTATCTACGAAGAGAGGAAGGGAGAAAGGAAAGAAGGAAGGGAGGAGGGGTGGGAGGGATGGAAGAAGAAAGGAATGGAGAAATGAAGGAAGGAGCAAGGGAAGGAAGAAGCGAGGGAGGTAAGAAGGAAGGAGAAAATTTCTGGAGAAAATTCTTGATAGAATTTAAGCTTCCCCTGTGCAGGTGTACCTTCCTTATATCAAACCATCACATTGTACACCTTAAATACTTACGATGTTTACTTGTCAATCACACATTATAAAGCTGAAAACAAATAAATGAATAGGCACTCCTGAAAAAAAAAGAAGTTTTGGCCAATTGCTCATATTCCCAGGTGAGCTGGTAAATACTAAATGTCAATGCCGAGGATGACCAAGATCCCAAACTGAAACCGTACACCTGAAACAGCCCCCTGCCCATGTCCACCCATCTCACTCTAATAACTCTTCTCTTTTATAATCTAAGCACACCTCTCTAGAGACACTTATTTAACTGCTCCAAGACTCACACTCTTTATTTGTAAAAAGGGGTCATACTATTTCCTCTTCCATAGGACTGTTAAACGGGATAACACAATGCTTGCCACGTGTTAAGTGCTCAGTACGTTGTAACAGTCTCTATTTCCATTCCAACCTGTTTCTTGGACATTAAAGTGCTCAATAAGTGCTTGATGGTTATGATTTTTAAATTTTATTTCCTGGTTGGTTTATGTAAAAATATTTGGAAACAAAGTCATATAGGATAAGTAGTGGGAAAAGCACAGATATTTGGAGACAAAAGGACTTGGATGTGACTGTGGTTCTGTCAGTTATTAGCTAGTGAACTTCTGGGAGTTACTAAACCTGTTTCCTTATTGGAGAAATGAAGAGAGCAATCTTTAAATATTAGCAAAAATAGCTATAATTTATTGAATGCTTATGCTGGGCCAGCGATTGTTCTAAATATCTATAATGCCCTGAAATCCTTACAAGATAGGTATTACGTATTAATATTATGAGTATCAAAAGAGGATGATGATGATTGTAAAGATTCTGGTATTCTTGAAAATTCTTAGCCTCCTTTGGAAGTATTTTCTCATCTCCCTGGTCACTTCACTTTAGAATGACCCAAGGCTCAGACCTGTGTCTTACTTCTCTTTATCAATTCCCTCTCCCATGGAATCTCATCCAACCCCCTGGCTTTAAATACCATCTGTAAACTGACTACTTTCAAATTTGTTTTCCAGCCTCAGCATCTCCCCTGAGTCCTAATGCTTATATCCTAGTGTTTGCTCTGAAGTTTTAAACTTAACATGTCCAAAGTGGAAGCTTTTTCCTAAAACCCACTCCATCCAGTTTTCCCTATCATATTTACTGGCAATTCCATTCTTCTAGTTGTAAGCCAAAACTCTTGTAGTCATCTCAACCGTCTCTGACATCCTGCAGCCAATCTTTCAGCACGCATGGTTTGTGCCCCTTTCAGAAAATACCCAATATCAGACCACTTCTCACCACTTCCACTGCAACCACCTTGGTCCAGACCGCCATCATCTTTTGCTTGGATTATGGCCAATGCCTCCTATGTGGCCTCCCTGCTTTGGCCTTAATATTCTCCCTGCCCATTCCCTACCCTCACACCACTGCTGGAATCTATCCTCAACCCTGAAGCAAAGGTGATCCTGTTAAAAAGTAAGTCAGATCATGTCACTCCTCTGCTCAAAACTGTCCTCTTATGGGTTTCCATCCCACTCAGAGAAAAGCTGAAATCTCCACAAAGGCCTCCAGGGCCCTATGCTAGTCCTCACGCCTCTCCCCGCACCTGCACCACTGCGATCTCAGCTGCTTTTCCTCCCCTCCTGCTCATTTTCTCGTCCTCCTTGCTGTGCCTAGAATGCACTGGGCACACTGCCACTCAAGAGCTTTGCACTTGGTTTTCCCTCTGCCCGGAATGCTCTTCCTCCATAGCCTCAGTTTCTCTCTTACATCCTTCAAGTTTCTGTGCGAAAGTTCCCATCAGAGTTAAGCCTTCCCAGCAAGACCAGCTACATAATCTGTGGGACACAGTGCAAAACAAAAATTCAGAGACTTCTTTTTCAGAAAATATTAATAAAGGCTCTAAGAAATCTAGCAGTAGTAACTTTAACTCAAAGCTATCCAAACGTATTTAAGCACAGAAGCCTTTTTCCCTCTCAATAACTATTCACAGTATTTCCATTTTGCAAAATGCCTGGCAGAAACTTGAAGATCTCTTTCAATTCTGTAATTCCATAAATCTATGCTTGTACAATATTAATAATCTATAAAATTACATAATTAATTATATTTTATCACATATAAATTATATAAATTTTTCACATATAAATTATGTGATAAAATGTGATATGCACTATAAGAAAATGTATAATATATATTTATAATATAAAATAACATATATAAAATTTCTGATATGTATTTATATCATAGCTTTTAAAGGTATGGACTTTTAATAATTTTCTTTTAGCTTTATAGGAAGTTGGTCAAGCAAACATGAAAATGGGAATTTGCCCTTTGGGTGATTTCTCTATCCAAATAAGTTTGGAAAATGATATAACAAACCTGGACAGTATATCTTAAAAATTTTTAATCTAGCATTCCTCTAGCTTTCTTTTCCTTAGGTTTTTGTAAAATTCTTGTGTTTTAGCAGGAAATGTGACTTTCACTCTTTGGTTCTAAACCCTCAAGACTGAATGGTGATACTCAATAACTCTAGAGATGACAGCCTCTAAATGTGTAAAGGTGGGAAAAGATTTCTTCTGAGACAGACAGAAGAGGCAGGGTGTCAAAGAAGAACTTCTTTTTCTGACAATAACTGAGTACAAGGTGAATCCACATGCATTCTCTTCCATAGGGTATTTCTCTACTCTCCTGCAGACAAGATGCTTACACCTATAGATATCCTTTATCTAAGTGTTGCTCAGGGTGAAGGACCAGGCTTGTTTTTTAAATTACCGTTCATCTACTTGTGTTTTTGAAAAATATAATTTAAAAAGTTACTAGAAAAAGGGAATTTAAAATAATAAAGCCATACACAATACAAGGCCAGAAACATGAGACTCAATAAACATAAAATCACTCTGTCAAATTTCTATAACAGTTTCTAAATGCTTATCCTCAGTTCCTGTATTTATATTACCAGAGCAAATATTTTGGGGATTGGCCCCAACCTGAGTGCTATATATCAAGCAACACTGTTCTGGATCTCTTACCTTTGCCACTAATTTAGTATGTAGCAAATACCACCACTTATTGTGATTTATCTTTTCATTTCCTTGAGAGCAAGAGAGATCTATTTGTGTCCTTGAAGTACATAGGAGAAAACACTGTACACATTAGGTGCTCAACATATGTGCCCTGATGTGCACACACTTGATAGACTGGGTAAATGAGAGCTAGATAGGTAAGTAGGTAGACAGAGCTTTAAAAAAAACAGCATTTTTTTGTCCTTTATACCCCTTCTTGGCTCAAAGTTAACAAGGAAACAAATAAGCCTCTTTAGAAAATTTCCAAAATATATAAAAATTACTATAGGGCAAAAAGTTTATGATATACTCAAAACCAAAAGGTAATAGTTTTAGAAAGCTTTTAAATTTTTTTTTTAAGGAAAAGTTGTACTAACTCATTAACAAACCTATATGTAGCTGTCTTGCTTTTAAAGATCTCTTGGGACAGAGATTTCAAAATTCCCCACAGGTGTCTCAATTGTGTATAATGTTACTTCAAAGCAACAGTATATGTCATTTTCATAAGGAAGAAAATGAATTTCTTGTATCATCTGAGCTTACCTGATAGAAAATTCAACTCTAAAACTCAAAAAAGAAGACTGGAGATGCCTAATTAATCTGCTTTCAAGAGTTAGATGTTTTCTTGATTCACCTCTAAAGCTCTAATGGCAAAAGGTTGTCATAAATTGAATACATTATTCATGCAGGCTGCTAGCCTTTATTGCAGGCATTAAAGAAGAGAAGGATCTTTCATCTGCGGTTCACTACTAGCAAGAAAGAATTCTTTAGTGCAATACTGTATGGTTAACTTCTTTTGGATAAACTAAGTTATGCTAGCAAAAAGATGGGCAGTGAAGTGGCCCTCGCCATCCTTGTCTAGAAAGCAGGATTCCTTGAGAGTATAAATCAGACTGCTCTAGAATCAACCAGTGGGCCGGTGACTACTGAGTTCTACAGGAGGACAAAGAAGGGCAGGCTTTGTCGTAGAATCCAAGGTATCGAACTTGGAGATGTTCTCCATTTAATTCTCTCCTCTCAGCTGTTTCATGTCCTCTCTACTTCCTCCACCTTCAGCTTCAGGATAAGTTGACTCACTGCCTACATTTGGACTGCAGCTCATTGTTCCATACAAAATATTTGTTGGGATCACAAACCACAAAACTGATTAGTTGGTAAATATAAAGATTCAAAAGTACTCTTACAGTAATAAAGAACAAAACTACAATAAAATAGCAACGTACTGGAACAATACATGTGCATCTGAAGTGCTCATGTTAAAATTTGCAAAAATTCATTCAAGTTTATAAAAGAAGTCCATATCCCATCCATTAAATGGGTGAAGAACAGGTAGTTAATCCATGAGAAAATAGAAATAGGAAACAAACAAATTAAAAATATTTTTTAAAACATCTTTATTGGAGTATAATTGCTTTACAATGGTGTGTTAGTTTCTGCTTTATAACAAAGTGAATCAGCTATACATATACATATATCCCCACATCCCCTCCCTCTTGCGTCTCCCTCCCACCCTCCTTATTCCACCCTTTTAGGTGGTCTCAAAGCACCAAGCTGATCTCCCTGTGCTATGCAGCTGCTTCCCACTAGCTATCTATTTTACATTTGGTAGCATATATATGTCCATGCTACTCTCTCACTTCATCCCAGCTTACCCTTCCCCCTCCCCGTGTCCTTAAGTCCATTCTCTACGTCTGAGTCTTTATTCCTGTCCTGGCCCTAGGTTCATCAGAACAATTTTTTTTTTTTTTTAGATTCCATATATATGTGTTAGCATATGGTATTTGTTTTTCCCTTTCTGACTTACTTCACTCTGTATGACAGACTCTAGGTCCATCCACCTCACTACAAACAACTCAATTTCATTTCTTTTTATGGCTGAGTAATATTCCATTGTATGTATGTGCCACATCTTCTTTATCCATTCATCTGTTGATGGACACTTAGGTTGCTTCCATGTCCTGGCTATTGTAAATAGAACTGCAGTGAACATTGTGGTACATGACTCTTTTTGAATTATGGTTTTCTCAGGGTATATGCTCAGTAGTGGGATTGCTGGGTCGTATGGTAGTTCTATTTTTAGTTTTATAAGGAACCTCCACACTGTTCTCCATAGTGGCTGTATCAATTTACATTCCCACTAACAGTGCAAGAGGGTTCCCTTTTCTCCACACCCTCTCCAGCATTTGTTGTTTGTAGATTTTTTGATGATGGCCATTCTGACTGGTGTGAAGTGGTACCTCACTGTGGTTTTGATTTGCATTTCTCTAATGATTAATGATGTTGAGCATTCTTTCATGTGTCTGTTGGCCATCTGAATATCTTCTTTGGAGAAATGTCTATTTAGGTCTTCTGCCCATTTATGGATTGGGTTGTTTGTTTTTTTGATGTTGAGCTACATGAGCTGCTTATAAATTTTGGAGATTAATCCTTTGTCAGTTGCTTCATTTGCAAATATTTTCTCCCATTCTGAGGGTTGTCTTTTCATCTTGTTTATGGTTTCCTTTGCTGTGCAAAAGCTTTTAAGTTTCATTAGGTCCCATTTGTTTATTTTTGTTTTTATTTCTATTTCTCTAGGAGGGGGGTCAAAAAGGATCTTGCTGTGATTTATGTCATAGGGCATTCTGCCTATGTTTTCCTCTAAGAGTTTTATAGTGCCTGGCCTTACATTTAGGTCTTTAATCCATTTTGAGTTTATTTTTGTGTATGGTGTTAGGGAGTGTTCTAATTTCATTCTTTTACATATAGCTGTCCAGTTTTCCCAGCACCACTTATTGAAGAGGCTGTCTTTTCTCCATTGTATATTCTTGCCTCCTTTATCAAAATAAGGTGACCATATGTGTGTGGGTTTATCTCTGGGCTTTCTATCCTGTTCCATTGATCTATATTTCTGTTTTTGTGCCAGTACCATCCTGTCTTTTTTGTTTTTTTAATAAATTTATTTATTTTATTTATTTATTTTTGGCTGTGTTGGGTCTTTGTTGCTGTGTGCGGGCTTTCTCTAGTTTCGGTGAGCAGGGGCTACTCTTCGTTGCAGTGTGCGGGCTTCTCGCCGTGGTGGCATCTCATTGTGGATCACAGGCTCTAGGCATGTGGGCTTCAGTAGTTGTGGCATGTGGACTCTACAGCACAGGCTCAGTAGTTGTGGTGCACAGGCTTACTTGCTCTGCAGCATGTGGGATCTTCCCAGACCAGGGCTCGATCCCGTGTCCCCTGCATTGGCAGGTGGATTCTTAACCACTGCACCACCAGGGAAGCCCCATACTGTCTTGATTACTGTAGTTTTGTAGTATAGTCTGAAGTCCAGGAGCCTGATTCCTCCAACTCCGTTTTTCTTTATCAAGGTTGCTTTGGCTATTCGGGGTCTTTTGTGTTTCCATACAAATTGTGAAATTTTTTGTTCTAGTTCTGTGAAAAATGCCAGTGGTAGTTTGATAGAGATTGCATTGAATCTGTAGATTGCTTTGGGTAGTATAGTCATTTTCACAATGTTGATTCTTCCAATCCAAGAATATGGTGTATCTCTCCATCTGTTTGTATCATCTTTAATTTCTTTCATCAGTGTCTTTTAGTTTTCTGCATACAGGTCTTTTGTCTCCATAGGTAGGTTTATTCCTAGGTATTTTATTCTTTTTGTTGCAATGTTAAATGGGAGTGTTTTCTTAATTTCTCTTTCAGATCTTTCATCATTAGTGTATAGGAATGCAAGAGATTTCTGTGCATTAATTTTGTATCCTGCTACTTTACCAAATTCATTGATTAGCTCTAGTAGTTTTCTGGTGGCATCTTTAGGATTCTCTATGTATAGTATCACGTCATCTGCAAACAGTGACAGCTTTACTTCTTTTCCGATTTGGATTCCTTTTATTTCTTTTTCTTCTCTGATTGCTGTGGCTAAAACTTCCAAAACTATGTTGAATAATAGTGGTAAGAGTGGGCAACCTTATCTTGTTCCTGATCTTAGTGGAAATGGTTTCAGTTTTTCACCACTGAGAACGATATTGGCTGAGGGTTTGTCATATATGTCCTTTATTATGTTGAGATAAGTTCCTTCTATGCCTACTTTCTGGAGGGTTTTTATCATAAATGGGTGTTGAATTTTGTCGAAAGCTTTTTCTGCATCTGTTGAGATGATCATATGGTTTTTCTCCTTCAATTTGTTAATATGGTTTATCCCATTGATTGATTTGCATATTTTGAAGAATCCTTGCATTCCTGGGATAAACCCCACTTGATCAGATCATGGTGTATGATCCTTTTAATGTGCTATTGGATTCTGTTTGCTAGTATTTTGTTGAGGATTTTTGCTTCTATATTCATCAGTGATACTGGCCTGTAGTTTTCTTTCTTTGTGATGTCTTTGTCTGGTTTTGGTGTCAGGGTGATGGTGGTCTTGTAGAATGAGTTTGGGAGTGTTCCTCTCCCCTCTATATTTTGGAAGAGTTTGAGAAGTATAGGTGTTAGCTCTTCTCTAAATTAAAAATATTTTTAATCTTTGCTAGTGATCAAATAAACTGATAGTAAAAGATATCTATTTAGAAATGCTGAATTATACTAAAAAGTTAAGATTTTAGAAACTTAAATATTCATTAAAAATTAACATTCATACAAATTTTATGTTTGAAGGCAAACTCAAAAATTCTCACACTTTTGATATCATTCTGAATTGGTAATTCACAAATGATAAACCACAAATAAAACTATAAAGAGATGCATAGAAAACACGAAAAACATCAAAAAATATCCATAACCATTTGGGCCTGAAAAAGCCACAGACGGATTTATTCTAAAGATGTAACTCAACAGACTCAAAAATTTATAAGCACAGAAGATACTTATTGTAACTAAGAGAGAGAAACTTATTATACAACAAAGGGAGATTAAGTAGCCAATAAAAATATTTTATAAAGCTACATAGACATCTAAAAGAATAACGAATATAGAATGTAAAACGAACATGAAAAATGCAAAACAATTTGAGCCATTTAAAAACTGCATGCATGTGGTGAATTGCACAGTTAAGAATATGCAAGTGGTTTTTGAGTGATAGGTTAAGATTTCTTCCCTCTTTTTTGCAAATTCCTTTTCTAGGACTCTTTTTTTTTTGGCCTATCCTATGTATTTTTTCCCCTTAAATGTTTTTCTTTTGAGGGAGAAAGAAGGAAAGGATGAGTATCTGGAGAAGATACTTCTCTCCCTTCAATTACAGCTAGGTTTCTGCCGACACTAATTTTCTGCAGTGCTGTCAGCTCCTTTTCGGGGGAGTTGATGTGTAGCACTAATCCTGTCTGCTGGCTGCCTCCCTATGCAAATACTTCCAAACCAGAGCATCTTAGACCTATTCAGGGCCCAAGACAACACACTTTTCATTAGCATTTGAAGTGCGACGGCTGAAAAAGGGGAATGGACAACTTTTTTTTTCTTTTTCTTTTTTTTTTCTTTTGGCTCGAAGCTTTGGGGAGACTTGAAAATGTACGTTTTTCATCCCTTTGCACACATCAGCATTGGCGCAAAACTTCAGAGAGAGCATTGACTGCCCTCAGGGGAAAGCATTCAGGGGGATTTTTACACATACACAGAGGGCCATCGCCTGAAATAAATCACAGAATGGAGGTGGCAGAGATGAAGAGAGAGGGGTTCAGTGGGCTAAGCTACGCGTCCAGAGGCATGAATTTAAATCACGATTTATTTTCTTCTCATTCTGCTCTTGCGTGAACCTCAGTTTCTTAATCTTCAGCAATGAAGAGGGGGCATTGGGAAGAAACAGCCCAAGATTTAAGATGCAAGGCGGGACTCTCATAAAACAGCCCTCTGGAGGGGCTGTGTCCGAAGCCCAGTGGTTAGAGCCTGGTGCGCTGAAATCTAGGTCACAAGTTCAATCCCCTTCTGGGTCAGTTAGCTTTTCTCTGTTCCACAGCCACAGACTAAAGGCCTGAGCCCCTTATTCAGGCCGAATGTCTAACAAAATGTGTGCCCTTGGTCACTGCACAAAACAGCCCAGCCAAAGCCTCGCAAATCTATCCTCCACTGTGGGGACCCGTTGGGAAGCAAAGCTGTCATTGGGGCCCTCAAAGCAGGAGCATCTCTGCAAGGAGGGTACTGGCGGAGTGTGAGGAGTAGGTCCCGGAGGCAGCCAGACTTTGCAGGAGGGAACCCCCGCCCTGCAACCTACTGTGTGACTCTGGGTATGTTATTTAATCTTTCTGAGCCTCAACTGTAGACAGGTAGCTCCTGAATAGGACTGTTTTGACGACTGAATGTGTTAATGGACCGTAAGGAATTAACGCCGTGCCTGGCGTGCACTGAACACTCAGTCACAATTTGTTAGGATTATCATCACTGATCCCCAAGGTAAAACAGTGCTCTAAGGCTACTTTAGGATATCGAGGAGGACGATTGTGAGCGTGAAGGTAAAACAGAGAGGTCTCCGGCTGATATCAGTAAAGAATTTATCATGCCTAAGATATACCAGGTACCGTGATAGACTTTTTGTTTGGGGGGGGCGGGGTAGTATTAAAAATGATAAATTCCACATGGGTCTTGTCCCAAGGAGCTTATAAAGCTAGATGACCCAACTATAAATCCTGATTTCAGCCAACCACCAACTGGGTTACATTGGATCAGATAACCTTTTGATGCTTCAGTTTCCTTATCTATAAAATGGGGATGGCTTCCCTGGTGGCGCAGTGGTTGAGAATCTGCCTGCCAATGCAGGGGACACGGGTTCGAGCCCTGGTCTGGGAAGATCCCACATGCCGCGGAGCAACTAGGCCCGTGAGCCACAATTACTGAGCCTGCGCGCCTGGAACCTGTGCTCCCAACAAGAGAGGCCGCGATAGTGAGAGGCCCGCGCACCGCGATGAAGAGTGGCCCCCGCTTGCCACAACTAGAGAAAGCCCTCGCACAGAAACGAAGACCCAACACAGCCAAAAATAAATTAATTAATTAAAAAAAAAAATGTTAAAATGACTACCTAGATTTAAAAAAAAAAAAATGGGGATAATAACTATCTACTTCACAGGGTTGTTGTGGAATAAAATGAGTAATACATGGGAAGCACTTAGTACTTATAGTAAGCCTTCAAATGAGTGGATATTTGTACTACAAGAAAATAAAAGCACACTCTTGCCATTCGTCAGCTTTGAAAAAGTTACAGCATCTGGTTGCAAGCTACCTCACAGACTCGGTATTTTTAAAATAATCTGACGACAACTTAGCTTTCTAGTTTTGCTTTTGCGATCCCAATCCACAGCATTCCCCGTACAACATACCTCGCCATTTTCCTTCGGTGATGGGTCCACCTTTCCTTGATGCCTCCTTGCTTCACCTCATCCTTGCATATATCCTCAAGTGCATCCTTCTTGTCCAGACTTTTTCTCTCTCATTTGTCCATCTGGTGAAAAATGCTCAAAATGTCCTTCTTCTCGGAAGCCCTCTCTGAGCTGTCCAGAAGAATTTCTTGCCTCCTCTAACTACAGGTTTCCACATGTCCAAGGATAAATGGCACAGATCCAAAGCCTCTTAAAGTGGATCTGAGATAGGAGGGAAGGGGGCAGGGCACAACCATTAAAAGAGTGACATAGTCCTTGAGGACATGACAAAAACTGGTTAAAACCGATTAGGCCCAAGATGGCGGAAGATTCGACTTCCCATAGACCTTGAGCCTCATTATACGCTCATTGTAATGCATTAGCATATGCTAAATGACATGCCTGCAGGCACCACGGCAGTTCCGACCACAAAAGGCCAGAAAGTGGGCAGTGGCCCAATTCCTGGAAATCCTACCCCTTCCCCAAAATTGTTGGACTAATCCTCCCATCTATTAGCCTATGAAATTACCCAGCCTATAAAAACTAACCACCCCATATTTCAGGGCTGCTTTCACTTTCCAAGACAATCCCATGCCCTGGGGCTGCTCTCACCTTCTGAGACTGACTGCATTTCTGCTTATGGAATGTGTATCTGTCTCAGTGAACCTGCTTTCACTTTACTATGGCTCGCTCTTGAATTCTTTCCTGCAGTGAAGCCAAGGACCCTCACTTAGCTGCTCATCTCAGGAGCTCACCCGAGACCTGGAACATGACCATCCTCTTGTGCCCAATTTTCCTGCAACACCTTTACAAATGAAGAAGAAGAAGGAGGTCTTTTTCCCCTCCCCACTTTTCCTTTGATTATAAAAATGTAGCCCACTTAGTTCTTAGGGCAGAGACCTTTGCCTGCCCACTTGTATCCTTCACAAGTATCCTATATTAATAAATCTACTTCTTACCTATCACTTCTATTACTTTTCCCTCACTGAATTCCTTCTGCACCGAGACATGAAGAACCTGAGTTTCATTAAGTCCTGAGATGAGTTGTGTGGTTTCAGTTGGAAGACTGGGTTCTAGTCCCATCTGAGGTGCGGTTTCAGATCTGTTTAAAGCAGGGACAAAACTTAAAGAAAATAATGAAAAAGAGGTTTCCAGTTGGCCTTTTAAGGGGAGGCAATCTCTCTGCCCCTTTCCATTGGATAGAGCAGAATGTGAAGATACGGAGGAAAAAGGCTGTCACCCAGTTCTGTTTATAATTTCTTCCATTTTCTCACTGCACGTGGTACCTTTATTGAGGTAGCCTGGCTTTGTGTCCATGACAACTCCATTTTGTACTTGATTCATCTCAGAACTGACTCTTTTTCAAGGTGGAATGAGTGAAGGGGCAAGCCTTGAGCCCATTCATGAGTAGATTTGGCAATTGATTTCATTTCAAGATCTAACTGATTTAACCCTGAGAAGGGATGAACCCAGGACTGCTAGATTGAGACTGCATCTAGGATTAGTAGGAAAGAGTGATGTGGTTGATTAATGATGTCTGCATCAGGTGCTAGAAAGAAGAGATGTTGCACTTTTGCTACATATTTGCAAACTCTGCCTGAGGAGTTATAATATGTTCCTAACACTTGCCATATATTTTATCTGGAAGTTGGAGGTCACTTGAAATGAGCTTTGCCATGTTCTCTCTTCTCTTCCTAATTATTTCCTTGTATTTTTACCTAGCCTCTTCTAGTAAGCAACTCTCTTAAGGGAAAAAGGTAATTTATCCCCTCTTACCCTTGATCCAGTCCTCTCCCATCTGCTCCAGATCTGAAAAAATAAAAACTCCAGATGCATACATTCACTGCCTCCTTGATATTTCCACTAGAAAAATGGAAGTGAACATGGCCAAAACAAAAATCTTATGCTTCCCCCCTAAATCTGCTCCTCCCATTATCTTTGCTGTTTCCATGAATAGCAATACCATTCTTTAATTGATCAGGCCACAAAACTTGGAGTGGTCCTTGACTCTTTTTCTTCTCTCTACTCCCACATCTGATCCATCAACAAATCCTCTTGACTCTGTATCTTCAAAGTAATCTAAATCCTACCCCTTCTCATCTCCATCACCACCCTCCAAGTCCAAGCTACCAGCATTTCTCACCTGGATTAAGGCAAGGTTACCGAGTCCAAGCTCATCCTTCTCACCACACGGCAGGCCAATAAATCAAGAGACGAATTGTTGAGGCAAGGAATACTGACTTTATCTGGAATGCCAGCAGACTGAGAAGATGGTGAACTAGTGTCCCAAGCAACGATCTTGCCTGAGTTAGAATTCAGGTTTCTTTTATACTGAAAGGGAGGGAGTAAAGTCGAACATTTCCTGGTTTCGGTCAGCCTCGGAGGCTATGTGTTAATTTCTTCCTTCCTGCAGTCATTCACAGGTGGGCCTGGTCAGAATGTTTCCTGTGAGCCAAACAAAGGTATCTTAACCTAACAGTCCTTACCTGGAAGGCAGGGTTCCCAGAGAACGGTCCATTATGGATAATTTAAGCTTATAGGCAACAACCCTTTAGTGATTAACTTGTAATAGAATGCAAAGTTTCTTCCCTGTTTCAGCAATGGCTTCTTAACTAGTTTCTTTGTTTCCATCCTTGCTCCCTACGTCCATTCTCATCAGAGCAGTCAGTGTGATCCTATTTAAATATAGCCAGGTCTTACCACTCTCTGCTCAAAAATCTTCCATGTTTTTCTTTCTTTCTTTTTTTTTCATAATAAAAGCCAATGTCTAAAAAAAAAAGGGTACAAATGAACTTATTTACAACACAGAAGTTGAGTCACGGATGTAGAAAACAAACTTACGGTTACTAGGGGATAAGGCAGGGAGCCATAAATTGGGAGATTGGGATTGACATATACACACTACTGTATATAAAACAGATAACTAATAAGAACCTGCTGTATATCACAGGGAACTCTACTCAATACTCTGTAATGGCCTATATGGGAAAAGAATCTAAAAAAAAAAAGAGTGGATATATGTATGTGTATAACTGATTCACTTTGCTGTACACCTGAAACTAATACAACATTGTAAATCAACTGTACTCCAATAAAAATTTTTTTAAAAAGTGTTTTGGGGCTTCCCTGGTGGCGCAGTGGTTGAGAATCTGCCTGCCAATGCAGGGGACACGGGTTCGAGCCCTGGTCTGGGAAGATCCCACATGCCGTGGAGCAACTGGGCCCGTGAGCCACAACTACTGAGCCTGCGCGTCTGGAGCCTGTGCTCCGCAACAAGAGAGGCCGCGATAGTGAGAGGCCCGCGCACCGCGATGAAGAGTGGCCCCCGCTTGCCGCAACTAGAGGAAGCCCTCGCACAGAAACGAAGACCCAACACAGCCATAAATTAATTAATTAATTATTTTTTAAAAAGTGTTTTGCATAATGAGAACCTCAAAAAAAAAAAAGCCAATGTCCTCTCAGTGGCTGTTTACAATCTAGGACATCACCTCTTACTACTCTTCCCTTGCTCACTCTATTTTAGGCACATTGGCCCTTTGCTGCTCTTGGGACACATAAATCTCACTCCTACCTCAGGGCCTTTGCACATGCTATTTCCTCTGACCAGAATGCTTTTTCCCTAGGTAATCTCTTTGGAAAATTCTCTGATCTCCTTCAGTTCTTTTCTCAGATGTCACATTCTCAGTGAGTCCTTCCCAACCATCCTGCTTAAAATGCCACCCTCCCCCGACCCTGCCCCAGCACTTCCTACCTCCTTCCCTGCTTTATTTTTCTCCAAAGCACTTCTTCCATCAGAGGTTCTGTGTATTTATTTATTTGGTTGGCTGGTTGTTATCTGTTATCTGTGATAACAACCAGCCAACCAAATAACCCTCCACTAAAATATGAGCTACATGAGGGGAGTTCCCCTGTAGTATTGTTCCCTGTAGTATTCCCTGGGCTTAGAAGAGGGCCTGGCACAGAGTAGCCAATCAGTGAAAATTTGATGAATGAATATAACAAGCTTAACACTGTGCCTGGTATACAGCAGATGTTCAATAATTTTTTTTTTTCTCACTAGGTTTTTGTGCGGACCAAAAAGGGTTATGAATGAAGAAACAGGATGTATTTCTATAAAATGCTACACAATTCTCAGACACTACTACCTTTATGGCTGTGTTTATCACAGTGCCTTGTATTTGGCTCATACGGATTTTGAGCCGGGATTTTGATGGGATTGTTGCCAGAAACAGACACTGGGACAGCTATAGCCTCTTATCTGCTGCAGGCTAGAAATCCAGATGACCAAGTAATTTTAATTATGTTTAAAATGAGAGTAAATGTTTTTATTGTGTTCTCATGGCTGTATATGCAAGATAAATCCTATAGAGAATAGTCACAAGTGTTCAAAACTTATGGCCACCTGAAGCCATTTAGTGCCAGGGCAAGTAGGCCTAGACACCTCACCAGCTCCAGGGTATCCCTGTACAGACCTGGATAAACAAACCTTAGCCATTAAGAAAAGATTAGAGGTCCAGTTATATTAGATATCAAGAAAGAAAAATGTAACATATTTTAGGAAGGTTTTCATAACAAATGGTCAACATTTTATAAAACCTTATTTTTGAATCTCATCAGAGCAAGCTTCAAGCCTCTAGAAAATCAATTTATGTGAATTCCTCCAGCTTTCAAAAATACTAGAAATGGCATTATTATTTACATACTGCAAATAGCTAGAAATACAAGGAAATAAAAGGCTTAGAAACTGGTCTGTTCTCGTTTCCACTGCCTTCTCCCTTCCCCGACATTGTTTCCTATACTGACAGTCAAGTATTTTCTGTACATTTCAGAATGGCCCATTTGTTATTTTTACTGTACTTTTAATGGGTTTCCTTCAGAGGTTTAAGAAGGATGATTTCTCTGGAAAGAAAATAAAACTGAAAGTGTCCTGTAATGACCAGGGATAGGATGAGGTAAGCCAATTTGAGGAAAACAAAATAACACTAAATAACTCAGCAAGGGTTTTGCTAAAAGGGGCCAGATAAACAATTAATAGTAGATCATTCTAATGAATTATCAAGGCATAAGTTAGACCTTAATCCTGCTCCTAGTTGGAAAAGGCTCTGAGGAGGTGGTGATGAGATGGTGCTTTTCCCAAAGACACCAGCAGAACTTCCTCTGGTTACTGTAGAGTTCAAGGCTTAGAAGGAGAGTCCGTGAGCCTTAAGGGGCTGAAGAGCAACATTCCTCTTCTTCCCTGTTCAGGCCAGGACAGGCTGGGGCTCTGGAGAGATGACCTCAGGAGAGCTACCGACAAACATCACAGCTTGCTATCCCCAGAGATCTGGAAACACATTGTCTGTTTTATTTTTCTCAACTCCCTTGGGACCCAAACTATTGCCACATAACATATAAATAATCTTCTTTTAGAAGTATTTATGTTCAAGCACAAAGGAGAACAGCCAAAACCAATAATAAAAAGCCATCAGCATTTAGTGTAAGTGGGCTAACTTCCTGATTATGGGTGTCAGACCAGGACACCCACTAATCACTGATGAGGACTTCAGGGAACGTAAGCCCTTGAACCCATGTCTTCCTGCCCTTCTGAGACCTGGCTCCAGCAGTCTTCTTCCCCCTCTCCTGATTCTTTAGCCTCTGCCCCTCAGCCTAGAAGCATGCTCAAGTGTCCTGAGAAAACCACCTTCTCTCCAGTTTCTTTTGCTCTTCCAGGCTTTTCATAGTGAAGGCATGCCTGCTTTCCCCAATTCCTCATTTTCCAGTCCTGCATGAGCTCCTCCAGGCTGCCTTCCACCTCATCATGGCCATGAACTTGCTAAGTTCACTGTTGACCCAATGGACATCCAATTATATTTTTCCTCTCTCTGCATGAAGTGCTCTATTTCCCAGCGCATTTCTTTCACGGAGGGTTTGCAATCATGGCCACTTTTTGGAGAGGAGAAGGGTGGGGCTTCCAGAGTTAAGGATATTTGCCTAAAGCTACACAGGTAATTCTGCCCAAGCAGCATGTGAACCCAGCGACAGCCAGCACTATAGGCTATGTCTTCCCTCCACAGCACACCACCTGCCAGGCTGAAATCCTCCTCAAGCCTCGTAACAAAGTAGAATTGAGATAAATGAGCTTCTCTGTGGGCAAATAAAAGGTAAGAAATGTGTTTAGAGACAGAGAATCTGCGTAAACCTGAAGGATGAGGAGCTGTGAGCTGTAGTCCCAGAGAAAGCATCCAAAGGGCTGAGAATCATAGAACTCTAGGTCAGGAAGAAACTTTACCTATTCTAGAAGACAGCAGCTCCAAGTGTTACAATATTCATCTATTTCACAAACACTTTTTGTTTAAGCACCTTTAAAAATGCTTGGGTTAATACAGAGCTTAATTAGACAAAGGCCTTTGCCTAGAAAAGCTTACCGCAGAGCAGAGTAGATACTGCATGCATGTGAATAGCTTCCTGAATGAGGTGATGCCTATGGGGCGTGCTGTCAGAAGGGGACAGGTAAGGCTCCAAATGGTTCCCGCCCAGAAAGAGTATTGAATACAAGATGGAAAACCTTACTCTGTCCTCGGGCAAAAGAGCACACCTCTGGGTTGTGTGATAGATGAAAAGTTGACAGATGGAGAAAGTCCAGTTAAGGGAAAGCAAAATGCTTAAGCCATAGAATGGTTTCTGAATTAGCTATAAATAATATGACTAGGATCCTGTTCTGGGATGAGAAGAGCTAAGAAAAATACGTAGTGATACCTGTAAACTTAGAAATCTTAAACTAATGTAAGGACATCCCCAAATTTGGATGCAGGTAGCTTTATGGCAAGTAGTAGGTAGTACTTTACATAATTAATAGACAAAGATTGAAAATACAGAGCAAATGTAGCTGGAATGCTCGAGAAATGAGCTAGTATGGAGAACTGCGATATTCAAAGAGTTGAAATATTATTTTTTTCAATAGCAAATTTTCCCCCAAGTTAAATGGCCAGAGCATTGCACTGTTTTTAGTTTCTACATTTACTTTTCATGACAGTTCTCTCTTCCTTGCTGTCAGCTGTCACTTTTGCTTGCCATCAGTGTTTCTCCTCTTCTTTTCCCTTATCTCCTAATGCAATCATCTTAATCTGTTGTAAGCTTGGAAGCCAGATAATTGAGCTTATTAGAATTCTGTGTAGATCAAGAGTTTATTCCAAAGGCAACATAAGTAGTTACGAACAGCAGGCACGTAACATTGCCTGACTGATGACATTTTCCAAGAATATTGTCATACTTGTCAGGATCAGTGATGACACTGACACAATCATCAACCAAAGCCAAAGCACAGTTTAACCACGCGTTATATTTCAATTTTATCAAAATTTGATCTCTATCATGTTTGGTGCTAATTTATACTTCTTACTAATTTCATAGATCCTCTAACTGCTCAACTAATCCATTTTTGAGCACCCAGCTGGGCAAGTAAGAGTGAAGTCTCTGTGTCACCTTAGTTATGATCAGTGGAAGGTCTGATCAGAATAGTGGCTGTGGGAGAGGAGGAATATTACAGGACATTTCAGAAGCATAATTATTAGAATTTCCTGCATGATGGGGGGAGGGGTGATGAGAAACTGTGAGATGTTGAACAGGACTCCACATTTTGGACGAGGGAGCACAAAGAAGTCAAGGGGAGCTAGTGTGGTGTGAAGGGAAGGGACGTAGTTGAGTTTGGTTTGGAACAGGTGGGGTTTGAAATGCTTTGAGATATCTAGGTAATTTCCAAAGTTTGGGTTGTCTTCAAGATGTCAACATATTTAAAACATGCATCGGGGGCTTTGCTGGTGGCGCAGTGGTTGAGACTCTGCCTGCCAATGCAGGGGACACGGGTTCGAGCCCTGGTCTGGGAAGATCCCACATGCCGCGGAGCAACTAGGCCCGTGAGCCACAACTACTGAGCCTGCGTGTCTGGAGCCTGTGCTCTGCAACAAGAGAGGCCGCGATAGTGAGAGGCCCGCGTACCGCGATGAAGAGTGGCCCCCGCTTGCCGCAACTAGAGAAAGCCCTAGCACAGAAACGAAGACCCAACACAGCCAAAAATAAATAAATTAATTAATTAAAAAACAAACAAACAAACCAAAAACATGCATCGGTATCAAACTTCTCAAACACAAGTAAGACCTTGTGTTTGAATTCCCTAGGATACTTGTTGGGTGACTTATAAGGAGCTAATGTTCTGTGTGACCAGGTGAGGGGAAGAGGCAGAGAAATAAGAGCTATGACTGTTCCAGTGACCGCTCAAGCCCCTTGCGTACCTTTAAGCTTATGAAGCCCAGTAAAGTGCTTATTCTAAAGGCAGAGAATCCTTTCTCAGACTCATACTAGAACTGGGTTCAGGGCCATTTCTTCAAAGTCACAGAAGGGACTCATTCAGTGACTCCAGTAAATGGGTAAAATCTCTTTCAGTCTTGATGGATCATGTCAGAGAAAGCCCAGTGAGAATTACGTGGTAAAATCTCTCACTGGAATCATTCTGTTCTATGCTAGTCATCCTAAGGATACCTAACACTCATTTATGTAATTAAACAAGTGTGTATATAGCACTCCAATATACCAGAGTCTGTGCTAAGTGCTTTATAAATACTAACCCATTTAATTTTATATCAACCCTATCATTAGGTATAATTATTATCCACATTTTATAGATAAGGAAACTAAAATAAAAGGTTAATAAAATTTTCCAAAGTCACACAGAGAGTAAGTGATGGAATTGGGATTCAAATCCAGGCTGTCTGACCCCAGAGCCTATGATGTACTATTGTTCATATCAGCCAATTAACTTAAATCAAGTTTCTAGGTTGAAGAAATAAAAATTGTATCTGTATATAACTTGTGTGTAAGAAGATCTTGGCACTTTGTTCTACTTCCGTTTGCTCTAAGTACCTCCAATTTGATATAAAATTATTAGGATATGAAGAAATGGATTTGCCTGTTTGCTCATGCCCTCCTTCTTTCAAAAATAATTGAAGATGTAATTAACATGTTCTACAAATCTGGAGGCATTGAATTTAAATTGCTAGTTGGAGTACCTCCTGTAGAAAACATCCATTAAGCATTGTAAAATGCCAGCCCACAGAGAAGAAAGGTACAAATATTTTGGGATTGGAGATTATAAAGTCAGGATAGACTCACACTTGGGAGGAAGCCTGATAATATTAGTAACAGCAAACACATTCTAATTATTGTGTTCCAGGCACTCTTCTAGAAAATTTATACACAGGGACTAAGTTGACAATGGAGAAACCAAACCACAGAGAAGTTAAGTAACTTGCCCAAGGTCACCAACAAGTACATGGTGGAACTGGATTTGAACTCAGGCAGCTAACCCCAGATCCTGTGCTCTTACCTGCTCTGCTGCATTAATCCAAGCTAGTCACATAGCAGCTAGCAATAAAGGGGGAGAATGATTGGCATCTCTGATGGAGGCTTTCTGGGCCAAGTCCCACAGGAAGTCAAGAGAATCCCAGGAGAGATTCCTAGTACCATGAGATCACTTTACGACATAAAAGAACAACTCTCCATACCTGGGACCCACTAAAATCTGGTGAGGGTGACAGTGAGGCTCCCTGGGATTGTGTTACTGGCATCATGGAAGGGATGCAGCTAGGTCATTTGCACCATAATCCCCAAAGTCAGTGTTAGGGATCTAAATTGTGATTTTAGTCTGCAATAGTTCCCTCCATTTGTGACATTCATTCTGATTCAGTCACCACTTGAATTGAATCAGTCCCATTTTTGCCTTTACAGCATAGCAAATTAAAATTTAATTTGATCAAAAAAAAATCAAGAAAAAGTTGCTGATAATAATTTACACAATTTAAAGGGGCACTGAATTAAGAGTTTAAACTAGATGACTGGCTTTGGGCAATTCTCTGACACACTACGTGGGCATTTGTTTAATCATCTGTAAAGTAAAGGGAGAAGAAACCAACAGTTATTGATTGCTTTTTATGTTCTAGGTACTTCCCATATGTTTGACTCATTTACTCCTCATAATATTAGTAACTGATAGATTAATGTCAGTTTTCAAGGTTGAGAAAACAGGAGATTAGAGAAGTTAAGAATTTGCCTGAAGTCATTCAGCTAGCAGGAATCAAAACATCAAAGTTTATGCATTTTTTTTGTATTTTTCTTTCTTTCTTTCTTCCTTCTTTTCTTTCTTTCTTTCTTACTTTCTTTCACACTTCACCTCCTTTTCACCACTGAAGATCTATAATTCCAGAATTTTAGAAGTCACAAAGGGACATGGTATTGCTGCTATTCTTCAACTCTAGTGCTACTACCTAGGGGACCACCACGTCAATTCACTTTTACCTCCATCTCTTGGGAGTTCTCCTGGGATTCTGATTTAATAGTCAAGTACAATGGAAAAGTATTTTTATTCTCACTTCCAAAATTTAGATTTAATCAACAGTATGATGGCTGCGTGTTCTATGCTTCATGCAGTGGGTCTATGGTAACCCATTAAAATGAAAAACTTAAATGCATAACCTCCCTTAGGAGGTTAACTTATGTCTAAGGAGTGACAGGTATTGGGGAAGAGAATTTGATTATAGGTATTGTTTGCATGGTCTATTTTAATCTTGAAATATTTGAAAAGACTTGACCTAAAGACGAGAAGGGACCTGTTTTTGGCAGTGGGGTTTTTCTATTCTTACAAATGTAATTTTGTCCCTGCTGAAAATTCAGAAGTTGCTTTGTCCAAAGGACACTGACATCCTATACTATGCTTTATTTGCCATCTTATACCGCGCACTAAACCACACGGGGCGAACTTCAAACAACTCAGCTATAGGAATGTATATCTGGTTTGAAAACTGAGGTCAGCCCCAGTGTGCTTCCTCCTGTTGCTCCCAGAGGAGGTGAAGACATCTGTGAACACATCCTCTCACTGCTTTTGTCTTCTTTTATTTTTATAAAATGGCCATCAGACACCCAAGCACTTAAACATCTTTCATTTCATCCAGAGATTACCGTCTCCATGGCAGTTGTTTTCGGTATTAGTAACAAAGCCAAATATGGACTTCTGACGAGTTCCAAGAAAGAATGTGAGTGGAATGGATTATTAGAGTAATTTGTAATCATTTGAGAAAAAGTTGCCCCACACCCGTCTCTGGGATTATTATGTTCAAATAACTTACCGATATAAAAGCTAGATAAAGAGAACTAAAAGACTTTTCTCTTATACAAGGACACAGACAACCTTGGATGATATCACCAAAGGCATAAACAGAAGCCCAAATTGTGCAATCATAAGTTAGAAACAAAATGAGATTATACCAAAGAAAGTGGGCACCCATGTATACTAGTAGACAGGAGTTCCCATCAAGACGCTTTTGGTGTTCTTAAAAAATTCTAAGTACACTTTTGTTTCAGAGAGATTTCCTGCTTATTCCTTCTGCTTGGAATACTTTTCTTCCAGACAGCCACATCGCTCACTTCCTTAATCCTTCAAGTCCCTGCTCAAATGAGGCCTACCCTGATCAGCCCTGCCTAAAATTGAAACTACCTGTTGCCACCTACCCACAGAATTCTCTATTGTCCTTAACTTGCTTACTGTATTTCTATAGTATTTACCACATACTCCCCTACTATTTTCTCTCCACTAGGATGTCAGCTCTCAAGGGCTAGAATTTTGGTCTGTTTTGTTCTCTGAAAGAACTCAGAGTCAAGGTTTGGGGAAAACAAGTAACAGGGCAGGAGTGGGAAACAGAGAAAACAGATAGTATCTAGGCAGAAACTAGATAAGCTCTGAAAGAGTACAGGTCAAGGGCAAAAAAGGGCAGCAATAACAGTTTTCTCGAATAACGTAAAAGCAGCTACACTTACAGTTATTAGCTGAGGAGGAAAAAGTTAGTGTATGGCTGAACAAGTTTCAAGATGTTTGGCAATACAGACAAGTACTATGGTGAGCATTTGCCATGCTTTCCACTGCCCGGCAGCTGAATCACCTCCATCAGTCAGGATAGGCAAGGTTAAGCTACAGTAACAAACAATCCCCCAAATTGCTGTGGCTTTAAATAATGACATTGATTTCTGACTCACACTACTTGTCCATCACTGGTTGGTAAGGAGGCTTTGCTCACTGTAGCCACTCGGGACTTAGGCTGAAAGTAACACCATCTTACCATACTTCCATATTTGCAGAGGTAGGGAAAAGTAAATTGGGAGAACCATATGCTGACTTTTACTGCTTCTGTCCTGATGTGAAACATGCCATTATTACTCATATTTAACTGGCCAGAGTTAGTCACATTGCTAAACCTGAGTCAATGGGGGTAAATAATGCACTTCTCCTACGATAAGGGTAGTGAATATAACTGATGATTAACAGTCTACCTCATCCAGTACTGTAACTGGGAACTTACCTATCTTATGGCTCCTGGAGGGAAGCAGAGCCTGTCTCCTACCATAGAAATGATAAGTATCTGATAATTTGCCTGCCCAGCCTTCCTGCCCCTAATCGTATGCACTGGGGTATGATTTGAACTAGGGTTGATGATAAAAAGCACAGTGGGAGGGGAGAATTCTTTCTGGCAAGACGCTGGTGGCAGCAGCATCTGATTTCCAGGGACAGTTGTGGCAACCACTCCAGTAACGACTTCCAGCATCATAAGTATAAACTGGGGTATTCAGAGTCCAGTGGTGACCAACACGGAATCCTCACCTGATAGTATGTGATGCGATTCAGAACATAGTTACGGCTATGTTGCTTCCTGTCACACCTCTACATTTTAAATCCTAGTTCTCCAGCATTCCAATCAGTTCTGTGAGCTCCCCAGTGTCTTTTCAGTTAATACCTTTAAACCAGCTCATACGTCTCTGTTACTTGCATCTAAGAATCATGATTAATACACGTGGTCTCTTCTTATCCTATTTATCATAATATTTTGCAAACAGCTGAACAAAAGCTGCTTTGGCTAAATGGAAGAATATGATTCCTATCACTTTAAATTTAGTGTTTTTTTTTCCATAAAGTTATCAATGGACATAAACTAAAAAAAATTTCTCCAAGGTACAAAAAGCAATACTCTTCTTTCTACTGCATTAATCTCTTCTAATTTTGACATGATTGACAAGATCATTTGATTAGTGCATGATGAAATTCAGACTGTCTTGGAAGGGGGTATCAATGACATGGTTTCGTGGCCATCGGTTATGCTCACAAACTGGATTCTGTGGCTATAGAGGAAGCACTAGCCTGTTTCTCTTGGCAGCTGTTTTTATACTGGTGGGATGTATTTGAGGATGTGTTGCCATAATGATAACAACAACAACAACAAAATATGTATTAAGACATCGTCATTTGTCAGGAGCCAAGTTTCATACTTTATATACATTATATTGGCTAAAATAAAGACATACTTGTGGTACTCTGGGAAGGCCTGGAAATTTGGCGGTATGGTCCCATTCTTAGAATGTGAAGTGATTCAAGCAAAGTCAAGGCTGCAGACTTAGCTAGATTGCCAAATAATAAATGTTTGCTATTCATCTCCAGGGAAACTGGGTAAGAGAGTATGAAAGAGTCGGTAGAAATGGAAATGAATTATCTTTGTATAGCAGCCTCAGAACATTTAAATTTCCAAAGTTAAATAATCTAGAACTTTTTTTGCAAGTAAATAGTAATAAAAAGGTAACTCAGTGTTAAATGAATGGAACTACCATTATACTGGAAAATGGGTACATTTGGGGGAAATTAATATAAAGTCCAACTGAGGATGTTTAGAATCCATGAGTTCCTACACATTCGTTACTAATTCTAAGCAAGGCTCTTATTAAAAAAATATGAATTCTTAATTTGCCTACATGAAGCCCATTTGACTTTCCATTTTCACTGTTGTTTTTAAGGTAGTAGCCGTTTTGTTTTTCCTTCTCCTTTTTAAAGTCACCAATTTCTCAAATATGAGCTCGTTCAAATTGAACTCACTTTTCTCTCCAGCACACAGGTCACATGAGTAGACCAGGAGAGAAAAAAAAGATTTCAGAAAACACAATTCTTTTGAGGAGTCACTGTGCCTGCTGCAAAATTATTCGAATGAAAAGATTTTTTTTTTTTTTGAGGTAAAGCGACAATTAAGTTCGACCTCCCCTGTTCAAATTAAAAAAAGAGAAAAACGAGTGTAATGAAGAATCTGACTCCTTCCTCTAATTTTACAAGTTCAATGGTAATCTAACCGTGCCATTCATTTACAGAAACCATTAATTTTACTATGTGGCTGAAAGTAGTAGGCCTCAGCTTTCATTCTCTTACTTTTCCCCTCCCTTAGTCTTTGTGTGTGCACCTGTTCGGGCCACTTTAGCATCCCATTTGTAAAACTTTGGATAATCCTCTGGCACTAACCCTGGTGTGATAATACTTCTGTTATTCAGCAGCCTAATTACAAAGGACAACACAGATAAAACACTTCAGCCCTATTTTTTAATAGCTGATTTGCCAATTTCGCCAAGCTCCAAAGAGAATGGTTTCCAAACCTTGCTGGATTTAAACTTAATCTGAATTTGTTCAGCACATGGAACACCAATACCTCAGAGTAGAACTTTTGTTCTTAGATTTTTGGACACCTCATTCATTCTCCCACCTTCTCTCCTTTTAAATTGTGATGTTAGGAACCTGTTTATTTTTTAGAATATAGTTTAGTAGTATCATTAGAGCATTTTAAAGCATTCCCCAACATCTTTGGAGACAACTGTTGACATCCTCCAATAACAAGACAGAGAATTGGAGCCTTTGGCACCAAAGAGTTACTTTGCTCAATCAAGCTAAGTGAAAGACGAGCTAGTCATACTTCTTAATTTAACAAATTTTTCTGAGGGTGATATCTTCAGAATTGGAGCTCAGTAAACAAAAAAATGTGTCTAATATTTCTTTTCTGGTTTACGACAGAAAAAAGAGGATTATTTTTAATTCATGGCAAACCCAAGGAAAGGATCATTACTTCAGTACAGATAAGCCTCCTAGCATCTGTGTACTTAACTCTGCTTCTTTGATCTAGAAATGGGACTGGAGAGCTGGCAATAAGAGACAATCTTATGAGTTCTGGGTACTTCCTGGTCCATGGAGAATATACTGAAGTTTTGAGGGATCAACTAAATCTCTCTCCCAAAACATGTTTTGGGAGTGTCTAAGGGCACTGGGCAACTGAAGGCAGCCCCTACCACTTTCTTAATCCCTTGATTTTGAAACCCCAAATAACTCAAGGGAAACTTAATACATATGTTTCTGATTCGCTTACACTGCTTCATAAAATGGTGTTTCGTAAGAGCTATTTGATATCTAAGAAGCCTTCGCAGCCTTCTTTCTAAGCCTTTTATTTTGCTCCAGGAAATCACATTTTCTTCGTGTTCAGCAGAATTGGAAGCAAGGAAGGCGTAAGTTTTGTTCTAAAGGTCATACTCACAAAATCAGCAGAAGTTTGGATGTTGGCAGAATATGTTGCTGTCCTCTGCTACAGCACCAGATAAGTGGAAAATCTGACAGGTGAAAAACTCAAGGATATTATCAAAAGCAGGACACCACAGGTTAATTTCACTGACAATTCCATACAGTAATTTCATCAAAACACACATTTCTGCTTTCCAAGATACTAATTGTCACATATTAAATGACAGAAGACTAATAAACATGTTAATCCCATTTTACAGGTGGAAAATATGTCATAGACTAAAGTGACACTTGTTTTAGTCCAAAATGACACCATTGTTTGTTAAAAATACCAGCTACACTGAGTCATATAACCAGTTCCTGAGTCATATAACAATGTTGAAAAATATGTAGAAGAAAAGACATCTCTTTTAGATCATAGGAGAGTACATTAACTATGGGGGATTTTAATGTTTTAGGGGAAAATTCAAAATTTGAAATTTGAATTATTGACTGATCACTGAAATTCTCAAAAAGAATGATAATCAATGAACACCACCAAAGTAAAGCCAGTTATCTGTGAGTGGTTTAGAATAATATACTGGTATATTTTACCATTTACTGAGCACTTATGGTTCAGGCACTGTGCTAAGTGCTATATATAATTTCATTTAATTCTCACATAATCTGATGAAATAGGTGCCATTATTTTTATAAGCATTTTTTTTAATGAGCGCATTTCTTATGTTAGTGCAACATTTTTATCCTATAGCACACAATTAACATGTTCAGTTTTATGAACAGTGTAAAATTTGCACATAAATACTCTAGGTATTGTTATAAGTTGAACGTTATAAACCAGAGACCAGGTATTCTCTCTATTATAACAGCCTTAAGTACTGCATAGCAGCTTTTGCAGGTATGTGCTTGTTCAGTTGACCTTTGCCGAAATGCTCTTCCCTGCACTGGTTGGGAAATGTATCTTATTTGTCTAACATTTTCTTGGGTCTGGTAGTTCTTTGATCCTTAGAAAACATGGCAATTGGGATGAGACTCACAACAAGTCAGGTTTTCCCTAAGGATAAAATAAGGAGACCCAAATCTGGAATGTTAGGAGAATCTTCCACGAGGAGATGGTACTTCAGTGGTACCCTCTGTGAAGGTGGCGGTTATATTCTAGAGGGTACATTCTAGATGTATTTATTATTGTTGTTACCCAACACCTATCACAGTGCCCGGCAGGTAGCAGGTCCTCAGTAAATATTTGTTGAGTGAAAGGATGAATAAATGACTAAGTAAGAAATAGATGTCTTTATATTTCGTAGGCATGAGTTAGACATGAATAGAAAACTGCTGAGATAGCTTGTGATTTTCATTCCTGAGGTCTCTGCTTCTGTGTAGACTTATATCTGGGGGATTAAGCAGTTGGCTCTACTCTGTGAGTTAAGTGGGAATGACCTTTTTCTCTTTCCACCCAGAGCAGCACTAGCGTCAAGAGCTCTGCCATGGAGTTTGCGGTGGCCCCTGGTGACTTGCTCCTCCCATATTCTTGCCCCGTGTAGTCCTTTCTTACGTTGAGTAGGACTGACCTATGTAACCAATAAGACATTGAAGAAATGGTGGAGTGTGACCTCAGGTTGTAAAAGACATTATGGCTTCCACCTGTTGTCTCTTAGGTCACTTGCTCGGTGGGGAGCAGTCACCACGTGTGAGGACACTCAAGCCGCCTGGTGGAGGATGCACGTGGTGAGACCCTGAAGGATCGACTGGACAGCCATGTGGGCCAACAATCTTCCAGCCCCAGGCAAGCCTTCGGATGACTGCAGTCTTGGCCGACATCTTGACAACAATCTTATGAGAGACCCTGAGCCAGAAGCACTCACCTCAGCTGCTCCTGAGCTCCTGGCCCCCAAAACCTGAGACCAAAAAATGCTCATTGCTGCCTTCAGGTGCTAAGTGTTGAGGTAACTTCTTTGGCTGCAATAGCTGATACAGAGTTGCATCGAGTGGCACAAAATCAGACTCACACTTAAGAAAATAAACATATATTATCAGTTGGCTTATCTTCTTCATATTGATCCATCAGAAAGCAGTTATGAGACTCAATCTTTCACATAGGAATTAGGCCTAACAATATCTTTTCCTAGTCAAGTTCACACTAGGGCTAGGGTGGAATTTGTGGAGATTTTACTATGTGTGTGTGTGTGTGTGTGTGCGTGTGTGTTTAAGGTCCCCAGCGGTTTTGATTCATAGTGAAAATAATTCTGAAGCATTATGAAAATTGGATTCTGATGATGTCTGGTCTACTACGTGACAATGGTTATGACAATGGTCAGGATGCTTTATCTCTCTGAATTGTACAATCAAAACTCCCTTTTAGTTAAAAATTGTATGAATAAAGTATATCAACTAAACAAAACAAGGCCTGACAATGGTAGTCAGTATTCTTGGATATTTTTTTTTTTTTTAACTTTTTGCCTGCATTGGGTCTTCGCTGCACACCACAGGCCTCTCATTGCAATGGCCTCCCCCGTTGTGGAGCATGGGCTCCAGGCGTGCGGGATTCAGTAGTTGTGGCGCAGGGGCCTAGTTGCTCCACGGCATGTGGGATCCTCCCAGACCAGGGATGGAACCCATGTCCCCTGCATTGGCAGGTGGATTCTTAACCACTGCACCACCAGGGAAGCCCCCAGTATCCTTGGACTTTAAAGATGTGTACATGTCAGTGATTGACACAGAAGAGAGTTTGTTTTAAGGTGAGTGTGTGTACGGATGTTATCCAAAAGGTCTTTGGTACACAGCCGCCCCTACACACTGTGTTAGAAGCTCACAGAGCACCTGGCCTGACTCCCAAAGAACAGAGATGTAGCAAGTCATCAGTGTAGACAAATGGCATTTTGGAGATTATTTATCAAACACCAAAGATTTCATTTTCCACTGCCTGTTTGGAGAGAGCATGGTCTGATGCATGAAGGAGGGGAATTCAAGCGTTTCAGAAAGTTGGTTCCTGGCATCAGCCAGAGCATGACCTCAGCCAGGTTTCTTACCTCTGTGGAAGAACATTTCTGCTGACACTGGGTTGTGACACCTTATGACACTGGGTAAGATGCGGGGTGAGGCACAGTCACCACTGAATTCAGTGCACAAGCCTTGGGAGATTCAGACAAGATGTGTCCTCCGTAAGAAACAAACTGAAATTGTGGTATATGGGCAGCTTGAATCCTTTCTTTACCACTTACTGGAAGTATGACTGGATAAATTAGTTCATCACTCTAAGTGTCATCCTGTGAAAATGGGCCTAAAAAAATAATATCCACCTCATAGAGGTGTTGAAGGATCAAATAAAGCATCCAGCATCTTGTGTTATCTAAATAATAGGATCCAATATCATAGGAATTATTATTACAATTCTGCCTAGGATCCAAGTGCTTTGACTATGAATAACCTCTTTGGAGATAGGCTTTGGGGAGGTTTAAGCTTGTTTTATTTTTAATTTTTTTTATTTTTTTCCAGAGAGATACTTACATTTCAACTAGGAGTTACAGAATATTTACAAATTCTATCTCTAAACCAGACCAGAGAGAAGGCATGGATTCTTTCACAACCAGAAAAGCAGGAAGCTAAAAAGCAATGTATGATTTTAGAAGTCTTATTTCATTTGGACTGATGGATAACTTTTTGTTCCTGAAAGGGGGAGGGCCCTTCATGAGACGGACAGTAATGTCATTATTCATGTTGTAAGCCAGCCCACTTCAACTGCTGGTCTTCACAATGCTTACAAGTGTAATAAAAAAAAGAATACAAAAAAACCACTTGCTTCCTTTTTTTTATGAGTATTGACATTCTTGTGCAGTATTAGGAGAGCTAATTTAGCTTCCAGTTCTAAGAATTTTTGAATCTATAGCCAGTAATTATTGGCATTCAGAGGTACAAAAGAGGAAAACAAAGCTTGCAAATTCTAGCACATTCATGTGGGATTGGGAGCTGAATTAGGATCCTCACACCCCATTGAATGATCAGCCCCCCTATTAGAGCCTTATTAAAATGGTAATGATTATATGCCAGCTATAGGCAGGCAGCCGCACCTGTCAAAAACTACCCCGATTATCCTGTTCATTGAACTGTCTGGCTCTTGAATCAGTGTCTCAGGTTTACTTCTCTGTGAAGTTTTTTTTCCCTCCTGTCTTAAATTTGAAAAGATACAAGAACAAATATTTCCTTGGGGTCACAGAACATTCTTGTAGTTTGTTATATCTTTTCCTCATTTTCTGTTTTTGTGTCGGGTACGGCAATATGATACAGGAGTTATCCTCTCTTTGGTTTAAAATAGAAACAGGAGGAAGAAACAGAAGAAATGTAAAGTCCCATCCAAATAAAAATTCTCATGTTAGCAAAAGATAATGCAAATCTATAATGCATCTGAAAACTAGGATTATTCAATTGTCAATCACAAGTACTGTGATCAAGGCAGAGATTCTTTTTACTCATGCATCTCCTGCCAAGCCTAGAGATCTGTTGTTTTTCATTTAAAAACACATAAAACAATAATGTGTTTTATTTGAAATCACTTTTTTTTTCCCTAGGTGAACCATACCATTGAATGCACAATGCTGTTCTCTTACAAGACTAAATTCTGCCCTCACTGGGAGGAAAAGTGTCTTTTAAAGTACAGTCACACCTCCATCTCCAAAGGGGATTGGTTCCAGGACCCCTGCGGATACCAAAATCCACAGGTGCTAAAGTCCCTTACATAAAATGGCATAGCAGGAGGACCTTCAAGATGGCAGAGGAGTAAGACGCGGAGATCACTTTCCTCCCCACAAATACATCAGAAATACATCTACATGTGGAACAACTCCTACAGAACACCTACTGAACACTGGCAGAAGACCTCAGAATTCCCAAAAGGCAAGAAACTCCCCACGTACCTGGGTAGGGCAAAAGAAAAAAGGAAAAACGGAGACAAAAGAATAGGGATGGGACCTGCACCTCTAGGAGGGAGCTGTGAAGGAGGAAAAGTTTCCATACACTAGGAAGGAAGCCCCTTCGCTGGTGGAGACAGGGGGTGGCAGGGGGGAAGCTTTGGAGCCACAGAGGCAAGCACAGCAACAGAGGTGCAGAGGGCAAAGCGGAGAGATTCCCGCACAGAGGATCAGTGCCAACCAGCACTCACCAGCCCGAGAGGCTTCTCTGCTCACCCACCATGGTGGGTGGGGGCTGGGAGCTGAGGCACGGGCTTCGAAGGGGAGATCCCAGGGAGAGGACTGGGGTTGGCTGCGTGAACACAGCCTGAAGGGGGCTAGCGCACCACAGCTAGCCGGGAGGGAGTCTGGGGAAAAGTGTGGAGCTGCCTAAGAAGTAAGAGACCATTGTTCGGGGGTGTGTGAGGAGAGGAGATTCAGAGCACCGCCTAAATAAGCTCCAGAGACAGGCACAAGCCACGGCTATCAGCACGGACACCAGAGATGTGCATGAAATGCTAAGGCTGCTGTTGCCGCCACCAAGAAGCCTGTGTGCAAGCACAGGTCACCATCCACACCTCCCCTCATGGGAGCCTGAGCAGCCCGCCACTGCCAGGGTCCCGTGATCCAGTGACAACTTCCCCGGGAGAACACACGGCGCGCCTCAGGCTGTTGCGATGTCATGCCGGCCTCTGCTGCCGCAGGCTCGCCCCACATCCGTACCCCTCCCTCCCCCCGGCCTGAGTGAGCCAGAGCCCCCGAATCAGCTGTTCCTTTAACCCCGTCCTGCCTGAGTGAAGAACAGATGCCCTCAGGCAGCCTACAGGCAGAGGTGGGTCCAAATCCAAAGCTGAACCCCAGGAGCTGTGCAAACAGAGAAGAGAAAGGGAAATCTCTCCCAGCATTCTCAGGAGCAGCGGATTAAATCTCCACAATCAACTTGATGTACCTGCATCTGTGGAATAACTGAATAGACAACGAATCATCCCAAATTGAGGCAGTGGAGTTTGGGAGCAAACTGTAGGTTTGTTTTCTGCATCTAATTTGTTTCTGGATTTAGGTTTATCTTAGTTTAGTATTTAGAGTTTATTATCATTGGTAGATTTGTTTATTGATGTGATTGATCTCTTCCTTTATTTTTTTATATATAGATATATATTTTTTTGTGTGTATGTGTATGCTTCTTTGTGTGATTTTGTCTGCATAGTTTGCTTTTACCATTTGTCCTAGAGTTCTGTCTGTCCGTTTTTTTAGTATAGTATTTAGCACTTCTTATCATTGGTGGATTTGTTGTTTTTGGTTTGGTTGCTCTCTCTTTCTTTTTTTTTATTACTTTTTAATTTTCAATAATTTTTAAATTTTTTAGTTTAATAACTTTATTTTATTTTATTATTTTCTTCCTTCCTTCCTCCCTTCCTCCCTTTCTTTCTTCCTTTCTCTTTCTTTCTTTCTTTCTTTTCTCTCTCTCTCTCCCTCTCTTTCTCTCTTTCTCTCTCTCTTTCTTTCTTTCTTTCTTTCTCCCTTTTCTCCTGAGCCAGCTGACAGGGTCTTAGTGCTCCAGCTGGGTGTCAGGCCTGTGCCTCTAAGGTGGGAGAGCTGAGTTCAGGACATTGGTCCCCCAGGGACCTCCCAGTTCCATGTAATATCAAATTGAGAAAGCTCTCCCAGGGATCTCCATCTCAATGCTAAGACCCAGCTCCACTCAACGACCGGCAAGCTACAGTGCTGGACACCCTATGCCAAACAACTAGCAAGACAGGAACACAACCCCACCCATTAGCAGGGAGGCTGCCTAAAATCATAATAAGGTCACAGACACTCCAAAACACACCACTGGACATGGTCCTGCCCACCAGAAACACAAGATCCAGCCTCATCCACCAGAACACAGGCACTAGTCCCCTCCATCAGAAAGCCTACACAACCCACTGAACCAACCTTAGCCACTGGGGGAAGATGCCAAAAACAACAGGAACTACGGACCTGCAGCTTGTGAAAAGGAGACCCCAAACACAGTAAGTTAAACAAAATGAGAAGACAGAGAAACACACAGCAGATGAAGGAGCAAGGTAAAAACCCACCAGACCAAACAAATGAAGAGGAAATAGGCCGTCTACCTGAAAAAGAATTCAGAGTAATGATAGTAAAGATGATCCAAAATCTTGGAAATAGAATGGAGAAAATACAAGAAACGTTTAACAAGGACCTAGAAGAACTAAAGAGCATACAAACAATGATGACCAACACAATAAATGAAATTTAAAATTCTCTAGAAGGAATCAATAGCAGAATAACTGAGGCAGAAGAATGGATAAGTGACCTGGAAGATAAAATAGCGGAAATAACTACCACAGAGCAGCATAAAGAAAAAAGAATGAAACGAATTGAGGACAGTCTCAGAGACCTCTGGGACAACATTAAACACACCAACATTCGAATTATAGGGGTCCCAGAAGAAGAAGAGAAAAAGAAAGGGACTGAGAAAATATTTGAAGAGATTATAGTTGAAAATTTCCCTAATATGGGAAAGGAAATAGTTAATCAAGTCCTGGAAGCACAGAGAGTCCCATACAGGATAAACCCAAGGAGAAACACGCCAAGACACATATTAATCAAACTGTCAAAAATTAAATATAAGGAAAACATATTAAAGGCAGCAAGGGAAAAAAAACAAATAACACACAAGGGAATCCCCATAAGGTTAACATCTGATCTTTCAGCAGAAACTCTGCAAGCCAGAAGGGAGTGGCAGGATATACTTAAAGTGATGAAGGAGAAGAACCTACAACCAAGATTACTCTACCCAGCAAGGATCTCATTCAAATGTGATGGAGAAATTAAAACCTTTACAGACAAGCAAAAGCTGAGAGAGTTCAGCACTACCAAACCAGCTTTACAACAAACGCTAAAGGAACTTCTCTAGGCAAGAAACACAAGAGAAGGAAAACACCTACAATAACAAACCCAAAACATTTAAGAAAATGGGAATAGGAACATACATATCGATAATTACCTTGAATGTAAATGGATTAAATGCTCCCACCAAAAGACACAGGCTGGCTGAATGGATACAAAAACAAGACCCATATATATGCTGTCTACAAGAGACCCACTTCAGACCTAGAGACACATACAGACTGAAAGTGAGGGGATGGAAAAAGATATTCCATGCAAATGGAAATCAAAAGAAAGCTGGAGTAGCAATTCTCATATCAGACAAAATAGACTTTAAAATAAAGACCATTACAAGAGACAAAGAAGGACACTATATAATGATCAAGGGATCGATCCAAGAGGAAGGTATAACAATTGTAAATATTTATGCACCCAACATAGGAGCACCTCAATACATAAGGCAAGTACTAACTGCCATAAAAGGGGAAATCGACAGCAACACAATCATAGTAGGGGACTTTAACACCCCACTTTCACCAATGGACAGATCATCCAAAATGAAAATAAATAAGGAAATACAAGCTTTAAATGATACATTAAACAAGATGGACTTAATTGATATTTATAGGACTTTCCACCCAAAAACAACAGAATACACATTTTTCTCAAGTGCTCATGGAACATTCTCCAGGATAGATCATATCTTGGGTCACAAATCAAACCTTGGTAAATTTAAGAAAATTGAAATCGTATCAAGTATCTTTTCCGACCACAATGCTATGAGACTAGATATCAATTACAGGAAAAGATCTGTAAAAAATACAAACACATGGAGGCTACACAATACATTACTTAATAATGAAGTGATTACTGAAGAAATCAAAGGGGAAATCAAAAAATACCTAGAAATAAATGACAATGGAGATACGACGACCCAAAACCTATGGGACGCAGCAAAAGCAGTGCTAAGAGGGAAGTTTATAGCAATACAAGCCTACCTCAAGAAACAGGAAACATCTCGAATAAACAACCTAACCTTGCACCTAAAGCAATTAGAGAAAGAAGAACAAAAACACCCCAAAGCCAGCAGAAGGAAAGAAATTATAAAGATCAGGTCAGAAATAAATGAAAAAGAAATGAAGGAAACAATAGCAAAAATCAATAAAACTAAAAGCTGGTTCTTTGAGAAGATAAACAAAATTGATAAACCATTAGCCAGACTCATCAAGAGAAAAAGGGAGAAGACTCAGATCAATAGAATTAGAAATGAAAAAGGAGAAATAACCACTGACACTGCAGAAATACAAAAGATCATGAGAGATTACTACAAGCAACTCTATGCCAATAAAATGGACAACCTGGAAGAAATGGACAGATTCTTAGAAATGCACAAACTGCCGAGACTGAACCAGGAAGAAATAGAAAATATGAACAGACCAATCACAAGCACTGAAATTGAAACTGTGATTAAAAACCTTCCAACAAACAAAAGCCCAGGACCAGATGGCTTCACAGGTGAATTCTATCAAACATTTAGAGAAGAGCTAACACCTATCCTTCTCAAACTCTTCCAAAATATTGCAGAGGGAGGAACACTCCCAAACTCATTCTACGAGGCCACCATCACCCTGATACCAAAACCAGACAAAGATGTCACAAAGAAAGAAAACTACAGGCCAATATCACTGATGAACATAGATGCAAAAATCCTCAACAAAATACTCGCAAACAGAATCCAACAGCACATTAAAAGGATCATACACCATGATCAAGTGGGGTTTATCCCAGGAATGCAAGGATTCTTCAATATATGCAAATCAATCAATGTGATACACCATATTAACAAATTGAAGGAGAAAAACCATATGATCATCTCAATAGATGCAGAGAAAGCTTTCGACAAAATTCAACACCCATTTATGATAAAAGCCCTGCAGAAAGTAGGCATAGAGGGAACTTTCCTCAACATAATAAAGGCCATATATGACAAACCCACAGCCAACATTGTCCTCAATGGTGAAAAACTGAAACCATTTCCACTAAGATCAGGAACAAGACAAGGTTGCCCACTCTCACCACTATTATTCAACATAGTTTTGGAAGTGTTAGCCACAGCAATCAGAGAAGACAAAGAAATAAAAGGAATCCAAATCGGAAAAGAAGAAGTAAAGCTGTCACTATTTGCAGATGACATGATACTATACATAGAGAATCCTAAAGAGGCTACCAGAAAACTCCTAGAGCTAATCAATGAATTTGGTAAAGTAGCAGGATACAAAATTAATGCACAGAAATCGCTTGCATTTCTATACACTAATGACGAAAAATCTGAAAGTGAAATTAAGAAAACACTCCCGTTTACCATTGCAACAAAAAGAATAAGATATCTAGGAATAAACCTACCTAAGGAGACAAAAGACCTGTATGCAGAAAATTATAAGACACTGATGAAAGAAATTAAAGATGATACAAATAGATGGAGAGATATACCATGTTCCTGGATTGGAAGAATCAACATTGTGAAAATGACTCTACTACCCAAAGCAATCTACAGATTCAATGCAATCCCTATCAAACTACCACTGGCATTTTTCACAGAACTAGAACAAAAAATTTCACAATTTGTATGGAAACACAAAAGACCCCGAATAGCCAAAGCAATCTTGAGAACGAAAAATGGAGCTGGGGGAATCAGGCTCCCTGACTTCAGACTATACTACAAAGCTTCAGTAATCAAGACAGTTTGGTACTGGCACAAAAACAGAAATATAGATCAATGGAACAGGATAGAAAGCCCAGAGATAAACCCACACACATATGGTCACCTTATCTTTGATAAAGGAGGCAAGCATATACAGTGGAGAAAAGACAGCCTCTTCAATAAGTGGTGCTGGGAAAATTGGACAGGTACATGTAAAAGTATGAAATTAGAACACTCCCTGACACCATGCACAAAAATAAACTCCAAATGGATTAAAGACCTAAGTGTAAGGCCAGACACTATCAAACTCTTAGAGGAAAACATAGGCAGAACACTCTATGACATACATCACAGCAAGATTCTTTTTGACCCAGCTCCCAGAGAAATGGAAATAAGAACACAAATAAACAAATGGGACTTAATGAAACTTAAAAGCTTTTGCACAGCAAAGGAAACCATAAACAAGACCAAAAGACAACCCTTAGAATGGGAGAAAATATTTGCAAATGAAGCAACTGACAAAGGATTAATCTCCAAGATTTACAAGCAGCTCATGCAGCTCAATAACAAAAAAACGAACAACCCAATCCAAAAATGGGCAGAAGATCTAAATAGACATTTCTCCAAAGAAGATATACAGATGGCCTACAGACACATGAAAGAATGCTCAACATCATTAATCATTAGAGAAATGCAAATCAAAACTACAATGAGATATCATCTCACACCAGTCAGAATGGCCATCATCAAAAAACCTAGAAACAATAAATGCTGGAGAGGGTGTGGAGGAAAGGGAACACTCTTGCACTGTTGGTGGGAATGTAAATTGATACAGCCACTATGGAGAACAGTATGGAGGTTCCTTAAAAAACTACAAATAGAACTACCATACGACCCAGCAATCCCACTACTGGGCATATACCCTGAGAAAACCATAGGTCAAAAAGTGTCATGTACCACAATGTTCATTGCAGCTCTATTTACAATAGCCAGGACCTGGAAGCAACCTAAATGTCCATCGACAGATGAATGGATAAAGAAGATGTGGCACATATATACAATGGAATATTACTCAGCCATAAAAAGAAATGAAATGGAGGTATTTGTAATGAGGTGGATGGAGTTAGAGTCTGTCATACAGAGTGAAGTAAGTCAGAAAGAGAAAAACAAATACAGTATGCTAACACATATATACGGAATCTAAGGAAACAAAACAAAACAAAAAAGGCCATGAAGAACCTAGTGGCAAGACGGGAATAAAGACACAGACCTACTAGAGAATGGACTTGAGGATATGGGGAGGGGGTGGGGTGAGATGTGACAGGGTAAGAGAGTGTCATGAACATATATACACTACCAAATGTAAAATAGATAGCTAGTGGGAAGCAGCCGCATAGCACAGGGAGATCAGCTTGGTGCTTTGTGACCACGTAGAGGGGTGGGATGGGGAGGGTGGGAGGGAGGGAGATGCAAGAGGGAAGAGAAATGGGAACATATTGTATATGTATAACTGATTCACTTTGTTATAAAGCAGAAGCTAACACACTATTGTAAGGCAATTATACTTCAATAAAGATGTTAAAAAAAAAAAATCCAAGGAGAAACACACCAAGACACTTATTAATCAAACTTAAAATTTAATCAAAAATTAAATACAAAGAAAAAAATATTAAAAGCAGCAAGGGAAAAGCAACAAATAACATACAAGGGAATCGCCATAAGGTTAAGAGCTGATCTTTCAGCAGAAAGTCTGCAAGCCAGAAGGGAGTGGCTGGACATATTTAAAGTGATGAAAGGGAAAAACCTACAAACAAGTTTACTCTACCCAGCAAGGAACACATTCAGATTCAACGGAGAAATTAAAACTTTTACAGACAAGGAAAAGCTAAGAGAAATCAGCACCACCAAACCAGCTTCACAACAAATTCTAAAGGAACTTCTCTAAGCAGGAGACACAAGAGAAGGAAAAGACCTACAATAACAAACCCAAAACAATTAGGAAAATGGTAATAGGAACATACATATCAATAATTACCTTAAATGTAAATGGATGAAATGCTCCAACCAAAAGACATAGACAGCCTGAATGGATGCAAAAACAAGACCCGTATATATGCTGTCTACAAGAGACCCACTTCAGACCTAGGGACACATACAGACTGAAAGTGAGGGGATGGAAAAAGATACTCCATGCAAATGGAAATCAAAAGAAAGCTGGAGTAGCAATTCGCATATCAGACAAAACAGACTTTAAAATAAAGATTATTACAAGAGACAAAGAAGGACACTACATAATGATCAAATGATCAATCCAAGAAGAAGATATTAAAAATTGTAAATATTTATGCACCCAACATAGGAGCACCTCAATACATAAGGCAAATGCTAACAGCCATAAAAGGGGAAATCGACAGTAACACAATCATACTAGGGGACTTTAACGCCCCACTTTCACCAATGGACAGATCATCCAAAATGAAAATAAATAAGGAAACACAAGCTTTAAATGTCACAATAGACCAGATAGATTTAATTGACATTTATAGGACATACCATCCAGAAACAACAGAATACACTTTCCTCTCAAGTGCTTATGGAACATTCTCCAGGGTAGATCATATCTTGGGTCACAAATCAAGACTCGGTAAAATTAAGAAAATTGAAATTGTATCAAGTATCTTTTCCAAACACAATGCTAGGAGACTAGATATCAATTACAGGAAAAAATCTGTAAAAAATACAAACACATGGAGGTTAAACAATACACTACTAAATAACCAAGAGATCACTGAAGAAATCAAAGAGGAAATCAAAAAATACCTAGAGACAAATGACAATGAAAACACGATGACCCAAAACCTATGGGATGCAGCAAAAGCAGTTCTAAGAGGGAAGTTTATAGCAATACAAGCCTACCTCAAGAAACAAGAAACAAGAAACATCTCAAATAAACAACCTAACTAACACCTAAAGCAATTAGAGAAAGAAGAACAAAAAAACCCCCAAAGTTAGCAGAAGGAAAGATATCATAAAGATCAGATGAGAAATAAATGAAAAAGAAACGAAGGAAACAATAGCAAAGATCAATAAAACTAAAAGGTGGTTCTTTGAGAAGATAAGCAAAATTGATAAACCATTAGCCAGTCTCATCAAGAAAAAAAGGGAGAAGACTCAGATCATTAGAATTACAAATGAAAAAGGAGAAGTAACAACTGACACTGCAGAAATACAAAGGATCATGAGAGATTACTACAAGCAACTCTATGCCAATAAAATGGACAACCTGGAAGAAATGGACAAATTCTTAGAAAAGCACAACCTTCTGAGACTGAATCAGGAAGAAATAGAAAATATGAACAGACCAATCACAAGCACTGAAATTGAAACTGTGATTAAAAATCTTCCAACAAACAAAAGCCCAGGACCAGATGGCTTCACAGGCAAATTCTATCAAACATTTAGAGAAGAGCTAACACCAATCTTTCTCAAAATCTTCCAAAATATAGAAGAGGCAGGAACACTCCCAAACTCATTCTACGAGACCACCATCACCCTGATACCAAAACCAGACAAAGATGTCACAAAGAAAGAAAACGACAGGCCAATATCACTGAAGAACACAGAAGCAAAAATCCTCAACAAAATACTAGCAAACAGAATCCAACAGCACATTAAAAGGATCATACACCATGATCACGTGGCGTTTATCCCAGGAATGCAAGGATTCTTCAACATACGCAAATCAATCAATGTGATAAACCATATTAACAAATTGAAGGAGAAAAACCATATGATCATCTCAGTAGATGCAGAAAAAGCTTTTGACAAAATTCAACACCCATTTATGATAAAAACCCTCCAGAAAGTAGGCATAGAGGGAATTTACCTCAATATAATAAAGGCCATATATGACAAGCCCACAGCCAACATCGTTCTCAGTGGTGAAAAACTGAAACCATTTCCTCTAATATCAGGAGCAAGACGAGGTTGTCCACTCTCACCACTATTATTCAACATAATTTTGGAAGTTTTAGCCACAGCAATCAGAGAAGAAAAAGAAGTAAAGGGAATCCAAAGGGAAGAAGTAAAGCTGTCACTGTTTACAGATAACATGATACTATACATAGAGAATCCTAAAGATGCTACCAGAAAACTATTAGAGCTCATCAATGAATTTGGTAAAGTAGCAGGGTACAAAAATTAATGCACAGAAGTCTCTTGCATTCCTATACACTAATGATGAAAGATCTGAAAGAGAAATTAAGGAAACACTCCCATTTACCACTGCAACAAAAAGAATAAAATACTTAGTAATAAACTTACCTAAGGAGACAAAAGACCTGTATGCAGAAAACTTACCTAAGGAGACAAAAGACTTGTATGCCAAGAACACCGATGAAAAAAATGAAAGATGATACAAACAGATGGAGAGACATACCATGTTCTTGGATTGGAAGAATCAACATTGTGAAAATGACTATACTACCCAAAGCAATCTACAGATTCAGTGCAATCCCTATCAAACTACGAATGGCATTTTTCACAGAACTAGAACAAAAAATTCCACAACTTGTATGGAAACACAAAAGACCCCGAATAGCCAAAGCAATCTTGAGAAAGAAAAAAGGAGCTGGAGGAATCAGGCTCCTGGACTTCAGACTATACTACAAAGGTACGGTAATCAAGACAGTATGGTACTGGCACAAACACAGAAATATAGATCAATGGAACAGGATAGAAAGCCCAGAGATAAACCAATGCACATATGGTCACCTTATTTTTGATAAAGGAGGCAGGAATATACAATGGAGAAAAGACAGCCTCTTTAATAAGTGGTGCTGGGAAAACTGGACAGCTACATGTAAAAGAATAAAATTAGAACACTCCCTAACACCATACACAAAAATAAACTCAAAGTGGATTAAAGACCTAAATGTAAGGCCACACACTATAAAACTCTTAGAGGAAAACATCGGCAGAACACTCTATGACATAAGTCATAGCAAGATCCTTATTGACCCACCTCCTAGAGAAATGGAAATAAAAACAAAAGTAAACTAATGGGACCTAGTGAAATTTAAAAGCTTTTTCACAGCAAAGGAAACCATAAACAAGCTGAAAAGATAACCCTCAGAGTGGGAGAAAATATTTGCAAATGAAGCACCTGACAAAGGATTAATTTCCAAAATTTACAAGCAGCTCATGCAGCTCAATATCAAAAAAACAAACAACCTAATCCAAAAATGGACAGAAAAACTAAATAGACATTTCTCCAAAGAAGATACACAGATTGCCAACAAACACAGGAAAGGATGCTCAACATCACTAATCATTAGAGAAATGCAAATCGAAACTACAATGAGGTATCACCTCACACCAGTCAGAATGGCCATCATCAAAAAATCTACAAACAATAAATGCTGGAGAGGGTGTGGAGAAAAGGGAACCCTCTTGCACTGTTGGTGGGAATGTAAATTGATACAGCCACTATGGAGAACAGTATGGAGGTTCCTTAATAAACTAAAAATAGAACTACCATACGACCCAGCAATCCCACTACTGAGCATATACCCTGAGAAAACCATAATTCAAAAAGAGTCATGTACCACAATGTTCACTGCAGCTCTATTTACAATAGCCAGGACATCGACAGATGAATGGATAAAGTGTCCATCGACAGATGAATGGATAAAGAAGATGTGGCACATATATACAATGGAATATTACTCAGCCCTAAAAAGAAACGAAATTGATTATTTGTAGTGAGATAGATGTACCTAGAGTCTGTCATACAGAGTGAAGTAAGGGAAAAACAAATACTGTATGCTAATACATATATATGGAATTACAAAAAAAAAAAAAAAGGGTCTGAAGAACCTAGGCCTAGGACAGGAATAAAGACACAGACGTAGAGAATGGACTTGAGGACATGGGGATGGGGAAGGGTAAGCTGGGACGAAGTGAGAGAGTGGTGTGGACTTATATATACTACCAAATGTAAAATAGCTAGTGGGAAGCAGCCGCATAGCACAGGGAGATCAGCTCGGTGCTTTGTGACCACCTAGAGGGGTCGGATAGGGACGGTGGGAGGGAGACACAAGAGGGAGGAGATATGGGGATATACGTATATGTATAGCTGATTCACTTTGTTATAAAGCAGAAACTAACACACCATTGTAAAGCAATTGTACTCCAATAAAGATGTTTAAAAAAATAAAAATAAATAAATAAAATAAAATGGCATAGCATTTGCATATAACCTATGTACATCTTTCCATATACTTTAAATTATCTCTAGATTATTTATAATATTTACCTAATACAATGTAAATGTTATGTAAATAGTTCACTGCAAATTCCAGTTTTTCCTTTCGGAACTTTTTGGAATTTTTAAAAAAATATTTTCTATCCTCAGTTGGTTGAACCTGAGGAGGGGAGGGCTGACTGTATTTCATCTAGTGGTTTGTCAAATTCCATAATATAAGAGAATACCAGTGTAAGAGGGCATTGAGAGGTTGGATGTCATCAATAGTACTTGTGACAGATGCTCTGACAGTAACTGATCAAAGCACTTGGGGACAAGGGTCAATGTACAAAAAAAGCTAGTTTTTGGTTTGCTGTTAGAGAATAGCTTTCTCTGATTCTTAGCATTTCTTAAGGGGAAGCACAAAGGATTTTCATTTCCTCCAATAGCCCCTGGACTGAGACTTCTATTACCTGTCATCCACACGTCTCAGTCATTGGAGAACAGAGCAGGAAGAACACAGGTTTCTCCATCATCTGCTTTTCGATAGAAAGTGCTCTTGGAGATACTTTGAGGATCTAGGAAGCTAATAATAGACAGAAGAATCTTAAATTCCTTTTACACACTCTTTTGTTAATTTGCAGGAAGAAAAACAGGATTCAAATTTGGGATTTTGTGACTCCATCCTAGCTGAAAGCACCTTAGATTTCAAGTGTCTTTGATATTACCACATGAAAAAATTCACAACTAGGTCTCAGTTAATGGAAATCTTAATTACACTGAGCTGCTGCTTCTACTACTGTAACAACAAAAGAATACATCTTTTACAGCAATTCACAACTCATCTGAGACATTCTTTCTCAGAATGCTATTTATTTATTGAATGACTTCAATGCAATGTATTCTCCTACCTCTCCTCCACCCGCCACCCAATCTATCCTGCCCCTATCCAGCTGGGATTGATTGACTATCCTGTAGCACCAAGGGAATAATTCTGAAGCTTCTGTTGCTAATTTTTAAAAAGGTTGTATCATGGGATAACTCAATATTGAAATAATTGATTACTATGCAGCCAAGAATATTATCAGGGTGTCTGAGTACTCAAATCTTTTTCACAGTCCTTAAGCCCCTTGATTTTGCTATAGCATGAATAACTCTTTGCCCCTCTGTCCAGGACCACTCAGCCTGACACTTTGGTGATAACAACATCTTGGGTCTCCTCCTATTTCCCTTCTTTTTTCTTTCCACAATTTTCTTCTGAGCAATTTATTTTCTCCCATGATTCTTAGTCATCTCTTCTAAAAAGAAAATCCCAACCTTCAACCTCAAGCAGAGATTCCTGTGGTCATTCACTCCCAACACTTGGTTTCCTATTTCCCCAAGGATGTCTCAAGCGTCTCCAACTCAGCTTGACCACATCTGAGTTTGTTGTTAAACCTGCTCCCATTTCCGTAGCATCCTTTCCATCTAATTGGTCACCAAGGCCTAGAGATTCAAATTCTACAGCATTTTACAGCAGAATATTATTCAGAAAAATTAGACAGTGTGTCCCCCCTCTCCTGTCCCCTGCTGCCTACTCATTTTGTCTTACAGTGACCACCATTCACATAGCAGTAAAGGGATGTCAGAGAAGAAAACAATCTTGGGTCTTTGGGTTCAAAAACCAAGACACCAAGAGAACTCAGTGTATGAATACTGTAGTTGGAGAAACTTGTGGTCAGTTCCAGCTCCCCTATCTACATCCAGTAGGTAAGGATATCTTGGGTCAAAATGAAAAATTAGAGGACCAGAGAGAGTATGAATAAGGAGAGAAGTTTGTAGGCGCCAGGACAAGGAGACCAGGATTGATCCCTTTTAGGCCTTGCACAGCCTACACTCCTGTGGATGTCATCCTTAGCCACACCCATAAACCATGGGGAACTGAGCCTGTGCTCATTGTGGAGACTTCACCTCAGTGAGCAATGTGCGTGGCCATGCTTGGCAGCTCTATTAATGGTCCTTCATGATGGCATCTGGTGCTCGCCTAGGGAGAGTAACCAGCAGAAATGACTTAGGACATCTAAGTTCTAAATGACTTACCATGACTTACCAACTTAACCACGTGTGGGCAACTCCTGTCATTGACTTCGTAAACCTCTCCCCTCCTACCCATCCCTTGAGATGGAGAATGGGCTCTTCTCTGCATATTAGAGAGGGCATGGTGGCATAAGAGGAAAATCACTCCAACACAGGTATTTGGGTATACATGAGAAAGATCTGCTCAAGGTCTTCCTCTGAGTCAAGGCAGTAGTAGGAGAAACAGCCCACCCTACAATCTCTTAGATCTGTGCCCTTGTCTCTACTTTTCCTACCATTAGCCTATTTGAGGTCTTTATTACCTTCTTACATATGCCATATGTCATTGGTTTCTCATCCTTCCCGTCTGTCTCACACGTTGGGTCCCTTCAAGTTAGCTCCATGTTGAAATACCATGAGTGGTTCTATATTTCATATTGAATCAAGTTCAAACTCCACTCAGGACTTCTCTATATAGGTATCAAAACCAATCTTACCTCCTATAAGCCTTAAAGGGAAGCATCCAATCTTGGCTCTGTTTTAATTCATAGACCACAGGGGTTACTCTTCCTTTTTATCTCTACAGGATTAAGTTCCATCCAACTGGTAGAGACCCATTTCATCATGAGTTCTTTCCCCTGATACCCTACTTCCACATCAAATGCTAGAAGTCACCTCTTCCTCCTCTGACTTTCCACAGCACTTTACCTACACCTCTTTTCTGGTTCTTTTACTTTACATATTTTATATGTAATATCTTATTTACCCTCCTAAACTGCATGTCTCTCGAGGGCAGAAACAAAGTATGATTCATCTCGGAGTCATCCAGAAAGCCTAGACCCTGCCTGATACATAAACTTCAAGATGCATACTTGTTAGAGAAAAGATAATTTTTTATTAAATATCTGTGGTTTGTGTTATGCATCTGACTGGACTGAACTGTTGTTAGTGTGTTCTGAAGTGACTTCCTAGTAAAATTGCTTAATATCTGAGCTAAGTAGTATTGAGTGCAAAAGGTGAAAAAAATAGAAACACTCAAGGTCAAACATCAAAGTTAATTTTATTATTGTATGGACTGAGTGATGTTAATGTTTTAAAATTTTTTTAAGTCATAGCATTTCATTTTTGCCTCATGCCCCAAATTTTGGAGTCTCTAACTTCACTCGTTCACATTCTAGACTCCACCAGAGCACCCCTTTGTCTCTATTTTTAGAATATATCCAGGATCCCAGCCATTCTTACCATTTCTACCACTACTTCAGTTTAAGCTGTCATCAACTATATTACTGTATATATAATATATACTTACTATAATATAGAATATATAGTATTTTGTTATTTATAATTATGTGTTGTAAGTTATCACCTCATATTATAATTACTGCCACCTAGATTACTGTAATAGCCCTGTAATTTTCCACTGTCCCTATAGTCTATTTCAATATGGCGGCTGAAGTGATCATGTGAAAACAGAAATCAGATCGTGTCCCACCTCTACTCAAAACCTTCCATGGCTCTCCATCTCATTCAGAAGAAAATAAATACATTATCCTTATAGTGGTCCACCAGTTCTTACCTGTTCTGCCTCCAGACCTGCTTTGCCTGTGACTCCATTTCTTGATGGCTCTGATCCAGTCACACTGGTGTCCTTGCTGGTCCTTGAACAACCCAGATGCTATTCCACCTTCGAGCCTATGCCTGACTGTCCCATGTGAACACTCTTCTCCCAGATTTGTGTAGGACTAACGTCTCACATCCTTTGAGTCTCTACTTAGATGTCACTTACTCAATAAGAACTATTCCCTTTAACCCTGTTTAAAACTGTACTTGCCCCAAGGGCTCCTGATTCCTTCCACTCATCACCTTTCAACAAACAACATTACTCACTTATTTATTCTGTTTATCTTCTGACTTCCTCCACTAGAATATAAGTTCCATGAAGGCAGAGATTTTTGTCTGTTTTGTTCAATGATGTATCCTTAGACCTTAGATCAATTTCTGAAACATAGTTGGTGCTCAATAAATATGGAGAGAATGAATGGTATAGTATTAGAGTTAAAAGGAAGGACTCTGCACATCCTCACCAACATTTGTTATTTGTGTTCTTTTTGATGATAGTCATTCTCATAAACTGTTGGTGGGAATGTAAATTGGTGCAGCCACTGTGTAAAACAGTATGGAGGTTTCCCAGAAAACTAAAAATAGAACTACCACATGACTCAGCAATTCCACACCTGGGTATATATTTGAAAAAAACAAACAAACCACTAATTCAAAAAGATACATGTACCCCAATGTTCATAGCAGCATTATTTATAATTGCCAGGATATAAAAGCAACCTAAATGTCCATCAACAAATGAATGGATAACAAAGATGTGGTATATATATACAATGGAATATTACTCAGCCATAAAAAAGAATGAAATAATGTCATTTGCAGCAACATGGATGGACTTGGAGAGCATTATGCTAAGTGAAATAAGTCACTTATTTCACTTAGCATAATGCTAAGTCAAATAAGACAGAGAAAAACAAATACTGTATGATACCACTTATATGTGGAATCTAAAAAAACACAACAAACTAGTGAATATAACATTAAAGAAGCAGACTCACAGATATAGAGAACAGACTAGTGGTTACCAGTGGGGAGAGGGAAGGGGGTACTGGCAGTGTAGGGGTAGAAGTTTAAGAGGTACAAATTATTATGTATAAAATAAGCTACAAGGATATATTGTACAACACAGGGAATATAGCCAATATTTTATAATAACTATAAATGGAGCATAACCTTTAAAATTGTGAATCACTATATTATACACCTGCAACATATAATATTGTACAGCAACTATACTTCAATTTAAAAAAAAGAATCCAGAAAACCAAATTTGGGGAATGTGATAAATCTCCTGATTTGATAAATTTGATCTTTATTTTTTTTTAAACTATGCATATGAGTCAAGCAATAAAGTTTGCTAGCAAAAAAAAAAAAAGGACTCCATAGAGTCTTAGACCCTCTGGTCTAGTGGTTCCTGATTTGAGGGTCTCTGAAAGTCATAATGACATCACTGAGTTCTTTTCATAATTTAAAGAAAGCCTAGTGAAAATTAAGCATTTGGCCATGATAAAATTGCCTAGTTCTGTGGTTCATAAACTATGTGTTAAGGAATATAGGAGTGAAGGGGGCCTGAAGGGACCTCAGTGAACTCAGAGAGACCCTGCAGGAAATTTTATATTTCTGGGAAATAGCAGTACTCAATATCTGTCAGACATCAGGGGAATTTTTAGCTCAAGGTAGTTCATAATTTCAACATTAAATTGTGCTACATTTCTTTTGATAACTTCCTACCTGTGAAAGTGAGTTTTCCATAAGTGCTGCAACAAAAAGCAATTGAGTGCCATGTGAAAATCAATGTGGAACAGGAAATAATTTATCATTATCTGTTAATAATCTGTTTACAAATCCGATTCCAAGATTTGCTAAGGTGTCCCGTGCCCAATAGGCACATACATCTATAATTGTGGTTTTATAAGAATAAAATTTAAAAATATTTTTAAAGTTTATGTGTACTTTTCTTCAAATGGCTACTAAGTTATTAGGACCTAAATATGTACTGAGTTGTTTGGATCTAAGTTCTTGGTAAACAGAATGGCCAATTTTTTTTTTTTGGCCTAGGAGGACCATGAAAAAAAATTGAGGCCCTAAGAGTGCCATGAATTGAGAAAGTCTAAGCATGTTTGGCTTATGCACACAAAAATTTATTTTATTGATTTCAGCTACAATCATCAAGTTAGTGTAACCTTGTGGTGTCATGTTTATGAACAAGTCCGATTGGCAATACTATGGATGTCTCTAATAGAAAATAAATCATTAATGAACAAAAAATTAATCATTAATAAATGTTCTTTCTTAGATTTAAGTCTTTCAAAACATAAGGAACTGGAGGAAAAGATATTTAAAGGGTCTTTGTTCAGGGATGGATAGAAAACCCAGATCTTGTCCGAGGGCCTGGTTACACACACGAGGAAGCTAAGATCTGTCAAGATTGAGTGACATGAGCACGGTCATACAGCTGGTTAAGGAAGAATCAGGGTCACCATCTAACCTCTTGTCCCTTTTCCAATGTACTTCACCAGGCTTCCTCCCTAAGCCTATATGGAGTTCAGGGAAGGAGTTTTGAATACGTTGAGGTTTTGGTGGGTAAATGATCACTCTACCCGCACTCTGGTGAAGAGTACTTTCCTCTCCATGCTGTGTCCTTTGGGCTTGGAATAATTCCTAGAGCACATTCTAAAAATGCACGTTAAATTGAATTATACAGTAACCATTACATCTATATAAGAAATTTTTGAAAACTCAGAAGTATATTGATGATGACTAACCCACCAGGGAGGTTAGAAAAACCACTTCGTTTACAGAAGGAAGGAATCAGTGCTGGTTAATGTGACAATGCATTAAAAATTGTGTGTTGAGCAGGCGTGCTTGGAGATGACTTTATTTCACAGCATTTCTTGTGAAATGCTAGAGAGAATAAAGTCCTAGAGAGCTATGTACAGCCCTCTCAGTTAAGAGAAACGTTTGATTAAGAAGTCAAAGCCTTAATCATTTTTCGGGTAGCTCATTTGTTAAGATTTGAGGATAAGACTATTTTGAATGTCATCCTAGACAAGAGAAACACCAGTCTTATTTACCAAATCCAAGTCAGTGATCTAAGAGATGTGCTGAGTTAGTAACTGTAAGTATCTAGGGTTGTATATAAAGTAGTTTCAAAAATGAGAAATGAGAAAATGCAGAAAAATTCCTGCTTCTTGAACATCTTGCACTCCACAGATGGTCCCCTGGCCAACATAATTTTCTCTCTCCTTTTGATGATACGGGCTGGAAAATGTCTCAACCAAATTAAGCTAATGGAGGTCAGTGTGTGGTATGTGGCATTAATTTGAAGAACAAGGAGATAGATGGAGGGAAGACAAGGTAATGATTTGTGACAGGGGCCCCAAATTTGATTTCAACAATTCAATTACCCTTTTTAAAGTCCCCCAAAGTAACGTGCTGCAAAACCCTTCCTTCCCCACCCATGCAGATGGGACACAAAAACTGCTCTTCATCACAGTTCTATATCACTTCTTCTGTGACATGCTGTGGGGATCACAAGACAGAAACAAAACGAACCCCGAGGTGCCCTATTGTAAAATGTTAGAGGTGGTCAGGCAGCAAAGAGCTGTTTTTGTATATCTGGAAGGACAGGAGATGGCAGGTTGCATGCAGAAAGGCCTTCCTAGTGAATTCCTGCTGGGAACACTGGACCAATATTGCCAACGTATCACTGGCCCTACAAGAGACTTAAGGACATTTCCATCTGCAGCAGCCAGAAGATGCAAGGCAAATTTAAACTTCAGCCACAGCCTCATAATGGGGAACCAATGGAGGCATATACTCTTGTCAAGGACACAAGCCCTACATTATGCTAAGTGAAATAAGTCAGCCAGAGAAAGACAAATACTGTCTGATATCACTTATATGTAGAATCTAAAAAATACAACCAACTTGTGAATATAACAAAAAAGAAGCAGACCCAGACATAGAGGACAAACTAGGGGTTACCTGTGGGGAGAGAGAAGTGGGGAGGGGTACTATAGGGGTAGGGGATTAAGAGGTATAAACTATTAGGTATAAAATAAGCTGCAAGGATATATTGTATAACATGGGGAATATAGCCAATATTTTATAATAACTATAAATGGAGTATAATCTTTAAAATTTGTGAATCACTATATTGTACATCTATAACCTATGTAATATTGTACAGCAACTATACTTCAATTAAAAAAAATTTTTTTAAAAAGGACACAAGCCCTAGAAAAAGGTTCGAACCCTGCTTTCATGGCCTTCTAGCTCCCTAACCTTGGGCAGATCGGTTAACTTCTCTAATCCTCAATTTTTCATGTGCAAAATGGAGATCATAGTAAGACTTATTATATAGGATCCTTAGAAGGATTAAATGGGATAATTTATATAAAGTATTTATGACCAAATTGCACTGGCGAAGGTCGGAGCTAACCTACTGTGGATACAAAAAAAAAACTGTTAAAAAATGAAACTATAAGGAATTCATATTTTTTTGTTTTGCTTATTTTAATAATTATAAAAGCACTTCAGAGTCTGAGTTTTTAGTCATCGTCTGGGCACTTCCTTTGGAAACCAACACATGTCATTGCTCACCTTAAGAAGGAGCAAGGGTCATGTGCTTAACCTTGGCATTGTGTGTCTTTACCGACAGAGGTAAAACCCACGTGTGAATCGGTGATCTTTTGGAAGTGCCGAATGAAAGAAGCACCACAAAGAAAACGGGAGTGGCCCATTAGGAAACAGAATTCTCTTCCCTTTTAACATGTCTTCAGTATCTGAAACAGAACACCCATAGAGGAATTTCAGAATATTTTATGAATACACAGTCTTTGAAAAGGGCTGCAGCTACAATAATGCACAGAAAGATTGCACAACCATCATGCTATCCTGCATATTTATGGCATTAATAAAAGCAGCTGGGTGAATTTGAATGAGCAAAGACTACAGGCATTAGTTTGTGACTGGCATATATAGTATGGGCTCAATTTTTGGAAGCTATGATGATGGTAACAACAATAACAGATAACTGTAAAGAGGAGCCACATCTTAGGGAAACACAAAAAAAATTCGGTGACATACTGTGTATCAGAACATGGATGTTAAAAAACTTGCTCTTCTTACTGCAAGTATTTTGATCAGGAAGTGATTTTTACCTAACTATGCATCCTAAAGCCCCAAATTAGCATAGCGTGAACTAGAGGTAATGCTCCGAAATGTTTAACAGCCTTATCACTTTTTGTGGTACCTCTAGGTTGAAAATGCAAAGGCAGACATTCACTTGTTGACAACTTTGTGACACTGACTGCTTAATTCAACAAATTATTGATATTATTGAGCATCTACTCATCGAAATGTGCTGAGTCATCTAAGATGAGCAAGAAGCAGAAATAGCTTTCTAGCAGCTCTCAATCTAGCAAGGGATTCAGACACAGAAACCAATAATCCAAAAATCTAGTAGGGTCTGGATTAAAAAAGAAGTATATCTAGAACCACATACAGAAGCTGGGCAGAGAAGGCATACAGAGGCCAGGCCTAGGGCTTGGAGGGTGACCTAGGGAGTTTAGGATCTTTATCACTTTGTTGCCTACATTGTCAAATACAGAATGAATTACAATAGACACTTCCTTGGGAGAGCTCTGAAAGAATAAAGAATTACATCCAAGGACAGGAAATTTTATTCTTTTAGTTAAAACAGAAAGCATTTTTTGAGGGATAAATTAGGAGTTTGGGATTAACAGATACACAATACTATGTATAGAATAAACAACAAGGGCTTACTGTATATTGTATTCAATATCTTATAACAGCCTATAATAGAAAAGAATCTGAAAAAAGTTATATATATATATATATATATATATATACACACATATGTATATATGAATCATTTTGCTGTGCACCTGAAACTAACACAGCATTGTAAATCAACTATATTTCAATTAAAAGTTTTAAAAAAGCATTTTCCCAATGTATGAGAGGCTGTATTTGGAGAATCATTTTTAGTGCTTCTGTATTTCAGGCAAATATGACCACTTCTCAGTTTCCTGGTTATCAAAACATTGCACAAACAAGAGTATCACCTATCTTTCTAAAAACTTAATAATATAGCTTAGAAAGTTTGCATGACATTTTATAGACAACTTTCATTTCTATGTACTGGGCAAATGGACCAAGTTATTCGGGAATAAAAGGATATACAACGCTTGAGTAGATAAACCTACCTATTTGGTGCAATCTCCCCTTTGATCAGAGAGTTCACTTTCTTTTTCAGACTAGAGAAAAACCCAATCTCGCCCCACCTGCAATTTTTCCATTACGCTCTTAGAACCTCCTTAGCCCAATTCTGTACATTACATGTCATTTTGGTGATCTCTTGGGTAAGGTAATCAAACCTTATATGTCTGTTCTGTTTGGATCCCCAAGGCAGGAGGCCACAGGCCCAGTGTCCTGCCTTTGCACCCACACATGCCAGGCCCACAGACAGGCCCACACTTTGGTGGGCAATCTTGCCCGTGGAATCGGTGAGCTGATGATGAATGGCTGTGAAGGCTTTGTGATTGCTCAGGCTCTTTTGTGGGACTGGACAATGGAGGAGGACACAAGTCTGGCTCAGGAGAGCAACGGATAAAACTGCTGGGCAGGATGGCGGGCTCCTGCCGACACGGCCACTTGTTGACATTGAAAGGATTTCACAACAAGTGAGCAGAAACAGAAACGATTCTGTTCGGCAGAGCTATTAGTTGCAACGTGTGGCACCGGAGCGGTCACTCCCGATGTGTTTCCTCCCTAATGAGCTCTGAATGCCCATTAAACTGGGCTGCTATAGGCCCAGAGCCACCCGGACAATGGCATGCATGAATGCCTTCCTCTGTAGCTATTGGCTGGCCCAAGGAAGGAACAACTGGTATCACTCAGATTTAAGCAGAGTTGACAGTACAGTTAAATGATCATTAATTAGAGGTTGTGGGCAGATAAAGACTCAGAGCCATTTCTAATGACAAGATAGGTTAGCGTGACTCACTTGGGAGCATGACCCGGTCTGGTCCTGTCCTATTTCTTGGGCCATGTGGAGGGGTGTCCATGGGATTTTCAACAGGGTAATACAATCTGTATAAAAGTGCATTGCAGAGGACAAAAATAAAGCTTTATAAGACATAGGAAGTTTTAAAATGATTAGTAACACCTCACAAAGAGTGGTGAGGACTGAACTCAATTGTACATGAGAAAAGAACTTCATCTGGGATGTGGTAGTGAGGTGGGAAGTGCAAAAGGCTTTGAGTTAGAAACCAGGTTTGAACCCTGGCTCTTCAATTTACTTGCTGAGTGACCTTGAGCAACTTTTATAACTCACGAATCTCCATTTCTTTATCTGTAAAATGGGGATAGCCAAACTCCCAACTTTACGGGGCAATCACGAGGATTACAGGAGGAAGATTTGTCAGTTACGTTGACTCACACAGATGCTGGTTACCTGCCACTTTTGCGCTGCGATCACTCTGAATGGATATGACATATACATCAGGTAGAGTGGTCTACTAGGAGAAGTAGAGGTAAAAACTGTTCTAGTGAGAGGGAAAATTTAAACTTTGTCTTCCAAACATTTCACTCTGAGAGGAATGATTCAAGCTGTATAACACCTCAGACCAGCTCAACAGAAAAATCAATTACTCTGTTAGAGGCATTTTTCCTAATTACTCATCTCATGATAGCTTCTCCTCAGAAATGACAGCAGTAGAGCCGAATGAAGAGCAATATTTCACAGTAGTCATTATCACCAGAAAATTAACATCTTGTTCAGAAAATAATATCCTCACGTACATGCTTGACATCAGTTCAGAAAATAAGAAATATATCCGTGTACATTCTTGACATCAGTGGCCACCCTTATACTGATCACTCTTAAATCTCTACCTAGAACCTCATTTACACTACTGAGATCCAGATCTAGAATCCAAACTTCCCACTGAACATACCTAAATGGATATTTCTCAAACTTAATATGTCTGTAAAAGGTAGCTTTGCTATAGAATAAACTACCTCAAAACTTGGTGGTTCAAAACAAGAGCTACTAATTTAGCTCATGATTCTGTAGGTTGGCAACTTGGACTGAACTCAGCTGGGTGGTTCTTCTAGCATTGGCAGGACTCACTCATGTGCCTGTGGTCAGCTGCCTAGTAGGGTAGGGGCTGGCTGGTCCAGGATGGCCTCAGTCAAGATGGCTTGTCTCCACTGCATGTGGTCTTCTATCTTGCAGTAGGCCAGCCTGGGTTTTCCCCGCTCACATGAGGGTTACATGGTACCAAGAGAAAGAAGTGAAGTGTGTTCAGGGCCTCTTGTTGCCTAGACTTAGAACTGGCATATCATTACTTCCTCTGCATTGTATTGGCCAATCCTAACCTTAAGGCCAATCCAGATTCAAGGGGGGTGAGAAAAGGGATGGAATAGATTCCACCTCTTGATGGGATGAGCTGAAGAGTCTCAGTGCAAAGAAGTATGGATAGGGAAATAATTTTTGCTAATAAGCCCAAACTGTCCCAAACTGAACTCATATTTCCAAATGAAACTTTCTCACCTCTGCTCTCCCCAATTTGGTTAAAGCCATCAAGGTCTACCCAAAATACTTCAGGTCACTCTGGGACATTCCAGGTTGACATTTAGTGGGTGATTCAGTTTTACTATGTCTAATTTCTTAATAGATCCTTATTCAATGCTCTCATCATCTCCATTCCAATAGACTCAGTATTAATATAGATCCTTCCCATTTTGGTCTGGGCTATTCTGATAACCCAACTAATCTCTCTGTCTCCAGTATATCCTTTTGTATTAGTTTTCTATTGCTGTGTAACAAATTAGCAAAATTTTAGAATTTTAAAACTATACTTATTTATTATCTCACAGTTTCTGCAGGTTAGAAGTCCAGGTACAGGTTGGCTGGATTATCTACTCAGGGTCTCACAAGGCTGAAGTCAAGATGTTGGCTGGATTCCATTCCTCTCTGGGGCTCAGAGTCCTTTACCAAGATCATGGGGCTGTTGGCAGAATTCAGTTCCTTGCAGATGTGGGGCTGAGGTCTTCACTTCCTTGTTGGCCATCAACTGGGGGCCACTCTTGGTGCCAGAGGCACCTGCTGTTCTTGCCACAAGCCCCACTCCAGAAACATGAGAGTTGCTTTCTTCTAGGTCAGTAGGAGCACATCTCACTGACTTCCATCCTTCCTCCATCCCAGTATGCTAAGACAGAATCTTATATACAACCTTTTTTTTTTTTTGAGGGGATGTGAAACAAGACTGACATGTGTTTATTTTATCTTTTAACTTTGTCACCATGGAAAACTTGAAACATATGCAAAAGGAGACAGAATAATTTAGTAAACCCCAGGTGCCAATCAACTCATATCAATCCTGTTCCATCTATCACCCCACCCTGTCTGCTGCTATATTAATTTGAAGCAAATCCCAGATATCACATCATTTAATCCATAAATATTCCAATATGTACCTCCAAAGGATAGAAAGTCTTTTTAAAATTATGGACTCATAATAAAAAATTAATACTTTCTTACTAAAATATAATGATAATGAAAGACTGAAAGTAATCAGGAGGAAAAGTATATACTCGGAAAATATTTACCAAAATAAAGCAAGTGCAGCATGATTGAAGGGAAAAAGTATTATTAGGAATAATGCTAAAAGGAATAATTTATCATAAAACTATAGCAATCCTGCCCAGTAAGGACCAGACCATCTAGATTCACACTGTATAAAGCCGCAACTAGATAATGACAAATTCACAAGCAAGTTAACAGTGGAGAAACTGATAGGTCAGTTAAACAGACAAAATAATTAGTAAAGTCACAAAACATTTTGGAAAACAAAATAAAAACTCTTAAATATATATCTTACATATTGGAACCTTGCACTCTAAAATTAAAGAATAGTACTCTTTTCAAGCACACAGTGAACATTTGCAAAATTAACCACACACAATGTCACAAAGCTAAAGAATCAAAGTACAGATCTGATTTTTCTTTATGACACAGGTAAGTATAAAACACAATAATAACGTTCTACTTAGAAACCTCTATGTTTGGAAATTAACAAGATATATTTTAAAATAATTTACTGGTTAAAATGTGTTATTGAAATTACAAAATATTTTAAATTAAATGAAAATGAAAGCACTACATTTTAAAGATTATAAGATGGAACTAGGACTTGGAGAAAATTTATGATAGTTAACACATAAATTAGAAAGGGAGAAAAATTAAAAATTAATGAGCTAAATAAATCAAAAAGTTAGGAAAAAACAACGTTGTGAACCTAAAGTAAGTAGAAGGAAGGAAATAATAAAGAAAACATATTAGTAAAAAAAAAAGAGAAAGAACAACTAAACCAAAGCTGTCTTATTGAAAAGACTAGTAAAATAATTATCTAACACAAAATAAACTCAAAATGGATTAAAGACCCAAATATAAGGCCGGACACTATCAAACTCTTAGAGGAAAACATAGGCAGAACACTCTTTGACATAAATCACAGCATGATCTTTTTTGACCCACCTCTTAGAGTAATGAAAATAAAAACAAAATTAAACAAATGAGACCTAATTAAACTTAAAATCTTTTGCACAGCAAAGGAAACCATAAACAAGATGAAAAGACAACCCTCAGAATGGGAGAAAATATTTGCAAACGAAACAACTGACAAGGGATTAATCTCCAAAATATACAAACAGCTCATGCAGCTCAATATCAAAAAGAAAAACAACCCAACCAAAAAGTGGGCAGAAGACCTAAACAGACATTTCTCCAAAGACGACATACAGATGGCCAAAAAACACATGAAAAGATGCTCAACATCACTAATTATTAGAGAAACGCAAATCAAAACTACAATGAGGTATCACCTCACACTGGTCAGAATGGCCATCATCAAAAAAATCTACAAACAATAAATGCTGGAGAGGGTGTGAAGAAAAGGGAACCCTCCTACACTGTTGGTGGGAATGTAAATTGGTACAGTAATTATGGAGAACAGTATGGAACGTCCTTAAAAAACTAGAAATAGAACTACTGTATGACCCAGCAATCCCACTACTGGGCATATACCCAGAGAAAACCATAACTCAAAAACATGCATCCCAATGTTCATTGCAGCACTATTTACAATAGCCAGGTCATGGAAGCACCCTAAATGTCCATCAACAGAGGAATGGATAAAGAAGATGTGGTACATACAATGGAATGTTACTCAGCCATAAAAAGGAATGAAATTGTGCCATTTGCAGAGACGTGGATGGACCTAGAGACTGTCATACAGAGTGAAGTTAAGTCAGAAAGAGGAAAGCAAATATCATATAATATCACTTATATGTGGAATCTAGAAGAATGGTACAGATGAACTTATTTGCAAGGCAGAAATAGAGACACAGATGTAGAGAAAAAACTTATGGATACCAAGGGGGGAAGGCAGGGTGGGATGAACTGGGAGATTGGGATTGACATATACACGCTACTCTACATAAAATAGATAACTAATGAGAACCTACTGTATAGCACAGGGAACTCTACTCAGTGCTCTGTGGTGACCTAAATGGGGAGGAAATCCAAAAAAGAGGGGATATATGTATACATATAACTGATTCACTTTTTTGTACAGCAGAAGTTAACATGACATTGTAAAGCAACTATATGCCAATAAAAATTTTAAAAATTTCTCCAGCATGACTAATTTTGAAAAAGAGAAGAAATAAACAAAATTGGAAGTTTAAAGGCACAAATAAGTACAGACAGAGAACATAGTTAAAAATGTAGTGATAAACAGCTTAATGCAAATAAATTTTTTTAAAATTACTAAAATAAACAGTAGTCTAGACAAATATAAATTACTATAATTAACTAAAAAAAAAAAAAAACGAGAAGGCATGAGCAGATTTATTTAGTCAGTATATAAATTTGATCTACATTCAAATTTTCCTTGTTATAAAAAAGAACTGGCCAACGTAATTTTACTGGAGAGACCTGTCAAATCTTCCAGGAACAGATGATTGTTGTGCTATATACATTTTCAGAAAACAACAAAGGAAGGAAAGCTCCCTAAATCATCTCATGAGGCTAAAAATTTCTTAACAGCAAAAGCAGAAAAACTAGTATCAGAAAGAAAACTTAAAAGGCACATCTTCTTCATGAGTATATATGCAAAAAATCATAAATAAAATACCAGTAAGTAGAACCCAACTCTGTGTGTGTGTGTGTGTTTAGATGTAGGATTTATCATAGGAGGGTAAAGATGATTTAATATTAGAAATATTTGTTAACGTAGTTTATCACATGAGCAGATTAAAGGAGAAAAAAAACCACATGGTCATTTGAAAAAATTTACAAAATACAATGCAATCATCATTTTAAATTTCAAATAGGAATTGAAAGAATTTTTCTTAATCTGATAAAGATAATCTGCCTCAAATTGAAAGCAAACATTATAATTACTGATAGGAGCATTCTCTTCAAAATCAGAAATAAATCAAGGATACCATTTATTGACTTCCATTTAGCGTTGTATAGAGCATAAGCAGTTCCAATCCAAAAAATGTGGATTAGCTATAGACTTAGATAAAATATTTGCAAGGCATATATTTGATAAAAGACATATCCAGAATATAAAAGGAACTTTTTCCAAAATATATTAATAAATATAAATAATCTACGAATCTAAGTAACTATTTAAGTAACTATAAGTTATCTAGTTTGTGAAAGACCTTATGGAGAAAATTATAAAAATGTGTTGAAGTACATAAGGGAACATAATCTTTGGAGAGAGATATATGTTGTTAGGGGAATACTTAATATCATAGAAATGTTAATTTTCATCTAATAAATCTATAAATTCAATGCAACTAGTCACAACCCTGACAGAGTTTTTCATGGGCTTGACAGAAAGCTAATCTTAAAATATATATAGATAAATGAAGGGTCAAGAATAATCAAGACAATTTTGAAGAAGAATTAGGAAGGGAAATTTGCCTGGTTAGATACTGAGTTATTATAGAGCCAGATTAATAAAGGCAGGGTGATATTGTAGTAGGTGTAGAGAAACAGCCTAATAAAACAGAATAGACAACTCAGAAACAAACTGACTTTGTGTGTGTGTGTGTGTATATGTGTGTGTGTGTGTGTGTGTGTGTGTGTGTGTGTGTGTGTGTGTTATACGTCTAGTATATGAGAGAGGTGCCATTACACATTGGTGTGGGGAATAAGAACCATTTACTATCTGGTTCCAGGACACTTGACTTGTATTATAGAAAAAAGACCAAATTAAATCTCCACCTTACACCTTTCACAAAAAAGCAATTCTAGATAGGTTAAAGTTCTTGATGTGAAATGCAAAACTTTAAGGTTTAGAAGAAAAAAACAAAAAAAATTCTTTAAAATATTTGGATAAACAATGATACCAGAAATAAGACACAAAAAGCATAAGCAGTAAATGAAAAGTCTGATTATAAATGACACTACATTAAAATTTAAATATCTATATAAAAATAGGCACTATGAACAAATAAAAAGATAAGCCACAGATTTTTTAAAATGCAAATTAAAGGGCTAAAGACAATTTTAAAATATATAAACAATTTCAATTAATTATTAAATAAATGGCAAAAAATCCGTCCCAAATCTCCAGCTCCCTGCAATGAGAAGAGGTTATGAATAAGTAATTCACAGAGAGGAAGTAAAAACCCCAATAATATCACCGATAGTAATCAGAAAAATTCAATAAAGCAACAGTGAGAGAGTATAAACACTTCCAGTTTGTAAAAATAAAAAGTCTAATGATGTCAGATATTTGATAGTGTCCAGTATAGGGTTTTGATGCTAGAATCAGGATCTCCCAGTCTGCTACAACCTCTTTGGAGAGTAATAACACACATGTCCATTAAGAAAGGATACATGAATATACACGAATAGAGGATACATGAAGATACCACCATGAAATACTACAGAGCAGAGAAACAAATGTAAACAATTTACAAGTATCAACATGATCAAAACTAAAAAAAGGTTTGGACCCTCCTGTCCTAGCCTCTCTGTGGTTATCCAGTATCCCTAAACTGAAGTCACACTGAAGCGTGAGTGATAGTGCGTTACTACTTCCGAAGCCCCTGCACCTTTGAAGAATTTCATAGAAACGAACAGGCAGTGTTTAGCAGCTCCCGCAAAAAAAAAAATACATTTAGTGGGATTTCAGGAACAGCACCCAAGAAAAGAAGACGTTTTGGGGTTGATGTCTCTCCAGCAACTCTCTAACCACACTAATTTAAACAACCCAATTATCTCACATGCAAATACTTTGCCCAGCCTCGAGCATGGAGTAGGAACTTAGTTTATATTCCCTCCCCTTAAAGTCTTGGTTCAGAACATTTGGTCATGTCTGGAGACATTTTCGGTTGTCACAATGTAAGGAGGTGCTCCGGGAAGCTAGTGGGTAGAGGTCAGTGATGTTGCTAAACATCCAACAGTGCACAGACCAGCCTCTCTCCCTCCCCCACGCCAACAAAGAAACATCTGGCCCAAGTGCCAATAGTGTCGAGGCTGAGACCTTGGTTGAAAGTGAGTTGATGTTTCATACTGAAGATGTGGAATAGGCTATTGCTTTTCAAATGAAACTAATTGGGGTTTCCTAGATGCTATAGAATCCTTCAAATATGTCTCATTTTGGGAACAGTAATAGAGTTTGGGGCATGATAATACCAATTCCAACCAGACTACACCTTTATTTATTAAATGTCTCCTTTCAGCAAATGAGGCCATTTATATGGATGCCACAATACATTCAACAGTTCACATTTTCTTGTCAAACCATAGTTTTTCTTTAAATAGTTTTTAAAACCATGATTAGTCATTGTTCTACCAGTAGAAAAAAAAAAGGTGTTTTCCATTTTTGTTCAAATATTCTAATAAGGTGGAAGATATTCAATGGTAAAGGTTTGAAATGTTCAAATAAAACTTTGCATTTTACATTTTAAAGAAAGATGAATTTTAAACAGCTGGAGGAGAAAGCCAGTTGGAGCTGCTGCCATTTGTAGGGAAGTGTGGCTTAGAGAGAAGAGACCAGGCTTAGGAATCAGAAGGCTTGTCTTTTAATCTGGTGCTTCTCAAAGTGGGGTCATTGGAGCGGTAACAGCATCAGCAACCCCTGGGAATTTGTGAGACATGCAAGTTCTAGGGCCTCACCCAGATCTGCGGATTCACACATTGTGGAGTTGGGGCCCAGCAAACAACCTCTCCACGTAGCGCTAATGCACACTCAGGTGTGAGAAACACGGATCTGAACTCTTGCACTTCCTACTGGTATCTCTTGGGCAAGTCAGTTACTTTCTCAGACCCTCAGTTTCTTTGTGTATTTGCCGCCCTGGATGAAAACAAAAGGAGACTTGGATACGAAGGCTTTTTATCAACTGCAAAGCATGATGTTAATATTACGAATCTGGGACAAATCAGAATCAATGCTGTTGAGGACAGAAGGTCTGGACCTCATTTACAAACGTGTCCTTGGCTTTTTTTGTCCATTATCCCCAAAGCAGAGATGTCCACCCCTGGGACAAGTCGCTCAGGCCATTTATCAATCAGATAGAGGTTTGCAGAAATGACCCTATGTTTACCAGGGTAAGCAAGAAAACTTACAGGGTAAGTTATACTTATTTTTCTATAAGTACAGGGTAAGCCATGCAGAAAAGGAACCCCAAAACATTTAACAAGTGCATCCTGGCATAATTGTATCCCAATGTACTTGGTCCTTGTTGATAACAAATTGTACACTGAAATTCAGTCTCACCGATAACATCTAAGAACTAAAAACACACTGTGGAAATGGTATTTGGTTCTGGGTGGTCATGTATCACCTCACAAAAAAGGAATGAAATCTCTACATTAATATCTAAACTAATCTCTCACACTCTCGTTTCCTTTTTCATTATAAAGATGCCATAGCGCCAAATAATCTCAGAATAACACAAGTTGTGGAATCTCTTCCAGATTCCTCAATAGCCATTGGATTACTTTTTGATTATGACTATAAAATAATCTGGAGATCTTTCAGTACGCTAATCGAGGTTCCAACGTGATATTATGAGTATCTGCCCCTCCCCCATCCCAAGTACAGCTTAGCAAAGCCTCTGTTTACTGGAAGTTAAGAGATCGAAGCTATTTTATTTCCTTTATCTCATAAAGTCAAAAGAGCATCTTAGAAAATTGTATGGGCACCAAAGGAAAATCAGTGTAGATGTTATTTTAATTTAGAGCATGTCAAGAAGTTAGTCATTTATTCACAGCTGATTCTGGTCTTGGTACCCATCTGTAAAGGCAGAATTATGTTACCTTCGAGAATTGTTTGGATAATTTAATGAGAAAGTAAGATGTTTCGGTAACGTAAAAATTTAATGCACACAGTTTAGTGCTAAGAACATACATTTGTCTCCAAAAGTTAGTTCAAAGACCCAGGCTTGCTTTTGAGAATGTATAAGGGCCCCTCCCAATTCTACCCTCAGCATTTGAGTTTTCTTGATAAACATGACTGAATTCACTCATGGAAATCATGAATACAGGGACAAGTTTTACAAAAACTATCGCTTTTTGGTCTAGCTATCTACGTAGGTAGCAACACGAATAGGATTTCAGTCATGGGGTGCTCTGGACTTGGAGTTTGGGTTCTAAAAGAACATTTGTGAAGCAATGGATCAATATGTGAACATATCATTGCCCCTGCTGATAAGGAGAGTTAAACAGAGCAGATTTTTACTGCCAAAATGGGGTGCTGATAAAGGTGTCCTTCACCTCCCGATGACATTTAAATTTGGGGTGATAAGGTGCCTGCTGTAGTCAATATGTCATAGTGACCCTCCAGCAAGACCAGCTGTGCCATTACATTGTGGGCACGGTGACCTGCCCTCCACAGCCTCAGCCCCAACCCCTACTACCGGCAAGCATTATTAATAAAAATAATGATGAGACATTGAGCATGCACCCTGTGCCAGCAAAGTTCTCTCATTAGCTCAACAAGCAAGCATTTGCTGCATGGAGCCACTGGGTAACACCCTGCAGATTCAACAGCACACACGACAAACCAGTCCCCTCCATCGCTGAGCTCCCCATTAGGTTCTTTCTGTACTTACTATAGTCTTCACTACAGGAAAGATACTCTTATCCTCATTTCACAGATTAGAATAATGAGGTTCAGAGAGTTCAAGTAACTCAGAGACTGGAGTCAAATCCAGATTTGCCTAACTCTTAACCCCATCTTATTTTCAAAATGCCATATAATCTCCAACTATTTTAGTGTTTAGCCCTTATTGTCAGGAGAACTATAAACTCTAAATACTATTTCAGTGGAGCGGTTACAGATGCAGAATAACTCTTTGCACTTAATTTTGCTTAGACCATGTCTCAGGGTTTAAACAATCGTTGCCATCCACATACAGGTTACTTATTCCTTAGTATGTTGATTCTTTGCTTACATTTTCTTTTTTTACCCCCTATGCATTATATTTATTTCCAAATTGTTATAAAATGTAAGAAATAGAAATCTATAAATGACAACATAAAATGAGATAAACTATATTTTTTAAACTAACATTTGTATTGCGTGCACCGTATGTTGTGCATTTGTCCAGTACGTTACACAAATTGACTCATTTAATCCTCACAACAGTCCTTTGAGGTTGGTATTATTATTAATTCCCATTTTAAAGATGGGAAAACTGAGTCATGAGGTATGTATTTTGTTTACGTTTTCTTGTTCAACCCTCACGACGATCCAAGGAGGCAAGTGTTCTTCCCTGTTATCATCCCCATGTGCAGGGGAGGAAACCAAGACCTCAGAGTTAAGTAAGCGGAAAAGCGGGCCTTCCAACCTAGCTTTCTAAATTTGTGCACAGGACTCGCCTTCGACCCTGAGTGGTTGTGGGAGCAGTGGCACATGGCCCCCACGAGAGTGATGCAAGTGCGTGGCTATGCCAGCTGCATGAATACCAGACCTCTGATATCCTCTGTCACTGCAGCCATTTCTCTCCTTTAAAAAATGGCTATTTCTGGTTAATACTGAGAGTAGCCCATTTATGTTGACCTAAAGGTCATCTGGTCTTTAAGATGGGTTTGTACGTATGTGGTTGATAATGACTGTTTTAATATTTTAAGAATCATCCCCAAATGGATAGAAGAGAAGTTGTAATAGTGCAGAAGGTCTAATTTAATTCTCTGAAAGTCTAATTATAAAAAGATTCTGGGATGTTGTTTGTTTCCTTCTGGGGTGTTCTATGAAGGCAACCTGGGTATAGCTCGGATTGATAGATGAAAACCCTGACTCCTCAGCTTATTGGCCCCATAGTCTTGGAAAACTTAAGGTTCAGGTTCCTTATCTATCAGCTGAAGCTCAAACACCTTCTTTCTATTATTACCGTAAAGATTAAAAGACATAATTTATTTATAAATGCTTTATATGTTATAAATCAGAAAGGAAAGTGAAGAATTAAGTACTTTGGTATCCTAAAATGTTTAATTTGGGGGCATAAATTTATGACAGTAAAGCGCTAGTGTTTTCATAACTCTGGAGAGTTAATTTACTAGCTGTTTAATCTTGGGCAGGTTCCTTAACCTCTCTAAATGTCATTAGCAATTACTGTTATTAAAACAGGCTTAATAACAGCATCTACCTCAGTGGTCACCGTGATCATTAAATAATACATGAAGCATAAGGTCTGGTGTGTGATAACTACTCAGTAAATATTGGTTATCAGCTATGAACGTAGTTTCCTTTCCCATCTTTTGTGCCACTGAGGTGCAGCCGAGGCACTAAATGTGGTTGTTCATCTATGGCCCTGAGCCTGGGGCAAGAGCCTAGGACAGAGACTGCGGTGGCAGAGAGAAGTGTGGAGGTAACTGGCCAGTAAGTGATGAGGAATCATGATCCGACAGATCCGAATAACTCTTCAGAGAATGCAATCAATGTTCATGTCTCCCCGGTCAGCTATATGCTCCATGAGGGCAGGGACCATTATCTGACCTCTCTACTATTTGGACAAATTGTATTCCCAGCACCCAGCCCAACACATGGAATACAGAAGACATTTACCAAATATTAGCTGAAAAGATAAATAAACTGAGCTGAAGGGAATGACCCCACACATGCGTGTGTGGATGCACATGCACGGAATCACCATTTCTGACCTTTCACCCCCAAGCCAAGCACTACCCTTCGTGATAGGAGGAGGGAGGCAATAGATTTTGCCAGCTCAATCCCAACTTGCCCTTTGACCTTGCTGTTAGCTAAAGACCCTTGGTGTGGTGGTACAACCTTGGGTTATTTCTGCTTCTGGGGAAATTAGCCATTGGCCACCTCACTCAATTATCAACTGGGGAGATCCAACAGCTCTAGAGGTCTGAGGAGAGGGAGGGCAGGCAGGGGCAAAAGACACAGAAGAGTCATTTCCTATGTTTCTGGGAAACACATGTTTCATTTATAAAACCATCCTTTGTGTAGCACGTCTGATGCACTGGTCACTGTACCATGCACTGGAGACAGAGATGTGAGTAAGTAAAGCTGGAAAGCTGAGTTCAAGGGACAGGGGCACATTTCTGGGACAATGTGATAAGTGCAATAATAGAAGCCCATTTCAGACATAATTAGGAACACTGAGGAGGGGGTGGCTGATTCTGCGTGTGAGCACTGTGGAAGCCCTCATGCAGGAGGGGCACTCGAGTTGGGTCTTGAAGAGTGAATCTGTGGGATGAATAAGTAGAAAGAACATATACGTAGGTTCATCATTTCCAGAAGGATGTGATGAACAATTAGTGTAGAAAGTGATCAAGCACATTCTGGAAGTGAGGATATTTGAATCATCAGAGCAAGAGTGAGAAAGAGAAGGGGTCCCAGTGCCTTGATATACCAGTTGTTTGACTTAAGGCACATAATTTCACTTCTCCATGCCTCAGATTTCTCATCAATAAAACGGGGATAATAAAAATACCAACATCATGGTCATTTGTGAAAATTAAATAAGTTATATGACAGCTATTCCTATACTGTTATTATTACTATAATATTTATATGATTAATATAACTTATTATAATAATCATTAATAGTATTATAATTATTGTATTATTAGCATTATTACAACTATAATTTTTATTATAAAGTAATAATTATTATAATAGATTTATTATTATTATTAAATTGCTTCTTAGAAGAAGCCTAGATTTGAAGAAAGTAGTAGTAGAATGTTCATGGATTGACAGAGGGAATGGATAAAGGTTTCTCAGCATAAGTATTGTATATCAAAAGCTTCAGTCAATATAAATGCTCCAGAAGTTAGTGGATTAAATGCTTTGTGCTGTGGTTAATATCATGAACTTCTGGGGACACCAAATCTGGCCAAAAACTTCAGTCAATTAAAGTGGGTAGAGACTCAGATTTGTTTAAGTACTGCTTTCAAATAATTTCCAAGATGCTCTATCTGTAATGCAGTGGAGGTTTAAAAATAGAGTAAAAGTCCACCAAAATAATGCAAGTGGAATATGTCATCTACCATCTTTAGGCAGAGATCATAACCAATTAATCTTCAAGGAAGTGAAAATAACATACTCTTGAACTTAATTATGCAAATGAAAGTTTAATTCTAATTTCATAGATGACTGAAAGTGGTTCTTTACCATAGAGGGAAGAAAAATTAATCTACGAGAGGACTGAGAGTTGACGTGGCCCTGGTCAGCCAGCTGAATGAAAACCTTCCCTTTGGAATGCTGCAGTGATGTCTCAAGAAGAACACCATTCAAAGGAATGTTGTATCACTGGAGATCCCGTAAAATCCAAGAACATGGAGCTGCATCCAATAAGGAATGTCCTTAGTCTGCAGGACTTCTGTGCCATGTGGCCGGGGGGGGGACAGACAGACCAGGTCAGCAGGCAGGGAGGAGAGAAGGGTGGCTTTGGGATTTGACTCAGTGGGCCAGTGTTGGCAGGGTGCCCCAGCAAGCATGCTGCCATTTCCCATGGACCCAACAGAAGTCCGATCCTTAGGTACTTCTCGAGTGTGAAGTCTGATTCAAATGCCCCAGGTGTTCAAGAATTGCTACCCCGCAAGGGTTCGGATTTGACTCTTACTGGATGAAAAGTTTAGCCCCTCTAGTTTTTCTGACTCTGATATCTACATGACTATATTTTGTAGCCCAAGTCATCTGTATTTCAACCCTGTAGGAAACTAATAACACAAGCACTTTGACATTTGTATAGGGAAATTTAGATGGAAATTACCTTACCTAACAGAGGTGGGAAAGATTTCTGTGTTTTTGAGAAAACATGTGAACTGGCGGTTAAAGGTGTAGTTTCAAAGTGAAGTGGACAAGTGAGGAAATTTTAGAAATTTTTCAGGTTGAACAAACCATCTAGTTGATGGATTCTGGTTTTCTGTTATCTGAAAAATGGCCTTAATCCTTTACTTCATTTTGTATGTGTACATACAGCCCTAGTGCCGGCTCAAGGTGGCCGTGGTATTATACATAAAAATTATTGTAATTTTTTCCCGTGAAATTCTGTGAAAGGAGCAAAGTATGGGTCAGGCTGGAGGAAGAACCACGGCCACAGTTTGAAATGCTTGGAATTCTCAAGGGGGCGAGCCAAGGGGGTACAAAGAACTTTGCATTTTCATTCTGCCAGCTCTTCCTTCTGTCTGTTTCCATTTGTGACCACTAACCCCTTGTTAAAAGGGAACAGGTGGTGATGTGTGGAGTGTTCACAGTAAATGCATTTCAGAGTTCACAAGAAAGTAGAACCAGCATGCCTGACATGCAGAACACTGGGCTTTCTGTGTCCATCAGGGCATTTTTGTTTTCTCTGGGACCTGGGAGGGAAATTTAGGGCAAGGTTTCAGTCACCATTTTTACTCATTTATTCATTCACAGATTCAACAAATATTTTTATCGAGCACCTACTATGTGCCAAGCACTATGAAGCTTCTGGGAACTCAGGAGTAGACCAGAATACAAGGTCACTGGGAATATAGAAGAAAGCCCAACAGACAGCAAAAATATATATAAATATAAAAGTCAAATGTAGAAAAAGTTGGATGGTGATAAGTTCTATGAAAAGAAATAAATCAGAAAAGGGAGATAGAGAGTGTGGGTAGCAGGTTGCAAGTTTTAATAGGACTATGAAGAACACCGTTACTGATAAGGCAACATCTGACAAAAAACCTGGAGGAGGTAAGAGAGCCAGCTGTGCGGCAATCTTAGGGATGCAGGTTCAGGAAGGGGAAGCACAAGGCCAAGGCTCTGAGTTGGTAGCCTGTCTGGTAGGATGAGGAAGAACAAGAAAAGTCTAGCTCAGAGTGAGAAAGTGAGGAGGTGGGTCCTGAGAAAAAGCTGTGACAGGCCAGATCGTGAAGGGTCTTCTAGGCCGATCTGAGGACCTTGGCTTTTTACTGTGAGCGAGACGGGAAGCCACCGGAGGGAGTGGGCAGAGGAGTGGTGTGGGTCGCCTTGCATCCTCACTGGATCATGCTGACTGCTGCGTGGAGAGTTTACTGAAGAGGGAAAGCGTGGAGCAAGGAAGAGCAGTGAAGAAGCGACTGCGAGAGCCCAGCTAAGAGATGGTGGTGGTGTGAATCAAGCTGCTAGCAGTGAACTGGTGGGAAGTGCTCAAATTCTGGATATATTTCATCAGAAATGTTGTTCACGGGGGTTTGGGCGGAGACTGATGGACTGATGCACACCGGGAGTTCCAATTTGGGACTTTGCAGGAACTTCGTCACAGTCTGTGTGGGCGAGCACCTGCTCCGTGATGCTGGTGGGCCCCAGCCATCCTCGATGGAGGAGGTTACCTGAGGGCAAGTTCAGCCAGTTGGCAAATGTTTGCAGACAGGTAATTGTGAGCAGGGAGTGCAGAAAGTTTCAGCGTTGCTCAGATCCTCCAGCTGACTGGGTCAGACAGCAGGCAGCCAGTTTTGGCAGGTGGCAGGAAGTCAGTCCCCAGGATAATCCTGAGGTGACCCTGGGCACGGCTGTCCCAGCTCTGGGTCAGAGACGGTGTCTGATTCGAAAGAATAGGAAAGAGATATGACCTGAGGAATTAGACTCCCAGCGCCTATCTCAAAGCACTAATAAAGGAGTTTGAGGAAGAATTAGTATATGAGCGAAAAAAAAAATTTATCCTCTGTTTAATGCACTGGAACTATTTCCTGATACGGTAGCCATTAGCCACATGTGGCTATGGGGCATTTGAAAAACGGCTGATCCGAATTGAGATGTGCTGAAGGAGTTTAAAGGTCTAGGACAACAGCAAGAAGATAAAATATCACTTTGAAAAACTTTCATATTGATTACATGCTGAAATGATAATATATTGGATAAACTTAAAATAAATATATGAAAACATTAAAATGAATCTCACCTGATCCTTTTCAATTTTTAAAACAGTAACTGTTAGAACAATTAAAATTATTCTCATGGCTACCATTCATGTCTCACATTATATGCCTACTGGGTAGAGCTGCTCTCGAGTGTGCAAAACACTTTTACAGGTATCAAGTCATGCAGTACTTCAAGGTAAGTGCCAATTTGTCTCTGCTTTACTTGAAGAAGTCAAGGTTCAGAAAATACTTGCCAAAGGATACCCAGCCAGTGGTTGGAACTCTTAGTCTTTCAGCCACGATACGAAGACTGTGTATCAAGAATAGAAGCAGAGCAAATTAACTGATATTCAAAAAAAAATTGATACCCATTACTTGGTGAAAGGCTAATAGATGACAGAGGAAGCTGAATTCCTCTTTCACTTGTTTCCATATTGTATATCAGGAAGCATGGTTTTTGTACCAGAAGTGGTTGGCCAATTACCATTAACAGGCAATTGACAACTGATGAGGACCTCTGGGTCAGATGGCAATGTGTTCACAAGTGATCATTTCCATTGTTCCCAATTCCCATTGAAACCACCTACACAATATAGAAATAAAGGTGGGGGAGACTTGGAAACTAAAGAAAGAATGTCTTTAGTTAATTCTAAAGAAGAATGTCATCACTATTCCAGAAACATGGACAGATTTTTGCCATAAATGGTGTATGAGAGAGCGTGTTGGACAGAGACATTGTCAACTCCTGACCCTTCATCCTAAACAGCACCTTAGGATGTAGTGAAAGAGGCTTTGGTGTAAGTCCCTGACTCAGTTACTAGGCTGGAAATGGAGAGCACACAGTCTGGGCTCTCTCTTCACTGCAGTGAACATACGAGGAAGAAGCTAGCATCTCTGGGTCACCTTCAGAGTTTATGCCTGATGAAGGCAGTGACAGCAATTAACTACAGCAGGGCAGGAGCTGTTTCCTGGCTGGGGTAGCAGCACATGGAAGAAATCTATGCAACACTGCTACCTGTATCTGCCCCAGGAGATTGGATAAAAATAAAAGGCAGGCTCTGATAGGACAAACCTCCTAGAGATGGTTGGTTTATTGAAAGCAGAAAAGAAATGGTGCCATGACCACCTGCTGGGAGACCCACTGCTCTGACCTTTTCCATGTCCCCTCTAGAAAGAATCCAAAACAGATGAATGCCCACTCTTGATTTAAAACAATCGAGAAAGGCCCACATTGTAACTAGGAATGGGTAACTTCTTAATATAATAAAGTTATCTATCTGGAAAGTCATAATAATCACACCTAGTGGTTAAATGTTAGTTTCACATCTATTAATATCAGGAACAATGTCCATTATGAGAGCTAAATACTATCAGCATCTTTCTGGAAGTCATAATCAATGTAATGGTTCAAGAATGGGAAGACAGGTTAAATACTAGAAAGGAAGATGCAAACTTACTGCCATTTATAGATGTGATAGAAAAATCCATGACATTAATTGGAAAAAAATAAACAGAGAAAGAGAAAAAGGACTAAGAAAGGTGCTCAAAAATGCCATCTCCTATTAGTTTCCCATAAAACAGTTATTTTTTTTCTGAAAGATTCCTTTCATAACACTACCAAATGTGAAATAACTGAAAATAAACTTGTGAGAATTTTTTTCTGCACTTGGTGGTCCAGTGGTTAGGACTTGGCACTTTCACTGCCATGGTCCCGGGTTCAATCCCTGGTCGGGGAACTACGATCCACAAGCTGCATGGAGCAGCCAAAAAAAAAAAATTTTGTTTTTTCTGTGCAAAAATATACTATCAAACTTACTGAGGGACATAAAAGGAGACATGAATATATGGAAGGGCATATAATATTCCTTGTCTAAAAATCACAAAATATCAATTCTCCCAAAAAATAACATTAAAGTGTCAGATTGAAACCATATGAAATTTTCAATATTCAATCACTTTTTTACCTACAAAGGCTGTGATTTCAATAAAATTCCCAACAGATTACTTATGAATTTTCTAAATGATTTAGTCATTAAATGACTTCAATGAATGAAAAAAATTCTTGTACAACCACACAAATTATAACTAAAGTTGAAAGACAAATAAAAAACTGAGAAATTATTTATTGCATGCAAGAATATTAACTATAACTAAAGTTGAAAGACAAATAACAAACTGAGAAATTATTGCATGCGAGAATATTAAGAATATTAATTCTTATAAATCAACTTTTAAAAAAGAAAACACTCAAATAAAAATAAGTAACGAACATGGAATATAATTCCAAAAACAAGAAATGCAAATTGCTAATATATGCAAACAGATGTTCAGTCTTACTAATAGTCAAAAAATTCAAATTAGCAGTGTGATACTATTCGTTTTACCTGTCACACTGGCAGAGATTTAAAATATTACTAATTCCCACTGTGAATGATGAGGTGAGAGATAAGCATTGTCATATAAAGTTGAGAGGAGCATTACTTGATTATATGATTATTTTCTGGAGAAAAATTAGCAAAATCTAGAAAGGTCATCAGCCCAGAAATTCCACTTCTAAGAGTTTATCAGAAAGAAACTTTCTTTCATTAAGATTTATGCACAAGAATATTCATTGCAGTGTTTCTTACACTGGGAAAACATTTGGAAAAACCTAAGTGGGCGAAAATAGGGCAATGGTTAGGTAAATATGGTATAGGAATAAAATGCAATATTAATGCAAAATAGCTACAATATTATTATTTAGATATTGATACCTAAACAAAAATGGGGTACAAGACAATGTGCATAGCATAATCTAATTTGTGATATACAGAAGTATATTGTTTGCATAGAAAAATGCCTTGAATGAAAATGTGCATGTGTGCATGCATGTGTGTTTGTGTATATGTATGTGTGTGGGTGTACACACACCCACATATGTATGTACGTATAAGTATATATGTACATGTAAGCGTGTGTATATACAGAGAGAGAGAAGGAGAGAGACAGAGTCAGAGATCTCATAGGGGCAATCTTGCCTCCCCATAGTGGACCTTTGGCAATGTCTGAAGATATTTTTTGTTTATCACAACTGAAAGGGGAGAAATACTAACATCTAGTGGGTGGGGTCAGGAATGCTGCTAAATACGCTGTAACGCACAGGACAGCCCTCACCTCAACAAAGAACTATCTGGGTCAAATGTCAATCATGCCAAGGTTAAGAAACCCTGAGATATATACATATAATTTCTATTTATAGTACTTATGGGAATATTCTTTGCTTGGTTTTTCTTTGCTTCTTTGGATTCTTCTGTGGTTTAAATATTTTGGGCAATGAAGCGAAATTATTTTTAGAGTCAGAAAAAAATCATACCATAATATCTAATTTGGGGGAGGGGGAAATACCCTTAAAGTGTCACCTTCTGCTTGCCTCTTATTCTTTGCAAACCTTTCTCTCCCTCCTCTGAATTAATATGACACTTCTAGTGGGTAGCACATCACTTAAGACAATTGTCCATTTGATTTTATTCTGGTATAGTTTTCTGTCTATTTGTCTCAGCTCTCCAACTAAATTATAAACCCACTGAAGTCTGGAGCCAGGAACACCTTGAGGGGAGGGACCATGTTTCCCAGGTGCCTATCCCAGAGACTGACGTGTGAGAAGTGCTTGGTATTTGTTCGCAAGAGCAAGGAACAGAGGAAGGAAGGAGCAGGAGAAAAAAACAGGGAAAGAGGAAGAAAGCAGAAAAGGCTGCTGACTTCATCAACCTTTATATTTTCCCCTGCTCCTCCCTCCCCAGCACTTGGCACGGGGCAGCCCACGGCCTGGGCAGCATGGTAGAGGTCGAGAGCAGTGTAATGTTGCAGAAAGAGCACCAGCTTTGGGGTTAGACAGGTGGGCTCAAATATGGGTCCTGCAACTCACTATTTCTGTTTTGGTTTTGTTTTGTTTTGTTTTTATTTAGCAAACACACCACGCTTCCCATTTGCCAACCACCATTCTGAACTTTTTGCAACTATTTACTAACTGTGTCCTCTTGGACAAACGCATGAAGCTTTCAGAGCCCTGATATCTCATCTGTAAAATGGGAACAATAGTACCTTTCACAGTTGTTGTGAAGTGTAAATGTGATAACGTATGAAGAGCGCTATGGACAGAGCCCCCCCCCCCCCCGTACGTGGTAGAAGTGATTGTCATCGTTTTCGTCATCATTATCCTCATCATCCTGACCATCCAATGAAGTCTTTTCAGATGATTAGTATTAGTAGGACTAATTATTAGCTACTAATAGGACTTATAGACTATAAGATTTAAAATATATCTTGAAACTATTTCTACAAATGAATTGCTAGTTTGCTGGAGGGTAGCATAGCCTTTCACACATTCTTGAAGGAAGAAATGTCATCTTCCCCTAGGGAAGTCATACTGGCCGACTGACTACAGAGTCTGGGGTGTGTTTTGCAGGGCGTAGCGGGGGAAGAGGGAGGACCACAGGAGCTGAATGGACCCGCAGGATCAGTGGAGTGGTCTTTCACGCATTAGTCACTATCTATGACCCTTGATAAGCACCACGACTGCATGCTATGTCCTTGGAAGCTGTACTTAAAGACCAACAGCAGAGGCGTGGACTGGGGGTAGGAATATGGGGGAAGAGAAAGAATGCTGATGCAAGGCCCAGGAGAGTGCTTGGGACCACAAGAAAAGACATCATGGACAGATATGGGAAGAACAACTATTGATTTTTCAGACTTTGTACATGATTCCAGTGTTTCACGTTACCTGGAGTGGAGTGGCATCAGGGCCTATTGACCCTGGACCTTGACCAGGGCTGAGTCAGATGAGATGAAGATGGGAAAGTTGACAGGAGAAACCCAAGCAGACGGGGTGTGGTTTCTTTGAACATACTTCATTGGTTTATTCCATTCGCCTCCCCCACTCTTCCCAATCAATAAATCAAACAACCAAAGTATATCTTTAGCAACTGCTACATATCAGAGCCATCCTAAGTGATTATTGTTTTGCTACCTTTCGATAACCTTGCTCAGAGTTTAAGGTTCCTCCCTTTTCTTCCTTTCCCTCCCTTCCTTCCTTCCTTCTTTCTTTCCTTCTTTCCTTCTTTCTTCCTTCCTTTCTTTCTAATTGTCTCCTTTCCCACCTATTATGGTGTGTTTTTCTCTACTCATACCTTCCTAAAGAGGGCATGCCAGCCCAGTCTTCACTATACTCCATACTCCAGAACTCTAAATGATCTTTGTCTTTTAGTTCTGCAACCCAAACTCTGGCACAAGGTGACCTTCTAACTCACTCTGCCCCAAATGACTTCTTGGCCCATAACCCAGGGACAGTAGCTACCGCCTAGAGCTGCTCGACCCAGCCTCTCTCTTCCATATTGTGCATGGACCTCTTTCTCTCTCTTACCCGCCTCTCATCCTCAGCACCCATCTAAACACCCAAACACTAAAGATACCAACTAGCTAGAATCCTGAATGTTTTCCCCATCCTTTTCCTATGGGAAAATTGCCTATCCCATGGAGATTTGTATTCGTTCCCAGAAACATTTGAGTCCTAGACATTTTATAACTGCTTCCCCCAGATATAGACAACATAGCTACACTTTCTCCAAGTAAACCTCTGTGCCAAGCCCTATAAATATTATGTCTCCTCTGATTAGCAAAACAGTTTGATAATTAGTATTATTATCTTCAATTTACAGATGGAAGAGCTGAGATGAGATAAGGTAAAATCACTTTGCCAAGGTCGTATAGCTATGGGTGGTAAAGCAGTGATTCTAAGCCAAGTTTGTCTGCCTTCAGAGTCTGTATTCTCAAATTCCATACTAGGTGGCTCAGCTGAAGATTTATCTTTAATCATCATTCTAATCAAAGGAAAATAAAACTTACATTGTGATTTTCAAATAGATTTTACTGAACCATCTCATTTGATCCTTGCAGTAGCTGCTGTATAGGTTGGAAAAGGGAACTGAGGCTGGCTGGGACCAGTGTTAACTGTTGCATGCTGCATCCTCCCAGAAACTGACCGTGAGCTGGGCTTAGTGTTAAGGTCATTTCTTAGGGAGTGGGTTGCAGATCAAAAGGTGGGGAAGGAAGTAGGGTTGGACAGAGGCAGAAGTCAAGTTAGTGTAGATGCAACACAGCCTTGCCCATGGCTGCAGAGCTCTGGAGGTAGAATGGCCCTGAATAGGGGTGAGGGAACTGGGTCTAATTATCTCACAGTGATCGGTCACTGGATGGCGACTGCTCCCAGAAGGCTGCATGACCTGGTGTCAGGCTCTTTGCGGCTGCTTGCAATCCCTAGAAACTAAGGGGGATCTGGGTGGTGCACTGCATTTTTCCCCACAGCTACCAACTAGTTAATAGGACAGCTAGAATAAGAATTTGGTCTTCAGACACCCCCATGGGTATCCTTGCCCATGCACCTTTCTAGATAGACTGTGGCATTGCTTTCTAAGCATTGTCAATTCTTTGTTGATTCTGAAGCTATGTCAGAATCCAACAATTTGTATTGACCATCTTGATATTTACAGCTGCCCACACAGGTACCCAAAGTAGGTGTTGGAGAGTGTGCTAGTGGGAGGTATGGTGACAGCATACAGCATAACAAAACTGATAAAAGTGGAACTTAGGCTGCAGTATTCCACCTATTACTAGGGGAGGATAAACTTTCCTGAGTTAGAAATTATTGTGAGGCATTGATGAATTATTTGGTGTCCTTGAAAAATTCACATAGAAAGAGAAGGTTTTGAATTCTTTGGGAATACATACGAAATCTGATGTATGAATGTGATTAGTCTTGGCTTTGAACTTGTTAAGAGTTATACATTTACTATATTTCTCTAATCAAAATTATCTTTAAAACACATCCTTTTCAGCCCCAAATTATAATCCAATCCAAAAGCCATAATTTGGGAAGTATCCATTTTCACTTACTTTCACATAGTATAGCTTGTCAGATTTTCCCCTTGAGGATGTTAATCAAATCATCTGTGGTTTAGTTAGAGCCCCATATTATGTTTTGAATATCCAAGATTCTTTGAATTATGTGTACTATTTCTGCTCATTCTCATCTTGTTTTCCCAGTAGAAATCTATAAGAAACTCAATCTAGAAAGACTCCCCTCTAAAGATTTTTCTCGGAGAATTGAACAGCTTCAGTCATTTGAGTGGGAGTTCTGGTGAGTGGTGGTGGTGATATTGTTTTTGGTGGTGGTCGGGACATTGAAGGTGGGTAATATTGTTGGGTGATGTTGGTGGTGGTGGCGGCGGCGGTGGTGGTGAGTGATATTCTTATTGGTTGTGATGGTTGAAGAACTTTGTTGGTGATGGTGGTGGTGGTGACAGTGGTGAGGAGTTCTCATACTGAGAAAGTCACACTTCAGACCGTCTATTAAAAAGCTAAGTATGAATTACACATATTTGTTTCCTGTCCTACTCGTCCAAAATTTTAGCCAAAATGGGGGTGAATATATTGGATAAAATCCTTTTCTGAGATGCTTGCTCAAAATTCTTTCTCAGGAAACAACGTATTTCCAACAAGAAAACAAGTCAGAAAAGAAAATTCCCTGCACTTCCTGAGCTACCGAGGTCACCATTCTCCCTATCACCTCCATTTCACTTTTGAAAGATGCTGCAGCTCACCTCTTGAGCAATCAGACCGTTTCCTCCCTCTGACCCTGACAAGCCAAGTCACGCTCCATTTTGCCTTTGCTCACCTCTTGCCTCTCTCTTGCATCAACCCATCCCTTGCCATTCTTTATTCAATTCTGTCCTTCAGGATTCAGCTCAAATTTCAACCCTTCTATGGGGCTAATCACCCATCTTGGTAGAATTCTTAGTTCGCTTATCAACAACGCCACACGGTTCAGCACAATCATGTATAGGTGTTGTTTCTTAGCTGGCGCATGTGAGTTCATCTGGTCTCCCCAGATGGATTTTCAGCTCTACAAGAGCAATATCCTTGTCTTGTACTTTCCTTGTATTCCCCATAGGGTCCACCACTCAGTAGGTACTTAACTGAATACCATACTTTACTGCAAAGCACAAGGAAAGGACACCAAAGTGGAAAGAAGGACCCTCATCATAGCTCTGCACTAATCCATTGTATGACCTTAGGTCATTACTCCACTTCTCTGGCCCTCAGTTTCTTCATCAATAAAGTATGATAGTGAAACATATGACATTATCATTATTATCATTATTATTTAACACTATTTTCCAGGTATGTGGATGATACCTCCACTTCTTTCCTATTTCCAAACAATATTACTCAGTGGATTGCAGGAACAACTTTTGAATTTGCCATTTATTACTCCAGGTTAAAAAATAACTTCAGAGTTCCTGTTCCAGATGTTGCAGATGGTGGCTTAAACACATATAGAATCCTGCCCATTCTGCTTCTACACTCATAGATAGGATAGAGGACAATATTTAAAATATTAATAAACATATATAGCTGAGATCAAAAACAAAAGCAAAATAAGGTGATTTCCAGTGCCCAAAAAAATTATTATGTGTATGTATCTCTTTAAAAAAAGAAAGGAAGGAAGGAAGGAAGGAAGGTAGGAAGGAAATACAGAAAACTTAGAAGTGAATATGGGCTGACTGAGGTCCAAAGAGGGCTAGAAATGGAACTGGCCACAGCAAAGGGGCTCAGTTGCTGAACCTGTGAAGTTTTCTCTGTAACAGTCTAATTTTTTATTAAAGAGGCAATGAAGTCACATATATTACGTGTCATTTAAAATAAAATGTATATATCGGGTGAAAAAAGGTCAGAAAGCAAATATGCCCAAAATGTTTTATAATGGTGGGGCTATGAAAAATAGCTATTTTCTTCTTTGTCCATTCCTGTACTTTTAAAGTTAAAACAGACAAATAATTACCACCCCATTTCCTCATCTCATTACTCTGCAGGTCTATCTTTACACCCTGAAGTAATCGCCAAAGTACAAGCAACCTGGGCTCTAAGCCCAACCTCCTGGTGGCTAAAATACCTAAAACCAAGGCCTTGGGAGGAGAATCCAAGCCAGTAAAGGTGGCATCTTCTGGAAGTTAATGGAGTTGTCCTTGGGAAGATCAGGTGGGATCTTGTCTATGGCCCCTCTGTCCCTTCCCCCAGGGTATTCTTATCCAACAATACAAACATTTTATCATTAAAGGCTAAAAACCCACTGGCTTCTGTTTTTGCGTCATTTCATTGTTTTGATGCTTGTGGCAGGGCAGCAATGAATGGAAACCAGGCTGACCTAATCTAGTCTAAATATTCTGAACCCAAGAAGGGAATCCTCTGCAGCAGAATGCCAACCTACATCTTTTAATTGCCTCGGCTCCTGATAGATTGGCTCTTACCCTCTTTGAATTCCTTTGTTGCAGAGAAGTTAAAATTCATGAGCGTCCCATGCCTGGGAAAATTCACTCCAGTGCTGCGATTTTTCTGAGCCAAGCTGGCCAACCTCGCAAAGAGTCGGAGGTCTGTCGGGCCATCTGTTACATAATAGTCAACAATCTTGAAAATCTAGGGAAACAGCGATGAGGAGAGCGAAGATGATGAGGCATTTAAACAGAACAGATTGCTGCCTTACTTACAGGGGGGAAAAAAAAGGGAGAGATAATATGCTTTGATTGAAGCAGAGACAAGCTTTATTAGCATAGGGAACAAAACAAACTTTAAAAAAATGGCACCAATAAAGCTGACAGTCTAAAGAGGCTTGGTGACAAACCCCATGTTGAATTGTAGGTCACAGGGGCCCTAAATGTGACGGGGAGACACGCACACAGAAACAACACACAATGCATGTGCTCCCACACAGATGCACACACACACATCAGCAACATAGGAGAGAAACCACCAAAAAATTGCTGTTGGATTCAGACGCTAAATACAAGCCTATACTTAAATTTCAAAGCCTTGCAAGCCTGGGAAAGGCATTTTGCCTTCCAAGCAAACCACTTTCATTATGGGGTGAGAGGAGTCAGGGTCTACTTTGACTATTTCAACAAAGCACAGTCACATTTGACCAGCACCTGACTCTCAAATTCCCCATAGCTGCCTGTAAACTTTGTCATCTTTAGTAGGCACATGTCCGTTCTTAGCCATGACCTATATAGCATTCGACCTGAATGTTTAGAAACATTCGACTGTTTCTAAAAAAGAGGAATGAAACTGGAGTTAACAAAGAGTAAGGAAAAAAAGAGATGAGGACAACTGGGGAAAGAGAAGAAATAACAAAAGGAAGATAAGAAAGTCTGGAAAAGGCATAATGTCAGTAGAGAGCCTCAAAATATAGGGCAAAAATCAAGTATGTTTAAAACCAACTAACTGGCAAACAAAAACTGAACTCTAGTTAATGGCGTGCAGGCTGAAGTGTTTTGGGGGGAGTACTGAGGTCCACAGCTCATGTTGAAATGTATCCAAGAATAAAACAGATTGATAGATGGATAGAAGGATGGATAAATGGATTGCTTTATACTAAAACAAATAAGATAAAAGCTAATTGTAGAATTTAGGTGGTGGGTACATGGGTGTGTACTGTACAATTCTTTCACCTTGTCTGTATTTTGAAAATGTCCACAATAAAATGTTGAAAAAAAGCCAAATGAACACTGTGACTCCAGACGTTAAAATAGAATGAACACTGAAAAAAGAATTCTAGATATTTTTAAATGTCTAATTAATCATCTCTTTAATTTCCATTTTTCTTTCCCATGACATTGTTTCCAAATATGCAGCTTGAATTAGAAACGAAAGAAATGGATTAAAGAACGTGATTACAAAACTTGAGCGACTAGTTTTGCTGCTGTGGTTATTTCCTTGTTGTTTTCAGTAAACTAAAATTAATGAGATTGGTAAAAGTCATAATTTGTTACAATAAAAGTAGATTTTACTGTCACTTTCTCACAAACGGACTCTCTTTGAGAGGAACCATACTAATTCTTAATTCCTCCTCACAAGTTCCTTCCCCTGACAGATAATCACTGAAAAACACACCAACAAAACCAGTTTCAAACCTCAGATATTTCAGAGTGCTGAGTTGGAATGTGTTTGGCAAATTTCACTCCAGTTAAGTATCTGGTTTATTTTTCTCGCAAGTCTTCACTGGATCTAAATAACGAAACTTGTTAAACGTATTTTTCATTGAGGGGCTGGCCCCCAGCCTAAGACGCCTGTGTATCAAAGAGTGAAAGAATGAAAGAAAGAACTTCTACTTCTAAAAGTTCCATTTTGCCCATCTCTTTGAACTAAGCTATGAAATGACGGTTTGCATTCAGTGACAGGAGAAATCAGAAAGGAAAAGTTAATTCAGAGGATAGCTAAACCTTCATGCGCATTTGTCTGTCTGTGTTTCAGAAAGGGCTTAATCTCATGCTCAGGGCATTTTATGCCTAACTCAACATGTGCGGAAACCACTTTTTTTCTGTAATAACTAAGAGTAAAAATACAAAGATATATTTTAACCAAGTAGACCTAGTGTGTTCAAGTCAAAAATTTAAGCACAAGGCACTGGAATTTCAAATGAGAACATAAGCGATTCCATTTAATATACAAAACCACATTGTGAGGTAACCTCCCAGCTCAGAACATGAAAATGCAGAAGAGGGCAAGGTTAGAGGCTCGGGTTGGTTCAAGAATATCTGTCTGCGAGCAGCACATTTTATACTGGAACGTGACAGGCGACAAGGTTATTGTCTGCAAGTTTTCACCCCAGAGGATAAAAAAGAGAGGGGAAAAATGTGAAAGTATTTGAGCAAATAGTAGACACTGTGGGGTGTCCTCTTTTCCAAGCCAGCAACAGCGGTTTCAATGCCCTGACCCATGAAAAGAAGCATTGGTAGTTCAATGCTCACCAAATGGCGGGTTTGGGATTCAGTGTTGGAAAATTACTGGGTAGAAGTGGACGCAATTTATAAGAGCAAAATAAGGCAGAGGATCTGGAGGAGGCTGGGCTCTCTGTCTGTCACGTTCAATGGCATCCCCAGCCTCTGTCATTCCTTCCTCCATCACATCCAGGCCTTTGGTCACATCCTGGGCCTAAGTCAGTGAGGAACCAACTCAGACACCAAGAATCCGGGAAAACTGCTCTCCGAGGAGTGGAAGAAACTTGCCCCCAGTTGCCGACTGTGTCTATATAACACCCCAAATGCACAAAACCCCAGCCAGTTTATCTGAGAGGAGTGAAAATTCACCTCAGGTTTTGTAACAAGTACCTCTAAAAGCTTGCATTTCCAAATGGTGCCTGTAGAGTCTTTCTCTAATAGGAGAAAAGGCCTTTAAAGAATTCATCAGATGAAATGACTGAAATGTTTGGAGTAATTTCGACATAATTGCAGCCTCTGAGACACGAATAAAACAAATACTTGTTAAGCGTCAGACTGTCTAGGTATGACTCTCAGCACTGCCATTTACTACTTGTAATATTGAGCTAGGTTTTATACCTCTAGTCTCAGCTTTCCTGTCTGTAAAATGGGGGGAATAAAAATAGTATAATAATAAGAATACTACTACTACTAATCACTATCATTATTATTATTATCACAGGGTTATTGTGAGGATCAAATGAGCTAATACGAAGATAGCATATACCACAATGCTTCACAGTTACGTGCTTAATAACTGCTTAGTAACTTAATTGCCGTTATGTTCATCATTATTATTATCTTCTGGGAAGAAAGATTATATATAAACTTGGGCAATACATATTCGCTGGGGGACTCCTGGCTAAAGAGCATAGCACATGTATTTTGGGAGCTTGGCTTGAATGCTTTCCAGTAAGTTACTTTGGCTTCATCCTGTTAATAGAAAAAACAAATCAGAGGAAGAGGAGAAGAAAAAAAAGCTAAAAGAGTACATTTGTGGGTAATCTTGGCTCTGAATACCAAGTCTTTTATCTCTCCAGAGATTTGTGGCTATTTGTAGTCACCTTAGCAAGCTTGAGGAAAGTCCCATGGTATTTTTCTATTTTTCATATTTGCAGTAAATAAGGTAAGTCCCTTAATGAAAAATGAGATACCAGAGAGGTAGAGAGTACAATTTTTTGATTTTGCAATGGGCCAGGCAAAGTAGATGTTGGTATCAGCTTTCATCACACAAGGCAATGAGGAAAGTCTTCCACATGTATCAATATTACATTTGAGAGCTGAGCTTTAACATACATTCCTTATGATGCTAAAAAGAAGCTTTTACAGGGGGTGATATAATTTTGAGGTGTGGAGGAAAATTACTTAGCATCCACAACTTAAAATAAATCACGTTCCATTTCTAGTAGTCAGAGTTCTTGGTTGCAGGCAACAGAAACTGACTTGGGCAACTTAAGCAGAAGGGAATATTTTAGAAGGATATGGAGACTGCTTAGGAGGACCAGTCTTAGAATGAGCAAGAACTACAGGGACTCTTGGAGGCACCGCTGTTAGAAGTACACTTCTGCTGCTTAAGATGTATGACTGACACCTCCATACTGTGTCCTTTCCTCAAGATTCAAAATCCTAGAAAGGCATATCTGATTGGCCGAGGGTGGTGATGTGACCTACTCCTCGGGTCGCACAGCTGGATTCTCTTCAGGTCCGGTAGTGGGAGTGGGTAGTATCTCCTCCTTCGACCCACACACCATGGGGGATTATCCAGAAAATCAATCAGGATGCTATGAGGGTTAGTATTGGATATTAGACAGCCGGAGAAGGCACTTCCACACTGCACTTTTCTAAACATTCCCAAAAAGTTAGAATTAAACTCTGTTATTTCTAATTATGGTTATCATCTTTCACACATTTAAAATTATTTTTATTTTTACTTTAAAAAGGTAATTCTTAGGGGTCTGAGTTTTCTAGTTCCAATTCAGTAAGTTATGGATCTTTATCAATTTCAAAGAGGCCTTGTGAGGAAAGAGAGAGGTGATCATGGCCATTAACAGAGATGTTATGGTCCAGAATCACCTCTGTTGTTTGGAAGAGGATGGGCTAAAGTTATTTTTTTTGTATATGAAATTGACCAATATAACAATAGAATAATAACCAGCAGTGCCACGGGTATAGTGAATCAGGCACTCTTATACATTATTGGTAGGAGATTAAATTGGTGCATCCCATCTGAAGGACAATTTGGCATTATGTATTTAAAATGTCCACATCCTCTGACCTAAGAATTCCATTGCTAAGAATTTATCTTAAAGGAAAAAATAGTGTAAGCACAAATATATTTATTGCAACATTGTATATAATTGTGCAAAAGTAGAAACCACAAAAATATTCAACAAAAGGTAGATTGGTTGATTAAACTGGTAAACTATATAATGATATAGTTTGCAGTCATTAAAAGATGTTATGGAATTGTTTGTTAACGTTTTAAGACATTTATGATATATGGTTGAAGAACGAGAAAACGGGTTACAAAAGAGTATGTGAAGTATGGTGACCTCTTGATTTAAAAGAAGTAAATACAGTTTGTGTGGATTACTATATATGAATATACAGAAAGAGGAAAAAGTCTGGAAAGTCATACATTAAAATACTAATAATGGTAATTTTGGGTGGTGGGATTATGGATGATTTTTATGTGTTTCTTTGTGTTTTCTGCTGATTTTTTTTTGTCTTTACGTACTGCATATGGAATTGAAACATAATAAAAGTTATTTATAAGGTTTTTTATGTTAAGGAAGTATAGACCAACATAAGTGAGCATACAGAGGCAGGACCAATGTCTCAGATACTATTTCAGAAACGTACCTTGTGTAAATTGTGCTTTTCAAGGAAAAAAATGCCTCTTTGTACAAGTTGACAACATCTTGAAAACATCCTTAAATGTTTATGAGAGAGATCATAATGTTCTTCCTTATGTCTCTGTCCACATTATGAGGCTAAGGCATTTTTTCCAAAAATTGTCTACTAATGTGGTTTGCATAAACCATGAGCTACAGGGAGAAGCTGTGCTTCATTTGACCACAGGTAGGAGAGTAGAAATCTCTTTCATTTTGCCAGATAAACAGAAAGCACCCAGACCTTTTCAGCCACAATGCCATTCAGGCATGTAGATGTGATATCCATAGATCAACAGATACAGTAGCAAGCAAAGCGTCCCAGTCCTCATGGGGCATACTTCAGAGGGCCCCAAGGATGCAAAAGATGCCCTCATCTAGTGCAGCTCAGGATGAATTTGCACACTTTTTATATAAATTAAGCCTTACTAGTGGTTTCTAAGGAGGCCCATAAAAGATGCAGAAAAGCAAGCATTAATGTGTTTCCCTGTGCTGTGGTCAAAATGAAGTTTCAAAGGAGAAAAACAATTTGGTCTGCTTCTTTTCCCCTTATGGCAGCATCTAGCTTTCATTTTTCTGAACAATTATTTTCTAATTTAGATGCTTAATAAGAACCTTCAGGTCAATATGATGAAAGACACTTTGTAAAATGAAGAACTAGCATTATGCCAAATTAAAGTTTGGGTCTTTGCAATGAATGAACCATTTTCTATATAGAAATCCATGGCTATGACCCAGGGGCAATGCAGAGGTTTTTTTTTTTTTTGGTTCTCTCTAATGAAACTTTCTCTCCCTCTCTTTTTTCCTTGTCAGTTGTCTTTGTGTTTCGGAATTGAATGCAACCCACTGGATTTCGCCGCTGGTTCCCTCCTTCTCTGCGTTGCACAGCAGTAACTACTACACAGAGAGTACTCTGTAGAGCCGCATATGTGCAAAGCTGGTGTTCACTCAGAGTGTTGGTACAGGACATTTCATCTTGCTTAGGTCCCTGGCCCCCTTTTCTATCTTGGCTTTGTAAAACCTTGTTCAGCCGTTACCAGAGAGAACAAAATGCCCAGCAAAACGGGAGAAAGCATTGCAGAGAAAATCTGTTTACACAAGGCACATGGACCAGCAATCAAAATAGCCTGACCGACTTTGTGGTTTAACTTTTCACAAAGTAAAAGCCATAGGACAAAGCTCGAGGGGTTGGGGGTCGGGGGAGAACAATGGCAGAAATAAATGTCAGCAGCATCCCCTCCCTGTTTTAATTAGCCATACGAAAGAGGGACGTTTAACTTAAAGAGGACTGGCGTGGATAGTAGAATCATATCTTCCTCTGTGTATTTATTAATGAGTGACAACAGACTGATTGAAAAATGAATTTGCTTCATTCAATAAAAGCAAACAATGTAGGTTAGTGGAATTCGATCCCCACTGAGGTATAGCAGGGGCAGGATTAAGTTTACGTGTGGGTCTGCTAAAAGTCCAACTATTTTAGATTATTTTAAAAAAACTTTATTGAAGTGTTTTAGGTTATTTTAGATTCTTGCACTTAAGGGTCTTCCTAATTAATAAAGGCTGTAACTGTAATTATCACCGTATGCCTGTATCAAGAGTCAAGCTCTTGAGTGTGACCTCAGAGTTACCACACTAGGACCAAAATATGTTTCACTTGAAGTCACTCCCATAGTTCTAATTACGTTCTAAAAGGTCTAGTTTATAACCTTGATTTGTTATGGCCTTGTTTGGCCCATACTGTACTAACAGGAATACCTAGTTGGAAATTCTCTGCAAATTCCACTTTATTTACAGTTCAGTGCTTTTTGTTCCCCAAATTATTTCTTAATTTACCATCCTTGTTTGAAATATTAGAGCCTTTTTGAAGAGTGTGAATAAAAAGGGTTCCTTTTCTTTTGATGGTTAGACCTACACCGTCCTTTAGCCCTATGCCTTGTTCATTTGTTATTTCTGCCTTTAGCCCTGTGTCTTGTTCTCTGGGTCCATGGACCATGAACTGAGCAGATGCTAAATGAGGCTCATTCTAGCTACAGGGATTGTGTTAGCAGATATAAATAATAGTGTTCATTTTAATAAGATGAAATATCTTGGAACAACCAAGAAATAAACTGTTATTAGTTTTATATTATTTCAGTATCTCTGTCATTATCTCTGTTACGGACGTGGGAGTAACTGATAGTTTTACTTGCCGTGTGGGGAAACTAAACACAGATCAGTTAAGTGGTATTTAAAAAAAAAAAATCATGCTGTATCTTGCACTTGGGTAAAAATCAGGGCTAGGGAAACTTCAGAACAAGCTCTCCAAGATGTCTATGTAGCCAGAGAATTCTTGTTCATTGGTCCATTAACGCTCAAGAAGGAAATTGTATACCATAGTATATCCTAATAGAGATTTACATTAAGACTACAAAGCTGGGCACTGAGAGTAGTTGGTGTATAACCCTCTGTTCTCATTTCTCCTGAAAGGCAAGTTTCCTTCAGAGTGGGTGAGGGAGCCCCAATACCTAACTGCTTGCTACCCAAAGGTTTACTTGTCTCCAAAAATCCATTTTGAGGTCCAATTGAAGCAAAACCACGTTCAAAGATTAGGCTTAAATTGCATCCCCCTGATTTTCAAAAGAAAACCTTTGCTTAGAAATAGTTCTCTGTAAGTAGAATAATTAGAATTTTCATTCTAAATTTGGGACCAAAAAACCAGTGATTCTTAAACTGTGCTCCCATAGCACACTCTATGACATAGATTGGCTCAAGAGATTCCACCACGAAAAATGATGTATTTAGAGTTGCTGTAGAAAACAAAAATCCAGGACGACCAGTTAAGTTGGAATTTCAGATAAGCCATGAATATTTTTTAGTATATAAAACAGAGGTATGTCCCTCTGACTTCTGAAAATATCCAAGAAGCAATCACGTTGTGAAATTAAGATTTTATTTTTTATTTACTTTTTGTTGTCTAGGGTCCTTTAGTGAAGAAGGATTTTTAAGGGTGAAATGAATAAATCTGGGTATGGATATGTTGTCTCTCGTAAATAAAATATTGCTCACTACTTTTGTAAAGTAGCTTTCCTTATAGAATGGCTTCTCTTTGCACCTATATTAAAAATGTTGATTTATCCCAATTCTAAGGAATTTATAAAAGGAAATCTTGGGGCATGAATTGTTCAACCAAGGTTTACAGGAATTACACACTCCTAAAATTTAATGTCATAATTTAATAAATTTCTGTCACTGCTACTTTGGGATTTTTTTTCATTTAATCATTTAGTAGAGATTATTGAACACCTGTTCTATGTCAGATGGATATATAAATATGAATGAGAAAATATCCCCTCCTTCAAGAATCTTACAGTCAAATGAGCAAATAAAGACACAGTTAAATGCAAGAAAGTGACATAGCTGCTATAACACCTCATAAATATCACCCACAAATTTGTTACTTCTGCTAAGAATACATGTTCCAAAAAACCAAAGTGCTTCTAAAACAAAGTGACTAGATAAACATATTTAAAGTTAGCTTTTATTGAATATTTATTGTGGGCTAGCCATAGTGCTAATTTAGGTTAATCCATAATCTAAATGAATCCTCATAATTCTATGATGTACATTATTTTATTATTCCTTTTTTGAAGCCGAGGCACAGCAAGACAGATTCACTGGCCTTGCCCAAGTACACACATACGAAAAGCAGCCCAGTTGGTGCCTGTTGTGAATCAAAGAAGCTGGGAGATAGGATGGAGTCAAAGTGACTCATAGTTTTTGTTTCTTCACAGCAGATTTCCTGAGGCATCACCAATATCAGAGCACTTATTTCTAATGTAAAATACTGGAATAGTCAGAATATTGTTGGACCAATACCTGATTATATCTGAATTTTTCTCTACTGCACTGACCCATTATTTTTTTCCATCATCACCATTTTGCTCTGGAAAATTATCATAGATTACAGCTTAGAAGTCTTAACCTGTATATGTAGACTTCATCTGTATCAGTTAGATCATCTGAAGGGAGAGTATCTTTCAAAGTGGTTAATACTGGCAGACAATGAATTAATTCAGACATTTAAGAATGAAATAATACCAATCTTGCACAAACTCTTCCAGAGAATAGAAAAAGGCAGCATACTTCCTAACACTTTAGGTGGTCAGAATAACCTCAGTTCTATAGCCTGGCAAAAATATTTTAAGAAAGAAAAATTACAGATTAATAGATTTCATTTAAAAAGATATAAAACATAAAAAAAATTCGATTGAGCCATATACATTTGTCATTTGTAGGTCAAATATTAGCCTTTTCATACGGTTCAAGTTAGCATTAGCAAATTGGATCTAGCTATCTTTAAGAGTAGCCTCATAATCAAGTGAGTTTGAAAATATCAATCAATATAATTCATGCATAAAAGAAGTAAAAATTATTAGCATCTTAATAGGTACAGAAAAAACATTTGATAAGATTTAACAGCCATTCATGAAAATAACTCTTGGCAAACTATTTATAGATTTATTAATTATAAAGAATATTGTGGTAGGCAGAAGTCTAAGATGATTCCCAAGATTTCTGCCCAATGATATGTATTCTCTGTATAATTCCCTCTCCTTGACTGTGAGCAGAACCTGTAAATATGATGGGCTATCACTCCTACAGCTGATGTTGAGTTAATCAAAAGGCAGATTATCCAAGTAGGCCTGACCTAATCAGGTGAGCCATTAAAAGGGACTGGGATCTCCCTGATGTCAGAGAATCTCCATTGCTAGCTTTGAAGATGGAAAAGGCCAAATAACCAGGGCTCGAGTGTGGTCACTAGGAACTTAGAGAACCCCCCAGCTGACAGCCAGGGAAAATACAGAAAACAAAAGGGACCTCAATCTTACAACCACAAAGAACTGAATTCAGACAATAAATGATGTTAGAAGAGGACCCAAAACTCCAGAAAAACTCCAGATGGAAACTCAGCCCCAGCTAACACCTTGATTTCTGCCTTGTGAGACCCTGAATAGAGATCTAGTTGAACCCTGCCCATACTTCTGATCTACAAATCTGTGAGATAATAAATATGTGTTGTTTTAAGTTGCTGAATTTTGGTAATTTGTTATGCAGCAACAGAAAGCCAACTTAAATATGTATTTTAAAAATTCACAGGAACCATTATACTCAATGATAAATATTGAAAACTTTCCCCTAAGATCAGGAATGCCCACTTTCACCATTTCTATTCAACACTATACTGGCTGTTCTAGCAAATGCAACAAAATAAACAAACAAAAAAATTAAAAGCATAAGGACTGAAAAGGAATGGATAAAATTGGCATTGTTGACAGATTACATGACTGTGAACATAGAATATCCAAAAGAATCTACAAACTTTTAGAATTTACAAATAAAGGTAGCAAGGTTGCTGGATAGAAGGAAGGTCAATATACAACACAAAAAAATGTATTTTGTGGCTAGTAAGCAACAAAAAGTAGAAAATAAAATTTAAAATAATTTACAATAGCACCAAAATAATCAGATACATACAAAAACTATAATGAAAGAAAGATGTGTAAGACTTTTATACTAAAGCTAAGACAATATTACTGAGAGAAATGAAAAGAGATTTAAATAAAGGTAGAGATATACCATGTTCATGAATTGGCCCAATATTGTGAACATATCAGGTCCCCACAAATTAATCTATATACCTACTGCAGTCTCAATATAAATTCTAGCAGTGCTATGGGTTGAATGTTTGTGTTCCCCAAAATTCATATGTTGAAATCTTAACCCCCACTGCTGTAAAGGTATTAGGACTTGGGGCCTTAGGTCATGTGGATGGAGCCCTCATGAATGGGATTAGTGCCCTTATAAGAAGAGAGGCAAGATGTCTCTCTCTCTCTCTGTCTCTTTCTCTCTATCTCTCTCTCTGTTTCTGTCTCTCTCCCTCTCTCCCTCTCTCTCTCTGTGCCATGTGAGAATGCAACAAGAAGGCTGCCTGCAAATGAGGAAGAAGGCCCTTATCAGACACCTGATCAGCAGCCCCTTGATTTTAGCCATCCCAGCTTCCAGAACTGTGAGAAATAATTTCTTGTTGTTTAAGCTATCCCATCTATGGTAATCTGTTAGAGAGCGCGAGGTGACTGAGACAAGTTGTAGACCCACTTGTTTATTTTTGCTTGCATTCCCTGTGCTTTTGGTGTCACATCCAAAAAAGTCAATTCCCAGACCACTATCAAGGAGATTTTCCCCTGTGCTTTTTCTAGGAGTTTTACAGTTTCAGATCTTACAATTAAGTCTTTAATACATTTTGAGTTAATTTTTGTGAATGGTGTAAGGTAAGTATCTAATTTAATTATTTTGCATGTGAATATCCCATTTTCCCAACACCATTTATTGAATAGACTACCCTTTCCCCATGTGTATTCTTGGTCACCTTGCCAAAGATTAGTTAACAGCATATTGTGTGCATTTATTTCTGGGCTCTCTATTCTGTTCCATTGGTCTATGTGTCTGTTTTTATGCCAGTACCATACTGTTTTGATCACTATAGCTTTGTAATATAGTTTGAAGTCAGGATGTGTGCTGCCTCCAGCTTTCTTCTTCTTTCTCAAGATTGCTTTGGCTATTTGGGGTCTTTTGTGGTTTCATACAAATCTTAGGATTTTCTATTTCTGTGGAAAATGCCATTGGAATTTTGATAGGGACTGCACTGAATCTGTAGATAACTTTGAGTAGTAGGTAGATTTTAATAATACTAATTCTTCCAATCCATGAAAACAAGCTTTATTTCCATTTATTTGTGTCTTCTTTAATAACTTTCATCAATACCTTATAGTTTCCAGTGTACAGATATTTTACCTCCTTGGTTAAATTTATTCTCAACTATTTTATTCTTTTTTATGCTACTGTAAATGGGAATGTTTTCTTAATTTTTCAGAGAGCTCATTGTTAGTGTATAAAAACACAACTTATTTTTGTATATTGATTTTGTATCCTGCAACTTCACTGAAATCACTTATTATTTCTAACAGTTTGTTGGTGGAATCTTTAGAGTTTTATATAACCTTATTAAATATAGGGTTTTATATAATAACATGTCATTTACAAACAGAAAATTTGGTTGCCTTTAGAAAGGAAACCATCCAAAAAGTGCAAAGGAAACCTACAAAATGGGAAAAAATATTTGCAAACATACATACAGTAAGGGGTTAATTCTAAAATATATAAGGAACTCATATAAGTCAATAGGAAAAAAAACAAATAACCCAATTTAAAACTGGGCAAAGGACATGTACAGACACTATTCCAAAGAAGACATACAAATGGCCAACAGGTATATGAAATGGTGCTCAACATCACTAATCATCAGGGAAGTGCAATACCTGTTAGGACAGCTTTTATCAAAAACACAAGAGATAATAAGAGTTGGCAAGCATGTGGAGAAAAGGCAACCCTTGCTCACTGTTGAAAAAATAATTATGAAAAATATTGTAGCCATTATGGAAAAAGTATGGAGGTTCAAGAAATTAAAAATTGAACTACCATATGATCCAGGAATCCCACTTCTGGGTACGTATCCAAAAAAATGAAGTCAGTATCTGGAAGAGATATCTGCACCCCCATGTTCATTGCCGCATTACTCACAATAGCCAAGATACGGAAACAAACTAAGTTTCAACTGACAGATGAAAGGGTAAAGAAAATGTGAGATATGTATATATAATAGAATATTATTCAGCCATAAAAAGGAGGAAATCCTGCCATTTGAGATAATATGGATGAACCTAGAGGACCTTATGATAAGTGAAATAAGCCAGACACAGAAAGACAAATAATGTATGATTTCACTTAAATGTGGAACCAAATAAGTTGAGCTCATAGAACTAGAGAGTACAACAGTGGTTGCCAGGGGCTGGGGGTATGGGGCTGGGCATGGGGGAAATGGGGAGATGTTGGTCAAAGGGTACAAAGTTTTAAGATGAATAAGTTCTGGGGGTCTAATGTACAGTATGGTGACTATAGTTAATAATACTGTATTGTATATTTGAAATTTAAGAGAGTAAATCTTAAGTGTTCTCAGCCACACACCAAAAATGGTTAACTCTATGAGGTGACGGAAGTGTTAATTAACTTCACTGTGATCATCATTTCACAATGCATGCATACATTAAACCATCATGTTGTATTCTCTCTCTCTACATATAATTTATATATAAATATATGTATATAATTTTTATTTTTCAATTATACTTCAATAAAGCCAGAAAGAAGTAACAAAAACAAACAAAACAATAAAACAAGTTATCTTAAAATTTATATGGAAATGCAAAAATCAAAGAAGAGCCAAGAAAAGGTTATCGTGGCACATCAGCTAGGTAGGGAGAGAATGATTGTTTTTTTCAATAAACAGTACTCTGTCAATTGAATATCACTATAGAAAAAAACATCTTAACTCCTACCTTACACGGTATATAAAATTAAATTCCAGATGGATTGCAGATTTAATTGTGAAAAATAAAACAATAAAGCATTTCAAGAGAAACTGCAGAAAAACATCTTCTTGACTTGGGCACAGCAAATATTTTTAAAAAACATAAGGGGCTTCCCTGGTGGTGCAGTGGTTAAGAATCTGCCTGCCAATGCAGGGGACACGGGTTCAAGCCCTGGTCCGGGAAGATCCCACATGCCACAGAGCAACTAAGCCCATGTGCCACAACTACTGAAGCCCACACGCCTAGAGCCCATGCTCTGCAACAAGAGAAGCCACCACAATGAGAAGCCTGTGCACCACAACGAAGAGTAGTCCCCGTTTGCCACAATTAGAGAAATCCCGCTCGCAGCAACAAAGACCCAACGCAGCCAAAAATAAATAAACAAACAAACAAATAAATAACATAACATATAAGACAAAACTATAAAAGAGAAACATCTGTTAAATCAAACTATGCTATAATTATAATTTTGTGTTCCTCAAAAGACACAGAAAAAAGAGCTAACAGGAAACCTACAGAGTGGGAGAAGATATTTTCAATGCATACATCCAACAAAGAACTCATATCCTAAATACATAAAGAACATCTATATATCAATAAGGAAAAGGAAGACCTTACAATAGAAAAGTAATTTTAAAAACTTAAACAAATACTTCACAAAGGAGGATATTTGAATGGCCAATAAACTTACGAAAAAGTGCTCAAATCATTTGTCATCAGGGAAATTCAAATTAAAACTATCACTCACTAGAATGATTAACATGAAAAAGACAAAAAATACAAGTATTGACAATTATATGGAGCAACTAAAACACTCATGCACTAATGGCAGGAGAATAAATTGATACAAATTTTGGAAAACTTTTTGGGAGCATCTATAATATCTGAATATAAGCATATTCCATGACCCAACATTTCCACTCCTAGGTGTATGTCTAATAGAAATTAAAACATATGTCCACCAAAAAACAAGTACTAGAATATTTCATAGCATCCCTACTCATAATAGTAAAAAAATGGAAATTGCCAAGATCTCCATCAACAATAGTAAGTAAATTGTGGTATATTCACACAACGGAACACTATACAACAGTGAGAATGAACAATCTACAAAGACATATGAGAATGTGGATGAATCTCAGAAAAATAATGTTGATAAAAGAAGCCAGACACATGAGGTCATGCTACATGATTCCATTTATATAAAAAGTACAAAATAGACAAAACTAATTGCTGCTGACAGATATCAAGATGGTAGCTACCCTTGTGGAGGGAAGTGACAAATTGGGGGAGGGGTTTCTGAAGTGCTGGTAATGTTCTGTTTCTTAATCTGTGTGCTGGTTATTCAGCTGGATTTAGTTTGAGAAAATTCATCAAGCTATGTAATTATATGTGGATTTTTCTGTAGGAATATTTTACTTCAACAAGAAGTAAAATTTAAAAACAAGCAAACAAAAAACCCAGTGCCTTGTAGGCAATCCAGGTATCTACCCATTAGTATCATGATCAGCCAGCCTAGAGGGATGTTTATAACAGAAGGAGGCAGCTCATACAACTGGGTGACAGACTCCATCCTAGTTTTAAATTCTATTGGAAATTATATGCAGAAATGCAAAACATATGAAAAAAGTTTCAGCCTAATTAGTAGTCAGAGAATTAACTGACGAAATATAATTTTTACCTATCAAATTGGAAAGTTTTTTTTTTTTTAAGGTCATACTGGATGCTGGTGAGTGTGTAGTGAAAGAGTGCTGATCTATTTTGGGTGAGGATAGAAACTGATTCAACCCTACTTTGGGGAAACTATTTTGGTGATACATAGCAGGAGTCTAAAAGTTCCTTTTATTCTTTCATCTAGTTATTCTTCTGACAATATAAACCAAGGAAATAATATGAGTTACAGAAAAGGCCTATGACTAAAGTTGTATATTATAGCATTCTTTATAATGGCGAAGGAGAGAAGGCATTTGAATATCTGACAAAAAGATAATGATTAAGTAAACCCTGGCACTTTTCATCTATTCAATAAAACATTAGGTAATCACTAAATATTATGTAGGAGTTTGCAATAACATAGAAAATTCTTAAGTTAGAATGTTGAACAGGAGGAAATAGACCAAAATAATAATTGCAAATTATTTGGGTATAGGATGGTGAATGTTTTCTTTCTTTCTCTGCAATTTATTTATACTTTCCAAATTTTCTTTGCTGAGGATAGATTACTTTTACAAGGGAAAAAAAGGGGAAAATCAATTTTTTTCCAGATGACAATAACAATATGCTCAGATGAAACAAAGACAGAAAATGATCTTTGACGTACTCTTTGCTTAGCTAAAAATAACTTTTCATTTAAAAAAATAAGTTGAATCTATGATTATATATTTGCCACTGCCTACTGGCTTTTGGCTGTACTTTAAATTTCACACGTCTGGAAAAGAACTCACCGTTTCCACCACCACTACTCTGAAAAAAAATGTCTGCTCCTGTGTCCTGTTAGTGAACTGGTGCCCAAAGCTGAAAACTTCCTCACCTCTCTCTCTCTCTCTCTCTCTCTCTCCCTCTCCCCGCCCCAATCCATATAAGCCCTCTATTCTACTATAAAAATTTGCCTGGAATTAGAAATCTGAATATAGCAGTCTCCCTTCTTTGCTCTCACTGTCCCTGCCTTAGTTCAGGGCCCTTAAAATCATGTTTGGACAATGACCTCCTATATTATTTTTTGCCAGAAGTATCTCTTTGCTCCAGTCCTCTGGCCAAACCACAGTGCTGAGTGGGGAACTGCATTTGAATGGTTGGGTTTGGAGGTAGGTGGCAAGCATGTCCAGTGGGCATGGGACCTCAAGCCATAGGAAAGCCGATTACAAATGTTGTTTTGGGCCCTCAACTATACCTTCTAGATGAACCACAAGGGCACGAATAACAAAGGCTGTTCAGATCACTCATGATTCATCAGAAATGGTGAGCTGATTTCACAAGCAAGGATAGTGGGCTAGGCAGGGAAATGGCGGGGCATGCTGGAGTCACTCTTCCTCATCTGGTGGCTTCTCCCTCTCCCAGAGTGCCCAGTGCAACGCTCAGATTGCTCACATATCAATATATTATTTCTGGAGAAGGTATTAAGACTATTTGTTAGGGAGTCAAAATGATATAGATGCCTCCTTTGAAGAAAGTTGCCCTTTGCAGTCTTCTACATCTGCTGCTTACTTTTTCATTAGTATATATTTTCTAATGTATTGTTAATGTTTATTAATATTATCTTATTCATCGAGTATTAATCATAGCAATAATTAATTGAGAATTAATGTATTTATTATTTATATTACCTACTTGTACACAGACTAGTGTTTATTGCCCAAGGCAGGTCAAATCTGAAAAATCATTGTTTCTGGATCAGCTTGAACATTTCAATGGCCAGTTCATACAGTTTTCTTTGACAATAAAAAAGACATAATTGGTTCAGCCCAGCCACAAAATATACCTGATGTATGATTCTATTTATGTAAGTACAAAAACAGGCCAAATTAATCTATAATGTTATAAGTCAGGATGGTGGTCACATTTGGGGGTGGTGGTGACGGGAAAGGGTCATGAAGTGGGGCAAGGCTTCTGAAGTGCTGGGATGTTCTTTCTCGGTGTGGGTGCTGATGACATGAGTGGGTTCTGATTGTAAAAGTCCACTGAGCCTTGTGCTTCTAAGTGCGTTTTTCTGCGTTAACATTACACTCCAATAAAAAGTAAAATAAAAAGGCTAATTGTTCAAATGTTTGTCAATAAATGATTTACATAAAAATTAATATACATGCTAAATGGTGTGGAAATTTAGAAACTGTAATTTTATAAAATTGTGTCCTATACAAATTTCCATATTCATCACTGTATCATTTGTACCAAAAATATTTGCTTAATTATGTGGTTTTTTTTTGAAGTTTCCACTGTATTATGTTCCAAAAAGGATATCAGGAAACAAGGAAAACGTCTCTTCATTCTGGTGGCAAGGATGTCAATCATAAAAATAGCAGCTACCATTTTTTGAGTGTCTAGTATATGCCACAATTGTAGCACATGTTGTCTCTAATTATCCAACATCTGGTGAGATGAGTTTTGTTATTCCTTTTTTGCAGATGGGCTAACTGAGGCTCAGAGGCATAAAAGGATTTGCCCAAGGCTACACAGATTTTTTTAACTCAGGTTTGTTTCATTCCCAAACCTGCTCTTTTTGCACCACACCGCACCATCCATGTGTCTGTTTCTTAGGACAATGCCAGCTCGCTGAAATGTACCATGCGGACAGATTACTTGCTGTCCATGAGCGCTGGAGTCTGGAGACTGGGAACTCATTTGCCTCCATTTCCATTTCTAGTGAATCCGAAGGCCATGGACTTTCTACCTTAGTCTTCCTGAGTCAATGTTCCTCCTATTTAGACAGAGCTCAGGCCACCATGATAACGTGTTTCAATTTCAGCTTTTGCTATTTAAAAATAAAAAGAGGATAGAGAGGGTCTATTTCAGCGGTCCCCAACCTTTTTGGCACCAGGGACCGACCAGTTTCTTGGAAGACAATTTTTCCACAGACAGGGGGGGCAGAGGGATGGTTCAGGCGGTAATGAGAGTGATGGGCAGCGGCAGATGAAGCTTCGCTAGCTCGCCACTCACCTCCCGCTGTGCGGCCCGGTTCCTAACAGGCTGCGGACCAGTACTAGTCCAAGGCCTGGGGGGTGGGGACCCCTGGTCTATTTGATCATCAAATACAGCGAATAAAATAATGAGACATGAGTTGGGGGTGGTGGATTACATGGTTTTTGTCTGCTAATCATGAGAAAAAACAGTCTTGCGTCAAGGTCCAAAACAGGAAACATAGATTATATTTTAATCACCATGTGGAACCCTGTGCAAGACTTTTAAACCCTCCTGGAGGAAAAAAGGATGTTGCATCTGCTTGTGAGGAGGTGAGGAAGTAAAGCTACTTATATTAGGCTTTTAAGAAAAAATGTACATACAGACCAAAAGTGGGCTGATGTGATTGCTTTATGGACCAACTTCTCTCCTCTTACCTCTTATTTCACCTTAACTCTTCTCCATCAGTCACACTACTACTACTTAAGCTCCAGTGGTACATGCGGGGTTCCTGGGCTGACGCTAGGGATGACACAGGGATTAATTTAGTCCTTCATCAAAAATTCACTGAGTGCCTGCCATACACCAGATGTGCTATGTATTGGATGCTGAGGATAAATTGGTGAGTCAGACATTTTTCCTGCCTTCAAGAAGCTTCAGTCTTGTCACTAATGGGCTTGGGATTCAATATCCTCACAACCAGCTCAGAGCTGGCCTGAATCTATAGACTCCTCCCAGAACCACTGGTTTTACTTGAATCAAGCCAGCTGAGACCGAGCCTGCCTTGGTTCTCCCCACTCCCCAACCTTTTATTTAACAAGTCATCTGCCTTCTGCAACAAGTACTGTTTTGATCCCCCCTCCATGTTCATGTTCACACTTTCCGTTTTACTCTCCTAGCTGTCCACGTGCTATGTTCATGGAGCCCTCCATTTGTATCCTAGGAGACTCTGTGTATGTGTGTGTCCATGCATCTTCTCCCTACCCAGAGCTTCCCAACTCTTTGAAGGCAGGGACCTTGCCTTTTAGTTTAGACATGCTTACAATGTCTTGTTCTCACAGTTTTGCTTAAGAAGTACTGTTGATCAACTGCTAATTGGCTGAAAGACTCTGAGACCACCTATCCTGTATAACAGAATAGGTTGGCTAATCCAGACAAGTTTCTCTAGGAAGAGGCCACCTGAGGTGGAACAACAGGGCACTGCTCACTGGGGTGTTCACCCCGTAGGGTTTGACATGTATCAGATGCCAAAGTTTGCCCAGGGTGACTAATAGTGAGCACTGGGGTTCACTTATTACAGTTAATTCAGTGAGAAAAAATAGCCAGAGAGCATTAAATTAAAATGCAATCTTTGGTCCTTCCTAGAATCTGGCTTGATATAAAAAATTTCTGAGATTCTACAACAAAGTAGAATGGAATAATTCCTGTAACCATAGGGAAATGTGCAGAATTCTTATGAGTAAAACTGTCCAATGCTCCTCCATTCCCATCCCTCTTTTCCTATAAAAGTGTCCAGATTTTCTAGAAGTCAGTGGGAAAGCCTTATAGTGGGATAGACTAATCGTTCTCAAAAACAATTTTTCCCCAGATAAAGCAAAGAATAATCAGTAGTGGGACTCAAGTTTATCACTGCAAGGTATGGGATGAATCCTCAAAGAAGAGTCCTTCTTCCCTGGTGGCGCAGTGGTTGAGAATCTGCCTGCCAATGCAGGGGACACGGGTTCGAGCCCTGGTCTGGGAAGATCCCACATGTTGCGGAGCAACTGGGCCCGTGAGCCACAACTACTGAGCCTGCGCGTCTGGAGCCTGTGCTCCGTAACAAGAGAGGCAACGATAGTGAGAGGCCCACGCATCGCGATGAAGAGTGGCCCTCACTTGCCTCAACTAGAGAAAAGCCCTTGCACAGAAACGAAGACCCAACACAGCCATAAATAAAAATAAATAAATAAATAAAATTTAAAAAAAAATAAAAAAGAAGAGCCCTTAAGGCAACTACAAACATTTAATTATAAGATCCCTTGCTGTGTAACCACTAGACAGTCAAGTACCCCAAACCCTTGCTGAACCCCAGCCCATGTCCCCCCAAAGGCAGTTAGACTCCTACCACACTAGTCTTAATACCCCAGAGGATTTCCATCTCCAGGGGAGAATAAAAGCCTGACTCAAGTAAACTGTGACTTGGATGAGGCAGGATATCCAGCTATGTCAACATAGCCTAGCGGCTAAAAGTCAGATTGCCTCATTTTGTTCTGGACACACTGTCGGAGTTTGAATCCTGGCTCCACCACTCATTAAACAATGACACCGTGGGACAATTTGCTTAACTTCAGGTTTCCCCGGCAGCACCACTGCAGCAGCAATCCTCACAGAGCTATGTGGAAGACTAAACTAGATAACCTGTGTGAGGAGCTGAGCATGACATCTGGCACACGGGAGTGTTCAGCCAGTTTTCATCTGTCCCACTCCACTGGGTCTCAGACCCAACATGTGTAATGAAGACCATCCCCTCCCAAGGTGGGGTAGGCTTCCCACTCTTGCCATTGCATGGATTTGAACTCACAGGGTTCTCCTTGAAGTTCCCCAAGTCTTGTAGACTGTCTCCACTTCCTACCCTGAATCCCAAATGAGAAGAGGGATCTTATGATCTTCAAATATTGAAGCATTGTGACAGCTGACTTGGAGATGTGTCCTTTTGAAATAATTCCAGGGGAAACTGTCTTCACATGAGCATGTTCCAAAGCACGTTCTGCCCAGTGTTGGTTCTGTGAGGTCCTCATCAAGAAAAGCCTTCTGTAGTTAAATACATTTTTAAAGCACTGGTACCATCTCTCTTGGCGATTGTCATGTGCATCTACATATGAAAGGCTTGGAAAGATCATGGACTAAAAAAACCTACTTGACTTCATCTCACATAATATTTCTGCTATTTATTTTATTACAGATCTGTTGTTAATATCTTGGAACCCATGGTCTTAGGAAAACACATTAGAAATGGAGGAAGATGTCAAAAACAACAATAAATGATGCTACCAGAAGCAGCCACCATTCCTTTGTCCCAAATTCTCAGAAAACATATTTTAAATGCTCTCTACATATTGGCCACAGTTAAATTCTCCTTTACCATAATGATCTTGCCTGGCCGCATAACTGAGGTCTTGCGGACTCTGGGACTGTCATGGGGGTCCTGTATTCATAGATGACCTGTTTGTGAAACACTTTATGTGCTTATTAAGCACAAATAGCTTGAGTTTGATTTTGATTTTGATTTTTTCAGAAGAAAGTTGTCTTCCTTAGAAAATAGATCATTCCACTCCATTCTACACCAATATGTTCTCTCCTCTCTCTCTCTTTGTGTAGTAATCTACTGTAGAATCTGTTCCCACAGATTTGGGGAAGAAAAAAAAAGCCTCCAGCCCCTAGCCCCCCTTCCCCTTTGCCTTCCAAAGCCCCCGAGCAGCTGGTAGGGTTTATTGCTCTTCCCCGACATTGGCTTCGGTCTTTACATGAAGGAAGATTGATTATCCTCATTCGAAAACGTGAAGATCCCGTGTGCGCCTTTGTCCTGTGTCCCCTGAGAGTGAGCTGGCGTCAGCAGCATGCTGTAAACAGGCAGCACTTAGGGGCTGGGAGCAGTGACGGCGGCAGTACGGAGCAGGCGTGTGGGGGCCACGCCACCACCCCCTGTCCTTGTCAGCCTCTACCTTGTGCTCAGGATCGACCAGGGAGGCTGCTGCCTCCCCAGACAAGGCCATGGGAAGAGCAGGCTTGTCCAATCCTCCCGCGGGACCTGCTTGGCAATGCTGGCCAGGTGGAAGCTGTAACCACAGCTGAAATGGTCTTTCATTCAAAGGCACCTTCAATTACAACTCTGGGGCTACACTGATGTTGAGCAAGATGTGCCTCTGTGTGTGTGTGTGCATATCTTTGCACACACATGTGCACACAATGCACACAGTGTCTGCCTCAGCGGCCCCAAAGACAGGTTGCACAAACCTGGCACATGATGAGATTCTCTCGAGGCTCTCATTTTTCATTTCACCAGTTTGGCTGAAATAAAAACTCAAGAGTCCTCACAGTATTGAACCACCATTCCAGAGCCAGCCAAGGTTTGGAACATAAAGAGAGGTGAACAAACCAGCGTGTAGGCAACCCAGGGAAAGTAATTGTTCTCCTTAGCAGCCCGGCTGCTTCTCTGCTTAACATCTGAACAAGTTAATCTGGAAACATGGCCTTCTGGAAAGAAATGGCACTCATCTAAGCATCCAGTGGATTCATGGGGAGAAATGCCCTTTCGCCAGGTAGAAACAGTAAATTATATTTGAAATCCATTTCTATTGAAGGAAAAAAAATCTTCTCTTCCCCGGGAGGCAATCTTTTGGCCTGACGGCAACATTTAACCACGGCCGTCCAACTTCAGAGGTCACTTTTTTGCTCACACCAGAGTCTGGCAACTAGGGGAAGAATTTTACTAATCGAACCAGAAGCAGTTTAATTAAATACAAAGTCACATAAAGACGTTTGTCCTTTGCCAATCCTGGGCTTCAAGGAACTGATCTCAGCAGCATCTACAGCAGATAAATTGGCTAAATTGATCCTGCTCCGTAGAAAGGGTGCTTCATCTAGATCCAATCAATGGCAGACTGAGGTGTGATGTGAGATGAGGGGAAGGAATCAGGCGGTCCACTGTTTCTGGGATGGGAGTCAGACTTCAAGGAGCAAAAACGTCTCTGTTTCGTGTTGGCTTTGTTACCCCCTGAACACCAGGGCTGTTGAATCGTGGCTCCAGGACTGCCTTTTCTTCTGAGCAGAGCAAGAGATGGTAGTGGACTCAGAAAAGAAGAGCCGGAGAAATATGATCTAGACATTGTGTCTTTTGTTCTGTCCAGAGCTTTGCAAGTCTGCGTTTGACCCTCCATCACCAATTAATTAAACAACAATAGCAGAGAGGACCCGCTATGTTTCTGGCACTGAGCTAGATGCTTTACCAAATTATTTTTCATACCTTAGACCTGAAAAGTCAGCTATGAAGTATAATGGAGTAGGTTTGCCTGGGAGTGAATCCTATCTCCCAAGAATTAGCTGTGCGATTTGGGGCAAGTCACTTAAGCTCCCTGAACTTCAGTTTTCTCACCTATAAAGTCAAAATAGTGACAATGATAGTAAAAGGATTAAATGTGATAATCTTCAAAAAAGCACTTCACACAGCTATCACTCTCATTCCCATTTTACAGATGGGGAATGTGGCTCAGACAAGATGATTTGTCTCAGACTTCACTGCAAATAAGTCACAGAGTTGGGGGATCCAAATTAGATTTACTGGGCACCAGAGTCCATGCACCTTCCACAGTGTCACCCGGCCATGATGAAATGCAATCGATATATATTTTGTGCTATATGCTCTGTGCTAAGATCTGCCAAGAAAGACAAAAGAAATATCTAATTATGTCATTTCTCATCTTAAAAGCAGTCCAGACAATGAGCACTTATGTTTGGCCCTTATCATAAGCAGATGAAGGGTCCCCAAAGAGTCTCCATATAAGACTCTGTGTTACTACAGAGAGTAACGATACTATTCCCATCTCCATACGATCCCACACAACCAGCCTTGAGTCTGGTTTAGTAGTCCCTTCTTGCTCGCTGAAACCAACGGCAATAAACCCTTCTTCCATTTTTAACATCCCCATCTGAGATGAGTAGAGATGTTTCATTTAATATTTATCCTCTTCTTTCCTCTCCCACTGTCTTCACTCTCTCTTCACATCCATTTGATTTAGTTTTATGTTGATGATGGGCAGATTTTCCTTTCTCAACATGCCAATTCATTGCTTAGGGCTAAGTTTCATACATTGCTTCTTTTTTTAAACTGCTCTGCAGATGAAAAGCTCAGGACAGAGCTTGGTATTTATTAATGGCTCAGAAATTGGCTGTTACTGTTATTATTATTGTTATTATTAGCCTTTGTCTTTCCTGACTCTTTAAAAACATCTACATTTTATCTGAACAACATTTTGGTATTTCTAGTCCTAAAATAAATATCTTGGGGCTTCCCTGGTGGCGCAGTGGTTGAGAGTCTGCCTGCCAATGCATGGGACACGGGTTCGAGCCCGGGTCTGGGAAGATCCCACATGCCATGGAGCAACTAGGCCCGTGAGCCACAGCTACTGAGCCTGCGCGTCTGGAGCTTGTGCTCCGCAACAAGAGAGGCCGCAATAGTGAGAGGCCGGCGCACCGCGATGAAGAGTGGCCCCCGCTTGCCACAACTAGAGAAAGCCCTTGCACAGAAACGAAGACCCAACACAGCCATAAATAAATAAATAAATAAATAAATCATCACATTTAAAAAATAAATAAATAAATAAAATAAAATAAAATAAAATAAAATAAATTTCTCCTTGCTACTCTCCATATGCCCATGCTTTTGAGATGAATTGCTGTCCTCATGATTATATACGGTGGGTGCATCACATTACATCTCTGGTTTGGCAGGTCTCTCTGACTCTGATAGCTTTACTGGTTGTGCAGTCATGGTCTTTTCCACATGCAGAGCCTTCCAGGTATATGTCCTGGCTTGCCCCAACTTGGCTCAGCTCCAGATACCAAGGACTTTCAGGCTCAAGTCAGCATCACAAGGCCCTTTTCCAAAAACATCGCAACTGGCAAGGGATTAGAAGCTCTCTTTCCACCAGTAAATCACGCATATATTTAGCCTGATTTCCCTAAGCCTGGGGCACAGGGTGCTTGGAGAATCACTGGAAAATTCTGTGTTCCCCAAAATCCAGGCTTCTCCCACTAGCCTCCTCTACATGAGCTCAGACCACAAATCTCTAGTCCCTGGTCTGTACACTAGTCATCTCTGGAAGGTGAGTACTATCTTGAACCCACTGCAGCCCTGATAAATTTCTACCCCTTGCAACTCCCTCAGCCTGAAACCCTAGCTACTGCCTGGACTCCTGCTTCAATCTAATGGATTCCTCTGGAAGAAATATGCCGTTCCCTCACCTATTATTGACCAAAATCTCCTGTTGCGTTTCTTCCACCCACTGGATGAAATCTTGAAATTTCATTTCAACAATCATTTAATAAGCATAATTTCTGGGCTCAAGCACTGAACAGCACAAAAAAATAAATCAGACTTGTTCTTGAGGAACTTTCAGAGTCATGGGACAAGCCAACAGAAAATGACAAAAATTGTTACAAATGGAGGTACAAAGAAAAGTAAGCTGGAAACAGAAAGAAGTGTTTAACAAATTCTCCCTGAGGGGGTGTGTGCATGTGTGTGTGCTTGTGTGTGTGTGCTTGTGTGTGTGAATATGTAAATGTTTATAAACAGCTCTCTCTTATAATTGAATTCTAAATAATCTCCATGTTTTAAGTTGTGTCTGTGTTCACATGTGTGTACACGTCTTCATTAGGGAATGAGGGAGAAAATGGTGAGAACAAGAAAATGACAACACTGTTGTGGATATTTTATGCCTTTATTCTCCACAATGGGAGTCTTCAAACACAAATAATTAAAAAAATTATTTCTAATATTTTATATGGATGAAACCAATAGCAACAAATCAGAAAAATGGAAAAGTCAAGAGGCTGAAATGCAAGACACCAGTGTAGTAATTCAGGCTTGGATGGTGAAAATTCTGGTTTTCTTCCAACCCATGGGCTATGCTACTGAGTCTCCTTTGTAGGCTGCTCTTCATCTTCTCATGCCTTCAGTGTTGGAATGCCTCAGATTTGCACTCTCAAATTTCTTCCCTCTTCTGTCCACACTGTTGCCCTCATGCCATGACTTTAAATACCGTGCACATGCTGATGATTCCCAACTACACACTCAGCATTTCACTTGGATGTCCAGGCTTACATGTAGCCAGAAGAAAAGCTGACATTTTGGTATTCCTTCAAAATTTACATCATCTCCATTCATTCAGTGCCTTGAGTTCAGTCTCAACTCTTCTTTTCCATGCTCTTTGTCTACAAATTGGTTCCTTTTTCAAAATTTGACCTCCTTTCCCTACACTTCCCCAAATACCCTAGTGCAAGCTCCCATCAGCCTCTCACTTTTCTCTCCAACTCTCTCCTCCCCACATACTGTCTGTTGTCTACATAGTAGTCAAGAGTAATGCTTTTAAAAAAGGAAGTCATCCATGCAAATGGAAATCAAAAGAAAGCTGGAGTAGCAATTCTCATATCAGACAAAATAGACTTTAAAATAAAAACTATTACAAGAGATAAAGAAGGACACTACATAATGATTAAAGGATCAATCCAAGAAGAAGATATAACAATTGTAAATATTTAGGCACCCAACATAGGAGCACCTCAATACATAAGGCAAATGCTAACAGCCATAAAAGGGGAAATCAACAGTAACTCAATAATAGTAGGGGACTTTAACACCCCACTATCACCAATGGACAGATCATCCAAAATGAAAATAAATACGGAAACACAAGCTTTAAATGATACATTAAGCAAGATGGACTTAATTCATATTTGTAGGACATTCCATCCAAAAACAACAGAATACACTTTCTTCTCAAGTGCTCATGGAACATTCTCAAGCACAGATCATATCTTGGGTCACAAATCAAGCCTTGGTAAATTTAAGAAAATTGAAATCGTATCAAGTATCTTTTCCAAACACAATGCTAGGAGACTAGATATCAATACAGGAAAAAGTCTGTAAAAAATACAAACACATGGAGGTTAAACAATACACTACTAAATAACCAAGAGATCACTGAAGAAATTAAAGAGGAAATCAAAAAATACCTAGAAACAAATGACAGTGAAAACACGATGCCCCAAAACCTACGGGATGCAGCAAAAGCAGTTCTAAGAGGGAAGTTTAGAGCAACACAAGCCTACCTCAAGAAACAAGAAACATCTCAAATAAACAACCTAACCTTATACCTAAAGCAATGATAAAAAGAAGAACAAAAAAACCCCAAAGTTAGCAGAAGGAAAGATATCATAAAGATCAGATCAGAAATGAATGAAAAAGAAATGAAGGAAACAATAGCAAAGGTCAATAAAACTAAAAGCTGGTTCTGTAAGAAGATAAACAAAATTGATAAACCATTAGCCAGTCTCATCAAGAAAAAAAGGGAGAAGACTCAAATCTATAGAATTAGAAGTGAAAAAGGAGAAGTAACAACTGACACTGCAGAAATACAAAGGATCATGAGCGATTACTACAAGCAACTATATGCCAATATAATGGACAACCTGGAAGAAATAGACAAATTCTTAGAAAAGCACAACCTTACAAGACTGAACCAGGAAAAAACAGAAAATATAAACAGACCAATCACAAGCACTGAAATTGAGACTGTGATGAAAAATCTTCCAACAAACAAAAGCCCAGGACCAGATGGCTTCACAGGCAAATTCTATCAAACATTTAGAGAAGAGCTAATGAAACTCTTCCAAAACATAGCAGAGGGAGGAACACTCTCAAACTCATTCTCCAAGGCCACCATCACCCTGATACCAAAACCAGACAAAGATGTCACAAAAAAAAGAAAACTACAGGCAAATATCAGTGATGAACATAGATACAAAAATCCTCAATAAAATACGAGCAAACAGAATCCAACAGCACATTAAAGGATCATACAACATGATCAAGTGGGGTTTATCCCAGGAATGCAAGGATTCTTCAATATACACAAATCAATCAATGTGATAAAACATATTAACAAACTGAAGGAGAAAAACCAAATGATTATCTCAATAGATGCAGAAAAAGCTTTCAACAAAATTCAACACGCATTTATGATAAAAACCCTCCAGAAAGTAGGCACAGAGGGAACTTACCTCAACATAATAAAGGCCATATATGACAAACCCACAGCCAACATCGCTCTCAATGGTGAAAAACTGAAACCATTTCCTCTAAGATCAGGAGCAAGACAAGGTTGTCCACTCTCACCACTATTATTTAACACAGTTTTGGAAGTCCTAGCCACAGCAATCAGAGAAGAAAAAGAAATAAAAGAAATCTGAATCAGAAAAGAAGAAGTAAAGCTGTCACTGTTTGCAGATGACATGATACTATACATAGAGAATCCTAAAGATGCTACCAGAAAACTAGTCGAGCTAATTAATGAATTTGGTAAAGTAGCAGGATACAAAATTAATGCACAGAAATCTCTTGCATTCCTATGCACTAATGATGAAAAATCTGAAAGAGAAATTAAGGAAACACCCCCATTTACCACTGCAACAAAAAGAATAAAATACCTAGGAATAAACCTACCTAAGGAGACAAAAGACCTTTATGCAGAAAACTATAAGACACTGATGAAAGAAATTAAAGATGATTCAAACAGATGGAGAGATATACCATGTTCTTGGATTGGAAGAATCAACAGTGTGAAAATGACTATACTACCCAAAGCAATCTACAGATTCCATGCCATCCCTATCAAACTACCAATGGCATTTTTCACAGAACTAGAACAAAAATTTTCACAATTTGTATGGAAACACAAAAGACTGAATAGCCAAAGTAATATTGAGAAAGAAAAATGGAGCTGGAGGAATCAGGCTCCCAGACTTCAGACGATCCTACAAAGCTATAGCAATCAAGAGAGTATGGTTCTGGCACAAAAATAGAAATATAGATCAATGGAACAGGATAGAAAGCCCAGAGATAAACCCACACATATATCGTCACCTTATTTTTGATAAAGGAGGCAAGAATATACAATGGAGAAAAGAAAGCCTCTTTAATAAGTGGTCCTGGGAGAACTGGACAGCTACATGTAAAAGAATGAAATTAGAACAGTCCCTAACACCATACACAAAAATAAACTCAAAATGGATTAAAGACCTAAATGTAAGGCCAGGCACTATAAAACTCTTAGAGGAAAACATGGGCAGAACACCCTATGACATAAATCACAGAAAGATCCTTTTTGACCCACCTCCTAGAGAAATGGAAATAAACACAAAAATAAACAAATGGGACCTAATGAAACTTAAAAGCTTTTGTACAGCAAAGGAAACCATAAACAAGATGAACAGACAACCCTCAGAAAGGGAGAAAATATTTGCAAATGAAGCAACTGACAAAGGATTAATTTCCAAAATTTACAAGCAGCTCATGCAGCTCAATATCAAAAAAACAAACAAACAAATCCAAAAATGGGCAGAAGACCTAAATAGACATTTCTCCAAAGAAGATATACAGATTGCCAACAAACACATGAAAGGATGCTCAACATCACTAATCATTAGAGAAATGCAAATCAAAACTACAGTGAGGTATCACCTACCAGTCAGAATGGCCATCATCAAAAAAATCTACAAACAATAAATGCTGGAGAGTGTGTGGAGAAAAGGGAACCCTCTTGCACTGTTGGTGGGAATGTAAATTGATACAGCCACTATGGAGAACAGTATGGAGGTACCACTGACTGGTGAAGTAGAAAACTAAAAGTAGAACTACTTACAAAACTAAAAGTAGAACTACTATACGACCCAGCAATCCCACTACTGGGCATATACCCTGAGAAAACCGTAATTCAAAAAGAGTCAGGTACCACAATGTTCACTGCAGCACTATTTACAATAGCCAGGACATTGAAGCAACCTAAGTGTCCATCAACAGATGAATGGATAAAGAAGATGTGGCACATATATACAATGGAATATTACTCAGTCATAAAAAGAAACGAAATTGAGTTATTTGTAGTGAGGTGGATGGACCTAGAGTCTGTCATACAGAGTGAAGTAAGTCAGAAAGAGAAAAACAAATACCGTATGCTAACACATATATATGGAATCTAAAAAAAAAAAAAAAGGTTCTGAAGAACCTCGGGGCAGGACAGGAATAAAGACACAGACATAGAGAATGGACTTGAGGACACGGGGAAGGGGAAGGGTAAGATGCAACGAAGTGAGAGAGTGGCATGGACATATATACACTACCAAATATAAAATAGATAGCTAGTGGGAAGCAGCTGCATAGCACAGGGAGATCAGCTTAGTGCTTTGTGACCACCTAGAGGGGTGGGATAAGGAGGGTGGGAGGGAGACGCAAGAGTGAGGAGATATGGGAATATATGTATATGTATAGCTGATTCACTCTATTATAAAGCAGAAGCTAACACACCATTGTAAAGCAATTATACTCCAATAAAGATGTTAAAAAAAAAAGTGGAAGTCAAATCATGCCATCGCCTTGCTCAAAATTCTCCACTGAATTGCTCAAAAATCTCCATAGGATCTGAGATTTATCATTGTTCTCAACAAGGTCCTGTATGAGCTGCCTCCTGCTATCTCTCTGTCCTCGTCTCTTTTCCACCAGTAAGTCCTTGTTGCTCACCTATTTTATGTAGAGTAATTTTTATCTGTAAATCCCATATTTTATAATCCCTTTGAGAGGATCTAAGAAGCCAAAGGTAAAGGAACAGTCCAAGAGATTTTGAGCCTGAGTCGCTGAGCGAAGAGTACTTTTAAGAAATTGAGGAATTGGGAAATAGAAATAAGTGCTAGAGGGGGAAGTTCTAAAGTTATTAGAGAGGCAATGGTATTGAAGCCTGGAGTTTAATAAGATTTCAGACTGGGAGACTGAAAGGAGAGAGGAGCAAAAAATCAAAGATTAAGCCTTGGGACCAGCCAGTTCCTCGGGTTGGGAAGAAGAGGCAGGGCTCCCCTTTCTCTTCCCTGTCCTCGGTATCTTGGGAATGGGGAATGCACCTGACTGCAGTTGAGTTAGTTGGTGGGCCTTGGATGACAAATGAAGCCCAGTGTGAGGGACACAGAAAGGGTAAGGTGGTGGGGAAAATTCAGGGAGGAAACGCAAAAGACCAGTTGAGCACGACAGGACCCTGAAATAAGGAAAGTGCTTGTCTGGGTGACCAGAATGAATTATCATGTAGGGCACAAGATAGGGCAGAATGGAAAGTCCAAAGGTGAAGATCAAGTCCAGTCTCTTTCTAAGAATGGGCATCATTCATTCCTTCCTTTATTCATTTCCCAAATTTTAGACAGGAAGGAGGCTACTGAAATTCATGAATAAGTAGATCTCCTACCTTCAAGGATGTCCCAGTCTGTGACTGCAGGAAAAAGAGAAGAGAGTGATGTGAATGAGGGGAGGTAGGGGGTCTGGGAAGGTGATTGGGTGGAAGTAATGGAGCGGAAGAAATCTGGCTCATGAATAAGTGGCAAAGTACTTAAATGACAAGATGGTGTCAGGAAGTTGACAGAATGAGCCAAAGATGAGTGACCCGTAGGTAAGGGCAATAGTGATGACAGTAACAATTATATTTTACAGAGCTCTCAGTTCTCTTTTGTCCGCTTAACTTCTCTATCTGCAAGCATAACTCATTTATTCCTCACAACATTATATGCGGTATATGACATTCCCCCTTTATTTATGGATGAGGAAACAGAGGCTCAGGGAAGCAACGGACTTGCCTAAAGTTTCACCGTCCCTAAGCCATAAGTTTGGGTGAGATACTTCACTGCAGTGTCATGCAGCAAATTCACAAAGTCTTATGCCAACACCACTTTATTTCCTAATAAACCATACCTACATTTATTGGCTTGTTTCAAGGATATCCTTATAAAATCTTTCCAACAGTTTTTGTGTTTGGGGTTTTTTTCCGGGAATTTTATCCAAAAAAAGAACATGGTGTAATAACCTAATTCTAAAGCTTACATCAGCCTCCTTTGTGCCTAGAATCTGAACTTCATCAAATGGATCTCTTGAACCCATACCCTGTGAGTTAATAATTAAAGTTCTCACCACATAACCTCTACGTTATGTTTTGTTTGTATTGCCCAATAACTGGCATCCAGAGACAGTTCACCCCCAAAAAGGCTTTGAAGTGTGTGTCCTCTTCTCTCCAGGAACAAAATGGTCCTTTGGGAAAATCAGCACCACCATGGTTGTTAAAGATAATCCAGTCTACGTTCCTCAATTACAGACAGAGCCTAAGGTACTAACTAGTTTAATGATCTGCCCAGAGCTGTGAGAGCATTTTTTTAAATCCACATGTCAGTATCTTTGTATTTTTACTGGAATTTATATGCCCCATATGTAAAATCATGAAATATAATCGATCAGGAATTATTCAGTTTAACACCCTCATTGTGTAAATGAGGAAACAGAGGCACAGAGCAAAGTGATGAGTCTCATCTCACATGGGAAACCAGTAAAAGAGCTGAAATCCTGGTCTCCCAACTCTCTCCTTGGAAATTTTGCATAGATAGTGCCTCCCTCAATACAGTCCATGGACACCGTCATGTGTTAAAGAAAATCTGCTTCCCATTCTGGATTTACTAAATCATGATTTCTGGTAGTAGCTCGGGAATCTAAAAGCCTCTGCTTGAGGACCTTCTGAGTGCAGACATCGCCATTTTTTAAATGCAGATTTGATTGCCTCGTGCTATGACAAGACAATTTTTGCCTTTCCCCTGTATTTTAGACCTTTATGGGGAAAGGAACCAAAGACCCCTTGTAACTTTCATTAGATTTTCATTCCTTGTGATTTTTTTTTTCTTCCCTATGGTCCATTAAATCAGTGTTCCCTTCCCTCTTTAAAGCCCTTTTTCTGCGCCAAGAGAAGGCAGTCAGAGGTGGGCAACACTGTCTCCTCACTTTTTCTGCCTTCTGACTACTGTTGTCTCCTCTCCACATTGGTATCCTGCTCAATTTTCTCTCATCACGTTCTACCTGTTTGGTTCACTGCAGGAACTCCCTAAGGATTCCCTCTTTTCACTCTTTTTGTGCTATTCTAAATATTCACAAATTCGGGAAGAAAGTGAAAAGAGAAGATGGATTTGAGGAAAGAGGAACATTCTATGTGCATTTTCAAATGTGGAAGGCAAGGTGTTGCCTCCACTTGCCCCACATCGAGATTATGAATCCAGACTAGAGGCTGGCTCTCCAGGTTTTCAGATCACTGCCCACGTCCAGCCTTGAAACAATGCCGCCCCTTGTGGCCTCCAGGTCTAACAAGGATCCTGCTAAGTCCGTTTTACCAGAACCTCCACACCTGATGTCTGATTACCTTCAATATCTGATCGAGTTCCTTAGCCTCCACCATCCCTCAGGCGGAGTGTCTGATCACCCTGTCTTGTCTTCAGCAAGCATCTTGTTAGGTCAGTTTCACCAGAATCCTCCCTTACCCTTGACGTTTCCTCTTAGTAATTTTCCATCCACTGGCTCTTCCCCTACCCCAGCTCCTTGGCTATACATTCTCCTTGTTGTATTTGGAGTTAAACCCAATCTCTCTGCCCTAACACAGAACTTCATTATAGTAAGTAGCTCCCCTTCAATAAAGTCTTCTGTATCAAGTCTCTTAACAAGTGTCATGAATCATTTTTCCTTAACAATATAATCTCTATAAATGGTCTATCTGTGGTCTCCTTGGTTTTTCTAAAACTGGTGGGGCAAAACTCAAAGTCACCCTGATCCCAAATTACAAGAAAATGTAAAGACAAAGTCCATTTATGTGCAAGCTCACTACTCAACATTACATCTAATAAACCACAACGAAAAGACAGTTCAATATTGCAAAGCTCAACCTGGCCAAGAATTGGTGAGCTAGAAGTTTTAAAATACACATGCCCTAGAAATTGGGTGCCCACCTTCACCTCAGTGAGAATAAAGCTCCAGGCATTTATGTAACCTGGACTGCCAAAGAAAGTGGGGCAAAGTTCAAGGATCCACTGAGTTTTAGAATCTGACAGGGAAAAAATGGAATCATTCCTACTTCTACTCCAGTTTCAGTCTCCTCACATGGATCATTAGAATGGTGATAAATCTAATGGATAATTGCACAACTCTTCAGGTTTCATTGAATGTATGATCATGAGAAAGAGGCCAGTGTTTATCAGTTGACTCTGCCCTGGAATATCTTTTCAGTGCTGATCCCTGACAAGGTGACTGGACACCATGACCCAAGCCAAGTGGATGATTAAGTCAGACAGTTAATAAGTACACGCTGAGACTCCAGGCAGGATAAAGCAGCCAGGATAACTACAGTTAGCACGTGGCCACCTTAGATCAGCACGCTGGACACTGATCACCTGAGACCACTTAACTCACTTAACCACTCCACGTGCCAGATGCCTGATGTCCTGCAGCCTCCACCAACCACTGTGGCATGTCCCTTTCTTCTCTTCTCCCTGTCATGTCATATTTCCCCCTAGCTCATTCATTCAATAACACCTCTTGGGAATACTGGCTGATAGTTTCACTGTTTTCTCCCCTACTGGTTGATACACTCTTGGAGACCAGGAAAATATTTTCGAATATACATTGTATAAGAAGTGGCTAAGCACACATGTTTTAAAGTCAGACCACCCAGGTTCATAGACTTAATTCTGTGATATACTCCTTTTTATCCCTATGATCTTGGGGATGTTGCTTAGTCTCACCAAGCCTCAGTTTCTCATCTTTAAAAGAGAGAAAGTAACAACTACATTTTAGGTTGTTGTATAAATGAGATAATAATGCCCATAAAGGTTTAGCAGAGTGTCTGGCATCCGGTAAATTCTCAGTAAGTAATAAGGCCCCAGTTCACAACTCTGGACCTGTTCTGTCACTTTACATGTGTCACTGAACTCTTAGAACAGCTTTCTGTCGTATCATGATCATCCTTATTTTGCAATGAGGAGACTGAAGCACGGAGAGGTGTACAACAAGCCTAAGATCCTGAAGCCAGTAATGGCAGAATCAGGATTTGAAGCCAGGCTGTCTGGCTTCAGAATCTGTGCTCTTAACCTCCAAGCCACACTTCCTTGAAACAAAGTCCAATCTGGTAACCACATGAGAATATTCTGTGTAACTCTCTCAGGGCTCAATAAGACACCGCCACCATTTGCATTGGAAAATGATGTCACTGTGAATAAACACTATTCATCACTTACTTGTGATGTGGAAGCAGACAGGCCTAATTTTTAATAGCGGCTGAGGTCCAGTGGAAGCTACGCTTGAGACCAGCGGTACAAAAATTCTCCCCACCTTTGCCCCTTGTTTTGTTTTAGTTCATCATTCAACAGTTTATGGGAATGTGCCCTGAACTGTATAGTGTAAACCTCTACTGGGACAGCACCTGCCTGAACTGTAACATTTAAGCAAAGTCAAATGGAAGATGGACATTCACACACTGCTTCATAACAGAATGATGACTCCCAGAAAGGAAACAAATATGGTGGCCTGGTCCTTAGAAATCAAGCCACACCATCTCAGCTTCTGATACAATGTGCCCCCTGATGTTTGGTGAGACACCTCAATTCTTGAGGCAAAATGTGCCTCCATAAAGAAAGAAGAAGCAGGATGCTCTCCACAATCTAAAGCATCTTTGGACCTTTGACCAAAAGTCACCCCAGAGCGTCTATCTACAACTACCAAAGGGAAAAACAATCCCTTTTCCCTATATTATCCTTTCTGACTCCAGGCTTCCAAAGTACTGAAGAAAGGTAAGGACCCCAAAGGAGTTAAAACTAGCTGAATAATTTTTGCAGACAAAGCTTGAGAAACAGAAAAGCAATTCTAAAAGGGAGAAAGAAACAGCTTTCAAAGCACAGAACTGCCACCGTGAGCCTTCCAGGGACACACTCAGAAACCTGGCTGAAAAACTGACTTTCCTGTACAAGCAATCAGATAATAAGACTCCTTTAAGAAGCCCAGAATAGTTAAATTCATCACCATAATTTAATTGTACAGGTGATTAAAGAGCAGTTCGCCTCCCCTCTTTCTCCGGCGCTGCTTTTGTGTATTAGACTAATCAAACTGGGGATTCCAAGAGTACCGTATTAGTCATCCCCAGCCCTTTTAATTTGTTTGATGGCCTCCTGTGTGTGTGTGTGTGTGTGTGCGTGTGTGTGTGTGTTTTCTGACTGGCTGGACATCACTTAGCCTTACCACGACATGTAAATAAAGAACGGATAGAGAAACTTTTGCAGAGAAGAATAAAGCGTGCCTCCATTCTAAAGTTACATTTGATGTTTTGAGTAATCCATGGGACGTGGCCTGTGAGCAATGGCGCTTATTATTTCTGCTTAGTGGTCTCCAGACACAGGAGAAGAGAGAGGGCGAAGGAAGGAAGGAAGGAAGAAAGAAAAGGAGCCTGAATTTACACTCATCGCTTCAAAAGCCCTTTTGTACCCAGCCAACTTCTCCTGGCTGAAGATGCCCTATCTGCCAAAAAGTCGCCTGCAAGAAAGCACACAACAAAAGTATAAAACAGTCCATTAAAGGACTCTCTTGCTGCCCACCACCACCTTCTTTTAATAATTTTTCTTCTACGTTGAAGACATATTTTTAGAAAGTGGCACTTAGTACTCGACAATGCTGACTGCGATTAGAAAAGATTCACCTCGTTAGTGAAGCTTTGAGCTCCACTGGGCTGTTTGGGTCAATTGTCTTTTCACCTGGCTTGGGCCACCAAGTCACCGTGAACTAAGAATAGGAGTTATTTAGCATGTAGCACCCGTCGGAGAGCAGCCTCTCTGAGCGGTGGTCTGAGGGGAGTGAGAATGGCTGTCTTGTTTGGGTGGTTGTTTTTAGCTGCTCTTACACATTCAGACTTTGTGTCCATTCAGCCAGGGAGGCCACGTGTCCAAAACCTGAAAGGGGCTAGTGCTTTAGAGCAACTTGGTTAAACTTGCCTTTTCATATGGAGGACAGTTCAGGCAATTTTCCAGCCAGTTTTGGGAACTGAATGTTTTAAAATGTTTATATTTTCACACGGGTGCTCAAACCCCAGCATATGTTGTCGGGTGTGTGAGCAGGTAGGCAAGGAGGATAAAGTCGAAATCAATAGCGTGATCAGTAACTTCTTCCATCACAGGCTGCCTGGACACCTGCTGAAAAGTCACAAGTCTAGTGAAATCACTGGTTGAATGTTTTGGTTTCCGTGATGCCAACTGGCTGACTTTTCCAATGAACTGACCAGTTGTTCTGGCATTTTTCAGGAACAACTCTAGTTCAAACGGAATTATTTAGAAGAAATTATCCCATTGGTGGATGATCAAAGCCTGTGTTTTCTTTCTATTTACTTCCTGGGCACCTGCTGTTTTGTCCATTTTAATATTAATTAGTACCCCCCACCTTGGGAAGTGTAGTTGGGTTTACTTCAACAGTTATTTTATTGAACATCTGTCATGCGCCAAGCACACCGCTAGCTTCGGGAGATAGATAAAAAGAGGTGCTTGCCGCCATCCACAATTTTGGGATTTAATGGGAGACAGACATGTTTTCAAAGCAATGCCATGAAAAGAAACCCAGAGTGGTTTGGAACTACTGGGGAGGAGCTTTTGGTGCAATCTGGGCTCTCAGGAGTGGCTTCGAGGAGATGAAGACTGGGCAGGGTTTTAAAGGCGATGGAGAAATAAATCAGTTAACAAAGAGTGAGTAAGGAATTCCAGGAAGAAGGAATCACATAAAGAGAGGCAAAGACGCATACAATAGTGGGATTAGCGGTATAGTAGAACTGGAGCATGAAATATGAGGACAGAAAAAGGATGGAGTGGAGAAACAGGACAGGGGACCAAACGTTGGAGGGCCTAGCCATCATTTCAGAGCATCTGTACCTCATCTCAAGGGCATCAGGGAGCCACTGAAAGGTTAAAGCAGGGGTGTGAGGGGGTCAGATCTGAATTCTGTTAGATCTTCATGTGGATGGATTTGAAGACTGGAGATGGAAGACTGGTTCACGGACTATTGCAACCATTCAGGGAAGAAAGAATGATATTCAGAATGAGGGATTTGGTGGCTGAGTTATGGAGGGAGATTCACGTTTGTCAAGTGTCTGGCAGGTAAATTTAGCAGGATCAGGAGAGGGGAGAGGCTGGAATAATCTCCAGATTTCTGGCTTAGACTGGTGGACATGCTGTTGACCAACAGAGGACCCTCAGAAAGGGGGAGAGAGGGGTCTGGAGGTGGGGGAGGGGAGATGAAGTGAGTAGGGAGCATGTTGAGTTCTGGTGCCCACTGGACAGAGGATGGATGGCTTTGAGCTTCCAAAACCTTTGATTTGAACCATGAATTCCCAATGAGGCCAACATTTCCCCCAAAGGGGTTGAAAATTTATTGCGGGGGGGACAAAAACACTTAAATACTACAACGGTTTGCAGCCCTTCAAAGGGCCACAGTATATAAACATATTTATGCTCTGTTTGTCGTATTAAAATTTTATGATGGTGGGCAGGAGAAGGTGGGTGGTGAGTAGCAAAAAAAAAAACCTAAATAAGCTCCTTGAGAGGGCGATAGTGAACCAAAGATTGAGAAACACTGACTTAAACTATGGTTTTATTGCAGGGTATTAAAAGCTGAAAGGGAGTTGACTTCATTAGCAAAAATAGAGTTTGGAGCAAGATTTGAACCCTGCTTGCTTATTGAAATGCAGATTCCAGGACTCCTACCTCCTGTGAAACTGATTCAGAATCCCCTGTGAGTACAGCTCAGGACTCGAATTTTAAATAAAGTGACTAATTGCTTCTCACTCCTTGTCCTAACCAATTAAAAAATACAGGGAGCTGAGATTGGATTAGGAGGCATTATCTCTTTAATGGTGCATATGAAATTGAAAAGACAAGAAGCAGCGTAAAAGCACCAGCATTCTATAAGTAGAATTTGGGAGCAAAGATTTTCCAAATCCTAGAATGGGCGACACATCATTCTCCGTAAAGAAGAAAGACAGAGGTAGAGGAAGCTCTGGCAATGCTGCTGTAGTTGTTTTCAGCTGGAAACACTAGTGGCCTGTGTAGATTGGAAAGGAGGGGTTAATCCACTGGCAGACATCAGTCCTCATGGGGCCAGCAAGGTTAGTCCTACATAAATCATGAGAGCACCAGCATGGTTTTCTTTCTTTCTTTCTTTCTTTCTTTTTAACATCTTTATTGGAGTATAATTGCTTTACAATGTTGTGTTAGTTTCTGCTGTATAACAAGGTGAATCAGCTATATGTATACATATATCCCCATATCTCCTCCCTCTTGCGTCTCCCTCCCACCCTCCCTATCCCACCCCTCTAGGTGGTCACAAAGCACCGAGCTGGTCTCCCTGTGCTATCCGGCTGCTTCCCACTAGCTATCTATTTTACATTTGGTAGCATATATATGTCCATGCCACTCTCTCACTTCGTCCCAGCTTACCCTTCCCCCTCCCTGTGTCCTCAAGCCCATTCTCGACATCTCCCTCTTTATTCCTGTCCTGTCCCTAGGTTCGTCAGAACCATTTTTTTTTTTTTTTTTTTTTAGATTCCATATATATGTATTAGCATACGGTATTTGTTTTTCTCTTTCTGACTTACTTCACTCTGTATGACAGACTCAGGGTCCATCCACCTCACTACAAATAACTCAATTTCAATTCTTTTTATGGCCGAGTAATATTCCATTGTATATATGTGCCACATCTTCCTTATCCATTCATCTGTCGATGGACACTTAGGTTGCTTCCATGTCGTGGCTATTGTATGTAGTGCTGCAATGAACATTTTGGTACATGACTCTTTTTGAATTATGGTTTTCTCAGGGTATATGCCCAGTAGTGGGATTCCTGGGTCGTATAGTAGTTCTACGTTTAGTTTTTTAAGGAACCTCCATACTGTTCTCCATAGTGGCTGTATCAATTTACATTCCCACCAACAGTGCAAGAGGGTTCCCTTTTCTCCACACCCTCTCCAGCATTTATGGTTTGTAGATTTAGCATTGTTTTCTTTATTCACCCAAGAAACTCTACTCTGTACCAGGTACTGCCTAACTCTGCAGTTGCACAACACACTTCAAAAACTCATCAGAAGTAACATTTATGAAGATTGCATGAAAGATATGCAATCAATCCATTTACCCTTCCGTGAAGCTAAACCATCATATCTGTACCTCTGCCCCCGCAACCCACAGGTGTGTAGAAGAGTTAAGATACATTTAGAAAAATGTTAACGTGGATTTGGGAAATGCCATAAGCTTAAGTGAGCTTTCCTATGAAGAAAGATCCTTCTCATTTTGTCACCATGTCAATCGTAAGGATGCTGCTGAGTGTGTTTATTACATTCCCAAACACACTCTTCCAATGGTTGTTAATAATAGTGTTCCTCTCCTGCTATTTTGTTTTAATCTCATGGATGCTGAGAATTACGACTGATCTCTTTTCTCTCTTTCTTTGGGCTGCTTTAAAAGCAAGAGCCAGACTTGCTCACCAATAGCAAGCAGTGGGACTCCATACTATGTGTGTTTTTATTAGCCTTGCTCTTGCTTCCATTTTATGTTTTTAAATAAAAAGTAAGCCAGGGCCCCTGTGTTTATGGGTCTTTAAGAGACTTGTAAATGAGGTTAAGGCATTATGTTATCTGGAAGTTACCAGCTGGGCAGGGATTAGTTATCTGATTGACCCATCCTAGTTTAGGGCAAAGCTGCAAAGAAACAGATATGAAATAGGTAAACTCTGCAGAAAATGGTATGAGAAGGGTTGAGCAGGAATGGTGAGGTCAATAGAACTAATTCTACTCAGTTCTAACCTAGCATTAAGTTCATTGGTGAAGGGTGGCTTAAGCCAAGCAGTGTTCCCACTTAACTGGTTCAGGAATAGGCACTTAACCCAAATAGATCAAGCGAGAAAAAAGGAGACCTTTCCCAGAGTTTGGGGGAGTGAGAATTTTCCTTTCATTCACTTAATTTAGTGGTGATCTGATGTGAGGTTTGGAACCACAGCAGCCATTTTGCTACCATGAGAGATGTTAAATTCCTGGCATACTGCTTGGTGCCTCTATTTCTTTTCTTTTGCTAAGACTATCTTGAATTTCCTTTGGAAATCAGTCCCTCTCATCCATGTGTCTTGAGTGGGATCAATCTCATCTTCAGCTCCAGATAGGTTGAGTTGGGTTTTCTGTCCCTTGCCAAAATAGACTCCTAATTAATACACAGATCAAAGGATAGAGTAAGAAACATAACATAAAGACAAGGTTGGGGTTAATGCATGAAATGTATCCACTTGCTTCAGGTAAGGTTACTGATTTGGTCTAAACTTTTCAGCAGCCAGTACAAAGAGAGAAATAAGAACAGCTGTTGCTACAGACTAAATGTTTATGTCCGCCACCCCCAAATTCATATGTTGAAATCCTATTCTCCAATGTAATAGTATTTGGAGGTGGGGCCTTCGAAGGTGGTTAGGTCTTGAAGGTGAAGCTCTCATGAATGGGATTAGTGCCCTTATAAAATTAAAAGATGCCCCAGAGAGTTCCCTTTCCTTTTCTTCCTATGAGGACACAACAAGAAAATAGCCATCTATGAATGAGGAAGTGAGCTCTCACTAGACACTGAATCTTCCAGTACCTTGATCATAGACTTCCCAGCCTCCAGAACAGAACTATGAGAAATAAATTTCTGTTGTTTATAAGCCACCCAGTCTATGGTGCTGTGTTACAGCAGCCAAAAGGGATTATGACACTTATTTTCAAGGTTCATAGTGTCTATTGATTAAAATAAGCCAGATGCTTAGAAAAAGGACAACTATTCCTAGAAATAAGAACCTAAATGAAATTTCTCCCATGGGCCTTTATAAAGAGGACACTATTTGATGTGGTAAACAACACCCTCAATAATATCCTCACAATAAATAAAATTAGTTATGTATGCCTGTTTGATTTTTCATAATCTCTGTTAGTGTAAGCTAAAGACAGTACAACCAAATATAATTTAATAAAAGTAACCCTACCAGGGTCTAAAACCACAGAGTCTGGAAATCTAGATTTCTGTAGCCTTGGACTAATCCAGGGAAATTCTTCTGTTTCTCTAGAGTAATGATTTCCTGTAGAGCCTTGGGAGGGTCCCAGTGAACCTTGGAGCCCTCTTTGAGGCTTCCAAGAATCAGGGACAAGTGAGGTATCTGTGTTCCCCCAGTCCTACTTCAGTTAGAGTCTCTGCTTGGATCTCCACTTTGAAAAAAAAAGAAAAGATTTTTACTAAAGAGTTATTAAACAAATGAACAAAATCCTTTTGAGAGCCAATGACCTGGAGAAACGTATGGTCTACTCATTTTTCAGATCTGTCCCTATAAGAAGTATTGCTTCTTTCCAAGATGTTTTAAGTGTAGTGAGACAAAGGATTTGAGATCATGCATCCTGAAAATACCTAGAGGGCACTTAGCCTATGTCTGGTCGAGAGAAGACCCATGGGTTTCAACAGTTGAGTTTAACTGGAAAATCTGGGAAGAATAGACTGCTTAGGTTTCACTCAGCTCTTCCATTTTTCTTTTTCAAAGAGGGCTGTCCACAGGAAGTTCTTTGCTCATCCATGCCATAAGTCTTACTCTGGTTGTCCTTCCCCTAGCTCTAGTTGGGGAGCATTGCTTGTATCTGTCTACTTCTAGGGTTCAGCCAGCAGGCTTAGTTGTCTCAAACTAAACTACTTCCTTCAACATGGCATCAATGGTAATAAAGGACTGGTGGTAAAAACCCTGCCCTAACATAGTAAGTGGGGAACAAATGATTCTGTCATAGGATATGCAATCAGCTATTATGAGATCGATGGAATAACCAGGTGAGCCTGAGCAGGTAGCTGGCCAGCAGTCCTGCTGTTCCAGTGTGTAATCTAAATCTATCCTGGCACCATCCCACTGAGGATGACTGAGTCAAGATTTTGTGACTGGCTGGGTGTTCCAGGGTGGTGGCAGCAACTCCAGATTCTCCCAGATATTCAACACCTGTTTTTTCACCCTGACTCAGGGATATTGGGCCAGGAGAACACTGGTGATATGGAGACTCACCCTTCACCTCCCCCTTTCTCAAAATGAGGTTTCTGGAAGTCTCCTCACCTGGCTTTGCCCTTCCCTCCACAGTCCCTCTCCCCCTGCAACTTGAGAAAGGAGGCTGGACAGAGAATTGCCTCAGCCTCTAATCCTGCATTATCACAGGGCATGTTATTACAGGATTTTTACTATAGTTCTTTTAGTTTTCAACTGCTTTACTTTCTCAATTTGGTTCAGAACCTAGGCAGTGAAAAGCAGTATTTACTGGGCCCCTGTAAAGGCTACTAAGAAAAAGTTGATTTCTAGTTGTGATTGAAGCCAAGCAGGTCAACCTTATCAAAACTTGTAGAGATGAGCAGTTAAAGCTCATAATGACTTTAAAAAGGACTTCCTCTCAGGTTAATTAATTGGAAGCCATAGTTTGCAATGTCCTTTCCTGAAACTGAAATGGAAGTTTAACTTTTCAGATGGAACCCCTACTTGGGACAAGGACACAGAAATGAGAAATCACCAACAACAATACTGCAGCACAGTGACAGGTTGAGTTTCCCAAACACAACAGCTTGGAAATTCCCATGCTAAGTAGTACTAGATAGTGACAAAAGGAGAGGCACAGTTGCTTGATATCCCTTACTCTTGACCTTGCTCTTATTAGCACTGACAAGAGTAACAAAATGTCTCCTGAAAATTGAAATGTATCCCTAGGAAAGATGAGCACCCAATTTTTTAGGCCAGAGGATGGCAAAGGGGTGGAGGGGGAGAGCAGAAACTTATTTTTGGTAGAAAAGATATAATTGGAGAAAAAGCCCAGCCTCAGGACCAGCTCACCTTCCTCCTAGAAGCTACAGCATCAGTGATAACAGAATCACTCCTTCAGCAAAACCAGCCAGATGCGCAACTCCAACTTGAAGGCACAGCTTCAGCCTCCAGCATCTTAAATTCATGCCCGCATTCTTGGCCCTGGGAGACGCATAGAGGAAAGGGGAGTTAGCAATTTGGAATACGCTAGGGTCAAATGGCCTCACTAATGTCTGATGAGATGGCTCTAAGGAACTGCTGGGAGTCACTGCCCTGAGTGACATAGCTCTTGAAAGGTGATGGATAGACCCTAAAACTCTCAACTTCCTTAAATAATCCCATGATTAAAACCACCAATCCATGAACTCATCTAAATCCTTTTGGATCTGTTCATTTTTCCAGCTTGTACCGAACAGATTTTCTTTGCTGCCTCCTGCTGAGTTAATTTTTTTTTCCCCTTTTAACTAGTCCAATGATTATGTCTCTGAAAAGAGATTCCAACTTCAAAAACTTAACTGTATTTGAATGCCATTTGCACATCCTTGCAGGTTGATTTCTCTTTTCTGTTTAAATAACTAGCACCATTTCCCTGTGGATTCAGTGGTCAAAACTAAAAGAATCTGAACTTAAAATGAAAGTAAATTGATCTGTTTGAAAAGAAAATCATTTCTCTCTCCAGATACTCAAAATGCATTTTTAGGAAAGAACAGCACAAAATACCTTCTCATTACAGAATTGAATGAGACAGTATATTTCACAAGGTATCTGAATCTATGCTACTTATGCAAGCTTAAGGTCAACACATTTCATAAGATACCAGAAAAAGCACTAGCCAGAAGAAAAAATTAATAAATTTTGATTACTTTAAAATTAAGAACTTCTGAGACAACTTTAAGAGGGTGAAAAGGTATCTATAGAGTAGAAAAAACTTTGCAATATTTAGCTAATTTGTATACATCTAAAATATATAAAGATCTTATTTAATTCAGTAGGAAAAAGAGAACTCAAAAGAAAAGTGGACAAAAACAGGCATGTCACAAAAGACGAGATCTAAATGGATTAAAAAATATATATGAAGAGGTTCTAGTTATCAAGGAAGTGGAAAATAAAACCATGATGAGACATGGCTGGGTTCCCACCAGACGGCTACATTAAAAAGAAACAACAAAAATACTAAGTGTTGATGAGGATGTGGAACTATGGGAACACAAATGCTGTTGGTGGGAAAGTAAGCTGGCACTGCCTTGGAAAATTGAACGTATGTATAGCTCATATCCCAGCAATGCCACTCCTTGGTTGTCTACCCACATGACGCTCACAGACATAGAAAACAAACTTATGGTTACCAAAGGGGAGAGGGAGGGACTAATTAGGAGTGTGGGATTAATAGACAAAACAACTACACATAAAATAGATAAGCAGCAAGGAGTTACTATATGGCACAGGGAATTACATTCAATATCTTGTAATAACCTACCGTGGAAAATAATCTGAAAAAATACACAACTGAATCACTTTGCTATATCCCTAAAACTAACACAATATTGTAAATCAATTATACTTTAATTTTAAAAAAATGTGCACCAGGAGCCATTTATGGGGATATCTGCAGCAGCATTATGTATAGAGCCAAAGGTGGGGGACAGCCCAAATGTGTCTCTACGGTAGAATGGGTGAATACATTGGGGTACAATAAAATAGGTACGATGCTGTCATGAAAATGAATGAATTACAATCACAGGCAACAATGTTGAATCTTAAAAATATCATGTCGAGTGAAACAAGCCAGGTATTTTTAAAAATGCATGAGACATACTTGAATGTTAAAATTTAAAAGCATGTGAAGGAAGTAATGACCGTAACAGCTAGTGTCATGGATGGCGTGGTGCTCCAGGATCCCCGGCGCCATTCTCAGCTGCTGAGGATATTCTCTCGTGATGGCTCATAGCCAGTCCCTCACAGGCATTACCCTTGGCCACAGAGAACTGTACTCCCAAGGTCACCTGCCTTCCCTGCGGGTTGGTCTGTGTCCAATAACTGGCCCATGGGGGACTATGAAAGCCCACTCTCACTTGCTTCAATTCAGGACAACTCTGAAGGGCTAACCCATCTCAGAGACCCCTGTGGGATTGGCCACTGTCTCTGGGGCAACCACACTGTGGACCAGCTTCTCTCTCTACTCATCTTGCCTTCCTGACTTTCCTACAGGTGTGTATCCCAAGAATATCCCCAGTAAACTTCTGCCTGTAAGTTTCCATCTTAGAATCTGTTTGCAGGAAACTCTAAGAAAGGCTTTACCAATTATCTTTAAGAAAAAATGAGCAAGGGGAGATGTTATTGGGAAGAGGCCCCTTGGGGCTTCTGGAATACCAGCAATGTTCTAGTTTTAGAACTGGATGGTGGTTGTATATGTGTTCTCTCTATAATAACTAAGCTGTACATTCATCTTTCCAGATCTTATCTATAAGTGTTATATATCACACAGAAAAAAAGGATTAAAAATGACTTTTATTTCTCATGGAAGGAGGGAAATATTATTTCTGATTTAAATGAAGTGTAATATTTGAAAACAGTTTCTCCTAGGTTCTTTGTGGATTGTTTTTTCCTATTTTCCACAATTATTTGGCTGTGACATATATTCTTCAGCCATGTCGTGATGGTCCCGGAGCTTTCTCTGCACTGGAGCATCTCCATCAGGTCTCTGGAGGCAGGACTTCTGCCTCACGGTGTCACTGAAAGGAATCAGAGACATCAAATCCCCTCCCCTTACATATAGGGAAACTAAGGGCTCCTGGAGATTGTATCACTGTGCCTCCAAGCTGTCCTGTTTCCTTCCAATGGAATGCTTATCTTTCCCCACCCCACTGATGAAAAAATTAGGTCTGTGACATGCTTTGGTCAAGGAAATGTGAGTGGAGGAGACACATGTCTCTGTAAACGGAGATTTTAAGAGGCATTGCATGCTTTGCCATTCTCCCACTTCCCTCTGCCATGACACAAGCAATGTCCCAGACAAAGTCTGCTCCATCCACCAAGGTCGCAGCTCAGGGCACAGTTGGCCCAACTCCTACTCAGCTTGGGCTGCTACAGTGAATACCAGGGACTATGTGACTTAAACAATAAACATTCATTCTTCATAGTTCTGGAGGCTGGAAAGTCCAAGATCAAGGTGCCGGCATATTTGGTGTCTGGTGAGAGCTCTCTTCTTGGTTTGCAGATGGCTGTCTTCTGGCTGAATCCTCACATTAGAGGCAGAGAGAGAGGAGTGGGGGCGGGGGGGAAAGTGCAGTCTCTTCATCCCCTTATAAGGTCACCAATTCCATCATGGGGGTGGAACCCTCATGACTTCATCTAAACTTAATTACCTCCCAAAGGCCCACCTCCAAATACCATCGCTTGGAGACTAGGGCTACAACATATGGATTTGTTGGAGAGGGGAGACACAGACATTGAGCCTATAGCAAACACAGAACATGGACAACAAATCATCCTTTGTTGTTGTAAATCACTGAAATTTTAGACGTATTTGTTATCAAGACATAACCCAGACTATTCTGACTGATACAGAGTCCTAGCAAGGGATCCTGAAATCGCAAGCACCACATGAAAATATCTCAGCAACTGTGCAGATTCTTGTGCAATATGCTCCTCAGAAGCCACAGTGCCTCCCTTCATTTTATGTTGAAATGCACATGCGCGTGCACACACACATGGACATGATGAGCCATCGCTGATAAACGGACACCACTTCTAAGTTAAGCTCTTCTGGATAAAAGAAAAAAAAATAAAACCCAAGAGGAGAAAAACCTGTATGAAATGAAAGCCATGGATTTGATCTTGCTTAAAAACGACTCTGCTTTGAAGGGCTCATTGTAGCCCCTCTGCAACCAAGCTGAGAAATTCCGATTAAACCACACTTCTTGCTTCCACACCTGAAAATGGTCTGTGGCTGCTACGTAAAGCCAGAGCCTGCCTTTTCATCCTGGTCTATCACTTAAGACAGCTCCCTGGCACAGCTGACACACCTTGAATACCCAGTGTTCACCACCACCACATAGAAAAGCTAAGAAAGAGAGAGATTTTCATCACTGGTACTCAGAGGCAAGCTTAGCACAGAGTGAAAGAGATGCTCATGGGCTTCATTTTGAACTTGCTCCAACTCCACGAGACAGCTGGCAAAAACTTGATCGAATCAAATCTTCAGAGGCTCGTGACTGTCACATCGGGGCAGAACGGAAAAGCTTTTGTTTCAGCCGAATCCAGGCCTTATCACCTCGTTCTGTCACTTATATTTTCTCAGTCCACCCACAAATCCTCCAGGATTTACTGCAGATGTAGCAAGCTTGCTGGAAATAATGGTACAAGCAAAGAGGCTAGTCACCTATCGACTCCAAGCTCTGGGAAATACCAATGGGAAATGATTTCCACAAAAGGGGCGCTGGGGTGACGAATGAAGAGAGGGCTGGCTCATTGAAGATGCTAGGACTTAGACAAAGCTAACATCCTAATACCAAGCCACTAGCTTTATCTGATTACATTCGGGGCTGAGGGCTTCCCACACCCCCATTCCAGCCCTCTCCCACCCCCCGACACTTTTGCGTGAAAGACACAGGTTGCTTGCTTTGGTGTGTGGTGTACCATGAAATGGTAATCTAGAGAATGACTGCAGTTACATAAACCACAGTGTTTTTCTGCCCTACACACACACACACGCACAAAAACAGTGTTCAGATCTGCAAGAAATTTGTTTTTACATTGTTGACTAAAGAAAAATGTAACAGAGGAAAGTATTAAATTATGACAAAGGGGAATTAAGACTGATTTTTTTTCCCAGAAAGAGTCATTTTGGGGCCTTCTCTTAGACACATTTTCGATTCTGGTCAGATTTGATTTAGGAAAACGTTCAGAATAATAGCAATATCATTCTTCACCCATGTGTTTGCAAAGGAAAAATGTGTTTTTATTTTCCCACTTTAATCTTCGAGCAGGCCCATTTTGGGGTAACTTCTTGCATTCATTTCTCTTATTTTTACTCAGTGTGCTCTCACTCGAAGCAGGTGGCAACGCTGGATTCTGTGTGATGCAAAACGGGTTTAGCGACCCTCATTAGAAAAGCCTTCAGCTCTTAAAGTGAGGAAGAATTATCCTCATGAACAGTTTCTCCCGTTTTCTAATCTCCTCATTTTCACAGAAACAAAGTGAAATCTTTTTTTATCTGAGTTGCAATGGACTGTTAATGCTTCCAACTGATTTAGTCAAGATGGACTGTTTCTTTCCATTTCTTTGCCACAGTGCTTCTCCTCAAGTTTGGTAAAAAGCATAGTAAAATGGACAAACGATGAAAATTTGAGGATCATTAATACAACCCCCTAATGTGGTTTCAGGGTGAGAGGTTACCGACAGACTTTGAAATGTTGATTTTAAAAATGAACTTTCTTCAGAACGTACTCAATACATCTGTATTTTATGGAATGATGCAGCTTCAATAATTGGTAATAAGATATATTTGAATACGCGGGCTGTTTACCTCACTCAGAAATGCAAAAATTCCTTAAAATCCAACAGTTTCCAATTCATTCTTTCCATTAGGTGGAATGATACCCATTATATATCCATTTAACCATTATGTGTTGTAATTTTTAACATGGTCTAAGAGACATAGCGGAGAACAAAATAGACTCCACCTTTGATCTTTAATATATATATATATATATAATTCATTAAAAAGCTGTGTATGTAAGCACCTCTCCTACAAAGTTTCTATCTCTGGTCTCCATTTGTTAGCTTATGTCACACAATCCTCAGGACATAAGATTAAAAAAAGATGATTTGCAAGCCAAAAAATTCTACCAGTGTCATTTATTCTTAAAATGCCCGGAATCTGATTCATACTGATGCAACAGCCAGTACTGAGTCACAGAATTGGGACTGTTTTTCAAAGGCGAGGTCTGAGGGCAATCTTTGGAGAAACTCTCACTACTAAAATTACCTCCCAGCAGATTCGAGGGGCTCAGCCTTTCATTTGTTCCCGATCATCCCTTGTGTCGCTTTTCCTCATCGTGCATGGCCAGTCAGCCCTATGGGTCTGGCTTAAACCTTCAGTGCAGTAACCACTCTTATAAACATGCGATGTAAAGAAGTGTTTTCTCTCTTTTTGATTTTCAATTTTTATGCTCCAAACAATTTCTTTCCCAATGAGATTAAATTTTGCTTTTATCAAAGAACAGCATACACATAGTTTACTGAGATAAATATTCAATAGAACAAGTGCGTTTTAAAAAAAACCCAGCCCCGCTCTTTAAAGGCAACTCCTTCTTGGCCTCTTAGCCTTTTCTTCCATATTTCTAAACTATATGCCTCTGCGGCTATGTCAATTTTGACATTTTCTATTGTCTTCCTAATTCAAAAGATGACAATCTATATAACTTTTATGTTCCTCCTACCTATCTTTCCTCTCTCATTATTACAAATTATAGTATTATCACAATTTTTGGTTAAATCAGTATCAAATATTCACACTACTCTGTCTGGGTAAATGTTGTTCTTTGCTGAGTCAAGTCATGAACTATAGTTCTATTTTTTCCCCTTGCCCAACTTCTACCTTGAGTCAACCACTTCATGTCACAGTTGTATAATTTTCTATATTTGTGATACTCCCAAACTCACCAACTAAACTCTGAGTCCCTTCTCCATGTTCTTTCCCACAGTCAGACACTTAGGTAATTCTACCACTTCCACTTCTCCTCACCTAGAATCTCCTTCCTCTTTTAATCTGCAGAACCGTCATCCTGAGATTTCCAAGTGCTGTTGCCTGAGAAATAAATCTATTTGCCTCTTTTATGTGCTCTAACCCATTGCATGAATTCCATGCTTCCTCTATCACAGTTTATGTACTCATCTTGGTGTTACCCTATATTCCTAAAAAACGGTGCACAAAAAGCTGTGTGTCTGTGTGTGTGTATGTGTATGTGTGTGTGTGTGTGTGTGTGTGTGTGTATCTTATCTGAAAATGTCTAGCAAATTAATATGTTATCCACCTACAGGCTATGCTTCCCAGCCTCTCTTGCAAGCAGGTGCAAGATTAAGTTCTGGCCAGTGGAATGTGAGTAGTAGCAATGTTTGAAAAGAGTATTTCTTTGCCTTCACTCTCTTCTTTCCCACTGGCTGAAATGGTGCTGGTGGGTCAGTTTCAACCATTAAAAGTAACATCCTGGAGGAGGCAAAGGAACAAGATAGAAGGAACTTGGGCCCCCAAAGGACCCTATGGAGCAGATTTCCCCCCTCATCCTAGACTGCCCACTTAGTTCTGGAAGAGTTAATGACTGACAAATAAAGACATCAACTTCTATCTTGTTCGATCTACATATTTTAGAGTCTTTTTGTTACAACTCTAATTAATATAGCTATACTTTCACCTTTCTGCTTGTTCGAGATGCATGATTCAATGGCTGCCTGGAGAGACTCAAAGGGTCTGAATAAGTACAATTCAGATATAATTAATCAGTGTCATTTGTTTTGCTTTTGTTTTTAAAATTTTTATTGTGGAGACCTTTTCTAAAATATGAAAATAACATAAGAAACCTCCATATACTCATCATCTGGCTTCAGCACATGTTGACTCAAGACCAGTCTTGCTTCCATATATCTCTTATTCATCGTCCTGGACTCAGAATTATTTTGAAGCAAATTTGAAACATCCTATCTTTTCATCTGTAAATATTTCAGCATGTCTCTAAAAATAACTATTTGTTAATAGCTCTATTGAGGTATAATTTACACAGAATAAAATTCATTCATTTTTGGAATTCAGCTTGTTGAATTTTGATAATTATTTACAGTTGTGTAAGCTCTACCACAATCAAAATATAGAACACTTACATCACCCCCAAAAGGTCCTTCATACCCTTTGTAGACAATCCTCTCCTTCATCCTTTGGCCCCAACTAATCTGCTTTCTGTAACTATAGTTTTTCCTTTTGTGTTACATAGTCTTTTGTGGTTGATTTTTTTCACTTCACATACTGTTTTTGAGAATCACCCATGTGATTGTGCACATTAACAATTTAGTCTTTTTTTTATTGCTGAAAGTATTTCACAGCATGAATACACCAGAATGTATTCATCCACTCACCAGCTAATGGACATTTGGTTGTTTCCAGGTTTGGGCTTTTATGAATGATGCTGCTATGAATATTTGCACACAGTCTTTGTATGGACATAGAACTTCATTTCTCTTAGAAAATATTTAAGAATGAGATTGCCAGGTTATATGGAAAGTACATGTTTAACTTTATATGAAAATTGTCAAACTCTTTACCAAAGTGACTGTACCATTATGTATTCCGACAAACAGTATATGACAGCTTCAGATGGTCACCAGCACTTGGCATTGTCATTCTTTTTACTCTAAACATTCTGGTGAGTATACAGTGGTATTTCTTTGTTGTCATAATTTAATATTTTCCTGATGATTGAGAAGCCCTGATGACAGCTTTCCTGCAATCGTGTGAAAGGTCTCTGAGTCAGAACAAAGCAGCTAAGGCATTCCTAGATTTCCAAACCTCAGTAACAGTGGAAAATAAAAAAATGTTTGTTTAAGCTGCCAAGTTTGGGGGATAATTTGTTACACTGTAATAGATAACTAATACACCAGCTGTTTGTCAAATACACGTTTTGCAAATATTCTTCTGTCTGTAACTTGCCTCTTTTGCTTCCTTAACTGTGTCTTTTAAAGAGTATTTTTTAAAATTTATAAAGTACATTTTATAGTTGTTTTTTATGGAGTATACTTTTTACATCCTGTTTAAGAAGTTTTTGCCTATAACCCAATGTTTCTCCTATGTTTTCTTCTAGAAGTTTAATAGTTTTAGCTCTTACAATTAAGCATTTGATTAATTTTGATTAAATTTTGTGCATGGTGTGAGGTAAGGATTAATGTTTATTTTCTTTTTTTTTCATACAGGTAACCATTTGTTACTATTGAATATTTCTCCATGAATTCTTTGGAAACTTTGACCTTATGATGTGAATCTATTTCTGGACTCTCTATTCTGTTCCACTTATCTATACATCTGACCTTATGCCAATACAACCATGTCTTGATTATTCTAGCTTTATAGTAAGCCTTGAAATCAGGTAGTACAAGCCCTTCAACCTTGTGCTTTTTAAGATTGTTTTGGCTATTCTAAATACTTTGCTCTTCTTATGCATTTTAGAATCAGCCTATCAATTCAGTTTACTTTTAAAGCATGCTAGGATTATCATTTGGATTGCATTTCATCTATAGATCAATTTGAGGAGAATTGCCATCTTCACAATTTTGGGTCTGACATGATGTACCTCTCCTTTTTTAGATCTTCTTTAAATTCCCTTTGCAATGTTTTAAAGTTTTAAGCATTTAGGTAAAAGAAAAGAGTATTTGACCTGACTCTTTTTAAAACATAATTTCAATATCATTAATACCCATCAAATTTAATCAATTTTCCTTAATATAATCAACTATGCAGTGTTCATATTTATTTGATTGTTTTATAAACTTGCTTTTCTTTTTTTACAGTTTATTTATTCAAATTTGGACTTAAAAGTGACTCCATACAATGAAGTAGTTGATAGATTTCTTTTCTCTTTTAATTGTATGCTCTTCCTTTATCTTTCTTCTTATAATGTTTTCAGTGTTGTCAAATAAACAAGTTATTTGTCCTGTAATGTCTTAAACAGTCTGAGTTTTGCTGACTGCACCTCCTGGTGTTTTTGACTGTGTTCCTCAGTCCTCTATAATTTCTTGGCTGACCAGATTCAGGTTCAATTTTGGCAGAGAGGACAAGACTATCTCATGGACGGTGTTGTGCACAGAACATACACAATATCTGATTGTCTTTTTGTGATGCTAGCAGCCACCAACAATCATTGCCTATATCCATTAAATCATTAGGGAGTAAGAAATGGTAAGGCATTAATTCTATTATTCTGTCTTCATTTATTAGCTGGAATACTTCTACATAGGAAAACACTTGGCTTTACCATCTATTTGGATAACCTGAAGCATAATCTGTATAATTTGTGTAGGCATTCTCCTGACATTAATTGTCCCCAGAAACGCTTGCATGTCTTTGGTAACATATTACATATGTATATATACTCATACACTCACACACACTCACATATACATGTAAGTATCTATATAATTAAGATAACCTATAATATTTTTCATTATATGACTAAAGTTATACAATAATGAAAAGGCTATCCACTCTTGATATGTTTTCACCAAATCTCAAGGTAGGGTCACAATTTAAAATGGTTAAAAGAGGGGGGTTGGCTACTCTCAGGGCAGTATTGCTCAAATAACTGAAGCACACTTAGGCTTGCCATTGCTAGGTACTAGGCTAAGTGCTTTACAAAAGAGATCTCATTTCATCCTCTAAACAACAGCACAGTGCTATTCTCATTCCCACTTTACAGAAGAGGAAACTGATGCACAGAGAATTACTTGCCCAAGTTCCAGTAAGTGGTGAGGCCAGGACTGGAACCCAGGAGGTCCCCCTCCAGAGCCCATCTAAGACTCTCTTTGCCTACAATCATACAGAATTTTTGGAAAAATCTATCTACTGAAAAGAGGTTCAGCAACTTGCCCCAAAGTGACTACTTAGAGTCCAGAAGAGATTGAATTGATTTGGGGACATGTATTTGCATGTCCAAAGGGAAGTTTGGGTGTTTAAAGCATATATGTGCCAATGTAGCAAAGCAGATGGCCTTAGTGTCAGCAAAATGGAAGCCATCCTAGGAAGACTGATCAGCACTTCTTCCTCTTCCCTCAATCTTCTGTGGTTGTGCCATCTTTAGAGACTTCTCTAGGAGCTTTAACACACTGATGTGAAAAGTCAAAGTGAAAAATCAAATAGGAAAAATGTCAAGAGGAACCTAGGGAGCTGAGACAAAAAGCTCATCAGTAAGTCTCAGATTGCTGCAGTGCTACTGGCTCATTTTTTAACAAGGATACAAGTCCCACAGCTTTCCTATCCCCATAATGTGCACTAAAGAGCTGAGTTCTCTCCTTTGGCATTGAGTCTGGAATGGCCAACAGGACTCTGGACTGGTACCAGACCACGACATTTCATGAGTCTCATTTTTCATGGGTCAATTTACAACACATGAGCCAACGAAAGCAGACCAGCTTATCTTTCAGTCCCGTCCACTTGCCATGATCAGATGAAAGGACGATGATCATGATAACAATGATGATGATAACACACATTAAGCATTTCCTTAACAGGGCTTGACACCGGTCTCAACACTTTATATATAATATCTCATTTAATACGCAGGTGGCTTAAATCACACAACTGACAAATCATATTACTTGAACTTGGACCCACATGGTTTGACTGAGGAGCCGGTATTCTGAACAACTGCACCTGAGCTGCTGTGACTGGATGCTTAGGCTTCAGAATATTCGTTCTCCCTGACATCACAGAACATAAGTGGGAAAATCACACTGTACAGTCTACTGGTACAAATCTGTGATCTCTCTCTCTCTTTTTCTTTTTGTCTTGGTGGGACTTAGGGATCACTGAAGATGTGTCATGAAGGCTTGTTGAATGATACCTAACTTTCTGAGGGAGGTACCATGGCATGTAACAATGATCTAAAGATCCCCTTTTACAAAACACAGATAAATGCAGTTTCTACAGACTGTGTCCCTCTCCATTTCAGCGCTAACATCTCAGTTCCTCCCACACAAAGGTCTAGTTTATCTAGCAAGAGGTGATTTACATTTAACAAAGTAGGTTGACAAGCTGTTACTGGAAAAATGTATCCAAAGTAATAAGATTGCTCATGTAAAAACATCAAAATCAAAGACATTTGCTCCCACCGACTCTTCTGAAATGCTTATCCACTCTCTCTGTAGTGTTGCTGCAAAGCTGGCCACTGGGGAGAAGGAGTCCATGTTCATGCCTGCCCCCCATGACCCCGACCTCTCTACTCATCTCTCCCAGACCAAACCTTACAGAAACTGTCAAAAAAGGGTCCCTTCTCCATCGGGGGCTCCGCCATGTTCCCCAAGAATGAATCTACTATTCAAAGTTCTTCTCAACCAAAGATCTCTATACACCAACGTCAATACTCTGCAGTGACAGTTCATTTGACTCCATAAAATGTTTCTCAATAAGTATTTATCATACAGAAGAGAAATGATCAATCTTTCTCCAAAACAAAAGGAGAAATTTCAGTGAAAGGAAGAGTGAAATAAAACTTTCTTGACCCTATTTGTGCCAAGACATGGTCCTAGATGTTTTATTATATTAATACTAACACCAATACCAGTGTTAACACTAACAAATACCGACACTGATACTGATAATGTTGATACCAATACTCGTGCAAATACTAATACAAATACTATCTACTGATACCAATACTAATGCAAATACTGATACTAATAAAACATTTCTCAGGTTTTAATCCACATGGAAGGATCTCCAGTAGAGTAGAACTCCTGGCTTCTTAATGTCTCCCTTACCTATTCCTCTCCATGGAGAAGGAATGAGTAACCTAACAGATGAGTAGCAGCCACTGATCAATTAAAAGGCTGTAATCCCTGAAGATTTAGTCTTTTTTTCTCATCTCTGTCTGTCCCAGCGAGGCAGTAATCCTGGATAAGAGTGTCTATAGAACCCAACGTCCTTCAGGTCCCATCTAAAGGCCTGCATTTGAGGGCTGGTGGTACAGAGAGCAAGTTGGCCCATTTGACGACCTAGCTAAGTGACCCCTCCAACCAAACTCTATCCACCATGAAGTTGATGTTTTCATGTCCACTCTGGAGCATGATGAAAATACCCAAGACCTGGAACACAGGACTCAATAGAGAAATGGAAATTAGAGTTTTTGAACATGTTGGATGGGAAAAAAAGACCGACTTGGGACTGGAACTGTCTACACTGAAAATTTCTAAATTTTGTTAAGACGACAAATATCTCAAAAGCCTCCCTCTGACAGAGGAGGTAATAAAGAGAGTCTTTCCTTCTATACAACCTGTTACGGACTGAAATGTGTCCCCCACAAATTCATATGTTGAAGTTCTAACTTTCAGTACCTCAGAATGTAACTATATTTGGAGATAAGGACTTTATAGAGATAATTAAGTTAAATGAGGTCATTAGGGAGGCCTCAGATCCAATATGACTGGCGTCCTTATAACAAGAGGAAATTTGGACTCAGACATTCATGTGCACAGAGGGAAGGTCATGTGAAAGCACAGGGAGAAGACAGCCATCTGCGAGCCAAGGTGAGAGGCCTCGGGAGAAACCAACCCTGCCAATACCTTTGTTTTGAACTTCTAGCCTCCAGAACTGTGAGGAAATAATTTTCTGTTGTGTAATTAAGCCACCTAGTCTTTGTACTTTGTTTATTTTGTTATGGCAGCCCTAGCAAGCTAATATACCACCCACCATACCAAAGTGATAAAAATGCTGTTGAATTAATCTCTTGTTGGGAGAGTTCTCCCAGTTGTGTTTTAAGTTCACAGATCATGGGCTCTAAGTGACAAGCATGGACTCACTGGCATCCTGGCAGACATCAAGACATTTTTCTCTGTTTCCCCTCCTTCTCTCTGATCTGAGCCTTTGTTACGGTTGGTGGCAACACTAACACTTGATTCTAGAAATGTGATTCTTCCTGAGGTAACAGCTGCTCTTGCTTTATACTAAAAAAAAAAAAAAAAAAAAAAAAATCCATGCACTGTTATTTTTAATTTCCCTTGGACTTGAACTTATTCCCACAAGGGAGCAACAAAACCTCCTCAGTTGTTCCTCTGTACAGAACACTCTTCTCCAGAACCCAGTTGTTTCAGGTTAAATGTCACTTCCTCAAAGATGCCTACTCTGACCCCCAAGATGAGATTAGGCACCTCTGTTGAACAATCTCATTACATCCTACATTTTCCTTCACGTGCCTTATGACAATGGGAATTAAGTACTTATTACCTGTGATTACTTTTTCAAAAAATTTTTATTGCAGTATAGTTGATTTATAATGTTGTGTTAGTTTCTGCTGTACAGCAAAGTGAATCAGTTATACGTATACATATATCAACTCTTTTTTTTTAGATTCTTTCCCCATATAAGTCATTATAGAGTATTGAGTAGAGTTCCCTGTGCTATACAGTAGGTCCTTATTAGTTATCTATTTTATATATAGTAGTGTGTATATGTCAATGTCTCTTTCCCTCCTGATAGACCATAACCTTCATGAGCGCATGGGCTGTGTCTATCTTCTTCTGCTTGTATCCCCAGGACCTCGCCTATTTCCCAGCACTTTGTAGGCCCTCAAGACACATTTGTTAAATGCATGAATAAGCCAGTCCTACCAGATAAAGTGTGTATAACTCTCATTTTCTCTTGGACTCTGTTTTATTCAAGGCTGAGAAAAATGTGGTAAGAGCAAAACTTTCCTGACATCTGAAGGAAGAGCTCAGGGGGTGATTTCATTTAGGGTGGCCAGATAACACACAGGATGCCTGGTTAAATGTGAATCTCAGATAAAAAATGAATAATTTTTTTAGTCTAAGTATATTCAAAATATTGCATAATTATTATTTGTTGTTCGGAATTTCACATGTAAGCGGGCATCCTGTGTTTTTATTTGCTAAATCCAGCAACTGCACATTCAGAGCATCTTACTAATAGGAAATAAGAAAGTAAGCCAACAAGAGACATGAAAACTACAAAGTCCTTGAGAATAGGCAGCAGGAACTCACCTTAGAATCTGTGCCACCTATTCACACACACACAGACACACACACACACACCATGAGGTACCCAGCACGGTGCCTTCCACAAAAGCACCAATAATCAGTTGTTGAATTGAACTAAAGTTTTAAAATTCCAAGTGTCTCCATTCACAAAAGACCATGAAGGGCAAAATGCTACTAAAAAGAGTAAATTTAAAAATAAGTCAATAATTACATGATCCTAAAGCTGAAAGGAGGTAAGGGCCACCTTTCTACTGCCTCATTCCCTGGGGGTGTGGGGGGAAACGTGGCCCAGAGTGCTTCCATGGTTTATCTAAGACCTTCAGTTGGCAGTGGCATATCTGGGGCTATAACCAGACCACCCTAGGTTCCCAATGCTCCTTCCACACCCCCTCACTAAAGATATTTCTGACAAAGGCAAACATTTTCTGGCATAGAAAATTCCATGTCTACCTTCTCAACCAGCTGCCTCAGCTGTGTAACCAACCAACATCCACCAAGCTATTATGCATATTCTTTAAAGAAATCCAAGGAAGAGCTTTGCTCTTTCTTAAGCTAATAAACCGTACTCTTATAGATGGATGGAACAAAATGATAAGTCAAAAATAAATATAATTGTTCAAAAATATTTAAGGCCTTTTACATGAAACTGCTTTTCATTTATAGACACATCAGATTATACCAAAGAGCTCTTTATACATTTTTTTAAAGGGTGGCAGCTTCAGTTCAATAGTGTTAGTGAGACAATCCCTTAAGCTGTGTCAAAATGCCAGTTATCCTCGATGCCACCCAGATTTGAATAATTTAGAGAGAGACAAAACACACACAGAAAGAAGGAATCATCTTTTGACTACCGCTGCTTTTGACGAGGCTGCTTCCCCCTGCCCCCTCCCTTTTTCCTGAAGCATCTTTCTCTCTCTATCAGTGGTGACAAGTGTCAATCAAACCTTCTGTGACTGAGGAAGGGGGAGGAATGGGCAGTGAAGCCAAGGGGAGGAGAGGGGGAAGAAACATGAAACATTCTCAAACAATTGCTGAAGGAAGATTCCCCATCAGTGTGTGGTCTGGGGGAAAGAAGTCTTTTCCTTTTTTTGCTTCTAATCTCTAACCGACTATTTACCTCTTTTTTATAAATTTGAATCTTGCTGTTGCTCCAAAGGCTCCAAAACAAATCGCTGGTCAGCCAGGATTAAGCTGCTTTGTTGCCAACGATTAGCAGGTTTGCCTGTAGTTTTAACATCTTCAGCAACAGCTGAACGTCAAATGATTCAGGAAATACTGGTCTTATGTTGACCAAAGCCATATGAATGCTTGAAATAAACTGGGGGAAAAGTACCACATAGAGAGGATTCCATGCTTAACATGGACAGAATAAGAACGCTATTGACATTTGCATTTCGTTTTTTTTTAAATGCAGCCATGATTTTGAAAAATATTACATACCGGCAACCTCCTATCTCAAAGAAAAATCTCTAAAACATCCAGTTTAAGTCTCAGACTCTAGGAAATGTTTAATTCAAACACATTTACACACAAGAACATTTACAAAAAAAAAAAACTCATTAAATATTTTGTGGTTCAAAATCAATGTAGCATTCATTTTCTGAACACTTACTATGTGCTGGGTACTGTGCTGGAATAGAAAGAAATAAAATGAATAAAATCCACTCCCAGTTTTCAAGAATTGTCTTTTGCATTCACTTATATAAACTTTAATCATTAAAAAATCCTCAATAGGGCTTCCCTGGTGATGTAGTGGTTGAGAATCTGCCTGCCAATGCAGGCGACACGGGTTTGAGCCCTGGTCTGGGAAGATCCCACATGCCGCTGAGCAGCTGGGCCTGTGAGCCACAATTACTGAGCCTGCGCGTCTGGAGCCTGTGCTCCGCAACAAGAGAGGCCGCGACAGTGAGAGGCCCGCGCACCGCGATGAAGAGTGGCCCCCGCTCGCCGCAACAAGAGAAAGCCCTCGCGCAGAAACGAAGACCCAACACAGCCATAAATAAATAAATAAATAAATAAATAAATAAATAAATAAACCCAAAGTTCAAAAAAAAAAATCCTCAATAATATAATTATCTGAGACCCTGCTGTGTTATTCATGCAGCCTTGAAGGCCAAGGATTATGCCTTCATCCTCCACATCCCCTACCACACTTCACAATGATCTTCCAAATAGTAGTTTCTCAAGGTAGCATCATGGTATAGGGAAAGGCACTAATCAAGAGTCAGAGGCTCTGGCTCTCATTGATTTTGTGTGTGGACATAGACAAACCCCTTAATCAGTGGGTCCTTTCGGCTTTCTGCATTTATAATGAGGGAAACCCCTTTCCATCATCTTTTCCAATGCCAATGTCTGTGATTCCTTGACCTTGCAACAAGGAGACTGACTAGCAGGGTTTAAGGGTCCTTATCTGAGTTTAAGCAACTTGAGGGTAGAATTTATCTCTCTCATTGAATCCCCAAGGACACAGTGTCCTGCAATAAAGATTGACATACTTGAAATCCATGTCAAGAGTCTGTGAAACAGAAAAGAAAGCAACTAGGGTAGCATAAGCAAGGTCCTAGGGCTCAAGCTATAGGAAAGACCTACAGCAGACCCAACTTTATATATGGTAATTTTTGAGGCAACCAGCAGCCATCAGTGTCCATGGAGCTTGCAGATAGGAGGGGATAATCCATCAGGGGCTTCCAGGTAATAATGTACTACAGGAAGTGGGACTGGGGATGAAGGGAAGGCCACAGCCTTGGCACAGCTTGAAATACTAGCTATGCAAATGAAACTTTACCCATTTCCCTTGTATGAGTATATTTTGCCTGCAAGGACAATTTCTCCCCTCCCTGAGTGGATCTATTTCCTGTCCCTACCTGGACGTTCCACCTCAAATCAGGAACACAATAGTAAGTTTACCTTGTGTGAGGTACAAGGAGGGGGCTAGATCAAGCCCAGGAGCCTTACCTCTCCTGCTTCTCTCTCATCATTTCTCTCATCTTCTCCTGTACCACCAGTCTCTTTCTCTCCGTCATCTTCTTCCATTCAGTCTACAAACATGTTCAACTTATTTTTATTCATTCACTCATAAATTGTAAATTATTTTGGATTTTATTTAAATACTATCTAGGCATAATATGTTTTTCCTTTCCCATTTTTATAATTTCAATTCTTTTTCTTGTCTTATTGCTCTGTCTAGAGCCTCTGATATAGAATTGATTAGAAGTGGTGATAGTATCTTTGTCTTATTTCACAGCTTAAAGGGAATGATTTTAGTGTTTGCAGTAAATGTTTATTAGATATTGCCAGGTGAAGCATATTTCTTCTAATTCCAGTTTGCTAAGAGTTGTTTTTTGTAAATATGCTTTAATTGTATTAATTTTTCTGTATCTCTTTACATGATGAATTACAATAACAGATTTTCTAATGTTGATCCATTACATCCATTTCTGGAATAAGCTCAAATTATGTAGTTCATTTCGAATTAGCTTTGCTAATAATTTTTATAATTTTTTATCTACATTCATGAGTGACTTATACTTAATTTTCCCTCTCATAGTTTCCTTATCTGTTGGTGTCAAGTTTACACTAGCTCCTAAAATAAGCTGGGGAGTAAAACCTTTTATTTTTTCCCTTGGGGAAAAATTTAAGATTGGGATTAGCTATTTGTTGACTATTTTCTAGAGCCTATAAAAATCATCTGGGCATGGTGTTTTTACTGTGGGAAGATTTTAAGTTATGGATATAATTTCTCTAATGGTTATAAGACTACTCAGATTTCTATATAATTTTGAGTCTACTTTGGTTATTTGTAATAATTTTCTAGGGATTTGTTTTCAAAATATTTGGTATAAAGATATTTGTAATGTTCTCTTATTATCTTTTAAATTTCTATTGTGCTTATAATTATGTCCCTGTTTTCATTCCTAATATCACTGAAGTTTTTCTTCTCTAACTTTCTCTACTGATTCTGCCAGAGGCAAAGATATTGGTCTTCTAAAATAATTAACTTTTAGCTCTGTTGATTTCCCTGTTGTATGCTTATTTGATTTTTCATTTATTTTTGCTGTTATATTAATGTATCAGTTTTCTTTTTTAATTTCGTTGGATTTCTTATGCTGTTATTTTTATAACTTAAGTTAGATATTTACTTCATTAGCTTTTGGCTTTTCTTTTTTTTTCTGGACACAAGCATTCAAGCCTATGAATGTCCCTGGCATAGCTGTGTCCCACAAGTTTATAAGTAATTTTTTTATTATTCACATGATATTTATAGTATAGTTCCCAGTATAATATCTTCTATAATTCATGAATCATTTAGATATATGCTTTAAATTTCCAAATGTATGAGTTTTAAAAAATTATCTTTTCAATATCAACCCTTAATTTAATTGTGCCTTATATACACTGCTTCTTAAATTTGTTGATGCATTCTTTATGATATATGTGGTCCATCTTTATAACTTTTTCATGTGCTTAGGCAGTGTTCCATACTTGCCTATCAGAATAAGCTCATTAGTTTTATTCTTCAAATCTTCTGTATAATTTTTGTGTTTGTTACTGTTCTAGAGAGATTGTCATGGTAAGGTTTTGTGGACTGTGGCTGTTGAGGATGTGGTAAGACTGAGGAAAGAGTACTTGATATTATGCTTATATCACCCTGTGATGTGTGTGTGTGGCACATCACATCCCACTTATTGCTTGGTGTGCTAGAAGATCACAGATCTCTGTACAACTTTACATTTAATTTATTTTCTTGAACCTTTCCCCCAAATCTCTCATGCATTTAATACTGCTGAAACATTAGATCACTTAATTTATTTCCCTGCCATGGCTTGCCTTTGCTCCTGCTGTTCCCTCCTCTTAGAATGACCTTCCCCAACCCACATACACATATTAAAATCCCCACGTCCCTTGAAACATTATATAGAAAACTCTAAAGTCTCCACCCAAAAACTACCAGACTTAAAAATGGATTCACCAATGTTGCAGGATACAAGATTAACGTACAGAAATCTGTTGTGTTTCTGTACACTAATAATGAAATATTAGAAATTAAAAAAAAAATCCCGTTTAAAATTTCACCAAAAAGAATACAATACCTAGGAATAAACTTGACCAAGGTGAAAGACATATACTCTGAAAACTATAACACACTGACGAAGGAAATTGAAGATGATACAAAGAAATGGAAAGATATACTGTGCTCTGGGGTTGGAAAAATTAATATTGTTAAAATAGCCATGCTACCCAAAGCAAACTACAGATTTAATGCAATCCCTATCAAAACACCCAGGATATTTTTCACAGAACTAAAACAAATAATCCTAAAATTCATACAGAACCACAGAAGACCCTGAATTGCCAAAGCAATCTTGAGAAAAAGAACAGCGCTGGAGGTATAATCCTCCAAGACTTCAGACTACACTACAAAGCTACAGTAATCAAAACAGCATGGTACAGGCACAAAAACACATAGATGAATGGAACAGAATAGAGAGCACAGAAATAAACCCACGCACCTATAGTCAATTAATCTAGAAGAAACGAGGCAAGAATATATACAATGAAGAAAAGACAGTTTTTTCAACAAGTGGTGCTGGGAAAACTGAAAAGCCACATGTAAAACAATGATATTAGAACATTCCCTTACATCATATACAAAAATAAACTCAAAATGCTTTAAAGACCTACATGTAAGACTGGAAAACATAAAAATCTTTGAAGAGAACATAGGCAGAACACAATTTGACATAAACCGTAGCAATATTTTTTGGATCAGTGTCCTAAGGCAAAAGAAATAAAAGCAAAAATAAACAAATGATACCTAATTAAACTTAAAGCTTATGTTATGGGAGAAAATACTTGCAAATGATGTGACTAATAAGAGTTAATATCCAAATTATATAAACAGCTCTTATAATTCAATATGAAAAAAAACCCCAAACAACCCAATCAAAAACCGGGCAGAAGATCTGAATAGAAATTTTTCCAAAGAAGACATACAGATGGCTAACATACACATGAAAAGATGTTCAACATCACAAATTATTAGAGAAATACAAATCAAAACAACCATGAGATTTCACCTTACACCTGTCAGAATGGCCATCATCAAAAAGTCTACAAATAACAAATGTTGAAGAGGATGCAGAAAAAAAAGGAACTCTTGTACATGGTGGGGATGTAAATTGGTGCAGCTGCTATGGAAAACAGTATGGAGGTTCCTCAAAAAACTAAAAATAGAACTAACATATGATCCAGCAATTCCACTCCTGGGTAGTAAATCTGGGAAAACAAAAACGCTACTTCAAAAAGATACATGCAGGGCTTCCTTGGTGGCGCAGTGGTTGAGAGTCTGCCTGCCAATGCAGGGGACACGGGTTCGAGCCCTGGTCTGGGAAGATCCCACATGCCGCGGAGCAACTGGGCCCGTGAGTCACAATTACTGAGCCTGCGCGTCTGGAGCCTGTGCTCCATAACAAGAGAGGCCGAGATAGTGAGAGGCCCGCGCACCGCGATGAAGAGTGGCCCCCGCTTGCCACAACTAGAAGAAAGCCCTTGCACAGAAACGAAGACCCAACACAGCCATAAATAAATAAATAAATTTAAAAAAAAAAAAAAAAAAAAAAAAAAAAAAAAGATACATGCACCCCAATGTTTATAGCAGCACTCTTTACAACAAGCAAGACATGGAAGCAATGCCCATCAACAGACAATTGGATTAGTAAGAAGTGGTATGTATATATACAATGAAATATTACTCAGCCATAAAAAAAGAATGAAATTATGCCACTTACAGCAATATGGATGGACCTAGAGAATATTATGCTCAGTGAAATAAGTCAGAAAGACAAAACCTCATGATATCACTTATATATGGAATCAAAAAAATAATACAAATGAATGTATATGCAAAACAGAAACAGACCCACAGATATGGAAAACAAACTTGTGGTTACCAAAGGGGAGAGGAGGAGGGGAGGGACAAATTAGGAGTAAGGGATTAACAGATACAAACTACTATGTATAAAATATATAAGCAACAAGGCTTTACTATATAGCACAGGGAATTATAGCCATTATCTTGTAATAATTTATAATGGAGTATAATCTGAAAAAATACCGGATCTATATGCTATACACTATGTTACACACTATGCTACACACCTATCCTAATATAATGTTGCAAACCGACTATACTTTAATAAAAAATAATAAAATAAACCCCCTATGTCCTTTAAGAACCTTCTCAGACTCCTCCTTCCTCTGAACATCTATAGCACTGACTCTATTTCTCCGTCATGAATTGTCCTATTTTGTATTGCATGATATTTTTCGTGAACATTCTTTCTCCCACTGGATTATTAAGGAGCTTGAAGGCTAAAACTTAATCTTGGTCACTTTAGTAGCCCAACTCTACCTAGGCAGGAATCAATACGTAAATACTAAAAGAACATGCTTTCAAATGCAGGAACTTTCATGGCTATAACTTCACTAATTAAAAATCAGTTTGAAAGAATCTGTCTGCCTAAACATCATAAATGTTCTGGGATAGAGCAAACTAATTATAGGATCTGAATACACTTCCATAAATACTACTGACATTTTTGCACTAATTGTTGTGTAATTCAAGACCCAGATGTTCCAGACTTGTTGTACTAAAACAACTTGAATCAATTTGGCAGCCCATTTCACACCCCTGGCAGGCTTTGTGACAAGTCACATCACATTCCCTACTTAGTTGGATTTGTTCCCATTTTCTCCAATATGGTAACTTGAATGGCTAAAGGTAGAAGCATCAAGAGAGGCTCAATGTGAGGGTCAAGAAAACAAAAAGATACTGATTATTTTAGAAGAAGTTGCTTTCAAATTTGAACTTTCCATGGAACTGTTAATAATTAAGATGACATTTCTTTAGACAAAATTATGTTTATAACAATTTTCAGGAGAATCTTTTTTTCTGCAGAAATCTAGGTAGACAGGTGCACCTTTTAATAGTATCGAGGCAGTAGATGTCTGAGTACAGGGTGAGCCACAGTACCTGGGTCTAAATTCGAACTTCACCACTTAGTAGCATGGGCTCTTGAGCAAGTTATGTAACTCCTCTGTACTTCAATTTCCTCATCATTAAGGTGGCTTTAATCCTAGTACTTGTCTAATAGTGTTGATGCAAGCATTAAGAGAGTTCATACACACAAAGCTTCTAGAGGAATGCCTTTCACACATGGCAAGTGAATTCCTGTAATATTAATATTGTGCCTGGAGATCCAGCTACAACTGCCTCTCATTTACATGACAAATCTATGTGCTTTTTAAAAAAAATACAGCAATGAAGAAATTCGAACTTAAAATATATATATGCACTAACTTTGGAATAATTTGTTTAAAATTCTTGCCAATTCTGGTGGTGCCTTATGTCAGCAAAGCAGTTCAGAAATGCTCCCGGTGGCCCTGGAAACAGAGTAAGAAACTCTTTTCGGTCAAACGGAGGACAATTTCTCTGGAAGTATCCACCTCCCAGTTGCCATTGTTGAAGGGCTCTGAGATTATACTTTACGAAATCCTGTATTTTCCAAGTGTTTTATTGCTTTTCTTCACTTTATGAACAAATGCATTTGATTTAAACATTTAAATTAACCACCACTTTTCAACAACTTAGTCAACCATTTTATGCATTTGTGAACCGGGTCTGTATTCTAACGCCACATCTGGTTTTACCCTTTCATATCAAATGCTATTTTAGTACGGGGATTCTCAGTGTACACTGAGATAATAAATTACTGCGTCAGATTTTGCCAGATGAGTAGACACTTTCAAGTACAACTAGAAACCTAGTTCCTCTAACGGCTTGAAAAATTGAACACGCCTCTAAAAACACTTACCTTGAAGTCCGTGAGTTGTTGATTTGCCCCATGGGATCTGCTGGGTTTTTTTATCACCTGAAAGTGTCTTCTTTAATAATGGTTGAAATGTACGTTTGCACTTGGATGGTATCTGTGATTATCTCAGTTCACTAAACTGCAAACCTGATTATTCTCCCAATTAAAACAGCAGTGGTTGCCTATTTCTCAGCAAGACACATGGAGCCGCGACAGGGTCTTGAATGACCAAGATTTCATTTCTTTCTCAGAATATTTTATACGATTCAGTAATCAGTAAAATTGGTTCTTCTACAATGGGCCTCCTCTGTCATTAGTGAGAATTAGCAAAGTTCTATTGCCTTAAAAAAAAAAAATAAAGTGGTCTATTACTGTGAATGAACCTGCTCTTTTTTCTGTGTGAAGACTCCTTTTAATTTTAAGGAGGCCTTTCATGCTTTTGTGTTGTGAATTAAATCACCATTTCATGAGGTTTATCTTTGTCCAGGAAGGAAAAAAATCAATCTTTCATTAAATCTGTGAGACCAAAAATCATGGTTACCAAAAGGACTACAGACCTGGAAGATGCAGCAGCATGTCCAACGTAGAGCGTCCAGGGACACGTCACTCCTCATCTAATGCCCACACGCTGCAAAATGTACATTATTTCTTTTAAGGAAATACCATACAATTTTTAGTTTGAAACAGGTGCACCAATGTCAATATTCCTTAAGTAGCTTGTTGGCTTGTGGGTTTGGATATATTTGGAGTCAAATCTTGTGTGCTCTGAAGTGCAACACATGCAACTTGTCCTGAGAGCAATCACACAGGCTGTAGAGTTATGACAGAACCCCCTCAGCAAGCATTTTAGCTGGTGTTTCCTGGTGGGCTGGACATGAATTTCAAATGTCGAGTCTTTTACAATGCTGCGTGCGCACGTGCATGTGTGTACTTATGTGTGTGTGTGGAGATGTTGGGGTTTTGGGTGGAGATGAAAAGGGAGATTAAACCAAACTGAGATGACAGACAACGTTGGTACAGTGACAAGAGCCCAGGTCCCGGAACCAGTTCCAATCCCAGCTTTGTCTCTTACCCATTGTGCTCCCTTGGAAAGGTTCACTAGCTGAACCTTGGTTCCTTATTTATAAAATGGACATGATGCTTAATTCATGTGGTAGTTGGAAGTATTCTTGATAATGTATGTGTTTATCCCACAGCAGGTGTCTCAGTTAGTTTTCACTGTGTAACAAACCAATCCAAACTCAGCAATTTCACCTGGCTTAGCTGGGCCATTCTGGTCTTGGCTGGACCCCCCATGCATCTGCGAACAGCTCTGCCTCTGCCATTTTCAGGGTGACTTGGCTCTCCTCCTCATGCTTTCTCCACCTCCACTGGTTAGCAGAGACTTGTTCCTTTGGTAGAGGCAGGGCTTCAAGAGAGCAGAAATACAGAAGGTCTCTTGAGAACTGAGCTCATAACACATAATGTTACTTCCATCATGTTCCATTGACCAAAGCAAGTCACGAGGAAAGCCTAAATTCAAGGAAAGGAGAAATAAATTCCACCTCTTGAAAAAAAGGATCTGAAAAGTTATATTGCAAAGGGCTTAGGGAGACCATTAATTGAGGCCATCAATGTAATCAATACACTACAGTAGGCATGTGATAGATTGTGACTATAGCTCTAGAGAGACAAATCTGCCCCCTAGAGTAGCGTAGGGAGGGGGGTGAGCCAAACCTGGCTACTGCTTGTTTTTGTAAATAAAATTCAATAGAGACACATCCACACCCATTTGTTGGCATTGTCTACCGTATTTTCATACTACAACAGCACAGTTAAGTAGTTGCAATACAAATGACATGGCCTACAGAGTCCTACTCTCAAGTTCTTTACCAAAAATTTCTGCTCTAGAGCTTTGCTATTCCAAATGTTGTCTGTGGGCCAGCAGATTTGGCATCACCTGAGAGCTTGTTAGAAATGCACAATCTCAGGTCTACTGTATCAGAATCTGCATTTTAACACGATTCCCCAGGTAACGCACAGTAAAGTTTGAGCAATGCTGGACTAGAGAGCAGCTCAACTGCTTAGACACAGTTTGAGGAGCGTAAGGGTCCCAGTGATAGCTCTTGAAGAGACAGGCTCCAGTTGTAAAGCCCAGCAACTGTTGTTTATTTGGGAGCCAAGTTGGCTGCTCTGCTGGTTCCAGGAGTTCTGTCCATATTTGGCAGAGATTACATCCTTGATCCAGGGATACAAAGCAGCGTGGATATCCCATGAGTGCAGACCGGTGAGGGTGAGGCTATGGGGTGCCCCAGTCAAACCAGCTAGTTGGGACTAGGCTCTGATTTCTGGAGACCAGAAGAAGAGGGACCTGAGAATAGCTAGAAGCATGGACTGAGTCAGTGTGGTAGAAGCCAGTTCTGTAAGCTGGGTGGAGTCAAGGAGGGATAAAGGAGGCAGGCAATTCAGGGACCAGCCCTAGTTACTGCAGATGTTGGGCATGGCTGGCTGAGATCTAGATAGAGGGCAATTGAGACTGGGCCGCTGTGCTTGCACTTGGGAGCGTGGTTGAGTCCCTGCTCTAGTTGTCTCCTTAAGCTTTTAGCTTTTTTTCTCAAAAATATCTGGATGAGAATAAGTGTACATGAGGGGCTTCTATGAGGCTACAAATGTGCACCCTATAAAAGTGAAATAAAATAAAACCTTCCTTTATTCATAATTCAAGAAAGTGCAAAATAATCTTTCTTTGTTTTGTATATAATTGTGAAGACCTTAATCTCCCTGAGGCTCAGTTTTCTTATTTCTGAATGTAATGTAGGATACTAAACAGAACTCCACATGTATGTCTGGAGGAATAAAGAAAATGTGTGCAAAAAACAAAAAATAAAAAAAAAATAAAACCTTCCTTGTGAATTTCTTGTGAGCACTGAGTTATTTCATATAAATGCTTAAAATACCACCTAAGGCAAACAAAATGCTTGAGAAATGCTATATATTATTATCATTATTGTCATCATCATCATAACAGGACCAAAACATCATCAGGGTCCCAGGTAGCTTTGAAGTGCAAATATCCTTGGCTTGCCATGCTAAGAGACAGCCCTCACCATCAGCTACACTGCCAACTGGAACTGGAGACAAAATATGCCTGAACTTCCAATGGGACGCTGGTTGAGGTTCCAGCTCGGAGGAACTGAGGAAAGAAATCAGGAGAAGTAAAGAAGAGGCTATATTACGAGTAAATACAGCTCCAAAAACCAGGCATTCAACCCACAGTTATGGATCTACCATCATGTGCAAAAGCCCTTACTGAGATACTTCCTTATTCAGAGTTATCCAACACCACTCAGCATTTACTATGTAACATGTTACTTAAAATAATAATCATTATAATTATTATAAAAGAATCAACATTTTCTTGGTGTTACCTTGTGCCAGGCACTAAGATAAGTCCTAAAGATGTGTTTCCTATTTAGATCTCACAACAACTCTGGGTCAGATAGACCCTCAAAATGCCTTGCAGCCTCTGTGGCCCAAACACAAAGCAATCTGAACAGATGCCAACCAGAAACAACTGGTAAGACCATGCAGGGTTTAACATCAGCTCTAGATGTAGCTTCTGTTATTATCACCATTAGTAAATGGAAAACTAAGACCCAGAATGAAAGACATGCTGGAAAGTCTGGGTGCTGGGTATTTGAAATAGGGCATCTAATTCCAGAGTTCTCATATCCTTACCTACAAAATCTGGAGCTCAGAAAAGTAACATATGTTCCTGAATTAACCAGAGTTGAAGTAATGGTACATCCGCCAGGTACAATAGTAGTTGGACCGTGTAGAGGCGTACAGCAGGAGTTTTTATTCAATGCCGGGACCATTGATTTAACAGGAATGCTAGTCAGTTCCTACTTCAGGATTCACTCCAAACATAACGCTCTGCTTGCAACCTTTCCTGAGTTTCCCCACCCTGCTCCATACACAGAACGAGAGTCACATCTTCCTTGGTACAGAAGCACTTTGTACACACCTCTATCAAAGCATTTCTTACATTGCATTGAAATTACGTATATGTACATTTCTCCAGGAAGACTGTGAGCTCCTAGATGTCAAGGATGACAAGCTTTTTTGACTCTGTGTCTGGAGTATCTAATATAACATTTGGGACAGAGCAGATGCCTTATACATGTTGCTGAGTGGTTGAAAGAATGAATGAATGGCTGACATAACCAATTGCTCACGGTAGAATGCTGTCCTTGCATCATTCAATCATTGTGAAGAGACAAAGTCACTTAAAAAATATAAATATCTAATAAGATTTCTATTACATTTATTATTTATGTATTATTTATTCACCTACTTATTATTACATTCTATTACACTTTTGGAAACAATGATCAAATTTATTGACAAGAAAGATTATAAAAATCATTTGTCCTCAAAATACACAATGGCATTGTTTTTTTTTTTTTACGAATTCAACATGAGTACATATATTTGTCACATAAGTGGGTGTTAATGTTTTCTGATATGCAGGAGGATAAACTGGTTTACTGAAAGGATATATACATGGGGAGATATTTCCAAAATACCATTTCCAACACAGAGGTTACTTATATTTCATATACTGTTAGTTTCTTTTTTGCATGCTGAAAAATTTTTTGAAAGAATTATTTTTAAATTATTTGGGAATTTAGTTAATGTACCAATCAATGCAGTGTGAAAAATAGGAAAGTACCTTGTGTTTTCGTTAACTAGAAACTCCTAGTTAGTTTTGTTTTTTGGGTTTTTTTGCTTTTTAATCAGTTATTTCAGAAAAAAGTTCTGAGATAAAATGTATATGAAAAAAACTAGGTCCATTTTCAGAAGTATTTTATATTCTTAAAATTTTTCAATTTAATTTACCCTAATTATTGGATAGCAATTATATTTTAGACTCTGACAATATAAAATTAATAGTCATGCACGATGGCATTGTTTTTAAATCTCGGTGAACAACATAGATGTTTTGCTTTAAAAAAATTGTTTTATTAGGTGTTTCTTCCTGTGTCCTCCTTCCCTTGCCCCCGACTTTCCCTTTCCCCACCTCTTGACATCACCCAGCACTGAGATGCCACTCCATTTATTTAGATTCCATTTTAGTGGATTAGTCATTCCCCTAATGGATCTGGCCTCTCTGGCTCGGAAAGCAAACATACTGAAAAGTAAATACAACTGAACAGATCGAGCAACCGCTTCCGGTGGCTGCACCTGCCATTTGGACCACTTTCCACGGGCAATTTGAAAAACATCCAGCAGATTTCTCTCCCTGATGAAGGTGGAGTGGAAGGAGCACTGGAACACGAGTCTGGGAATCTCGGTCCCAGCCAGGGCATTGATCTTCAGAGCAATGTGACCGTTGGCTGATCACTTTCCTCTCTGGGTCTCATTTTCCTGGTCTTTAAAGAGAGGGTTGGACCAAATTACCTCTGAAAGTCTTTCCCATCTTGAAATTCTATATTCATTTATTTAATAAATGTTCACTCAAGCTCCTCTCTGAGTGAGGCACTCTGCATGGCATCGTTCGGACAGGCAGGTGCAGACAGCATGGCTTCTGCCTTCAGGGCTTGAAACTAACAGGAGTGTTCACGCAGGATCAAAAACAAGCCTGAAACGTGTGTTAAACTATTTCTTTCAAGGCTAGTTAGCCTATGTCATAAGTCCTTTTCAAGAATGGTCTTCATGATTAAGTCCTACAGATTTATACTTATATATTTATTTAACTAAACACCTGCTGAATCTTAAGTAATCTGGAAAGCTCTTCCAAGGACAATTAAAGATGAAAGCTATAAGTGAGGAAAACACATTCTCTTGGTGGATGTGTTTTTTTCTCATCCTTCTCCTTCACTTGGCTCATGGAGCTGAACTACTATTCCACGTCTTAGAACTTGAATCACACAGATTCTCCAACCTCTTGACTCCAATAAGCCAACAAAGGAACTAACTGTTAACCTTCTCAGGAGCTTTCCAAATTCAGCCCTGGAACTCAGCTCTGAGACCCACCTGTTCTGAGATGGGAAAATGTAAGGACACTGTAGATTGCGTTTGTGCTTAACCTAAATTTATTTTCTCTCAGTTGTGGTATGAAGTATTTCTCCAGACTTCCTATCAGTCTTAATTTTTAAAGCAGAAACTTCAGAAAATAGCTAGGTTGTGTTTTCTACACTGATATAACCATGGCAATATCTTTTTTTACAGTAGTAGTTTGCACAGAAAAATTAATCAAATAGCCTATGAAATATTATTTTTAATATATTGCCATACTTTGTCTTTAAAATGTTGTTTATGACAGTTTCCAAATTTCTTCTTTTTTCTGCTAAAAAAAAGTCTTAAAAAGTCACTAAACACTAAAATTCTAATTTCTGTGAAGTCACTTTATCCCACTAACCATCTGCAATAAAGCAAGCATCAGATGTGTACTCACAAGCTATTGCCACCCTAACATTTGGAGTAGAAATACATGGCAATCAATTTGGGTTAGGTGATTAAACATCTTTTTTAAGAAATGAAAAACAGTATTTTAGTAGCTACTTTGGAAAAAAAACAACATATGGAAATCCAAATATATACCAAAAATATATTTGTGAAAATTCACTTTACAAAACGATTCACCATAAAGTTACATTTAATATTAAATTTTTCTAATACATTGAAAGAAAGTTTATTAATATAAATTCTACTTAAATCCAATTTTAGTGGTACTCATCTATTATGGAAATTATGATCTCTGGCATTATTATAACATTCTTACTTTACTACTTATCATTTACTGGCATATAATCATAATTAAACTCTCTGGATTTCTATGGGAAATCATTAAGTATCTGAATGTTATGAAAAATCTTACTACATTATGTATTTGAAGTTAAGTAAAGACGAGGAAATAAAATTTAAAAAAAGACAAGTAGTTGGCAAATGTCCCCATGCTGTACATGCCCCAATCTCTGCAAAAATGTTCACAATATCTTTTGTAATCATTAAAATAATTCCAATTAGATATTCAAGAAAAATGCCCTGTTTTATTCAGTGTCCTACCATCTGCAATTTTAAAATCTGCCTGCAAGGCATTTTAATATTATAATTACACATTTAATGACTTATCATGCCCTTCTGATAAGTAGGAAATGTTTCTTTTTGTTAGCAAAACTCTAGCCACAATAAGCTTAACAATATATTGGTAATTATTCTCAGTCACTAGATTAAATTCTATGAAAGTACTTAGGCTTGTCCCTTTTTCACAGCTATAGAGGTTTTGTTAGAAACATGGATGTTACCTATGGCACTGCCAGAAAAAGAAGTAAAATAAAGCCATTATATCAGCAAGAAAGGGGTACTTTAGAGCAGTGGCTTTCAATGTTGGTTGTACAATAGAATTACCTGGGAAGCTTTTAAAAATCCCATTCCATAGGCTACATTTATTCCAATTAGAGATATTGTGGGTTCATTTCCAGATCACTGCAATAAAGCAATATCTGCTTTATTGCACATGAATTTTGGGCTTTCCCAATGCATATAAAAGTCAGGTTTACACTACACTGTGGTCTATTAAGTGTGCAATAGCAGTATGTTGAAAAAATGTATGTACCTTAATTTTAAAATTCTTTATTGCTAAAAAATGCTAACTAACATCTGAGTGTTCGGCGAGTCAGAATCTTTTTGCTGGTGGAGAGTCTCACTTCTATATTGATGGCTGCTGACTGATCAGGGTGGTGGGTGCTGAAGGCTGGGGTGGCCGTGACAATTTCTTAACATAAGACAACAATGAAGTTTTGCCCCATCAGTTGATTCTTCTTTCATGAACAATTTCTCTGTAGTAGGCAGTGTTGTTTGATAGCTTTTTATTCACAGTAGAACTTCTTTCAAAATTGGAGTCTTCTCAAGCCCTGCCACTGCTTTATCAACTAAGTTTATGCAATATTCTAAATCCTTTGTTGTCATTTCAACCATCTTCACAGCATCTGCACCAGGAGTAGATTCCATCCCAAGAAACCACTTTCTTTGCTCATCCATAAGAAGCAACTCCTCATCTGTTAAAGTTTTATCATGAGATTGTAGCTATTCAGTCATATCTTTAGGTTCCACTTCTAATTCTGGTTCTCTTGCTATTTCTACCACATCTGCAGTTCCTTCCTACACTGAAGTCTTGAACCCCTTAAAGTCATCCATGAGGGTTGGAATCAACTTCTTCCAAACTCCTGTTAATGTTGATATTTTGACCTTTTACCGTGAATCACAGATATTCTTAATGGCATTTAGAATGGTGAATTTCTTTCCTTTCCAGAAGACTTTTAATTTACTCTACCCAGATCCATCAGAGAAATCACCATCTATGGCACCTATAGCCTTGCAAAATGTATTTTGTAAATAATAAGACCTGAAATTTGAAATTACTCATTGATCCATGGGACACAGAATGGATGTTTTATTAGCAGGCATGAAAACAACATTAATCTCATTGTACACCTCCATCAGAGCTCTTGGGTGACAGGTGTATTGTCAACGAGCAGTAATATTTTGAAGGAAATCTTTTTTTCTAAGCAGTAGATCTCAACCATGGTCTTAAAATATTCAGTAAACCGTGTTGTAAATAGATGTGCTACCATTCAGGCTTTGTTGTTCCATTAATAGAACACAGGAAGAGTAGATTTAATGTAATTCTTAAGGGTCCTAAGATTTTTCAGAATAGTAAATGAACACTGGTTTCAACTTAAAGCGTCAGCCTGTTCTTTGAAGCTTTGAAACCAGGCATGATTTCTACTCTCTACTGATGGAAGTCTTAGCTGGCACCTCCTTCCAACAGAAGGCTGTTTTGTCTACACTGAAAATCTGTTATTTATCGTAACCACCTTCATTAATTATCTTGGCTGGATCTTCCGGATAACTTGCTGAAGCTTCTACACCAGCACTTGCTGCTTCACCTTGCACTTTGATGTTATGGAGATGGCTTCTTTCCTTCAACCTCATGAACCAACCTCTGCTAGTTTCAAACTTTTCTTCTACAGCTTCCTCCCCTCTCTTAGGCTTCATAGAATTGAAAAGAATTAGGATCTTACCCTGGATTAGTCTTTGAGTTAAGGGACTGTTGTGGCTGGTTTGATCTTCTATCCAGACCACTCAAACTTTCTCCATCTCAGCAGTGAAGTTGTTTCACTTTCTTGTCATGCGTGTGAACACTTTTAACGTCCTTCAAGAACTTTTCTTTGCGTTCACAACTTGGCTAACTGGTGCAAGAGGCCTAGCTTTTGGCTTACGTCAGCTTTCAACATGCCTTCCTCACTAAGCTTAATAATTTCTAGCTTTTGCTTTAAGGTGAGAGATGGGTGACTCTTCCTTTCACTTGAACACTTAGAGGCCATTGTAGGGTTATCAACTGGCCTGATTTCAATATTGTTGTGTCTCAGGGAAGAGGGGAGCCCAAGGAGAGGGATAGAGAGGGGAGATGGCCAGTCAGTGGAGCAATCAGCACATACACAGCATTCACTGATTAAGTTCACTGTCTTATATGGGTGAAGTTCATGGCACCCCCAAACAATTACAATGGTAACATCGATGATCACTGATCACAGGTCACCATAACAAATGTAATAATATCGAAAAAGCTTGAAATATTGCTAGAATTACCAAAATGGGACATAGAGACATGAAGTGAGCAAATGCTGTTGGAAAAATGGCACCGATAGACTTGCTCAATGCAGTGTTGCCACTAACCTTCAATTTATAAAAAACTCAGTATCTGTGAAGCACCATAAAGTGAAGCACAATAGAAGGAGGTATACCTGTAAATCAGAATCTCTGGGGGTACAGCCCAATTATCAGTATTCACTAAAGCTCCCGGAGTTGATTCCAACATGCAGCCAAGGTAAGAACTGGGGCTATAGAACAGACAAGAGGAGGAAAGAATCTAAGCTCAGATTGCCTTCATATCTCTCATTTCCAGTAGATCACATCTCTGATGTTATCAAATGAAACATTCAGCCACCTAAATTTTTTGATCTTGAAAGTCATAGTTTCATAGCAGGCAAGGGTCCCAATCCCTGGCCTGTGGGAGGTTTGGTCTGATGTCAACCTAAGAAGGGCTCTTCCAGGAAAGAGCTGATGCCCTCTGAGAAGATGAGGACTATCTGCTCCAAGCACCCACACCAGAAGCATGGCACCCCCTCTGAGGTCATCAGCTTAGTGTGGCTTGGCCCGTGGGTAGCTTGGCTCATGTATAGACACTTAGACAAGTGTGGGAATGGTATTCATTCCATAAACTATACAGGAGTCTTCCCATATGTTTATTCTCAGCCCCTGAAGACTTGTTCTGATAACTGTCTGTCAATTCTAGTACAGATGACCCTTGAACAGTAGGGGTGGGAGGGAGGGGTGTTAGGGGCACCAACCCTCCAAATAGCCCAAAATCCAGGCATAATTTATAGTCAGCCCTCCATATATTTGGTTCCTCCTCGTCTGCCATTCTGCATCAGCAGATTCAACACACCAGGGATCGTGTAGTGCTGTAGTATTTCTGAGTGAAAAAAAAAATCATGTATAAGTGGACCTGTGCAATTTAAATGCCTGTTGTTCAAGGGTCAACTGTATATCTCTTCACCTAAGCAATGCCTGGCATTCTATGAAAGAAGAAAATAGAGGTGAAAAATCCCTAAGTTAGTGTCAAGCCAGAACTGATCAACAATGGTGCTACAGACATGTAAAACTATACCACAAATAACTACACACAAAATGTCCTTCTTTGTTATCTTGACTCCAAGGCTATAAATGTAACTTATTGTTGACTTGGACATAATTTACTCTTCACTTTCTTTTCTGACTTCCCTCCCCATCCCCTTTCATGTCATTAACAAACTCTCCATTTACTTCTAGAGATTTATCCAGTGAGTCAGGATATACCATCTTTAAACTAATATTCCTGCTAAATAAGCAACGATCATTCCAAAACACATGGACATCTCTGTAGGTCTTTATTTGAGGTGATTTCAGAAGTTAATATATTATTTCATCTCTTAAAAGAACACATTTAATGTTAAGCAGTAAACAGAAGCAAAGAAAAAAAAAAAAGGAAAGTGGTATTATTGTATTATCCTATTTCCACCAAATGTCAGGGAAAAATGTAATCAATAAATGTCTGAAATGAATAGAATTGTTTAAGTAATCCCAGAGGACTGATAAAAAGTGTGTTTTTCAAAACTTGAACCCTACTCCAACAATATAAAAAGCGTCTAATACTACTACCTTGAGATAAGAAAAATTAATCAGAAACAGACATTGGAACACCCACCTACTAGAGAAATTTCAGCAGTGGTTATTTGTTATATAGCCTTAGGCAAGATTATTAAACTGTCTTAACTCCAGTGTTCTTACCTGTCCAATGATAATAATTCTCGAGGGACATAACTGCTTCACAGAAGAACACAAGCTATGGAGTCAGAAAGATGTGCCATTGAATTCCACTCTGTCAAATAGTAGCTGAGCAATCATAGGCAAGTTAATTAACCTTTCTGAGCTTCACATTTTTCATGTGAAGAAAAGAGCAAAAACAGTCCCTAATGTAGAGAGTTATATAAAAGGTTAATGAGATAACATGAATTAAGAGCCTAGTTAAATGCTGGGAGCACTCTAAGCACTTTAAAATTGATAGAGATTATTATTTCTCATAAAGTTGGAATCTACTGCAAAAATTAGTAATTGTAAGAGCCAAATACTGAGCCCCAAATTCCTAATTTGTTCCATAAATATTTATTGAGCCTTGATGCATAGAAGCCACTGTAGAGAAATTTATAGAAATAAACATTGCCCTGGGCTTCCCTGGTGGCGCAGTGGTTGAGAATCTGCCTGCCAATACAGGGGACACGGGTTTGAGCCCTGGTCTGGGAAGATCCCACGTGCCGCTGAGCAGCTGGGCCCGTGAGCCACAATTACTGAGCCTGCGCGTCTGGAGCCTGTGCTCCGCAACAAGAGAGGCCGCGATAATGAGAGGCCCGCGCACGGCGATGAAGAGTGGCCCCCACTTGCCGCAACTGGAGAAAGCCCTCGCACAGAAACGAAGACCCAACACAGCCAAAAATAAATAAATAAATAAATAAAAACTAGTAAACTGGCCACATAAGATTTTAAATAAATAAATAAACATTGCCCTCAATCAGTAGTAATTTAGATGAGACGTAGGGCACATATAAAAACAACTATTGGATCAGGCAGTATGTCTACAGCTCAGTGCCTAACACCTGCCCAGATCAAGTTCTTTAAGACAGCAGGAGTCCAGCTAGAGCAATTCGGAGACTAGAGGGAAAGTGGTGGTCTTTGAGTTGGATCTTGAAGGAGCTGCATGCGACAAAATGTGAGTGAAGGACATCAGGTGGCACATATGGGAATCAGTCAATAAAGCAGCCAAAATAACGGACAGAGTTTACTTAATTTGGCAGTATTTTTGACAGAACGGAAATGATCAGCGGTAATCCAATTGCTAACCAATTACCGTGAGTCATTCTAAAATGATCAATTTGATTTCAAGCTTACAGAGTCAGTCAAAGTAAATCCAAAATAAGCTAATATTTTAAAAGCCAAAACATGGAAGCATTCCTTGTAACTTTAAGAAATGGTCACTTAAGAACACTGAGGTAGAAAGATGCCATGTGACTGAGGATATCAGCTCGCTCGATACCAGATGAAATTGGTTTGTCAGTTTCTTTTAAGAGAACATAATTGGAAATTGGAGTGATTTTACTGAGGGAAATTTCACTGGATAAACATTTGCCATACATTAACTTACCTCTTTAGCAATTAATTCTATGTTAAGAGGGCAGGATTTAAAGGATTTGGAAGAATATCAGAGTATATTCTAATGATTTTATGCCATATGACTCTGTACCATATTTGACCAAACTTAATTAAACTGATTTTTTTAAAAGATGTCATTGTTTGCCGACAGTGTGGATATAACCCTTGGAACCTAAACATTCCAAATATTGGAAATGAAGTCATAAAAGTAGTTCAACCGTGCAAAGATTTAATATCTTTTTAAAGACACAGACCTGGGAGAAAGGGATTATCTGTTCATACAGTCAAAGTAAACAACCCATTTTTGGGCCCAACAGATGGAGGCTTTGAATCTGGGGAAGAGGAAGCAGAGAAGAATAAAAATGCAGCGCTTAAAATGACCACAACGTAGACTACGTTTTAAAAAACCTTCTTCCCTACTCAGTGTGAGCCCAGAGGCTCATTATTACAAGTGTAAGAAAACACAAAAATCCTCTGGGTCTGAAATTTCTCAGTCTATATTTTTCATTCATCAATACGTTTGCTCAAGTTTTACTATGCATAGTTAATTCTGTAAAAACTGAATTAAGTTTGGTAAGACTATCATATTTTGCTCTATTTTCAATAATTTATTTCAGTTCCTTTAATATTTTATCTTGGTAAAACAATGCTTTGCAAGAAACAAAAAAATTATGATCTTTAAAAAAGAACCAATTATAAAATCAATATTTGATAGCAATTTCAAGCCATGACTTCTTAATCTGGTCAAATGAAGGCCTCTTTTCCACTGTAACAAGTACCATTTTCTACACCCACAAAAAAACTGTTATCAATAGTCTCATCATGTTGATATTTTGAGTTAATATTTAATCAAATGACAATGAGAAAATATATTAGAAATGTAAGTACTGAAACACAACATAAGACAGCTAGGTGACTTGCAGTTTCTCAGACTCATTCTTGCTTGAAAAGTAGAGCAAAAATTAAACATTTCATTTGTTCCAGACACCATATAACAATTTGGGCCCTGGTGAGGCAATCTGCCTAATATTCTATTCACATTATGTCAAAGAAAATTTTATGTTACGAGCATATAATTTATGAAATCAATATTTCTTGTACAATTCCAAAAATTAACTATTCATTATTCCATTCAGGGATAAAATGTTTGAATGCTATGACTTTGAAATGAGAAAAGCAGAAGTGAAACTCTGACCCTCCACTTCCTATGAATAGTCCCAGGCCAGTTTGTCCTCCTGACACCCACCCCAATCCTTTTCTCCTTTCCCATGAGTTTCCCCCACTTTAAGATTAATCTAACCCATCACTTTCTCTATGGGACCTCCCCTGATTGCCTCTAGTCAGCTGGGCCAAGCTTCTTGACCACCTGTATATATCTCTCTCTAGCAGTTGGATTTGACTATACCAGTTGGAAATGTAAAGCTTGTGTTAAAATGATCATGTAGCTATAACTGAACTAAACAAGACTTAGCTTAAAGGAGGAAAAATAGCTAATCGCTCTTAAGAGGAAAAATAGCTAATCGCTCTTAAGAGGAAAAATAGCTAATCGCTCTTAAGTGTTCATTGGGCTCCAGGCTCTGTGTTCAGCCCTTTTATGTGTTATCATCATTCCAGTCTCCCAACAATTCTATCTGGCATGCACTATTATAGCCCCATCTTATAGATAAGGTGACTGAGGCTTGAAAAAATTTAAGTAATATTCCCAAGGCCATGCTGCAAGTAATTTGTGGTGAGAGAGCACTTCAACCCAGGTCTTTCTGACTTCAAAATCTGTTCTCTTAATTGCTGTGGTGTACATCCTTTCCTTAGGATTTTATCCTATGTTTAACACCTAAAACTCCTTTGAGATGTAAATTCAGAATTTATAAGAAGAAGTATTTATGAGAAGAAAACAACCTCGCTGTCATTTTAAAACAATGAATTGGTTTTTCTTATCAAATGTTTAACCATTATATAATGAATTTTCAGCATACACTACCACTGTTCATTTACATCTATGCAAATCAACAAGATGATGTTTTACACTCACTGTTCAAACATCATGACCTGATATTACAGTAAGTAAACAATAAGGTACCCAAAACAATTAGATTTAAACTCTTTCTGGCAGAGTCTTCATAGCTAAATGATAATTCAAGTCAAGGCAAGGCAATTATTCATTTAAGGGTTCTCTATGAACAAAACATTTTTAAGTTGAAAATCAAATTGTCTTTCAAATGTTTATATAAAGATATATAAATGTTTCAGATGTATATATATATATACATATTTTGATATATGTAAGGGGTCTCCTCATCCCTTTGAGAAACAGAAGTATGTAAGAGTGATCTAGAAAATTTCAAAGATTAAGGAAGTCATGAAGGAGGCGAATTTTCAACTGCTTTGAGGCAACCTCTTTGGAGGCAAATATAAATGGAATGGGATTCTGGTCTGACACCCTCTAGTTGTGGGATCTTACACAAACCACTTAACTTCTTTATCTCTTAATATCTCCATCTGTGAAAATGATGTATTGAAAGAATTAAATGTAATTATGTGTGTGAAAGTGTCTTTAACAGTGTTCAGTACATAGCTGACTTAAAAAAAAATGTTAGTCCCTTTTCTCTTTAACATTTTTACATGCACTTACTGAACCCCTACTAATGTTCTAGACATGGTTCGTCCCTGGGGAATACAGAGGTGGAAGACAATTGAGCCTCCAAAACAGTCCACAGTTCAGTGGATAAAAATGATCAGAAAACCTTGGGGCTTCCCTGGTGGCACAGTGGTTGGGAATCCGCCTGTCAATGCGGGGGACACGGGTTCGAGCCCTGGTCTGGGAAGATCCCACATGCCGCAGAGCAGCTGGGCCCGTGCGCCACAACTACTGAGCCTGCGCTCTAGAGCCCGCGAGCCACAACTACTGAGCCCACGAGCCACAACTGCTGAGGCCCGCACGCCTAGAGCCCGTGCTCCACAGCAAGAGAAGCCCGTGCACCGCAACGAAGAGTAGCCCCTGCTCACAACAACTAGAGAAAGCCCGCGCGCAGCAACAAAGACCCAGCGCAGCCAAAAATAAATAAATTTATTTAAAAAAAAAAAAAAGAAAACCTACAAATAAACACAACATACCTTTTGCTGAACCAAAATAAGCACAGACTGGAGGGAGGCCCAGGTTGGGGTGGGGGCTGATGGGGGGATGGGCTTAAGGGAGCCCTTTGTGGGAGTGTGATACAGTCTTGTAAATACTCATGGAGATTGACAGTGAGGTTCTATCATTTTTTTCTGATTTCAACCTCACAACAAACCTGCAAGTTACGTATGAATATTCCCATTTTTCAGGTGATGAAATAGCAGAGCCTAGAGAGTGCTTATCAATGTTTATGAGTAGGAATACCAGAGAATAAATAAGGATGACAATCATATGGTACCATGATTCAAAGACACAGCAAAAGAGGGTCGCTGACTAAGACCAGCTGGGCCAGAATCTCAACATAAGTGAAGCAAGAGACAAACATCAACTCTATTCCAGGCTGGAGTGACTAGATTTCTAAAGGTATCAAAGGTCCTACTGGAAGTCCTTGGAGTGGTGAAAAGTTTGGGAATGTCCATTTTGCTAAGAAAACCTATTCACGTTATCCTACGTCTATCTTTTCCCTGGTCCAACTCAATCCAGGAGAGAAGGCAGGCACTCATAAGAGGCTGCTGAACAAATAGAGACTGCCCAGTTTCAGTACAGCTCCTATTAAATAAGAGAACAAACTGAAACACACAGGGCGGACAATACCCAGTGATGCAAATCGGTCGGCGTTATGTTATCATACTGAAAGACTAATATTACCTGTTCGTTAGGAAACAAAAGGCAGGGTGAGTGAGCAAACCAGTCAACCTTCAGATTTTCTTGCCTTCCAGGAAAGAGTTACATATGTCAACATTGACTCAGCGGGGCTGGTTGCTATTTAGAAAGAAAGTCGTGTTACACCAAGGTTTTTGTTCAAGCTGTGACAATATTCCCTATAGAACATCAGCTCCTGCATAGTTAGGGTCATAATCTGGGGTTGAGGTAAATGCAAAATTTTCCCTACTTTTACAAAAATCAAATATATCTAAATGTATGTGTGCTTAATTTTATAAAGGACTCATATTTTACTTCTTAGAATGTCAGTTTAAGAGTCTTTGAGATAAAGATGCAAAGAGGTTTACCAGCTCACAGAAAAGAAACAGGGCTTGCTTTAGACACACCACAGTTAGGGGCCCAAAGGTCACCAGGCCCTGGTTTTCCTGTCTCTCCTTTCTTCTCTTTTCCACACATCTCACCTTCACATGCAGTAGGAAAGGCAAGCCTTTTTCCCAAGAGCACCTACCTAAGGTTCTGAGATACGATCCAATTGGTATAGCTTTGGACTGTACCCATCCCGGAAGAAACCAATCATCACGGCCACAGAAATGCAACATGTTGATAATTCAGGGAAGCGAGAGGCCAATAATAAATAGTGTTCCTCTTCATGAAATATGGCTGAAGAGTTTTCCAAAGGAGAAAAGGGGGAGACTAAGAGCAAATCAAGCTGGTCTTCAAGGGATGTTAGGTGAGAGGGTCACCATCCCTGTAGATGTTGATTTATAGCAGTAATCACACTACTTCAATAACAAACTATATTTATTTATTTTACATTTTTTAGGCCACGCAGCATGTGGGATCTTAGTTCCCCGACCAGGATCGAACCCGTGCCCCCTGCATTGGGAGCACAGAGTCTTAACCACTGTTCTGCCAGGGAAGTCCCAGCAAGCTATATTTTAAAATGCTGTCTTTCCTGTTTTCTCCCATGCTCACATGTATTCCTAATGCCCAGAATCATCTTCACAATTCATCCTGCCTTCCTCCCTTTTTACCTCAAACTTTTTCTTGGTTATCTTTTCCTCTAATCACTTCTTCTCAGAATCCTTCACCAGCTTTTTCTTCTCTGCCATTCCTTCGAGTGTGAGTGTCCTTTCAGGGCCTGCCCTGGGGATTCTTTTATCACTGTGTATATATCCCTGAATAAGTCCATCCACTTCATGGCTTCAAGCACTATTCAGATTCATATCTCAAGTTCTGACCCCTCTTTGGTGCTCCCAAAAGCACCCCTTTCTTGGTCTCTCAAGTTGCATTAACCTAATATTTATCAAGCACCTGCAACATGCCATTCACTACTTGATATGCTAGGGTAACAACAAAGCAAAAAGCAAGACGTGGTTCCAGCCCTCAAAGAGTAGTCATTCTGGCATGGAAGGTAGGCGCTAAAATGAGTGATTGCAAATGTAATTAATGCTAAGAAAAGAGAAGAACAGGACAGACTGGTGGTCTCTGGACCCACACTGTGAACTGCTTACCGGATGCCTCCACCTCCATGATTTGCAGTACCTCAATATCTACAGATTCTAATTCAACATATTCTCCCCAAATCATGTTCTGTATTCCATGTCACATTAGTGAAATCACCAACCACGTAATCTTTCACACTGGCAGCTTCGTATCTTGCCTCTCCTCTTCTCCTTCCGATCACTAAATCTTATTGGTTTTCATTTCCTGAATATCTCCTGCCATTATTGCTCTCTATGTGCTATACACTTCAGTGAACTTTAGGCTCCTTGAATTTAATACACTCTCTCACATGCTATTCCTAATGCCTGCAGTCATCTTCACAATTCATTCTGCCTTTCTCCCTTTCTCCCTCCAAGACCCTTTGCATGTACCCATTAACCCACTTTTGTAGAAACAGGACTTTACTCAATATCATGGGTCATAGTTTTCTCTATTCCCTAGCCAAAAAAACAGTGCTTGGAACACAGCGGATTATCATTAAATACAAAATGAATAAATGAATGAATACATAAATAAAGATATCTGCCCTACCATGACCTCCACTGGATTAAAATAGTATTTTTGGTAAGCACTTCACATCAGGTAAGACCGCATGTCTACTATGCAGTATGGTGGTTTTGTATTGCATCAACTTGGCAAAGCCAGAATTACATTTCTCAGGATACCTTTTCTATATGGTTCTAGGTTAGAGTTGGTCAAAAAGAAACTTGTGGGCAGAAATGAGGCAGTAACCACTATATTCTTGAAGGTCATTGTGGTTAGAGGTGGTGAAACACAGTTACACAGGTATCAGCAAATTCCAGTTTGTTCACCTCTTAACCAGTCTGTGTTCTTTTCTTTCAGACAGCTTGGTTTGCTGACCAAAGGCAAACCTAAGCCCATCACCAGACACCTGGCTTCAAACTCACCGAGCTGGGCATACTGAGCTTCCAGGGTTCTCTGCAAGCTTTGATTTGTCCATCGGCACCTGTGCTTTATGATGGCTGATTAGTGTCTCTGCTCCAAGCCTCCAATTCCCCTTTATAGACCTTCAAGTCCCAGCTCTTTCCACACTGCGTAGTCCATGCTTATAACATATTCCTTAATCCATATTATTCATATAGTGCTCTGCTTTTTTAAAACAGATGTAAACTATTTATTGAATATTTGCCACCAAATATTGTTAAATACATCATCTGGCAGCATATCGCTTCCAAGTTAAAATGTCAGAAACAAATACCAATATTTACAATTCTTTTAAGGAATGTTATATGAGACATTAGACTGTAAATTTTTTGGCTTATAATTCTTAAATAAATGATAATAGAAAATAAAATCTTCAGTGCGAGACTGTGATTGAGACATTTTACAAAAACACAAAGTGGCAATAATACCATTCAACATCCTGGGTTAGATCCCTTCAGGAGAGACTCATAATTTATACAGTCAAACCTTAAAATTTACAGATAAAGGTAGTTCAACACTGCCACTGAGAAGCACATCCCTTAACGTGTACAGCCTCGAGGGCACAGTTTTGAAGGTCTGAAATACCAAGTTGGCTTGATGATTTAGTCGGTTTGGCACTTATGAATACATTTATTGCCCTGTCATTTCACAACAGATTTTCAGAGTATGTCTGAAACTTTTGGAATACTTTAAAAATTCTTTATTTTTGGCATTCAAGTGCTATGTGGTTCTGGTATTAGTATTTCTTGAAGATATTACTCACTGCATCAAAGAGTTCTTTAATTGTACTAGGTATATCCTTGATTGCCTGCAGAAATCTCACTCTGGTATTGATCTCAGCTGTGATCTTACTGGGACTTTGTTTAGGTGCTCCTGCCTTTTCATTTAGGTCCTGGAATTCTGGCTCTGGTTGTTTAATCACATACTCTTCCACATCAGCAGCTGCCATTCGAAGGAGGGACTAGTGAAGTTAACTTCTACACTTTTTTCCTCTAAAAGTTTCATAATGACGTCTTGTGTGAAACCTGTATTTTCTTCCTGTGCTGATATGTGCAGTCTTTGTGCTGAGCCCAAGGATTTTACTTTAGTTTGTGTTATACCTCCTACTCTACCTTCTTTAAAAAGGAAAGGTTTCTCAAACAAAGAAATAGGAGCTTGACCATGTACTGTCTCAACTACTTTTGAACATGGTCTGAATAGTATAACATCTACTAGGACTTAAAGTACTAGCATTGATAATGAGAATCCTTCACATGTACAGTGTGTTACAGTTTTTAAAGTGCTTTTATATATATCAATTAATCTTCATAATTTCCACTGCTGATGTTTATTTGCTCCCTACTGGGTACACAGCACTGCACTGGACCTTTATTAGCCTATCCGATCCTCACAATGCAATGAAAAAAGTTTTCTCTTGTGATGAAATTTAAATGTACATTTTTAAAACAGTGGCCATCAAAATGCCTTTTAGGACAAAAATTGTCTTGGGAGGAAAAGGGGAATATCTTGATAAACAACTGGGAATAGAAGTTGGAATCCTAGAAGCTTGGCTATCAGCAGGAACCCAAGGAAAACAGAGAGAGATGGTCAAGAAAATGGGAGAAAATGGGCAGGGGGGGTGAAGTTTAAATGTAGAAAGGGCATTCAGGGAAACCTCACTGATGAGATCACGAGAAATAAGCATCTTAAGGGATTCTCAGAAAGCCAGGGGAGGATCTGGAACTTTTATATTTGAGTTAATTTTATTTGTAGTTCAATGAACAGAGACTCTCTAGCTGTCATACTAGTATTTATAGAGAGGTAGGAAAATTGAGGCTAAAAAGAGGGGCAATTTGAGATCATACAGTCAGATACAAGTTTATCTTACTTGAGCTTCTGAGATGGGTCTGAGGTCACAGGCTTATGGTCCACCCCAGACACACTTGACTCCACATCCCCTCTTTTGGCTAGACCGCTTGCAGCCTCTGAGGACGGGGAGAACTCTCCGGAGCCAAAGAAGGGTTAGCAAACCTTTTCCCTGTGTCAAAGCAGAGCCAGGAGCAGGGAGACGGCCCTGTACATTCCACAGGTGAGCTTCGCACTGAAGGAGTCTCAGCAATTGACGACAGCAACGCCTGACCTTCCCCGCTCCCAAGCTAAAGAGTGGTGTCTGGAGGTTGGGGAGAGAGGGGTGTCTGAGAAATATTTCCAGAATGTAAGAGGTGGGGCAAAGGTCCTGGCAATCGCTGGAAAGAAACAGGTCATGGGCTCACTGCCTTTTTCAGCCAAAGGAATTCCTAGAGGAGAGACGCAGAGAAACTTCAGCCTATAGGAATATTTGCAGACGACAATGTCCCCAAAGTTACCCAACACAGGTAACTTCTACTCTTAATTATGGGTGTTTCATTCCCCAAGCATTCAGGTTCACACAACAGGGGATGGTGGACATGCCAGACTCTTGAGTGGGACGCACTGCCTGCTGACTTCAGGGGTCCATCCAGCCAAAGAGAGTTCCCATGGTGTCCCTGCAGGTCCTCAGCAATGAATAAAACCAGAGGCAGCTCCCTTTGGGGACACAGCAATCTTTCAAGCATTATCTCATTTAATCCTCATAACACATCTATGAGGCAGGTCACAGTATCATACCGATTCTACAGATGAATAAATGGAGAATAAAAGGAGTAAAATAACTTGTCAAAGGCCACACAGTCAGTCAGGTGAATCAGATCTATCTGATTTCAAAATCCATGTCCTGAACTATTTTGAGAGGATGATGAACTTTCAAAAGCTCCTCACTAGAATATGAGCCCTTGAAGGAGACGGGTGGGGTCTTACTAATCTTTACAATCTTTATCACTCCCCAAAGCACAGTGCCTAGCACACTGGAACCCTGTCAACTCATTCATTCATTCATTCATCAGTAGATCTTTACTGGGCCCTGCTGGGTGTCAGCACAGTATTGGTCCCTGGTGATACAGAGCATGGCAAGGTGCACAGGAGTGAGTTGACTTTCCCCAGCACTGGAAAGACAGAATAATCATGTTCCTGGGCTGACCTGAGAGGGGAGGGCATACATGGATAAATAAGAGGACACACAACCTCCCACTGGGAGATGTCATGGGGTTGGACCCTGAGAAACCCTGGAAAGAAGTTCGACTCAGCTCTAGACAATGGAGCTCAAGATGGACCTTAGATTTCTAGTCAAGGGTAACCAGGTTCTAACACCCAGCTTGGCTGTAGTACCTGCAACTTTGGTTAGTGGAGCACAGAATAGACTCTACCTTTTGGCCAGTGGGTTTGAGAACACAGACTGCTTGTGTGCCAATCCTGGCTCTGATGCTTAGTAGCTTTGTGACCTTGAGCAAGTTGTAAGATGGGATAATAAGAGAATCACTCTTGTGATATTGTGAGGATTAAATGAGTCAATATGTTTAAACACTTAAGAGTGGTGTATCTGTGTTAGCAAATATCAAAGCAAGCATCACAGCCTGGCACTGATGTCGCATCACACGCTGCAGGATGCTCCTGCCTTCACACTGCTTCCTCCAAGTCTCCACACCACATTCATCAGACTCATGTACGGCCATGAAAAATGGTTGAAAGTTACCACCTTCTAGCCTGTACTCAGCAGATGCAATTACTCCCCCTGTTCCCTGGCTGACTATACCACAGGTTAAGAGCGGCTTCAGAAAAGAGGAAGATGTGTCCCAAACCAGGACTAAGATGAAAAGAGCGAGGTCCATAGAGCTCAAAACTGAAGAGGGCACTCAGGCGGAGGATCATGCAAGTGCATCTGTCCATGGCTTTAAGAAGAAAAGCTGCAGGGATAGGATTTCAGCATTTGAATTACCGCTGGGCGTACAGTTTATAGAAGAGTGGTTTATTTTCTAGACAAGTTGTATTCCTCAAAAGTTTTAAAAATTGAATTATAGCTTAAAAATACTAGGGGAACTTGCTACTTAAGGGAATTAACTTGTGAATGCATTTGTAGAACCAAGAATCATTTAGAGAATAACTTATTATTAATCAGAAACTGGATTGTCCCATGTTGTGTTTGGCTGCACTTTCTTTCTAAAAATTGTCATGTGTTATGCATGTAATATTTGTTTTCCTGATAGCAGAAGAAGTCAATTCATGTAAGGAAATCTTTGTTCAAGAGAAATGCAGTCTTGAGGGAAGTAAAGCATCAAAAGGTCTCAAAGAACTGCCATGGATTTTTCTACATTGTTGTATAGTAGGTACAAAATAAAATCTTTAAAAGGTGCAGTAGAGCTGTGTGAACTCTACAAGAATTATGGTCTTGCTAGGTTTTGGCCACTTGATAATTCTCCTCAAAGAAATATATTTTATCTTTTTAAAACCCACTTTTTTTTTTCTATTTTGTGAATATGCATTATTGTCAAAATATTATCTTTTTCCTTCTTGAGATCACTCTGTGGTTCTCTTTTTTAACTTCCTGAGTTGAACACTTAGTTCACTAATTTTCTCTTTCTTTTGGATATATGCATTTAAGATTACAGTTTTAGCTGCATCCTCTAAGTTTTGCAATAAGTGTTTTCCTTCTCAAGTTCTAAATATTTTAAACTTTCATTAGATTTCTTCCTTGTTTCATAACACACTATGGGTGTTTTTAAAATTTCCAAGCATGCAGATTTGGGGAGAGGGATACTCTTTTTATCTACTTATTTTGCTTTGTGGTTGAAGAATGTGGTCTGTGTAATTTCAGTTCTGGTAATTACTGAGTTTTCATTTGTGACCTTCAACAGACTCTGATTTTGTAAATTTCCATGTATCTTTGGAAAAAAATGTATTTCGTAATTGTTTTATGCATGATTCTAAATATATCAATATTTTCATCAGATCAAGTTTCATCATTGCTTTGTATATGGGAGTAATATGTTACAAATTCCCATTTAAATTACATATTGGTCAATTTCTCCTTGTAATTCATTCAGTTTTTACTCTCTGTATTTTTGAGAATTATTTTCTTAAAAGAATACAGGTTTCTGATTATATATTCCTGGTGAATATTTTCTATGTAATGATACTGTTTTGTTTTTTTGGTTTTTTTGCTAATAATGCTTTTTGTCTTAAGGGTTATTTAATTTAAAGTAATATCATTATATCAGTTATATTTTGATTTATAACTGCATGGTATATCTTTTTCTATCCTTTTATGTTAAAAAAAATCCTTATAAATATGTCTTAGGTATACCTATTATAAAAGAAACATATTACTGAATTTGTTGTTGTAGTTGTCATTTTTGCTTTTAAAGTCCAATCTAGAGATTCTAGGAAGATAGCAGTGACAGTGACATTGTAGCTTTCAATCTTAGCGAATCCCCACATTAAAGCAAACACAGCAATTAAATAGCAAAACCAAAGATCCATGGACAACATTTACCACAAAACTAGGCAACAAGGTATCTCCCCTAGTATAAGCACATGGGGACAAACCAACAACAGCCATGAGACTCACATGGTATTGGCATCTGTGCAGGAGAAAGTAGAGGGAAGTACACAGGGTTGTGTCAACTGGTGAACAGAACCCCAAAAGAGCCAATAGTTATTTACTGGGGAGCACAGTGGGTCAATGTGAGTACATCAGATGAAACTGAGAATGAATTCTCTCTCTAATACCAAGTGAGTTCAAGGAGCACGAAGTAAGGACTGAAAGGGTTGAAGCAGTTTAATCCTTATGAACTCTCAAAACTTAAATGGATTTTCTTCCAATTAAGGAACCATACTGTGAAGAAACTACTAGAAGTAGAATAAAATTGATCAATTAGGGAAAAGTAAGATTAAAAAAGAGAAGATTTCCACCCAAGTGGAGAAAGGAAGACAGTCAGGAAATCTTGGGAAGCAAGTGGCCATATTTTTAAACATTACATAAAAATAACAGACAAAGGAGCTTTGTGACATTAGAAAAGCTTTACTAAATCCTGCCTCAATCTAAAAGGTCAGGAAAACTAATTTCACATAAAAATGAGCAACAGAGAAGCATCAAGTTCAAATCCCATTTGAAGTTATAATAAGAAATGAGGTAACAGGGAGCACGATAATATTTTTAGAGATGATGAAAGCATCCCAGAAAAGTATGTCCACAAACAGACCAAACTGCAACTTACTATTTAAAAATTAGTCATGACACCCTACAGGATACCAGGATACCTGTACTGGACACAATTTAGAAGAAGGGAGCTTGCACTTAGCATCAGACATGCATCATGCTGCAGTGATACCTGTTATCATCCTGCCTGTAAAGAAGAGGACATGAGCTGAGGAGTGTAGCAGGTAGCCTATTTTGAATATTAAAGAACTAGTGGAGCCAGATGCAGACCTCAAAATTCATGTCTGGTCTTTCAGTGCCCATCAAGTTTGCAGGGCTTAATGCCTTATAATCAAAACTAATCCACATCACTTATTGACTCCTTTCCAAATTAAAAAGAAAAATGTTTCATGTCAAAAAAAAATTAAAAAATTAAAAAATTAAAAAATAAAAACTAGTTAAAAGACATTAAGAAAGTTACACAGAATATGAAAAAAATAACATATATCAAAATTTTTAAAGCTGGGAACTTAAATCCTAGAACTCAGAAAAGAATTAGAAATAAAATATCCTTTAAGAAATCAAGACAAAAACAGAAGGATACAGTGTGGAAAAAACACTCAGCTAACGAGCTAAAGGATAGAAGGTGGAAAAGGGATTTTTTTTTTTTATCCAAACAGAAAGTCACAAAAATTATAATCATCCTCATCAGTTCACTCAGTCCCATGTAATTAATTTTTTTGTATGTTGATCTTTTGTTAGCACTTTTATGAATTCATCAGTTTTCCATTAAAGTTCTGAAAATGCTTATTCATAAAGTTCAGCAGTATAGTCAGTTACCAGAAACCTGTACTTGTCAGAGTCTTTTCCATGACTTCCTTGAAGATGAAACCCTTTTATAGGAACATTTTTGCGAAAGCATCAGAGTACACCCAGAACTGTCTGTAAATGACAAAAGACTTGAAAATGACCATGGTTAAAGATTTGATGAAAGTTCATAATAATGAAATTGACAAGGAAATTTAGTTATTTCTGAGATATACATTTTAAAATAATAACTAGAATTATGACTTATAACATTATACCAGAACATATAAGATTTTTAGGAATTTCATGTAATGTCTGAAACATTTATATTAACATATTTCCATACAAATAACCCAAAGAAAGTTTAGTATACGTTTGGGTCCTTTTTTGAATTTTTGAATTTTATTTTATTTATTTTTTTATACAGCAGGCTCTTATTAGTCATCAATTTTATACACATCAGTGTAGACATGTCAATCCCAATCGCCCAATTCATCACACCACCATCCCCACCTCCCCGCGGCTTTCCCCCCTTGGTGTCCATATGTTTCTTCTCTACATCTGTGTCTCAACTTTTGCCCTGCAAACCGGTTCATCTGTACCATTTTTCTAGATTCCACATACATGCGTTAATATACGATATTTGTTTTTCTCTTTCTGACTTACTTCACTCTGTATGACAGTCTCTAGATCCATCCACGTCTCAACAAATGACCCAATTTCATTCCTTTTTATGGCCGAGTAATATTCCACTGTATATATGTATCACATCTTCTTTATCCATTCGTCTGTTGATGGGCATTTAGGTTGCTTCCATGACCTGGCTATTGTAAATAGTGCTGCAAAGAACATTGGGGTGCATGTGTCTTTTTGAATTATGGTTTTCTCTGTGTATATGCCCAGTAGTGGGATTGCTGGATCATATGGTAATTTTATTTTTAGTTTTTTAAGGAACCTCCATACTGTTCTCCATAGTGGCTGTATCAATTTACATTCCCACCAACAGTGCAAGAGGGTTCCCTTTTCTCCACACCCTCTCCAGCATTTGTTGTTTGTAGATTTTCTGATGATGCCCATTCTAACTGGTGTGAGGTGATACCTCATTGTAGTTTTGATTTGCATTTCTCTAATAATTAGTGATGTTGAGCAGCTTTTCATGTGCTTCTTGGCCATCTGTATGTCTTCTTTGGAGAAATGTCTATTTAGGTCTTCTGCCCATTTTTGTATTGGGATGTTTGTTTCTTTAATATTGAGCTGCATGAGCTGTTTATATATTTTGGAGATTAATCCTTTGTCCATTGATTTGTTTGCAAATATTTTCTCCCATTCTGAGGGTTGTCTTTTCGTCCTGTTTATGGTTTCCTTTGCTGTGCAAAAGCTTTTAAGTTTCATTAGGTCCCATTTGTTTATTTTTGTTTTTATTTCCATTACTCTAAGAGGTGGATCAAAAAAGATCTTGCTGTGATTTATGTCAAAGAGTGTTCTTCGTATGTTTTCCTCTAAGAGTTTTATAATGTCCAGTCTTACATTTAGGTCTCAAATCCATTTTGAGTTTATTTTTGTGTATGGTGTTAGGAAGTGTTCTAATTTCATTCTTTTACAGGTAGCTGTCCAGTTTTCCCAGCACCACTTACTGAACAGACTGTCTTTTCTCCATTATATATACTTGCCTCCTTTGTCATAGATTAGTTGACCATAGGTGCGTGGGTTTATCTATGGGCTTTCTATCCTGTTCCATTGATCTATGTTTCTGTTTTTTGTGCCAGTACCATATGGTCTTGATTACTGTAGCTTTGTAGTATAGTCTGAAGTCAGGGAGTCTGATTCCTCCAGCTCCATTTTTTTCCCTCAAGACTGCTTTGGCTATTCAGGGTCTTTTGTGTCTCCACACTAATTTGAGGATTTTTTGTTCTAGTTCCATAAAAAATGCCATTGGTAATTTGATAGGGATTGCATTGAATCTGTAGATTGCTTTCTGTAGTATAGTCATTTTCACAATATTGATTGTTCCAATCCAAGAACATGGCATATCTCTCCATCTGTTGGTATCATCTTTAATTTCTTTCATCAGTGTCTTTTAGTTTTCTGCATACAGGTCTTTTTTCTCCCTAGGTAGGTTTATTCCTAGGTATTTTATTCTTTTTGTTGCAATGGTAAATGGGAGTGTTTCCTTAATTTCTCTTTCAGATTTTTCATCATTAGTGTATAGGAATGCAAGAGATTTCTGTGCATTAATTTTGTATCCTGCAACTTTACCAAATTCATTGAATAGCTCTAGTAGTTTTCTAGTGGCATTTTTAGGATTCTCTGTGTATAGTATCATGTCATCTGCAAACAGTGACAGTTTTACTTCTTCTTTTCCAATTTGAATTCCTTTTATTTCTTTTTCTTCTCTGATTGAGGTGGCTAGGACTTCCAAAACTATGTTGAATAATAGTGGTGAGAGTGGACATCCTTGTCTTGTTCCTGATCTTAGAGGAAATGCTGTCAGTTTCTCACCATTGAGAATGATGTTTGCTGTGGGTTTGTCGTATATGACCTTTATTATGTTGAGGTAGGTTCCCTCTATGCCCACTTTCGGAAGAGTTTTTATCATAACTGGGTGTTGAATTTTGTCAAAAGCTTTTTCTGCATCTATTGAGATGATCATATGGTTTTTATTCTTCAGTTTGTTAATATGGTGTATCACATTGATTGATTTGCGTATATTGAAGAATCCTTGCATCCCTGGGATAAATCCCACTTAATCAAGGAGTATGATCTTTTTAATGTGCTGTTGGATTCTGTTTGCTAGTATTTTGTTGAGGATTTTTGCATCTATATTCATCAGTGGTATTGGTCTGTAATTCTCTTTTTTTGTAGTATCTTTGTCTGGTTTTGGTATCAGGGTGATGGTGGCCTCATAGAATGAGTTTGGGAGTGTTCCTTCCTCTGCAATTTTTTGGAAGAGTTTGAGAAGGATGGGTGTTAGCTCTTCTCTACATGTTTGACAGAATTCACCTGTGAAGCCATCTGGTCCTGGACTTTTGTTTGTTGGCAGATTTTTAATCACAGTTTCAATTTCATTACTTCTGATTGGTCTGTTCATATTTTCTATTTCTTCCTGGTTCACTCTTGGAAGGTTATACCTTTCTAAGAATTTGTCTATTTCTTCCAGGTTGTCCGTTTTATTGGCATAGAGTTGCTTGTAGTAGTCTCTTAGGATGCTTTGTATTTCTGTGGTGTCTGTTGTAACTTCTCCTTTTTCATTCTAATTTTATTGATTTGAGTCCTCTCCCTCTTTTTCTTGATGAGTCTGGCTAATGGTTTATCAATTTTGTTTATCTTCTCAAAGAACCAGCTTTTAGTTTTATTGATCTTTGCTACTTTTTTCTTCGTTTCTCTTTCATTTATTTCTGCTCTGATCTTTATGATTTCTTTCCTTCTGCTAACTTTGGGTTTTGTTTGTTCTTCTTTCTCTAGTTCCTTTAGGTGTAAGGTTAGATTGTTTATTTGAGATTTTTCTTGTTTCTTGAGGTAGGCCTGTATAGCTATAAACTTCCCTCTTAGAACTGCTTTTGCTGCATCCCATAGGTTTTGGATCGTCGTGTTTTCGTTGCCATTTGCCTCTAGGTATTTTTTGATTTCCTCTTTGATTTCTTGAGTGATCTCTTGGTTATTTAGTAACGTACTGTTTAGCCTCCATGTGTTTGTGTTTTTTACGTTTTTTTCCCTGTAATTGATTTCTAATCTCATAGCATTGTGGTCAGAAAAGATGCTTGGTATGATTTCAATTTTCTTAAATTTATTGAGGCTTGATCTGTGACCCAAGATGTGATCTATCCTGGAGAATGTTCTGTGCGCACTTGAGAAGAAAGCGTAATCTGCTGTTTTTGGATGGAATGTCCTATAAATATCAATTAAACCTATCTGGTCTATTGTGTTATTTAAAGCTTCTGTTTCCTTATTTATTTTCATTTTGGATGATCTGTCCATTGGTGTAAGTGAGGTGTTAAAGTCCCCCACTATTATTGTGTTACTGTCGATTTCCTCTTTTATAGGTGTTAGCAGTTGCCTTATGTATTGAGGTGCTCCTATATTGAGTGCATATATATTTATAATTGTTGTATCTTCTTGGATTGATCCCTTGATCATTATGTAGTGCCCTTCCTTGTCTCTTGTAACATTCTCTTTTATCTGATATGAGTATTGCTACTCCAGCTCTCTTCTGATTTCCATTTGCATGGAATACCTTTTTCCATCCCCTCACTTTCAGTCTGTATGTATCCCTAGGTTTACTGTGCGTCTCTTGTAGACAGCATATATATGGGTCTTGTTTTTCTATCCATTCAGCAAGCCTGTGTCTTTTGGTTGGAGCATTTAATCCATTCACATTTAAGGTAATTATTGAGATGTATGTTCCTATGACCATTTTCTTAATTGTTTTGGGTTTGTTTTTGTAGGTCCTTTTCTTCTCTTGTGTTTCCCACTTAGAGAAATTCCTTTAGCATTTGTTGTAGAGCTGGTTTGGTGGTGTTGAAGTCTCTTAGCTTTTGCTTGTCTGTAAAGCTTTTGATTTCTCCATCGAATCTGAATGAGATGCTTGCTGGGTAGAGTAATCTTGGTTGTAGGTTCTTCCCTTTCATCACTTTAAGTATATCATGTCACTCCCTTCTGGCTTGTAGAGTTTCTGCTGAGAAATCAGCTGTTAACCTTATGGGAGTTCCCTTGTATGTTATTTGTCGTTTTTCCCTGCTGCTTTCAATAATTTTTCTTTGTCTTTAATTTTTGCCAATTTGATTACTATGTGTCTCAGCGTGTTTCTCCTTTGGTTTATCCTGTATGGGACTCACTGTGCTTCCTGGACTTGGGTGGCTATTTCCTTTCCCATGTTAGGGAAGTTTTCGACTATAATCTCTTCAAATATTTTCTCGGGTCCTTTCTCTCTGTCTTCTCCTTCTGGGACCCTTATAATGCGAATGTTGTTGCGTTTAATGTTGTCCCAGAGGCCTCTTAGGCTGTCTTCATTTCTTTTCAGTCTTTTTTCTTTATTCTGTTCCGCAGCACTGAATTCCACCATTCTGTCTTCCAGGTCACTTATCCGTTCTTCTGCCTCAGTTATTCTGCTATTGATTCCTTGTAGTGTAGTTTTCATTTCAGTTATTGTATTGTTCATCTCTGTTTGTTCTTTAATTCTTCTAGGTCTTTGTTAAACATTTCTTGCATCTTCTCGATCTTTGCCTCCATTCTTTTTCCGAGGTCCTGGATCATCTTCACTATCATTATTCTGAATTCTTTTTCTGGAAGGTTGCCTATCTCCACTTCATTTAGTTGTTTTTCTGGGGTTTTATCTTGTTCCTTCATCTGGTACATAGCCCTCTGCCTTTTCATCTTGTCTTTCTGTAAATGTGGTTTTTGTTCCACAGGCTGCAGGATTGTAGTTCTTCTTGCTTCTGCTGTCTGCCCTCTGGTGGATGAGGCTATCTAAGAGGCTTGTGTAAGTTTCCTGATGGGAGGGACTGGTGGTAGGTAGAGCTAACTGTTGCTCTGGTGGGCAGAGCTCAGTAAAACTTTAATCTGCTTGACTGCTGATTGGTGGGGCTGGGTTCCCTCCCTGTTGGTTGTTTGGCCTGAGGCGACCCAACACTGGAGCCTACCTGGGCTCTTTGGTGGTGCTAATGACAGACTCTGGGAGGGCTCATGCCAAGGAGTACTTCCCAGAACTTCTGCTGCCAGTGTCCTTGTCCCCATGGTGAGCCACAGCCATGCATCTGCAGGAGACCCTCCAACACTAGCAGGTAGGTCTGGTTCAGTCTCCTCTGGGGTCACTGCTCCTTCCCCTGGGTCCCAATGCACACACTACTTTGTGTGTGCCCTCCAAGAGTGGAGTCTCTGTTTCCCCCAGTCCTGTCAAAGTCCTGCAATCAAATCCCACTAGCCTTCAAAGTCTGAATCTCTAGGAATTCCTCCTCCCGTTGCCAGACCCCCAGGTTGGGAAGCCTGATGTGGGGCTCAGAACCTTCACTCCAGTGGGTGGACTTCTGTGGTATAAGTGTTCTCCAGTCTGTGAGTCACCCAACCAGCAGTTACGGGATTTGATTTTACTGTGATTGTTCCCCTCCTACCATCTCATTGTGGTTTCTCCTTTGTCTTTGGATGTGGGGTATCTTTTTTGGTGAGTTCCCGTGTCTTCCTGTTGATGACTGTCCAGCAGCTAGCTGTGATTCTGGTGTCCTCACAAGAGGGAGTGAGAGCACGTCCTTCTACTCTGTTATCTTGGTTCCTCCATCAGGAATTTTTTTAAATCAAAGGAAATACGGGCTTTTTTAAAGTTTCAAGAGAAAGTGACAAATACAAAGATGGGCAAAGATAATCTAACATACAGATACTAGGAGTCCCTGAAGAATAAAACCAAAGCAAAGAAACAGAACAGAAAACTTTCTTAAAATTAAAAAAAAAAAAAAAGTAGAAGAAGAAAATTTGAAACTACGTATTGAAACATCATACAGGGCCTCTCCTGAGGAACTTACTACAGAGTAAGTTTCAAGCAACTGAAATGAATAAATGACTTACATTAAATAAAAGCTTGAAGGAAAGAGTACAACGTGTAGTAGATAAATGTTCTGATAACATAAACATCGTAAACTACTTTTAAAATATAATATGGATTCAGATTGAGATACGTTATGGATCAAAAACCTAGAGCAAATGTATATTTCATGATCAAGCATTCAATTTAAAATTATGAACAAGTCAAAGATGTCCCATCACCACTTCTATTCAACATTATATCAGTGTTCCAAGCCAGTACAAAGTGCAAGGGAAAAAAATATACTAACTGAAAAGTAAGAAAAATGTTATAATTCAGACACAATAGTCTAAGAGGTGATATAAACTATTAGAACTAATAAGGATGCAGAAAGTTATGGATATAAAAATCAATGTTCAAAAAATTTGTGTTTCCATATATCAACAATCAGAATATATAATTTTTTCAAGATACCTTTGAAGATAGCATTGAAACCTATATGATACCTAGGAACAAATATAAGTGAAAATATGCAAGACTTTAATGAAGAAAAAAATCATAAAACTTTGTTCAAAGACCCAAAAAGTGACTGATATAAAAGAAGAGATATACTATGTTCATGGATGAGAAGATTCAACATCATAAAAATATCATCTCCTGAAATTAATCTATAAATTTGACATAATTTCAATTCAAACCTGACAAAAAGCTGATTCTAAAATTCACATGAGAGATCAAATGGCCAAGCAATTTTGAAAAACAAGATAGTATCCTCACCCTACCAGACATCAAGATCCCTAAGAAAGTTGTAGCAATTAGGATAGTGTAGGTTTTGGTAGCAGGATAGACCAAGAGACCAATTGAATAGGTCAAAGAATCCAGAAACAGAAACATGTAGATGAGAATTTGAACCCTGAGTCATAACTGTTTTAGTCGACTCTGTTCTAGAGTCTGGAATCAAGTATTTTGTCAGGACTCAGATTTCACTATTCTAAGATCTTGAACTGGAATTGGATCTATTCTCCTGGAATCATAACCTTGTTACACATAAAATAAATTTAAATTTCAGACTGTTCAGTTTCCATATAGGCTTTTTTAAGACTATCCATTAAGGTAGAGTGGAAAAATTTTGGCACAGAAGGCAGATGTTAATTGCAGTGTTGTCTTTTGTCAGTGGCTCATTGTTAGTGACTCCACCTTTCTTTTCTCACTTGAGGATAAAATGCAATAATATTCACAAAAGCACTTCAAAAATTCTCAGGTATCCCTCTGTCTCAGGGCCAAATGTAACAGTAATAGCTGTTGGAGGCTTTATCATGATCCAGACACTCTAATGAACATGTTATATGAATTATAGTAGTTAATCCTGGAAACAACCTTATGAAGAAAGTGCAGTTATCATCCTCATTTTATGGTTGGCACATTGAGGGTAGGAGGAATTAAATAATTTACCCAAGATCAAGGTCAATTAGCTGGGAAGTAATGGAGCTGGGACTTATATCTATGTCTGTTGAACAACAGCACCTGGTCTCTTAGTTACTCCTCCACAGTCTTTCTGTAAAATATTGTCATCGCCTTGTTTGAAACTGAACTGGTACATTTTCAGTCTTAAAATCAGAGTAAAGGGAAAACTGCATAATCTGAATTAATTAAAACTAACCAATCATCTCTCCCCAAAACATCTTTATAGAACTAAGTCAACTTTATTTTCTAATATAATTTTTAGTCTTCTGACAAGAAATGCACAAGTGACTAGTAGGCACTGTTAAAAAACAAACAAAATTTTAAAAGTGTGAGAAACTTGGAGAGGATGCTGTTTCCTGAAACAAGAGTCAACTCCTAATGCCCCGTTTATGGACCAGGTCTTACACTGACACATGAAGAAGCTCTTTTAATTAACTGGTTAGGAATTTAATATCTTCACATATGCAAGGCAAGTCGACTTGCCCAGGCAACCAGATACACCAAGCTTTGTATATTAGTTCTGCTCTTTTGGCTTTTGAATGAACCTTCTAAGTCATGGGCATTAAGGCTGTCTTAAGTAAGTGTTTTTTTTACGCCAGTGTTCTTTGGGAAAATGAGGATATGCTAACCAGTGGCGGAGAGTACAAGGTGACCGAGCAAATTAAAACTTAATAATATTAAGCGACAAGAGCCCAAATAACAAGATCCAGGAGATTAATTTGCTGAATATCATGTGGTTCTCACTAAATGTGAACAAAGAGATCTTCAGAGCCTTGCCAAAATATGAAGATAGCGATTAGGCAAACTATCCAAACGCGTATCTGCTTTTGCATGGCTTTTTCAGAAACCATTTCCAAGAAGTTAAGGTGAGTTTTGCCACCTTACTAGAGTGGTAAATTTGAAGGCATGTCTTTGGTCTTAGTAACACTGCCAAATTCAGGTATGTTTTGTATTTGTCTTAGTGGTCCCCTGAACTCTCTTACCTTAACAAAACTGTGGGTAGTTTTCCTAAAAATAGAATATTATTTCTTCTGATATTTGCCTTCAAGAAATTTAAGAATTGCACTTGGGATAAGCATAACACTTTCTTACACAATTTCTTAGCTGTATCATTTACACCTTTAAATTTTTCTTAACCATTTTATTTGAGCTATGTCACCTGGGTCCACAAACTATCTCTATGAGATTACAATCACCTTAAGAGTAAGTGCTATAGTAATTCCTATTTATTTTTAAATTCTCCCATCAAAATTTATAAATGATTCTTCATGTAAAAGTTCTACAAAGCTTTTGTTTGTATTTCTTGTCTTCCATAAAATTTAACATGGATTATTACCCAGAGGAGACAGGCAGTAATTTATTCTTTGAGTGAAATTAAATTTGTTTAATTAAAAATTTTAAAGATTTTACTCTACTTTATATACCATATTTTGTAACTTTAATTTTTCCCCTCACTCAACAAATATGTATTGAGTTTGTACTATGTGCCAGAAACACATTATTATTATATTTCTCTTAAAACAATTTTTTCCACAGAATAAGATCATAGAATTTGACAGCCAGAAGGAGCCTTGAGGGTTACTAATTCAACACACTGATTTTAGAGACGATGAGGGAATTTTTCGAGAGTTTGCAAAAGTAGTGTCAGGCCTAAGGAAAATAGCTGGTTGGTACCTCAGTGGGAAGTAACACCCAGGTCTCTTGACTTTGGTGCCAGGACTTTCCCTTATCAGAAGTTACTTTTTAAATTTTCTAGTATGTTTTAGATGAGAAATTCATCATAATATGCCATTTATTGTACCTGAAAATGGTTACTGGTTGCTGCTTGTCACAGTGACTCTACTGTAATAGAAGAGAAATAAGCCTATATTAAGAATGTTTATAATCACAGTCAAGAAACATAAAAGTATTTGTACCCTTTGATTCAATAATTCTACTTTTAAGGATTTATCCTGGGGAAATCCTCAGAGATACAAACAAAGATTCAGGTACAAGACTCTACTTCAGGCTTTTTATCAAAAGTCTAACCATAAATTACGTGACACCTCATGGCAGAATATTATACAGTTTCAAAGGATGTGTAGTCATGCCACAAAACTTAGTATAATGTTAAGTTTTAAAAAGGTAAAATTTCACACAGTCTAATTTCAGTCTAGTAAAATGAAATTAGATGTGTGCGGTAGTGCATTCTAGTCTGAAGAAAATAGACTTAAACTCATAACTGTGGTTATTTTGGAGTAATAAGATTATCAGGGATCTTAATTTTCTTTTGTTACTTTTTCTGCATATCCAATTTTATAAAACAAATTTGTATGCATGTACACTAAGGAGAGTGAAAAGGAGTACTGTCATAAAAAGAATACCTCTAGTCAAGGTAGGCCCAGCAGGTGGCCAAACTGAACAGACACCGACAGGGTAAAAAAAAAAAAGTTGATTTAAGTGAAGCCATAATACCTCTCTATTTTAAACTTTTTAATGATCTCTTCACTTCTGGCTTGCCACAGTTATCATTCCTTTCTGGACTGAACTTGAAGACCCTTGGTAGTCTGGTCACATATTCCTAGCAAGGAGTCCCCTGCCACACACTCTCAGCCTTACCACCCTAACCTGCATTTGAGATCATAAGGTGAACCCCATCACGCCCCTACATAACGATTTGTAATCCCAGGTCATCCCATATAATCCAGACTCTGCTCCCTATATGTCTCTGCACACCCCCTAGTCTGACCCAATCTCTCGCACCCCTTCATGGCTCCAAACCCTTCCATTACAGCCTGGTGGGGAGGCTGCTTGGTCAGCAGCAAAATATTCTACGTTGCCAACCTCTTCTTCGAGCGTCTCCTTCACTTTGTCCTTTAACTGAAACCTGTCTCCTGGGGCCATTCCTTGCTAGGGAGGAATGGGAATTTCTCTCCCATCCTCTACCACCTGGCGTGAAGTGGGTTACGTGTCCTCTGTGTTTTTCACTTGCAAAACATGTGTCCTCTCCTTCTCCATAAAAACCAGTTTTTGTGAAGCTCATACCACCAGAACATACCTTATCTTGGAAATATATTTATTTAATGTTCTGCATTGTTAGCTTCAAACCTGAGACTGACGATGCTTCTAAAACATATACTTAGAGTAAACCCACACTTAAAAGGTTCACCTGGCTTTAAGTCACAATGTGCTGCAGCACCGCAGCTGTAAAATGAATTGTCATTGGTATCCATTGTAAAATGAACCAAATGTTCTCCGTAGATGATGCTGAAATGGTCAGAAGAGAGGTTTAATTCAGAGTGCACTGCCCATTTGACTACTGTGCCCTAGAGGGTTAAGGAAGGAAATGAGCCACCATCCAGTTAGGAGAGAGGAAAAGCCCTATGGACTGTGGCAGCCGCAGTCCCCAGCACCGTCCAGGCACACAGTAGGCCCTCTGTATGTATTTATTAGCTGACTGACTAATTGGTTTTAATGCCATTCCACATATTCCAAACTAGTTTAGCCTATAAATTCCTGTAGCCTGACATTTCCCATTCAACAATCCACAACTTATCATGTTATCTGATCTTTTGATTTGACTGGTTTACTTAAAGACTGGAATTTGTAGGACCTGACCCATAGAAAAATAGAAAACAAGTGGACTTAAGAGCAAAAAAAAAATGTTTATTTATAACTCCAAAATTAAAGTCTGAAGCTAAAGCACGCTCTGATAATATGAGGCTTTTATTTGATTGGATGATTAGTTTCAGCTCCTATGGTTTCTCCTCCCCCCTCTTATTTATGGGGTTACCTATGCAAATGGCCCCAAGCAACATTGTCACTCATTCTTTGAAACACTTGTTTTCCTTCAGCAAATATTTATCTAGTGCCTACTACGTGCTGGGCACGATGCTAGGTGCTAGACTAGCACAAACAAGACTGATAATGTCCCTGCCCTGTATGCCTTCTACCAAAGTGGCAGGTAAGTGCCTTATATATTTTGATTCTATTTCATTCTATTCTATTCTAACAGACTTAGACTTACATAATAAAATAATAACAAATATTATTTCAGTAGCAATTTTTAATTAACAAAGTATTTTCACAACCAGTATCTTTTTTTTTTACAACCAGTATCTTATTTGATGCTCAGAAAAAGCTCCGTGGGAGGGTGTGGAGAAAAGGGAATCCTCCTGCACTGTTGGTGGGAATGTAAGTTGGTGCAGCCACTATGGAGAACAGTATGGCGGTTCCTTATGAAAACTAAAAATAGGACTACCATATGACCCAGCAATACCACTCCTGGGCATATATCCAGAAAAAACTATAATTCAAAAAGATACATGCACCCCTATGTTCATAGCAGCACTATTCATAATAGTCAAGACATGGAAACAATCTAAATGTCCATCCACAGATGAATGGATAAAGAAGATGTGGTACACATATGCAATGGAATGCTACTCAGCCATAAAAAAAGAATGAAATAATGCCATTTGCAGCAATATGGATGGAACTAGAGATTATCACACTAAGCGAAGTAAGCCAGAAAGAGAAAGACAAATACCATATGATATCACTTATATGTGGAATCTAAAATATGACACAAATGAACTTACCTATGAAACAGAAACAGATTCGCAGACATAGAGAACAGACTTGTGGTTGCCACGGGGGAGGGATGGAGTGGGAGTTTGGGGTTAATGGAGGCAAACTATTACATATAGAATGGATAACAATAAGGTTCTACTGTATAGCACAGGGAACTATATTCTGTGATAAACCATAATAGAAAAGAATATTTTTAAAAAAGACTGTATATGTATGTATAACTGAATCAATTTGCTGTACAGCAGAAATTAACACAACATTGTAAATCAACTATACTTCAAATTTAAAAAAAAAAAGCTCTATGGGGTAGGAAAAGGGGACTAGTCTTACTGATGTTATTTTACAGATGACACCGTCAAGACACTGAACGTAATGACATTAGTGGACATTGTTCCTAAGGGACTGAGACTCACATGGGGTGGGGGACCTGGGACAAGGCAGGGGCAAGGGCACAAGCTAGCACCCAGTGGGGAAAAGGGAGTCCATACACACTACCCACCATCACTGTTTGGCAATCTCTTAGGCTGGTTTATTTGTTCATTTTTGACTTTTACAGGACACATGCTGCTGCAACAGTTCTATTTATCACCATGCCTGAACCTCTTGCCTTGGGAGGTCTGTTGACCAAGGCTACCATGGTCATCTTAAACAGATATCCTCCTCACTGGCATTTGGTGGGAACACCCCTCTCACCAGGTAACTTACCAGCCTCGCAAGCAAAGGACATGATCTTTGCCCAGACAAATTTACCAACATCACCTGCAGTAGTGTTTACACCCCTTGAAGACAGACACTGTGGCTTCCTTTTATGAACTTCTATGAAAAGCTTCTAAAAGCATTAAACAAGTGCATTATTGAAGAGGTCTCTTTAAGATCAAGTCACGATAATTACACAGAAGAATATATTTTCATTTGGAAAGGATACCAAAGTCCTGAACACTAGATACCCAAAATAGAAGGAGGAAATCCCATGAAACAAAATCCTCAGAACCGATTGTATTTATGTCTGTATCTTTATGTTATTAGGCAGCTGGTCCAGCCCTGGACTGTCCAGCCGAGGGCTACCATTCAAGAGGACGTGTAGGCACTCTGCTCCCCAATGAGTCAGAGTGGGAGATTTCTACTAGGTTATCTAGTCTGGTCAGCCCCTTATGCAAGACTTTTTTTTCTCTTCGGTTAAAGGAGTGATATTTGTATCCCTTTGTGGGTTTTAAATTCTGAAGAAATCCAAAGAAATAACAGAAAAACAAAAAAAACACCAAAGCAAGGGAGTGTCAACTTGGTCAAGATAAGCATGTGCAAAAGCAGGGGCTGTCGCTTCCATTTCCTCTCTAGATCTGGGGGTGAACAAAAGCAGCCGTCAGATGGAGCCCAAGTTAATCTTGAATGTTTCTTGCTTAATTTGACTATTTAAACTTTTTAATTTGTTTTTTTTTTTTCTCTTCTACATCTTAAAAGAAGAGTAGAATATTTTTAGATTAAAGAAATACCATATTTTGTGAGCAGGTGGAGAGCTAGAAAATTCCAGTCACCAGGTGTCACACTATCAAACAGCACACCAGGTGTAAAAAGTGGAAAAATAACATTCTAGGGTATCTGGGGAAAATTCCAAGAAAGGCTAGACAGTGATTATCCTAACCCCTGGCAGCCATTTTGCTTTGCAACTTGACTACAAAGAAAATATGACTATTAAAAAGAGATGTGCTAATGAGGGACACTTTCAAATTCAAATCCAGGAGGAAGCCGACAGAGAGCAGAGGAGAAGCCAGGAGTACCTGCTTTCAGCATCATCGGCTTTTTCTCTCGTTATTCTCCAGCTGCCGTGTTCATCCGTCCTTCACTAGCTGGTGGAAATCCTGCATAGCCTTCCAGCCTCAGATAGGACATCATCCATTCCAGGAAGGAAGGACATCTGGTTCCAGTCAATTCACCAACACTGTGCCAGCTAGTGAGGGGTCAGTAGCAATGAAGATAGATACTGGCCTCAAAATGCTGGGCATCTCATGGAAACAGAGATGCCATGCATTCAATGAACAACAAATTGATGGAATACCCAGCGTGGGCCAGGCACTATTCTAGCAACCCACATTCACATGGGTAGCTATCAAGGCCCAGTCCTAAGGAACAAAAGACAGTTGTAATATGTGTACCTGTATGAATTTATGCGGCCATAAGCACGCAAGCGGTATTGCAGTTATTTATAAAAAGAATTAGAATTATTTCTAAAAATAACAATAAATACTGTTTCTATAGTAATTTACAGCTTACAAAGCACTTTCACATCAGGATCTTATTCAATGCTCACAAAAGCCCCATGGGGTAGGGAGGACAGCTAGTTTTTTTTTTTTTTTTTTTTTTTTTAAATTTATTTATTTATTTATTTTTGCTGTGTTGGGTCTTCACTTCTGCGCAAGGGCCCTCTCCAGTTGCGGAGAGCGGGGCCACTCCTCATCGCGGTGCGCGGGCCCCTCACCACCGCGGCCCCTGTTGTCGCGGAGCACAAGCTCCAGACACGCAGGCCCAGCAGCTGTGGCTCACGGGCCCAGCTGCTCCGCGGCACGTGGGATCCTCCCAGACCGGGGCCCGAACCCGTGTCCCCTGCATTGGCAGGCAGACTGCCAACCACTGCGCCACCAGGGAAGCCCGGACAGCTAGTTTTAATGACGTTATTTTACAGGTGACAAAAGCACAAGGAGTAAGCAGGTGGGGTATACTTAGAAACACGCGAACTGAACTAGAAACACTAAATTCAGGAAGCGGTTACCTTTAGAGATCCAGGAAGGGTAAGGAGTAGGATGGGAAAAGGGAACTGAGGTGACTTTAAGTTTATCTGCAACATTCTATGTATGTTATTTAAATAAAATACAAAGCAGAAGGGGCAAAAGGTGAACTTTAATTCTTTCTGATGAATAAAGAGTTTTTCCTCTATTAGACTCTGCTTTTCTGCATTTTGAAATATCTTTTCAAAAAAACAAAGAAGGAGGAATATGCAACAAAAAAGGAACTAATAGCCTTTAAGAATATTTATACTCCCCTCTGTTTTCATCACATATTACAAAAATCAAATGTGATCACAGAAGTGGAGATTCTAGCCTAGTAATAGCAACAAGCATGTATAAACTATCCATTCCTTTTATTTTCTTTTTCGTTCTTTTTCTTTGCTTTTTTTCTTTCTTTTCTTTTCCCCTATACTCAGCAATTAAATTATTCTGTTATTTTATATAACAGTTAGAGCAAGTTGTTTAAATGTCTTCATCCATTCATAGATTAGAGTGTCCTGAAGGCAGGGCCTTTGTCTCAGTCACCCTTGCGTATTTCAGGGACTGACATCACATCTAGTTAACAGGTACATAATAAATGTTTGCTACAGAACACACACACACACACACACACACACACACACACACACAGGGGACTTAATTCTAAATGGTAGTAGCAGTACCTGTTTCATTTATTTTTTAGTGCCCTGCTCTTTCATTAGGATTCAGTAATTTAAAAAAAGAAATAATTTTTAAAAGAAACACCACCACTCAGGATCAAGTCACAATGTCTTTTAAGTGTGGCTGTCTGAATTACAAGTCCTCCTGAACTTGTAAGCAAGATTTGGTTGCATTATACTTGGAGAAAAATGAGGACTTGGTATTGATTTTTTTCCGCCTTGATCCAAAGAGAGTGCAGGTGTTTAAGCACTTATGAAATTGATTGACTCCCCTCTAGCAGCCAATTGATAATAAGTTTAAGCTTCAGAGTGAGGTTGTAAAAGGTTTGATTATATTAACAATACTAATAGTCATGGGTTCATAAATCTTAAGAGAAAGGATGCATATGTCACATATAATGCATGAAAAAGTTGTTCCTTTATCATGGATAACTCACTATTGTGCGGAGGCCTAGTTGATCAGCTATTCCATTATTTGAATAAGTATCTGATGTCTTGTTTTCTTTCAAGAAGGCAGGTGCAGGATGAAGCAGGAAGCCTGCCAAGAAAGATGATAAATTACCATTTGGTGCTGGCGACCAGAGCTCTACGATTGCAGGGCTGCCAGGAATTAAGAGGGAGAGTAACCAGAAATGAGGAGGGAAATGACTTCTGACTACAACTTTAGAGGTGTTTGCTTTTTGTCCTCATTATCTTTGCGGTATTTTAAGGGTCTCTGTTAGTTTTGTAACCTGCAAAATGAAGTGCTGTTTTAAAACAACCGTACACAACCTCAAAATATGATATTACACCTGCTGAGGTCAAATACTAAGTCATAGTTGAGAGAGAACTGATCAGTGGAAGCAAATAAATGGCCTAAGTAGACAAATGACATGGTAAAGCAAAGGTGCAGTGTGGCTGCAGCTTTGTTTGGGAGGGACCTGCACTCTGTAGCGTAACTTTGTTTGGGCTGAACTCCCGGGAAGCATTCTGCCCCAAGCCAAACTGAACACAGGTGCGCTCGGGTTGTGTTTCACCCCCCAAAACTCTGAAGAATTAAAAAATAACAATAGTAATGATCATAATCACGGTTTTTGGAATAAGTCTGTTCCGTGAACATCTCCTGCCTACAGGTTATCTTTTCTGCTATCCACGTTTATAATTCCGTGTTTAATATTCATGCAATGACAATTGGGATCACCATTGGCCATGGCTGTTCTTAATTTATTAAATTCAACCAGGATTTACTGAGCACCTAAAAAGTCCCTGGCACTCAGCTGGGTGTTAGGGATATACAGATCGAAGACCCAGCCCCTCTGAAGTCATGGTCTAGCTGGGGAGAAACAAATCCAGGGCAGTGTGCTCTGCAATATGGTAATGATACAGGGAGCGTAATGGGAGGGCCCCTGGGGAGCCAGGAAGGCTCAGGAAAGGGCTTCCAGGGGTGGTGACATCTGAACTGGGAAAGGGTCGGGGGTGGGTAGTTACTCGAGGTACTGGGGAAAGAATGAGCTAGAGGTGTAGAGGTGAGCAACATAGCGCTTTTCAACACTCCAGCTTTCTGAAAGTGGGGATGGCAAGATGTGAAACTAGAGGTTGTCAGGAGAGGCTCTCCACAAAGGATTCTGGATTTCAGATTAAGGAGTTTGGAATTTATTCTGAAATTAATGAGATGTCCCTAAAGGACTTTCAGCAGGGGAGCCGTGTGACCCATTAGCATTTGGCAACAAATATTTACAATACGATGTGGTGGGCACCCTGACAGAAACGTGATCTAAGTACTATGCGAACACAGAAAAGCAGCTCTTTACTGTGGGTATGGATTGGGGTATGTCCAAGATGGGTTTTAGAGGATCAGTAGGAGTTCACCATACACAAAGGGAACAGATAGCATCTCTACTAGATGAGAGTGGTGGGGGGAGAGATTGAGAGAGAGAGAAGGAAAGAAAGAGAAAAAGAGAAAAGGAGAGAAAGAACAAGAAAAATAAAAGAGAGAGAAAAAGAAAGAGAAAAGGAGAGAAAGAACAAGAAAAATAAAAGAGAGAGAAAAAGAAAAAATTTCAACAGAGTTTTGAAAAACTAAAGAGAACCTCAGATTAGATTTTGATTATCGGTTTTCTGTCAATAATCATTTAGCAACATCTAGATCTTACCAATGAAAAGAAATCCAAAACATGTCAGATGATAAATAAAAGGAGTTGTAACCATTTCTCACTTTATCAAAACTAAACTTGTTACCATTCTTCAGTTATGGCAATATCTGAGTGAGATAGTTTTGACAGTTTCCCAGAACAAGGTAGCAAAGAATTATGAAACAGAAGACAAAAACAAGGACCCAGAAATATGATTTGTATTATTTGCTTGGCCAGGGACAAAGCAGTAATTCTGGAAATATTTATCTGTATATTTTTTTTTTTTCTCAGCTCTAAACAGCAGGACGGCACCTTATTACGTGTCACAGAAGAGCTATGTAACTTTATGCAAGCCACAGTGGCCTGCCCTGAAAAGCTGGGTGCTGGGTGGGCTCCTCTCCATTTGGGGTTCAGCACCTACACCTGTCATTTGCACTCTAAATTGATAATCAGTTGTTGCCACACTTTAAGTACAACCATAGATTAACGACAACAACCAGACAAACAAGCCACATTGAAATAGTCATTCTCCGGAAGATACAATGTTTAGATGCAATTTCCCACAGAGGTGAGACCAAATCCACTCTTTACATTTCCCTTGTGTCAGCCCTAGACTGTGGCTTTGAATCAGAGTGAGAACAGAAAAGTGCAACAGAGAGAAAAGAGACCCATCTGCTGGGCAGCTGGGTCTGCCCCTTACCACTTGGATGACTCCAGCAAGACACTGTCTCTGAGCCTTGGTTTACTCATCTGTAAAATGGAGACAATAATGCTTATTTCACTGGATTTTTATGAGAGAAAAGGAGATAGAGTAAGTAAAGCACTTAGAACTGTGACTAGTGCTTAGAAAGGGTTAAGTAAACGGAAGCTCTAGTAGAATGACCACAAGGCTGGATTGCTCTGACCACGATGAAGAGAAAGGACACTGGAGGATGTGGGCCTGTGGATCCCCACTCAAATTCTGTGCCTGACACTTATCACCAGGACGTGCATTACAATGGTCTGATTTGTTTCCACCATGCCAATACCTTTTGATAACTTTTTCAAAATAATTCTTTCAAAAATAAACACAGCACTGAATACTGGCCACACGGTGCTCTACCTGCCACCCTAATGCTGGAGGGCATGTCTTAACAACATAATTTCAGCTCCACCAGCAACTCTGTGTTGTGCTGGGCTCGTCACTTAACTGTCCTGGCACGTTCTCCCACCTATGAAGTGAAAGGTGTGGACTCTCCAATTTCATGATTGTACCTCTGTCGAACTTATTAATCTTCAGCAGGCAGTGTCTAGAGATCTAAGAGGTGAGAATAGGAGGTGGTATGGGAATAGGACGACTCATTTGAGCATGGCTTTAGGCAGTGCCGTGGAACAAACACAGGTAAGAAGAGGAACACACTCTGCTGGGACAAAACATTGACCGTGACTGTGGTATACCTAGTTTCCGAGCCTCGTAACTGTGTTGACCTTAAAAGAGACACAGCCAGTCTGCTCAGTTTAACCGTGTTTAAACCAAGGAAGGAGATGCCAAGAACAGAGTGCTTACTACGTGCCGAGGGCGGTGCTGAACCACTGCGTCCCCACGGCAGCCCGCTGGACAAACTGAGGCCCAGGAGCGATCTCTCACGTTCATAAAGATCACGCAGCTCGTCAGCAACGATCCCAGGCGTCTGCCTCTGAGGTCTGTGCAGCCAGCCATTAGGTTGAACTGCCCCTCGTGAGAAACTGTTCTGAAAACTTGATCTCATTTAATGCATTTTCAGTAAAAAGCACCCTTATATTCTAACGCACTGCCTCTGACACCCGATACAGAGACGGCATGCAGTGGGGTTCATTTTCCTACAGCAAATCGACTCATAGGAAATAGTGTAAGGTCAAGACTAGATAGAACTGCAGACCTTGAATCACTGAAAGTCTCTCTCTCTAAAGAGAATTTAGAGACCCGTGAGTCTGAACTCCTCCTTATACACAGGAGAAAAGTAAAGCCCAGGGAGGTAAGTAACTTAGTTCCCCGGACACAGCTCATGAGAGGCCACAGTGAGAAGGACAGTGCAGGCCTCCTGACCAGCTTAGCGTGTGACCCGCCTTCTCTGTCTCTTGACTGTCACCCAAGCGTGCCTTCTCCTTAAGTACTTTTCCAGGCTCTCCGCTTCCAATAAATCACAAGTTCATTATATGCACACGTAAAGCCTCGTTTGCTCATTCGTTCCAGTTTATTTTTATGCTACCTGCGTGTTCCCAGCAGACACGAAGCAGAGGAATATTTTTAACACAGGTTGTTTTGCTCCACCTCCAACACCTGATGATGTTTAGCTGTTAGGACATTAGTCATTCCTTCTGTGCTGGTGGGACTCAGTCTCTGACCATCTGGGAGCTGGAATTCATGTTTCCAGCTTAGATCCACCAGCGACCCATTGGGTGACCACTGGGAAGCCTTGCCCAGGTTCAGTTTGATAAGAGAAAGAGTATGACTCTCCTCTTCCACTTAGGGTCACTAAGGTGTAAAAAAAAGGTAATAACAGAAGAATAAGAATGTGTTCTGTGTACATAATATACTATCTAACTAAAACTATAAATATTTAATGGACATCAATGATTGCTTTTAATAGTTAGTTTAAAAATAAACACAGCATTACAATATTGGGCGTACTCTACTGTAATGGAGAGTGTGCCGCTCTGCTAGAGGACACATCCTAACTGTAACTTTAACTCCATCACCAACCCTGTAATCTTGAGCACATCATTTAACTCTCCGGGCATATTTTCTCCTCTATGAAATGAAAAGTCTGGATTCCTTAATACCTAATGTCGTGACTAAAAATCTGTCTAGTTTATTAATATACAGGATGCTGTGTCTAAAGGTCTAAGACTAAGAATAAGGAGGTGGTATGGGAATAGGATAATTAAATTACTTTAAGAAACCAGAAATTAGGGAAAAGAAGAAGAAAGAAAATGAGGAGGACGAGGGGGGAGGAGGCAGAGGAGGAGGGGAGGGGGAAGGCGAAGGGGAAGAGAAGCCCTTGTGTCTTACATGATAATTTCATGGGTCTGAAGCAGCATTAATATACGTGCAGTTTCAGACTAACACACTTGCAGAATTCCTCTGGATACTGGCTATTTGAACTAGGAAAGTTAAAGTCTGGAAAGCAGAAAGAAATGATATTTTTTACACCCTCATGGTGAGTATTCAATATGCTGTCCAGGGTCAAGAAAAATCCTCCCGAGAGGACCCCTCTTCTCCCCGCCCCCGCCTGCTATCCCAGTTCAACTCTCCTTTCCAGACTCAGGATAAGATATTCCTCACAGCTTACTCAGGGCCAGAAAACACTCTATGTGCTTTATCATGTATTCAATTATTTAATGCTCACAAGGATCCTAGGAGGTAGGTACTGTTAGTAGTCCTATTTTATAGGAACATAATTTGAGACACAGAGATATTAAGTAATATACCCATGGCCACACAGCTGTCAAACAGCAGAGCAGGATTCTAGCTTAGAGTAGTTGCAATGTCTGTGCTGTTAATGTCTGTGCTCATCTCCAATGAGATGCTCTTGTGTCCTTTACATATGAGATAGTTAATCTCGGATTCATTTAGATTGAGTCTTATCTTTAAACTGAGGACAAAAAAATCCTACCTCCCTGGGTTGTAGTGAGTATTAAATTTGTTTAACACCGGTATATATGAAGGGCTCAATATTTTGTTCTCTTTCCCCCAAGATGCTCAAGTTAAGGCTCTCCATTTCTCAGCTTACAGAGCTATCATTCTTCTTGTGTGCCATTTGCTACCCTTTCTCATTGTGGCTGATTTGGAACCTGATTTTTCATATATTCGTTCTTCTGGGCATAGAAAAAGATGTTTGTTTTCCTGGCGTGTGTGTGTGTGTGCACGAGCTTGTTTCAAACCATATTTTCATTTGGATGGAGTAAATGAATCCTTCTCAAGGTTTAGCATTTGCTGTCTGAAAAAACAGAATTAGAGCCTTTTCAAATCTGATAAACGGAAGTTTCCAGCTGCTATTCTTTCGATCTAGCCAAACACTTTATGCTCAGTTTGAAATTGGTCTCCTTTAGTTTCCAAGCTCCTAATTGATACACCAAGATTGAACTCTCTTTCCTCCTGATATCTTAACTGCTCGGTTCTAAATTAACTGCTCCATTCCATTTAGCATATTTTAGAGTTTTCTTTCATGAGAAAAGAGATGATCTCTGGAGAAAAAATAATCACTTTTTTCCCATCTATAGTTTATTTTTTTAAATTTAAAGTAGATGCCTTACCTAAGTTCATTTGGATTTCAATCCTTAAATTCCAACTCTATATTTTTATCAGCATCTTCTACATTTCCATTTTCCTGTGGCTGATAATCCAAAAAGAAGAAACTTGTTTCTACAGTTATTTCATCTAAAAGCTTCAGGAATAATTATTGTATTGGAAAGTTTGACAAAAAAGAAAGAAAACAAGTTAACAGAATTAGAAAAGAAGACATATCTTTTAAACTATACAAGAATATCATGAATAACCATATACCAATAATTTTGAAACCTATATTAAACACATTAAGTTTTTTGGAAAATAATGTAAAGAGCCAATACTGATGCAAGAAGAAAAAGAAAACTAATGCATCAACATGTTAAAGATATTGAAATTATATGCCTAAGATACTTTCCCTCCCCTACAAAACAGCCCTAAGCTCAGATAGTTTTATGCCAAACTTCAAGAGAATCAATAATCCTGATCTTAAATAAACTGTTCCAAAGCACAAAACAATACGGAAAGGAGCCCAATTTGTTTCGTGAGGCTATGAGTTTATACCAAAATTTAGGTAAAGACATATAAGAAGAAAAAAATTAATTTTATTTAATAAAATAGATGCAAAAATCCCCAAAAATAAAAATTTTTAAAAATAAAAAATGTATCATGATCAAGTAGTTTTTTTTTCCCAAAAGTGAAGATAAATAGACATTTAAAAAATCCATTCCATTCATGTTAATGGACTAAAGGAGAAAAATTACATGTTCACCTCAGTATATACTGTAAAAAAATTTAATGAATTTCAATACCAAGCCAATATTTTTAAAAAGTTAAAACTACAAATAGTAGAGAACTTCTATAACATGGTAACAAGCTACCTACCAAAAACCTATAGCAAGCATTACATTTAATGAAAAAAAATTTCAGTCATTTTCTTAAATGTTGGAAAAAGACAAGGGTGACTACTCTCATCATTCTCCCTAGTGTTTGTGGAAGTTTATAATACCTTTCCTAATAATCCCCTGTCCTCTGTACTAAGTCCATCTCTAGACAGCTCTCCCCTGGGACCCTCCCCTTAGCAGAGTGGACTTCCCAGGTCATGGCTATCAAGTTTGGCCACACCACGTCCAACAGAAGCTCTAAGAGTTACCATGTGGTTCTGCAATTGCTCTTTTCCTTCTGCCATCAGAAGGCCATTTCTCAGACAGGAGCTGCTTCTTCCACTGGATCGTAGAAGAAAGGAGATAGGACTGCAGCCAACCATAGCCAACTGTTACCAATGGGTAGATGCGATTAAGAAGTTAAGACTTGATTTTGGAAACCTCTGAGATTTGAGAGTGTTTCTTATCATATCATAACCTAATGAGAGCTGACCAATACACTCCTGAAGGTCTTATCCAACATGAACATTTTTTAAAAATTAGATATAAGGGCTGTAAGAGAAAAGGCAAAAAATTCATAATTAGATGATATGATTTATGATAAAAACCCAATAAATTCAAAAAACTACTAGAACTCATAAATTTCAAGCAGGTTGTTGCATATAAAATCAATTAAAACATCAGTAACTTATACTAGTAAAAACATAAAAATGGCAATCATCCCAAAACAGTGGACCATAAATTTCCATCTCTTATGTGTGGGCTGCCCATAGTGACTTCTTTCCAAAGGGTACAGTACAAAAAGGGGGATGAAAAGAATAACTTCACAGTGGAGACCCCTGACAAACACTACCTCAGCTGAGTGATCAAGGTCAACCTCCACATTGATAAGTCATGTCGACAGCATCTATTCGTGACATGATGTGATGAGAAAGGGACTTTACCTCTGTGATCTTCCTCCTCAAAACCCACAACCCCAGTCTAATCATGAGCAAAAACATCACACAAACCCTAACGGGGGGACATTCTACAAAAAGCCTGACCAATATTCCTCAAGTTGGTCAAAGTCATCAAAAATAACCCTCACTTCAGCCCATGTATTAGTCAGGTTTACTGTGACAATTCTGGGTAACAAACAACCCCGCTCACAATGTTTTACAACAATAAGTATTTATTTTTCACTCTCCAGCTTATAGATTGGGTTGTGGGTCTGCTGCGCGTGGCTGAGTTCAGCTGGACTTGACTCTAGTAGGTACCCAGGATACACCTTAGGTTTAGGTCAGCTTCTCAGGTCTCTCTCATTCCTTTCACTGGAATGCACTCTTGGCTAGATGATACATTTGTTTACAAAAGAACAAAAATGGGAAAACTTTCTATGGTAAGCCTCAGAAGCATTTTTGATTATTGATTGGGTCTTTTTCTATGGTAAAGGAAAATGAAACTAGCTCACTTCAAAATATGTTTCTAGAAATCATTTTTTCCTCCACTAGATAAAAATATGCTTTTCAAAAATCATCTTTTTTCTCCACTCAGAAAAAAGAGAAACAAAAAAGCCCACGAACATAATATTACAGACCAAGCATTATGTGATTTGTCAAGATGAGCTCTATCTTCAGACCTTGACAAATCACATATGGAAGGAAGTCATATGGAAGGAAGGGACAGTTTTGATGAGTGATGCTGGGATCAGATGTGGATGGCTAACCTCTGTCCACATGCTGGGCTCTGACTGGCACCCTGCATCTGTCAGTCAGCATATGGGTGAGCTGCCCTATCTCACCTGTCACATGAAAGAGCAGGCATACTAGGTGTCCTTACTGATGAAAAAACAGGACATGTCCTTCTTTGCCTGTTAACTGTAGCAATGTGGACATGTCACAGAGGCTCTACATGGGGAAACCACCCTGGGGGAGGGCTTAGTAACACCTTAAGACCATATTTTTCAAGTTATTCCATAGAAGTACCTCTTTTCTCAGAGACAAATGACAAGTGCACACACATATACCCAGGGAAACCAGGAGGTAGAGCCCAAAGGATCCTGGCCTAAGTAGAAAATGTCTTCCAAGTCTCCTGATCGGGTTTTAAAATGTCATGTGACTATTTCATTTTATTTCATATTCTCTTTTATTTAACATAAAATAATGCTTTAAATTGCCATCTGGAATTGAAAAAGTCCCCTAGCATTTTAGCCTGTGCCTTGACCTGCAATCAGCATACCACGTGGGCACGGAGTGAGGTGCTGACAAAGAATACGAGAGCTGGTGTCTGATACTAGCGGAATCTGTCCACTTTTCCATTTCCACAACTGCTATCTTAGTCCAAGTTACCACCATCCTTTTCCTGGACCACAGTTTTACGGCCTCCAAGCTGGACTGCCTATTTCCACTCTGATCTACTCGTCACTCTGTGTTCAGAGTGTATCCCACTACTGAAAACCCTTCCATGACTTTTCATCGCTATCAGCAGAAAATCAAAATCTTTAGCAAGGCCTCCTGGCCCTTGTGGTCTGACCTCCACCAGTTCATGCAACCTCCTCTCTGACCACAGTCTTCTCACTCTCTGTGCTCCAGACACATGGCCTCAAGCCTGCTAGTCTGTTTCCTCTCCATAGACTTAGAGCAACCGATTCTCCTACTTAAACATTCTTCCTTTTACCCTTATTTTTGTTTAGACCCCCTAATAAGTCAATTTTCTCCTATACGACATTCTGACAGCATCATATTTCTCTAATCCACTGGCACTAAGCTTCTTAAGGAGGAAGGTAATGTCTTCTTTCTGTCTGTTCCTGATGCCTAACACCTTCCCTGAACACATAGTAGCTGCTCAATAAATGTTTTGTAAATGACACAAGAATGAGCTAGTGAAAAGTTCAGCTTCTTTCAAGTCCAGAAAACTAAGGCTGAGAGTGAATGAGTAACTTAAAGAATTTTCTAATACAATACACACTTTGTTAAAAGTCCATTCTAGTTATCAGGAGGCAAAAAAAGTTAGACTGAAAGCTTTGTGCCAGCTTCGCCTAAGACACCACTTAGGTAACTCTGGGGATGAGAAAGAACTTTTGAGTGACAGAATCTCGCCAAAGACTTGAGACAGAATTTATGAATCTCTCTGGAGTCTTGACACCTGAGTGCTCCTAATCAGATTGGTGCCCTAAGAACATTAAATGAAATGGCAAGGGCTTCTTACATTTTTGAAATTTCAAAACTGCTATCGATATAAATAATTATTTGGAGTTTTTTATTTGTTATTCATCATGCCTATTGGGAAACATAAAAAAACAGAATGTTTTGTTAACAAGCACCATCCCTTGATGATGATTCTTGTACTGGCTTGAGGCCAACATGAAAAAGAGGGTAGAATAAACTGGCAGTGAAAAGCAGAGCATTCGCTCAATAATCATTCCACCAACTTTATGAAGATCCGCCTGCCGCTTAGAGCTACTAGGATACAAGACTGACGCTCCCCAACTACAGGTAGCTCAAGGCCTCCTAGGGAAGATGGGCCATCATCAGAGAGTTACTAACAGTCTGTGATTTGGGCATGGTACATGAGCTCTTTCAACCTGTTTCCTCATCTCTAAAATTAGGAAAATGACAGTACTTACCTCTTAGAATTGCTGTGCGATTAAATGGGATAATGACCGTAAAGGGCTTAACTCAGTGCCTGGCACATGATCATTTATACCAGTTGGAATGTTTTTGCTTACAAGGGACAGGAAACCTGACCAGTAGTGACTTAACTCATGGATTTATTGTTCTGTTAACAAGCAGCCTGGGGGTGGGCTATCCACTGAACTGTTTAGCAATGATGGGGATCTGGTCCAGCATCTCTGGAATTCTCTTGACCTGCCTTCACAGTGTAAAAACGGCTGCCACTGCTCTGATCAGGGACTTCTCAAGTGCCTCTCTCTTGACAGCAGTAGGTACATCTTTCCTAAGAAGCCCAACAGACTTTCTTTTATACTCCACTGGCCAGAAGTATAATATGTATAAAGTGCTTAGCACAGGGCCTGGTACATACTAACTAGTCAGTACAATTTAGCCATTAGATGACCAATATCATGATGATGATGATGGTGATAATGATGGTGGTGATGATAATGATGATGATGATGGTGATGGTGGTGGTGACGGTGATGATGATGGTGGTTATGGTGATGACAGTAGTGATGATGCAATAGAGAGGCAAAACATATGTACTTTCTCCTTATAATCAAGACATCTCTCAACTTCTGGATCCATGTGTCCCTCTTTTCTAAGGTCTGACATAAAGAAAGAAACGGATCACAGAATACAGAAGCGAATTGGACTAAGTTAAGTTACTGTTTGGGACAGCAAAAAGGAAGGATGGTCACAGATAAACGGAAGTATATAAAATAGGATGTGGTGTTTATACTAGGGAGGTTGGTAAAGTTGGAGAAAGCATGGAATCATAAAGCATGAGCTCTGAAAGTCCTTCTCATCCCCCAAATGAGGAAACCAGGGCCCAGAGAAGTTAAATTATTTATTCAAGGCAATATAGAAATTCAGTTAGAACTCCTAAAGCCTATGATTTTTAAAAAATTTTTGTTACAAAAACACACTCTAAGGGTAACAGAAAGAAATGCCTAAAATAGACTCTAATTATTTGTGGAATCAATTGCTGTCCATCTGCTATAATTTTACCCTTCCATCCTGGCATAAAAAGAGTTAATAAATAAGAGTTTTCTGGTTATAAACAACAGAGAATTCCAAAGATTCCTTGGTTAGTTGAATGGCACAAAAGCCTGATGGTCAAACCTTGCTTTCAAAAGGTTTCATAATCTATAGTGTGTGCTTAGTTACAAGCTGAACTTTTGATTCCTTGCCCCTGGAAACAAAGAGATATCTCTATTTCAGTAATCAAACAAGTGATCTGGGTTCAAATCATGGCTTGTGTCCCCTTGAAAAAGTTCAGTTTCTCAGAAATAGACTCACAGACATAGAAAACAAACTTATGGTTAACAAAGGGGAAAGGGGGGAGGGAGGGATAAATTAGGAGTTTGGGATTAACAAATACAAACTACTATATATAAAATAAACAACAATGACCTACTGTATAGCACAGGGAACTATATTCAATATCTTGTAATAACCTATAATGGAAAATAATCTGGAAAAGAATACATACATATAAGTATATGTATATATGTATATATAAATATATACTTTGCTATATACCCAAAACTAACACAACACTGTAAATCAACTATACTTCAATTAAAAAAAAAGTCCAGTTTCTTTGTCCCTCTGGAAATAGAAACAGCCACTCCAGTCATAATCCTATGATACTGAACAGTTTATATTTTACTTTGTTTCTTGATTTAGCAATTTGTCTATGGACTGGGTACACATGCAACAGATGGTAAATAAGTATATGTCAAATGCTATCCCAACATTAATACATAGATATCTGATCATCTTTTGGACCTTAAAAAGATGGGATTAACACAAACATCAGAGAGACAAAACACAGTGGCACATCAGAGGCGATGGCAGTCAGAGCTAAATCCTTACTAACATATACCTAATTTATATCGACACCTTCCACATGTCAGGTGTTACGCTAAGACTTCGACATGCATCGCCTGTTGCATTTAATACTCACAAGAACCCTCTGAGGTAGGGACAGCTATTGTCAACTCCCACTTGGTAGATGAAGAAACAGGTTCAGAGAGCATCACCCAAGTGGAAAATGATGGAGCCAGGATGTGAACAGCATTGATCAGAGCTGTATTCAATTGTATGTAATAGGAACCAGACTTCAGTGGCTTAACCAAATAAGGGTTTAATTTTTCTTACATACCAAGAAATCCAAGCATAGAGAACTGAGGGCTCATACATCAGCTCAGGAAGTCTTCAAAGACTCAAAGACCCAGTTCCCTTCTCACTTCCACAGGCACCACCCTTAGCTTGCAGCTGCTGCCCTTATGGTCAGGAGAGGGCTGCCCCACTCCAGGCACTGCATCTGTAGTGAAGCAGAAAGAAGCAGAAAAGCAAGGGACAAAGGACATGCTAGCCGAATCTGTTCCTTTTATCAAGAAAATGATAGCTTTTCCAGTAGAACTCCATTTATAACTAGTTGACCAGGACAGGGTAACACAGCCACTCTAGCTACAAGGAAGTATGGACATGTGAATATTTTTAACCTAGCATATTGTTACCCTAAATAAAACTGGGGTTCTGTTACTGAGAAGCAGAGAATGGATATTGGGTAGACAACCAGCAGTGCCCGTCACAAATCCAGATGGCTATTGGATGTTAAAGCTCAAGAAATAAATGTGCTCATAACCTCTATGCCAGCATGAACATCAGATATTCTACCCCATCCCCCCCCTTCCCCCGCCAAAAAAATGTTTAAGGCCAACTTGTCACTCAAGTGATAGTTTTTTTAGTTGGCTTCTTCTAAAAAGCCAGTCCTGGAGCATAGAGGAAGGAAGCCTGAATGCTGTCCGGGTTCTATAACCACCACTTGCCTCCCACGCCCCCCCTTTTCAGTGCAGTAAATGACCATCAAGCCTTCTGCTTCCCGATGACCAAACACCGAAAATAATTTTCTTTGAGAAGATTTTGTTCCACCTAATTTGTGAGTAAAATTTCCTAAGGGCAGTAGTGAAAGGTCTAAGATAATGAGGAAGTCTTCAAACTCAGGGGAACTGATGAGATCTGCTCTCAAAGTTACCATACACCATTAATCAATTGTTACTAGGCAGAGTCATGGAACCCAGATAGAGGTCAATGGATCACATGACCCACAGCCGGCCAAACCGCCAGTGTCCTGCTGCTTAAACAAAAGCAGAAGTGACTTTGTAACTATTCCCACTTAGCCGAATTCACAACCTATGCTGATTTTTCATAGCCAGGGTTCAGTTCAGACTGTGGAGAGGCACTGAATAAAATAAAGTCGAAAACCCAGAGGTGGGTGGTAGTGTGTGTGTGTGTGTGTGTGTGTGTGTGTGTGTGTGTGTGTGTGTGTGTTGAGAGGGGCGGTGTCACCAAGTAAACAAGATAAGTTGGCCATATAGTTTACAGGAAAAACAAATTGGAAATAAAAATCACATTTAGCACATTATCCAGTTTAACTTAATGTGTCCTTATTTGAAAATTGCAAGTACTGTTACTCATTATTTTCAATATGCATTGAAATTTAATCTTGTCCTTTTTTTGATCTAAAACACAGAACACGTTATTTTGATTTTTCAGATGCTCTGTAAACCAGCTGCCATTATGTCAGACTTGTGACAGATCTTGCCCTTCTTTGACTTCTGTTTGTTACTGCTTATATGCTAACTCTTTGTAAGAGTATCTTTAGATGGTTTTGAAAGGTAGATAAACAAACATCTCAACATCGTCTTTAACTATTTCTTAGCAAAATCCAAAATCCAAAACTCCCTCTCTGTTAGTTCATTCTTCCTCTGATTCTAGAACTTTCTTGGTAATAAGGAAAAATATAAATTAAAACAAAAAGTAAAATCACTTATTACAGAGAGCAGGACAATTTTATTTTATAAACAATTCTCTCCTATCTTGGTTCAGCCTGTTCTTTTTAGTCATACTTGGGACAAGACGCTGGGCATAAACCACATTTAATAGAAATACACAAAAGGCGATCCAGAGAAACAAACTGGGTTGTGTTAAGGTTCTCTTTCCATATCCATTTAGATATGGAACAGTTAGTGCTCGGAAGCCGCCCTCTTTTAGTTCCTGAAGTAAGAGAAGTCCTCTAATTTGTCAAATAAAAACTTACCCACATTTGTACCCAAGCAGAAAAATCTGTGCAGATCTAATTTACCATGACAAAAGATGAAGAAGCAAAATGAATTTGTTTAGGATCTCTGGTGTGTATTTTTAGTTTATGCTAAATCTTTTCTAATATCACCAATTCTTTAAGTTCTGGAAGTCAGAGAGCATTCCAATGAAACATTTAGGAATCTTTCTGACAAGGGCAAAAGAGAAGCAAAAGTTAAATCTTACATGCATTTTGACCAGCCTTCCACGTTTAGGAATTTATATTATAAAAATAATCAAAAGAGTACAAATAAGAACATGTAAAATATATTCATCATATTCATTACAAAAATACTCGCTAAGAGTGAAATTTGCAAGTCACTAAAATGTCCCAAAATAATGGATTGGCGAATTGCATGATGATGCTGCAATGAAATTCTCTGTAGGTATTTGAATGGTAATGAAGATCACTATTTATTGGTATTACAAAGATGTCCACAGTTCAGTGTGATGGGGGGAAAATCAGCTTATAGAACAATGTATGCAGTACGAGCTCATTTTTGCACAAAGTGCAAAGATGTAATATGCTAAGAAAAAAGTATTTAAAGATGTGCTCCAAAATGTAAACAATGGTTGTCTTTGGGTTTATTAGGCCATAGACAATTTTCACTTTTTCCACAATAGACAATTCACGTCAAGGTTTTAGCATAATATCTGACACATGGTCCATATATATTAGGTATTATTCATATTAGGGTTTTAACTTTATCAGCCATTGCCTCTGATGTGCTTTGTCCCCTTCTAAGTAATTTCTTTTTCTTTTAACAATCATGAGAAAACTATACAAGAAGTGATTTCCATTTTGAGGAAAAAAAAGGCTGGGGGGGACGGTTAGTGAGAGGTTCCTGCACCAATGCCTGCCTTCCCATCTGGGTTAGTGACATGCATGTAAAGGGCTAAAAAGAGAGGCGGAGGGAAAGTGAGAAGGAAGCCTTCGCCACACTAAATGAAAGGCAAACAATATGCATATCAGCATCCCAAGATATACCACTCTACTGGGAAAACCCAAGACAAAAGAATTATCGGACACAACAGTTCAAAGCATATTGCACCTGTCAAAACGTCTGTCATCTTCTATAGAAATTCACCATTCTAAGAGAGAAAAGGGAAACTTTCGCAAAGTCACTCAGGAACAACAGCTTACTTTGTCTCCTTCCTCTGGCCAACTCCTCCATCTGAAAGCCATTTAGCTCCATGCTAAAGCTTGCCTGGAAGGACCAGACAATAGGAAGGTCTCTTTCATTGTCAAGGACAGTTACACTTTGAAGATGATGCTCAAAAGAGGTTAAAATGGGTCAACAAGCAATTGTTGGGCCTAAGCAAGGACATGTGAAGAGGACATTGTTAAAGTCACAAATAAAAAAAATCTCGATCTCAAAGAATTTAACTTTAATCTAGAGGAGGTGTGGGAAGGAAGGAAGTAACAGGCAATACTGATTTCATCCCAAAGAAGAATTAGGAGGGGAGGGGATCTACCACAAGAGGATTAATTAATAGACAGTTTGGGGATGGTCTTTGCCATTCCAAACACTGCACCCACACTGTGTATTAGAAAGATAAGTGTAATTTAAGGCAAAGTGAGAAAAACGTGACTTTTCTAAAAATGATGTAAATGCAAGTGGTATTAATTCTATGCTGGCTATTACATTTCTTAAGAGTTTTATTTTCTGGATGTGCTTCGGGAACTATGTGTGGCATTTAGTCAGATGACAGGTAAGTGGCTGGGTGGGTGGGTATATTTAAACAGTAGTTATTTCTTTTGTGCAATTTCTTAGATATCTTTAAAAGGAAAGTCTCAACATCCCTCTGAGAAAAGCTGATCTAGAGAGAAGCAACCAGGCAAATCTGTGTCAGCCCACCTAGATGCCTAGGTTTACAGTCTGGGTCTGCCTTATTCAGGCCACGTGACTCTGGACAAGTACCTCAACCTCACTCTTGTCGGTCACCACCTGTGTAAAAGGGGATAACAACAACAGGCCAGCAGGAGTATTGGGAGGATTAAAGGAGAGACTGCATCCAGGAGAAATGAAAATGCATGTCTACACGAAAACTTGTACACGAAAGATTATCACGGCATTATTCATGATAGCCAAATAGTGGAAACAACCCCAATGGATAAACAAAATCTGGTCTAGCCACGCAATGGAATATTATTCTGCCATAAAAAGGAATAAAACACTGACATACTACAACATGGATGAATCTTGAAAAATTATGTTAAGTGGAGGAATCCAGTCACAAAAGACCACATATTATATAATTCCATTCATATTAAATGCCCAGAATAGGGAAATCCATGGAGACAGAAAGTAAATTAGTGATTGTTCGAATGGGCTGGGGGTGGAGAAGAAGGAGAGGATAGAAAGGTGATAGCTAAAGGGTATAGAGTTTCTATCTGAGTGGGTGAAATGTAAAATTTACGGTGGTGATGGCTGTACGTATCTGTGAATATGCTAAAACCCAGTATATTGTATACTTTAAATGGATGACTTGTATAGTATGTAAATTATATCTCAATAAGGTTGCTAAAAATAAATAAAACAAACCAATCAAGAATGATGGACAAATCTTTGTGGCAAAAAATAAAACAAAATACTTTTTTTAAAGGATGGTGGAGAGCTACTACAATAAAGCAATCAGAACAGTGCTTGGCACAGAGTAAGTACTCAATAAACACTGAGTATCAGTATTTATTTTTGAGAGTAAGTATAAATCATTGTGAAGAGTTTTGGGAAAGCTTTGGAAAAGAGTACTGTTACGTAGTGTGACTAATAGTAAGACTGAAATTTCCATTTTAATCTTAAAATATTCATCTTTAAAATTTTTTCAAAATTCAACCTTATTCCCTGAAATCTAAAGACAATCTATTCCTCAGTAGTCTATTCAAAAGGTAAATTTCAAAATACAATGCAGCTTTTTCTCTTCCTTAAAGAGTTTGATATTTAAGTACATTAAATTATTTATGATTGTCAGATCTTCTTTAAGCTTTAGAAACTGACTAGCTACAGAGTCAAACATGAGAAAAGTGAGAACGTTCATTCATTGTGAAATACACTTCCAATTGAAATCATTCTTTAAAAAAAATCTTTGGACTATTTTCCAAAGGCCACACATATTATGCCTAGATAAAAAAGATAACTGTTGTCAATTTTCAAAATCTCAAACAATTCAAAAAGATAAAAATGGTAGATTCACTCCTATCCTCCACAAGAACCCAACTCTTCTCTTCTTCCATGTGTCAACATATGTGTCTATTTATAGATCTACAGGTATGTTTCACTTTATAAATTATCCATGCCTTTGGCCTTGCTCAAAGATGAATTTACTAAGAAACTAATGAAATTTAAGCTTCAGGGTTCCTATTTGCAAAGACCCTTCCAAGGCCCTCTACCTAACTATGTTCATAATTTTGTATTCTTTTCCTTAAAGAGGCCCCCTCAAAATATATAAGCTCAGGCTCCACAAAGTTTGATCTGTCCCCGGTTGCTACTTCCTGCACTACCCATTACTTTGTCCTTTCAAATCCTACCTCTCCAAAATCAAGTTTAAATCCCGCTATGGGAGGCCTTCTATGATTACTCCAACCCAAACTGACTTCTTTCTCTAAGTTTTTGCTGCACTTATTCACTAGACAACTTCAAAATCCTTTTGCCAAAACTCTCCAGGTCAATTAAGTTTTGGAACTTAATTTTTTTTTGTATATTATTGTGCACAAGCTATATATTATGTAATGGTGCATAAATCATGTATTACATAACACTGTCCCATCAGGATCCCAAGTAACACCCCATAATCAATTATATTAACACATCTTCGTCAAAATACATGAATATTCACACTGAGTTAAATAAAGGCTATAAATAGCCTCACTTCAGTTTGGGTGATACTAACACCAAATGAGTTAGAAAAGAACTTTCAGTTTTCAGAGATTTTGGATTTTGGAATTATGGCGGAAGGATTATAGACTTGAACATTATTGTGTTATTATTTCATGTCTCATAAGTTAGGTTTTACTTGACCAAAATGGCTCTTCACCATTATATCCCCAGTGGAAGGTGTCTGGCATATAAGTGGGTGTTTAATACATTTGATAGAATGAATGAATGAATGAAAGAACTAAGTTTTATACTAGGTTGAGCTTGTCCAGGAGAAGGATTGTGTCCTTTTCAGTTGACATTCGCAATGCATGCTGGTGCCCACAGTGTCTGGCACATGGTGAATACTCAGTGCATGCTGGTTGAGTTGAATCACACTTCTCAAATCTCCCACAATGACTACCTCGGATATTGATCCCAATATCACTGACTTACAAAATCAGATTGATTCCCATAGTGGAGGGAAAACACCAGTTGCAGGATACGGAGGGAACAGTCGGAGAAGGAGCCTAGACATGGCAAAAATTTGTTGTGGGAAAGTATTGATGCAGGTGAAAAGACCTTGGACTGTGCGATAGGGAGGCCATACACCTTAAGAATTCTGGAGCATTTTTCTTAAGGAAAAGTAGTCTCCTGAAAACAATTTCTTTCCTGGGTCTCTACATGACTTAGAATCCTCAACATCACAATGGTATTTACAACATTGCTTTATTCCTCCCCCCCACCCCACCTTGTCTGGGTAGTTTCAGACTTTTATAGATAGTTGGGATAAAAGATTACATGTGATAGACACTGCCAACTCTCATTCTATACTCTAAACTGAACTCTTCTAAACTGGAGGTTCCAAATGGAATATTTTGTTGAGTTATCAACTGTTTACATTGTTTTCAATAGAGAATGGCTGTGAGCATGTGTGCTGGGGGTAATCATTGAACAAATTGCTTTGTCTCTCTGTGTTTGTTTCCTTGTCAGTAAATGGGATACTGCTGTACTACTTGCCTCATAATGCTGTGATGAAGGTAAAGAATATGGTATATAAAACTTCTCAGAGGGCTTCCCTGGTGGCGCAGTGGTTGAGAATCCGCCTGCCAATGCAGGGGACACGGGTTCGAGCCCTGGTCTGGGAAGATCCCACATGCCACGGAGCAACTAGGCCCGTGAGCCACAACTACTGAGCCTACGCGTCTGGAGCCTGTGCTCCGCAACAAGAGAGGCTGTGACAGTGAGAGGCCCGCGCACCGCGATGAAGAGTGGCCCCCACTTGCCGCAACTAGAGAAAGCCCTCGCACAGAAATGAAGACCCAACACAGCCAAAAATAAATAAATAAATTAATTAATTAAAAAAAAAAAAAAAAAACCTTCTCAGAGAGACATGATCACCTGGTTACCAGAAATAATATTCACTGTCAGTGTAAGGCAGCTGGATCTAAAAGCCTGAAATTAGCCCTGCATAACTGATGGTAATATTTATGCTAATTGTTGTTGATATTAATATCAAAATAATTATTTGCATTTGCATAGTGATCTTGCTTTTCAAATGCTTTGATTTGATAGCAGACTTGTTCCCCAAGTATCCTTTGCAGTAAACAAAACCCGTTATCCCAATTTAACAGTGAAGAAACTGCAGCCAAAGGATGGAGTGACACTAAGTTCAGGTCATGTTTACAGGAACAAATTCTTGGCTCTTCAGGTCCAGGTCAGCCCCAGCACCTTAGCTCTCCCTCCACAACCTTCCATCCCTTCCGCAAGGCTGATGTGGGTCAGCTCCAATAACCTTGGAAAGTGCTGCTGTCTTTAGTAAAACCTCAAAACCACCTTCCCTTTCTTGAGTTTCTGAGACTTCATCGACAGCGATGATGTTGCTTCAAACAAAAAGAACGATGTGATGATCATCTCCGATCCCATGCTGCTCTTCAAAGCGTTCACACATATCATATGTCATCACCTCCCAGTTATCACCTCCTACTCTCCACTTTGTTATAAGGAGGAGAGGGACATAAGCAGAGTTTCTATACTGACCTCACTTAGGCACCAATAGCATGGAATAAAAACTGATTTATATATGATATCTGTATAGGTGGAATACACACATATTCATATGTACATATATTAGCTCTAATGATACAGCACGTAATAACACAGCTTTATACACAAACAATATTGTATAATATATAACAATATAGTTTGTAAATTATGTACATATAATTATAAGCTTCAATATATACATATGTATATATAATTGTTAAAAAAAAAGCTTTCTCATCTGTGAAGTAGCGATAATGATATCAGTAACTACTTCATGAAGCCGTTGTGAGGACTAAATGAATTAATATATTCTAAATGTTTAGAACAGTCCCTAACATAAAATACACACTCAGTAAATGTTATCTGCCATAATTATTACTTATTTTACATATCATAAAAGAGTTCCTCACTTGTAAACATTATTCACTAGAGACTCTCTTAAATATTTCGTTTCTTCAATGCACTAATTTTTAAAATTTATCACTACTTTCCAGTGCAACTTTCAGAAAAACATTTTCTTCCCTAAAATGACACATTATCTTCCTTAGAAAACTGTTGTAGTACGTGGTAATAAATTTCCCTTAAGTCAAACCACATATCCCTGAAGAAATAAAAGCAAACTGTAATTCAGAACCTTAGCAACAATTATTTTATACCGTAAGACCTCGTTCTAGTCCTTAAGCACACACACGTATTATTTATTTCCTAAAATTGATTCGTACCCAATTATAACTGCTTAAATCAGCACTATTTTCAGAAATAATGACATTGGCAAAGATTTAACTATGTTTACCTTGGTGCATTTGTGTCTAAGTTCTAGTGTCATTCAGAAAGACTTGGACACCTGTAGCCCATAACTATGGCAGTCAAAGCCAAAAAAGCTCTTCATCCATCACTATCTAAGCTATGGTCATGGTTAGACCAACTAAACTCCCAGCCATGTGCACCCAAAATGAGGAAAATTAAGATAGCTCATTACATTCCTCCAAGGAAGAATGGGCTCCTGGAGGTATTTATGAAGGGCTGCTTTCTTGAGCTCTGATTCTTACTTCACTTTTTTGAAAAGAAATCCTTACCTTGAACCCTACCAGTTTACATGGATTCTAGTATATTTAGAATAGAGTTTTGAGCAATGTTTTCTCAACTGTGTTCCACAGGACACTAGCACTGCAAGGTATTGATAGGCGTTATATTTTTAAAATACATATATGTGTACACACACACACACACACACACACCAGTGTTCCCTGATCACATAAAACTGGGAAACACTGGGTTAAACAGAGTTTATCAGATTTTTTGCCATGGGATTTTTGGGGATCCTTAACATATTACCATGACTTTCTAAGTGGGAGCATTGTGGCCACATCTCCCAGATATACTCATCTACAGCTTCTCCATCTCACAAAGCATCTTTCTAATTCTAGTGTTCCATGGAACACACTTTGGGAAATTGCTTTAGAATATCATGTATCACATATTTTATATCTTTTGCTTGTATCCCTTTTCTCAAATCTGAGCAGAATTGCTTCTTCTGTACTGTATTTTTTTAGTAAATTCACTATTTTGTATTTCCACAGGTGAGGAAATCCATTTACTATATATCAAAAACATTTTCTATTCCTGCATTTGACCATTATAAAATTTTGGTTGTTTTATAATCACTTACAGCAATGATCTCTTGACCTGAAAAAAAAATAAAATCAATTGTGCTAACTCATAATTAACATATCCCAGAATCAAAATTTTACATAAAACCCACGAGTGTGCCCACCCACTTCTCCCTAACCAAATGACATGAAGTTGAACTTATGGTTGTCACAAGAACTCTGGTGAGTAGATGCCATTATATCCTCAGGAAACCATAGCAACCACCATTGATAACCTGTACGTTCTTTTATCTAAAATCAGGCTAATAAATAATAAAAATTAATAAAAATAAAAGCGTATTTATTATAAAATCATATTAATCTGGAACAAGAAAAGCGCTAAAGTTTGGGGATACATTTTTTAAGTGCATTACTCCTAGGGAATAATATTCAAAAAAAATCAAATCGTCCTCAAAGGATTAAACAGATTTCTAAATGTTAAGCAACTATCGGTTATAACATTTCGTTTTGATTGAAACTTTGAAACTTAACATTTGGACTTTAGACAGGAGAACATCTTAAATATAGACATACTACATATAGTATACATATAGTATACACATAGTAGTATATAGGCATTATATATATATATATAAATCTCGAACTGAAGGGTAAAGTGCAGTGGGATTTTACATGTATCAAATTCTATGAATCCAAGCCTATGGGAAAATTGCAAGAAACTTGAGTGCAAAACTGCACATGAATGACTTGGTCACATTGATTTGTGTTTCTCTCTGAATGTTGAAAAAAATAGCATATTAAAAAGAAAAAAATAGGGCTTCCCTGGTGGCGCAGTGGTTGAGAGTCTGCCTGCCAATGCAGGGGACACGGGTTCGAGCCCTGGTCTGGGAGGATCCCACATGCCGCGGAGCAACTAGGCCCGTGAGCCACAGCTACTGAGCCTGCGCGTCTGGAGCCTGTGCTCCGCAACAAGAGAGGCCGCGATAGTGAGAGGCCCGCGCACCGCGATGAAGAGTGGCCCCCGCTTGCCGCAACTAGAGAAAGCCCTTGCACAGAAACGAAGACCCAACACAGCCATAAATAAATTAATTAATTAATTAAAGAAAAAAATAACTAAACCCATAAAATCATTTGATATATCAGTCTCTGCATCGCCTCACAGTGAAAAGCTGCCATGTTTAACTGACGTTAACCAAAATCAAAAATACTGCCTAAAGCCACCAGTTTGATACAACATTCCCTAAGCATCTCTTTTGCATTAAACTTAGTTCCATGTGTTTCAGGGCCTCCAAAGAGGATCCAGCTTCAGGTTTCTGCCATAAAAACCTTAATACAGCCTGAAGAAAATTCCCCTAGGCACATTGGGAGTAATCAAATTTCATGTTAACTATTAAATTACAGACATTCAATTATGTTTTCAAAACCTCTGTTTAGAGATTCAAAAGGCCCTTAGAAAACATCCTTAAACTAAAGCCCAAGTTGGCAAGTGAAACCGTTTACCTGAGAGAGCAAAACAAAGTGGGGTCCTGGCCATCCCTGACGGCGGCACATTGCAAAGTGGCACACGATGTACCCCATCCCCATTGTGAGGCACAAATTCTTTGTGACACTGGGAGACACCGCAGAACAAAAATACTATTAGAAATCCTTCAAAAGGAACAGTTTTGGCTGCGATAGAGACTTTTGACATTATTTATTAGGTTCAAAACTGCTTCTGTGAAGCCTAACAATGGTTCTGTGGAAACCAGTACATCTGAGGCCCTTTCTGTTGTTCAGGGCAGGCATTGATTTGAAGATGGGCAGCACTCACCGAACAATTCCCTCGCAGCGGTCAGTGTAAGTGAGCATTCACCCCCGGCCTAGGAGGGGCCTGTGAACAAACCGTATGGAAACGCGGGGGTAGGCGGGAGTGAGGAGAGGAGCAAACCTTGATTAACCTCTTGGAGGGGAGATGGGTGGGAGCACCGGCAAACACAGGAAGGGGCGCTCCTGCCAGACTGCCGGGGAGAGAGGCGTCTGCCCCGGGCCCCCTGTTCTCGGGGGGATGAAGATGCTTGGGGAGTATCTCTGGTGCCATGGCAACTGTGCCCCTTCCCACTGAATTCCCGGGCGCGCCCAGGAGCCAGCTTTGGGAATCTGGGTTTGCCGGTGCGCCTACTGCGGGTGCCATCCTCTCTTCCAGCTCAAGCTCTGACAAACTCCAGGAGACCCTGGACAAGGCAAAGGGGTTCTGGCTTCTCCCGTTGAGGCCGACGGCAGTGTACGGCCTCAGAGTAAGACATGGAAGGCAAGGAAAAGCCAGGGTGGTGCTCAAGTGTGTGGAATTTACCTGCCCCACTGGGACTTCAAAAAAAAAATCTCCTGATAACTGGATGTTTGAGAAATTGATGTTTGTAACGTGCTGAGAAAACATTTTAAATCCCCTGACATTATCCTCACGTGCTTCCCATATTTCTTTAAGAAAATAAAATGCTATCGATTCTTTTCCTATTGTTTGAAAGCACCTCCTCCCCCCAAAATAACTTTTACAGAATCCTCATAAAACTTTTAATTTCAAGACAAACAGTTCAAAACTTCTAAAGAGAGGGAAACAGAAGAATGGGTGACTAAAATAAAGCCTCAAATTTGAAATTTGGGGAAAATTTGTGAATGGAAATTATTCAGCTATCATGGAAAAACAAACAGATCCGCGGCCCATTTAGACATACTACTGACAATTTAAAAATCCAAGAGGCAATTATTTCATGAGTTTTATTAGAAATGTCAAACTGGGTGAAAATTAAAACAATCAGTGTTTTAATCTGATGTTGGCTCTACACAACACATACATACACTCTAATAATAGATTTGATTTTTTTTCTTTCTTTGCCCGATCATGAAATCATTGTTTCATGTAAGAGATATATATACAAAAGATATATATATATATATTCCACATGCATTTATATATAAGTATGTATTTATATATATAATAAAATCTTGATATATATCATATGTATAAAATTGTTTTGGGGGTACTTCCCTGGCAATCCAGTGGTTAAGACTCTGCACTTCCACTGCAGGGGACACGGGTTCGATCCTTGGTCAAGGAATTAAGATCCTGCATGCCCCGCGCCGTGTGGCCCCCAAAAAAAAAAATCGTTTTTACGTAAGAAATCCTGCCCACTGACCTACGCAAATTAAAGTCTAATTCTTCAGTAGTGTATTAAGATAACTTAGATGATTTAAATCACTTTCTGTAAACTTTTAAAGGGCTTTGAATAGCATGCAGATGTCTAAAATATTTGGAGCAAACCAAGGGATCACTGGCAAACTCAAAAAATATGTAGAAGATTTCAAATGCACATTGCCTTCCAAACAGTGGGTGTCAAATGGTATAACACTAGGTTCAATTTAGTTCATCGCACACTGTTCTATGTTTGGTATGTACTGGGCAGCTCCCACTACACACTTAACATAACCAAGTCAAACTGTGAAAAATTTTTAGTGAGCCTGATTTCTCCAACGTGAGAATTATTTCCTGGAAATAGAGGTAGAATGGCATTTCAATATGGCCAGGTAAATAAAAGCTTTCAGAGAGCCAAACACATTGCTTTGTGAAAACTAGATGCTTAATAACTGTTTGGTGATTTGGATTTACAGCCCTGGCATATGACCCATTCATTGCAAGACAATTCCACCTAAGATCATAGATGTGACTCTGGAATTTGGAGAAACAGAATACAACCTAGACAGAATATGCTGTCCTCTGTCTTGAGACAAAGAATAGGAATTCCTTCCCTGAATGTAATTCAGTAATGATGCATTTTGTAACAAACTGTCTTAGAGGGACACTTTGGTGTAAGGGAATAAACAGGCTTTGGGGGCAGACCATCATAGATTTATATCCCAGCATATCACCTGGCCTAAGCCTCTTTGTCCTTACCTGAAACATGAGGATTGTATTACCTACTTCACAGGGTTGCTAGTGGGATTAAATTTGTCCATTCGTTTTTTTCATTCATTAATATCTGAGTGCCTGTTATGTGTCTGGCAGTATTCTAGACATTGGGAATACAGAAAGGTATAAAGCTGCAATATCCCTGCACTTATGGAGCATGCATACGAGTTGGGAAGAGAGGGAGTGGAAGAGAAAGCAGACTAATAGATAAGCAAACAAAGAAACGTATAAGTGTCAGCTGGTAATAAATCTTAAGGAGGAAAATAAAGTGAGAAAGGTTAGGAAAGCCCACCCATGTAGGTGACATTTCAGTAAAGACCTGAAGGAAGTGTAAAAGCAAACTAAGCAAGTATCTGACGGAAGAACATAATAAAATGTAAAGCATCTAGTACATAGTAAGTGCTCAGCACCCATGAGCTATTATTGTCATATTTGGAATCTTAATATAGGAATGCTCTGACCTGGAGTCAGAATGGAGGCTTGAATCCTGACTCCATCCCTAAAGTTACAGAATCTCTATGGGCCTCCAATTCCTCATCTAAACCATGGGAAGATAACAGTTCTTGTCTCAGAAGGTAGCCGTGTGGACCATAACTGAAGATGTATGTTCAGATTTTAGCACATTGCCTTATACATAAGACTCAAAATGTGTTAACCTGCCAGCATCCTCAACATGCCATCATCAAGCCCATCCTTCCAGAAAAGAAGAATCTCTTACTCAGCATCTTTGGTAGAAAGTCTCCCAGCCTCGACTTTACCATTTACAGCCCAGGCAGGACATTATCCTCTAGTTCAAAGAAGGTTCTCCTTTTGACTGTGTCAAAATTTCTCTTTCTTCTATTGGTCAATTCCAACAAAGTGTATAAATATGTGCAACAAAATCTACGCAAAAAGGTACCTAAAAAAAAAAAAAAGCTGCATAAATCAGTCTAATTCTTCTTCTACAGGACACTTCCTAGAATATTTGGAGGTATGCATTGTCTCCTGACATTTCCTCTCCTGCAGTCAGAATATCAGCACCATAAACACCACCACCATCATCACAGCTGCCATTTAGTCAGCCCTGCTGTGTTCAGGGAATTTTATATCAACAACATCTCTTCAAGGTAGTAATTGTCAGTATACAGAAAATACCGGGCGCAAAGAACATCTATGGGACTTGATCATGGCGACAGAACTGAATGAAACAGTAGAAAGCAGAAATTTGAGCCCAAGTATTTCTGGTTCTGGGCTCAGGTTTCCCTGATGTCAAAGCTCATTTCTTCTGGTCCATCTTCTTACCTTTAAATCATTCCTCCTGTTATGCAGTTTTGAGATACTTCATTTTTATACACATTATTCTGTGCTATGAATTCACACCTTCCTTATTTGTAAAATGGGGATAATAACATTATCTGCCTAAGAGGGTTATATGAGGATTTCATAAAATAATGTAAAATGCTCAGCACAGTATCTGAGAGCTTCATAAATGGGGGTTGGGATGCTGATGATAATACTTGTCATTATTATTATTATCAGGTACAGTACCTGAATCATTAAACTCTTGTCATCAGCTCACACCTGTGCTCTCCTCCAATACAATACAAAGCAACAAGCAGACTTCCATTAAAGACTGACAACTACAGTTCTTATAGAACGTTCTAGAATAGGACTTACCGTTGAGTCAAATAATTTTGCTGTTTCTATTGAAGTTAAAAACAAAATGTGGCCAATTGAAAAGAGGAAGAAAGAGTTAGGAACCACAAAGTGATACTCACCAGATGGGACAGAATCTCCCTTGGAATTACAAGGGGGCTGGTTCTGAAATCTCACGTGCCTGTTGATATGTGTGCCTGTGGCCTCCAGGTGCATAGGATTTACTGAGTGGACCTGAATAGGCATTTTTGTCATTCACTGTTCCAGAAATGAACTGCCCCAGGCCTGTCTGGGTGCTTCTCTGGCTCCCCTATTCATTTCTTGTCTGACCGTGAAGATCAGTGGGGTCCCTTCCCATTCACTGGACAATGTTGGAGAGGGACTTGCTTCTCCGTGGCTTTCTTGGTCGAAAGAAGCTATACTTACAGCAGGAGGCCTGGGGATGCTGTACTGGCAAGCACAGAGCAGTCTTCTATATGCCATTGGAGTCTGAATCTTTTCTGGAAATACTGTAAAAGGTAAATGCATTATTTTGAAGGAAGGCACTTAAATATCACCTATGGAATTAATGGCAGGAAGGATAACATCAGGCAATGGATGGATTTTCTGTTTGTTTCATGTTTCTATCCTGAGCAAACAAAATGACAGAGAAGCCAAGGACCCAGGTGCCCAAGTAGGAGAAGAAGAGGAGGGAAAAGGTGTGGAAGGGGAGGTAAAAGGCTGGAAATGCTTTTGTTGAGTTCAAGCTATATTGCAGGCGCTGTGTGAGGGCCCAGACACGTTGGTCATTTAGTCCTCACAGGAACCTCATCTAACAAATAGAATTATTATCTCCATCTTTTCAGGTCAGAAAGCTAGTTTGAAGTTTATGGGTTGAGTTGTGTCCCCCAAGAAGATATGTTGAAGCCCTAACCTTCCGTAGCTGTGAATGTGACCTTATTTGCTAATAGGGTCTTTGTAACTGCAGTCAAGTCAGGATGAGGTTGTTAGGGTAAGGCCTTAGTCCAATATGACTAGTGTCCTTATAAGAAGAAAAAACAGACACAGACACACAGGAAGAACGCCATGTGATGACAGAGGCAGAGAGTGGAGTGATGTATCTACAAACCAAGGTACCTCACGGACTGCAGCACCCGCCAGAAGCTAAGAGAAAGGCATGAACTCTCCCTTAGAACCTCCAGAAGGTGCCAAGCCTGCTGATACTTGGCTGATACTTGGTATCCTGCTGATACTTGGATTTCCAACTTCTGCCTCCAGAACCGTGAGATAATAATTTTGCTTTAAGCATCCAGTTTGGGGTTCTTTGTTATGACAGTCCTCGGAAACTAATATACGCACAATGGTTCAAACTCACACATGTTATCCCAGAATAATTATTAACAGTAGCCTTTTTCACTAAAAAAAAAATTGTTCAGACTTGGGGGATAGAAAAGAAGAAAAACCAGGAGGTGGGGAGGTGTGGAACGGGGGGAGGAACGAAGTGGATTTCTACTATGAGTTCTACTATGTGGCAGAAACCGTGCCAGGACGCACCAACTCTTAGCAAGACTCATATTCCCTGTGTTCAAGATTCAGTCAAGTGGCAAAGATGCTGGCCATGTTAGGTAACAGGACGCACTACTCCTAAGTCGCAGCTTTGCCTGCAGAAGGGGAAATCGAAAGAAACGCCTCCAGGGACCCCACAGATAATAGAAATGAGAGAAGAGGCCAAGAAGGAGCAGCCATCAGAAGGGGCCAGCCACTTCTCAGTTCTTTTATTGCCCTGAGGGGATGTGGGCCCCATGAAGACAGATTTTTCTGGATTTTCAGGAGAAGCAGACATATGTTTTTTCAATATATGTAAAAACTTCTGATTTTTAAATGTTGGTAACTCGCTCGATTTAAAAAAATATATGGTATGGATGCCACAAAACACATCTGTTCTCTGAATCACCATGGGCCACCAGTTTGCATCTCTGGCCTATGGCCAGCCCTACAAAAGTTACACTATCATTTACCTCCTTTCATGCCATCTTCATCTCAGAAGATGATTTTCTAAGTATTCTGCTTGGAGTCATGGGGATGTATTTGCAAGCTCTGTGCATAAGCAGGTTACAGAGTTCTAGAAGTCTCGTCTTCCTCCTGCACTTTAGGAAGACTGAGGTTTTCATTTTAATCTTAACTGCCTGCCGCTTTTCATCATAAATCCCAGAATCTGAAATGGTAGACAAATGTATCAGTCTTTCCCAAATGCAGAGAAACTCCTAGAATCTTTCAAAACAGTAGCTCTGGGACTCTTGATCCCAAAGGAAAATCTACAACCTTAGAACCAATGGCATTTGACCTGCCTTCATTCTGTTGTTCAGATATCAAGAACAGGATGGAAGGGCTGAAGCCACTTTACACACCTTCACATTCCACAAGTTATGGGTTGAAAGAGACCTTAAAGGTCATCTGAGGCTGACCCTCACCACCTTCTTCATCCATCTCTGTTTAAATACTTCCAAGGCCCTGAATCTCACTACCTCTGCATCAGAGATTTCATTGCTTATCAGAAAGGCAAATAAGTAACTTTGTAATTGCCATATAAAAGGCACATTTAGATAGAAAGATAGAAAGAAAGGTAATACTTTATATAGATAATAATTATCAAGGTCACCTTATATGATGTTGAGACAGCTGGTGACTATGTTTGTTTATTTAGTTATTCAACCAATATTCCTTAAGCTCCTACCATATACTAGGTACTGCAACAATGACAAAATCTTACTCAGATCAACAGAACCCATCATCTTGAGGCTAAATTGACCAGCTGATTTTTGGCAAAATGGAATTCAGCACAGCAACCCAAGAGCCTCCCAGTTTCACAGACCCCTGCATGAATTTCAGGTTTCCTCTATGATACAGCTGCGAGGTTGCCTGAATTGAATAGAACAACCAGTAGTTTGGGCATCAAACTGAGACTGTTGTTAGAAATGCAAGGGCTGTTTCCAATCTCCAATGGCTTTCAGCCTTTTTTTTTTTTTCAAATTTTCCAATCTCCCCACCAAGACAGTGGCAGAACTTGAGCCCAAATCCATTGCTCATGATTGAAAGTCCAGTGTTCTTTGTTACATTACCAGGCTCTTGAGTCTACTTCAGTGTTTCCCAATCTTGACTGCGCATTCACCAATGTCTGGCAGGCTTTGAAAAAATATAGGCACGTGGTCCCGGGGCCCCAGTCTCTGTAGTTTGTAAGCCCCTCGGGTATTACGATGTGTAATTAGGGAGACACTGGTCTAACTCACTCATCAGAGATGTCAGGTACTGTTAGAAATTGTACGTAGTCCAAACACTCAAGAACAATCTAGAGCCATGACCTCAGGTATGTCTTTCTCCTCCAAGCATTCTCTCTCTGTGAACAGTCTTCATTTCAGATACCAGCAATATCTGCCACTTTACAACTGGTCTATTCCTTATTTTATTTGCTTTCACACCAGTAAACCCGCTTGAGCCAGACCACGACCCCTCAGCTTATTCACTCAGGAGGGACCTGAGGTCAGAGAGTAAGCATGTGTCCACACCACGAGTCAAGCACCAGAGAAGCTGGGGTTGGGACTCAGGTCTTAGATTTCGAAGGAGTCTGGTTTTTCTACTGCCCAGTTAATGCCAGCGGTGCCAGAAGAAACGTGTGATTACCACGAACTGGGCTTGATGAAGGGAGGGGTGCAAATGTCCACAACAACAGCTAGCAAGTAGGGGGCGCTGACCACCCTCCTTGCCTTGCCTTAGCCCGCCATCAGTGCTTCCAGCATGACTTCTACTGTGCAGAAGAAGACAGGGCACCTTAGCCTGAGTACTCTGCCTGAGGCCCAGTGACTGAAATCAGCTCCCAGGAAAGCCCACATTCTAACCCCTCCTCCAGACAACCTCTCCCAGTGCTCACTTACTGAGGCAACAGGCCAACTTTTCTCAACTACCTGTTTTTGGGTGTTTCTCGTCTTAAGAAATTCTTCCTGACGTTCAAGTTTTGCAGGTTCTTTCAATGTGTAGACGACTCTGCCTATTATTTTGCAGCACAGGTCTTCCATCTGTTGCAAATTTCTTTTGAAATAATATTGTGGCAGACAGGAGATTTCAAGGCACAATAAGATAACCCCCAGAGCTGAATGTACTTCACAAAAACAATGTATCTTTCTCTTGAGCTGCAAAATAGCTCATGATAAATCATGGCAGATGCAGATTTATTCATTTTCTATTCATTAGGAAAAGACAAATATGGTAACCCCTGCATATTCAGCCCCTCTGGGCTACCAGGGGGCAGGATGGCGCACCCCATCACACCTGCTCCTGGCAGCGCTCTCTCAATATATAACTTCTATGTGTTCGTATCCCCGCCCTATCTCTTCTGCTCCCTTGGGCTTCTATCTCCAGCATGTTCATGTTACAAAAAAACTAGAGGCACCTGTCCTAGAAGGAGAAATGAAACCCAGAGACAATTAATTCCCCAGAGCTCATCTTGCCCTTAACTGTAGGCATAAATAGAGGCTAAAGCTAATTAATATCATCTCCTGCATATCCAAAATCAAACTTAAACTTTAAATAGGTCTTCAATTAGTACTGAAAACTCCAATGACACACTTTTAAAGGATTCTTAGATCACATAGTAGAGTTGGAGTCTGCCACCTCAGCCTCACCACTTCTCCTAGTGGGGGAGTGAGAGTTTTTCAGCTAATGGGGCTGAGTCCATGGGAGGGGGTCTGGAAAGCATGAAGCCCTGAGCCCAGACGTCTTGGATCAAATCTGGTTCACCTCTTCCTGGCTGTGTTACCTAAGTCAAGCTACTTAAGTGCTCTGTGCCTCAATTTCCCCATTCACAAAATGGCAATAATGATTGCCACTACCACCCAGGGCTGAGGTGCAGATTAAATGAGTTGTTAATAAACAAAGAGTTTAGAGCAGTATGTGACACACAGGAAGCACTCAGTTAGCCTTAGCTGTTGTTATTGTTCTCTCTCCCTCTATAGCTCCTGAATGGCCTCTTTTGGCAATAAGGACTCAAGTGGAAAATAATACCTTTTCCATCCATCCAGAGTTTGCCTCATTTTATTCATTCCTTCATTCAAAAACATATTTATCAAATGCCTAGTATGTGCCTTGCTCTGTATTTGGCCCTGGGGATACAACAGAATAAGGCAAATGTGGTCCCTGCCCTCATAGAGCTTACAATCAACTGGAGAAGATGACAACAGCAAGTCACAACTAAGTGATTACAAATTGTAGTGAGTGACATCAAGGAAAAAACAAGGGACCGAGACAGAGAAACATGGGTGGAGACCTAGGAAGGTAATATTTAATTTGAGACTGACCCGAAGGTTGAAAAGGTCAGTCATGCAGGAGGGGGGAATAGCATTCCAGCCTCACAAGGACTGAGATATATTCCTAAGATTGCTACACCCAATGGCTAAATGGAAGTGAGCAAAAAAGAAGGGACAGGTGAGGTCTAGAAGTTGCACAATGTATGATGGAAAGCTACTAAAATTTTCCCACAGATGAGTCGCGACAGCGGGACTTACCCTTGAAAAAGTTCTCTAAGGAAAATTGGGCAGAAGAGGATGAGAGCAGAAGCCAGTTAGAAGGCAGTTAGCAGTCAGCTAAGTGAACAGCGATGGCAACTTGGATGTGCCTGGGAGTTCTGTATAGTGGTTGAGACACAGACTGCCTGGGCTTGATTTTCTTCATCTGTAAAATGGATAGATAATGATAATCCCCATTTTGGGGGAAGGTGTTGGCAGAAATACATGTAATGGACTTCCAGTTTTAGCTCCAGCATGGAAACAGCTTGGAAACTGACAGTCCTATCCTTACAACAAGAAAGAGTTTAACAAAGTGAAAAACAACAACTTTTCCTGGACCCATCAGAGAACTGAGTTTGCAGGGCAAAAGGCCACCCCAAAATCTGGAGAGACAGATGAATCCAAAGAGTCAAACCAAGATATGTTTCCCTTTGGAACAATACACTGGTTCCTACACTGGTAGGAACATTTAAATGATCATTTTGATGAATTGCTGGAGGCTGGGTGTAGACTAGCTTGAGAGTTAGAAACTCCTGAGGACAGCAGGTTTAGGTGGTCCCTGCACTTCAGTGGATTTTGTCTATAAGAACTCCACTAGTTTCTCAAGGTGAAAGTCTGAAAAAGACCCCTTCAAAGCTCTGATACAGGCATGGGAAAAACAATCATAGTAAAATATGCCCAAAGCATCCTCCATAACAAAAGCATATCAGATCCTTATCCCAGCTGAGGGAAGGGCATTTTTCCCACTCCAGTTCCTTTAGCCTTCTCATCTCACCTAAGGAGCAGTAAAAAAAAAAAAAAAAAAAAAAAAAGTTAAAAAACACTTGTTAAGGTCACAGCCAGAGACACAGACCCACTAAAAGACTGAGATTAATCATAAGATTATAGACTGTTTCCCCTCCCCCACACCTTATCAGTACACCAACAGGTGTCCAGTATAATAACAGTGGATTCCAGCTGAGAGAGCTGCAAGATACAGACTCTCTCTCAGGAGGAGCAGTCAGGGAAGCCCAAAGTCTGGAAAGGGGACGAAAGTGCGAACACTGGAGAAACCTGAAGCCTCTCGTACTTACAGCTACAACAAACATTAAACATATCTCAGTACCGAGTCGGGTTGACACAAAAACCCACAGCAAAGATCTGGTTACTTCAGTTCCTATTACCTGATGTATCATGCTTGGCTTTCAACAAAAAGTTATGAGGCATGTCAAAAGGCAAAAAAAAACACAATCTGAAGAGACAAAGCAAGCATAAGAACTCAGCTATGGCACAGGCATCAGAATTATCAGAGAAGGAATTTCAAATACTGTGATTAATATGCTAAGAGCGTTAATGGAGAAAGTAGACAACATGAAAGAACAGCTGAGTAAGGTAAGCAGAGAGATGGAAACTCTAAGAATCAAAGAGAAATGCTCCACAATTTCACTTATATGTGGAATCTAAAAAAGCTGAATACATAGGAGCAGAGAGTAGAATAGGAGTTACCAGGGACAGGGAGGTGGGGGAAATGGGAAGGTGTTAAGTCAAAGGGTACAAAGTTGCAGTTATGGAAGATGAATAAATCTAGAGATCTAATTTCCAGCATGAAGACTGCAGTAAATAATACTGTACTGAACACTGGAAATTTGCTAGAGAGTAGATTTCAGGTTCTCTCATCACACAAAAAATGGTTAAAAACTACATGAGGAGATAACAGGTTAATCAGCTTGACTATAGTAATCATTTCACTATGTATATGTGTATCAAATCATCATGTTGTACACTTCAAATATATACAATTTTTACTAAAAGTAAAATACAATCCAAAAATGCTAGAAATACAAAACGCTGTAACAGAAATGAAGAATGTCCTTGATGGGCTCATCAGTAAACTGAACATGGCCAAGGAAAGAATCAGCAAGCATGAAGACAGGTCGATAAAAACTCCTAAACTGAAATGCAAAGAGAGAAAGAAATGGCGAAAAAAAGAACAAAACATACAAGAACTCTGGGACAATTTTATAAGATATAACATACGTATCATAATTGGAATACCAGTAGAAGAAAAAAGAGAAAATGGGCAGAAGAAATGTTTGAAGTAACAATGGCTGAGAACTTTCCAAACCACAAATTCAGGCAGCTCAGAGAACATTCAGCAAGATAAGTGCAAAAACAAACAAAACAAAAACAAAAACAAAAGACCTACTACATATAGGCACAGCATATTAAAATTACAGAAAACAAAACACAAAAAGAAAATCTTGAAAGAACCTGGGGGGCTGAGAAACAAGCAGGGAACACTTTTTAATAAGTGTCTAATAAGTTTAATAAGAAGAAGAATTCAAGAGGACTGCTCTTCAGCATTATAGCTTACCCTTCTCCATGTCCACCTCATCACCCTCCCTCCAGACTTGCAGACTTGCCTGGGGATAACCACTTCTCTTTCCTCAGGGATTAGTCCACGTTGCTCAGTTCACCATAATCAGTCATTCCAGCTCTAATGTCTTGTCTCCTACTAAGGATGGCAAACAGCTTTCTTCTTGAACACCGGTACCCATTGGGACATCAATTTTTAAGAGTTCCAGGGCTGTGTCTCAGTTCATGGGGAAATGACTGATATCTGCCATGGATGTGGGAGAATGAAGTGGTCACAAGAGGGGCAGGAACTTGTCCCAGCTCAGGTACTCTGCTAAGTATGAGGGTGACTTCTTCCCTGCCTCTGGGGGAGGGATGTTCCTTCTTCCAACATCACTCAACCACCTCCCTTCTTCTAGTAAAAGGACACATGGAGTTGGTGTCTCACCAGGCACCAGAAGGTAACCCAAGTGCGTTCAGATGCACTTCGCCCTCCTTCCATGACACCACCTCTTCCCCATGACACCATCCGCCTTACTCAGTTGCATTTGAATCACAGAAAGTCTCCAGCCCAGGGACATGGATGTGTATTGACATGTTTTGTTTTTAAATTTCCGGACTAGACTGTGAATTGTTGTAAACATGAGCTATAATTTGAGAGCCACTGTATTTGGTTTCTGGTGGATTCACTGAATGAATCTGAAGGCCTTGATTTCTTCATCTGTGGAAGAATTTAAATGATCTCTAAAATATTCCCCAGCCCTAATAATCCTGTGAGTCTCTGAGATTTATTTTTTTTAATTGCGCAAAACATTTTTTATTTAATTATCTTATTTATTTTTGGAAGCATTAATGTTACCATATGAAATTGCTGTTTTGTAGGACAAAAACTGTCAAATGTAGGCAATTTCACACGTTACAACTTAATACAATGCTTTTAAGAGTATAGATGACATATACACATTGTTTAAAGGAAACAAATAGCCACAGACCAACCTAATTTCATTACATGAATATCTATAAATTATTCATCCATTCTCTTATTGATGGGAGTATGCATGAAATCCGTTTTTGTTTTGTTTTTTAATATTACAAACAAGGTGCTATGAACATTCTTGTACACATCCTCTGTTGCATGTACTCTAGTTTCTCTAGGAGTGGAATAGCCAAGTCCTAGGGTATCCATGTCTTCAATATTATACATATCCATTGTCTTCCAGAGTGTTTTTACCAACTGACACTCCCACCAGCAGTGTATAAGGCTTCCTGTTATTCCACATCCTTGCCAACACTTACTATTACTTGACTGAGTTTTTCAATTTTTGTCATTCTGGTGGGTGTAAAATAGTACTCCATTGTGGTTTTAATTTTTTCATTTTCCCAATAAATAATGAGCTTAACATCCCTCCTCCCACCACATCTTTAATCTGAATTGCTTACAAGCTATGTGATTATGGGTTGAGTTTCCACCCCTTTCCTTTCTTCTGTCCTTCATATTCTAACCAGCTGGTAAATAGTGGCACAGCCCTGGAGGACACAGTGGGGAACACTTAGATAATCCACAAAGTCCATAATCTGCCTCTAAATAGATAACCAGGAGTTGACCCTTGGGGATTGTACTCACGCAATTCAACTGCCATGACCCAGTGCAATATTTCATGTCTTGCTAAAACTCTGGCCAGGCACTGTTTTGCATGCAACCAAGTACTTGGACAATTCTTTCATCTGAATGATGAGCTTATTTCAACCACAGCTTGCTTGAGACACAAAGGGCTTCCACTACCTGCCTGTAGTATCACTCCAGATGGCCCCTTACTTAGCCTTCTTACACAAAATGGTTTCCAAGTTGCTCACCTTTCTGCCTTGAGGATGTGTAGTTTCTCAGTCACCCTTTTAAAATGTGATACTAAGACTGGAAAACATTTTAAATCACATCATTCAAGTGTACATATTCAGGAAAGCAACACTTCATTATATTTATTCTATAAGAAAAAAGTCAAAAGTGTTTTCCCCTCAAGCTAGAGAATGCAACAGGAATGATGATCTTTCTTAAATGATGCTGATGAATAAAATTTAGGAGAAGGGTGGAAAAAAAAGTCACACACAGAATCGGAAACAATTGAAAAAGGAATCCAGGCTACCCCCAACCCCGGCCTTTGTTGAAGGGATCACCAGAGATCTGTGTAGATATTATTTTGAAATTTAGAGCTTCAACTTGTATGAACATGAATGCCCATGCTGAGTTTTTTGCATGCCTCTGTGAAACAGCAAAAAGAACCCAACGGACCCTATTCTTGCCTTAAAGCAACACACTGTGGAAAGCCTGAAAATAAACCATCTATGCTTGATTAATTAGGTTTGTAAGTATTGTTTCAGAACCAAACAATATTTCTAAAGATTTCAATAGTTCAAAGATTGCCCTATGGCCGTCTGGCCAATACATCTTCTAACACATGCAGTTTACAAGCATTTTTCTTCCCAATATGTTGTCTTTGGTTGGTGCGACATTGTTTGAGTGCAGGGCTATTTGGGTCATAGTGGTTTTCTCCCCTGCACAGCAGTGGTGCTAAGCACAGCACTTCAACCATACATCTTCCATGTCATTTCCATCAAAGGCACATGATACTTCCTAGTGACCAATCAGGAGTGGTCCAGCATCCTAACAGAGGGCATATTGGCAAACCAAGCTTTCTTAATGACAGCCATTGTTTGAGGCCAACAAAAGGGAGGTCCTGAATATTAACATGTGGCCTTGTGTAAAGGTCACCGGTATGGCACATCCATCATATTTCACAACCGAGAAAGAGAACTTTATAAGTTCTGTCAGAACCTACTGTTGTCCAAATAAATGTATTAGCCTGACAGCTGACACCAACGAGGCAATGATCTTGAGTGATGATCTCCTCTTTTAACAAATATCCTTTCACTTCTTTGAAGCAGGAGCAGACATTATGGCTAGAGATCATGTTTAAGGAATATACCTCGAGGCCACGGTGGGTGAGAATAACCAGGCAACCCAATTAAAATATTAATTTAGTAACATGTAATCATTAGACCAAATGGCATCTCCTCCTAATAGGCGTAACTTTCCACACTGAAAAGAGAAATCATATTTTAACAGCTCAGAGTCTTGAATGGTCTTCTTAATGGTAAAGACCAACAAGTTCATGAAAATTCTATCAATAAGGTTTAATACAATTGGTGTAAAAGAACCCAAAGGCCTGGGTCTGTAGACCACACTGTATCTTGGCTAAAGGCTACATAAAGTAAAGTATGATGGCAGAATTGAATGAAGCTAGATGGTAGCACATGCATTTAATACTAAACCTAAGAGCAGGTAGCAAGCTTTCTTACTTGATGATCTTGATCAGAAGCAGTTCTGTGTTCAGTATTAGAAATATGGGGGTCTTGTTATTCAACAGCATTTTAAAGTAAAAGTTGACATTTATTTTTATTTAAGAGATCAGAAAGAATACAATCAATGGAATGATTAGTGAATGAGCATGTATCTCAGCTCCCTCACTCTGACCTTACTGTCGTAGTTCTGGAGGGGGTTGGGAAGGGAATAAAAGAGGGAACGAGAAAGTAGAGAGAGAACGCTGTTTAGTTCCTTGGATACCTCATACTCTCAAACTCTCTCTTGACATTTAGACAATTTCTTTCTATCTGGCATATTTCCCACAGCCCCTGTGCCTCTGACCAGTTTCTACTCCTTCCATTCTTTTTCCCAAACCCCTGAACTACTTAGATCCTTCTGTTTTTTGGACTTGCTTTATCATAACACTCAACACTTGAAATTGCTTATTGAATCATCTTGTCTTCTAAATTACTCCAAACTCCGTGAGGAGAGAGGTGGGATATGTCAATTTCATCCTTGTAGGTGCTCCATAAACCTCTGTACATAAACAGTAGCTTTCAATAATGCAAGAGGGAAGAGATATGGGAACATATGTATATGTATAACTGATTCACTTTGTTATAAAGTAGAAACTAACACACCATTGTAAAGCAATTATACTCCAATAAAGATGTTAAAAAAACAAAACAAAACTGGATCAAGGTCTGAACTCATCACCTCTTGACTTATAACAAGTTTCTGTTAAAGAAAAGAAATTCTTGTGCACATGAAGGAAGGCTTCAGCACTGGAGCAACTTGCCTTTATTGTACTACAGAGAAGGCACCAAGCAACTACCATGCAGCTCCACCAATTCATATTCTATTATTTCAGAGCAAGCCATGACCAGATAAGGGATAGGAGGAAGTCAGTTTTCAACCACCTTTGACAAGGGTGTTTGCTAGGCAAGATAACTGCATACATAACATACCAGGGACAACTCAGCCACTTGTCTTGGCATTGAGTCCTTCTTCCCCCTCTGTACGCTGACTCCACTTAGAATGTCCTCCACTTGGAACGCTGTCCACCTGTCTACAGCGTATTAGCCTTCAAGGCCCAGGGGAAGAACCGCTCCTTTTATGAAGCCTTCTCCTGCTACTCGCGCTCACAGCCCTCTCCCTGAATCCTGAAAGCCTCTAGCTCTTCCTGCATTCCCACTGGACACGAGCCACATTGCAATTGAAAGTCTTAGATGAGTGTGCATTTTTTAACAAAAGAATTTGTAAATTATCTGAGGGAAGAATCTGTATATTTGTACTTTGCTGAATCCAACCCAGTGCCTAGCATGTTGCACTCTGTGAGTGTTCAATGACTATTTTCGAAATAAATGCATTAACATATAAAAATAATCATTTAAGTACTTAAGCGAATTCCAAAAAGAAAAATCTCTGTTGGCAATGCTTTATTAAACATATAGAGTAATTGTGTTTTAGTCTGTCTGCTTAGACAACCACAGGAGTCAATGGTCCTATGACTCTAAGTGGTTTGAATGAGAGCCTCCTGATTATTAGATTCTTCCTTCTTCAGCTACAATGGGAAAATCGCTCAAGATGATACCCTACTTCCTGTTCACAATTGATGGGTCCAGGTTCCTGCAATTGACCCAAGCTTGGACAATCAGACTCTTTCAATGGATTTTTGTTCTTAGGACCTAAGAAACTACATCTCAGTTCCTTTCCGGAGGGGATGCTGTGACATATGAACTGAAAGTTATTGGAGGCCATGTTTTTAGTTTTCATTGAAGAATCCGCTCTGAGAAAATAAAGGTGACACTGCAGAGAGAAGGAGAGGCACAAGATGGAGGGTCTTAAGGATGCTCATATTCCCTGGTTCAGAACTTCCCTGAGGCCTGACTCACTGCAAATTCCATTTATTTCAGATATATAAGACGCCTCTCTTTCTGACCAATGTAATTCCGATTGATCTCCATGATGTCAAAACTAGCCACTATTATTGTATTATATTAACTGAAACTGCACTTCTTTACAAGTTTAAACTTGTCTCTCCACCACAAATGTCTAAACTCATAAGAATTAGGTTCATCTCACCACATCAATCCTGAATACTATAGGGATTCCTGAAGCAGAATTCTACAACCTCCCTTTCTGACTTAGGGCAGCCCCTAAGCCTCTCTGCCTCTGTTTCCCATCAGAAAGAAAGACAGAAATAGTTATTATGTTCATCCAACAAAAAGGAAATTAATGGTTGATTAGATGCCTGTTCAACACACTGAGGATGAAAACCAGTCTTCATGGTGAATTATTGAATTAGGGGGCCAACTTACAGTGAGGCTGTGTCTACACAAAGCCAAACATCCAGTCAATTCAGCCAAAAAAAAAAAAATACAGTTTAGCAACAGGAAAAATGAAATTAGTTATCGGGACTGTGCAGACAAAATAAAATGAAGAAACGAAGGTCAATACAATAGCACGGTAAAGGTCCTGATGGAGATTACAGACTTAAAAGGGAGAATAAGTAAGGAGATTTTTGATGCTTACTGTCAGAAATACAGAGGTGCTATTGAACATACTAAAACAGATTCATTAATTTTGTGTGGGGTTATATGTTTCTCTCTCTCTCTTTCCTCTTGATTCTATTTCATTTTCAGAATTCAAGTTTAAGATGTAAATCTAGAAAAAACAAAGCAGGTATCCAAAGATCTGAGTTATACCCTGGCTCAGGATATTAAAAAGAAGCACTCTCCTTTGCTAAGTCTGGCATATGACAGATTTTGATGTGATCATTCAATGTGGCTTAGTTTCATATTTGGTAAATCAAATATTATCTTCATTTTCTACAGGGCAAAAAGCATATTGAGATGCATACTATCTATGGAGAATTCTAAATAACAAAATTTCTTTGATGTTCACTGATTTCCCCAAGTCATTTATAACACTATGGCAAAAATCTGAACATCCCCTATAAGTTGTGTAATGTTTCTGGTTGACTCTTTAGATAGTAGTTGTTGACTAGCATTAATGGTGTATGTCAACTGTGCTTTTAGGAGATGTCATTTTAATGTCCTGTATCATTTTTAGATTGATGTTTCAATTACAAGCCCTGCAATATTACTATGCTGTAATATTTAGAGTCCATAAGCTCTAAACAGGCTCTAAAACTGCATGAAGTTTTCATAACTATTGACTCATAACTATTTCATTAGCTATTGACTTTTAAGTAGGGAAGGAGGAGAAATGATGATGACTTATGAGTAATGTATCACTTCATTATGAGTGAAATACAATTAATTAAAATTGAAGATCTTAATTAATAACTTATTAATGTAACTCTCCCCCTAACCCTAAAAGAATCAGCCCCAGGAGTGAGACAAAGGAAGCCTTCTTCAAGACAAAGTGGAAAGTACAGTTTCGTGAACTGAGTCCTGAACCCCAGGAACGAACGTTTGCAGCTGCACCATGAACTGTTTTCTGTTACCTTAAATACCGCTGGGACATATGGAGCATTTCTGAGGACCTTCTATTTTAAAACGTTCTGTTCATATCTTATGCTTTTCCATATGTCTCATCCTTATTTCAGAGTTTCTATTCATTTCCATAAAAATAAGACCTTTGTTTTCCGAGAGTTCATTTTCCTCTCTCCCCTCATCTCTATTATGGTCACAAACCTCTACTCGGGTTATTGCAGCCACTCCAGGACCAGCCAATTGTGAAAAGATGAATAGAGAATTATTTGGAAGAAAAACAGCAGCCGCAGATGATCTGTGGAGCTGCAGAGCTCCTGTTTGCTTTGCTCCTTCCAACCGACCCAGCGTGCAGGATAATAAACCTGACACTGGTGGTGAACTGCTCCAAAGGAAGAAAATGTTTACAAAAATCGTCGCTGAGACCCTGAAGGAGGTGCTGAAGGAAGATATAATTTGGTTAACGGAAAATTAACCAAAACGTGTTTTCTGAAAAAGAAAACTCCCTGTAGTTTGGGGTTGACTTGGAGCAATTATCCAAACAAAACAGTTGGCGCCTGTGTTGGCGACAAAACTGTGTTTGCATAAAGTAGAGGGAGATGACAAATATGCATGAAAATTAAATTTAGGACTCTGGGACTCCCCTTTTGGGGCCATAGAAGAGCTGATTACATGTTCACAGCTGGAACTGGTGTTGGCAGGCAGGCCTTATTCATGGGCAGAGTGGGGAACTCCCTTTTTGAGCAATACTCTGTGGCAGAGCAAGAAGGGCGGCATTAAAAGCATCTGATGTTCACAGACCTCAAGCCCCGTGGCCCTAAGCGTTGGCATCCAACTGCGGTTGTCTCCACTAAGAAATCATTAAGTGGCTCAAAGTGTGTGCTGGAGCACAGGTCCTCCCCCACATTCCTCACCACACTCTCAGCCGCCCAGACTGCTTTTTGCAACACTCTTCCTTTAGAAGGTAGTAAATACAGCCAAGAGAACAGCCAGCGCTCTGGACGGCAGGGAAGCTGGTTCTTGTAATACCACCGGCGAAGATCACAACATGATGCTGAAACTGCCTTGGAACAGCGTCCTTGGGGTACTTAAATGACCCAAAGGGTGTGTTTTAGCAGCATTTGCCAATGGTTCTCTTGGCATCTGTGGTGGTAGCTTCCAAAAATGGCCCTAATTCTCCACCCTTCTTTTGCAATGCAACTTTGCCCCATCACAAGATAGAGCGTTTCCCTACATTAATCGGGGCTCGCCTTGTGACTTGTTTTGTCCAATAAAGTGGGGCAGAGGTGATAGGGGAGGTTTCCTGTGACAACTTAAAGCATGAAGGATGAGCAGAAATTAGCCTAATGAATAAGGGGAAATGGACAATATTGTCCTAAGGCAAGAAAGAGCATGCTCTGCTGAATAATAATAGTATCTAACATTTATTGGGCACTCGTGATATGCCAGGAACTGTTCAAAGCATTTCGCTTGTATTTACTAATTTAATTTCCCTCAACAACCTGATGAAGTAGGTGTAATTATTACCCTCATTTTCTTCAAATTAAGAAAACAAGGCCCTGGGTAGTTAAGAATCTTGGCCAATGGGCTTCCCTGGTGGCGCAGCAGTTGAGAATCTGCCTGCCAATGCAGGGGACATGGGTTCGAGCCCTGGTCTGGGAAGATCCCACATGCCGCGGAGCAACTAGGCCCGTGAGCCACAATTACTGAGCCTGCGCGTCTGGAGCCTGTGCTCCGCAACAAGAGAGACCGCGATAGTGAGAGGCCTGCGCACCGCGATGAAGAGTGGCCCTCGCTTGCCACAACTAAAGAAAGCCCTCGCACAGAAACAAAGACCCAACAAGCCAAAACTAAATTAATTAATTAATTTAAAAAAAAAAAAAAAAAGAATCTTGGCCAATATCCCACAGATAGTAATTGGCAGAGTTGGCCAAGGCCGTTGGGCTTCAGAGCTCATATTCTTCCACCATTATACTACGGTGCTCTTGAAAGGACTGGGAGGAAATCAGCAAGACAAGAACACATTGTCAAAGGCAGGAACAAAGACTTTGCAAAAGCCTCACCATCAGGGTCCAGTGTCTATCCTTGTGCTCTTCAGTCTATTCTCCGTGGAGCCACTAGACGGATCCTTTTAAAGATTAAGTCAGATTCTGCGGCTTCCTCGTTCAAACTCTTCCAATGATTTCCCATTGCACTTACAGAAAAATTAAAACCTCTTATCACGGTCACAAGGCCTGACATGGTCTACCCCCTTCCTACCTCCATACCTACCTACCACCTTACTACACGCCACCTTTTTCACTCCATTCCAGCCTCTTGACCTCCCCGAGCTTGTTCCCACCCAGGTTCCATGCCTTTGCTCTTACCTCTGCTTAGAATGTTATTTCCCCTAGATGTTGGAATTGGCTCAACCTCTTGCCTCCTTCAGACTCTGCACAAATCTCACCTCCTCAGAGAGGCCTTCCTTGATCACCTTATCTAAAATAGCACCTCTCCATCTCACTGCTCTTTCCCTACCCTGACTTGAAGAAATATGACGTGAAGAAAACGTCACAGGATTTACACTGCCTGAAATGAAATAATGACATATCTGTTTGTTTACTTGTTTACTACCTGGCTCTCCCACTGGAATGTATATCCCATAAGGCAGGGCCCTACATATTCTTGTTCACTGCCTAGACCAGTGTCTGGCATATAAAAAGCACTCAATACATTTCACAAAATATCCCAGAGCCTTGATGTTGCTTAAGATTGCTTTACTGGGGCTTCCCTGGTGGCGCAGTGGTTGAGAATCTGCCTGCCAATGCAGGGGACACGGGTTCGAGCCCTGGTCTGGGAGGATCCCACATGCCGCGGAGCAACTAGGCCCGTGAGCCACAACTACTGAGCCTGCGCATCTGGAGCCTGTGCTCCGCAACAAGAGAGGCCGCGACAGTGAGAGGCCCGCGCACCGCGATGAAGAGTGGCCCCCCCTTGCCGCAACTAGAGAAAGCCCTCGCACAGAAACGAAGACCCAACACAGCCAAAAATAAATAAATAAATAAATAAATAAAAATTAAAGTGCTGGGATTGAGGAGTCTATTAAAAAAAAAAAAAAAAGATTGCTTTACTGTTGAACATTTCAAAAATGTGGAACATAATCCAAGAAGAGCAGGCCTGGAGTAGGACAAGTAGGAGTGTGAGAAATAGTTAAAGAAGTGGTTCTCAAGCTTCAGTGAACAAGTATACACCTTTTATGTCAGGACCTCTGGGGTGGGGAGCTCCCAGGTGATTCTGATCCAGATGCTCTGTGGATAAGGTTGTCCCATTTAGCAAATAAAACTCTAGGATGTCTAGTTAAGCCTGAATTTCAGATAAACAACAAATATATTGCATGGGATGTGCTTATGCTACTAAAAACGATCTGAAGGGTAAACTGAGGGTCCTACACTCTATCTGAAAACACTGCAGACCACACTTAGAGCAAAACCCTGTATTAAAGGGAGAGATGATATTTAGTCTGGAGAAAATAAGTTAGATTGAGAAAGGGACCTGATTCGCAGTGATATTCAAATAGCCGAAGGGAAAGGACCTCTAGCATCTGTTACTCTAGAGGACAGATGAAGACCAGATGTTGAAGTCACCTTTCCAATAAATACAGGTGGGCAATAGTGGAATGGCTTACCTCTCCCAGCACTGGTTTTCCATCCCCAGGAATATGTAAGCCACATTGTTGAAAGAATTGAATGAATGTTGAGAAAGGTGGTCTGTTCTGGGTGAGGGTAGATCAATTCCAAAGACTCTTCCAACGCTAGGACTTCAGTCCCACAGAAGGCATGAGAACAGACCTCTGTATTAGATGGGACTCCATTCATTGCACATAACAAGAATCCAAATCAAATGGGCTTAAGCAAAAAAAAAAAAAAAAATGAACTTATTACTTTGCACTGAAAGAAAATACCCAGAAGGATCTTGACTCAGGAATGACTGAATTCAGGTGTGTAGAAATGATGTCCTCAGGATTCAGATTCATCTCTTGCCACTACTTTTCCAGCATTGGCTCCATTCTCCGGCAGCCTCCTCTTTCAAGGTGATAAAGCGGTCACCTGTGCTCCAGGCCGACATCCTAATGGGTTAGCAATCTCATCAGGGGGCAAGCAGTCCTCTTTCTCAACAGTTTTATCAAAATCACAAGGATACAACGTCATGGCCTCTCCTTGGGTCAGATGCCAATCCCCAAACCAGTATCACAGTCCCCAGGAGAACTAAATGCTCTGATGAGACTCATTTAGATCACGGACTCATTCATTCCTGGAAATTGGGAGTAGGGTCAGCCCCACCCAAGTTATTGGAACTGCAAGTAGGGGAGGAGGGTGATATCCCCAGAGAAAAAGGGATATCAGATGCTGAGCAGATAAAAATACCAGAGAGTGCTATATTCCAAATTCAATCTATGCCAGCTGTATAGATAGCATCATACACGCCAATGTGCTTTTATTAAAGTCATCTTCTTCTAACTATGCTTTCATTATTTCTTCAGCAATAGCAGGCTGCATCTCTCCCCCTCCCCCAAACCCAATCCTTTCCCCACTATTCAGTTCCATTGAGTGAAAACATTTCTTGAGATGAAAATATTTCAATTCTTTAGAAAGACCAGCTTTTCAATAAATACAGACGGACCATGGTGGAATGGGTTCCCTCTACAGCACTGGTTTCCCATCCCCGGAGTCCGCAAGCCATGGCGCTGACGGAACTGAGAGAACGTAGAGAGGCAGCCTGTTCTGGGTGAGGGGAGGTCAATGCCAAAGACTCTTCCAACGCTAGGACTTCAGGACCTTGGAAGGAGGGGAGATGGGCCTCCTCAGTATTTCTTGACCATTTCTGAATTGAAAAGAGTTACTGAGCACTTAGTATGCTCTAGCTACCATGCCCCAAACTAGGAATACAAAGATAGCTAAAGCATGGTCCGTGCCCTTCAGAATATCCTGACCTAGTGAGGAAGGAAAAAATATGCAGAGGAGACCGTGAAATGATGTGATGAGTACAGTGAGGCAGAGAAGCATTCAGGGCTAAGGCAGCACAGGAGGTGGCACTTAACGCAGCGGGGACACGTGGAGGGCTCTTGTGACCACCCTTTCACAATACAGGGGCCATAGGTTTCTTTGTAAGAATTTTTAACATCTTTTAGTTTGTCACCTTGCTTTCTCAGCGGTTATGAAGATACTCCAAAAGAGACGAAACTAAATAATGCCACTGCTCTCTACAAAACACAAAGACTTTCAGTTTACTAATCATAAGAGCATACGTATTCATTGTATAGAATCTGGCAAGACATAAAAAAGGAAAAAATATATAACCACTATTAGCATTTTTGTGCTGTTTTTATTCTGGTCTTTCTCCTTTCTCTCTCTACAAAGGGACAAATAGATAATTGTAATATATATGTAGTAACATATGTAAAATGTGTAATGTATATGTGTATCCATGGAGATTTATATATATATATATATATATATATAACACCTATAGCAATACAGATAATTTTATATTGTGTTTTTAACCTAACCCCCCACTGTTAGACATTTCCTGTGCCAATTAATATTCTTTGAAGACTTTTTTATGACTCTATAATATTGCTGTATGAGAATATCCCTGTTCCTTTTGGACAGCTTTTTTGACAGAGGCAATAAAAAGAAACTGACAAGTGAAATGACTCATTTTGGCAGGCAAAGATGTCAAACTTCAAAACAGACTGAGATTTACAACTCCAAAAGTTTAAGAAAATTGAAATGCCATAAACTTTAAGGGAGGTAAAATGTTGTTGTACTACCTTTCGAATTATGGAAGCAATTATGAAATATAACAAATAACTCTCATGTGATTTTATAATATCTTCCTTCACATTCAGACCAATATCAAAGCATTCTCTATTTTATTTATAGTGTTGGATTGGGATGAATATCAGTTACTTTTAATACTCCATTTAAAAGAATTTAATGAGTCAATCCTATTGCAGATGGAGCTATATACAGAGGATGTGGCTCCTGATTTTACAGCCCTGCCTCTGTGTTAAATGTCACTAATGGTTTTCAGATGGTCTTATCTTATTTTGTAAATTCAAGGATGAGGAGGTAGTTCCACTGGAGGTAAAGGAATTGCTGCAAGGAACGCACAGGGAGTTCTAATAGGATTAGACCCATTAGTGTCAATAAATTCCTTGGTGTCAAAGTCTGGATAATCTGTAACCATTAACTTTAACCTGAAGTGGTTGGCTGCTCAGGCCCACAGAATAGAGGCACAATATGGGTCTGAATTTATTTCAGATAGTTGGCCAGGACAAGCATGACTTGGTGGGAAGGATGACGGTCATTTGTCCACTATCACTACTGTTCCTAAATCCTCATCTTCTGTTTCCAATTGTATCCTTTTTCATCATTTTTTCTCTGTTCTAACCCCCCTTGGGCTTTATTTCTCACCACCTGTATCACCTTGAATTATAGTTATCTGTGTTCCTTACCGGACTCCTTTGTTTGCAAGGACTGCCTATGTATTCCTCATCTATTTGCTTCCATGTGTCTATATTTAAGTGTAGGAGGAACTCAATGTCCAGTCTCATCAGTCCTTTCTCCCACCCCCAAGCTTACTCCTCTCCCCGGGATAGGACTGGCCAGATTATCAGTTATAGGAATCACTGTTCCCCAAAGCAGGAAAACAGAATGTATGCATTCTGTCATGCTCCTGTTTTCTTACATGCCTGCTCTTGTGCAGGACAGACTCACCTAGTGCTTCCAAAGCTCATTCTGTAAGCACACCAAGCAAAACTGCCACACCCTCCCATCCAGCTTTACCATTAGTTGGTGAAATTGAGGTTTGATTCTATTCTGCCTTCTTGTGCCTACTCTCAGTTGGATGGGGAAGGGTTAGCAGCTACCTCCCTCCAAACCTCCAGCACTCTCATTCCTATGAAGTGCACAAAGGCAGACATGGCTGGGTGTGCTTCAGTGAAAGTGCAACAAGACACACCCACCACCTCCTGGAAAGGCCTTTCCCCCATGCATCACTCACTCTCAAAGAGGACTTACAATTTCCACCGAACAACTCACCTGTTACCATCTGCTCTGTGCAAGGCATCATGCTAAACACTGGTCTTACAGCAATAAATACAGCCTCTACCTTCTAGAGGCTCCAGTCCAGAAGAAGCAAGATAAGCAAACAGACTGTCACCGCACAGTGTAACAACAGCTGTCATGGAAGCCTGCACTGATGAGACAGGAGCCTCTCACAGTAGTCCTGGGATGCAGAGTCAGCAGACATTAATATTCCCATTTTACAGATGAGATATCTGGCTCAGAAACACCAGGTTACTGAAGGTTAAAATGGCACAAGATAGTTACAGCCAGAAAAGTCTCTGGTCCATTGCATTTCTGCTACAGCATGGCACCTCTGTAGAATCATAGAACCTCATTTATTCTAGAAGGGGAGGGAAGCTAAGATGATTAAAGAAGTCATCCATTATTGTCTTAGGTTTACGACTGATTGCTCCAGCCCATGTAGATATTATGATTATATGAACCACTCTTCTAGGCCATACTGCTGATGGGAAATCATCTAGCACCTGATTTCAAGCTATATTTATGAGTCAGTTTAAAACTAGCTTACACTGCAATAACAAACAACCCCCTAATCTTAGTGGTTAACAAAAACAAAGAATCATTCTCATTCTCAATCCCTGTTCATCTGCAAGTTGGCATTAGCTCTGCTCCACATCATCTTCATCCTGGACCTCAGGCAGAGGAGCAGTCTATATGTGGGACACTGCTTGTATCATAGCAGAAGAAAAGAGGACATGGCTCTCAAAGCTTCTGCTCAGAAGTGACAAAATTCTGTTCATACCTTACTGGCCAAAACAAGTCACATGGCCAACCCTCATGTCAATGCGGCAGAGAAGTAAAATCCTCCCATAATCCAGGGCAGCAAATGTTTTGAACAATAACCCACTGTCTCTTTCCATGACTATAGAGGTGCAACTAAATGTAGAGACAGAAGATTTGGGGATGAATACTAGCTCATTCACGACAGGTGAATGGAAATCAAATGCTTTGAACCTTAGTAATATCACCCATAAAACAAGGATAACTATTTCCCTCTATTTCAGGAACTTGACATGAGATTCAAGTACAATGTGTAAGAAAGTTCCTTATAAATCATGGAACACATTGCTCTTGCTCTCACATGTCGATTCATGTTCAAATATCATGTCCCTACCTGTAGACCAGGTGTTGCAAATTCAAATATCTACAGAGCCAAGTAGATAACACAAACATAAACATGTAAGTTTCTTGTTCTGAAAGAAAAAACAAAAAACCTTAATACCCACCTACTTACATTTTTTTCTGGTGTTTTTTTTTGGGGGGGGGGTTGTTTTTATTTATTTATTTATTTTTAATCTACTTTCCAGAGAAAACCATGCATACCTGAAGGCTAGATTTGGCCTGTAAAAACACTGCCATAGACTGTGCCTTCCTTAGGAAAACAGAATAAGCATATGTCCAACCCACAGTTTCAAATACAGTTCTAACCCTCAGCAAAACTGAGATGAGGTTAATAAAATTCAAGTCCATTATCAAATAAATATTTATCTTAGAAAAAAAGTATGAACAGCCAAACATAAAGAAACTAGAATGATATTTAAGGCTCACACCTGCTAACTGGTGGCTCTTTTTTAATAAAACAAGCAAATTCTCAATGTAAAAGATATAATACTTCACGTCCAACCCTGATAAAATCATCAGCTACCTTAACTGCAAGGAAAAATTCAATCATTTCTTCATTCTCTCATCAAATGTTTGAGTGACTGTTATGTGGCAGGAACTGTGCCAAGTCTCTGCTCTTGTTTACAGTATGGCGGAAAGACAGCCACTCTCACGGAAAGCGTGAGGATAAGGTAAGTCCAGGGAGATAAAAGGGAACATAGGAGGAGCCTGTGGCTCAGTTCATGGGTGTAAAGAAGAGGAAACAGTCAAATTACAGAAGAAACTGCACTGTGAAAGACTGAAACAAGAGAGATGATGTGGGATTGTGAGGGGAGCACAGCATGGGAGTGAGACTTGGAAAACAAGGATGCTGGTCGGGGGGGAAGCAGGTTTAAATTATCCGGGGCTGTGGCGAATGTGTCAGCAGCTTCAACACATGGAATTAAATAAATGAGTTGGACGCAGAAATAGTCCTTGCCAACCAGGGGAGGCAGGTTAGGACATAGCATAGCAGTGTAGGCTTCGAGGGGTGAAGGCCTACAGAGAGTTTGAATGGGGATGGGTTCTAACCTTCCCACTCTGTGCAGTGGGGAGATGCATAGTCTTTTAAATGGGCTCTGGAAAATGGTGAGGATTTCAATTAACAGAAATTGGGAGGGGGGAGTTCTAGCAAATACATAGATGTAGAAATGAAGAGAATGATGATGAAAGCAATTTGTGCAAAAGAAGTATAAAGAAAGGAGGAGTAAAAGAAGAAAATGAAAAACCCCACACATTGGAGCAATTGCTTATCAAGGACCTGTGTGCTGGGCTCTGAGCTTAGTACCTTCCACAAAACTAGCTCAATTAACTCTCACAATAATCCCATTTCACTGATAACAACACTGAAGTTTTCTTCTAAAGTGACTTTCATCGAGGTTGTAAAGTAAGTGGTGGCCTCTGTGGCTCACCCACTATACCAATGTATTCCAGAGGCAGTAAGTCAGAGTGGTGAAAACAGTGTTTGGAGAAAATTCCTTAGACAATGAAATGGAAGACTAAGAATAGCGCTGGGAGGTTGCTGACATAGCCATTTAAAAGTCCTTAACTATCAAAAATCTCCCAGCGAAGAAAAGCCCCAGACTAGATGGCGAATTCTACCAAAAATTTAAAGAAGAATTAATACCAATCCTCCTCAAACTCTTCCCAAAAATTGAGGAGGAGGAAACACTTCTAAACTCATTTTACGAAGCCAGCATTACTCTGTTACCAAAACCAGACAAGGATACTACAGGAAAAGAAAATCACAGGCCAAGATCCCTGATGAACACAGATGCAAAAATCCTCAAAAAATACTAGCAAACTGAATTCAACAGCACATTAAATGGATCATAAACCATAATCAAATGGGATGTAGCCCTGGGATGCAAGGATGGCTCAACATGCACAAATCAGTAAATGTGATATTCCACATTAACATAATGAGGGATAAAAATCATATGATCATCTCAGTAGATGCAGAAAAAAAGATCTGACAAACTTCAACATTCTTTCATGATAAAAATTTTCAATAAATTAGGTATAGAAGGAATGTACCTCAATATAACAGGGGCCATATATGACAAACCCACAGCTAACATCATACACAATGGCTTTCAGCTTTTCCTCTAAGATGAGGAACAAGACAAGAGTATATACTGGAAGTTTTAGCCACAACAATTAGGCAAGAAAAAGAAATAAAAGGAATCCAAATCAGAAAAGAAGTAAAATTGTCTCCATTTGCAGATTATATGATCTTATATAAACAATCCTAAAGGCTCCACCAAAAAACTGGTAGAACTAATAGATGAGTTCAGTAAAGTTATAGGATAGAAGATCAAAATACAAAATTCCACTGTGTTCTTATTTACTAACAATGAACTATCCAAAAAAAAATTAAGAAAACAATCCCATTTACAAAAGCATTTAAAAAATTAAATACTTATGAATAAATTTAACGAAGGAGGTTAAAGATCTGTACACTAAAACACTGATGAAAGAAAATAAAGAAGACACAAATAAATGAAAAGATATATCCATGTTCATCACTTAGAATTAATATTGTCAAAATGTCCTTATTACCCAAAGTGATCTTCAGATTCACTGCAATCCCTATCAAAAGTTCAATGGCAATTTTTACAGAAATAGAAAAAAAATCCTAAAATTTGTATGGAACTACCAAAGACCCTGCATAGCTAAAGTGACCTTGAGCAAGAAGAACAGAGCTGCAGGCATCACATTTCCTAATTTCAAATTATATTACAATGCTATAGTAATCAAAACAGTATGGTATTGGCATAAAACAGACATATAGGCCAATGAAACAGAATTGAGAGCACAGAAAGAAATAAAACCATGCACATCTAATCAAGTTACCTTCAACAAAGGCACCAGGATACACAATGGAGATAGGAAAGTCTCTCCAACAACTAGTGTTGGGAAAACTGGATTCCCAAATGCAAAAGAATGAAATTGAACCCATATTTTACACCATATACAAAAACCAACTCAACATTGATTAGACTTAAATGTTAAGATCTGAAGCAATAAAACTCCTAGAAGAAAACAGGAAAAGCTCCTTGACATTGGCCTTGGCAATTATTTTTTGGATATGACATCAGAAGCACAGGCAACAGAAGCAAAAATAAACAAGTTGGACTACGTCAAACAAAAAACCTCTGCACAGCAAAGGAAACAATCAACAAAATGAAAATGTAACCTACAGAATGATAAAATGTATTTGCAAACCATATATCTGAAAAGTGGCTAATATCTAATATATATAAGGAACTCATATGACTCAACAGCAAAAAAAAAAAAAAAAAAATCTGATTAAAAACTGGGTAGAGGGCCTTCCCTGGTGGCGTAGTGGTTGAGAATCTGCCTGCCAATGCAGGGGACACGGGTTCAAGCCCTGGTCTGGGAGGATCCCACATGCCGCGGAGCAACTAGGCCCGTGAGCCACAATTACTGAGCCTGCGCATCTGGAGCCTGTGCTCCGCAACAAGAGAGGCCATGATAGTGAGAGACCCGCACACCGCGATGAAGAGTGGCCCCCACTTGCTGCAACTAGAGAAAGCCCTCGCACAGAAACGAAGACCCAACACAGCCATAAAATAAAAATAAATAATAAAATAAATAAATAAATAAGCAAATATGGTTAAGAAAAAAAAAAAACTGGGTAGAGGACCTGAATAGACATTTTTCTAAAGAAGACATATAAATGGCCAACAGGTATATGAAAAGGTGCTCAATATCACTAATCATCAGGAAAATGCAAATCAAAACCACAATGAGATATCACCCCACACCTGGTAGTATGGCTATTATCAAAAAGTCAAAAGATAACAAGTGTTGGCAACGATGTAGAGAAAAGGGAACCCTTAAACATTGCTGGTGGTAATGTAAATTGATATAGCTGTTATGGAAAACAATATGGATGATGCTCAAAAAATTAAAAATGGAACTACCATGTGATCCAGCAATCCCACTTCTGGGTATATATCCAAAGAAGATGAAATCACTAATGTAATGTGATTACATTAGTAGATGTGCATGGTTTTATTTCTTAACACCCAGGTTTAGTGCAGCATTGTTCACAATAGCTAAAATATGGAAACAACTTAAGTGTTCATCAACAGATGAATGATATAAATACTATTCAGCCTTAAAAAAGAAGGAAATCTGCCATTTGCAGCAAGATAGATGAACCTGGAAGCCTGGAGAACATTATACTGAGTGAAATAAGCCGGATACAGAAAGACAAATACTGCGTGATCTCACTTACATGTGGAATCTAAAAAGTTGAACTCACAGAAACAGAGAGTAGAAAAGTGGTTTCAGGGGCTGGGGGGTGGGAGAAATGGGGTGATGTTGGTCCAAGGGTACAGACTTTTAGTTATAAGATAAATAAATTATGGAGACTTAATGGTGACTATAGTTAACAATATTGCATTGTATACCTGAAATTTGCTACAGGAGTAGGTCTTAAGCGTCCTCACTACAAAAAAATAAATAAACGTGTGGTAACTATGTGAAGTGATGAATATGTTAATTAGCTTGAATTTGGGAATCATTTCACAATGTATACATGTATCAAAACATCATCTTGTACCTCATAAGTATATACAGTTTTTATATATTAAATCATATCTCAATAAATCTGAGGGAAAAAAGAAGTCCTTAACAGACTTCCCCAGCTAAATAAAGCCATCTGAGTTTTCATATCATTATCCTCTTTGATTTTCTAAATAGCACTCATCCCTACCTGAAAATACTGTATGTGCTTGCCTTTCTGTCTATTCCATGGAGACTCCTTAGAGGCAGGACTGTGTCTAGCTGGTTATCACTGTCTCCTCAGCAATGTCCGTCCCATGCTAGGCACCTGTTGTAGGTTGAATTTTGTCCCCAGAAAAAGATATGTTAAAGTCCTAACTGCTGGTACCTGTAAATGTAACCTATTTGAAAAGAGTCTTTAGGGATGTAATTTAGATGTAAATTAAGATGAGGTCATATTGGAGTTGGGTGGGCCCTTAATTTACTATGACCAATGTCCTTATAAGAAAGGGAGAAGAGACCCAGCGACACATAGCGAGGTCATTTGATGACAGAAGCAGAGATTAGGAAGATGCAGATGCAAACTAAGAACACCAAGAATTGCTGACAAACACCAAAAACACCAGAAGGGGCAAGGGAGAACCCTCCCTTAGAGAATGTGGCCCTGCCGACAGCCTGATTTCAGACTTCTAGCTTCCAGAACTGTGAGAAAATAAATTTCTGTTGCTTAAGCCACTGGTTTGTGATATTTTTTTATGGCAGCCCTAGGAAACAAATACAGTCCTCAACAAATATCTATCTATTTATTTATTTATTTATTGAAATATAGTTGATTTAAAATGTGTTAGTTTCTGGTGTGCAGCAAAGTGATTCAGTTATACACATATATATTCCATTAGGATTTATTACAGGATATTGAATACAGTTCCCTGTGCTATTGAGTAGGACCTTGCTGTTTATCTATTTTATATATAGCAGTTTGTATCTGCTAATCACAAACTCCTCATTTATTCCTCCCCCACCCCCTTTCCTCTTTGGTAACCATAAGTTTGTCTTCTATGTCTGTCAGTCTATTTCTGTTCCGTAAACATATTCACTTGTGTCATATTTTAGATTCCACATATAAGTGATATCATATGGTATTTGTCTTTCTCTTTCTGACTTACTTCACTTAGTATGATAATCTCTAGTTCCATCCATATTGCTGCAAATGGCATTATTTCATTCTTTTTTATGGCTGAGTAGTATTCCATTGTATATGTGTACCACATCTTCTTTATCCATTCATCTGTGGATGGACATTTAGGTTGTTTCCATGTCTTGACTATTATGAATAGTGCTGCTATGAACATAGGGGTGCATGTATCTTTTTAAATTATAGTTTTGTCTGAATATATGCCCAGGAGTGGGATTGCTGGATCATATGACAACTCTATTTTTAGTTTTTTTAAGGAACCTCCATACTGTTTTCCATAGTGGCTGCACCAATGAATATCCTTTAAATGAATAAAGTGTGAGGTGATACAAGTTTAAATCAGTAAGAGTTGAAAGTGGAAATGGATGGAAAGAATAGGATTGTGGTTCATGGGGAAGCATCAATAGGACTCGATGTCAGGAATGACCCAGTCTGAGTTTCCATTTGGTCAGCTGAAAAGGTCTTTCTTGGAAGAATTCACTCTCACTTGGCAACATCCTTGCTGCAGATTGTCAAGCTCTAGAGCTCTAGACCTATTGGCAGTATACCAGCATGGTTAAAAGATAAGTTCAGCACTGAATGAGACAGACCTGGAGTAGGTGGGGGGGGGGGTGGGGAATATGGGCTTGGTTTCTTACTGGCTGTGTGACCTTGTGTGGTTATTTGACATCTCTGAGCTCTGAGCAAGCTCTGTAGTTTAGCCCAGTGTTTCCTCTTTAAAATGCAGATTCTGTTTTAGGAGGTCTGGGGTGGGGCCTGTGATTCTGCATTTCTAACAAGCTCCTGAGTGATACACAGGCTGCTGGTCCTCAGACCACTTTGAGCAGCAAGGGGCAAGAGAACATTGGCTTTTCAGAGAAGCTGAAGGACAGATTCAACAGAACCAAAAGAGGCTAAGATGAAAAATGACCTGACTAGAAATATGTTAACACTTGTCTTGAGATAAATAGAACACTTGTTCAGCAACACTGCATAAGTCAGCAATCTACTGTCCCAGACCATATCTGGCCCACCTATACCCTGCAAAACCTAAAATATTTACTATCTTGACCTTTACAGAAAAAGTCTGCTGACTCTGGATTAACAGGTCTGCCTCTCTGTTTTGAGAATCAAACAAATATTTAGGAAGCCACTCCAAACTACCTAACACATAGGCCAAAGACTCAGTACACAAAGAGAGGAACTGCAGAGGGAAAGAATAAAAATATAAAATGTCGATCATGCTTGCCACATAGGGAATAAAGGAAAACTACACAAATCTGAGAACAGAGTGATGGGTTTCTGCCTAATACCTTACCAAAAGTTAAAAATAAATTTCAGGAACAAAAAAAGAAACCTAAAGAAGAATTAAAACCATTTTTCCGTTTTCAGCACTAGCAGGTAAACTGTGGTCTGGCTCTAAAAAACTCAGAACATCATATCTGAGATGAGATGAAAAACTCTCAGGGTCCTCTTTCAATATCGTCTTGGTGTACTAGGATCAAATTTTCAATGATAAAATTTCAAAATATACAAAGACAAGAAGAAAAGTCCTGTAATTCTTTTAATTTCAAATCACCAAGCAATTTTGCTTTCAAAAGCTCCGAAATGTAAAGCACTGCAGTTGTCATTCAGGATGTCTCTCCCTGTGAGGAGTCAGCTTTGGAAATCAATCTCCAGAATTAAGACCAAGAACAATGCCCCATATTTAGTACGAGTTCCAGGGCTATAATTGCAAAGCAAGAATGGCAGCTAAGTACCTTCCCAGGGCTGTAACTTGTAGGCCCTAACTGCAAGTGCTTCTTAATTAAAATTGAAGTTGCTAAGTGAACAATTTCAGCTTAATCTGTTTTTATGCATATTAATGCCCAGCTTATGTCTAATTGGTAACTTTTTCCTCCTTCTTCTATCTTGTTTCTTTCGGACAATGTAAGATCCAGAAAGCACCCAAGTTGTGCCTATTCAGCGTCCATCTTACTCTCAAGCATTGCTGCATCGGCTCTTCTGAAGGGGGAAAAAAATAACCCACACTAACTCGTTTCAGGAGGTTTGAGTATCCTGAATCTGAACCAGTTCTTATCTTAACCTGCTTATGTGAGATTTACAAATGGGATGAGAACAAATAAGGAGTAATTTAAATTTTAATTTAAAAAACCCTCTATTTTCTTATCCCTTATCAAACTGCCAGCATTTTTCCTGCTGACAATGAGCAAGTGTCATTGGCATAGGCCAGACCCTACCCACAACCAAGGAATCCCTTTCATCTAAAACCCTGATCCCTTTAATAAACAAAATACGAAAAGGCAGTCAAAATTACGCTGTGGCTTTATAAAAGAAGGCAGGGAAATCCTCCGAGTACAATCCCCTACTTGTTATTTTCGCATGCCATGTGACTCCAAGTCATTCTGAAGGATAAAGAGACAGGGGCTGCCACCAGATCCCAGCCACTATTTCTCCCCGGTTCCCAGCCCTGGCCCATCTGTTCTCCAGAGGCCACATGAATGGCATATGTCAAGAGAGTCAGAGCTGTGCAAACTGCCCAAAGAAATCGCTCAGCCAACCTCCCTTTGCTTCCACGACTTCAGCGATTGTTGCTGCGCTAACCACCATATGGTGAATAATTAGTTTTTCGACCCCACTCAAGAAAAATGTCCGCTTCATTGCCAAACGTTAGCAATATGTGTGTTAATGAACAGTGGGAGTTGAATGCCTATACATTAACAAAAGTTGAGTTGTTTTTTTTTTTTTTCTTTTCCAGCTTCCAGCTCTGTCCCTTTTGCTTTGCCTCCTTTCAAATAGGTGACGACTGGGAGTCCAGAGCATTTTAAAGAAAACTGTAAATTTTTTTTTTCTCTTTATGAAAGGCTGCAACCCAATGGGAGATGCCCAGTTTTCACAATCAAATGTCTTTCTTTTAATGAAATGGCTTTAATCTTCTTTTTCTCACAATGATGAATTTAGTCCATGTGAAGATGGTACGTCAAAGCCGAATACCAGGACGCTCTCTGCCCTTGATGAGTAAGAGGTGAGCTTAAATTTATAGTGAGTATCATTAGTGCTGTCTCAAGCAGGATGCACTTTTTGGACTCTTTAAATAAACACTTATTTCCTCATTCCAACAGAAAATACACTTGATGCTCTTAGCATGAAGATTTAAGAACCCAGTTGAGATTTCAAGTTCACTATCCCCAAAGTAGAAGCCTTAATCAGCAGATAATTTCTCTCAAAAGAGGGAAAGATCTTTGTGGAGTCAGAAAATAAACATTTATTCCACATATACAGCACGAGATAAAAATACCTAAGTTTGCATCCATTTTTGCATTTCTAGGGTAAGGCAACACTGATGTGCTCCTGATAGGTTTTAAATCAAACTGCTTTCTGACCTTGGCCTCCATGTTCTCTGCATACAAACATATGAACCCTGAGGAAGAGAGACGGGGAATTGAAATGTTCTCTAATACAATTCTCAGAGCCTTGCTATAGGTCAGTGGTTCCCAAATACCTTTAGTTTGCAGACCACCATACCATGGCAGAAGTCCCCCCAAGATCCTCCCTCCTATTTGTGGCTGATAAAGAAATGCTCCATCAGAATAAATCAGCAGAGCGGTGATAATTTAATGAGACAGTCAAGAGAAATCTCACAAGCAAAATGTGAATCAGTGCCATAAAATGACAACTGTCATTTTCTTTTTATATTTGTAGTCAATTAGGATAATAACCTACGTCACCCTCTAGACTATAAACTCATTGAGGATGTGGATGGCTTCTATTTGCTCTTCACTATATCCTCAGTACCTAGAGCTCAGCACCAACTAGATGGTTCGAGCTACAGGGTGTCAATTCTCAACATGAATTTGTTGAGTAAATACTTTAAATCATCTTGAATATTACACAAAAGCAGTCTAGGAACCACGAGCATTTGGTAGATCATAGTTTGAGAATCCCTGCCAGCAGGCACTGGAAGTTGATATTGAACGTAGCACCTAGGGGCATGTTCCATTTCATCTAACTAGCATTATCCCTCTGACTACCACTGGCCTATAATTATAGTCTTTCGTCTTTCTACTCTAAAATTCCAATTGTAGGAAAAACATGTTCCATTTTTGGTCAAAGAGCACCTGCTATGGTGTTTTCTGTGTACTTTTGGTCAGAAAATGTAGGGGCAACAGTACAGTTTGGAAGCCATACATCGCGAGCTTCGTGCCAGCTTTCACCACTGACTAGTTCCCGCTTAGTTCCTTTAAGCCTCAGTTTCCTCAGGTGTTTATAAATGGTGAAGAGAAAGGGAGAAGATAATACTTCCTCTGCATCATTTTGTGGATTAAAAAGTAAGTCGTGCAAACTGCCTAATATGGTGCTTAACGCATAATTTATCATCTATGAAATGTGGTTATTCTTAGTTACAATCAATGACTAAATCCTCAAAGTATCAAATCTACTTAATCCTGGGGCTTCATACTTGAAGGAACCATTAATAAACACTAACCTGAAACATGGGAGGAGTTGATTATGGATCTACCGTCTTATTCTGAGCGAAATCTTTTTCCGCTCAAAATAAAACACTAAAAATGCATCACTGGGAAAAATAAACAGCTTAAAGTGACTCTCTTCTTGGCTTAAACAATGTATTAGAAACAAGTTTCCTTTTGCTCCCTGTTCTGAAGGGAATAACAATAACTTGCTCAAACAAAGGATTCTCAAGTCTCTGGCATCCTACCTTCATCTTGCTGGTGGGCATCAAAACTGATCCAAGGTATAGCCCTTGAGGGAAGGATGGGGGTGCTTCACCAAGAAATTGTTCTTAAGGGAAGTACTTCTGCTGCATAACCAAAAATGATTTCCTATAAAGTTACAGTTAAATGAGCTGGAAACTTCAATATTAAAGCAGAGTTGCTGTTCTGACTGGTCTATAGTCAAGACATATATTCAACGAGAGGCCAAAAGTGAAAAGTCAACTGTTGTAAATGAAGAAGTAACTGCTTGCAGGAACGGTCTGTCCCAGTGCCATTGGCCCCTCTGTACACCACTGAAAAGTTTGCTCCCATCCGGCAGCTTATAAGTCCCAGCTGTAGGGCTGGGGACAAGGGTCTGAGACTGTGAGGAGGAGCCCACAGTAAACTAGGAGGGGCAGGGAGCTTGAATATAAGACATGGCTTATCACTTGGGACCATATCCCTCCTGCTGGGTAACCTCTCATACGCCACACACACCCTGGCACCCTGGTACCAATCTAAGCCAGTGCTCTCCTCCTCCTTTCCATGTTCACCTTACCCAGCCTCCCTAATCAATGGTTAAGTGACTGCTTTGTTAAAACGATTCTCTAAATATCCCCCTGAAAAAAGCTGCCCTGCTTCAAATGAGCTGGTTGGGCAAACAGGAAGTGACAATCAGGGTTAAGTCTATGGAGGGTGGCGTAGACCCCTACCCATGGGAGGTGAGCTGAGATGTGCTACAGAGTCTCCCTTCCTTTCCCAGTTTATGACTTTACTAGGTTACCCTGAAATTCTTATCCTTTCATGAAGTCATGGTTTGGGGTTAAGATGTTGTCTCCAGAAGTTCTCCATTTAAAACCCTACGTTGTATTTGGAAGGGGATACCACATTAATTCCCTAGCATTCACGTCTTCACCTCTGTGGACTTGCCATGGTAGACATATGAACCTTCTCCAATCTCCTCAAGCCCAGAACCCCTTCCCAGCATGACCCTGACACCACTGAGAAGACAAAGCCATCCACCATGAACCCCTTCCTGTGCCTCTTCTCTCTGTCTCCACCCACCCAACCCTTTCCTGTCCTCTTTTCTGTGTTAAGTCTCAGTCAAGCCTCGACCTGGCCTCTTCATTTTGTCCCCTGTCACTTCTCCCTACACCGTATTGTGTTAATCGTCCATGTTTCTAAAGGGAATTTCTATCTCTTCTTCTATACCTGTAAATGACTCAGATCTTTTAGCTCTAATATTGCTATCTTATCTTTCTCTTTCCCTTTACAACCAAACTTTTGGAAAAACAGGGTATGGTTTACTCTGATTGCCTTCATTTTCTCACCCCCAACTTACTCCTTAATCCTCCTATTCGAATTCTGCCTCCACTACTGAAAATGCTCTCCAGATGGTCATCACCCAACCTTAATCACCGAATCCAGTGACCACCTCTGTGTCCTCTTCCACCTTGTCCACTAGGCAGCATTTCCCTACTTGGTATATTCCCTACTTTCATAACTCTTCTTGTCTCTTTAGACGTTGCCCTCTCTGGCTCTCCATCCAGATTTCTGATCTTCTGATTTTCTGCCTACTGGTTCTCCTTCCATCCCTAACCATCCACCTCTCTAAAATGTAAGCATTCCCGTAAACAGCACTGAACAAGAGCTTTCGGGCACAGATGGAAATGTTCTATATTTGTGTTGTGGCAGTGGCCACCAGCCAGATGTAGCTAGTAAATATTTGAAATGTGGCTAGTGCAACTGAAGAACTAAATTTAATATTTTATTTTATTTTAGTTAATTTACATTTGCGTTGCTGCATGGGACTGGTGGCTAGCATATTAAGCAGTGCAGGCATAAAGTTCTGTCTCTTCTTGTGTGTATCCTCTCTCAGGGAACTCACTCTCTCCCAGAGCTCTCCCTATCTTGTCTATGCAGAGAATAACCAAAGCTCTCTCACAGGGCAAAGAAACAGACCCATGTTTCCAGGTTCCTTTTGAAAATCTATACCAGTTCTTTCTCCAACACCTGGAACTCGACATTTTGGAGTCTGCATTTTACTGCTGTACTGATGCACTTGAAACAGAAGTCATCCCGGGAAAGCTCAGAGCAGCATCTGGCTTCTGTACAGCAAGCTTTTCAAAGGAGGCCCGAAGAAGTGTTTCCTGGTCCCTTGCAATGGCTCTGTTGTATTCAATCTTTACAATCTTCTCCTCCCAGACTAGATTTCTCTGTAAAGCCCCTTCTCAAGGTACAGGCTTCCAAAAGTGTTTTGATTTTTCCCCAACACTTTTATCCTTTTCCATTTTCAGACCACAGCTTCATCCTGTTGCCTACAGTTCCCGGATCCCCAACATCTGTCAAATAAGAGAGATGCTCTGTGGCGTCTCTAGCTGATTCTTGCTTCCCAAATGCTGGCAATGTGTGCACTGGCAGAAAGGGGTAGGAATGGGAGGCAGTGCAACAGGAGGAGGGCAGGGGGCATTCTGACTGATTTCAGCACTTCTTCCAATGTACTAGCTAAATCCAAGTCTGTCAAGACAGAGCCACCTAGCCTCAAGGGATAAGCCTACCTCTCTTTTGTGGGAAAGATAGATAGAAAAGCACATTTTTATAAAAACAATTGGGATATTCATTCATATTCAACATAAACATGCCCATGTTTCATCATTTGACTGATTTTTAAACTACAAATAGATTAGATTTAGAAGACTTCTCTTTTCTTAACCTTCACGATAAAAACAATTCAAGACATAAACGTTACAGCTGACCCTTGAACAGCACAGGTTTGGACTGCATGGGTCCGCTTACACACAGATATTTTTTCTAGAGTAAATACTACAGTACTACACGGTTCTTGGTTGGTTGAATCTGTGGATTAGGAACTGCGGATATGAAGGAACCATGGATACAGAGGGCTGACTCTAAGTCATTCGTGGATTTTAGACTGTGAGGAAGGGTTGGCACCCTTTACCCTGAATAGTTCAAGGGTCAGCTGTATTTGCATTTGGGGTCTCTAAGGCAGGATGACATATGTATCTTAATACATATATTATGGGTAAATTCAAATATAAATTTGAATTTATATTTCATTTATGTGCCACTTATACTCTAGTAAGGTCATAGTATTTCAGAACTTCTAGTGATATACAGATCATCTGCACTCAAATAATTCACTTAGAATTTAAATAAAGACTATTATGAAATGCATTTAACAGTGTTTCTTGGAAAGAGGGGAAGACTCCTTAAAATTTGCTAGGAAAAAAGTAACACGGAAATCAAAAAGGACAGTCAACCTAGAGAGATGCGAGAATGAGGTGATCACTAAGATTGTCTAGCTTACCACCTTCCAAGAGCTTCCTGGCCACAGCACAGGGAAGTGGAACCCTGGCAAAAGATGTGAACAGACATTTCACCAAAGAAGATATGTCAACAGCAAATTGGAATGTAAAAAGATTCTCAACATTAGTCATTAACATGCAAATTAAAACCATTACACACCTATCAGAATGGCTAATTAAAACAACTGAACTGTTGGCGAGATGGTGGAGCAACTGGAACTCTCAGACACTGCCGATGGGAACTTAAACAGACCCACCACAATGGAAACAATTTGGCAGGTTCTTAAACAGTTAAAGTTGTTAAGAAGAAAACTAAACTATGGGGTGATCTAACCATTTCCATCTTAGGTATTTATCCAAGAGAAATGAAAACATATGACCATATGAAGACTTGTACACAAATGTCTGTACCAACTTTATTTATAATAGCCCCAAACTGGGAACAACCCAGATGCCCCCCAACAAGTGAATGAATAAACAAACTGTGATGTATCCATACAATGGAATACTACTGAGCAGTGATAAGGAACAAACTATTGGTATATGCAACAGCATAGATGAATCTCACAAGGATTATTCTGAAAGAAGCCAGACCCTCCCCACCAAAAAGAGTGCATACTGCATAATTCCATGTTCATAAAACTCTAGAAAATGCAAACTAACCTACAGTGACAGAAAGCCAACCAGTGAGTGGTTGCCTAGGGATGGGAGGCATGGAGAGACAGGATGGAGGGATTACAAAGGTAAACGAGGAAACTTTGGGAGGTGATGGATATGTTCAATATCGTGAATGTGGTGAAGGTTTCATAGGTGTGTATGTATATGCCAAAACTTATATTTGTGCCCTTAAATATGAGCAGTTTATTTTATGCCCATTATGCCTTGATTAAAGAGTTGCCTAGCTAAAGTCTATTTTACATTTTAAAATGAAAGAAAGATCCCTTAGACTAGGGGGAAAGTACTTTGATGTTATAGGCCCATCATCTCTCAGTTTTTTCCTGTTCTATAATATTCTCTACCTACAATGCATCCATTGGGTATGCTGTATAATCAATATTTCAAATAAATAAATAAATAGGTGATGATGATGTTGATGAAGAAGGAGAAGAAAGATAGGGATAGATGGATGGATGGATGGATGGATGGATGGTTGGATGGAATATTTACACCAAGCTGATCAATTTGCAGGCATGTCTGCATTTCTACAGATCTCCAAGGTAGAGAGGTACTGGGTTGGATACTTCTGGCACATGATGAGCCTCAAAGACTCAGCAGATACTCAAAATACTTGATGGGCCTCCTCAACCTTTTCCTTTTAACAGAAGAACCAACTTTCTAAGACCAAAAGTGTTGTAAAGATATCAAGTGACAGTGACAGACTTTATCTCTCATCCCATTAAGTCTGTGACATGTTATTCTACTCTAATAGAGATCTAGGCAAGGAATGATGCCTTATTGGATCCCATTACAAAGATGTTCACATAAAGAGAGGTGGCAGGGAAAAATGAATATGCACTGAGTTCCTATGGTGTGCCAGGCACTGTACTAGGTATTCTATAGACACAATCTCTAGTCCTCAAATCTGTCCAAGTGTAGTTTAATGACCTTATAATATGGACTCCTTAAGAATTTTAAGCAAAGTTAATCAGAGAGCTTGTAAAGGAGAAAACATCCTGCTCTTTTAAGGTAAAAAAAAAAAATCCAAATTTAAAGATTACATATGCATTTTCCCCCTCTCTTTCTATGAAAACAAGTCTACTCTTAAACAAAACTCCTTGACAGGAGCTACAACACGCACAGACGACTGGACTGAATTAAATTAGAGAGATGACGTCGGTTTCTGAGGATCAGCATTGACAGGAAAACCGCATTGTCCTATCACCAGGTCTCTGCTACCCTCCCAGATGTCAGAAAGAAAATAACCAGACAAGTTCAGGGGGCAAATCCAAGGGTACTGTTTAAGAACCCTTTGCCTGTTTACCCTGTTTACAACTTAACACTCTGCATCCAGGACACAGAGGGTTGTAAGGACCTGTCAGAGATGTTGTGACATCGAAAAAAATAAAAAGAAACTATGCGCATATTAGAGTTTTAGTACAAATCCAAATGGAATGATCCATTTTCAAAATATCAGTGTTTGCTGCCAGTATGATTTAACAAAATTTTTAAATTCTAATGTTCACAAATGAAAGCAAAACTCTTCTATACCCAAGCACACACAAAGTGATTCCCCTACATGTCTTCCCACAAAAATTGAGATATTTAATATCTTCTTTTAATTTATTTCTACATAGGCATTTGAATCACAAAAATCAATTCAGTTTGACTTCTTTTTACCCTGAGAAAAACATAATTCAAGGCAGCGAAATTAAAGCATTGCTTTAAAAAGAGAAACATGCTGAAATCAAAGATTTTTTAAAAAATTAGACTGTAGACACAGTTCTCCATTTCCTAAAGAATATTTATAAAAGGAATTACGTAGTTGAATAATCTTAAAAGAAGCAATAAAGTCAGCCGAGGGATACCTCCTGACATGCCTTTTAATGGCATTTCAAAAGCCAGAATTTTTAGTAATGCTTGAATTGCAACATGAGGAGAAAGTCCAATGTTTTTCTCCAGGGCTGCTAGTTTTAATGGTACAAATTTACTGAATCGGCACCATAATAAGCACTACCAATTAGTGTATCCATGTGTCCTAAATGTACATATCCAGAAGGAAAGATTTTTATCTTTGTCATCTTTGAACCCAGACAAGCAGCAGTAGCCAAGCTCAGGCATGTTACCAGATGTCAGCTGATGTGATCAAAACAGGGAAAAGCCATGCATCTGAAAGCCTTCCTATATTTGTGTAAAATTAAGTTGTTTTCAGCCATTTTCATCTTTGTTATACAATAAAGTGGGAGGGCAGCTGGATCTTGGAGCAAGATAAAGAAGTCCTCCTCACTCATCCACAAACATGAAAGTTAATCTAATTCAAACTTCTTGAAGCTGTGTTTTCATGGCACAAAGGGAGCAGCTGCTGAAATGGCCATGATGATGCCAGAAGGGTAGCCAATGGACACTGAATCTCTCCATGCAGAATTCTACTTGAGAATTCTGAAGAATTCTGTGCATGGGCTGATCATCCAAGGCTTTAGAAGGTGGCAAGGACCACACTGTTCCTTTCCTCTACTGGGAAAGCTCAGGTTTTTGCCTATCTCATTCCAATCAATAATAAATATGACAACCCCTGCATTACTGTCTATATCCCCTACTTAGAGAGAAAGGGAACCACCCACAGCCTGGTACCATGTCTCTCTCTCACACACACACACACACACACACACACACACACACACCCAACACAGGTGACTGGATAAACCCTGGGGCCAAACTGTACTAATCAGACACTCCATTCTCCGAAATCTGAAATCCAGACACAGGGAGTAAATCAAATGGCTGGAAAAGTCTGGTGGGCCTAGGGGATGAGGGCACATTTGGGGAGGTCCATGATAGTCCAAGGGCAAATAGAGAGAGGAAGCTGGTTTACAGAAAAAGAAGAGCGAGGGAGATGCACATAGTAGAGTAAGAAGGGGACCAGGTACCCAGAGGGAGAGAGAGAAAAAGAGAGAGAGAAAGAGAAAGCCACAACAGCGCATTGGAAAGGGCACTGGGCTAGGAGAAAGGAAATGGATTCCAGTCTAGGATTGGCTACTGCTCTTAAGGTAGCTCTAGGTAAATCTTTAACTTCACTCAGTTTTGGTTCCATGATGACTGTATAGCTCATATTAAGACTTTAGCCACTTTGGGGTCAGGCAGAGTTGGGTCTGAGTCTGTGCTCTGATCTTTGCAAGCCCTGTGACCTTAGTCACCTGCCTTGTCCTCTTTGGCTTCAAATACATCACATGTAAAATCAGAGTAATAATTATACCCCCTCATAAGGATTGTGGGAGAATAAAATAAAGGATGCATGTAGAGCATAAGGCATCCAAGAAATATCAGCTCTGTAATAACAAAGAATTATTAACCTTTCTAGGAATGTTTCCTCTTCTATAAAATGGAGATAATAATAGTATCTTACTCATAGAGTTGCTGTGAGAATTAAATGAGTTAATACACATAAAGCATTTAGAAAAGTGCCTGGTACATAGTAAGGGCTCAGTAAATTTCGGTTGCTATTATTATCTCTATTATCACTGTTGATATGATGATGATGTTATTACGATTATTATGATTATCATCCCAGTGCCCTGCAGGACCTGGCAGCGCTTTTAACATCATCACCTTTGCAGATTAAGCTAGCTAATCAGAAAATTACAGAATTATGTTTGCCTCTGTGCACAACTTGGTAAATCTTGGATGCTTTATTAGGGCTATTTTTGCTGGCACCACCCCTATTAAATACGCAGCAAGAGTGATGATAGTTCGTTATAATGTGGTTCTTGAATTTTATCTAGGCAAGCATTTCAAAGTTATTCGTGACTGGGAAAAAAATAAGCAAAAGCAACCTAAATGTCTCACAAGGGAGAAATGACTAATTCGATCCAAGTAAGTCAGCTGGGTATAATACTGTTGAGCCTTGCTTAACTGAACCATGAAGCAATACAGAGAATGATGCAGTGGTAAGTTAAAGCAGATTATAAAATTGTACCTATTCCATGATTGAAACTCTGTGATAATACCTATGTACGTGGGGAAAGTCTAGATAACTCTTTGAAGCAGTGATAAGTTTTGTCAAGCTATGAGGATCTGAGGACTCTCACGCCACTGGCCATAGCTTCTGTAATGAATTTTTCATAATAACTGAATCATACCCCATTAATTAGATTACGCCAATGTTAAGTGACAAGAAAAGTCACAGAAAACAGGTCCTGCTGTTTTTAAACACAGAGGAAGCACATGACAATCCTCCAAAGTTTGACCGTGATCACTTTCCTTAGTTACATGAGGGTTTAGTCAGCCCCTCCCAGAGCTGACATCCAAGCATCACTGACAGTCTGCAACATGTTTTGTAATTAACCACTTTCATGGATGCTGTGAACCATAAATAAAGTTACATGGCAAAAATTCCATAATCTCAATAATACCATGTGAAAATCCATTATTAAGAGAATAATGTGAATGTCAAAAATAAATTAATTAGGGCTTCCCTGGTGGCGCAGTGGTTGAGAATCTGCCTGCCAATGCAGGGGACACGGGTTCGAGCCCTGGTCTGGGAAGATCCCACATGCCGCGGAGCAACTGGGCCCGTGAGCCACAATTACTGAGCCTGCGCGTCTGGAGCCTGTGCTCCGCAACAAGAGAGGCCGCGATAATGAGAGGCCCGTGCACCGTGATGAAGAGTGGCCCCCGCTTGCCGCAACTAGAGAAAGCCCTCGCACAGAAACGAAGACCCAACACAGCCATAAATAAATAAATAAATAAATAAAAATTGTATAACTTTAAAAAAAAAATTAATTAATTAATTAATTTTTAAAAAAAAAAGAAGAATGTGAATGTCTAGCCATCATGCCAGGTGCGACCTCTCCTCACTTTTTGTTAAACTCTAAGCCTGAGAGACACCCTAGGCTGGATTCTAAGAGGCATTTATATCCAGATGAGATGGAATGAGAACAGCCATCAGTGCCATAGCAATCTATGGATAATTGACAAAGGGGTCCCAGCTGATCAGAAAATAGGAGGTAGACATTTTGCTCCACCCAATTGTCCATCTCCTGGCCCAGAGAATAAGGGTTTGTGGCCAAAAATAGAAACAGAAAATTTTAAAAAGCAGAGTCTCCTCTATGTATTGCACACACTGATTTTTGAGGCAAGGCATGTACTCCACTCCCCGCCCTAGATCCCTGCCTGGACGCACAGGGAGAGAGGAGGGTGGCAGTTGTACAGTCTATCCCAGAAGATACAGACCCTACATGTCCAGTGTCAGGTCAGAGAAAAGCTTCATGGTAACAATGCTTGATGGAGTTTTAACCCCTCTTATGATCCGTGAGCACCAGGTAGTCAGGCAGTGAGAGGGAGGAGGCACCATCTCAGGGGAGAACAGCACCAGATGGAGGTGGGGTAGGGTTAGGGTTAGGGTTAGGGTTAGGGTTAGGGTTAGGGTTGGGATTAGGATGTAGGTTATTCCCTGGGAGCAGGTCTGGCCCTGTACCCATCAACCTACTTTCCAGCATCAGTCCTGAAAAGGATCAAGTAACTTCCAAGTAGATCATGAAGAGAGACAAATGACTGCTGTGTTTTCTAGAAAGCCCCAAGGAAAAGACACTACTGCTCACTCAAAGGCGAAAAATATGAACTTATATAATGCTATATATAAATGGATATGTAGTTACAGAGAGCAAAATGAGGAAGAGAATGCATCATCCTGAAAGCTCAGAAAAACCTCCTGCAAACAAATATTTTGGGACTTTTAGAAAACAGAGTTTGGCAGCCTTAACGGGATGTAAGACATAGCCTTACCGAAAAGGCACCTGCAAAAGAACAGGATGAGATGAAAGGACAAGAGCATTAGAGGATTTAAAAACAACAGGATGACCAGCAAAGACCAATAAGCAGAGACGAAACAGAGCAGGGTGAGATAAGGAACAATACCACGGAAATTAAATGTCCGATAGCAATATCAAGATCTTCTTTGTATGAGTAAACAAAATAAGCAACACTGCAAGAAAATCAAATCAACAGTAAGGAAGATGCGGCAGACACTGTTGGTACAAATAGAAACTATATTTTCTGCAAACAGAAGCCACCATTTGTTAAAGTATCCACAGCTCAGAGAAGTAGCCCAATTCTCAGTTAAGGGGGAAATCCCTGTGAATGAGAACCGCATTCCTTTTACCACGACTGGTTTAGGGGAGGGCATGTGACTTAGGTAAACTCAATGAGACCTGAGGGGAAGTCTACTGGGGACTTCTGAGAAGAGTTTCCTCGTGAAGGTGACAACACACAGATAGACTGCTCTTCTTCTGGAACGTGAGGCTACTTTGCTCACATGAAGGAAACTAACTTGCAGGCACGGTCCCCACACTGGGCATGGCTTCTCTTAGTCATATTTGAAAGAATCCTGATATGCTGGGCAAACCTGAGAAGTTCACCCATTCTCAAGAAAAGAAAAGAAAAAAAATAGACGAAGAAACGAAAACCAACAGAGAATAGAAAATAGGGAGGATACGGACAAGTAAAAACAAATTAAATCTAAGAAATATAGGAGTGTCCAGATAAAAACAGAGAGAGAACAATTGAAATTCAAGCAATAGCAAATATATAATTTAAGAAAAATGATACGGGATGAAAATATCCTGATAATTCAAACCAAAGCATTCACTGTATTTTAAGTAAAATTAATTTGAAAGGGTGCTACATAGGTTTATAATAGCAAATTTTGGATTTCCTTTCAAGGATAAAGAAAAATCATGCAAGTATTTAGGTAGAAAAAGAAAGGATGTCCACCTCTGTATATAAATAAAGTTGGCATCTGCTACTTTTTATACAATTTTAAATACCAACGACAATGAGCCAATGTCTACAAACACCAAATAATTTTACTTCTAGTTATGTTTTCATTCACATGGGAAGACAATAGAAAAATGCTGTCTTAAGATATGCAAGAGATCAGAAAATATACCAAGTGAACGTGTTTCTTTAAAATTTTACTTTAAAATGTCCTTAATAAACTGAAAGATTAATCAGGATTAAAGGCTGGGGACGTCCTGGTGGTGCAGTGGTTAAAAATCTGCCTGCCAATGCAGGGGACACGGGTTCAATCCCTGGTCCGGGAAGATCCCACATGCCACGGAGCAACTAAGCCTGCGCGCCACAACTACTGAGCCTGCACTCTAGAGCCCGTGAGCCACAACTACTGAGCCCGCATGCCACAACTACTGAAACCCGCCGTGCCTAGAGCCCGTGCTCCGCAACAAGAGAAGCCACCGCAAATAGAAGCCCACACACCGCAACGAAGAGTAGCCCCCGCTCGCCGCAACTAGAGAAAGCCTGCGCACACCAACAAAGACCCAACAGAGCCAAAAATTAATTAATTAATTTTTTAAAAAAAGATTAAAGGCTGGTGGTGAACACAGAAAAAATTTAAACATAGATTGGCCTGAAATGATTGTCGTAAATAATGTGATTCCAATACATGAAAGGAGCTAAATAAAGTCAATTGATTTATGATTAATTAAATTTTTACTAAAAATTACATCCCAAATTCTAAATTACATAAACAAAGATTGGGAAGTTAAGGGCGCTGTGAGTAAGCATAGCTTGCTAAATTCCTTGTTTCTAAAGGAAGGAGTCAAAATACATCTTTTTCATAAATTTTCTGAACATACAAATACAGATCAAAGAATATTTTTGAAAATATTAAAGGTAGCCCTAAGATAATGACCCTATTATTATCCCCATGTTATGGTGGGAGGAAAAGTTACAAAGAGATTAGTACCTGCCTTTAAAAGAAAAGATAAATAAATTCATCACTGATCTCAAGATGGGCAAGACTTGCCAGGTGTGAAAACTGTGGATTTTGAATAAAGTCTTCTTGATCACATCCTTCTGAAAAGCTAAGTGTCTTTGGGGGCTGTACAGAATGGTCGAGCCCATCACGTGCCACATTTGCTGAAGGTAGTAGTGTAGTGTTTGGTTGAGAGAAGGTTTTGAAATCAAACTCCGGTTTGAAAAGTTAGCTCTGCAGTTGTGTGTTGTGTGACTAGATGTGTGTTGTTTAAAGGAAATAACATATCAAAGCGCTGAGCAGAGTTAATGACACCATTAAATGTTCGATAAATGTTACCTACTATTTCTTCTATCTAATCTTTCCAATACTGGAATAAATTGCCACCCACCAGATGTAGCTTACAGCCCCTGCTTTTATGTGAAGAATTCTCAAATATGTAGGTTGGCCAAAAAATGTAATAACTATTTTGCTATTAATACCGTGTAGAATAAGAAATTAATTTCTCCCTGAAAAGCATAATCTATGAAGCAGATGGATTGTGGTAAACATTTAAATATCACTCGAATTCTTCAAATATGGCCTGTTACAATGTGTGTTTCTGTAAAGCAAATTAGCTCATTTGTCATTGGTAAATAAGGGATGAGGTCAATATAATGCAGTCGTTTGAAACTCACATTTTTTCATACCTAATTTTCCCAGTGTGTTAATGTTTGAACCACCGGTAAGAGCAGCTGAATACAACTTAAGCTGTATTAGGATATAGCTGAACACAGCAAGTTACAGAGGATTCACCATCACACACTTCTTACTCAGTCTGACCAACAGCTTGGTCCGGCAAAGCTAATTGTGCAAATCTCCCAAATCTTTATGCATTTGCCCTTGCCTACAAAACTTAGCAGCCTCAACACTTCCTTATATTTCTCTACATTAAACTACCTTAAGATTTTTTTAAAAGCTATATTTAGCAATAAAAAGGGTATGTACTGATGTGGAAAGATCTTCAAGATAGATTATTAATCGAAAAATGCAAGATGCAGACACTTTGTGCAATATGCTCTCTTTTGCATTAGAAAAGGACAGAAAAGATAAAAATTAGGCTTGCTTTTCATACAAATAAACTGTTAAAAACAACACAAAAAGCTGTTAAAAGGGACTACCTTGCTGGTGGGTCTGGAGACTTGCTTTTTTTTAATAAATGTTTTTTGTACTCTTTGGCCATTTAAGTCACTTGCTGTATTTTGGGAATGCAATAAACAAAAGTTAAAAGGTTTTTTAAAAGTTGTATTTACTGCTCTAGTTCTTTATCAAGAATTCAACACATCCTTTTAACAGCATCACTATTTTTGTTAGGATTGTTATTATTTTTGTAACTTTTCAAAGCTGCATATGCTTTGAGTGATCAGCCCAACATTATTTTTCCCATTTTTGTACATGATTTTGCAGAACATGGGGTTTCTTAGAAAACCATAAATAGCAATAACTGTAATTTCTGAACTACCCACAGCTCTATCCTTCTCTCACATTCTCCCTCTCCCTTCCAGTCCCCTATCAAACCCAGTTTTACATCAATCGTCTCAGATTGTCTACATTGCGGAAAGACAGGTCTTAGAGATCTTCTAACATCTATTAACTTCCAAGGGAGATAGCAGAGTGTATTTGACATTTGAAGTGACAAATGGCATGACAAAGCAATGATATGTCTCCAAATGAGCTACCAGGTATCAAACAAAGGACTTTAGTTCTCATACACACTGAAAATAAATTAAGGACTATTCCTCAAAAGAGTTCTTTTTAAAAGCACATGTCCATCAAGGAAGCCAGAGGATTTCAACTCAGGTGATAACAGCAAGTCATTCAATAGCAAATGTCATTCCATTTTGTAGAAGTTTTTGAGGAATAAGTAACTTGTACCTCGAGGCCACCCAGCATTTCTTGGATAAGCACAGATTCACAATCTTAAGACATAACGCATTAGTGTCAAAGAAGATGGTTTAGGTTTAATGTAACAAGATAAAGCTCAGACTCAGAAGTTATTAACTACCTAACAGTCGATGGAGTCTTGACGCACAAGGTGCTGCTTTCAGTGGGTTATGAAGCAAGCTGAGCAGCCGTTAATTCTTGCAGAAGAAAAACATGCAAAAGATCAAGAATAGTATAAGCCTTCTTACGCAATTTGATTATGTCCAACAAATGGTCAGTTAATCAAAAAAAAAAAATAAGCAAGGAATCAAAATATTCTTCCTTTATCTTAAGTTTTTTTTAAAAAAAAAAATGTAAAACATACGTCTGCACATTTTTAACCAAACTTTTGATGTAGGGCCAAGGCCTTTTCTTTGAGCATGGGTCTAAGAGCTGATGGAGTGTCGACTTCCCTTTCTTGCATACGTTGCATTCACAATACATGTCTGCAGTCACCTACCTGCAGTTTCTGGTTTCCAACTCCTGAAGTACAGTGAGATGCTTCCAAAATGATCTGAATGCAAATTCATTCTAGATTTAGTAATTTCCTCCTAATTCTTAACAACTATTAATAATTTTAAGCCTAACTTAAAACTATTGTATTTCTGAAGCACTTAGTTTTTAAAGAAACAACTCTTTGCCCTCAAATAAGATTTAATTGTTATATAATCATAATACATGTACAACTGGCATCAACAGGTTAGAGAACAGACAACTTGGCAAACAGTACTCGATGGTGATAGGATTGGATGGGTAAAATGGAGAGTAGCACATGAGCAATATGCTGTGGGTGTCAGAATGTTCTACAAAGGAGACAGAGAACATTGGTGAACCTGGAGAAAGTAGAGGGTCAATTAATTTGGGGGTTGTAAGAGAATATTTACTGTAGTCTGGGAGTATTTAAGCCTTAAATACTTCAGTTCTGGAATAACTGACACCCAGATGGCATGTACCAGCAGCATCGACACAGAACTTCTACAGAGGACACTGCATAGAGTTGAAAGATAATATTCAAGAGTATCTAATTGCATGCCTTTATGTAACAAAGAAGTAAATTTTAGCCCAAAGAATACAGGTGACTTCCCTGAAGTCCCACAGCTGATTAATAGTGAAAACAGACTGCCTCACTCCTGAGTCAACACACAGGGTCCTGGTTATTCTCCGTTTGCCACTGTCCCTCCTACTCTCTCCTCTTTTCTGGCAAGATCTGTGCCCAGAAGCCTTGTCTCCACTGAATGCGTTACCTGGTCTTCCTCTCCCTTTGGCTCCCAGATGGTCGGGATCATGGGAGGCACTGAGAGACTAAAGCATTGGAAGAGAGAACGAGAAAGGAGTCTAATTCTCCCTCCTTGTCTCACCACTGTTCAAGCACGTTCTTCTGTGTTGCAACTCCTGTTAGCAGACAGCTCCGACTTCCACCAGGCGCTGGTGACAACACCTAGAAATACTCACGGCCTCCCATCATGCTTATCGCAAGTCCTGTGTGCCTCACCTTACAGAACCGAAACCCTGCCCATCTCTCTGTGTACTGTCCCTTTACTAAATTATTTTCTGTGAGATCCCTGTAAGTGTGCCAAATATTTCCTTCCGGATCCTACTGATGTAACCAGTTATCGCTATGTAATTCTCCAATCATATTTTTTCCCTGCCTTGGAAAAACTAAATCTTCCCTTTTTAAAATTTACACCAGCAACTTAAGGGTAACTAACAGAATATCTTGAGTTTTCAGAAGTTTCATTTGGAAGTGTCTTAGCAAGTGTCTACTTTTCTTCCCAGAGCTCTTTGTATAACTAGGTCCTTCTTATGTTCCAATCCTGATTTAACTGTCGCTTTTGCAGGGAGTTGCTCCAACTTTACTTCCTTTATAGTTCTTTTCACAATCTGTAATGATGTGGTTATATGTTTAGTGGTTTCTTGTTTCTTTTCTGCTTCCTCCCCTGGAAGCTTTAAAGGGCAGGGACCGTGTCTTGTTCACTACAGGTTTGCACAGAGTAGGTACTCTGCAAATATCACTATGGACAAAAAGTGAATAAATAGATCCCATATATGTCCAAAGAGAAACAACTGGCATGTCCCACATATCTTAGTGATGGGGTTTAGATTCATACACACAACAAATTCCTTGAAAGCCTCTTTCTCCAACTCCCTTCCTCCTTTTCTCCCCCGCCCTCCCTCTTCTCCTTCTTCCTCTCCCCTTCCCACTCTCTCCTATATAACAATAGTCCCCCATTTCTCCCCATGTACCGCCCCCCAACAAGCCCCCCAGAGCTCTCCTTCACCCCGGTTGGCACCACAGCCTCCCTCACCCTTTCCCCTTTGCCCCCGTTGACATTATTATTTTTCTTCTACTCTTGCTCTGCATACTTTTTGGGTTCTTCATTTTTTACTGGTTCTTCGCTCCCCTATTACCCTTCTCTGATATCAAGGCCAAGGAGCTCACGAGGGAGGGCAGAATCTTCCTTGCTGGTCAGTCTGAAGAGGAGACCAAGTGGGCAGAGGCAAAAGAAAAGATGCTCACCCTGGAGGGAAGGTGAGCGAGGAGGACGCCGTGCAGGAGAGAGATGACGAAAAGCAAAACTGAGTCCCTTCCCCCCATCACAGTGACAGACAGATAAGGACAAGATGCCAAAGTGTCTGTACATGCTGGCGCATTTCACGACTTTGCTTTTTCTCCCCTCACTAGCCACTCCCTTGTCCTTCATGCATTTCTCCCTCTATGTTGTTTTGTCCTACAAGGTTTCAATCAGGGTTTTCCAACTTATGAATGATAAGAACTATGCACTGTGGGCTGAGAAAGGAAACTGCCATTTAATTTCCTCACTTTGAAGAAGGCACAGTTCATTAAGAAACTTAAAACACAGCCTAGAAGTATCTACCTTATTGTTGAAGGCATGGTTTAAAAAGGTTAAGAACACTTAAACAAGCTGGCTTTAGGCCAGGAAGAAGAAACAGCAGCAAAGGTTAGGACCCCAGGCTCTGGAGAGTGCCAGGACTAAGCTGTCTCAGCTCCTCTACTTAGCAGTGGCATAAGCCCCGGTCCAGATACTAAGCACCCCTGATGCCAGCGCCTCTGTCAGAAAATGGAAATGATAATACCACTGCCCCCAGAAGGGTTCTATGAGGATGAAATGAATACTTCAGGTGAAGTGTTAAATCAATGTCAGGCAGGTAAGTTCAACGAACCTTAGCTGTTGTTATGGCTGTTGTTGAATCAGACATAGGCAGGTTGATCTCAACCCAGAAAACAGGGAGGTGAGGGCTTATGAAAGTTAAACAGGCCAAAAAGAGTTGAGACCAACATACGCGTATCTATCTAACCAAGGCCCTTATCTAATACCCCTCAACATGTACTAATTGGCTTTCATTTAGTCTTTGCTGTGGTAAAGGGCAGCAATGTGCTACTTTTCACTCACAGCAAAGCATGCAGAATGTAGGGTCCAAAAGACACCATGAGTTTTCCCCAAGGCACAGGGGTACAAACAAGAGCTTTGCACACTGAGAGATTCTGGGAGCCTACCTTCCAGAGGGGCTAGGCCAAGGGACCAATGGCCGTGGCACTCATAGAAAATGCTGGTCCTTTTGTTCCCTCAGAGTTCCAGAGACTTTAAAAAGGGGGGGTCGGGAGGGTGGCAAGTACAAAGGTAGGAGGCACACTGAGTAAAGACAACTGTGTCGTATTAATCCATTTGATTAATCCAGCACGCTAAGGAAGATTCTTTACAGAATCCAAACTTGCGTGGTTTTGATCCAGGGAGATTAGAAAACACTGTTGCTTTCACTTGCCAGTGCCTCCTTGGCTTTGTGCTAGAGTTGTATTCTCCAGAGTCCAGTAGGAACAAAGGAGAGAGTTCATTTATGTGAGGACGGGGGAGCACAGGCACTTTGACAAATGTCCTTCTTCCCCTCCGCTTCTGGGAGACGCTTCCTGAATTTCCCAAGAACTAAACCCTGGGTTTGTGTTTGCATCATTTCCCTCCAAAAGCCAAACAACTGGAAATTGTCCCCCTGCCCCCCAGTGCAGATTTCTGTCAACCCATGAAAAGTGGTTTTCACCAAGGCCTGGGTGGACGGCAGATCCCACCCCAAGCTCTTTGCAAGAAAGTAGCGAGAACAGCACAGAAGCATTTAAGGTTCCAATGGGAACCACCATTCCTTCACGAGGGTAAGTAGCTTGAAAGAGTCCTGTCAGAATCCAAGAGTTTTCTCACAAGTTTTAGTGTGAAAGGAATGAGAGTCTTCGGAAATGGCAAAGAAAAGAGCAAGAAAGCCTCAGGGAAATAGAAAGTCATCCAGGCAAGGCCCAATCAGGCTTCACCCGCCTTCAGCTGGCTGTAAGGTAACTGTGAAAACCGACATGAGGTATGTCTGAGCAAACTAAGACGTTTTGAAGCCATTTCATCTCTTCTAACTGTACTTGGGAGGAGCAGAAGTGAGTCTTCTCCAGGAAGCCTCTGGGGTCTATACTACTGGGGCCTGCGACCTTGGTGAGACTCTTCCAGCCAGTGGATTGTGCTGAGGCTGCTCTCAGTGCCAGCAGGATGGTGGTGAGGGGCAGCAATCACGGAAACCTTCCCAGGGCACATTCACGGACCGGGGAAGCAGCTGACTCTCAGTTCTAGAAAGAGAGAACTGTGGCTTGCCAGTGAAGTTGGGTCAGTGCAGGAGAACAAGATCCCAGCTCTCCCTCTCGCCTTCCAGGTCCATCTCATAGTTCTCCAGGCCATGATCCCTGACCCTACTGCAAAGACTGAGGTCAGCAGGGGGAGACCTCCCAAGGTGAATGCCAAGGTCAGCGGGCTGCTCTCAGTCACTGCAGTTCATAAAGAAGCTGAAAGTTTATGAGGCCTTCCTGTTAGAAATAATTGTACACTCCCCTGACTTTTCTTACTGCTGTCCCCAGTCCTCAGTGCAGTGCTTGGTGCAGAGTTGGCATTTAATAAATATTTGTTGAACTGTGTCATAGAACTCATTGCCAGCCAGCTACCTCGTCCTTTGATAAATTCCTAATCCCTCTATTAACTTACAGTATCTTTAAGGACAATCACATTGACAGATTTGTCTGTGTGCCCCCCACCCAATACCTAGAAGAACACCCAGAACATGGTAGGTGTTTAGCAAGTGGTGGTTGAATCTGCGGTCTGTGGCACAATCTGCTTATGTGCAGTCTTGGCATAGGGGTCTCTGGACAGCTCGACTCGTGTTTGCTCGTGTGCATGTGTGTGTGCACGTGTACATACACATATTCTTGTCTGCATTTACATCTGTACTGGTATATGTCTCTGGCTCTGAAAGGAGCAGCACCAAGGAAAATGAGAAGTGGGAGGTCATAAATTTTGGCTGGTCATCAACCCTCCTATCTGAAAAAATAAAAAAAGAAAATCATTTCTCTAACATTCTGCTGATTGACCCTCCAGGTTCTCATGGGTTGATTGAAAGATATTTAAAAATAGAGACTAGATCATCCAGTCACCTCCTTCTCTTGCTTTACAGCTCAGGAGACTGATCCAGAGAGGTTAAGCAGCTTGTCTGAAGTCACACAGCAGATGATGGAGCCAGGGCCTCACGTCCTCTTACCTCCTCGGGTCTCAGCAGCCTAGTTTGAGCTCCATGACTCTTGAAAAACTACTTTTGCTAATGTTACCAAATCATCCTAGTTGTTAAATCAAATGAGCATTCTTGTTTGTCTTTCTTATTTTGTCTTTCTTTACTATTTTATGCCAACTAGACTCTCCCTCCTTTTAAAACCCATGACCTCCTTTGAATGTTGCTAACAGTAATGCTAATGGCTATTGGCCATTCGATGGGGGACAGGCACCATTCCAAGAACTTTATTTTGTGACACTTATTCCCCACAATGAACTCTAGGAGTTAGACATGTGATTGTCCCCATTTTAACTAAGGAAAACGAAAGAGAAGAGAGGATGAGTAGCTTGGCTAAGGTCACACCACTCGTCGATGGTTAGCTTGGAATTCAGACTCAAAAATCTGCCTGCAGACTGGGCACTTCTCACCACAGTTGTCAGCTCCTGCCTCTTTATCACCTTTCTAGTTCACGTGCCTTCTCAGTTTCCCTCCCTTTCATGCCCCTTAAGTAATATTCCTGGGACTTCCCTTATGGCGCAGTGGATAAGACTCCACGCTCCCAATGCAGGGGGCCCGGGTTCGATCACTGGTCACTGAACTAGATCCCACATGCATGCCATCACAATGAGTTCGCATGCCACAACTAAGGAGCCCGTGAGCTTCAACTAAGGAGCCCACCTGTCACAACTAAGACCCGGTGCAACTAAATAAATAAATAAATATTTAAAAAAAAAAAAAAAAATATATATATATACCCATTTAAAAAAAACAGTTTTCCTTTGAGTTCCAGTCTCAACCCTCATTTCTTTTCCCCTCTCTTGATCATCTCATCCACTCCCAAGACTTCCTTACAACCCCAAATGACTCCATAACCTTTTCCTCAAGCTCAAACCTCTATTCTAAAACCTCTATTCTAAGTCACAAACAAATAAAACCTCTATATACACACCCACTTCAATGTCTGTATCTGCTCAGGTCCATCGCACAGATGGTCTCCTTTGCTAACCTCTGCTCAGCTGATGAGAAATTTGGTTTACCTTTATAATATTCCAGTTTCTCTTCTCCTCGTGCCACTTGAGTTTGGTTTATTTAAAGCAAAAATAGCAAACTAATCCCTCCTTGTTAGCTTAACTAAAGGTATATTTGTTGCTTTTAACTGAAGGGTTAGGCATGTTGCAAGAGGAACATTCCACCTGTCTGCTGAAGGCAAGATCCCAGTTGCTCAGGAGGCCAGTCGAGACTCCAAAAACTCCTTCTTTGACCACTGCCATCATACTGGGCCTGGCACCTGACCGCATGATTATAGTCAGAAATGAAAAATCAAAAGCTGATCCTCCACTGACAATGGAGCAATATGGAGTCAATCATGACCAAAAACTCCAGCAAGTTTCCTTCTTTTGTGAATCAGCTTTAACCTCTTTCACTGGCCAGTTTGGCTAGGTGCTGTATTTATTCCACAATCCATTTGCAGATAAGATCAGGTGATCTTATCCATGGATTAAACTTAGACAGAAGTAAGTCTGAGATTGCTAACCACCCCTAAAATTTTGGGTCATGGATCAGTTAGCTTTTGCTGTATAATAAACAATTCCAAAACTTACCGGCTTGCAAAAACATATATTATTTCCCATGGTTCTGTGGGTCACGTGGGCAATTCTTCTGGACGGAGCCAGCTCAGCTCGAGCTGGATACTTTAAGATGACCACACTCACATGTCTAACAACTGGCAGACTAGTTAGTCTAGAGGGGTCTCACTCACATGTCTGCTGTCAGCTGGGGTGACAGTCTCATGTTTCTCATCATCCAGTAGGATAGCCTGGGCTCATTCACAGCATGAAGAGTTTCCTGCAGTGAGAGAGGGCAAGCCCTATGCACGAGCACTTTTTCATTCTCTATTTACATCACATTTTCTAATGTCCCAGTGGCCAAAACAAGTCATGTGGCCGAGCACAGCTTCAAGGAGTGGAGAAATAAACTCTACTTCTTGATAGGAGGACTGCAAATACACATTTCTAAGGGGTTATCTCCAAAGATGCAATGAATTATTGTGGCCATTTTTGCAACTTTGTGGTATTTTTCTCAGTCAAGACATAAGAATAGAAACTAGAAAGATCCTAGGGATGTGAGATTGCTAGACTTATTCAAGAAACAGTGGGTCAAGAGGCAGCATTTGGGAGAAGCCATTTCAAGGATGAGAGCAACTGGTCTAGCCTGACCAAGATGGCGATCTTTAAAAGCTCCCAAGCTTTGTGACTGAGTCTATTGGGGAAATAGAGTCTTATTCTACTCTTGACTTTCCTCTCTGAAACTAGTCCTCTCTGAATAATTCCCCAATCCATTCAATGGCAGTATCATCATCCAGTTGGTTCAAGCCAAAAACCGAGAATTATCCTGGATTCCTATCTTTCCCTTATCCCCATACAGTAACCATTAGCAAGGCATATTGGTTTTATCCATCTAAAGTTTACTTCTAACTTCCATCCACTCATTTCCGTCTTTACTGTCATTACTATCATCTGGTTCTTCTTCATCTTTCACTTGGACTTTTTCTGTAGTCTCTCAACTGGTCTCCCTGCTTCCTCACTTGTTCCCTCTACAATTAAGTATCCAAACGACAACATAGTGGTCCTTCATAAAAGTAAATCAGAAGATGGTATAGCACCACCTAAAACGTCTGATGGCCTCCCACTGCATTTAAAATAAAATCCAAAACTCTCTGCTGTGACCTAGAAGGCTCTCCATAATCTAGACCCTGCTTGCCTCTTAATCTCAATTCACACCACTCTCTTATTTATTAATGATATTCTGGCCACACTGATCTCGTTGTTCTTGTCTAAACACACAAACTACACATATACAAAGGCATCTTCCCCAACCTCCATATCAAATAGCCTCCAACCCTCTGCCATCCCTGGGATTACTCTCATTCATTAATCCATTATTTTTCTTGTCTTTTTCTTATTTAAAAAATTTTTGGATATAAGCTTTTATAGTGTCGGGTTTATTGAGGTATAATTTATACTGAATAAAATGCAAGCTTTTTAGTGTCCAGCTATATGAGTTTTCTCAAACACATACAGATTTGTAACCACTATCACAATTGAGTATGTGACATTTTAGAAAAGGCAGAACTATACAGGCCAGTGATTGTCAGGGGCTGGGGTAGAGGGGCAGCTGACTACGAAGGGGCACATGGCAATCCAGCCACATGTTTTCTTCATAGGTTTTATTAAAATCCATAATAATCTGGTTTATTTATTTCTTTACTTATTAACTGTCGCCTTCCTCAAAAGGGATATCCCAAGAGAGCAGGAACCCTGTCTGTCTTGTTCACTTTTGTGTCTCCAGAGACTAGCATAGTGCCGGTCACTAAATGGGTGCTCAACCATCCTTTGCTGAATGACAGTGCAGCGGTCCCCAACCTTTTTGGAACCGGGGACTTGTTTCGTGGAAGACAATTTTTCCACGGACTTGGGTGGTGGCGGGGAGGGATGGTTCAGGCGGTCATGTGAGCGATGGGGAGCGGCAGATGAAGCTTCACCCTCTCGCCACTCACCTCCTGCTGTGCGGCCTGGTTCCTAACAGGCCGCGGACTGGTAGCAGTCCACAGCCCGGGGACCCCTGACTTAGTGCACCCATTAATTCTCTTCAACTTGGCTCTCTCCCTCAGTCCTCACCTGTAACTCATAACCACATCTTAGGGATGTCACCTCTTAAATATCTCTTTCCCCCTTCCTCTAACTTCCCTGCCATGTTTCTGCCCTTAATTGTTTTCTACTTCGATGTAATAGCCTCAAAAGTGGTTTCCCTATTAGCAGTCTTGCCCCCTCAGTCACTGTCTCTGACTGCTGCTAGGTACAAGTGAATTACATCACTCCATAAATAAATAAATAAAGAGGCAAGTGTTCCTGTTGCTTAGCAACCAAACCAAACTACCAAACTAGCCCGGCTCTTCTCCCAGTGTCTAACCCTAGGCACCCCACTTCTTGCTACTGACAGGGCTCCCTCCGTTCCTGTCCAGACACGACTCCCAGAACCAAAATGCTGCTGCTCCTCTGTCCTACCTACAGAAAGTGAGCCCCTCATCTCTGGACAGCCCCCGCTGCCTTCACATCCCCGCACATCCGCGCCCCCTCAATCCCAGCATGCCTAAGGGCTTTGTGTTCCCAAATTTAAGATAAATATCCACATGACAAGGAATTTAGAGCTATCAGAGCAATCCATGTACTAATAAACCATGAGACTTTTCAAAGTTAAACCCGCACTCTCACCTCTCAAGGTCCTGATATACTGAATCTTGAAGCCATACATTTTTCAGATGCTGATAGTGGCAATTATTTTCTCTGTTCCTCCATTGTATTTTGAAAAGAATTAAGAGGTTGGCATTTACTTTTATTGAATTACATCAGTTGACTGGAACTAAGCTTAAATTACTCTATTAAACTGACAAAAGTGAACTGGGTCAAAATTTTTAACAATTTTTAGTAGGAGCCATCAAAGCTCTAAACCATGAAATTCTACTTACTTCACTGATTCTTTTTGAGGAGTCACTAGTATCCATTAAAGGAAACTGGCTGGGACTTCCCTGGCGGTCCAGTGGTTAAGACTTCGCCTTCCAAAGCAGGGGGTGAAGGTTCAATTCCTGGTGGGGGAGCTAGGAACCCACATGCCTCGGGGCCAAAAAATGAAAACATAAAATGGGGGGCTTCCCTGGTGGCGCAGTGGTTAAGAATCCGCCTGCCAATGCAGGGGACACGGGTTTGATCCCTGGTCCAGGAAGATCCCACATGCCGCAGAGCAACTAAGCCTGTGCGCCACAACTACTGAGCCTGAACTCTAGAGCCTGCAAGCCACAACTACTGAAGCCTGCGTGCCTAGAGCCCGTGCTCTGCAACAAAAGAAGCCAGAGCAATGAGAAGCCCGCGCACCGCAACGAAGAGTAGCCCCCGCTCACTGCAACTAGAGAAAGCCCACGTGCAGCAATGAAGACCCAACGCAGCCAAAAATAAATAAATAAAATAAATTAATTTAAAAAAAAACATAAAATGGAAGCAATATTGTAACAAATTCAATAAAGACTTTAAAAATGGTCCACATCAAAAAAAAAAAAAGAAGAGTTCTCAACACACAGAAAAATTTTTTAAATAAATAAATAAAGGAAACTGGCTAAATAAATTAAGCTATATCCATAAAATATACTACTCTGAACTTGTAAGAAAAATGAATGAGGAAGCTCTCCACTTAATGCTATGGTCAGAGCTCCAAGTCATGGCACTAAGTGAAGACAGCAAAGTGTGGAATGCTTCTGCTCACCTGCACACTTATATTCGTTCATATATACACTTGGATTTGCTCAGAGAAAATGTGGAAGCATTCCCAAGAAACCAGAAAAAGTGCTTTCCTGTGGGAAGAAGGGTAATGAGGCAGACTGGGGCAGAAGTGGGAACAAGACTTTCCACTGTATACCTCTTTATATTTTAGGGGTTTGAATCAGGTGAATGTATTACCCCCTCTTCATTTCTTAATTTTTGTAAAGAAAGAAGAGTTTGAGTGGGTACCACAATGTGGTTCTCAAAAAGCCGCATTAAAATTGCATTACCCCAGGGCTTTGAAACTATCATAAAACCAACATAACCTTTCAATGGCTCTGATATCTACATATGCGACAAGCTTTATTAAAATACAAGTAAATAAATAAATACATTCTAAAATAATACATCATCCAAACAAAAGGGTAGTGGTTATCTGCTTTACCAATTATCCTAAAAACTTTATTTTCTCTTAGGTAGAAAATTAGACATTCATTTACCCTTTCAGGTCAGGGAAATTATCCGAGGTTGTCATCATAATCTATGGTGCCAGCCTTGTATAAAATATAACTATTGCTATCACACATCATTTTGGCTTGACACAAATGATACTTTTTGCTTGCTCTATATCAATTTGTTTTGGGAAACCATCCCTCCTATCCTCCACCACCACATGCACACACACACACATATACACGTACACACACAGTTACACACATACACACACAAACAAATATTCTGTGTAATTTAAATGCAGCTGTCAGGGTTAAATGCAGGGGTAGTGAAAGCGGACTGGTATGCTTTGTTCTCCCAGATATCCTGATTGTTTCAGGAATGAACATGAGATTCAGGTTTGGCCAGAGCAATAGGATAGGAGGCGGAGACTGTTACAAATGCAGAGCAAGGGAGGGTTTTTTTAACTTTGGAGATTACAAGGTCTAAAAACCATATAGCAGGGAATGCCCTGGCAGCCCAGTGGTTAGGACTCCGCACTTCCACTGCAGGGGGTCCAGGTTCAGGGGAGCTAAGATCCTGCAAGCCACGCAGCATGGCCAAAAATAAATTAATTAATTAATTAAAATTTTTAAAAATAAAATAAATAAAAATCATATAGCCCCCGGGATCCATGATTGCTCTTCATTCTGAAAATAAGCCCCAAATGAGAATTAAGTCAACATGGAGATTTTTTTTTAAGACAAGAAAAAAAAAAAAAAAGAAAGAAAGAAGAGCATAATAATGGTGAAGCCTGAATCCAGCCATGCTTTGAGCTAGTCCACCCCTTGGATTTATCAACTTCATAAACCAATGGATTCTCTCTTTTGTTGCTATTTTGAAACACAGTTTAAGTGTTCTTTTAAAAAGTCTTTATGCTTTTACCCATACATATTCCAGAGTTTCTCTAGAAACTCTGATCTTTCTTGGGATTATTTCTTAATTTATCTGGAAAATGCAGAAAATGTAGACTGCTAAGTTTAACAGATTCAGAGAAATTCTTCATGTGAGCAGTGAATCTGGAGCAGGGCAAGGCAGTTCTTTCACCATGAGGGCTGGGCTAAAAGGTAGAGGGGAAAATACACAAAATGAGGTCTGTGGCTCCAAAATAATCCATGCTACCTGCCATTCTCACTTCCCTAAATGAGTGATATTTTAAAAGGGTTTTTTTGTTTGTTTGTTTCTTTATTCTTTAAATGAAATGATCCTGAAGACAACTGAATCGACTCCAGTTACCTATACATGTACATCATTCCCATATTTAAAGTGGCTAATTAACTTATCTGTTCAACAAATTTTTATTGAATTATACCACATGCCGGACATTCTTCTAGGAACTGGAGATACAATAGATGAAGTCTCTGTCCTCATGAAATTGACATTCTAGTAGCAGTGACAGAAAAATAAACATATCTATAATATATGAGATGGTGATTTTTCTATTGCTCAGTAGAAAAATAAGACAAGGTGATGGCAATGGAAAAATGTCGAGGATACTGTACTGATTTATATACAGAAGTAAGAGCTATCTTCTTGAACAGGGTGACACTGAAGCAAAGACTCTAAAGCAGAGCGGGTGTAGCCATGTGATTTCTTGGGTGAGGATCATTCCAAGCACAGCCAGTGTGTCAGAGGGTGGGACCCAGGGCATAGGGAAGGGGAGGGGATGAGAAGATTGGGGAAGGGGTCTCTCAAGTAGGGCTTTGTCAGTCTGAAACAACCAAACCCAAAAATAAAGAGGAGAAAGAGATTAAAAGATACTGAAGAATTAATATGAAATAAGGTCATATATAAAGACAATCTGATCGATTTTATTTAAAAACAATTCATCAAATGTAGTCAGTACCAACTGTCCATTAGTTTTTGTGTGTAACCCTTACTGCTTAGATATTATTGTTTAGCTACTGGATACTACTGTATGTATAGTATTGTTTGGTGCGCATAGTATCACGTATTTAGTATGGTGTTCATCTGTTCGGTCTACAAGGGACCAAAGCACCCCTGCATGCAGGACAGGACCTTCCCTAAAGGGTGAGGTTTCCATCCTGTCATTCCCCACAGACATTATCATTCACCCAGCCCCACCTGTTCCTGAGGCTTAAGAGGACATGTATCTCTTAAAAGGCAGGAAGAGAGCTGGGGACTGAATGACCCAAGCCCGCTGCACCAGTGACACAGGTGGGAGATCAGCTGAGAAAGGATCAGAAACCTGTACTTCATCTTCTCTGCTGACAGCGCTTTCTTTCTTTCTGTATTTGCTTCATCTTAAGAGACGTCTTTTTGATAATCACCTTTGAAGAGCTCAGAGAAATGAAAGGAAGTGGCTTTCTACAACTGTAAGGGGTGACGGGGAGCTCAGGAGCAGGAGTGGGAAGGAGAGACCCTGAGAGAAAGTAAAGTGAGGGGGAAACTGTGTACCCCTCCCTGGACAAACCTTGGAAGTAATGGTTCAGAGCACGGGCTGTAGACTTGTGAAGGCCCATGTGGAAATCTAATCTCCACTCCTCTCTATCTGTAGGAACTAAGGACAACCTACCCTCTCTCGTCCTCAGTTTCCACCTTTGCGAAATGGGGCTAATGCCACCTCACAACAACCAGTATCCCCGTTTTACTGATGAAAAATTAACTTACCAAGACTGTATAAGTAGTCAGTGCTGAAGGCAGGTCTCAATGCACTCCTTCCCTCCAAAGCCTGCATCCCTAACCCCACACCAGATGCTTCCCTGCCTTAGTCTTGATACAACCCGCACTCCAGACACCCAAACCAGAACCTGGAAGGTCACTCACTCTGGCCTCATCCCACACCCTTCGGCCCTAGATTCACTCATGGCCGAATCCTGTCAACCCCACCCTCTCCAGGTCCTCCAGACCAGTTCCCTCCTCTAGAGTCCTTCTGCCTTAGCTTCTCCATCCATCCCCTGCTGGCGGTTCACCTCCATGGAATTCTCTTTTCACATTCTCTTTATAAAACCTAACGTAATAAATACACTAGTCAACACGGCACTCACTTTCTTAATAGTGTTCAATGGCTTCCCATCATTTAATCGATGATTCTCAAACTTTACTGTGCATAAAAATCACCTGGACAACAGGTTAAAATGCAGATTTTGATTCAAAGAGCTGGAGGTGGGGTGGGCAAGGAATGTGCATGATTAAGAAGCCTCACAGGAGCTTGATATCCGTAATAAGTAGATTCTTGTTATACAAAGCATGTCCATGGACCAGTATCATTAACATCACCTGGGGGCTTGTTAGATAAGGGGACTCTCTGGCTGGCCCTAGATAGACCTACTGAATCAGGACCTGGATTTTAACAAAATTCCCAGCGGATTTGTTTATACGTTAAAGACACAGAACACACGTTGATCTAAAGAATAAAATATAAAATCTTTTCCATGGTATAGGAGGCTGGTCATGACCCATCATCTCTTCATCCCTTCTGCCACCCCTGATATCACAGGGCTCTCTCTGGGATCTAAATTTAACAAACTGGGGACACTGAGGCACCCAAAATCTAAAGAGGCAACCCCTGCCTTCTCCATCTTGGTTGCCCCGGAGTCTAGCTCAGTTCCTACCACATAAGACACATGTTGAGTCAAACTGAACTGGATCAATGTATCTTTTATAACACAGGTGTCTGAAATACAATATTACACTCACATTCTATCTTTCATCCAGGTATCATCTAACTGGAATGAAACAGGATGCATGGAGAAAAGGCTGGCAATGTCATAAGTCAGATGCATCTTACTCCTTCAAACACGGAACATGGCATGACGGGGCAGGGAACCGGGGTAAGTAGTCCTGCCTGTGAAGTCCTCACTGCTCTCGGTTGATTTACTGCCTGAAGTCAAACCCGTGCTCTATGTATTAAAGCACAATCCCCACCTTTTTTTTTTTTTTGTTTAAGAAGAGCAAACTTTCACCACAAAGATACAAGAACAGTAAATATTGATCTTCTTGACGGATGGTGCACCTCACGCCACAGGCCACTCAAGCATCTGCTCGTTACCACCCAGCCCTCCCCTTTGTGGGGAAATAATGCCAAGTGGCCTCCTGTGCTAGCGACTGCAGATAGCAAATATTTAAAAGAAATAAATTTCTCTGAATGAAAGCACCTTTCTTTGTTCTCCAACCCCCTCTCCTCCCAAGTCATGTTGATTCTGGGGCTCTGCATACTGCCAGCACCTGCACTTTCAATTGTTTGCTTGCCAAGATCACTGTGGTTTTCTTGCTTGGTTTTAGGAACCATTTTAAGTACAGTAGCCAATGAAGGTGTGTTTTCTTTCTCTCTTGGCAATTTGCAGGGGAAGCATCAGCTTTAGGGCACCTAGCAGCCACTGTTATTAGACGGCATGGGAAGAGGGGGACAGAAATTAGAACTCCACTATCCGAGTACTTGTCTCCTAGGATGATGAGAAATGGACCACCGCAGACCAAAAGGAAAGGTTTGGATTTCCTCAACAGCCTTAGTATTTGGCAGAAAGTTTTAAACTTGGTTTTGCTGAAATCCAGACCATTCTTTAACTGAGCATGAAGACTTGCAATCAGAAATAAGAATGGGGTTTCAGCAAGCAGAAATTCGAATTGCGATTGAAAGTGGCCACTTAGAATATTACCCCAAGGGTCTAAACATAAATACTGAATAAAGCTACTATTTCTTCGACATGAAGTATCACCCACCATTTGATGGAGCAGGATGAGGCCCTGTGTGATCTGAATCACTGCTCTTAATCACTCCCCACTGAGCCACGTGTCAATACAGCATTAGAGCAAAATAAACTGCGGACAGTAATTGTGATCTGGTCAGCGCTGATGACAAACTGGGTGTAGGGACAAATGGTCTGTGTAAAGCTTTAGCCCTTTCTCTTCCTCGAAGCTGACTTCTCAAAGTGTTGCAGCCTCTATTACCACCACCGCTGGGGAGGGTATTTGCTACTTTTCCTTCCCTACGTATCTCTACTCTACTTTCAGGAACAACTATTTGGGAATCCACATGACTCAAAATCCTGATCCATATGGTATAAGTGAGTGATTTCCCCAAACTGCAGGGATAAAGCAAATGTTCAGGTCTGACACATCAGCGCATTAACATTCTATTGGCTGTAGGGACTGAAGTTCAGAACCAATGGGATATAGTGAGATATCGTTGGGGCATCCAGGATCAAGGTTTGACAGTGAGGGATTGCAGAGTCTGGGGCTGCCGCAGCCATCTTACAAACACAAGGCAAGCCCCTGCTGGCTTTGAATTATTTTTCTGGTGAGACAGCTTGAGTTGGGTGAGCTGTACTACTGTGCCAGTTCTGCCTGGTTCCCAGAGAGCTGTATTTGTGATATGAGGATGCAAATTGCAGTCTGTGGTCATGGAATGGTTTATTTCGCTTTGGGTAAAACTGACCAGTTCTGATAAGGATGGTACTGATAAGGATGATGCCCACTTTGCCTTTAGTGGGCACCATTTCCCAACCAGCTGAGCCAAAAAATCCTAGGTAATTTACTCATTCCAAAAATGAAAGGTATGATACTTATTACAAACCCTTACAAACTAAAATAAAGAGGTATTCTGGTCTTCTCAATGTATGTAGTGAGTCACAGAGTAAGGAGCTGAAACCAGCCTCCCTTTTTTGAGCTGGATTAGGATGATCTCCATGGCATTACAAGTGTTGTGAGTTACATGAAAATCATCAAGCCACCTTCAGTTTCTTGTAAAATCTCCACAAATTACAAGAAATGTCGGAGGGCACATGAAAATACCGTTGTATACATTTAAACTTAATACGTAATTCAGATGTACACAGAACGGATTTGTATGTAGAGTCAAATATTTTTAGGAAAATTGTTCTATAAAAATCATCAACTCTGGATGTACTAAAATTTCCATTTCGAAATAATTTATCATAAATGTATCCCAATATTTCAGCCTCCATAAAATACTCAACAGTTTTAACAACAGTTGCGTCAGCAGACAGATTCTCCTGAAAATAAAACATCATCAAAAATTATTTGCAATCTTGGCTAGCCATTCATATTTAAGAGTAAGGCACTAAAAGGCTGACTGCAAACTCTGGACTCACTTGAAGTCTTGTTGACTACTGGGTTTCACTGTGGCATAAGGCTGTGAGCCTGCCCTTCCCATGAGAGGCTCCTCAATGTCAGAACGTGAGGGTTTTTCTCTGGTTTCTCCAGAGAAGACTCCTCCAAATACAAGCCTGGGAAATAACTGCCTGGCTGATGGCACTCTGGCAACAGAACAGGAAAAAGGGGCACTACCTAAAATTTCAAGAAACCCCTGTTTGGAGATCCCACTTCATCTCGGAGCCCAGTGTCCCTGGGTGGGAGTCTCCCTAACTTAAATTTACTGGAGAATGAACCCCTGTCCTGACTCTACAGGGTGAGCCAAGGAAAAATGGAGCCCTGTGTCCAGACTGTCACCAGCCCCTTGTTTTAGCCCTGTGCCTGTTCCCTGCTTTAGAAGAGATGTGAAACCTTCTATTCCAGGTTTCTTGGGGTTAGAGTGAATTGACTCACTTCTCCTTGTAGGACCCTTGTGTAGACTTGCATTGGGAAATCACTCCTTCTGCGACCACTTTTTAAACAACTTTACAGCTTTCAAAAAATGGCTGAAATTGCTTGCTTGATATTGTCTCTTCCCTTTGTTTTTTTTTTGGTTTTTTTTAACATCTTTTTTGGAGTATAATTGCTTTACAACGGTGTGTTAGTTTCTGCTTTATAACAAAGTGAATCAGTTATACATATACATATGTTCCCATATCTCTTCCCTCTTGCATCTCCCTCCCTCCCACCCTCCCTATCCCACCCCTCTAGGTGGTCACAAAGCACCAAGCTGATCTCTCTGTGCTATGCAGCTGCTTCCCACTAGCTATCTATTTTACATTTGGTAGTGTATATATGTCCATGCCACTCTCTCACTTTGTCACAGCTTACCCTTCCCCCTCCCCACATCCTCAAGTCCATTCTCTAGTAGGTCTGTGTCTTTATTCTCATCTTACCACTAGGTTCTTCATGACCTTTTTTTTTTTTTTCCTTAGATTCCATATATATGTGTTAGCATACTGTATTTGTTTTTCTCTTTCTGACTTACTTCACTCTGTATGACAGACTCTAACTCCATCCACCTCACTACAAATAACTCAATTTCGTTTCTTTTTATGGCTGAGTAATATTCCATTGTATATATGTGCCACATCTTCTTTATCCATTCATCTGATGATGGACACTTAGGTTGCTTCCATGTCTTTGTTTTTTATCCTTGTGGAGGACTGCACTTGTTTTAAAGCAGTGCTTCCCAATTGTTTTAAAAATCACGAGAGACAAAAAACATATAGCATGTGTAGGAAACACTGGAGTAAATGGATGAGGCTATTCAAGGCCAAGGGCGACTTATCTGACCTTTACCAGCTCTCCCAGCCCCCGCACCAGCACCAAGAGAACTAAATAGATTAATATCTCTGCTTACCTGCAGCCCAACTGCAGCATACCATTTGGGAGGCTGAGAGGGGGCTGGGGAGAGGGAGAGGAGGTAAATGCGGTCAAGTCTACCATGTTTAACCAGCCACCCCTCACTGCTCACTCGTCTGTATTGTCCAGGTTAGATGATTTTCCCCACCGTGGACATCCATCTCATGGTCCTGGAGTACCCATTCAGCTCTTCTAAATGGCATCTTCTTGAGGGTCTTACCAAGAGCACCATACACCCAAGGCAAATACCTATCTCCTTAATGAGTCACTTAAGTCACAGAAGCCTGAACCCCAGACACATTCAGCCTGGTCCCTGGTGACTTAAGAAAGAGGGGCATCTACCCCAGCCAATGATACAGAACCTCTGTGAAGACAGAGGGAGTAATCTGAAAGGAGCTGACGTACCCTTTGGCGGGACAGTTTAACACAGTACTCGAGACCATAATACCTGACTTGGAATCCTGCCTCCACGATTTACTGCATCTGTCATCCTAGGAAAACTATTCTAAGCTTCAATATCCTCATCTGGAAAACAGGATTTAAGAATAATTCCTGTTGCTATGAATGTTTAAGTGAGAAAGTAAATGCAAAGTGCCTAGCACAAAGGTGATGAGGGAATGGGTGCAGAAAATACTGGTGAAGGGTTAAAATGAAAAAGATAATATTCACAAAGAAAAAAAGATAGGGTCTTAGAAAAAAATGTTATACAGAGAATAAAAGGGATCAGGGCCACAGTTGACAAACACATAGATACTTAGGGCTCCGCCATCCACATAAAATCAGAAGAGACAGATAGATAGGTAGATAGATAGACAGATATAGATTATATAATATGTAAAACAGGATATATGTATAAATACATATAAAATATATAAAAAACAGAATATATAAATATATACACTTGTCAATAGCATCTGACGTCCTTATATGTGACAGGGGTTCTAGGAATTAGCTTGTTTCCAGGAGAGGAACAAAGTTACTGTCTCCACTTAGTTTATTAATTAGTCCTTCAAATGAGGTCAGGCATCCTCCCCTATTGTTAGCCCTCTTTTTACAAGACTATAAATAAAAATACAACCAATCTCCCATCTTATCATCTGCCTCACTCAGACACCAGCCCACACATCATTCTGAGTGGCAAAAAAACCCCAATGTGAATATTTAAGATTAATGCATTGAGAGATGTATATGTGTGCAGAGCCCGACAATTACACACTTGTAACTATGTACCCCAGTGTGTCAAAGGAAAAAAAATTACAAAAGGGGAGAAAATAAATAAAAGATCAATGCCTTCTTGACAGCTATGGGAACATATGTTATTAAACCTACAAACGCTGCTTCTCAAGAAAATATAAAGTTCCTTCCAGGTTCTCCTTAGTGTTGGAGTTTAGATGGTACTTGGACAAAGGAATCATAATTCAATTATCCGATGATTTATTACAAAACACTTTGCCCACACTGACTATTTTGATGTGTAAACATCAGAGTATTACATTCCCTCTATCCCAGGCTTCGCATTTCAGATTTCATTAGCCAATAAAGCCAGGTTTATTTATAATAAAATTAAGCCCTTCAAACCACTGACCATGGAAACCAGATTTTGAAATAATTCAGATTTGTGTTTCTGTTCTTTCTAATTAAGGGTAATATCGGGAAGCACAGACAGTGGGTAGCATTGTTCGAGCACCATGGATTTAAGCAAGAAAATCTGATTATCAGCTCATGTCAGAAGCCAAGCGATACTGCAGCTTTGCATTCGTTTGGGTTTCTTCTTTGGCCAAAGATAATTACCGTTTGTGAGGCCTTACGTAAGTGTATCTAATATCTAAGGCCCTAAAATTTATGAATAGCAAAAGCACACAATAGGCAAAGAAGAATTACTGTATTTATTATTTCTATGGCTTGTTCCACCATGATAATTTCATTCTCTAGCAGTTGAACCTCTAAAATCAAAGTATAATTTCTTAAAGGACAAGAAGTTAAATATGCTGGCAAGGTTTTCTGCCCAATTTCCTCTGGTGAAAGTTGTCTCTACCAAATTAGAAGTAGAAGAGCCAGAATTTTAATAGGAAATTTACCAAAGGGGATTCAGAGTTACCTACTGAGGTCATTGAACAAACCGATGTTAAGCTTCTGCAGAGAGATTTCTTTTTCATAAAGTGTGATTTCTTAAACCTGTGCTGTTGATAATAAATGCAATGCTTCCTACCAAACAACACCAAAAAAGGTGAAAGTTGAAAAACACTTTTTGGAAAAGATGATGGTGTCAGAGTGAGTACTGCTGTGATACAAGCAACCTGAGTTATGTATCATACAGAATAAATTCTGGGAACCCAGAGGCAAAAAAATTATTGGAACTAGGGATTAGAAGGTTGATAAAACCAGATCTAATTATGAGGATGAAAAAAAATCAAGTTGTAAAATTGCCAAAATAAGAATGCTGAGATCTTTCAAAATATAAAGAAGCAACTGCTTTTGGGAGAGAAAGATAGCATGATTGTCCTTAACTGTAGTTTGTTTTTTTTTTTAGGAATAACTTTTATTATTTATCTACTACTCATTATATGCTAGCAGTAACTAACACTTTACTGAGTATCTACTACAGTGTTCTAAACAATTTAGATATGTTTAACTCCTCAAATCTTCCTAGTAACCCTGTGAAATCATTACTTTATTCTCTTCATTTTACAGAGAAGGAAATTAGTCACAGACAGATTAAATAACTTGCTCAGCTGGCTCCCACTACTCTAAACTTTATATAAAACTTTCTGTTGTTGGGCTTCCCTGGTGGCGCAGTGGTTAAGAATCCGCCTGCCAATGCAGGGAACACGGGTTCAAGCCCTGGTCCGGGAAGATCCCACATGCCGCAGAGCAACTAAGCCTGCGCGCCACAACTACTGAGCCTGTGCTCTAGAGCCCGTGAGCCACAACTACTGAGCCCGCGTGCCACAACTACTGAGCCTGCGAGCCACAACTACTGAAGCCCATGCACCTAGAGCCCACGCTCCGCAACAAGAGAAGCCACCTCAGTGAGAAGACCGCGCACCACAATGATGAGTAGCCCCCGCTCGCCACAACTAGAGAAAAGCCCGCGCGCAGCAACGAAGACCCAACGCAGCCAAAAACAAAACAAAACAAAATTTCTGTTGGTTATATCCATCCTCATAATTAGATTTGGTTTTACCATATATCAAACTTCTAAACTCTAGTTCAAATAATTTTTCCCCTTCGAGTTCCCAGAATCTATTCTGTGTGATATATACTCAGGCTGCTTGTTTTACAGCAATACTCACTCTGACACCAGCCTGAAGCCAAAGGAAATGGCATATCAGGACCCATCAGAGTAGTTCCACTGCTGGCTCAGGCACCAATACCAGCTCTCCAACCTTGGGCAAATCACCCACCTCTCTGTTGAAAGAAAGTCAGATGGGAGCAATGTTCCCTTCCTTGGCCATTTCCCATGGCCCTTGAGAGAGGATGGGGAGTCAACGAACTTTGAGAAGTGTGAAGAGCACACTGACAGGACAATGCCACTGGCAAAGGCTTGAAACAGAGGGTGAAAGGTCAAAAGCAAAGCTCTTAGAGTCTGAACCTAGCACATTCTCCTCACTCCCGACTCTGCTCCTAAGCTCTTTCTTGCAAGTTAGGTTTATTTGAGGGAGGGGGGAAAAAAGGGGAAAGGTGACAATGACAACAGTACAACAATCATAAAGAGAAGTGCTCATTGGGATAAAGAAGCAATACATGCAGTGGTTCACAGCACAGACCCTGGAGCCAGACTGCCCAAGCTGGATCCTGGGTCTATCACTTGCACTCCCTTTCTTTGCCTTGGTTTTCTCACCTGTAATATAAGAATAACAGTAGTTCCCATCTGATAAGGTATTTATGACAATTCAATGACAATATTCATAGAGAATTAAGAACAGCCAGGTGGAGAGTCACCACTATGTATCTATACACACTGGAGAGTTGTGAGTAGTAACATAACTAATTGTTCAGTGACAGGTGCCATCAACTCATTGATTATTGTACCAGGAAGTTAAAAGATAGAATCATGGCTTTTCTTTGTTTCTACTTTTTATCCTGATGAAAAATTAATGATTTTTTTCCATCTTGGCCAGAGAACTAGAACAGGAACTTGGGTTTCACAATTTACGTGGCTGATTTCATCTACTTCTGTTTTTACATTTTAGTTAACAAAATGTTCTCTTGAGCACTGTAGAATCGTCTTAAGACTATTGAGACTTTGGGATTTCATGAGGACCGTTTATGGTGTTTACAGAGACGCTAAGGCAGAAGTAGCAGAGGCAAAATAATCAAGTCAGTAGCAGGCACAAATCAGCAGGAAAAAAGGCACAGATGAGCAGTGGGTCTCCTGCCCCCAAATCCCTGGCCATAGCACCTCTGCCCTTCCTCTGACCCTAATGAGATATACTAAGGAAAAAGAACAAATATAGCAGAAGTGGACCTAAACCCCCATGGCCCTAAGATAGGTGTTTACACCAAATCACTGAATCCTCACTACAGTGCTATGAAATAAAGTGCACTGTGCCCATTTTACAGGTGCAGAAATCATGGCTGAGAGTAGGTGACTAAATTTGCCAAAGGTCAGTCAACTATGAAGGAGTAGGGAGGAGGCACAGGGAGAAACCACCTACATGTGAAAAGGGAGCCCAGAGTTCCGTGCTGCTGGTGGTTCAGCATTGCACATAATGGTTGAGTAGCAAGTGGATGAGAAACCCTTAACACTTTTTGTAGTGTTTTCCCATATTTTTAAGACTGAATATTGAGCAACTGAAGACCCAAATTAGATATTTTCTGCTAACAGAATGTCAACTTCAATTAAAACAAAGTGAGCCATCAACATTACCCTGATAACAAAGCCAGACAAAGACACTACAAGATATTACAGACCAATATCACTAATAAATACTGATGCAAAAAGCCTCAAAAAATACTAGCAAACAGAATTCAACAGCACATTAAAAGGATTATGCAACACAACCAAGTGGGATTTATTCCTGCAGTGAAAGGATGATTCAACATATGAAAATCAATGTAATATGCCACATTAACAAAATAAAGAAAAAATTCACATGATCATCTCAATTGATGAAGAAAAAATGTCTGACAAGATTCAATCAACTTTCATGATAAAAAACACTCAACAGACTAGAAATAGAAAGAAATTGTCTCAACAAAATAAAGGTCATATATGAAAACCACAGCTAACATTATGCTCAAGGATGAAAGACTGGAAGCTTTTTCTCTAAGAGCAGGAACAAAACAAGGATGCTTGCTCTCACCATATCCATTCAGCAAAGTACTAAAAGTCCTAGCCTGAGCAATTTGGCAAGAAAAAGAAATAAAAGGCATCCAAATTGAAAAGGAAGAAGGAAAATTATCTCTGTCCTCAGATGACATTTTCTTATGTGTACAAAACCCTAAAGATTCCACACAAAAAAATCCTGTTAGAACCCATAAATGAATTCAGCAATGTTGCAGAATACAAAATCAACACACAAAAATCAGTTCTATTTTTATATACTAACAACAATCTGAGAAGGATATTAAGAAAGCAATTCCATTTACAATAGCATCTAAAAGAATAAAAGCACTTGGGAATAAACCTAACCAAAGAGGTGAAAGACTTATACTGGAAACCACAAAACACTGCTGAAAGAAATTAAAGAAGACATAAATAAATGGAATGGCATCCCATGTTCATGGAATGGAAGACTTAATATTGTTAAGATGTCAATACTACCCAAAGTGATCTACAGATTTAATATAATCCCAAATCAATATCCCAATGGCAGAAATAGAAAAATCCATTCTAAAATTTGTATGGAGTCTCAAGGGACCTTGAATAGCCAAAATAACCTTGAAAAAAGTAGAATAAAGTTCAAAGTCTCATACTTAGTCGTTTTAAGACATAGTACAAAGCTATAAATAATCAAAACAGTGTGTTACTGGCATAAGTACAGACATGTAGACCAGTGGAATAGAATACAGAGCCTAGAAATAAACCTTTACATATACAGTCAAATGATCTTCAACAAGGGTTCAGAGATCACTCAACGGGGAAAGGACAGTCTTTTCAAAAAATGGTGTTGGAAAACTGGATATTCACAAAAGAATGAAGAATGCAATAGAATGAAGTTGGATCCTTATCTTGTACCATAGACCAAAATTCACTTTAAATGAATTAAAGAACTAAATATATGACCCAAAACTATAAAACTTCTAGAAGAAAACAGAGAGGGAAAGCTTCATGGCATTAGATTTGGCAATGATTTCTTGGATATGACATCAAAGCACAGGCAAAAATAGGCAAATAAGACTACATCAAACTTAAAACTTCTGTGCATCAAAGGAGATAATCAACAGAGTAAAAGGCAACCTATGGAATGGGAGAAAATATTTGCAAATCTTATATTTGATAAGAGGTTAATATCCAGAATATATAAGGAACTCTTACAATTCAACAACAATAAAACATTTTTTTAATTGAGCATGGGACTTGAATAGATAGTTCTCCAAAGATGATATACAAATGTCCAACAAGCATAGGAAAAGATGCTCAACATCACTAATAATTAGAGAAATGCAAATCGAAGCCACAATGAGATATCACATCATGCCCACTAGAATGGCTACAAATCAAAAAACCAGAAAATAACAAGTGTTGGTAAGGACGTGGAGACATTAGAACCCTGTGAACTATTGGTGAGATTGCAAAATGCAACTGCTATTAGTATGGAAGCTCCTCAAAAAATTAAAAATAGAATTACCATATGATTTAGCAATCCTACTACTGAATATAAATCCAAAAGAATTGAAATCAAGGTCTCAAAGAGATATTTGCACACCCATGTTCATAGTAGCACTACTCATAATAGCCAAGATGTGGGAGCAACATGAATGTCCATCAACAAATGAATGGATAAACAAAATGTGGTATATACATACAATGGAATATTATTCGGGCTTGAAAAAGAAGGAAATCCTGTCAAATGTTACAATGTGGATGAGCCCTGAAGACATTATGCTAAGTGAAATAAACCAGTCACTAAAAGACAGATACTGTATGATTCCACTTACAAGAGGTATATAAAATAGTCAAATTCATAGAAACAAAAAGTAGAAAGGTGGTTACTAGGAACCAGGGAGAGGGGGAAATTGGGAGTCGTTGGTTAATGGGTACAGAGTTTCACTTTTGCAAGATGAGTGAGCCTGGAGATCTGGTACACAACAATGCGAATACAGGTAACACTACTGAACTGTATCACTCGAAGTGGTTAGGATGGTAAATTTTATGTTACTTATTTTTACCACAACTAATAAATTAAAAGTAAATAAATAAAAGCTACTATGGGGTGGGGGTGGGGGGGCGGGGAGGGGATTGAGCTGTCCAAAATGGATCCTGTGGCTATGCATGGGTGCATGGGATAGGAAAGTAGATGAGAGGCTGACTCTGACTCAATGATGGAAGAAGCAGAGGACCAAGATCAATGCCCAGGCACGGCAGTCCCTTCAGGCTCCTGCTAGAGGCTTCACTGATGTACCAATAAGGAGGCACTGGTGCTTCAGGGCAAATTAACCTGTAGTTATTATCTTTTATGTTTGCTTGGATTACTGTTTGATTGATTCCCCATGCTTTAACTTTCCTCTTGCATTTTTCTTGTTTTTATCATTTTGCTTTAAACTCTAGGAGATTTTCCACAACTTTTTCTTGCTATCTTCTATTAAATTATTTACTTTCAGCAGGCATATATTTGATTCCACGAACTCTTTCTGTTTGCTGATTTTTCAAGGACACAGATGTTCTTACTTTATGGATTTTCTCAGAATTTTCCAGAGGACACTAATTAGGTATCTTTTTAGAGTGAAATTTTTTTTCTGGTTTCTGAATTATGCCTGTTTCCTCTAATGCCAGTTCTTCTGTTGGATCTTCTTGGTTCTTTTGTGCAACTGGTTTTCCTTAAAATCTGGCAGTCCTTGATATGATGCCTAAAAGTCCAGTAGATGGGTTTCCTCTCTCTTTGTGCAGATGTTATTTTCTTATTAGAAGTTTCAGGCTTCCCCTCAATAACCGTGAGCTTGGTAGACATGGTCAAGGCATGTGAACTGACTGGCTTCTCTTTCAGTGTGGGTGGGCTAGCTGGAGCTCTTCCAAATGTCAGAACGAGAGGGCTTTATTCTAAGACACCAATTCCCACACTAAGAGTCCCGGTCCTTCCCCTAGAAAACCTCACCTTCTTTCCAAAAACTACTCTCCAATTTTGTTTTGTCCTGAAGAGAAAACCCTGCCTGCAAATCACTCCTGGTTTCTCATCATCCTCTGGAGGTGGAACACCTTGCCTGACTGGAGAGTGTAGAGGAAAGAGCTGAGCATCTTTGGCTCAATGAACTCTCCTCCTTTGTCTTTGGGGTCTACAGAAAGCAAGTGGTTCCCCTGCGCCTTTAGACATGAGGTTAGCTTATCAGGAAACATCTGCTGTCCCCCATCCCAGAGGGAAATTCTGCCATTTCCAAGTGCTGCCACGGTGGCTCAGGCAAGCCGGTCATTCTGGAGGTCAGAAGAGAAAGCCCATTTTTGCCACACACTTAAATCATATTCCTACCCGACCTGGTGCTTTGACCTCTTTCAGCAAATATCCCTCTCTCTCTCTCACTGGTTCAAAATTCATGCAAAGAAAAAAAACAGTGATATGTATTGATTCCTTAGACCCCCCAGTAGGAACATTTTTCTGGGTTTTGTTTGGCTTGGGAATTTTTGCTCATTTGTTTTATTTCATCTGGTTTTATTTTCATTTTTGTTTTCTGGTCTATTCAGCATCAAACCAATTCTTCGCTTTGTGGGGAGGAAATTCCCCATTTGGAGGCAGCACCCAGTAGAAATCGAAGGGGTAGACAGACACCCCCAGTGTCTCCCCAACCCTTGGCATCAGGCAAATGTCTTTGTCTCTTAACCTACGGGGATACCTTAGTTGCTGTTTTCCAAACCCAGCTTGCTACACTCACTCAGACGAAGTTTGAAAAGGAAAGGCCCTCCCTGATACACTCCCTAGATTTATTGTGAGGAATTAAACCATGCAGTGACTTAACTCTGATGTGCCCTTTGGTCTGTGCACTGTTGCCTTTCCAAGGGGCTTAGTGTAATTATTTAAACTTGTTAGGCATTAAAAGCAGTTTTCTCCATAATCTTTCATTTTTAAAGCCTTTTGAGGCAAGAAACATAACTGCTGTTTGGGACAGTTCTTCCACTTAAGAAAAATATCGCTATTCAATTTATGAGAAAGACAAACTGCATAACTAAAATATATCTATTTTTTAATAAAACTATAAAAATAATAAATGCTCACTCTAAAAATCTTAAAACAGTATAGAAGAGCATGCTGATTTCACCTCTCTCAAGAGGCAAGTAACATAACAAAAATGTTCTGGGGTTGCTTCCAGAAAGTTGTGATGCATATATAGTGCCATTATACACACACCCTTTTTTTTTTTTTTACACAAGTGAGATCACAATGCAACCCAGATAAAGCTGCTTCCTCATGGTCCACTTCAGCGTGGGTGCCACAAGAAAGCAAGCCCAAACCCTACATCCAAAAACTGGTTGGAAAGCAAGTAAAATCTTTACATCAAAAAAAAAAAAAAAATACCAATATTGCCTTGCATGGCAAATGGCAACATGTTTTGAAATTCCTCTTCACCTCTTTTCCCTTCTCCGCAGTCTCCCGAGTCACAGCACAGCAAGGGAACCTCTCTCTCACGCTCTTACTCTCTTCCCTTCTCTTTCTCACCTGCTTACTTCTCCTTATCAAAAACATCTCAAAACTCAATCCAAGCTAGCCCTAGTCTTTGCGCCCTTCTTCCTGCCTCTCCTGTATATTCTTTTATCCCTTAGTAGCTTCTGTCCATCCTAACATCACTCGTCTTCCTAGGATTCTTCCATTCTTTTCTATACTCATTGCTGGTTTAGCCCAACAAAAGGTCAGATGTGACAGGCAGACCCAAGCAACAAATGAACTTTTCTCTTCCAAGGCCAGTGGATGGGTCAAGATTATGCATACATACATGTACTTTGTCCTTGTCACAATATGATACTCACTGTCTTCAATATGCTTCTTTTACTTGTAAATTCATCACGGGTATATCTGCTCATCAGTATATAGTATCCTGACTCATTCTTTTTAAAAGGACATAGGATTCTATAGTATTAAGAATGCATGTAACCAGTCTCTGCTGATAAATATACAGGTTGTTTCTGGCTTTTTGCTATCACAAGAATGTTGCAATGAATAAGCCATGTAAACACATCTCTTTCACATGAGGAAGTGTGGATGTGCTCTTGACAACCATGGATTTGTGTCTCTCTGGCTTAGCTTTATATAATATACAATAATAATGACAAATGCACATTTTTAAAATCTGAACGAATGAATGAAAGAAAAAGTTAGCAAATAACTGAGAGTGTGATAATAAACCACAATCAAGGTAAATGATGTAGTAGCTGGGCTTGCGTTACAGGATTTAACCTCTACTTAGCCACTCCTGAAATCAACTTTCCTCACCTGTAAAATGGGGAAATATTTCAAAAACCTGTTGAAGGATTAGACGAGATAGTATCGAAAAGGTGCCTAACCCGGGGGAAAGTAAGCTATTATTGGACTAAAATCACACATGCATGTTAAATCTTTTAAATGAGGAGAGCGTGGGTGCTGTGAACTTTTTGCGGACAGGGAAAGTCATCAGCAGTATTTGAGAGCCACAGTGCAGAAGAGGGTCTTAAACCCTGGAGGGTGTCTTCACGACTCCAGTATTTCGCATAGTATTCATAGCACCATTGTGGGCATCCTTATCTGCCTTGACCTTCCAATGACAATTAATTAATTTTGCAGGTACATATTTTCTTGTTCCTAAAAAACCCTACAATGACAGCTACGTAAGCCCTCTAAGCCTTAGAGACTTTATATGCCATCCTAAGCAAAAGGTACTTATTAAACAATTGCTTACACACTAGGTGAGATCCGAAGAAAGCCAGTGTGTTCCTGACCCTGAGACATACTAAAAGGGGTAACTAAATATAGCAGAAAGATCTTTGGAAACACATAGCCCTGAGTTTAAAGCCCAGCATTCATTCATTCATTCAACACAATTTAAGTGGTTTGAATGCCAAGCACTGTGTTAAACTGTGGGTGAATAAATCTCCCACTTTGTCACTTAAGAGATATTGAAACCTTATCAAATGATTTAGCTTCTCTTTGTCTAGGGTACAATGCCACCTTATAAGCTTTTCATAAAGGTAACAAATGTAAAGTGCACAGTAGTATTTAGTAAACGTTGTTTTCTTCCCACTTGTTCCTGACTAAGGGCTGAAGATTCACGACAAGCCACAAACATATTAACACTGACAGAATGTAATGAAGAAAGCGTTAACCCAAAGGAGAACAAAGAGCAGAACAGCTACATCAGAAGCAAGTCAGGGAATTTCAGAGATCCTGGGGCCTAGAACAGGCACAGAACAGATACTCCAAAAGTGTCCACTGACTGGATATATTAATCAAGAACTGAAATAATGAGAGTCCCGCATTTGACCAGAGGCAACATAGCACACTGGGAGGAGTCCAGTCACAAAACATGAGGAGACTCGGGTTCGAGTCTACAAATTCTGGTCCATCAGCCATGTTTTCTTGGGCAAATCATGATTTTCTCCAGCCTGAGTCTTCTCATCTGGGAAGCTAGAAGGTTGCGCTACATCCTTCCTAAGGTACCAATAATTCTAGGTAAAAATACTTGTTAAAGCTTCAGGTCACCACTTTGTAGCTTATTGGCCCAGTCTTGAACTGCATGTAGTTTCCTCCAGTCTTCCATCATCTTCCAGAGACGGTTTGAAAGGTCTAGTTACATGGACTTATCAATATAGCCCTGTTGTATTTTCTACTCGGAAGTATTATAACATATAGACTAGCAAGTTAAGAAATACCTATCACTGCCCCCCAAAAAATCCATTTTAAAATCTAAAGACTAAAAATTAACCAGTCACTTCATGTTTTTAGCAAACACACTTACCATTGTGTGGGGCTTCGTTGTCCCCCCTGGTGAATAGAAGCCTTTAAAAATGTGTAAGCCTAGAACCGAACACCGTGTCAAATCTATTGGCACTGCATGTTTAAACACCTGCATCTCATCATCAGCCCTTCATAATATTGTTAAACAATAATTATACTTATGATGAGTAATGAATCCAAATATATTCTTCCTTGAGTTGTACTCGTTCTTGTGTTATAAGTAACCCATTAGTAGAATATGAAAGCTACTCAGGTAACACTGGATTCGTAAATAAATACACGTAATGCTCAATAAAGTTTTTAAGTGATTAAAATAAGCTGTAATGATGTCACCTTCTTTACTAGAGAATTCTGGCCTTATTTTTCTGAGGATGATGGATTTCATCATTTTTGTTTACCAGAGTTCTAAATTTCACTTGCCTAATCAGATTTAAACCAAAAAAAAAAAAAAAAACCCACAAAAAACAGTGTTACTTTGAAAATTGACCAAGTTTAGCTTGATTTTTTTCATATCTGAAGTGAAAATGACAACTTGAGATAAATGCTAAGCTTCACTTTGTTTAAAACCAACAACATTTGCTGATGGATTTAGAGAGAACCTCAGAGGAAATAATTCACCTGCTTCTGAAACCAGAAAGATGACAGCATGCCAATCACTGTGATCAAAAAGGACCAGCCTCGTGAAAAAGAGAGATTCAAATATAAAGTGCATTTGTCAGAAGAAATGTTAGTAAAAGCTAACGTATGTAGCAGGCTTTGCATGCATGCCAGGCACAGTGCTAGGCACTTGACATTGAACTCACTTAATTCCCACAATAACCTTATGAGGTGGCTGCTATTATTTCCCCATCTTGCAGGTGAGGAAGCTGAGGCATAGAAAGATGAGACGTATCTCCCAAAGTCACAGGCCAAAAAGCAGCAAAGCCAAGATTTGAACTCAAGACGTCTGACCCCAGGGTCTGTCTGTATAATCACTGTCCTTAAGCGTGTATTCAGTTCGCCACCCACTCAAGCCATAGCCATCTGAAAGCTGGTACGAGGATCCTCGGCATCACATTTCTAAGTAACCTGGAATACAGTCAAGAACTTGGTGGTAATTCCAAACTCTTCTCTGGAACTGAAGTGACCTCTTGGAACTCCATGTTGTCCTGAGCCCAGGTTATCTCTGGCTTATTGATATGGACTTACCCATCCTTTCTCAGTACTCTAAGCCCTGAAACTCATCTGATCAATGTCACAGCCACCATAGTAAAGGAGGCTACTCAAACCCTGGCTAAGTGCTCAAGGTCCCTGCCACTTACAATCTTCCTGAACTTGTCAAGAATGTGAGCCTTTGATCCTTAGGCATAAAGTTTATCACAAAAGAGGGTTAGTATGATCCAAAATATAGCAACCACTCCTGCAGTGTGGGGTTGCTTAAAAGACACAGAATAGGCTGAAGTCACACCCACTCTTTTCAGCTGTTTTTGCTTCAGCTGTCATGAAGTGAACCAGCTTTGAAGTGGGTTGAACAACCACACACATGCTGGAGTTTTGAGCGAGCCTCCAGGTGCTAGATCTGGGAGGGAGTCCCGAGAACCAGGCTGGGCTGCCCAGGTACCCCGCCTACAGAACCCTGATCTCCTGGGGGAAATCCTCACCTGCTAGCTCTTCTTTCACCTCCAAGAAGTCAGCTGGAATGGTCCTGGTAAAATTGTCACATCCAGCCACTCACAGCCCTCCAGTGGCTCCTCAACTCATTCAGAGTACACTCATCAAGGACTTCCTGGTAGACTGAACAGGGTCTGGGACCCCCCCCGCCCCCCAACCCCAGTAACTGCTTTGACCAATTCAGGACACTTTTGAGCATGAAAGGGGAGCCTACTAATAATTATTCTGGAACCACAACAGTGTAAATCTGGACTGTCCTAGGCAAATAGGGATGTCCTTATTCCCTCTCGTACTTCATCTACTACTCACTCAACTCCAGCCCCTCTGCCACTCCTTTAATATTCCAGGCCTGTTATTGTCTCAGAACCTTTGCACTTGCTGTTCCCTTTTCCTGGAACATGCTTGCTCTAATATCTTCATGACTTGGTCCTTCATCTCCTTCACCTCTTTACTAAATACTATTTTTAGCATCCCAGGACCACCGTATTTTAAAAGTGACCTCCTTTGACTCCCCACACACACCCTTACCCCACTTGGGTTCTTTACCATACATCAAACTATCATAAAGTCTCTTTATTTATTTTGTGTGTTGTCTATCCTCCCCAGGGCCTCCACAGACAATTGTGCAGGTTGGCCTCAAGCTCGAATTACTTGAGAAGCATTACTTGTCAAGCCTTACATAAGGGCTTGGGTTCATCAGCCTGGAGAAAGCATACATTTCCACGCACAGTGGGCACCATTTTCCGATACATACAAAGGCTCCATATATCCTAGCAGTGGCCCTGGTCTCTCCCCACTTACAGAAGAGATTGTGCTCACCTTTGCACCTGCAGACAAAAAACCCCACAGCCCTGAACTGTACAGCACAGCACAATGGATGGGTTACGGGGTGGGGGACAGAATTAAGAAGCGGGGTTCGGAAGACTACAGCAGACTGCCTTTTCCCTCTGTGTTTCGGAGTGGAGAATGAGATTCGGCTGTACATGAAATATCATATCAGTGTCACATCCACCACGACTGTTCTGCATCCCAAGATGTATCTTCTCAGGATCTACCTGCTCCTGAGAAGGAAGCCCAGAGGAGTGAAGAGAATGGATCTCTCCCTTTTAAAAGTCCCAGGTGAATTCCTACTTTATATTCTCTTTCCTACATACTTCTTTTTGAGGGCTTGGAAGCATTTGATGTCTTGCTTCTGAACTTTCTTAACTTAATTGTCCAAGGACCTGTTTACCAGCTCCATCCTTTCTCTTTCAAGGAATGAAAAACGAGAAGCAAGAAGAACTACAATCGTGCTGCCTGTGGAACAAAAACCACATTCACAGAAAGATAGACAAGATGAAAAGGCAGAGGGCTATGTACCAGATGAAGGAACAAGATAAAACCCCAGAAAAACAACTAAATGAAGTGGAGATAGGCAACCTTCCAGAAAAAGAATTCAGAATAATGATAGTGAAGATGATCCAGGACCTCAGAAAAAGAATGGAGGCAAAGATCGAGAATATGCAAGAAATGTTTAACAAAGACCTAGAAGAATTAAAGGACAAACAAACAGATATGAACAATAAAATAACTGAAATGAAAAACACACTAGAAGGAATCAGTAGCAGAATAACTGAGGCAGAAGAACGGATAAGTGACCTGGAAGACAGAAAGGTGGAATTCACTGCTGTGGAACAGAATAAAGAAAAAAGACTGAAAAGAAATGAAGACAGCCTAAGAGACCTCTGGGACAACAATAAATGCAACAACATTCACATTATAGGGGTCCCAGAAGGAGAAGAGACAGAGAAAGGACCCGAGAAAATATTTCAAGAGATTATAGTCAAAAACTTCCCGAACATGGGAAAGGAAATAGCCACCCAAGTCCAGGAAGTGCAGAGAGTCCCATACAGGATAAACCCAAGGAGAAACATGCCAAGACACATAGTAATCAAACTGGCAAAAATTAAAGACAAAGAAAAATTATTGAAAGCGGCAAGGGGAAAATGACAAATAACATACAAGGGAACTCCCATAAACTGGACAGCTGATTTCTCAGCAGAAACTCTACAAGTCAGAAGGGAGTGGCAGGACATATTTAAAGTGATGAAAAGGAGGAAGCTACAACCAAGATTACTCTACCTGGCAAGGATCTCATTCAGATTTGATGGAGAAATCAAAAGCTTTACAGACAAGCAAAAGCTAAGAGAATTCAGCACCACCAAACCAGCTCTACAACAAATGCTAAAGGAACTTCTCCAAGTGGGAAACACAAGAGAAGAAAAGAACCTATAAATACAAACCCAAAACAATTAAGAAAATGGTAATAGGAACATACATATTGATAATTACCTTAAACGTGAATGGATTAAATGCTCCAACCAAAAGACACAGGCTCTCTGAATGGATACAAAAACAAGACCCATATACATGCTGTCTACAAGAGACCCACTTCAGACCTAGGGACACATACAGACTGAAAGTGAGGGGATGGAAAAGGATATTCCATGAAAATGGAAATCAAAAGAAAGCTGGAGTAGCTATACTCATATCAGATAAAATAGACTTTAAAATAAAGAATGTTACAAGAGACAAGGAAGGACACTACATACTGATCAAGGGATCAATCCAAGAAGAAGATATAACAATTATAAATATATATGCACCCAACATAGGAGCACCTCAATACATAAGGCAACTGCTAACAGCTATAAAAGAGGAAATCGACAGTAACACAATAATAGTGGGGGACTTTAACACCTCACTTACACCAATGGACAGATCATCCAAAATGAAAATAAATAAGGAAACACAAGCTTTAAATGATGCAATAGACCAGATAGATTTAATTGATATTTATAGGACATTCCATCCAAAAACAGCAGATTACACTTTCTTCTCAAGTGCACACAGAACATTCTCCAGGATAGATCACATCTCAGGTCACAAATCAAGCCTCAGTAAATTTAAGAAAATTGAAATCATCTTTTCTGACCACAACACTATGAGACTAGAAATCAATTACAGGGAAAAAAAACCGTAAAAAACACAAACACATGGAGGCTAAACAATACATTACTAAATAACCAAGTGATCACTGAGGAAATCAAAAAATACCTAGAAACAAATGACAATGAAAACAGGACGATCCAAAAACTATGGGTTACAGCAAAAGCAGTTCGAAGGGGGAAGTTTATAGCAATAAAATCCTACCTCAAGAAACAACAAACATCTCAAATAAACAATCTAACCTTACACCTAAAGGAACTAGAGAAAGAAGAACAAACAAAACCCAAAGTTAGTAGAAGGAAAGAAATCATAAATATCAGAGCAGAAATAAATGAAATAGAAATGAAGAAAACAATAGCAAAGATCAATACAACTAAAAGCTGGTTCTTTGAGAAGATAAACAAAATTGATAAACCATTAGCCAGACTCATCAAGAAAAAGAGGGAGAGGACTCAAATCAATAAAATTAGAAATGAAAAAGCAGTTACAACAGACACCGCAGAAATACAAAGCATCCTAAGAGACTACTACAAGCAACTCTTTGCCAGTAAAATGGACAACCTGGAAGAAATGGACAAATTCTTAGAAAGGTATAACATTCCAAGACTGAACCAGGAAGAAATAGAAAATATGAACAGACCAATCACAAGTAATGAAATTGAAACTGTGATTAAAAATCTCCCAACAAAGAAAAGTCCAGGACCAGATGGCTTCACAGGTGAATTCTATCAAATATTTAGAAAAGAGCTAACATCTATCCTTCTCAAACTCTTCCAAAAAATTGCAGAGGAAGGAACACTCCCAAACTCATTCTATGAGGCCACTATCACCCTTATACCAAAAGCAGACAAAGATACTACAGAAAAAGAAAATTACAGACCAATATCACTCATGAATATAGACGAAAAATCCTCAACAAAATACTAGCAAACAGAATCCAAAAACACATTAAAAGGATCATACACCATGATCACGTGGGGTTTATCCCAGGAATGCAAGGATTCTTCAATATATGCAAATCAATCAATGTGATACATCACATTAACAAACTGAAGAAGTAAAACCATATGATCACCTCAATAGATGCAGAAAAAGCTTTTGACAAAATTCAACACCCATTTATGATAAAAACTCTCCAGAAAGTGGGCATAGAGGGAACCTACCCCAACATTATAAAGGCCATATATGACAAACCCACAGCAAACATCATTCTCAATGGTGAAAAAGTGAAAGCATTTCCCCTAAGATCAGGAACAAGACAAGGATGTCCACTCTTGCCACTACTATTCAACATAGTTTTGGAAGTCCTAGCCATGGCAATCAGAGAAGAAAAAGAAATAAAAGGAATTCAAATTGGAAAAGAAGAAGTAAAACTGTCACTGTTTGCAGATGACATGATACTATATATAGAGAATCCTAAAAATGCCACCAGAAAACTACTAGAGCTAATCAATGAATTTGGCAAAGTTGCAGGATACAAAATTAATGCACAGAAATCTCTTGCATTCCTATACACTAATGATGAAAAATCTGAAAGAGAAATTAAGGAAACACTCCCATTTACCATTGTGACAAAAAAGAATAAAATACCTAGGAATAAACCTACCTAAGGAGACAAAAGACCTGTATGCAGAAAGCTATAAGACACTAATGAAAGAAATTAAAGATGATACCAACAGATGGAAAGATATACCATGTTCTTGGACTGGAAGAATCAATATTGTGAAAATGACTATACTACCCAAAGCAATCTACAGATTCAATGCAATCCCTATCAAATTACCCATGGCATTTTTTACAGAACTAGAACAAAAAATCTTAAAATTTGTATGGAGACACAAAAGACCCCAAATGGCCAAAGCAGTCTTGAGGGAAAAAAACGGAGCTGGAGGAATCAGACTCCCTGACTTCAGACTATACTACAAAGCTACAGTATTCAAGACAATATGGTACTGGCAGAAAACCCGAAATATAGATCAATGGAACAGGATAGAAAGCCCAGAGATAAACCCACACACCTATGGTCAACTAATCTATGACAAAGGAGGCAAGGATATACAATGGAGAAAAGACAGTCTCTTCAATAAGTGGTGCTGGGAAAACTGGACAGCTACATGTAAAAGAATGAAATTAGAACACTTCCTAACACCATACACAAAAATAAACTCAAAATGGATTCGAGACCTAAAATGTAAGACCAGACACTATAAAACTCTTAGAGGAAAACATAGGAAGAACACTCTTTGACATCAATCACAGCAAGATCTTTTTTGATCCACCTCCTAGAGTAATGGAAATAAAAACAAAAATAAACAAATGGGACCTAATGAAACTTAAAAGTTTTTGCACAGCAAAGGAAACTACAAATAAGATGAAAAGATAACCCTCAGAGAAAATATTTGCAAATGAATCAACGGACAAAGGATTAATCTCCAAAATATATAAACAGCTCATGCAGCTCAATATTAAAGAAACAAACAACCCAATCCAAAAATGGGCAGAAGACCTAAATAGACTTTTCTCCAAAGAAAACATACAGATGGCCAAGAAGCACATGAAAAGCTGCTCAACATCACTAATTATTAGAGAAATGCAAATCAAAACTACAATGAGGTATCACCTCACACCAGTTAGAATGGGCATCATCAGAAAATCTACAAACAACAAATGCTGGAGAGGGTGTGGAGAAAAGGGAACCCTCTTGCACTGTTGGTGGGAATGTAAATTGATACAGCCACTATGGAGAACAGTATGGAGGTTCCTTAAAAAACTAAAAATAGAATTACCATATGATCCAGCAATCCCACTATTGGGCATATACCCAGAGAAAACCATAATTCAAAAGGGCACATGCATCCCAATGTTCATTGCAGCACTATTTACAACAGCCAGGACATGGAAGCAACCTAAATGCCCATCTACAGATGAATGGATCAAGCAGATGTGGTACATATATACAATGGAATATTACTCAGCCATAAAAAGGAATGAAATTGGGTCATTTGAAGAGACGTGGATGGATCTAGAGACTGTCATACAGAGTGAAGTAAGTCAGAAAGTGAAAAACAAATATTGTATATTAATGCATATATGTGGAACCTAGAAAAATGGTACAGATGAAGCGGTTTGCAGGGCAGAAATAGAGACACAGATGTAGAGAACAAACGTATAGACACCAATGGGGGAAAGTGGCGGGGTGGGGGGTGGTGTGATGAATTGGGAGATTGGGATTGACATATATACACTAATATGTATAAAATGGATAACTAATAAAAAAAAAAAGGAATGAATAACACAGACCTTCCCTTGAGTGCCCTCATCTTTCTACCCAATATTCATGTATCCATTCGACAAGCCATCCTATCAGTTTCTAACCTTGGGGCCACAGAAGAGGTTGACCTCAGGATAGGAAGGCACAGAGGCAGGGAATTTGCTGAGGAATCCATTGTCCATGAAGATATGAGGCCCAGAGAGGTCGTGAGGCTCAGTCTAAACTCGGGCAGCACATGTGGACCTCAGCTACACTCCCAGCTGCTCTGTCTGTTTTCACACCTTCTCACATCTCAGATCTCTCTGGGGTCATACTGCTCCTTCTTGAAACACAGTTTTAGAAATTCCTTTCATCATGGTCTGTTGGTGCAATCTCTCAGTTTTCATTTAAAATATCTTTATTTCATCCCCATCCTTGAAAGATCATTTTGCTAGTGACACAAGGCTAATTTACTCTCAGCACATTAAAGATGTTATTTCAATGTCTTTGGCCTCCAGTATTGCTGCTGGAAACTCCACTGCCAGTCTGATTTTCATTCCTCTGTATGTCTTTTCTCTTCACTCTCTTACAATTGCATCCCCAGTGACTGGCACAAAATATTAATAGCTACCATTTACAGAGCACTTACTATGTTCCAGGCATAGTTCTAAGTGCTTTACACCATTTCCTCTTTATTTTTTATAATTTTAAATTATACAAAACAGGAAATTTTACTATTTTAAGCATTTTTGAGTATACAATTCAGTGTCATTAACATTCACAATGTTGTGCAGTAATGATCACCACTATTCCCAGAAATTTTTCATCATCTCAAACAGAAACTCTGTATCCATTAAGTGATAACTCCCCTTTAGCTCCTTCCCTCAGGTTCCCTGGCAACCTTAACTTTCTGTCTCTCTGAATTTGCCTTTTCTAGATACCACATATAAATGGAATCATACACTATTTTTTACCTAGAATAATGTTTCCAAGGTCCATTCATGTTTTAGCAAATATCAAAACTTCATTCCTTTTTATAGCTGAATAATATTCTAGTGTATGGATATACCACATTATGATTATCCAGTCATCTATTAAGGACACTGTGTTGTTTCTACACTTTGGCTGTTGTGAATAGTGCTGCTATGAATACTGGCATACTCATATCTGTTTGAGTCTCTGTTTTGAGTTCTTTGGGGTCCATATCGCACAGTGGCTACATCATTTTATACTCCCACTAGCAATGCACCAGGGTTCCAATTTCCCCACATCCTTGCCAACACTTGTTATTTTCTGTTTTTTTAATAATAGCCATCCTAATGAGTGTGAAGAAATATCTTATTGTGGTTTTAATTTGCATTTCCCTAGTGGCTAATGGTGTTGAATAACTTTCCATATGCTTACTGGCCATTTGTATATATTCTTCAGAGAAATGTCCATTCAAGTCATTTGATCCTTTTTTAATCCAATAATTTGTTTTTTTGTGTTGAGTTATAAGAGTACTTCATATACTACTTCATAGAGCCAGCCATAAAAAAGAATGAAATAATGCCATTTGCAGCAACATGAATGCAACTAGAGATTATCATACTAAGTGAAGTTAGTCAGAAGGAGAAAGACAAATACCATGATATCACTTGTATGTGGAATCTAAAATATGACACAAATGAACCTATCTATGAAACAGAAACGGAATCACAGGCATAGAGAACAGACTGGTGGTTGCCAAGGGGGAGGGGGTTGGGAAGGGATGGAGTGGGAGGTTGGGGTTAGCAGATGTAAGCTTTTATATACAGGATGGATACACAACAAGGTCCTACTGTACAGCACAGGGAACTATATTCAATATCCTATGATAAACCATAATGGAAAAGAATATTAAAAAAAGAACGTATATATATGTATGACTGAGTCACTTCACTGTGCAGCAGAAATGAACACAACATTGTAAACCAACTATACTTCAATTAAAAAAAAGAGTTCTTCATATATTCTGGATAATTAACCTCTTATCATGTGGTTATCATGATAACCACATGATATCATGTGGTTATCACATCATCTTATCTTTGATGTGATAACTCAAAGGACATATGTGGTATCTAGAAAAGGCAAATTCAGAGAGATAGAAAGTTGAGGTTGCCAGGGAACCTGAGGGAAGGAGCTAAAGGGGAGTTATCACAAAAGTGTTTAATTTTGGTGAAGTCCAATTTATTCTTTCTTTTGTTGCCTGTGTTTTGGTGTCAAATTTAAGAAATCACTGCCAAATCTATGGCAATGGTTGAAGACTTTTCCATGTGAAGAATTTTCCCTATGTTTTCTGCTAAGACTTTTATAGTTTTAGCTCTTACATTTAGGTCTTTGATCCACTCTGAGCTAACTTTATATATTGTAAGGTTCAATTTCATTCTTTTGCATCTGAATATCCAGTTCTCTCAGCAAAATTTATTGAAAAGACTGTCCTTTCTCCAGTGAATGATCTTAGCACCCTTGTCAAAATCAGTTGACCATATGTGTGAGGGTTTGTTTTTGGGCTTTCAGTTCTATTCCTTCGGTCTATTTGTTAATCCTTATGACAGTACCACACTGTTTAGATTACTGTAGCTTTGTAGCAAGTTTTGACATCAGGAAGTGTGAGCCTTCCAAATTTGTACTTCTTTTCCAAGATTGTTTTGGCTATTTGGGGTCCCTTGACATTCCATATGAATTTAGGATGAATTTTTTTTTTTTTTTTTTTTTTTTTTTTGGCCATGCCATATGGCCTGTGGGATCTTAGTTCCCTGACCAGAGATCAAACTTGGGCCCCTGCAGTGAAAGTGCTGGGTCCTAACCACTGGAATGCCAGGAAACTCCAAGGATAAATTTTTCTATTTTTAAAAAGTTGGGATTTTGATAGGGATTGCATCAAATTTGCAGATCACTTTAGGTAGTAATATTATCTTATCAGTAATGCCAAGTCTTTCAATCTGTGAACACAAGATGTCTTTGCATTTATTTAGGTCTTTAATTTCCTTCAGCATTGTTTAATGGTTTTCAACATACAAATCCTTCACTTCCTTGGTTAAATTTATTTATAAGTATTTTATTCTTTTTTATGCTATTATAAATAGAATTATTTTCTTAATTTCCCTTCCAGAGTCTTCATTGCTAGTGTACAGAAATACAACTGAGTTTTGCATGTTGATTTTGTATCCTACAGCTTTGCTGAATTTGGTTTTTAGCGCTAACTCGTTTAACCTTGAACTCAAATCTGTGGATACTGTCAATGCCCAGGCACTGGCATCCGCAGCCAGACTCCTGAACTAGTAACATGTGAGAAAAAGGCAGGAAGCTCTTCCTCTTTCTGCCAGTAGAAGAAACTGCAAGTCTGAGTCCCTGGCACAGAAGTAGCAGCAGCATAAACTACAGCATCTCATTCTCAGTGGTGGAGGTGGAGGCAGGTGGTAGCAGGGATCAGATCCGTTCTGCAAGGTCCTCTGAGACACTGTTCTAAGAAGCCTACCTTTGGATCTGGTCCCCTAACACTCCTGATGATCCTGTGAACCACCCAATTTTATTTAGCTTAACCCCTTTACTGATCAATCAATCAGAGTCAGCTTCTGTTGTTTGCAAATAAGAATCCTAGTGATATACTATCCACAATGGCACATGCCCCCATTCTCTTATCCAACGTTTTCTCTATAGTATTTACCACTATCTGACCCATCTGTTCCTTAACTGGCTCTGACACTGGAATGGAAACTCCACGAGGATAGAGTCTTTCATTTTGTTCACTAATTATGACTAAAACAATGCCTGCTGTGTATATATTTCACTTAATACAATCTGTTGAATGAATGAAACATCTAACACTTGTTAACTCATTTAACCCTGACAACAACCCAGGTCTGTTAAAAGCGAAAACCTGTGATGTTTATTCACAGCTCTATATGTGTGATTCCACTTCTGAAACATAACCCTTTCCAGCTCTGTGCTCTATGCTTCTAGGCAGAGCAACATGCTGGAGATCAGCAGGGTCCCCAGTGGGCCCTCCTCCAGGGACGCAGATACGCGCTTGTTATCATTTCTGTAGGACCCTGACTTGCCAGCTATCGTCTGGGACAATTAATATTCGCTTTTCCAAAGTAAGTGGACATTCCTCTCTTTTTCTTTCAGACTTTCATATTGGATATTAGAAAAGCCAAACTTAAATGTCTGCAGAAACACTTAGTTGAATACAAAAGGTGTCCCCAGACCATCTCAGCCACAGCAGGATTAATCCACCTCTGAAATCATAGAGGAAATAGAGAATGAGCTCGCTACCTGGCCCGCTGAGATGAAGACACTCCACTTTCCAAATTACTCACTCATAAAGGGTCTGAAAATGCCCTCTTGTCCAAAACTAGCTCACTTACACCTGCTGAGAAAATGATGCTCTTTTCTAGAACACAAGTTTCAGGACCTGCCCTACATTTACCTACCTCTTATAGCCCTCAGCTCACCCAGCTGCCTCCAGTTCATTCTTTTAAATATCCATTTTAACACTTGCGTGGAACGGATGCATGCAAGGGTTACTGACCTGTTTATGACCAACTCCTGTATCTTTCTCCGTGTGAAACCACCACAGCTTGTATACAAGCCTTGAATGGCACGTAACTTTAGAATATGTGTTTAATACACGATCGCTGATTTGACTGTGATCTGAAATGTGCAGCCAATTGAAAGCATACTTTCCAGAAAGCAACGTATTTTTTTCCCACAAATACTAAGAAGTGTTTCCTAGCAATGCTACCTGGAAAGGCTCTAGCAGAGCAAAAGGAAAGCAAGCACTGGAGGGGTGGAGTGAGTACACAGCTCATTGTGAGGTCCAGATGAAAGCCCAGTAATGGAGGCTGACTCCAAATGGGGCAGAGCAAATTCCATCCAGTGTGAGGCTGGGTGCAGGGAAACAAGGCTGGCGGGCCCAGTGGTACAGATGTGGGAGCTTCAGGAGCAAAGCAAGGTCATTCCGGGAACAACAGCTCAACACAGCGATAGGAAAGCGGGGTCAGAGGCTCACCTGGGTCTCCCCCGCACCTGCAGGGCACTCGGCTCATTCATTCATTTATTCAACAAATACTAAGCTGATATTCAACAGATAACAAGCATCTACCATGCACCACGCATCCTGCCCGGAGCTGAGGATCTAACCAAAGTAAAACAGACAGCCTGGCCCCTACGCTTAGGGAGCTTACATTTAGCACACAGCAGTAACTGAATCAGTATTTGATGAATTAATCAACTGAGAAAATGGCTGAGTCAACACTTCTCTTTTTTCTAGTATGATATCTTCATGTGCCACACTACAAGGTGAAAAAATGATGATCTCAAAGAAGCTGTCAAGAAGTTGGCCAAGATATTTGAAATTTAGTAAGAAGACTTCTAAAGACTTTATATATATGAAGACTACATATATAAAGACTTTATATCCACTCTTACTAACAATAACCCTTGTGCACAATGTTTCTTGACATTATTTAAAGATAGTATGAAATCATCATGATTAGACATGAAAAAATAATGTTCACTTGTCTCATTTATTTTTAAATTTGATGGGATATGTATTTTATTATATATTTATAATTTATAAATACATTAGAACATAGTTTATAACACTCTAACGAATGGAGTAGTACATATACATAAATAAATGTAAGTAGATTGGAGATAGGCACTCAATCTTTTTTTCATTGCTAGGAGTTTGCAGTTAAAATTTGGACACCATTTTTTTAGATCCTTGAGCACAGACTAGCTGGTGAGTAATTCCAAATCGATCCACTCAGGAGAGCTCCAATCCTGCATGTCCCATCCAACCAGGTTTCTCTAGTTCTGAGGCAAGTGGGGCTGAGATCTGGAAGAAGGGAGGGAGCAAGGTGCATTCTAGGACTTTGCACTAGAACACTAGAACAGTATGTGTAAAGGGGGCTTGGAGAGCTGGACTAGAGACAGGCTGGAGAGAAAGGGATGAGTGACGAGGCCAAGAAGGTAGTGGGACTCTGATGGTGCAGGATCTTAGAGCCATAATAAAGACTCTGGATTTTATTGGAAGTTAAATCAAAGCACATTGCAGGTTTGTGAGCAGGAGAATGATATGATCTGTTCATATTTTTGGAAACATTACTAAGTCCTTCAATCCAGCTTTGACATGGAATATATTTTTACCACCAACTGTCTGATTTGTCTGTCTCAAATGACTCTAAATTGGGAAAGGAAAGCAAAGGCACGTAGATTGATCTGGCCTAAATGACCATATCTATCACATTAAACACATAATTATTTCTGTGACGTGATTTATCCATACATCAGGTTATTGAGATTTATCCTTGATGGTATGTGTAGCTTTAATTCATTCCTTTAAACTACTTGCAACTCCTTTAAACTACAATGGTACAATACTATACCATTATATAAATATGTCACAGTGTATTTATCCATTCTCCTGTGAATGGTCAGGTATGTCTTTTCAGTTTGTCATTATTGAAAATCAGTGCAACAAAAAACATTCTTTTATATGTATCCTTGAGTACACATAGTCTCTAAATTCAAACCTGGTGGGAAATTGTTGGGACAAAGGTGTTTGCATTCTATAATTGTGTTAGATGGTGAAAATGCTCTCCAAAGTGATTCCACAGCAGTGTGTACAAGACTTCTCATTTCTCTGCACATTTGCCAACAGTTGTTATCATAAGATTTTCTAAATTTATGTCCACTGATGGATATAAGTAAGCCTAAACATCAATTAGCACATTTATTAGATATTCTGCTTTCCTCTTTGTGAACTGTCAATTCCTATCCTTTGCTCCTCTTTCTACCCCATTACTTATCTTTTTCTTACCAACTGGTATGAATTCTCTGTAATTTCAAGATACCAACCCCTTGTTAATATTTACTTTCCAGATATTTATTGTTAACTCGTCTTTACACTTTTGTTATAAATCTCAGTCAACAAAATGTTCTAACTTTAATGTAGTAAAATTTATCAACATACTTTTAAAGTTTGTGATTTACATTCCTTGCTGAAGAAAACTTTCCTAGACATTTAATGTCACAAAAATATTTTTTATTCTTTTCTAAAAGTTATTCCTCGTACATGTAGGTCTTAAAATCACCCAAAATTTACTTTTCTACATGCTATAAAGTAGGAATACATTTTCGCCTTTTTTCTGTAGGGATTTCCAGTTGTTTCAGGCACCGTTCCTTAAAGAATTCTTCCTTTCCTCATCAGTATCTAATGTACCTTCTGTATATAATGAGATTTATATAAGATTTATATAAGAATTTATATAAGAACCGGTCAGAATGGCCATCATCAAAAAATCTACAAACAAAAAATGCTGGAGAGGGTGTGGAGAAAAGGGAACCCTCTTGCACTGTTGGTGGGAATGTAAATTGATACAGCCACTATGGAGAACAGTATGGAGGTTCCTTAAACAACTAGAAATAGAACCACCATACGACCCAGCAATCCCACTACTGGGCATATACCCTGAGAAAAACACAATTCAAAAAGAGTCACATACCACAATGTTCACTGCAGCTCTATTTACAACAGCCAGCACATGGAAGCAACCTAAGTGTCCATCAATAGATGAATGGATAAAGAAGATGTGGCACATATATACAATGGAATGTTACTCAGCCATTAAAAAGAAATGAAATTGAGTTATTTGTAGTGAGGTGGATGGACCTAGAGTCTGTCATACAGAGTGAAGTAAGTCAGAAAGGGAAAAACAAATACCATATGCTAACACAAATATATGGAATCTAAAAAAAAAAAAAAAATGGTTCTGAAGAACCTAGGGGCAGGACAGGAATAAAGACACAGAGGTAGAGGATGGATTTAAGGACACGGGGAGGGGGAAGGGTAAGCTGGGACAAAGTGAGAGAGTGGCATGGACATATATACACTACCAAATGTACAACAGTTAGCTAGTGGGAAGCAGCCGCATAGCACAGGGAGATCAGCTCAGGTGCTTTGTGACCACCTAGAGGGGTGGGATAGGGAGGGTGGGACGGAGACGCAAGAGGGAGTGGATATGGAGATATAAGTATACATATAGCTGATTCACTTTGTTATACAGCAGAAACTAATACAACAATGTAAAGCAATTATACTCCAATAAAAATGTTAAAAAAAAGAAGAATTTATATAAGAATATATAAGATTTATATATTCTATTCTGCTCCGTTGGCCTATACTTGAGCCAATAGCTCATTGTCTTATTATTATATCTTTATGAAGGTCTTGGTAGCTGATACAACAAGTTCCCATATTTTGTTCTTCATAACTCTTATTTATACTTAGTCCTTGATCTTCCAGACAACTTGTAGGATCTGCTCTTTAACTTCACCAAAAACACTGTGATTATCTCTCATTCCTTAGCATACTGTCTCTTCCTTTATTCAGGTCCTTCTTTCTGTCATTCAGTAACATTTTGTACTTTTCTCCATGTGTGTTTTACAAATATTTTGTTAGATTTATTCCAAGCTGACTTTAGTTTTGGTTTTAATAATTCATGTTTTAATAATTTGGAGATAATTTTCAAGGCATATAATCAATATTGTCCTTTTCTTCCCAATTCTTGTAACTTTTTAAAACATATATTTCATTGCTTTGTCCCCTCAGGACATTGCTGAATAGAAACAATAATAGCAGACATTCTGGTTTCCCTTACTTTAATAGAAATGCATCCAAAGGCCCGCTATTAAGTCTGATTATTTTTCCTGTAGGCTTTTTATGGATTATTTTTTAGGTTAAGGAAGTTCCTTAATATTCCCAGTTTTCTAAATGTTCCTTTTTTCCCATAAATTAATGCTGAAGTGTTCGTTGGGATGGCTATATGATTTTACTCCCTTAATCTGTTAATGTATATTTCATGAATTGATTTTTTTGATGTTAAACTGTTTTTGCATCTCTAGAATAAACCCTACTTGGTTATGATTTATTTTATTTTCTACATAGCTGAATTTCATTTTGCTCATAGTTAATTTAATATTTTTCATAAATGAGATTGATCCATAGTCTGTCCCATTTTATTTTCAAAGCTTTACTAACTTAAAAAAATGACTGAGGTAACTTTTTCTCTTTCTCTATATAAAGATTATCTGACATTTAAAGTTTTAATAAAGCTCAGTTACAATACCCTCTGGGCATGCTTTTTTTGAGGGAATGAAAACTTCTGAATATTGATTTAATAGTGTTTACAAGTTGTTCACATAAGTTATTTATAGTATTGATTCTTGATCTTCTAAGTCTCCACTGCATTTGTAGGTACATTTCCCTTTTCATTCATAATACTGTTTCTCCTTTTTTTCCCCTTTATCAGTCTTGCTAGGCTTGTCTATTTTATTCACTCCTTCCAATAACAAAGCTTTCAGCTTTGTTGATTTTCTCTAATTGTATTTTTGTTTTCTATTTTGGTGATTTCTTGTCCTACTTTAATGCCTTCTTTTTGCTTCCTTTGAATTTTTTTTAATAATATGCCCTTAATTTGAATGCCTAATTCTTTAATTTTCAACTTTTTATTTTTCTCTAATATGAGATTTAGGTATAAATCCACCGCCAGGAACCACATTAAGTGCATCCCACATTTATTCTTATTATTATTATATCATTTAATTCTGAAAACCTTTTCCTTTTCATCATTATTTCTTCTTTGACCCATTAGTCATGCTGAAGTAATTTTTTGGCAGCCATACTTTGGGTAATATTTTTACTATTGATTTCTGTGGCAGACACTGTTAGTCACCTATCCCAATATCCATTCTATTTTCGTTCTTTGTAACAGAACCCTGAGTTTGAGGTCACAATGTGCTCAGTTAATGGACATTTTCCAGCCTCTCCTGCAGCTAGATCTGACCATAAGACTAAGTTCTGATCAATGAGCTGTTAACTACTAAGCATATCACACTTAACATTCTCTGAACACAACTACTGATGATCAATCACTACCAAACATCTATTCCCAAAATCCCCACCACCTGCACCATCATCCACCCCAGGTTTTTGGGCCAAAAACCCAAAAGTCCTTCTTGATTACACTTTGCTCCATACCCCACACCCAATCCATCACAGTGTCTTATCAGCTCCATTTCCAGCTGCTATGAACCTAGTCCTAGCCACCATCTTCCCTCTTTGGAATATTCTAGTAACTTCCTGATGGGACTCGAGGTCTCTTATTTCCCCAAAACTTCATCCTGCATAAGCAGCCAGTGAAACTCTTAAAGAGGAAATCAGATCATTGCATCCCCTGCCATAAAATAAACTCTCATATGGCTTCTGCCTTGCAATCCGCACAGAAGACAAACTCCTTTCACTGGCCACAATTCATCACATGAGGCCCTGTGTGACCTGGCCCCTGCCCACTTCCCATCCGCTTCCAGCTACACTGCCATTCTGTCAGCTCTTAGATGTGCTAAGCCCTGCCCACCTCAGGATGCTCTTTCTGCGTGAAGCAGTCTGCCTCGGGGCACTTCCTGCCAGCCAGAACTTTACCTGGGTGCCTCCCTCTCATATACCACCTCTCCCCGGCCACCTCACATCACCCTCAACCTATTACCCCAATTTACCTGCTTTACAGCACTGCAGTTTTCATTACCTGCAATTACTTTCTTTATTTTGCTCATTTTCCGTTATTTATGTTCCTCACTATATGATAGGTTCCTAGAAGGCAAAGATTTTTTTCTTTACTTTTGCTTTTAGAACAGCCCACTGACCACCACTGGTGTCAGCAAATACAATATATCATGTATAATACTGGAACACACACGCCATATAGTTATTTGAGGTATTACATATGGTAGTATATTATATACGATGTCTAATGTGTTATATAAAATACGTTCTATATAATATACAATGTACCATGCATAATATACAATGTATAATATATACTATGTAGTAAAGTATACAGTAGTCAATCTACCATAAACAACGACAACTAATAGGAAAGTCTTTTAAAGACATACATCTTAAAATTTTTTAGTCCCACTTCTATAATTCCTCCAAAGTCACACAAACACACAGAGAAAGACAAAGAAAAGGAGCAGAAAGGGGGAAACAAGAAAAGGGAGGGGATAAAACAATTTGAAAGAGGATCCAGCTGATGCCAAGCCCCTGAGTTCACAGAGGACTGGACTTGCTTCCCGGTCCTCACCTTGAGGAAAGGAGTGGCAGGTGGTACCCAGGTGGCACCTGTCTGTGAGCCTGAGAGGCACCGTAGGCTGTAGCACAAGCTAATTAGCAACATACGGTTGTCACTGTCACCTGCTTCACTCTCTGCCAAGTGAATGGACCTGTGGTCCCCTCTCATGGAGCCTTGACCTCTCAGGGCCTGCGTATGAATGGTGGAGTGGTAGCAATAAGGGTACTTCACTGGAGTCCGTTTTCTCCACAACGCAGTCCATGCTGGGAGTCATGGAATCCGTTAATTGCGAGGATTCTTAAGAAATCAATTACTCCAAGTCCAAATGGAAAAATAACTAATGAAACAGCATCTTGTAGATGCCTTATTTAGCTATATTTCTGGGTTTTAGCGTTTAGAAAACCAGGTCACATTTTTCAACCAGGTCATGTTTTGCATCTCCCCACAGTTGGCCTTTTTCTTTCATCTTAACGTGTGATTTTCTACATCTCTTGATTTCTACTCTTGAATTCTATTTCCAGTCACCATATGCTTCTTTTCAGCAAGCAGTAACTTGGAGCAATTTTGCCCACAAGTTTTGGAAAGTAAAGACTATGGAAGATAAAACTAGAATCGCCCCTCCCCATGGGCTTGGGACTTTCTGATTTCATCAGTGTCACTGAGCTCTCTGGTCCTCTCTAAAGGACATTGCCATTCTCTTCATGGTAAATAGGAAGGAAATGAAGGCAATTAGAGCCCTTAGGATGTAAATTTCAGTGTTGGCCGAAAGGTTCTTTTTTTCCCAATCCTGCTTTTGTAAGCAAGCTCTGGTGGGACTAAACCTGGAAAGCTACCACAGCTCCATGACAACTGGTCAGCCCAGCCATGGCGACCATCTCCATGTGCACATCACAGCCATTTACAGACATGCATATGCACACTGCAGGATAAACATTCACTTCTGCTCTCCCCAAGAGGGGATCATTAGCAACCAGTGAGTACAAGGTGAGCTGGGGAAGAATACTATTAACACGTCAGCCTTTTGCTTGATGAACTCAGTTGTTTCTTCTTATTGATTATACTAAGATGAAATCATTGTCCTCTTTTTTGTATGCTGTACCACATATAAGCACTGCCTTTCTATTCTTGCTCATCAGATTAATGATACACTTTTTTCTCAGTGTACATATCTGTGTGTAAAGGAGAAAGGGGTAGAATGATTCTCAAACAGGGATCCAAAGTTCTATGGGAAATGTCTTTTAGCATTCTCCTTATTTTGAAATCTAAAAAATAAATCTTTCACCAGTTATACATTTTTTAATGAAGGAACAAATCTTATGTATCAAGCAACTGAACCCCAAATGATGACACAATGGACACAGTCCTGCACAAGAGCACTCCACTTACTCACGTTTGCATGAGATAGCCTTCTCTCCCACAGGGTTGCACTCTCACAATGGAAATACAGCAGGAGGATTTCTGAAAGATTTGAAACAAGGCATTTAGAATCACTCCAATAATTCTCACAAAGATATATTTCCATTCCTGAGTTGATCTGGGGACAGATCAGAAGCTATTCTTTTTTATGGAATATTACTCAGCCATGAAAAAGAATGAAATTCTGCCATCTGCAGCGATGTGGATACATCTAGAGAATATTATGCTTAGTGAAATAAGTCAGACAGAGAAAGACAAATACTATACATTACTTATATGTAGAGTCTAAAAAATAATACAAATGAATGTATATGTAAAACAGAAACAGACTCACAGATATAGAAAACTAGTGGTTACCGACGGAGAGAGGGATGGGGGAGGGGCAGATAGGGGTACAGGATTAAGGGATACAAACTACTATGTATGAAATAGATAAGCAACAGGGATATAGCACAGGGAATTACAGCCATTATCTTGTAATAACTTTCAGTGGAGTATAATCTGTAAAGATATTGAATCTTTATGCTGTATACCTGAAATTAATAGTGTAAATCAATTATTCTTCAATAAAACAAATCCAAACAATGGCTGTTCAGTCATTGAGTGCCTGATATTGTCCATTATGCTGTCCAGGGTTCTAGGGGAACAATGGTGAGGCCAGACAGATACAATTCCTACCATCAAGAGTCCAGAGGAAGACTTGGGTAGTAACTACAGAATTATACAAATAAATGTAAAATTTCAACTGTGACAAATGTTATGAATGAGAGAGACAAAGAATTTTAAGAACACTGTGATGTATTAGGATGAAATGGAATTAAACATTTACACCCTTTGCCATGTGACTTTGAAGTACCTCCCACTTGAGTAAATGAAATATTCTTCCTTGTCCCACTGATGCTGAGCCAGTCCCTGTGACTTACTTTGGTCAACGACATGTTCACAAGCCTGACATGAGCAGAGGTTTTAAATGTACATGCAGGGTTTGGCTTGGCCTCTTGCATTTCTGTTTTAGTAAGAAAAAAAAAAAAAAATTGCCCCAGGCAGCTACTGGTCCCAGATAGGAGGAGACAAATGAGATAGATTCAAACCTAACCCACAGCCTCAAGCCAATCCCAGCTGAGGCTAGCAGAGCCTTAGCCAACTCACAGATCTGCAAACATGAATAAAAAATGGATGCTGCTGATGAAAAGCTACTGATTTTGGAATTGTTATGCAGAATGATCATAGCAGAAACCTGACTGAAACAAATATACAATAGATACAGTAGGTTCATTCAGGGAGGTCAGGAAAGGCACTCTTGAGGATATGACAATGGTAGGGAGCCTTGTAATTTTACTTAAAATACCAAACCTTAAAAAGACCGTATCAGGATTTATTTTCATATTTCTACTTTTCAATTTGATGCTTTTTGTTTGTTTGGTTAGTCACCGTCCTCAAGGTCCTTGACTTTTTGTTGGTCAATATTTGCTAATATAGTGCCTCAGCCTTGTACTGGCCTGGAGAGCCTGGTGTCAAGAAGGAGAGACCCCAAGAGAGCTATGACCGGGTCATAAGCATATATCTACATACCAAAGAAACCAATGGTGAGTCCACCACTTCCTCTCCTCAAGGTGATTAGAATCCAAAGCAGGAGATAGTAAACAGAGAATCACACAAATAAAGGCAAATTTTCAATGATACTAAATGTTATAAAGGAGAGATACATGGGATCCAGGCATATGGGGAGCCAAGGAGTATGGATTACAGAGACTTGGACAAAACTGGAAGAAGAGACAGTGGCATCTCTGAGATCAAAGTACCAAGACTGAAGGAATATGACAAGAGAAGTAGAAGGATGTTCCAGGTGGAAGAAGAAAGGTAAAATGACTGGAGGAAACCACTGGGGGGAGGGGCCTAAAAAGCTTTCATAGCACTGAAATTGAGTGGTACTGTAAACATACCACACTGGCAGGTACAGCTGCGGACACGTGAGCCACGCTCATCTGTCTTCCCATGAGGTCAGGAAATGTGTCTTTTACACAGTAAAGGAAGAATCTAATTTTACAAAGTAAAGGAAGAATCTAATTTTACAAAGTAAAAGAAGAATCAGGGATTGGAGCTACCTGATCCCTGACATCAACTTTGTACCGGGGTACTAGGTAAGCCTCCAATCAGTGTGTTTAAAGAATACAGGTGGATTCTCCCATGATCCTAAAAGGAGTCACAGAGTATAAGAACTGAAAGGGATCCTAAATAACCAACATTCTCATTGAATAGATGAGGAAAATGCTCAAGACCACACAAGCATGCAGTGACAAGCCAGCGATCACATTTCACAGTCTGGACTCCCAGGTCCACTCCGTAATCCTACATTCAGGTATGAGCCCACATGGTCTTCAAAGTCCAACTATCAGGTTTGATTGAGAAAGCAACCCCATGTCTTCAGGGAGGAAAAGGAACCTCATTCACAAAGCAAGAATCATCAGATGGAGAGTCAGGCCCAGTTCCATAACATACATCTCAGTCCTCCTCCTCAGCAGACTTCCTGTCATTCACTCCAACCATATTGCTTCACACATCTGCTTTTGTTCTGTTGAGGAGGTAACCCTTGCCCAGAGTGGTCAGCACCAAGCACTGAATGCTGTCCCAAACCACACTGCTCTGACATGTTTCTTAAATCAATGGAGATTTCTCAGCACCACTGCCCAGAGCTCTGCAGGTTGTAGATGGAACAACTGAGTGCTATCATTCACAGAGTGTGCAATGCAAACAATGCCCCCCTGAGGTTGTTCAGTGCACCACCTGAACATATGTACACAGCAGTCCTGAGATTTCTGCTCTCCAAACAATAAACCATCATGGTAGCCAACAGTCTGAGTGCATTCTGTTTCATTCTAATAGTAGACTCTTTCTAAAGGGTAAAGGCAGCTGCAAGAAGAAAGAAGAATCAGGGATGGGGTTATCTGATACCTTAGAAAAGCTCCATCTTGAACTTTTAAGCAAGCCTAGAATGCAGGTAGAATTTTTTGGTAAACAAAAAAGCTATTGTAATCAACAAGCAAAAAAAAAAAAAGGCTTGAAAGAATAAAGTAACTGGGATATTCATTGCCAGTCATTAACCTGATTTTCTAATGAATATGGCATTAGGCACTCATTAACAATCATTTGTGTTTATGTTGAAGAGTGGATGTATAATGAAGGTTGGTAAATGAAAGCAAAATTAAACCAGGGAATTTTGGACACTTATAAAGCAATTAACTTGTTTGGCAGTAATTACACATTGAAAGCTAAATCAAGTGCATTTAGAAAGCCACAAGAGTCGCCACATAAACCAGAGGTGCTTTGCTCTAAGATAATAGAAGAACCTCTCTTTCTTTCAAAATGAAAGAGAAAGGCAAAAGTACGGTGTAAATGATAAATAAGGCCCAGGTCTAATGAAAAGAAATACGGTTACAGCCCATATGTTAGAGAAGAGGCAAGTTACTGAAAAAATAGGACAGCTTAGCTAATTAAAAAAAGAAAGAATGAAAAAAAACCCTTTTGTAACCACAATGGTGTGAAAACAGGTGGTCTGTGGCAGAGAGTTCAAGTTTTTGTTCTGTTTGTGCACATGGGCATGCACACACATGCACAGGCACACAGACTCTATATTCTTGAACTACCTGTTAGATGTATGAAGCGTAAAAACTGAATCCTCAGTCAGGTCCTTGGCCAGCCCCTGCATCTCAGTATGTAGTTACCAGGTCTCTGTCACTAGCAATTCTGTAACTTGAGTTTCCAAAACAGTGCTTGACTACAGCTTTTTTACTCGAGTTAGCACATGGCACGAAAGGTCAGCCAAGAAATGCATTTAGGGGCTACTTTTAAAACGGAGGAGAGAAGGGCGGTGGTAGGGAAAATAAAGGTGATCCCCAGGGAAAAACCATCCTGGAACTGGTTAGAGAGCAGAAAGGAGACACAAAATTCCATGTGGTCCCAGCATTCATAAACAGAAACTTTGCTCCAAAAGTACATTCACAATTCAAAACAAGAGTTGCATATTTTCAGAATTTTCGATCCTACAATAGTCATACGAGAAATATTACAGAGGTGCTGGTTGGGTGTACTTATTTATTTTTTTGCTTTCCTCAGGTTGTAATAGGATGGTTGGGCTGGAGTCTTCAGATGAACCCGAAGGTCTGAGCAGGGGACAAAGTTTTCCTAACAGGGGTCTTGAGCATCCTCTCCAAAAAGAGCTGAAGATTCATGAGCCCTCCCCATCTGACAAATACTTTGCAAACAGGGGTTATATGCGCTTGAGGGTTGGTAACCAAAAGAACGGTTCCCTGGGGGATCCTTAAAGGGCAGATGGCTTTGTGGAAACATTTGCAAAGTGCTTGGGTATCCACTATGGTAAAAACAAATACTTGCCTTGCCTCCGGATTGGAACAGAAAACGGAAACCAGGAGATAGCTTCTGAAATCCTTACATAGGTCATTTAACTGCTACCAAATTAAAAAAAAAAAAATGTGTTTGCCATGACGGGGTTTGTGCATTTCTTTCAAGACATGTGGTCTCGCTTTAAAAAGATAAACATTTTATTTCCAGGCAGAGGGTCAAGACATTAAACTGAAAAACTCATTTCTCACTTGTTTACAACCATTTGAAATATTTAGATCATCTACCTAGTTCTAACCTAATATGGAGTGTTTCATTTGAGATTTTCTTGGTCAGAAAATTACTTCCTGATTTTGAGCAAGACTTCATCCATATTTCATTCTCTTTGCAACAGTCCCAATACCATTTCCTAAGTCTTCATAAAGAAATATATCAGGAAATTCAGGGAATACACTATTCTTAAGGCACCTACTACTAACCCAGTGCTTCTTACATTTTATAGCGCATTCGAATCACCTAAGAAACTAGTTAAAATGCAGATCCTGATTCAGAAGGTCCAGAGGGGGCCTGAGATTCTGCTTTTATATCAATATAACAAGCTCCCAGGCAACGCTGATTTCCATACAGCAAGGTAGTTATCTACTGATCACTATAGTAGGTAGCTGGTTTTAAAAGGTTGTAAGATCAGAACTAGAGGTAACTGAAGCCTTGGAAATAGATCAGTTCCTCTCCAAGAAGAAACCTGGAAAGTGTGATGGACCAGAAATTAAGCAATAAAAGAATGAATACCCATTAGAAATGAAAGACACAAGGAAAGTGGTTTAGTCACCACTCTTCCTTAATACACACCTCCCAGCTGCCATAGCTTTTTGGTCCACTTCTCCAGTTGTTGACATCCAGACAATTCAGTTTACCAAATAATTATTGATATGCCATGTGCTATGTGAGGTACTGAGGATGTAAAAATAAATGAGTCGTAATCTCCATAGTGCTCCATAGTGCTCCCCCAATAGGATTCCCACACAGCAGGATAAAAGCTATGATAAAAGGATGCATAGGGTACCGGGGGAGCTCCTGACCCAGAGCTAAGGAGAAGAATGTTTAAACAAGTTAAAAGTTATCAGGAAACACTTCTTGGAAGAGATGTCAGCTGAGCTGAATACTGAAGCAGGAGCAAAAAAATTATCTACCTGAAGAAGAGGAAGTAAGAATGTCCTTAGCAGAGGATCAGCATGGAAAAATGTCTAGACTGGGAGAGCATTCTGACCCCAAATAAAAGAGCAGGTATGTCCCTAAAATAACTCCCTGAATATGAAACTGGGCAGAACCTTAAGGGGCCCTGCTGGATACAAAAGCCTTTCTGTGTCCCCCGTTTCTTGTCTGTAGGAAAAAGATTTCAGCTTCCTAGACCTTCCCTGAGTTCCAAAGGGCAGATTCAAATAGTTACTAATTAGAGGAGTGAGGGAATGCATAAACAAAGAAAAGCCATCAAGAAACAATATAGTGCAGCCACGGGGCAGGGTCCCGGGTCCTCCTCAAGGGATTTACATAACAATCTGATACACATCTCTGAGCTCCTCTACAGGAACTAAGGCCCCCACCCAGGTGGAGGATGGGAACTAACACGCGAAACTCAGAGTGGTTGGAACCAGAAGGCTGATGACTGAGATCCCTGGAACACCACCGTGTTACCTCCCCACCAACCAATCAGAGGAAAGTCATATATCCTGCAGACCCCCCCACAGATTTTGCCCATAAAAACTTCCCCGAAAACCATCGGAGAGTTGGGGTCTTTTGAGCATGAGCCACCCCATTCTCCTTGCTTGGCCCTGCAATAAACCTTTCTCCACTGCAAAATCTTGACCTTTGGGTTTGTTTGGCCTCACTGTGTGTCAGGCGCACAAACTTGGGTTCGACAACAATTTCTCCACCAAAGGACTATTGAGAGGTGAGACTATTTTTATCATGATTTTGTAGATGAGAAATCTGAAGCCCAGGGAATTTAGTGACAGCTCAAGGCAAAATCACTAAGGAAGTGGTGGAGCTGAGATTCCAACATGAACCTGCCTAGTAGCCAAGCCTGTGTTAGTTCACTATATTCTGGGGTCTCTCGTGAGTGTTTCAGTGTGACTGGGCTGTGGGGTATGAGGCAGCCAGTGATCTGGTGAGAGGCTGACATTACATTTTCCATAAGGATTCCAGCCTTGAATTTTCCTTCCCTCAATTAGCATTTTGCTCAATAAACAGAAAACATAATTCATCCCAATCGCATGGTAATTTAAGAACTGCCTTGGGCTGACACTGGTTGGCAAAGAACTGTGGACCCTTAAAAAATGAATGATTTCCCTCTTGACCACATGCTTATTTATTATCTTTTAAAAGGTCTAGATTTTGAAGAATAAGATCAGGCAGCAAAGGCTGAGACTGGACCAAGGAAATTGTTGACAAAGCCACAGCTAGCCCTATGGAGCCTTCAGGCAAAGTACAAAACAAAACAAAACAAAACAAAACTGCCCCCCTCTGGACAGACACAGCCCCAAGACAGGACTTGGTTTCACCAGCAAATGGGCCTGAATTTCAGCCTCCACTTATCCCCTTGGCCTGGAGCCCTTGTGTAGGGTACACCCTTCTAGCCCTTATTTGGTGGCCCTGATGTTGGCGACTTCAGCTGGGATACACAGTACATGGCACAGGGGTGAACGTAAAAACTAGACTCCAGAAAGATAGAGAAGCAGACGCAAGAGCCGGAAGTGCAGTACACACTACTCTTAGGAGTTTAACCGTGAATAGAAAACAAGAGATGAGACAGAAACCAGACAGGGTAACAGGGTCAAGTGTTGACTTTCCCCCCTAAATAATTAGAGAGACCTGGGAAAGCTTAGAAACAGAGGAAGGGGTGTGGAGGTGAGGAAGCAGGCTTAACACACAATAGTCAACTTTAAATTCGAAAGCATCAATTCCTTATTCTAATCCTCTCTTCAAGGAAAAAAAGTCATCTCAGGATTAAAAGGGTCTTTGAATGTAAGAAGATGTAAACCTAATTCCTCCTAAAATAAGCACTAAGACTCAAACTTGAATAAAATAACCTATTCTTTCCATATGTCATAATTATAAAATTGATTCCTCAGTTTCTAATGGTTAGCTGCTGATTTCAGAAGCCCAAGAATAACAATGGGAAAATGGATTTCTAACCCACATATTTATGTAATTATTGATTTTTATTAAAGTATAACTTACAGACAAGCTTCTTATTCAACAATATGCATAATCATAAACTGTTCATAACCAAAAATTGTGTATTCTTCATCGACACCTGTTGTAACAGTTTCCTAACATACAGCACTAAAAATTCATCTGCTTCCAGTTCTCTTCCTCTGGTGACCGGAGAATCCAGGAGATGGACAACTTATATTTTGTGTGGCCAAATATTAGTAGCCTCATTATAAATCTATGATCATAATTTTTATTTGAGTACAAATAAATATAGTAGACTCTTAAAAATATTAGCCTTAAGAATAACTATCAGGAATAAGAAAAGTTAGGGTTTTAGTTAGTCATATGTTTCATCTTTTATTGTGGGTACCATTTCAGAAGGCTCATTGAATTTTTAGGAACCTGCCAGTCTAGTCAAAAGAAATCACAAATCCTTAACTAACATATGCTAACTTTTCTTTGAGGAACAAAAGAAGCATCTTTGTTTGTTCCTCACCAGCAAACACCAAGCCATCTAAAAGGAGTCCTTTCAGTGGCAATGTTAGCAGGGAAATTCAATTGTATTTAATTAAGTTCTTCCCCCCAAAACTGCACACAGAAGCACCAAAGAGGTTATCAGAGGTCAGATGCCTGTCATGACTTTCTGACCCTCCCAAAATGCAAAATAAAAGATAGTGGTATCCCTGCTGGTAAGATGGCCTTCCACATTTGTGTCTCTCCCTTTCTGCTTTAATTTAATAGCAATCAGCACAATATGTCTGCTTTTTTCTGAACAATAGGACAGGCAGAAGTTAGATTTACAGCGCTGAAGGGGAAGGTAGGAGACAAGAGAGGCTTACTATGGCTTTTAAGGTTCAATAAGAACATCACTTTGATACCCATAAAAAAAAAAAAGAAAACCTGAAAATCTACTTAACATGCATTGTTGTCAGAAGTGGACAGATGTGCACTGTTGAAATTTTGTATTGTAGAATTATCTTAAATTGTCAACTTTCTTATAGATCCTTTTTAAAAAGGATATTCAGATGAATAAGATTTCTTTCCTACCGAAAAAAAATATAGACACGATATCTGGTCATGCATTTAGGAGTGCCTTGACTTTTTAAAATACTAGGTATTTATGTAGTGATCCCTATTTTCCAAATTTCATAATTTTCACAAGTCTACTAATAACCTTATAATGAGCAAATGTACTGACATGGTCAGAAGCACTAAATGTGTTTTATGAAACCAGACAAAACTTAATTGACCGAAATGTCATTTAGGGTCTTGAATGTCTAATTACAAATGAGCCCCAGACATGGAACTTACTTCCTGAGACATTTGATGTTTAGGAAATTGCATTCTTGAGTGACATTGTAAGGAGAATCTCAGAATCAGGGGCCCAGAAGACATCTTAAAGACGATATAATTCAACATCCCAGTTGATGTTTGCATGTCCTCATAACACCCTCACCCCACTGTCATACAGTCTGTAGTTGGATAATTCCATGAAGACTTCAAACTCACTGTTTCCTGCAGCCACCCGTTTCCAGGGAGACAACACTTTCATAAGCAAAAATCGAAAACCTAAACTAAAAGGAGCCTTAATTTTGAGGTCAAGAGCCCCAAATTTTAGTCCTGGTTCTGAAACCAATTTAAGATCTTGAGTAACACTTAATCTCCCTGTGCTAGTGTAAAAAGGAAGGTAAAAATATTTGTGTGATCATCTTTGAGTCAAGATCTTTGTGTTCAAATTTGTGTGCTGTAAATTTTCTTCCTGTAGGGCTGTTAGGTCAGGACAGAGAATTGGCTTCAACTTGAACACCAACTCAGATCCATTGGTAGTGGCTACCTGGACGTGACATTAAGGAGGACGCTGAAACCTTCCAGGTTTCATGGGAAACAGCACGTGTCTCAGAATGGATGGGGAACATGTGCCCATATTGACCATCGTTGCTCTGAGTAATGCCTAGGACAGAGCCAGAAGAAGGACACTTGGGACGGTAACTTCGTTCCAGCAAAAACAGCTGGGAGACTGGGGCAGGTGAGAACACAGGAGTTATTTCTAGAGTGATTCCAGTCTTGGGGATCAGAGAAACCTGACCTCTGTACTTTCAGATCAGCAAATCAGGTTAAAGGAGGAAGGCTCTGTAAGTTCAGGTCCATTCACTCTCTTGACAGTTAAGCACCAGGGTCAGGAGGAAGAAGCATCAGCAGCTACTGAGCACATCACAGCAACTCTGGAGAGAGGTTGTATGGTCTCTATTCAGATCAGAAAACTTCCTGGAAGACTAAATGACAGTCCCAAGGACCTCAGCTACTAAACAAGGGGGATTTGAATTAAGATCTGTCCCCAAAATGCCTCCAAATATGGTCCAATAACTTTTACTCTTCTTCTGATAGTAAAATAGTACTTTTTACTCCCTTCAGAACAGGAGTAAAGAAAAAAAGACGATGCTGCAGTGGTTTCCATCCTCTCCCATCCCTTCTAGCACAATGCACACCTGCAGATTCATTTGTCAGCTTTATCCATTGTATCAACCTAACAGGCAACTATTTAATTTGCTATATATATATCTAAAAAAACCATTAATCTTTTATTGTAATAACACCATTCTAATAGGGATATATATTTAACCCTATTAACCTTTCTTAATATGCAAAAGTTTTAAAAGAAGTAATGATCAAGGAGGACTTCCTGTCAATTTTATTATGCAAAACTATAACAACCTACACTTTCCAGAACTCTCTATTTCCATTTGATATGGTATCATTGGGTATTATAAAATATAATTATTATCCAAAAGTAAAACCACTGAAAGAAAATTTGTAACATGGACAATTAGAGAGAGAGAGAGAGAGAGACTTGAAACTGATTACTTGAATTTCACACCCCATTACCACTCTAAATATAAGTCATAAGGAGCCCAGTACTGTTTCCCTGGTAACGGGCTGAGTGACAGATGCAGTGAGCACTGGCAACTAACTCCAGTGCTCTGAGTTTGTAGACGTAATTAAGCAGACTCCACACACACACAGGTGCCACATCTGGACTGGTTACCAAGGCAACACAACACCATCTGATACCCCAGCATTAAGCATATGTTCTGGAACTCATCCTGCTAACTAACATTTTCACCGGGTCCAAAGTTTTAACCTTTGAATCAGCACAAGTGAAATGTCAGATTTTGGAATCAAAGTGAGTAGAAATACGTTGAACAGTGGGTCCTTTCTTATTGAACAGCCTTTCAGATCAACACTAAGATCATTATACCTCCACTAAACAGCAATAACCAAACAGTATTGTAATACAAACACGTTACGGTGTTCACTCCTTGAACGCTGGTCCACAAATCAGTTAATACAGCCTCTGCCACGTGATAAGCATTCAGTACATGTAGCTCTTTGCTCTTTAATTTTTAAGACGGCTGCTGAATACTCTGCAAAATATCACGACAGTCTGTGACTCAGGCTTTACAGTAACATATGCGTTCGGAGTTTCATTTGGGTTTGAACAGAATTAAAAGTGCTGAAAATCAGACTGCAAGATATTCATAATGAGGGACAGGACACAACAGTCACCTCACATGAAGAGCAATTATTCAACATGAATTCACGGATTGCTGGATGGTGTTTTCTTGTGGAGACAGGCGCAGCTGCTATGCTGAGAAAGTGCCAAATTTTATTCATTTTTCCCTGTTTCCAGGAAGAGAAAACCCCTCTGCCTTCTTCTGCAAGTCTCTGCCTTCTTCTGAGACGGGTCCACATGATCTAGCAGTGATGACTGAGGCCCCTTTGCCTTTGTTTCAAAGTGTTTCTAATTGGCTTTTTTGCAACTGAGTGTGCGTGCACACATGTGGTGGGGTGTCATCTCGGTTGCTTGTCTTTATTATAATTAAAGTATATGTTATTCAACAGGGGTATGCACATTTATATAAAATAATACAGAAGTTGATATAGAAGAAAGGTAGAAAAAAAGAGTTTTGACTCCCAGAGCTTTTCGGCTGATCGGAAGAGCTGAAGCCCTCAGAATCTTACAGCATCCTCTGAACCAAAAGGTTTACTGCATTATAGAGGACAGGGAGGGGTTGGCGGCGTGCAGCACTGGGCCGAGCTAAACATACTGGGGAAACAGGCACATTTTCTTGGGAGGCTGGAAACCCAGGGGTAGCCAGTGAATATTTCTGCAATGAAGTTTTAGGCTGGTTGTTTGCTTTTTAACAAGGCTCTGCAGGAATGATAAATTGGTAGGGAAAAGACATTCTCTTGAAACTGAAGAAAGCATTACAGCAGCCCACTCCCAAAAAAGAAGGGCATTTATTCATATCTGTGCCCTGTTTACTACTGTATGCAGGCAGTTGAAACAGAGTTTGCTTCAGAGAGAGCAAAGATATTTGGGCCCTTAAGGAACAAATTTACAAGCACTCTATCTACCCTGTAGAAAAGAATCTACTGTTCCATACTTTGCATGATTCTGATTTTGTTTTCTTTTAAATTGGTGACCTTGAGAACTGAATTAGAATTCTTCACCTCTGTTTTAGCCTTCCATATCCCAAGCATTGGTTTCAAAGCAAACTACATCGCTAATGAGTCAAATATTTGTTTTCACAGTAGTTACACAAAAGATATCACAACCAGTATGTGTAGGACAAAGGGTTGGTTTCTAATGTTGATGTTATTTTACTAAGAGAAGGGGCCTCTCTTTCCCCCACTCTCAAACTTGGACTTTGATAATTGTATCTTTCCCCTAAGCCTTCATATGTTACTACAACAAAAGCTACCTGAATGTTCCAGCTCAAGAACAGTTCTTTTCAATGTACAAATCACCCTCCTGAACATTTAGGAGAAAGTCAACATTGAACATAAGCCAAAAAGAGTAACATAAACATAACTTCTCTCTTCTATCCCTGAAATATGACCAGTACCTGAGTACCTATAATGGGAAAGTCCCCTAACTTAACTGTGGCACGGTCCATGTGCTGCAAGTGACCCAAATCAGAGTAAACCTAATTATCTTGAAGCACTAACCGGTCTCTCTGTCTCTTATCTCGCTCTTATCCCTCTCCTCCAATCCATCTCCCAAATTGACCTGGATTGATCTTCCCAAAGAATAGTTAACCTTCATGTTATTTTCCCTGCTCAGAAATCACCCAAGGTTCTCCACACTCCTTTGTTTGGCATTTAAGACCTTCTGTCCCTTTATCCAAACCGCCTTTCCAGCCACAGCCACCACTCGCCCCTGGACACACTCAGCTCCCCTTACACAAACCTCAGGGTCCCCACCATGCTTCACGCTCTCCCAGCTGCGTGGCAGCATCATGCTCTGTCTTCTTCCTTGGCGCTCTCCTCTCCTTACCTGTATCCGGGTCTCAATTTTAATGCTCTAAGAGGGATTAACATTGACGCACTTTGAGAAGAGAGACTGTCTTGCTTATTTTTGAATCTCCTCTGTAGCTAAGAATGCCTTATCCTGGGTAGATGCTTACACAAGTTTTACTGGGTAGATAAATGGATGGATGCAGAAATAGGCGGGAGAAGAAACGGTTGGATTGATGGGTGTATGGGAAGATGAGGAATGAGTAGATAAGTGGATAAATGGATGCATGATTCAACGGTTGGATGAACGAACTAATGGTGTATCTTATTCCATGAGATTCAAGTGGAAAAACAGTAATAATACAGTCAGTTGACAGTAAAAAGTTTCTGGAAAAGAACATCAATTGAACTCTGATTCTAGTCTAAAACAATTCTGTTCACAAAGACATTTTTTAAAGATAACTTTGGGACTCTGCCCTACAGCCAAGAGCTATTTAGAATAGCTGTTTATTTCTATAACTAGCATGGGAATGGTATTTAAATTAATCTCAACCCAGATCTATTTCTAAAGTACTACCTAATCAAATCCTCCTTTCACTGACTGGGAAAATATTTTGTTTTCTCAATACAATAATCTTCACCTCTGAAAAATTCAGGTTTCTGGATCCATCAACATCTAGACACAGGCCTCTGAGATATCAAAACAAGGATAGGAAAAGCCTGATACCAGCAGCCATGTGTTCCTCTTAGTTAGAAGTGTGCAGTCTTCGTTTAAAGCCTACAGACTCTTATATAACACACAATGCTACCAAGATAACCTGATTTGCAACAAGCAGCAGATTGCAAGCAGCTATTTGGATACAGTAAGAATGTCTGGCATAGACCAGTGTATTTACTGCAGTAAAAACTAACAATTTGTAGACAATTGCTAAGCAGAGTGCACGAAAATGGTTTCTAAAAGCTTATTTTTTATATACAACTGTCCATTAAGTTTTTTGTTGTCTTCTGTCATTGGGTGGGGAAGGGGGATTTTTTTTGGTAGCCATATTGTACAGCTTCCTTATATTGTCTCTACTGGTGACAAAATTCTGGCATTCTTTCCACATGTGCTTCTGGTTCTCTGAGCCCATCGGTGAAACAGAGAATTAAACAGGTGAGTCCCAAACAGCCACACTAGAGGAGGGCCGTCCAAGCCAGTCCTGGGATATCAAGAAAGTGCCATCCGAACTCAGCCCTGAATGGAGGATGAGCAGGAAGGCCGCACACACAACGGATAGAAAGATGACGGCACCTTCAGAGAACCACGAGCAGTTCAGAGAGATGGCAGCAGAGAGAAGAAAGGGAGTTTAGTGGCAGATAAAAGCTGGAGAGGAAGCTGGGCTTAGATGGCAAAGGACCTCGCACATCTGTAAAGGCGTTTGGAATTTATTCTGGAGGCAACGGAGAGGGAGGCGTTAGAATGTTTTAAGCCAAGGTGTGACTTTTTAAGCAAAGATACATTTTAGAAGGGTCACCTTGGCCCCAGGTTGGAGGTTGTGTGGGTTAAAATAGACCAGAGGCAGAGTGATGACAGGGGACCCCGCCATCGAAGACCGTAAGGATCCCAGGAGAGTCCGAATGGCCCCTGCCAAGAATCCTCCAGGCGGGGCTCCCAAATTCTCCAGTTCTGCACACACCAGCCAGCCCTGCGGGCCTGGTTGTGTCCATTCGTTTAACTGAACTTGGCTTCTCCAGCTTGGCCTTTACATTTTCAGAGAACCTGAGCTGGGAATCAGCCTTTGGTTCCTTCCGTTCCTGGACCCTCTGGAGACACCTTGCTGTGCTTCCTGGAACCCGAACCCACCATCTATTCCCTCCAGCGTGCCCTGAGCAGAGGGTTCTCACCACAAAGCTAAACTTGTACACAGAGTTTTCTGCAACAAAAATTCCCATAATTATTATTAATTGTACAAAATTTTATATATATATGTATATTTTATGTAATATTGCCTTTTTTTAAATCTAAAGGAAATATTATATATCACACACACACATTTTACAGGGATATCACCATAAACATAAACATAGAGGCGCAGGGGGGAAAATCCACTGAGACTACTAAAAAAATGAGAAAAAGAGAGAAGGGAGGAAGAGAATGTAGAAGGGAAGTAAAGAGGCAACGAGAAGATTAAGACCAAATAAATGTAAACTCAAAAATACTTCAGAAAATAAAGTGTACTGATACCAACAAGATCTATCAGACAGAAGTAGCAGAAAAACTAACTAACTAAAACGTGACGGAACTAATATTCCGGTACAGTAGCACTGTCTCAACACTGCTGCAAAACAACTGTTCCAATACATACCCCTGGCTCTAATTCCCTCTAGTAACCAAAGGATGCAGGGCTGCCTGAAGTCTACACCAGTGTTTCTGCAAAAGGTACAAATTAATTGCTAAAACTGTCAGGGTAAGAGCCTTCCAGAGGAGTGACTAATCGCAAACCCCTTCAGTCCCATTCTCTGGCCCTATACACCTGGTCCATTCGCTTTCCAAAAAAGAAAATAAGATGGTCAGAAATGATGCCATTTGTATCTGAAAATACATTCGTTGGAGCCAGAGGGAGAAATTTATGTATAATGAAGTACTGCACTTGATTAGATTTGGTGTTGAATTATTAAATCATTTCTTAAATTAAAAAAAAAAAAAAAGAGGTGTTGCTCTGAAGAGCAAGAATGGGATACGTCTGAGTGAAAGCTCTATTTTTGAACAATCCCTTGTCCTATTCAAATCTCTTTAAATGGACTGAAATGAATTTGAGGCCTGTAAAGGTCATGACTCAAAAAAGAAAAACCCAAAATTGATTTAAAGGGGTTAATCAAGGAGGAGATTTGCAGTACTTTCAAGAAACAACCTTCTGAAAATGGTAGAGAATTGGCCAACAATTCCATTTTACTGAGCCACATGTTAATATAACAGCCAATTATTGTTCAACAAAAGCCATATCCCAATTCATTCTTGTTCATAAGGTAACGACTCTGGTCTGTGAGTTGAGAAAATAAAATGATGGACTAGACACACGCCACAGAGGAAAAGTGTGGGGTAGGATTTGGGGCTTTTTACTGGAGGCAGTACATTTCATTCGAGGTCCAGAGTCTCCCGCTGGGCTCTTATTTCTAAGCCTTTTGTGTGGAATTTTCCTTTTAAAATGATACCTCAATGCAAACGTCCACACTAGTGTAAGAAAGCACTTAGCACACGCCTAAGAAACCTGTAGAATGGTCATGGAAAGCACAGAAATTTTTTCAAGCAAAAATAAAGGGAATAGAATGGATATTTTAGGCTGTGCTAGCAGGTGGGTATTTGGTGGTTATAAAACGGGCTCCAAAACAAGTAGGACTGCAACTGTAGCAAGAGAAAAGACACTTGTGTTCCAATAATCCCGACAAAACTAAACTGCAGACCAGGGAACATTAAAAAAAAAAAAAATACCCTTCAAAAGAAAAATAAAACAATGTCCCCAAAATAGGCCCTATTATGTGGGTCACTGCATACTGTATATTTCCCCCGTAGCATTTTATCATGGTTACTGTTGCCAGGGGACACTTGATGTTCTCATTATATATGTTTGTCTTTCACATCAGAGCCAGGCTTTTCCTTTGGATGCTCCCAGAACTGTAACAAAAATAAAAATAAGGAATGGACCCCATTATTACACAAATACCTACAAAGCAGAGGGAGTGACCCCCGTGGGTCACCGTGTTGTCCCTGGAAGCATTGATGCCCTTGCCCCGGGGGCCCCCAGCCTTTTGTTACAGGGTCAAAGCCAGGACCTCGGCTGAGTATCCTCTGTGAAGAATTAACAAGTGTGACAATTTGTGGGCCCTCCCCCCTCGGCCCCCAGTCCAGCCTGCCTGAACGCTGTAAATAGAGACATCTGGATAGAGCCCTTTCACTGCAGTAATTGAAAATGAACACGGATCAAGTTCTGGCCTGTTGTATTCATAAATCTTGAGGCTTAATTACATTAAAGGGAAATCTAGGGCCCAGCACTATGGAAACTGCAGATTCTATCAAGCGCTTGAATCATGAATCTTTAAGATAAGTGGGTTTTCTCTCCCCACCCCACCCCCCGACTCTTTAGTAGGGCTGAATGGGAAATTTCCAAATCAAACCCTCCAGTATTAATGCACCAGGAAACTTCTGGGAAGATTCTGGGCTCCACTATTTGTATATGTGCTTCCATTGCACACTCACTGGGTGACATGTGTGGCATTCCTCCCAGCAGATCGCATTTTGAGGCTCACAATTAGGCATATTTCTATGAGTAACGATGACGGACTTGACAGATATTTAAACTATGCTTTTCCTCCAAGTTGAGCAGAAAGAGTGTGCATCTAGTTAAAATTTAATGAGTTTCAAAAAAAGAATTAAGGCAAATGAAAATTCCGAATGAAGTCAAAGCTCTCAGCATCCCTTCTAAAGATAACAAGTTGAAAATTATATTCCTGGGTAATCCTACAAAGTAGACATATATATATTTATATATGTATATATGAAATTTTTTATTTTTTTAATATAAAAATCCACTCAACTTTGTTAACTGAAGATGGATTTAAAAGGAAGTGCAAGGCACTGGTAGTTTGTTCAGTTTATGTTTTTGTGATAATTTTATGTATTGTATGACATTTGGGCCACTTTGGCAAATGCATGAATGGAAAGCGTTGGCACTTAACTTACTAGAAACACATCTATACCAATCCCCACGCAAAAGTGAAGCCCTCTGAGGTCAGGCCCCCTGTAAACAGGGCCTTTTCCAGTTTCCCCCACACCATGGGCACAAAATACATATTGTGGGGATGAGCTTATAAATGAATCCACAAACCGGATCTGTTTCTCTGAGGTCAGCGGTAATAATGTAATCTGTTACTAAGCCCCCTGTGTCTTCACTCCTTTGTTGTAACCATCTAGCATCAAATAAGAAAGATCACTGACTATAAAAACATGTGAAGGATGGTGAGGAGACTGGAATAGTAGTTATCATTTATCTAGAACCTGATCTTTCAGACAGTGTGCTGAGGTCTTTATATACAGCCTCTCACATGCTCACAACAAGCCATCAGGCCACATATCATTATTTCCATTTTCTAGGTTGGGAAACTGTGGCTCAGAGGAACTAGGAATCCAAGACCACACAGTGAGGAGTGATGGAGTTAAAAATTAAATAAAGGCCATTTTGACCCTAGAGTCCACGCCATTTCCACCAAACTGCATTAATATCTAACCTTTTATGGAGAGCTACCATTTATAAACCACTTTCCTAAATATCACAGGCGGCATAATACTGTGGTAAAACCACGAGCTGTGGGTTCAAATCCTGCATCCTACACTTAGTTGTTATGGCAGTCCAGACAAGGTGACCTCTCTTACCTCTCAAGTTCCTCTCCCTTAAAGGAGGCAACCGTCATGATAGTAGCAACAAGAGCCAAATTTGAGGGTCATTTTTAAGATGAAATAAGATAACACATATAAACTACTTAGTCTGATCCACAGTAAGTGCTCAAGAAGCAATAGCTGTATTATTCTGTCTTTCACACAAGCTTTCAATGAATGTTTTCTATTATGACTTAACTTTCTAGAAACCTCTTACTAGAAACTTACTAGAACTATGTTGGGAATGTATGAGGTATACTAGAAGGTCCCTGCTCCCTAAAGAAGCTTGCAGCTAGTGAAAGAGAAAATGCATTAAATACTCAGCCTTACATTATGTTATGGGCTGAACTGTGTCTCCCCAAATTCATATGTTGAATGAATTACCAGTATCTCAGAATGTGACTGTACTTGGTGATAATCCCTTTAAAGATATACTTAAGGTTAAATGAGGTCATATTGGTGGATCCTAATCCAATATTATTATTGTCCTCATAAGAACAGATTAGGGCTTCCCTGGTGGCGCAGTGGTTGGGAATCCACATGTCAATGCAGGGGACACGGGTTCGAGCCCTGGTCCGGGAAGATCCCACATGCCGCAGAGCAACTAAGCCCGTGTGCCACAACTACTGAGCCTGCGCTCTAGAGCCCACGAGCCACAACTACTGAAGCCCACGCACCACAACTACTGAAGCCCACGTGCCTAGAGCCCGTGCTCCGCAACAAGAGAAGCCACCACAATGGAAGTCTGCGTACTGCAACGAAGGGTAGCCCCCGCTCGCCGCGACTAGTGAAAACCTGCGCGCAGCAACGAAGACCCAACGCAGCCAAAATAAATAAATAAAACAAATAAATTTTTAAAAAAAGAACAGATTAGGACGCAGATAGCTACAGAGGGAAGACCATGTGAGGACACAGCAAAAAGGTGCCCATTTGCAAGCCAAGAAGAGATGTCTCAGAAAAAAAAAAAAAAACCCTGCTGACACCTTGATTTTGTTATGGCAGCCCTAACAAATTAATACACTATATAACATAGATTAAAAGCAATAATACAAGACCCAGTAATCCCAAGCCCAGAAGGACTCCCATAGAACTATGTACTTTATAATACCTCACACAATATGGCAATTATTTTCTCATCTGCATTACTGGGTCTATAAGCTTCCTAACAGTAGGATGCAGATATGTTTGCTGTTGTGTCTCCAACACCTAACACCATTCCTGGTACCCAACAGATATTCATTAAATAAGTAAAACCATGAGAAATGCTTTATCCTTCCTTTCCTGTGGTCCAGGGTAACCAAATAGTTGATGTAAGAAAGTTCTTCTTTATATGAATATTATAGCTAATAAATGCAAAAGAAATGATAAAATTAGGCAATTGCCATCTTGTTACACTTATGGCAAAAATGGATCTATGCTGATTGCTTTTATACCTAATACTAAAATGATTAAAAATGGATGTTAAAATTATTATTGAATGATTGATGGGGAATTTACAATGAAAGGATCATGTTGACACCATCTGTATTCATTGATCAATCTTAAGATATCTAAAAAGGGGGTGACTAGACAGTATGCCTCGTGATGTGATACAACAAGGCGGACATAGCACCATCTTTGAAGTATCTTCCCTAAAAATTTGTTCCAGTGTCTAACTGAACCTCTAGATCTAACTAGCTGTTTACAAAAATATAGGGGTTGGAAAAACAAGTTAAAAGGCACATCAATGAAGGATTCAGCAAAATCCAGGATGTGAAAACACTTTCCAAAGAAATGACCTATTTTCTCTAACAAAACTGTGGCATGGGTTGGAGGGAAGAGGAAAGGAAGAGTGTCACAAAATTAAAATGAACATAAAAGATATAACAACATATTCAGAGTGTGCAATTTGTTTGAACCTTGATTCAATCCTATCAAATGTAAAATGACATCTTTTGAGACAATCTGGGAAAAAGAAATGTGGACTAACATTTCACTGTGTTGATGAATTATTGTTAATTTTTGTTATGTATAATCATAGCATGGTCTATATATACAAATGTAGAGAGATGTAAATTTAGGTATAGATATGGACATCCTTATCAATTAATGATGCACGCTGAAGAATTTGTGGATGCAATAGCATGATGTTTGACAATTTCCATAAGAGTTTTAAAACTAACTTGATTCTCAAATGCTCCACAAAAGAGGGCAGATTTAGTTGTTGTTGTTGTTGTTTAAGATGAAAACATTGAAAACACAATTTTCTTGGTTAAGAGGTTTGCCAAGGTTACTCAGTCAGGAAGTAGCAGGACCTGCTTCTTCCAAGTCCTACTCTGGTGCACGTGGGTGTTTCACTATAGACCCCTAACTACAAAATTAAGGATAAAGGCATAAATTTTAAATTAACATTTATTCTTATGCAATATCCCTGCTGGGTGTTTTATATGCATTATCTCATTGATATTTGCCACAAAACCATTAAACATGTGCTATTAGACACATTTTGCAGATGAACCAGAGCTCAAAGAGGTTATGTGATTTGCCCAGAGCAGCACAGGATTCCAACCCAGATCTGTCTGACTCCATGTCAAATGAGGAATGCAGGCCCAGGGGGCCACATCAGTGTGGCAATCATCGCACACCACAGCTTCCTTCTTGGTGAGTTGCAATGTACATTGGCTTAGCCAAAATTCCCAAACTTTGAACACAGAACCTTTTTTCACATTAAACATCTATTAACCTCACGCATTCCCACAGAGCACACCTTGAGGAATGCTTCATTGTTCCATGTTATCAATGGGTGAAATCTTACTATATTGCTCTCATTTTTGAACTTGAGAATGTGAATGCATACCATTAAATGGGAAAGGAATAAGTCCATTTCTTTAGCAAGAAAACAGTGGATGATAAGTGACCAGCATCATTTTTCATTGATATGCAACTATCTTTACTCTGTCAAGAACAGTATTATTTCCTTCCAAGTACTTAGTCTCCTAAGTATTATACTTTCCAAAGAGCCCATGAGGTCTAGGATCCCTTCCCCAACCCAAGCTCAATGGAAAGTTTATTTCCTAGAATAGTGAACAGAAAAGGGGGAGGAAATTTCCATTTTTCAAGATGTCCTCACATCTTGATGTCACTGTTACTACTAGTACAAACTGAAGGCTTTTGGCTAAACTTTACAGAAATGAGTTAAATTTTTTTTTCTTCAGATGTGAAGAGTTTGAACTAAAACTTGATCATGAAAAGAAAAAGGAAAAGTGGGGCAACAATTTCAAACTGAGCTGCTTTAAGAAATGCTTTCCACACATAACTGAAAACCTATCACCTCTTCCTGTTCCACCCATTCGTCCCCAGTTTTCTTACATCTCGGGACTCAGACATCTATGTGGACCTGCCACCCAGGAGCAACAGCCTCTGAGGATGTGAGCAGCTTCATCTGGGTATGAATGACTGAAGCTCATCACGGAAGAGTCTTCAGAAGCAAGAGCAGTGGGCTGAGAGCTGGGCGCTACGTCAAGCAAACCCCATCTTCAGGATGTACACAGCAGCCTCCTTTATCTTTCAGGTCTGGTACAATTTTTAGATGGGCAACTGTGAAACCAGGAAATGTCTTCTCTAAAGAAAACCAGAACCTTCTGTTGAGAAAGGGAGAAATGTCATTCCACTTCAAAGGAAATCCAATCATCAAAGACAAATTCTTCTCTCTTAAAAATCAAGAATCTGTTTCGTAACCTTTAAAACTTCCACTCAAGTTTTCACATGCTCATTTTCCTCCAGTTTTACGACTTTCCTCTAACCTCCATTCCATACTATAAAATCTGGTGTACATATTTTTCCCTAGATTTTTACAAGAAGATAATGCCACCCACTATCTGTAACAAACGTGCACACACACTGCCATTTCTTCACAAAAGCAAGGAGAGGTGCGACTGATGATCTCATACCTGCTTTTCGGGTCTCACATTCACAAGGGGACGACAACTCTGTGAGCTATGACATTTGCAAGCACTGGACAGCACAGACGGGCAAGTCAACAGATTGCTGGTTTGGGCACCCAAGACCTTTAGCAGACTGAAGACGAGGAGGTTCTCCCGGAGAACCCTATCACTGACATTCCAATCTGGCAAATAGAACCCTAGACTGATCCATTCTGGCTCCTTTCTGCTGAAATTTATCAGCCCTCTATTCTGTACCTACATTTCCTGGTGCAAACTTTTTTATTCCCATCCTGATATACACTGAATTTTCATTTTTTAACAAATCATCAAATCACAGTGCTTAGAACAATGTAGATCAGTTTCTTGAATAAACAAATAAATTAAACACCTTCTATGTGTCAGATACTGTCCTATATGCTTTCCAAGTGCTACAAATTATATTTTGAAAAGAGAAAGAAAAAAGAAATGAATTAAAGAATCATGGATATATTAAAGAGTAAAAAACAATTTTTCATATCATTCAAAATGGAAATTGCCTTGCAAGTTATATGTATGCTATTTCTGTTTTTTATATTTATATAATTATATATTTAAATTATATATAACATAACTATTAGATACATTAATTATATTTTATATTTAATTTTGTATAATTTTATATTTTATTTTATATAATTATAGGTAATGTTTAATTATAATTATATATGTATAATTATCTATCTATCTATATATAATTACCTCCTTCTCTCATATAATCATTCATTCAACAAATATATACTTAGTTCCTATTAGGTGCGTGTGTCGCCCTAGGTGCTAAGAATAGAGAAATAATCAGGGCAGCTGTTAAACCTGCCTAAAAGGAGTTTACAGTCGAATGGAGAGAGCTGCCAAGTGAAGATGGGGAGGCTGTAAAAAGAAACTTAAGTTTTGAGTTTGTTTGCAGGCTAGAGAGGAGGTACTGGCTAGCATCTTCTGTACTTTAGAACGAACTGACATCAAACAGCACAAGGTTCATTTTTCAAACACCTAAGCAGAGGATGTTAGTTATCACTGAATTTTTTGTCAAGATAATTGTATTGCTCACCTTGTTTCTATGACTAAATAACAGGGGTCTATTTTATATAATAGAAAAAAAGAACAAAACCTGAAAGAGGAAACTGATACTTTAGTGGACCCCCAACTCTGCTGGATGTTTCCACATTCATACTCTTAGTCAATATCCACGAACCTTAACCATCACTTTATAAGCCTCACATTCACTCCACTCTGCAGATACGGGAAACCAACAAACTCTGGAGTTTAGGTATTTTTCCCAAAACAATCCTGCTGGTGGTGCAGAGTTGGGATTAAAACAGTAAGGACTGCAGTAAATGAAAGAGCACAGGCTCCGTTGAATCCTTAGCCATGCCAGAAATCTGGATTTCTAAGTGAAATCTCCGGATTTTTTTTTTAATTGGCAATAATTCAAAAACTTTCAAAACACTATGCGGGTAAAACAAAACACACCTGTAATCAAATGCTGATGTCCATTTGAAACCATCCATTTGAAACCTCTGCTCTGCAATGTTTTGCTCAGCTGAATTACCCAACTGAATTAGGGAGACAGGTACCATAAAGACTACTAAGGCAGCATAAGAAGTCATGTTGACTCCTAGAGGAAAACATAGGCAGAACACTATTTGACATAAATTGTGGCAATATTTTTTTGGATCTGTCTCATAAAGCAAAGGAAATAAAAGTAAAAATAAACAAATGGAACCTAATTAAACTTAAAAGTTTTTGCACAGCAAAGGAAACCATCAACAAAATAAAAAGAAAACCGACTGTATGGGAGAAAATATTTGCAAATGATATGACTGATAAGGGGTTAATATCCAAAATATATAAACAGTTCATACAACTCAACATCAAGAAAAACAAACAACCCAATTAAAAAATGGGCAGAAGACTTCAATAGACATTTTTCCAAAGAGGATATGCCGACGGCCAACAGGCACATGAAAAGATGCTCAACATCGCTAATCATCAGGGGAATGCAAATGAAAAGCACAATGAGATGTCACCACACACCCAGTCAGAATGGCTATCAACAAAAAGAACACAAATACAATTGTTGGCGAGGATGTGGAGAAAAGGGAACCCTCATAAACTGTTGGTGGGAATGTAGATTGGTGCAACCACTATGGAAAACAAAAAACGAAATAAAAAACTAAAAATAGAACTGCCGTATGATCCAGTAATTCCATTCCTGGGTATATATCAAAAAAAAACCCCAAAAACACTAATTTGAAAAGATACATGCACCCCAATATTCATAGCAGCACTATTCACAGTTGCCAAGACATGGAAGCAACCTAAGTGTCCATCAACAGACGAATGGATAAAGAAGATGTGGTATGCATGTATGTGTGTGTGTATATATATATATATATATATATATATATATACACACACACACACACACACACACACAATGGAATATTACTCAGCCATAAAAAAGAATGAAATAATGGCATTTGCAGCAATATGGATGGACCTGCAGTTTATCATACTAAGTAAACCGGACAGAGAAAGACAAATATCATATGACATTGCTTATACGTGGTATCTAAAAAAAGGTACAAATGAACTTATTTACAAAACAGAAATACACTCACAGACATAGAAGGCAAACTTACAGTTACCAAAGGGGAAATGGGGTGGGAGGGGGGGAGGGATAAATTAGGAGTTTGGGATTAACATATACACACTACTATATATAAAATTGATAACCAACAAGGTCCTACAAATTTAGCACTCAGTATTTTGTAATAACCTATGAGGGAAAAGAATCTGAAAAAGAATATATATATATATATATATATATTTTGAATATATATATATGTGTGTGTATATGTATAACTGAATCACTGTACTGTACTCCTCAAACAAAAAAAAAATTTTTAAGACCTACCTTTTCTGCTCTCCTAGGAGTCTTTGGTTCTTTTCCTTCTCATCGGCACCACCCTGGTCTGCCCTTTCCTCTGCTCCTACCAACACTGTCTGAGAAGTTTCATCTCTCTCCCACTCATCCCCTTAAGGTGTGAGATTCCTCTTCTACTTTCATTGATTTTCCTCTTAATAAAAGACCTTGTTTTGTCCTTTTTGTCCTTTTCTCTCCTTAGAGAGGAGAAGAAGAAAGATGTGAACCTACACGTTAATTTTTATCCTGTCAAGCTCAGAATAAGTATCTATGAGTTAAACTGGAGACATTTAAAGCATCTGCTTGTACAATATTCCTTTTTACTTTATCCACGCTAACTTCACTTACTAAGAATCCAAGACCTACAGATTCTTCTTTGTCTACTTGATGTTGGTGTCAGTGATGTTTCTAGAACAGACCCCCTTTGAATATGAAGGCTTTTGACATTTATAGGACATTTTCTGGCAACAAAAGGCGTTTTTCAAACCTTGTCAAAGGTCAGTCAAAGACCTTTCATCCCTGCCTTAGTTCACTAATGTTTGGACTCAAAACTCCACAGTTTTAGAACTGCCATGTTCACTGGACCAGGAAAAGTAGACTTTTAACTCAATATCCACCATTCTTGTTATGCAAATAACAGAAACATAGCACACATGAGAAAAGAACTAAGAGCAAAACATAAAGTAAGCATTTGGAAATTGAACATTAATATGTCCTCTGATGTCCGCTTGGGTACACGGTACTGCATGCATTTCCATAAAAATCAATTCTTGCTTAAAGGTGGAGGTTTATCAGCAGACCTTTGAAATTTGGTTGCAGTCTCCCTCTTCAATCTGAACCCACCCGCATTCCTTCTTTTAGAAATTCCTCACAGATTCAAGGCTGTTTCTTATGTATTACTTTATCAAATAAATTAACAATCTAGGAAAATCCTTTATGCAGTCATTTGTTATTTATGTTTTCTTTGATTTCTAAAGTAATTAATCTGCTATGAAAAGTTCGACAGGATGATGAAAAGACTTCTCAGAGGAAGAGATTATCTGGTCCGAGTGCTGTCCTGAAAACGCAATTTCTAAGAAGCCTAAATAGTCCACACATAACACAGAGAGAAAGAACACCTGAGCCTGATGTCTCCTCTCCCTTTTGTGATCTTTCCTCAGTTAACTTGGTCACCAATATGTACTGAAGGAACTACGATGCTCATAGAACTTCAACCTGGTGGCTTTAAGTCACTGGAAACTTTTATTTATTGATTGATATTTTCTACTTTGAACCTACTGCCTCTGATGAGAAGGGGATGATTCTGGGAGTTTGCAGTTCTAAATGAATTGTGTGGGTAAGACCAAATCTCTGGATCATTTTCCCTCCAAAAAAGTCACTTTTAATACAGTTAAGAAAAGAAGCCACTGGCAGGGGGCATCCTGTCTTCCTCTGAGGAAATTCCCTTTTCTCTTTTCTGTGTTTGTGCCCTGGAAATGGTTAGTCTGCTCCTCCATCTGCGGTTTAAAGTGCAGAAAAGATGAAGCTAACGGTACCATTGTACTTGTTTAGCAGGGGGGCTGTAAGCCTCATGCAGCTGACCGTCTCCCTGAAGGCAGTGAGAAAACGACAGTCATGGTGCTGAGGCTGCTCTCCTGGCTGAAGCTGTTGTTCCTTAACTACATTCTTTTGTGTAATCGCTCCAGTTGTCACAGCAATGTCTTACTTCGGTGTCAGCCAGGTCAGCTGAATGGGGATCTACATGTGTCTGTTTTTAAAATATTTTTAGTTCCCATACTTACAAAACATCTAGTTAAGTTGCCTAAATAGTTTGGTCTTTCAGGCTTTTAAATCGGTTGCCATGGTAACAGATGTTCCAGACAGGGACCTACAATTTTATATTAAACTACGTTTTCCTCAACTTGCCACAAGATTCACATTTACATGCTCTGTCTTGGGGAGGGGCAGTGGTATGGGGTGGTAAAGGCACAAGTAAAATTCAATCCTTGTTCCCCCTTTGTAGTACATTTTTTTAATAAAAACATATTCCACATTGCACTCATAAATTTGGCTATCACATAATGCTATCTCATACCACTCTTGGTGTTTAACAAGACCTGAAAATATTGAAATCATAGTCATAGTAACTGAGAAGGAGAAAGGGAAAAAAAGCCTTAGGCTCCGTGGCCGGTTCTCCAACTACACTTCAGATAAAATTAAAACTACACAACTCCATTGACTGGTCATCTTGAAACAAAGAACAAAAGCTTAATCGCATATCTAGACAGGGCAATTAAAGTCAAGACCACAGAAATCTAATTCTCCAAGCACATCCATGCATAATAACCACTTTGGGAAATGGGGTCCATACTGAAAAGCCTCTGTGTCTGCAGAAAATCCGTAGTTTTTAATTATGAGACATTTCACAAAAAGAAGACGTGTGGGTGGAGATGACGAATCCAAGAAACCATGGAGGGAGGCCTTTCCTTCTCCACAGACTCTGAAACTGGTAGATTTCTAGCATCAGCTTGCAAGAAAAAAACGGGCAGTACTTTTCCAAAAATTCCCTGCAAAACCGCTCTCTGAAAAGGCACGCGGCCAAGTAGAAAGAATATGATGGGTTATGGAACAGGGAAGATCTGGGTTCAAATACCAGCTCTGCCTCTTTACCAGAACCTCACCCCACCTTTGGGATAAAAATATCTATTTGAAGTGGATTTGCACTTAATAATCTAATGAGATCCCATATGGAAAACATTCAGCCTAGCATGGTCTTAGTGAATCCTTTAGTGCATCCTTTTTTGTTTTCCCATCACCATCAGGAACCCCCGAGTTCAAAAGCGAGAAATTATCTTTCTTAGTGGCTTTTGCAACTTGATTGTCTCATTTCTTGGGTGGGCCACAGGGGTCTCTGTAACCATACCTTATCCAAGATTCCATGTGCAGCTCAAGGGCAAAGTTCATGGTCTATAATGGAATCTCACCTAGTCAAGGAACTAAATGAGGTAATCACAGATCCCTTACATTTTAAGAGAATCAGTCTTTCCACTCCCAACAGAAAGATTAGAATGATTTCTGGATTAAGTTTAGACCCTCTGAGTAGGGAACACCACAACAGATTAAACATGCAAGAAATTTATCAAAGGAAATACCTGTGGAAAAAATGGGGAGGGATGAGTCTGACCCTGAGGGAAGGTGAGAGGAAGGGAAGGAAGGAAGTTTGGGTGGAAGCTTCCTAGACTGCTATGCAATCAAGGAAAGTGCGTCTAGAACTTCAGGGAGTCCTCAAGCCAAAGTCGCCATTAGAGGAGTCTCTTGTCCCCCGGGATGGGCCTCGGTATCCCCACCATGCTTGGGCTCACGACATATCTGAGAGGGGAAATCTAACGGCTTCCACAGCTTCCTAATCAGGTTTCACATTTTCTCCAGCTGTAGACACAGCCTTAAATTAAAACTTGGATGTTTCAAAAAGGATCGCTTAGATATATAAAGCCAATCTCCCAATTAATAAGGTTTTTACATGAAGCAAGCTACGCACAGCAGAGCTGCTGACGACATTGCCTTTGTATTGCCTGGAGCACTTGTGACAACTAGAAGACATTCTTTCATAGCTGAGCCAACACCCACTATTGAGGCCCCTCGCCCCCCTGCCCTTCTCCATATCTCTGCTGTAAGAAGCCTTCCTCCTCAGCTACCTTGAGAGCTCCCTATGCCCTGAGCCTCCTCTCTGGCTGCCTTCCCATCTTCCTGAAGAGTTTAGACCAAAGTGGCTTAACTCCAAGGACACAAGACTCATAAGGAGTATAAGTTAATACTTGCTGCTACAACAGATAAATTCCCTAAGTTCAGTGGCTTCACACAGTTGAAATTTATTTTTTGTATATCCAACAGTCCATGCAGGTACGTAGCAGGCAGCCTTCAACACGAGTCAGGGACCTCTGCTTGGTCCACCCCCTAGGGATTGGGGATATTCTCTTCCAACCAGTGGACAGAAAATAATAGAATGTAGGAATCTCTGGGGGAGATTTTCATGGACAAAGCCCGGACGCGGAATCTATCATTTCCTTAAATATTTGTTGACAAGAACAAATTCCATGGCCACATCCAACTGCAAGGGAGGCTGGGAATTGTGGTCCAGCTGTACCCTCCAGAGCAAGATTTGGTTAGCATCTAGCCATCTCTGCTAAGAAAGGTCTAGAGCTGGGGCCTGAGAACTGAGCTCTCAGGCAACTGAGTTACGATCTATCTGTGCAATGGGACTGTTTTGAAAGGTTTTGCTTTAAAAGGTTTCTGAGGTTCGTTTCAGAACCTAACCACAAGACCATGAGCTGCTTGAGGGCTCAGCCTTGAACACTTAGTAAATGTTTTCAGGTGGAAAATTCCTATGAGAAGATGGATTTGGGGTCATAAACAACTTATTTGTAAACAAACTTCAATAAGAAAGTGTATCTGTAAATTAGGAGCTAAATGTATATGTGTCAGCATAAGTATCTATTAAATGGGAATGTGAATGTCAGGCACTTGGTTCCCGTCCTCTAACAAGCATAAATTCTTATCATAAGATAAGTGGATCAGAGACATGTTAGGAAATGACTATCATGGTCATTTGGGGATTTTCTCATGCAACATACAAGCTGTTGAAAACACCATGACATTGATCTTCACCTCTGTGGTCTTTGTGACAGCAGATTGACTAAAAAATGCTGTCTTCCATTAATCTCCAATGAAGCAACTTGTTTTATGAGAATAAAATTTTTGGACCCCATTTATGGCATTATGGTGAAATTTTATTTTATATTCTTACACATATGACAATATGCCATTTCGAATATATGTTTGGAGAGAAAGCAAAAGATTGCTGGCAATCTAGCCACTTAGCTCAGACAACAAACAAAAGTATCTTTTTTTAAAGGTGCATCAGAGCTTCCTTTTACTTTGAAGATGACAAACAGCTCTTCCTAATCCCCTAACAACATAATCCTGCATTGCACTGTCCATTTTAGAGGACAGACAATATCGTGTGCTTACAAATTAAAGTCAGGAAATTTTAGGTCTGCTAAGAAGTTGAACAATACATTCCTGATTAGAGAAATATGCAAAGACTGCTTTTCAGATGCACTTTGCGTTTATAAAATATTTCCATAACACTTATAGACACATGGAATAAATGATATCGTATTTGCCATGTCTGGATTTATTCTCATAAAATTGGATCAGTGATTACCAGAGTGTGGTAGAAAGAGCTCTGATGTAGGAGTCCAGACACTTGAATTCATGACTCAGCTCTGCATTTACTAGCTGCGTAACTTTGAATAAGTCACCTAACTTCTCTGGGCTTTGGTTCCCTCCTTTGTAAAACTTACATTTAGATTAAATGACTTCCCCTGCATCCAGTATCCTATATATATGATATCTTCAACCTTTCTGAGTCTCCATTTCCACATATAGAAAACTCAGTTTTCTATATGAAAAATCTACCCTTTTTCCATCCTAGGGTTCTCTCAAGCATCAAAGAAAAAATATACGGAAAAGAGCTTTGGAAATTGCAAAGTGATAGGCAAATGCAGGATGATTTAAAGAAAATAATCCCATTCATAATGTCCAAATCTCTTGCATATTTATTTAGTCTGGACCCGGGGTAGATACAGTGGAGTTTAAGATTCAGCTATGCTGATCCACCTAAACATCATTTAGAAAATTGAGAGTTATTTCCATTTTTGACAAGCTGTGAAAGATAGCCTGAAGTCCAGACAAAGAAATCAAAGAGGAAATTAAAAAACACCTTGAGACAAATTAAAATGGAAACACCCTGATCCAAAATCTATGAGATGCAGCAAAAGCGGTTCTAAGAGGGAAATTTATAATGAAATAGGCCTACCTCAGGAAACAAGAAAAATATTAATTAAATAATCTAACCTTACACCTGAAGAAACTAGAAGAAGAAAAACAAACAAAACCCAAAGTTAGTACAAGAAAGGAAATAATAAAGATCAGAGCAGAAATTAGTAAAATGGAGACTAAAAAAATATGAAAGATCAATGAAGCTAAAAGCTGATTCTTTGAAAAGACAAACAAAATTGACAAACCTCTAGCCAGACCTCATTAAGAAGAAAAGAGAGAGGGCCCAAATAAATAAAATCATATGTGCAACAGGAGAAGTTACAACCTATACCACAGAAATACAAAGGATCCTAAGAGACTATTATAAGCAAGTATATGCCACAAATTGGACAATGCAGAAGAAAGGGATAAATTCCTAGAAATGTACAATCTTCTAAGATTGAAACTGAAAATATGTAAAAACAAACACTCATAATGAAATTGAATAAGTAATCAAAAACTCCCAACAAACAAAAGTCCAGGACCAGAAGGCTTCACAAGTTAATTCTACCAAACATTTAAGGAAGAGTTAATACCTATCTTCTTGAATTATTCCAGAAAAACTGAAGAGGAAGGAATACTTGCAAACTCATTCTATGAAGCCAGCATCACCCTGATTCCAAAACCAGACAATGACACCACAAAAAAGGAAAATTATAGGCCAATATCACTGATGAACATAGACATAAAAATCCTCAACAAATTATTAGCAAAACAAATTCAATAATATATTAAAAGGATCATTTATCATGATCAAGAGGGATGTATCCCAGGGATGCAAGGATGGTTCAATATCTTCAAATCAGTCAGTATGATACACCACCTTAACAAAATGAAGAATAAAAGTCATATAATCATCTCAATAGATGCAGAAAACACTTTTCACAAAATTCAATATCTATTTATGATAAAGTGGGTATAGAAGGAACATACCTCAACATAATAAAGGCCATATATGACAAACCCACAGCCAGCATCATACTCAATGGTGAAAAGGTAAAAGCATTTCCTCCAAGATCAGAAACAAGACAAGGATGGCCACTCTCATCACTTTTACTCAACAAAGTATTGGAAGTCCTAGCCAGAGCAATCAGACAAGCAAAAGAATAAAAGGAATCCAAATCGGAAAGGAAGAAGTAAACTGTCACTGTTTGCAGATGACATGACACTATATACAGAAAACCCTAAAGACTCCACCAAAAAAATATTAGAACTAGTAAATGAATTCAATAAAGTTGCAGGATACAAAATTAATATACAGAAATCAGTTGCATTTCTATACACTAATAACAAACTATCAAAAAGAAAAATTAAGGAAATAATCCCACTTACAATTGCATCAAAAAGAATAAAATACCTAGGAATAAACCTAACCAAGGAGGTGAAAGACTTGTACTCTGAAAACTATAAGGTATTTATGAAAGAAACTGAAGATGACACAAACAGGTGGAAAGATATACTGTGCTCATGAATTGGAAGACTTGACATTGTTAAAATGGCCTTACTACTCAAGGCAATCTACAGATTCAATGCAATCCTTATCAAAATACCAATGGTATTTTTCACAGAACTAGAACAAAGAATCCTAAAGTTGGTAGGAAACCACAAAAGACCCCAAATATCCAAAATAATCTTAAGAAAAAAGAACAAACCTGGAGGTAACACACTCTCTGATTTCAAACTATACTACAAAGCTACAGTAATCAAAAAAGTATGTTACCAGCACAAAAATAGACACAGATCAATGGATTAGAATGGAGAGCCCAGAAAGAAACCCATGCTTATATGGTCAATTAATTTACAACAATGGAGGCAAGAATATACAGTGGGGAAAAGACAGCCTCTTCAATAAATGGTATTGGGAAAACTGTAGAGCTACATGCAAAAAAAAAAAAAGAAAGAAAGAAAGAAATTGGACCACTGTCTCACACTGTACACAAAACAAACTCAAAATGGATTAAAGACTTAAATGGAAGACCTTTTTTATGATTTTTAAAATCATAAAACTTGTAGAAGTAAACATAGGCAGTAGGCTTTTTGACATCAGTCTTAGCAATATATTTTTGGATCTGCCTCATTAGGCAAGGGAAACAAAAGCAGAAGTAAACAAATGGGACTACATCAAACTAAAAAACTTTTGCACAGTGAAGAAAGCTATCAACAAAACAAAAAGGCAGCCTACTGAATGAGAGAAGATATTTGCAAGCAACATATCCTATAAATGATTAATATCCAAAATATACAAAGAACTCATATAACTCAATGTCAAGAAAACAAACAACCTGATTAAAATGGGTAGAGGACCTGACCAGATATTTTTCCAAAGAAGACATACAGATGGCCAACAGACACATGTAAAGGTGCTCAACATCACTAATCATCAGGGAAATGAAATCAAAACCACAGCGAGATATCATCTCACACCTGTCAGAATGGCTATAACAAATAACGAGTGTTTTTGAGGATGTAGAGAAAGGGGAACCCTCAATGCACTGTTGGTGAGATTGTACATTGGTGCAGTCACTATGGAAAACAGTACAGAGTTTCCTCAAATAAATTAAAAATAGACCTACCAAAAAAAAAAAAAAAAAAAAAAAAAAAAATAGACCTACCATATGATCCAGCAATTCTACTTCTGGGTATTTACCTGAAGAAAATAAAAACACTAATTCAGAAAGATATATGTACCACAATGTTTATTGCATTATTTACAATAGTCAAGATATGGAAGCAGCCTAAGTGTCCATCGATAGATGAATGGATAAAGATGATGCAATATATACAGGTACACACAATAGAATATTACTCAGTGATAAAAAAAAAATGAAATCTTGCCATTTGCCACATGAATGGACCTAGAGGGTATTATGCTAAGTGAAATAAGCCAGACAAAGAAAGATAAATACAGTATGGTCTCACTTATATGTGGAATCTAAAAAATAAAACAAACAAACAAAACAAAACAAAATCAGACTCAAAGATACAGAGAACAAATAGGTGGTTGCCAGACAGGAGACGGGTGGGGGAATGGGAAAAATGGGTAAAGGGAATTAAGAGGTACAAACTTCCAGTTAAAAAGTAAATATGTCATGAGGAAGTATTATACAGCATAAGGAATATCATCAATAATACTATAATAACTTTGGATGGGGACATATGGTTACTAGACTTACTGTGGTAATCATCTGTAATGTTTTTAAATGCCAGATCACTATATAGTATATCTGAAACTAACATATTATTGTATGTCAATTATACTTCAATAAAAACTAAACTAAGTTAAATTAACTTAATAAAATTCTAACTCAGGGGACTTCCCTGGCAGTCCGTTGTTAAGCCTCCACGCTTCCAATGCAGGGGGCACGGGTTCGATCCCTGGTCAGGGAACTAAGATCCTACATGTCGCGTGGCGTGGCCAAGAAAAATAAAAATTCTAACCCAGTCTAAAGGGATAGAATTAGTAGAAAAGCAAAAGTTCTCAAAAATGCAAAATAAATCATATGACATTTCAAAATGTTATCGCATGGGGTATATTGCATTAACGACCCCAGTTATTCATTCACCTGTCCCTAAATTCATTCACCTTTGCCATGTAATTTTGTAGCCCTTCCCACTCTGAATCTGGGCTCAGCCATGTGATTTGCTTTAGCTAATGGGATGTTAGCAACTACAAACACAAGCACAGCCTTTAAGGGGCTGCACTGTTGGACTTGCCCACCTTTGCCCTCTGTCGTTAACATGAGGATATATTCAGGCTATTCTGCTGGAGGTCAAAAGATAACATGGGCCGGACCCGAGTCACCCTGTCTTCCCAGTCAAGGCCATTCTAGATCAGCCAACAGCCAGCCCTCAGCCAAAATCAGCAGACTGATCAGCCAAAACCAGACTCACTCACAGCTGACCACAGACACGTGAGGGAGCCATGCTGAGATCAGCCAGAACAAAACCACATCAGCTGAACCCCTCAAACACCCAAGCAAAATAATTATTTACGATTGCCAATCGTCTGTTATGTATTAGATAAAATGATGTGAGGAAATATTTTCCCTTTAAATGTATATCACTGATGAGATCCTCTATATTTACTAGAATATTATTTTTTAAATTGAGTAGAGTTTATTATTTACTAAGATTATAAATATGCACGTATAAACCTACTCATTATGTACCACTGTATTCTACAACTTGGAATATCCATCATTGCATTAATGGGGAGGGTGGGGGTGAATAGGGAGATATTGACTCCCTGAAAGGGGATTTCTGCTAAATAATTGGATGGATATGAATTTCTGTGCTCAGGGCTTTCTGAGACTGCTCCTCATCTCTGAATATAATTAGAGGAGGGTACTAACCTCATCCCAAGTCAAGCAGCTGGGATCAACGTGGAGGATTTCTCCCTATCTCTCCAAGGACACTGGCTTGTCCTGGCTGAGAAGTAAGTGTGCTCTGCCCTGCTTCCCTCAGAAGGAGTAACTGTGGGGTCCCCCATGATCAGGGAGCAAAGACTGGATTGAGAAAGCATCTTTCATCACAGCTGCTCTTTTCTGCAACTGAGGGACCATGAGCCTGCAGAGTTCCAATTGTAGGAGACCTACTGCATTTCCTTTGGGCCACTGCACCTCAATAAATGGCTTCTGTTTTAAGAGTCTAGATGTGAAAAGGGCTTAAACACACCTGCCGTATTTGGGCAGGACTGGACAAAGATATTTTGATACTCTAAGCATTAACGAGATCGTGGTGCCCACTGCCATATGTGATTCAAAATAATATATGCTTTTTAATGACACAAAATGTCTTGTATGCTGGGATCTAGCTATTCTGATTGTAAACTTCCTGACATAATACAAAAAGCCAAACTTCTCTCTATTTTAGTGGATTTTTGTTTATTTTTTTATTTCGGGCAAACGGGGGAGATCGTTTTTCTGTCCACTTTGCTGGTTCCCAAAGCACATACTTAACCCTCGTGTTAGGTAATCTATCTGTAAGTAGATTAGGAAGAAAACCCAGGAAAACTAGATTTTTTTTCTACCTGGGCCTCTTGGACTGCCCTAACCAGGTGCATCCATTTTAAAATGGAAACAATCTATACCAACAGCAAACTTTAATTAATAAATACAAAATGGGGCTTCCCTGGTGGCGCAGCGGTTAGGAATCCGCCTGCCATTGCAGGGAACACGGGTTCGTGCCCCGGTCCGGGAAGATCCCACATGCCGCGGAGCGGCTAGGCCCGTGAGCCACAACTACTGAGCCTGCGCGTCTGGAGCCTGTGCTCCGCAACGGGAGAGGCCGCGACAGTGAGAGACCCGCGCACCGCGATGAAGAGTGGCCCCCGCTTGCCGCAACTAGAGAAAGCCCTCGCACAGAAACGAAGACCCAACACAGCCATAAAGAAAGAAAGAAAGAGAGAAAGAGAGAAAGAGAGAAAGAAAGAAAGAAATACAAAATGAGTAAAGTTTCACACAATGTGCCTTGGAAAAATAACTTATTTCTGAATGTGATTGCATTGTGAGAACAAAACTCTGATTAGTAAAACAAGTTCAGCCTATAAATATTTATGTTGAATACTCTTATTATTTAATAAACTTGCTAACCACCCTTCTGATTTTATTTAGCCTGCTTTTAAATTTTCATTAGATGTAATGTTCAGACAAATATAAAATGCTAGCATTTAAAGAGGAGTCGATGGATAAAGTATAGCTTTCATCCTCATAAAGGGGGCCTGCCCTTATGAATCCCAAAATTAGCCTGTATGCAGTTTCTCAGGACTCTCTGGGTTAAGAAAGGTACTTCTTACCCAAGGAACTGCAAACATAATGCATGTGATAGTCATATTCATAGTTTGGTTATGTCATTTTATTAACCAGAAGCTTAAACTTCAAAATGCAAACTGTATACAAACTGTAACCCACAGATATTTCCTGGATCAGACTTTTAAAGGTGAAATCCCCATTGTTCCTAATTCAGACTCTTTTACTCTTGACTAAGAGGTAATCTCCTCGGTGTTTAACAGGAGGCAACGACTTTGGAATTCTCTCCCATTTCAAGTGCCCACAGAACTGCTACTGCCATTTACAAAAGTTGTACATAAGCCTGGATACAAAACAAACCCTATGGGAAAAAACAAGTCCAATGAATTCACTCAAAGTGCAAATGACCTCAAGATCCAGTCTTTCCTTTTCTGCAGAACTAATAAGTGAATCTTATGAGTCTGGACCAAAAAAAAGCCACTGAAGTGAGCCTCTGAGAGACATTTGTGCTGATGATGACAGCATTTTCATGGTAATTTGTCAATGTTCTTGCAAAGCAATGGTAATTTACTGCAGGAAAATCCAGCTAATAGCCTTGTAGCTTTGAGGCCTTCTTCCAGAAGGCCACATGCAAGCCATGTCTAGTGTCTGCAGGTCCCCATAGCCACGCAAAGATCCCCAGCTAAACTCTGCTCTGCCTGGACTCCTGGAACCTCCAGGCCTGCTTTCCCCATGGTCACAATCTCAAAGTCAGTGCCCAGTATGGGAAGCCCGACTGGGGTGAGAGGGAGTGGGGATTTGAGGGAAGAACAGGGCAGAAGGCACAGTATTAATGAACGTCAGACTCTTGAGAGGTCTTAATGTGACAGCTTTCTTTCTGAGCAGAAACAAGATCAAAACAAACAAACAAAAAAATGTGTAAAAAGACATCTATCAATACCATTCATTTCCTTTTCTGATTATAAAGAAAATACTCATTCATTACAGATTTTTGAAAAACAGAAAGATCCAAAAAGGGACAAAATCATCAGTAATTTTATCCAGATATCTTGATTCAGTTCCTTCCAGTTTTTCTCAATGCAGACTTTAATTACTCTATGCAAATTTATCGTGTATGAACATTTTTTTTGAAAATACGGTTCTTGTAGCCACATAGTATCACTGTCTCTATGCACCTGTAAATTAGAGAATGTTCCTATTGCTGGACAACATAGGTGGCTTCAATTACTGCATAACTAAACATAACATCATCATGACCATCCTTGTACAGAAATCTTGGTCTCACACTCTAATTATTTTCTTAAGAAAGATTCTCAGAAGGGATGAGTGGTATCAATGAATATGGACATTTCAACATACTTGATACATAAAATTGAGCCGGGAATTCCCGGGCGGTCCAGTGGTTAGGACTCCATGCTTTCACTGCCGAGGGCGCGGGTTCAATCCCCGGTCAGGGAACTAAGATTCTGCAAGCCTCGTGGCATAGCCAAAGATAAAATAAATAAATTTTTAAAAAATTTTTCTTAAAAATTGAGCCACACTGCTTTCCAGAAAAGCTGCAGCAATTAGACACTATGTTCAAAAGCAAAATAAGAGAGTCTCATATTAATGCACTTTCACCAACACTGAGTGCTAATCACAGATCAAAGTCACTTTTGTAGTTTATGTACAAAAAATACATTATGTAAGGTTTGGTCTGCTATAAAATTAACATATTTGGCCCATTTGGAAAACCATAGGAAACAGAGTAACCTCAAAGAGCACATGATATGTCGAAAGCGAAGCGGTTTGCCCTGGGGTCACCTGACCCTTTAACAATGAATTTGGGACTAAAAACCAAGAATTCTTCTAACTCCCAACCCTGTTCCTAAGTAGTAGAGGTTGCCAGTAAAAATGAAAGCTATTTTAAAATGTGGAGAGAATGGAGAGATAGGAGAGATTTTTGACTGTTTTTTGGTAAATAAACTTTTTCCCCACTGATTTTTCACATCTTTGCAGAACTGCCCCAAGCTAGCACTCCTTCCACCCAGCAGTTCACCAATTATCACCTCCACCTCTCAAAGAGGGTCCTTTGGGAGGACAGGAGTCACAAAATACAAATACTATGCTTCAGAATTAACCAGAGCAGTGCCATTAGGAAGCTCAGTCTATCCTGAAGATCTCCCAAGTGACAATCTAAAATCAAATACAAATGAGTCCTCCCTGCCTCTCTGTATACCCCCAAGTTGTCTGTGGCTCATTTATGCTGAGAACATTAAAGTGAAGGCCATCACTAAAGACTTTCCTTCACATCTCAAACCTCCCTTTAGTTTTTTGCATTCAAGTCTCTTCTCCATCTGACCCTATTGTGGCTTTAGAACACAGCCACAAATTCTTCCTGATGAGAGGAGGCACCTATGTCCCCTTCTCTTGAATCTGGATGGCTTGTGACTGCTTAGACCAACAGAGTACAGGAGAAGTGATGTTAGGTGACTCACGAGGATTAGTGATAAAAGGCTATGCAGCTTCCTCCTGGTCTGCTGGGAACTCTTGTTCTTGGAGCCATCGTGTAAGGACCCTGATTACGCTGAGCCCACCATACAATGAGGAAGTCCACATCACATTGAGAGGCCCTGGGGAGACGCACCAATAAACCCGGCCTTCAAGTCAGCCCAGGCGCCAGACATGTGAGGGAGGAAACCTCCAGACCATTCCAGTCCCCAGCCATTCGAGTCAACCACAGCCTTCATGACTTCCCACTAATGCCCCAGACATCACGGAGCAGAAGCAAGCCATCCCCACTGTGCTCTGGCTGAATTCCTGACTCACACAGTGAACATCATAAAATAACTGCTCTTTTAGTCACTGTGTTCAGGGCATTTGTTATGCAGCAGTAAGCACTGGAACACCTCCCCTCGGGCCATACCCTCACACCCTGTCCCATTGCATCACTGCTATGGTCTGAGCATTTGTGTCCCACTCCCTCATCCCCAATTCACATGTTAAAATCCTAATGTCCACTAGGATGGTTTTAGGAGGTGAGGCCTTTGGGGTGATTAGGCCATGAGGGTGGAGCCTCATGAACAGCATTAACGCCCTTATAAAAGAGACCCCAGAGGGGTCCCTTCCACCATGTGGGGACACAGGAAGAAGTCCGTAGTCTACAACCTGGAAGAGGGCTTTCACCAGAAGCTGACCATGCTGGCACCCTGATCTCGGACTTCCAGCCTCTAAAACTGTGAGAAGTAAATTTCTGCTGTTTATAAGCCACCCAGACTGTGGTATTTTGTTTACAGCCTAAACAGACAAAGACAATTATTCTCCATCTTTTCCTTTTCCTTCTATAGTCCAAGAGCTACCAGGTCTCCTACCTTTCTTTCTGGCTGCTCCTAAATGGTACAGCCAGAATTTGAATCCAGGGCCATAGGACCTCAAACCCAGTTCTTAACCACTACAACAGTAGCTTTCAAGCCTTTTGGCCACGTCCCATGGTAAGAAATGCATCTTACATCATGGCCGATGAACACCTACACACATGAACTAAAAGTGTCAAGAAACAATAAATACCTTACCAGGTACACAGCACATTGATCTTCTCTAATTTTTTTTTTTTTTGGTCTAGTTCTAATTTTTAAAATGTAGTTAGTGTGCATCAAATTGACTGCATAACTTGTTGCTAACTTATCATAACACAGAGGCTAAAAAAATCACTGCATACCTTCTCCAACTTGACTTAAAATCTGGGAGATCATTACTACAAGACCCTTTTCTACTTCTAAACTAAAGATTACTCCCCAAAGAGCTAAAAACAAAAAGTTTTAATACAACCGTTTTTAAAATTAGAAACAAACTTTAAAATTTCTATCAACATCTCTTTTTAATGTGACTGTTTAATAAAAAGCTGTATTTGATAAATTTAATGAACAATAAAACTGAAACCACAATTACATACTAGATCTAGTTGCTGGACAGGAATAGAAGATACAGGAAAGATATTCACCCCAAGCTTGCCTCTGCTCCAACCCCTTCCCAGAAGAGCTGATGGCCACAGCCCCTGCCAGACACCACAGCACAGGACACCGCTTGCCCCCCCGTCACTCCAGCTGTTTGGACCATCAGCTGAGTAGAGAATGGTGATGTGTCATGGCACGAGAAGAGGAGCTGGACCAATGTCAGGAATGAGAGTGAGAATGATGGGGAAATGACCCAAAGAAGCAGGAAAGTGGACACTGAAAGGTCATGAGGCAGCATTGGGCCTGGAGAGGCCATGGTGACCACGGACATACCACAGTGATGATGAAACTGGAGAGGGCACGTGAAGGGAAAGGAGGACGGAGTGCACGTGAAGAGAAGGGCAGAGAGGCCCTGCGCCCCTAGATGGTCAAAGAGAAGCTAGTCCCTCTCCTGGCGGTAGGTCCCACTGGCTTTCTGGTTCCACTCCAGTGGTGGGTACACTCAACATAAAGACACATCTTTCTTTCTGGAGATTTGAAAAGCTTTTAGTTCTTTACAATCCTAAGTTTCTTAATTAGATGGACTCCCCAGATATCCTCACAGCAAGAATCCGAGAGAAAGGCAGGGTGGGACAGCCAGAGAGTCGCAGACAAGAGACAGAACTTCACAGAGGACTATTCCCATGCTTCTGCCTCCTGGAATATTAAAAATATTAATTATAATGCCTTTTATTCAAATAATACAGTACTTTAGAGTCCACACACACACACAAAAAATGATTACACACAATCATCTGTAAAGTGGGGATAATAATTGTACTTGCTTCATATTTTTGTTGTGGAGGGGAAATGAGTAAACACATGTAAAATGTTTAAACTACTAGATGCTCAGTAAATAGGACTTGATCCTATGATAATACTGTGACACGGGTGGGTATTACATTTGATAGGTGAAGACACGGGCACTCAGAGAAACCCCAGGCCATGCTAAAGGGTACAGAGCTAATAAGTGGTAACAAAGGTCTTTGGGCTTTGTGACATCCATAAATATTCCATAGATGTTTATGGAGTCCAGGATCAGTGCCAGTTTCACACCATACACAGTGAATGAGACAGATGCAATTCCTGTCTCCACAAAAATTACAGCAAAATATTCCTTCCCCAAGTCTTATCATATTTCTATAATATAGGCATCAACTAAAGAGTTGTTCTTTTTTTTCACAACCTACAAATAAGATTAAATTAAGCCCTAATAAAAAGCCACAAGACCAGAAAGGCGTGCCTCTTCTGCCGTCTTGAGAAATTAGAGTTGGCGCCTCCTCTGTGCCTGTCCACAGTCTCCTAGGGTCACCGCACTGTGGCACTGGGCACACTGTATTGTAATTCTTTGGATAATTTTCTGTCCCCATCCTTCAATCCAAGATTATCAGCTCCCTACGGACAGGAACTATCCTCAGAGTAGCACAGAGTAGGTGCTAAATAAATATTGGTTGATTTTAGTTGAATAAAAGGGTTCTTATCATATCAGTGCAGATACCTTGATTTTTCTTAATACACCAGTTGGTCCTAGTTTTTAGTGTCACTGAGAAGCTTTTATTCCTTGGGTTTTCTAAAGTGCGTTTGTTTGTGGGCTTTCCCCCCATGGTGGTTTTCAGTTTAAGAAGTGCATAAGGCTCAAGGAGACCAGGAACTAAAATGGTTTCCACCACAACCACCAATGACACTTCAACGCCCTTCTTAATTAATTATGTATATATTTATTAATATAATATATTGTTATTTATTATATATATTAGAGAGAGAGAGAAAAACAAAGAGAGAGAGATCAAGAAAGATTAGTGAAAAATTGGTGTAGAACCCTTTGAAGTCTTTTATTAGAAGTAAACCTTATTCTAAAGAACTACAATAACTGCAAATGTAAAATCCACGGTGTTCAAAGAAATCTATCCACCAAAGACATAGTTCTTGCTTTGAAATAAAGCCACCGCTTTGGGTGGATTAAACCTTGCCCAAAGTGGGTTTTTCTTCATTATTAACATATTTCATTCCTATCAATTCAGAGTAGAGCAATTTTGAGATCAAAATGGCTTTCCACCAAAGCCAGAGTTTACAAAGTCAACAGTTCTAAATGTTAATGGATTCAGCCCTCACGAATCGGGGGTATGGGAAGGTGGCTGGATCATTTTGAAACTTCATAAAAACTTCATAAACACCAAAGATTGGGAGTTAGCAGTGAAGAGATGAAGGTTTAGAGACACTCAAGATAAATTTTCCAGAGTTAGGCTTCTCTCCTGGTTAACCTAAGTCAATGGAGTCTCTGGGGAATATAGTAAGTTTGAACTTTTGTGTGGCCTTTTTCTTTGCATGTATGTGTTTTAGCAAGCACCCTGGAATGGCAGAGGCTTCCTCCTCCGTGGAACCATGTAGATTCAGAAAAAGCCATCTTCCATTGAGAAGACAATTGTTTTCTATAGAGACAAGAAACAAATGCCCGTGACCCAGGTCACCTCGTCCCAGCAGGCTTTTGCTGCGGCTTCCTCTGAGCAAACACAACAAAGTCCGGAGCAGTCAATCCTGCCGCCCCACACTGGGCCCCTGCAGTTGTGCTCTGCTATTTACCCTTCCTATTAATCTGTCAATGTTCTAGTCAAACATGCAAAACAATATGGTGGGCGCATAGTTTGATTGGCCATTGCTAAGTAACTTGGGCCAAAGATGAAGAAATGGAACTTCCAACCCACAAAATGTGAGGCCTAATCTGATTGTTAGAAAATGTTCAACAATACTGGCGCATGACAATTCTTCAGGGTGGCTGTGATTTAGCTTCCCTCTCACCAGAAAAGAGTGGTCCCATTAATGACATTCCGTTCTAGAATCTAAATTCAGCCCATGTTGCTGTTCCTATCATTGTGGGATAGGACTGTCTGGGCATTTTGTAGAGGAAGGTATTCCATGTAAGATGCCATCATCCTGTTAATGATGGGACTATTGGATTTGGTTTGGCACACAGGTAAGGCCCTGGCTAACAACTGAAACATTCTTTGAACTGAAAAATCATTGTTGTTGATTCAACACTCCCTGAATACTAAAACGTTATAGCTCCACAGTTCCAAAATGTAATTCAAATTATCTAATATTTTGAGCAAATTTAGCAGCTCATTTCCTCACTCCACTTTCCTCCTTTTCTGCTAGCCCAGAGTAAGCCTCGGAATCCTTCTCAACACAAAGCTCTAGGTAGCCATTTCTAATCCACTGGAATTAGCACAAAAGATGGAGCCTATTAGTCATTCCAGCCCTGGAGTATACAAAGTAAACAAATTCATCAGAACATAAGATGAATAGATGATCAACAACTGTCTTAAGACATTCCCTGCTAGTAATACAGGTCATGCATTTCCCTGCTGTGTGTTTTCAGAAATCACACAGAATGGGAAGAATAGGTAGAGCTATTTATGAATCTGAGAGGCCAGGACACAGTACAACGAAGTGAAAGAAAATATGGCTGTTGAAGTCAGGCTGACTCAGGGCTCAAATTCCCCCTTTTATTATTTACTAGCTACTCAACCTCTGGCAAGTATAGAAGTCTGCTCTATGTTTGCTCATCAGGACTTTTCAACTCCTGTCCCTGATTCATTTTTTCCAACTATTTACTTCACAGACCATAGGCAGCTTTGGGTTCATATCCTTGTAGTTTTTGATCCAAGAGGAAAAGGAGCCCTCTCTTCCCAGCTTGAGTTTAAAAATTGAGAAAAAAAAATCTGATTGGCTTGACTGAGGTTATGACACTCACTGGACTCCCAATATGGGGACTCTGATTGGTCCAGACTGGGTCACATGACCATCCACTGCCAAGGTCCTGTGCTCAGGCTATCCTCAGAACCACCTGGTCGGCGTGGTAGGAGCAGTTTCCCAAAAGAAGTCTTGAGTGGAGGGAATACTTTCCTGGGGTAGACAAATAGTAAATGCATGCTCTAAAACCACATGGAGTGAAAAAAGTAAATAAAATAATACATGTAAAGGGCTTAGTAACTGGCACATAGTAAGTATTCTATAGATGGTAGCAAAGGTGATGGTAATTATTATTATCAATCTCTAGTCTCAAAAGGTACAATCAATAGGAGGGGTATTCACAGAAGGATACTTAATGCTTCACACTGAGTTCATCACTTCCTGATGTCAGCTTTAAACCTGGCTACTCAGATTATATACTCAAATAGCACCCTCAGTGAAATAACTAAGTGCAATGGTCATACTTTTCATACTTCAATTTAAATTCAGCTCATAATTCCAATTATAGAGATTTCACTTTGGTCCAGGCTCACTGAAGAAAAGGTTATATTAAAGGATGCAATTAACAATTTGATTCACTTATGCATTTACTTGAGCTCCTATGTCCCAGGCACTGGGCTAGATGCTGGGTGACACAGGGGAGCAAAACTGACCAAGTCCCCGCCCTCAGGGGAGCCGGAGAGTAGTGAGAGGAGCTATGGGGAAAAACGAAGCACAATAAAATGTTAAAAAGCACAGAGTGGATTTTAGATAGAGGCGGGCCCTCTGAGGGGTGGCATCTGGACAGAGATACAAACAAAGTAAAGGAGCTATGAGAATCCCTGGGAGGCAGCATTCCACATCGAGAGAATGGTGAGTACTGAGTCTGGAGTGGGGCAGTGTGGTCAGAGCAAGAGTCAGCAGGGTGGCAGGGGCAGGAAGTGATAGTAGACAGCTTGGCCACCCGCTAAGATGTCCATGTCCTAATGCCTACATATGTTACCTTACATGGCAAAAGGGACTTTGCAGATGTGATTAATTTAAGGACCTTGAGATGAGGGTATTAGCCTAGATTATCCAGGTGGGCCCAGTGCAATTCCAAGGGTCCTTAAAAGCTGAAGAGGGAGGCAAAAGAGGAGGTCAGAGGGATGCACTATGAAAAAGAGTCAACCTGGTATTGTCGGCTTTGAAGACAGAGTAGAGGTGACAGGAGCCAAGGAATGTAGACAGCCTCCACAAGCTGGAAAAGGCAAGGAAATAGAACCTCCCCTAAAGTCTCCAGAAAGGAATGCAACCTTGCCAACACCTTGATTTTCCAGTGAGACCCATGTCAGACTTACAACCTGCAGAACTGCAAAATAATAGATTTGTGTTGTTTTAAGCCGCTAAATGGATGGTAATTTGTTACAGCAGCAATAGAAAACTAATACAGTATCATCCTTAACCTTACCAGACGTTATGTGTCAGTGAAAAGTCTCTTTCTGTCTTCTCTCGAAAGCCTTGACTTATGCAACTTCTCAGAAGTAACACCAGTTGCTTTAAAGTGAGGACATAAGCCTCACCCTAACAGTCTGGAGCCACCTTATAAATACACTAAAGAAAGAATGGCAAAGGAAACAGGGGCTGTGTCTCCAGGTTTTCCTAGCAGAGATGTAATGTATCCCTAGGGTGGTAAAATTTTGTATGAAGGGATATAAAAATATGCTGTAATTTACAATGATGTGGATAAATATGGAAACTAAGGGGATGTTCCAAACTATAAGACCAACAGCACTGAATCAAGAATCAAAATTATTGGGGCTTCCCTGGTGGTGCAGTGGTTAAGAATCTGCCTGCCAATGCAGGGGACATGGGTTCAAGCCCTGCTCTGGGAAGATCCCACATGCCGCAGAGCAATTAAGCCCGTACGCCACAACTACTGAGCCTGCGCTCTAGAGCCCGCGAGCCACAACTACTGAGCCCACATGCCACAACTACTGAAGCCCATGTGCCTAGAGCCCGTGCTCCGCAACAAGAGAAGCCACCGCAATGAGAAGCCCATGCACCGCAAAGAAGAGTAGCCCCCACTCGCCGCAACTAGAGAAAGTCCGCGCACAGCAACAAGGACCCAACGCAGCCAAAAATAAATAAATAAATAGATAAATAAATAAAATTTAAAAAAAAAAAGAATCAAAATTATTGGCTGAAATGGATCAAACCTACTGACCTAAAAAATATGTAAGAAGATGCATTATCTCTCATACACTACCTGCATGCTAATTTGAAAGAGTCTGATTTGTAGTCATCGAAAATGCCTCTTCTCCCATTGCTCTATATTACATCTCTTTAGACACCCATTAGCTGAGTTCATCTCCCTAAAAACAGTGGGTGGAGAAAGAACAGGTTTACAATGATGCTACAATGAGGCAAAAAATGACATTTTTAAGATACAGAATCATCCTAACTATGAACATATTTCTTTCCAGGGACCGTCAATAAAATTTTATACTTTTCTACATAAAGTTCTTGACCATCTTTTGTAAGATGTAATCCTAGGTACTGTTGGGATTTTTTGTTTGGTTAGTTTTGGTTATTTTGCATTATAGATGGTATCCTTTATGGGACTTCCCTAGTGGTCCAGTGGTTAAGAATCCGCCTTCCGATGCAGGGGACGTGGGGTTTTTTTTGTTTTTTTTTTTAATTTTTATTTATTTATTTATGGCTGTGTTGGATCCTCATCTCTGTGCGAGGGCTTTCTCCAGCTGCGGCAAGCGGGGGCCACTCCTCATCGCGGTGCGCGGGCCTCTCACTGTCGCGGCCTCTCCCGTTGCGGAGCACAGGCTCCAGACGCGCAGGCTCAGCAATTGTGGCTCACGGGCCCATTCGCTCCGCGGCATGTGGGATCCCCCCGGACCAGGGCCCGAACCCGTGTCCCCCGCACCGGCAGGCAGACTCCCAACCACTGTGCCACCAGGGAAGCCCGGGGACGTGGGTTTGATCCCTGGTCGGGGAACGAAGATCTCACATGCTGCGGGGCAACTAAACCCGCATGCCCTAGAGCCCACGCGCCACAACTAGAGAGGCCAAGTGCCACAACTAAGACTCAACGCAGCCAAATAAATAAATATTTTTAAAAAGATGGTATCCTTTAAATTACGTGTTTTTCTAATTATATCCAGGGTATAAAAATGTGATTTAATTTTATATATTATTTTAAAACAGCAAGTTAGCTAAACTCTCATATTAATTCTGAAATATATATCTATAGATTATTTGGGGTTTTGATGTGAACAACTGTTATCACCTGCTAACAGTGACAGCTTTGTTTCTTCCTTTCAATTTTTTTATTGTCTAATACTACACTAGCTTACATCTCTAAAATAGTGTTGAACAGCTTGGTGGTAGTGGGCATCGTGTTTTTCCCCAAAACAGATTTACTGTTGATATACTGAAGCAAATAAAGCTTGCTTGCACAGGCCCCTGTGAGTTCTAGAAATTATTACGATTTGCACAGCATTCTAGGTAGAGAGGGGAAGCCTAGTGAAATTGGGAAGCACTTCTGATAAACTGCTTTAAAAGGTCTCAAAATGACAAAACTAAACACACTCTTACAATATGATCCAGCAACCATGCTCCTTAGTATCTACCCAAAGGACTTGAAAACTTAACGTCCATACAAAAAACTGTGCATAACTATTTACAATAGCCAGGTCATGGAAGCAACCTAAATGCCCATCGACAGACGAATGGATAAAGAAGTGGTGGTACATATATACAATGGAATATTACTCAGCCATAAAAAGGAACGAAATTGAGTCATTTGTTGAGACGTGGATGGATCTAGAGACTGTCATACAGAGTGAAGTAAGTCAGAAAGAGAAAAACAAATATCGTATATTAACGCCTGTATGTGGAACCTAGAAAAATGGTACAGATGAGCCAGTTTGCAGGGCAGAAGTTGAGACACAGATGTAGAGAACAAACGTATGGACACCAAGGGGGGAAAACCGCGGTGGGGTGGGGATGGTGGTGTGCTGAATTGGGCAATTGGGATTGACATGTATACACTTATACACTGATGTGTATAAAATTGATGACTGATAAAAAAATAAAAATAAAAATAAAACAAAAAAACAAAAAAATAAAATAAAATGCTGCCTGGTGACAAATGTCAAAAAAAAAAAACAACCCTGCATATGAATGGAATTGCCAAAACTTGGAAGCAAGCATCAAGTACAAAGTTTGCTGCTTATTTATTTATTTGTTCTTTGTAGATTGCTTTATGAAATAAAACAAGTTCTCTTCCTTGTTTGCAAAGGTTTGGGGTTTTTGGTAAGGGGATGTTGTTTGTTTTTAATTAGGAAGAGATGGTGAATTCTATTGAATGTTTTCTCTGCATCTATTAATATGATCATATTTTTCCTTTTAATCTGTTAAAGTGCTGTTACATTAATCAAATTTCCAATATTAAACAAATCAAGCATTCATAGGATGAAAACAATTTGGTCATAATGTATTTTCTTTCTAGTATATTGCTGGATTTCACTTGTTGATATTTCATTTAGTTTTATTGCTTCAATGATCATGATTGAAATTGACCTTTTCTCCCTTATAATGTCCTTGCCTTGCTTTGGTATCAAATTATGCAAGCCTCATAAAATGACTTGGAGAATATTCTCCTTCTCTAATTGCTGATAAACTCTGTATAGGATTGAAATTACCTATACCTTAAATATCTGAATGACTGTACTGGTAAAACTATTTTATTCTGATGCTTTCTTTAGGGAAAAATTTTAACTACTGATTCAATTTATATAATGGCTATAGGGCTACTTATGCTTTCTACTTCTTTTGAGTCATTTTTTAAATTGTGTTTTTCTGGGAAATTATTCTTTGATTTTCCAGTTTTCCAAAATTGACATTAAAGTATAAACATTATCCACTTATGCTTTTAATCTATTCATTAAGAGTATATGTTCCTGTTTTAATTTTTAATGTTATTTATATTGCATTTCTCTCTTCTTTCTTGACAAATCTTGCCAAAGGCTTGTCAATTTTATTAGTCTTTTCAAAGAGCCAACTCTTACCTTTGTTAATCCTTTTTGTATGTTTATTTTCTGATTTATTAGTTTTTATGGTGTGCTTTTTTAATTATTGTCTTTCTTATACATTTTGGGAGCTTATTCTGCTATTTTCAACTCATTGATATTCAGTTTTTTAAATATTTTACCCAGCATTTTTTATTTGTCAATTTAGAGAGTCATATTAGTCTGCAATTCCCTTAGAAATAGAAAACCCCCACTGTATTTTCTAACTTATCTTTACTAATATTTTTAAATTATTAAATTTTGTACTTTGGAATCAATTAGTTTATTCAACATGATCATTTTTCCACTGATTTTTCTCAGATTTTATTGGTGAGAAATATGTTATCTGCAATTAGGAATCTTTTTCTTCTTTTCAACTGGCTATCCTACTTATTTCTGCTTCATGTCTTTTTTAATTTCCTAGAATTTTCCGAATACTCTAAAATAATAGTGACATTTAGGTATCCTTGTCTTACTTATAATTTAAAAGTCCTCCAGGATTTTTTTCATTAAGTATGATAATGACTCCTACATTAAGATAGATTCTTTATATATTAAATTAGTATCTGCCTGTTCCTAATTTATAAAAAATTTTATAAAGAATAGTTGTATGTTATCAAAATGCCTAGTATTTAATAACATTCGCCTATGATTTTTCTTGTTCAATCAACTATCGTGATATATTTGGTTCCTATAATTCCTAACATTAAAACAATCCTGAAATAATATCTACTGGGTACATAAAATATGAGATAATACATTGACATTATTTATATATTCATATAAAATAATATATTTTATGTACAGTGATGAATTTAATGTGTTCATGGGGATTTTAGGACATGGGCATCTATATTCACAAGTAAAATATTTTATTGACTTTTTTTTATTACACTAGTTTTGCCCAGTTTGGCTATCAAATGAATTAAGAAAATTTCACCAGTTTTTATGTCCTATAACAATTTCTATAATGTAGAACTTCTATTTCTTTAAAACATTGAAAGAACTCACTTGTAAAACTGTATAGGCTCAGAGCCTTTTTTAGAGTTAATTATTTGAAAGAATTTTTCATCTTTGTCATGACTACTGTTCTAGTTAGGTCTTCCATCTCTCCTTGAGTTAATTTTAATTGTTTTTGCACATTAATATGATAATTTTATTGAGGGTTTTAAATGTATCACCACAAAATTTTACATAGTGGTTCTTATATTTTAAATCTCTAAATTAAGGGAAAACTCTGGTTCACCCATTTTATTTCCTTGGAATTGTAGATATAGTAGTTTCTGTTCTACACCTCAAGAGAAAATATAGAAACAAACAGTCCTCCCCTCAAGAGATAATTGGTGAGATTAGAAAAAGGCTTATATCTACAGGGCTAAATTTACCAGGAGTTACACCATTTAAAAGGTAATAAGGGGGACTTCCCTGGTTGTCCAGTGGTAAAGAATCTGCCTTCCAAAGCAGCGGATGCAGGTTCAATCCCTGTTAAGGGAACTAAGATCCCACATATCGTGGGGCAACTAAGCCCACGTACCACAACTACTGAGCTCACGTGCCTCAACTAGAGAGCCTGCATGCCACAAACTACAGAGCACATGTGCCCTGGAACCTGCGCACCACAACTACAGAGCCCACGCACCCTGGAGTCTGCACGCCACAACTAGAAAAGAGAAAACCCACATGCCACAACTAGAGAGAAGCCTGCGCGCCATAACGAAGAGACTGCGCACCTCAGTGAAAGATCCCTCATGCCTCAACGAAGATCCCGCGTGCTGCAACTAAGGCACGACGCAGCCAAAAATTAAATAAAATAAAATAAAAAGGTAATAAGGGTATATATCTCGTTCTGTGTTTTTATTGTGCTTCCTCTTCTGCCTTCCTGTGCCCAGACATAGCAGGCCTGGTTTCTACATGGCAAGCAGACCTCACACACCTTGGCAATAGGCCTGCCAATCACTATTTTATGTACTCAGCTTCTCCACTGTGACCTGTGAGTTACCCTCAGTCATTTCAGACTGGAGAGAGTGGGAAGTCCATCCTGGCTTAAAACTCAAGCCTCAATCCCCAATTCATCTTTATCAGGAGCCCTTTACTGGGAAAGTAATTTGGCCTACGTTAATACAGCTGATAAGCTGGAAAACAGGCCTTTATTCTATGAAGCAGGACTGAAGGGGGATGAAGGAATTACTGACTTCCCAAACATAACCCCTAACTTTTTAGACACACTTCTTGTCATTCTCAATTTTACGTGTTTGTGGTTTGTCTTTTTTCTTAAATCAACTTTGCAGGAATTTGCATGTCATTATTATTTCATAGTCTAAAACAAGAGACTTAGTCTGGGTCAAAAGTGACTGTAAAGACCTCAATGGCATGACTTTATGCATCTTCATTCTAATGTCACTCTAGTCACATGGCACAGTTTCCTTATGTAAACTTGCTTCTCTTTGCCACCTTCTCTTCTAACAAATAATTTCCTCCCCTTCAACTATATTTTCTTCTGCTTAAAGTCATCCATTTGATTATGATCTTTAATGATTCTTTCTCCAGCTCATGACTTTTCACATCCTCTGATGCTCAGTATTTCCAGTTAAGATTCAGGAGGTAGGGAATCTTCCTAGCCCAGCTCATGTCTTCATGCCAAGCCACATTACAGATGCTGAAGAACACAGGGAATGATAGGGGGCCTAGCGCCTGTCAAGTGTCTGTCCTTAAGCCTACCATCTTGATTTGGCCTCCTCGATAACAGCTCAAGATTAACATGTAGAAGCAGAATTCTTGATTCACACCCTTTTTCAAGCCTGTCTCCCATCTTTGTTCTCTTCCACATCTCCAGAATGTGACCACTGTCTCCAAGGTATTCAGCCCTATATCCTCTCCTTGGTTCCTCCCTTTCTCTCATCACCTCACTCTTACGCTCCCATTCATCAAGTCCCATCGTTCTTCCTCTAAAGTAGATCCCAAATTCATCCATTCTCTTCATTTTCATTAACATCACCTTAATCCAGACACCAGTATTTCTTATCTGGATTATTATAACAGCCTCCTAATTCTCTAAAGTAGATCCCAAATTCATCCATTCTCTTCATTTTCATTAACATCACCTTAATCCAGACACCAGTATTTCTTATCTGGATTATTATAACAGCCTCCTAATTCTCTAAAGTAGATCCCAAATTCATCCATTCTCTTCATTTTCACTAACATCACCTTAATCCAGACACCAGTATTTCTTACCTGGATTATTATAATAGCCTCCTAATAGGTCCCTAAGCAGTCACTACACTCCTGATTCTTTCCATCATTCTCTCCATACTCCAGACAGCAGCAGTAATGACCTTCTTAAAATATAAATTCAATCAAATAGCTCCCTCACTTAAAATCCTCCAGTAGCTCCCTACTTTTCGTAGAATAAAATAGTCTTTTCCTGTGCCTGACACAGCTTTCCATGATCTCATCCTGGCTAAACTCTCCACCTCATCTCACGTACGTTCCCCCTACTTACAGTGTTCCAGCCGCACCACCTTCTTTCAGAGACCCAGGAGGACCCTCAAAGCTGTTTTCTGCCTTAGGGCCTCTGCACACATCGCTCTGCTTGCTTGATCATCCTTCTGCTCCTTCACTTGCTTTAGATATTTGATCTTCACCAAGTGTCTTTACTTGGCCACCCTATCCAAAGGAAATTTCTCCCAACTTGTAATTCTTTATTTTATTGCCTTATGTTTTCATATTTTTGCCTGTCTCCCTAAATTATTGGGAAAGAAACTACAAAGAACAGAGCAAAAGAAAATGCCAAAAAGAGACGCAACAACAACAAAAACCTTCAAAAGATAAGAAAAATGGGGAAAAAAGCAAGAAACTGAAAGGAAATAAGCATAAAATTATTATCCTTCCTGGAGAAAAGAAGTTCATAAAATTTTTAAATAAATGCAAAGGTTGTATGAACCACAAGTGAACATTCTAACCATTCTTTTTCTAAGTCTTAGGTACTGATTTCTAACTTTCCTGCCTTCAAGATTTATGTAAATCGACTTTCCTTGAATTCTGGTGACTACAACATTCTGCAGTTTGAGAACTTATCAAAATGAAGGCTCAGAATGAGTTAGAAGCATTTGAAAAAGTCATTATGAGCCACGAGAAGAGTCTAATGCTTCTTTTCTCATTGTAAGTTTGCATAGCAAGCATCCAAGACAAGTTTTAACATAAAACGACTCTCTCTTCGGGCCACGGGTACATGGGGCACCATTTCCCCACAATAGCCTGGCTCTCTCGCCTCCTTTTCTCTTCTGCAACGCCTCTTTGTAAATCACAGGTGTTTGTGGGCATAAAGCCCATCAGAAGGGAGTTTATTGTGAAGAGTTCTTTCTTTGCCACTTGTTCTAAACCTGTTCAGAGAGTGCTCCATGCCTTAGACCAAATCTCCATAAAAATCAAGAAACAAGAAGTTTTCTGTACTCCTGCCCAACAGTCACACTATGACATCGGTTCGACAGCTCTGTGACCCTGTATTGTCCCAACTTTATTCACTAGTCTCTTTTCTCTTTCTCTCTCCCTTCCTTTTCTTAAGCCTTTATTGGCATTTTTTTATCTACTGTAAAATGAAAAGGAGGAGGATGGGTTTTTGTTGGTTTTTTTTTAAGCGCCCTATGTTGCAGCTAGAAAAAGCTATCTGCAGTTACTGTAGTAATGGTTTCAAGAAACACCTGCAAATCAAAGAAAGACACCATAACAGTGTCTTCAGGGTTTTTTTTTTTTTTGGTTTTTTTTTTTTCTTCCCTCAGAGTTCCTTCTTGACCATTATAGAGTAGGTCGGGAATGAATTTATGTGACAGCTATGAAGTTAGTATTAAAATTGTGAATAGTGCCTAGCAGTTTTCACGCACTTACTATAAGATCGCCTCAATTTGCCACACAGCGGTGAATAGGGTAAGGGCGGGGGGGTGTCAAATGAATGGGAGGAGGAGGGTCTGTGAATGGGAAGGTTTCCCTGGAGGGAGCAGCATGGGACTCACAGGAGAAGTGCGATTTATTTTTGAAGTTCCAGAAAGAAAGCCCAGGAGAAGCTGCCTAAAAGTCCTGAAGCATGAGGGTGAAGCATGTGAGATATACGATATGTCTGTACACATTTAGCAAGTGTCAAAGCCAACTCTAGACTCATGGACCGGGCGCGGAGTGGTAGGGGAGGGGAATGGGGGTGGAAATGGAGGTGCGATGGTAAATCCATTCCTCTGGTCTTCCAAGATTGAATATTAAATGCCAGCAGGGAGCAGATGCGGGTAGGGGCTACAGAATGGGGGTAAGGGGCTATGGAAGCAGGGCGTTAAGCGTTTATCTCAATGGAAATTAACCACTCGGGGAGAATTAGAAGAGAGCTGGAGCGGGCTGGGCAGGGGAGACTGTCTCTTCTGGTGCGGGGATTTGAGGAGCGCCTTCAGAAAAATGAGGTGAGCCGGCCTGCAAAGAGCAAGGCGGGGCGTGCCCTCCGCCGCCCCCGGGGCCCCGCCCCCGCAGCACCCCCCACGCCGCATTAGCATGCGGGCCGCAGCGGGCCGGCCGCGCGGGGGAGGGCGGCAGTGGGATCGCCGCGCTGGGCTCATTGTGGGCCGCGCTCGCCTCCGCGGGGGACCATCTGCTCGCTGTCAATGCATCACCTGCTCGTCTGGGCCGTCGCCGGGGCAACGGGGGGCGGGGGATTAAGGAGCGTGTGCGTCTGGGTCCCGGCCGCGGCGGGGGCGAGGGCGGGGCGCTCCTCAGCCGCCCCCAGCCCCGGGACAGGTCCGCCCCGCGGAGGGGCCAGGCGACCACCGTGGCGGGCGCTGCCGCTCGCTGCTGCCCCTCGGGCTTGGCGAAGGCACACGAGACGCCTCTACTCGCGGAGGCGGCGGCAGTCTCGAGGCGGAGCAGAGAGCCGACGGCCCCGCCCTTCAAACTCACCCGGAGGGCTAGAACTGCGACCCTCGCGTCTACCTGGAGCTGCGTGGGCCAGGTCCCGGCGGTGCCGCCTGCTGACTCATCCGGGGAGCTGGCCCGCTCAGCCGGTCCCTGGGGGCGCGGTGCAGCGCGGTTCTGAGCGTCCCGCAGTCGCTGAGCCACCACAATGGGGTCAGCATCGCGGGTAGAACCTCCCGGCTCCAGCCTGCCATCCAAGTCACAGATAACTTCCACACCTCTCCTCTGACATTCTGGTCGGCCGCCCATCGCCAAGCCTGGGGAAGCCTTGGAAATCAGAATATATGAGTGACACCTGCTCTTTAGATTAATCTAAATGGGTTGATTTTCCACGGAGGGAGTAGTTCTGGAGATAAAAACCCCCAGAAATCCTGAAATCCCCCTTCCACCCACTCCTATTCCTGCACTCGACATAATTTTGAATACAGGAGAAATGTAGTGAGTGATTTCAGCCAACAGCAGGGGGCAGAGCTAGGCTGCAGATGGGACCACGTCCACTCTGGGATTATATTGGATCCAAAGCCATGCTCTCTGGTTTAGAAACTTCCAGGAAAATCTATCCTCTGCCCTTGCCCATCTCCACCCCACCGCCCAACTGGTCAAGGACGCCAGCTGCACCAACAGAAGTCAATCATATCTGCCAGAGGATTCCATGCCCCTGAACTAAGAGTAGCTAACTCCCGGACGTAAACTTAACATGGCCTACACAGAACCAAGGAGTTCAGCTTTAATCACAACTCAAATCTTTTTTTTTTTCTTTCTGGGCTGGCCAACTGCTTTTATTCCTTTGCAGAATAACAGAAGCAGCAGAAAGTTGAGATTCACTGAGTCCCAGGCCCGACACCCCTACCTCCTCCCAAACCCACATCTAAAACACTTCCAGCCAGGTAAAATTCTAGCTTTTTTCTAAAGCTTTCCGAGTCAAGAAAGCCCGAAATCTTTCGGGAATAGATCTCATTCCAGAAGCTGGCAATCCTTAAGGAACCAACAGTCTTTGACTAACTTAGTAACTCAAACCCACTTCCTGCAGTTCTGCTCTCTGAAGAAAGAGAAATTGGCCTCTTTTCAAATGAACCCTTTGTATTGAAGAAATTATTAAATTATCTATTAACCTTCTCAAATTTTCTCCAGTCTTTACTATTTTTCTTTTCTTTAACAAAATCCATATTTCAAGTTACACCAAATCGAGATTGTGATATTGACCCTATATAACTTCAACTAAAATCTCATAATCATCAAATAAAATTTCTCCCATACTTTTATGATTTCTAGATATGAACACCATGAATTAGAATAATTTTGTGATTAAAATCAAAATTTTAAAATTTACTGTTACCATCATTTATTTGTTGTTACTATCATTTAATGCAAGAGAAAAAAGTCAACCATAAAATTATACATGCACTTTGACATGAAAGGAAAAAAAAAAACAAGTGTGTAATGTATAAACTTGCCCAAAAGATTAAAAAAAAATTTCACCCATCCAATACTGCTTTTAATTGTGACTTTTAAGAATTAAAGGTGAGAGTTCTTAGAAGGCATGCTCTTTGATTCAAAAGGTACTTCCAGATAGACAGAATCATGGCATCATTCCCACTCTAAAAAGGATGAGTTTGAGTCTAACCATCCTATCTATAGAAAAGGTAACTGAAACCAAAAGATAAGCAACTAGCCCAAGACTGTTACAGACAGTGGCTGGGGGTGCTCAGGGCACCTTCAACCCCACTAACCTCCCAGAGGAGCAGGCTTCCACAACAAGAACACCTCAAAATGCCCTTAATCCACTCTATTCCCACTGCTACAGCTGCTGGCCTCACAGCAGAGATGAGAACTCTTCACCAGTTCAACAAATAATCATTGAACACCTGCCATGTGTAAGGCAAACCAGACAGACACCACCCTCATGGCGCTCACTGTTCAGTAGGGCTAAATAGATTTTTTTTTTAACTTTTTATTCATTTATCCAACAAACATTTCTTGAGCACCTAATCAACTACTAGGATAGGCGAAAATACATCCACAAGTAAGATGTGGATATCTGTCTCAAAAAGAGAAAAACACACACAAAAAAACCCAGAGCATAATGTAATTAATTAGAAAATAATATCAGTAGGCCAAAGTATCATGGAAGTATAGAGGAGGCATCAGATGATTTTGTTTAGATACTGCCACAGAGATGTCATAAACTGGGCCATCAAGAATTAGTAGGCATCCCCAGCACCTAAAACAGGGCCTGGCACATAGCAGATGTTCGATAAATAGTCGTTAAATGAATTATGTATTTTCCAAGTAAGGAAGAAATTCCAGGTGAAGAAGTCACAGTATGAGCAAAGGCTCCAAGCATATTGTTTAAGGAATGAATGAGCAATTCATTATGAGCAAAACAATATAAGGGAGGAGAAAGAGGACGATAGAATGCTGGTGTGGAGGCATGTGGAGAAGGGATGTGAGTGCCGTGCCAGGAATCTGGACTTTGTCTTGGAGACCAATAATTTTTCAGGAGCAGAACACTTTTTTTAAACAGAATCTTGCAAGAAACTCAAATACAATAGAACTGATCAAAATACAGCTGCCCTAGTTGAAACAGGAATAGGATCTGACATCCTGCTCCCTGGCCACAACTTCACCCTCTAGGCACTGCTGGGGAACCCTTCTATTGCCCCTGGAACACTTTAAAAAACAGTGCCATGGGCAATGGGCCATCACTGAACATCACTAAGCATGAGAGTGTGAGTTTGGATGGGAAGGAGTCTAGGAAAGCATTTAGGTTGCTATTGAAATTGTCCAAGCACAAAATAATGAGGACTTAGTGACATTGGTAGTAAAATGGATGATAAAGAGATTTTGAAGATGGAATCCTTAATATGTATGGTCTTTCTGCTTCAGGGAAAATAATTTCACCTCTGGTACTTTCTGAATTTGGATATTTTTAAATAGTAATATGTAATAAACTGTGCATGATGATAACTGTTACTATGTCCAACACATTCCCACACTTGCAAAAGTTTTGAAAAAAATACAAATTCCTTTGCACTAGCTGCTTAAGATGTGGCCCATATGTCAGAATATAGATTTTTGGATCTTAAGATGAGCAAACGGAAGATTTATAAATATAACCAAAAGGAAGGCAGAGATGAGAGATATCTAATGCTCCTTTAACTTACTAATCAGGGGAACCAATTTTTGAGCAATGATCAAAGTTATGGTGTATGGTGACCCTTCCCTGCACCCGCTCAAATGTAAGCATTCAAGTGTTTTTCTTAAAAGTCACATGAAATTCATCACTGATCACTTACATTTAGCTATAATTGCTCATTAAAAGCCCCTCCTGGGTAGAAAACTTGTGATTTAAGGAATCCATGGCACTTTTGAACTGGGTAAAACAAAGATATATGCTCACACAGGTAAGCTAAAGGAAGAGAGGCAGCAAAGGGGAGCTGGGAAGCCAAGGAAATTCACATGATGAAGATAGCTGGCATTTAGCCAGAAGTGAAAACTATAAATATTAATCAGATGAGAATCAGTGTCACTCTACTGCAAGAATGTTCTGTAATTAAAAGGGTGGGTATTGTGTTGTGCATGTTAGCACAATTGCCACCAATAATATTGGATGCCAGCAGCTCCTGAGTGCTGGAGAGAACACAGGTTCCTAAGGATGTCACCTAGCAGAAAGTTTACTACATAAACATCAGCCATTTATGTCAAATTCAAATAACACTCTAAAATAAAGGGAGAAAAAAATACCCGGGTTTCAAAATTGTGTTTCTGTTTTTAAAAGAAAAGGCAAGGAAAGAAATATTTGTTGGGTACCTATTATATGTCAGGCATTTTCTAGATGCTTTCCATACATCATGTCACTTAATCCTTACTTCAAGCTTGCGGAAAAAGTGTCATCATGACCACATTTCAAAGATGCGGCAGTTCCTAAGTTGGCTTTAATGTCCAGGGTGTAGCTGTTGGTGAGTGTGTCTGAAGTGGAGCAGAGAAGAAGTGTCCCTGACATTGGTGAAGTTACAACATCATGAGATCAGGATGTTCAGTGGATCATCCACATGAGCATTGAGTCTCCCAGGAAGCTGATGACTTGGAGTAGATGAGAAGGGTAGGAGGGAGGCACCAAAGCTCTCATTTGGGGAAATCAGCAGTCACTCTACTCAGTGGTCAGGCAAAGGATGTTTGAGCAACATACCAAGCATGTCAAAGGAGAGGGGCTTGTTAGAGATCAGAGGAGGAATGGTTGAAAGAGCCAATGGGGGACAAAAGTATGTGATTCTCTTCTTCTGCATCTGGTCAAAGATGAGCAAGGATAAAGAGCTTACGCTCCGGGGGGGTACAAAGGAAGTCACCTCGTCAAAGGAAAACAAAGTTTTAGTTGGGTCAGAAGTGGAGGGACCTTTGAATGAAGAGGCGAGGAATGCAGAGGAATTCTGATTAGGTCACTCTCTTGTCTCTCCCTTGCCTACAGTTGAAATCCAAATCCTTAAAGGTTATCCAAGCCCTCCATGATGTGATCTTGTCTAGTGGTGCCCTGGTCAACGTTTAACAACCAGCTCTCAGGGAGGATAAAGTCCTGATTTGTAGCATTTGCCTATTTCCATGGTGTAAATACTCCTACTGTGACTGATCTCAAGCTTCCCATGTGACATTAGTGAGTGCAGATTTGGGAAAAGATGTGTACAATCAGCTTTGACGAGTCAGTGCAGGTTGGCTCAAACACACCACTGCCCTTGACTATATTTCATGTTTCCTGTCACTTCTTCCCACCGTGTATTCTTGTTCAAAGATGGGGCTGCTAACTTGTGCAAACTCTACACTGCACAACTCTAGGAGTGCCACGTTCATCACAGTCTTCACCGGTATGTCTAAGTAATATGACAATTTCCCTTCAGATGGTGGGAAGTATAAAGAAGGACACCTTCCTTAATTTTCACAAAGGCATCATCTGGTTGTTGTGCTGCTCAAAGACCACATACCACGAGTCACAAGCCAAATCCAGTCCACAGACATGCCAGGTTTTAAAATGTTTGTTTTTTTAAACTACCTTGCTGACATTTAAAAATAAGGAAACAAGAACTCAGACTTCTAGGTTCTCTTGGAAAAATCAGAGCAGGCTGTATTATTAACATATGGAAAGTGCCAATGCCTACAACGAGGTCGTCATTCAAAAGATGTCAATATTCTTCAGCCCACCCTGGCTGATATTTTATACTCACCATTTTCACCTCCATAATCCGGGGAATCCACATCATCTGGACTCTATCTCCCCTGCAGCTCCTCTCTTACCATCTCTCAGTTTCTAGAATAGTCTTTCCACCTCAGCACCTTGCACCTGCCATTCTTCCTGAAACACTCCACTCTCCACCCCCTTCACTTGGCCAACTCCTACTCCTCCTTCCATTCCAACTTAGACATAATCTCCACCATCAGCTCTCACCAAGACTCCCTAATAGCCTCCAACCTGCTGGTACCCGTGCCATGTGCCACAGAGCACTCGGAGTGACCTTTTTAAAATGTAAATCATAGCGCAGTGCAATTATAACGAAACACAAACTCCTTAAAATGACCTTTAAAGACCTACGTGATTTGGACCCTCTCCCCATTCTTCAGTCACACTGTGTCCCTTTCTCCTTCACAAACACACCATGCCTGTACTCTGGCTGCCCCTTCTGCCTGGAATTCTCTTTCCCAGGTCTTTATAGAGCCCACAGCTGCGTATCATTCAGGTCTCAGCGCGAATCACCTGCACGTGCTCAGAGAGGCTTTTCGGCCATCCACGTAGAATAGCAGCCCTCCCCGCTACCAGCCTCCCTGCAATGACTCTCTCTCACACCCTTTGTTACATATCTCAGATACATCTCCACACCTCCAAATCACAATTCCTGCTGGTGGGCCTGTCAATCTGTGCTTCTTTTGAGCTACCCTTGATGATTCTGACGTGCACCAACTTGGGACGCCCAGGCTATGGAACAATGGGTGAGAGAAAATAGTGGGCAGGTTAAAGAATGCTGTGGTTCATTGTTAGTGATTTGTTCCTTCTGAGTTTTTGTAGTTCAGTATTGCAGTGATAGTATAATACCACAAACCCAGCATAATTTTATGACCATCAGTTCCCTGCCTGTTTATTAGTGATTTCTAAAGCCTCGATCATCAAAATTCCTCTAATCCCCATGAAGAACAGTTATGATCATACTAGTGAAAGGATGGAATGAAGGATGGACACCTAGAGGTGAACTCGACAAACTAATAGGATGAAATAAACACAGACATGTGTTAAAAAAAAAAAAAGCTGGAGAATCTGGGGGTGCTCAAGAATCACTGGCAAAGTATCTAATGTCATGAAGAATTGTAAGATTAAAATCTTACTTAATGGTTATGAAAATACAAAGACTAAAGGAAAAGAAATGGAAAATGCCCATATGATCAGCAAAGGTTAATAAATCTTGTGCGTGGAGGGATTGTTTTCCTGACAGGGTGAACATAAGAATCACAGAGAAATTATTTCCCAGCAGCTTTGTAAGCTTTTGAGTTTGTCTTAGCAAAATTGAAGCCATTTGGGATGTCATTTCCATGGCATGCTTCCAAATTTAACACTTAAAGAGGAAAAAATATCCCAAGTCAAATTTGAAAGCCCACACCAATAAATGGAAATGCAATTCAGTCAATATAAGACTGAAAGTATTGCAACTGTCCAGACCCCTGCTAAGAAGAAATATCACCCTTCTCTGAAACATTCCTCATCTCCCCATTTGATAGAATCTCTCCTAGGATCTTTCTCTTTTTTCCCTGGAAATTACAGTTTTATATCTATATATAGATATATATATCTTCCCTTCTGCACTAAAAGTTCCTTTAAGGCAACATAATACAGAAGGTCAATAAGCCTAAGCACTGGAGGCAGAGACACTTGATATCAAGTCCTGGCTTGGCCACTTGCCAACTGCATGACCTTGTACAAATTATTTGACCTCTCTAAGTGTCAATTCCCCCATCTATAAAAAGGTGGTCATCATTTAAGAAATAATAATAATTACTAAATAAATAAATGCTTATGTGCCAGGTAAGTACTAAGTGTTCTAAACGTTTTACATGCAATATTTTAGTCAATCCTCACAAGAACCCTTTGAGGTAGCTACAATATTTTCCCCATTTTATAGATGAGGCCAACTGAGGCTTAAGGCTGTTAAGTAACTTGCTCAAGGTCACACAGCCAACAGGTAATTAAGATGTTATTTAAATTCAGCCTATCTGATGCCGGAATGAGATAACTTGTAAAGCACAGCAGTTGTATGCCTAGGGTGATCTTTTCACACGAGGGTTTCCTCATGCCCCTTCCCATCTGTGCCATTTGGTACATATTAACCTTAAACTACCTTATGCTTCAATCATGCAATGTTTGTTGCTGAAGAATCGGGGTGGGGGCTGGAAATACAAGAGTAAGTCTGTAAAGTATCTCACTCCTTCTGAAGTTAATCACCACCCAACTAAGAGGCTCAAGGAAGAACTATTTTGCTGAAACATTTCCAAATCTGCCATTTTCAAAGGGCAAAAAAATAAATCTCAGCCCCTGAGCCGAGACTGAACACCTATAGATAGCCTTGAAAGTGCAATTTAAAAAACAACCGAAAAAGCATCTTTGTATAAAATACAGATGGTACTGCCAAAGAAAAGAAAATGGTAAATCAAAGTTAATTTCCAAGCCGGAACCAATTGAGCATCACTTCTGAGCAGAGCAGGTACTGGATGTTATACAGGGGGACACTGACCCTAATCAACTCACGTTTTTATTCTGAATTCCTGTTTTGAGCAGTACAACCCAGCTAGCTTTCAGAGGTCACACCTATATATGGTATATAATGAATCCTAACAGAGAGGCTTTCTCTTTTCTTCCCTAAACACATAATAACAATTTCCACATCCTGTTTCATCTTAGCCCTTTAGACTTCTGAACCCAGGGAGTCCTAACATGGAGATATAATTTTCTTTAAATCCCCCTGAAGCAATCTTTTCATTTGTGATGAAATTACAGTATCACACTCCCACCCTGGGCTCCCTTCCTTTGTGCTGTAGGCTCGAGAGAAGCTGGGTCATAAGCATTCGAGAACAGAAAACTTTGAAGCGAAATCAATAATCTTATATTTTGCCTCTTCTCTAATGGCTGCAATTTGGTTTTCAGCCCATCCTTAATCCCAGTTGCACTTCAGCACACTGCAGTTCTCTTCTGTATCCTGTCCATGCACATCAGGTCCAGCCCCCTCTGCTACCAAGAGACTACACATTGTTGGGTGTTCCCAAGCTAGTAAGTGAAAGACATTACCCGACCACATTGGAGAGTTGTCAAGGTTCCCTTCCTTGAGGCCAGGGGACAGGATTTTCCGTCCTAACTCTCAAGAGGCTCCCAGATGAAGCTCTAATTTTTAAAGCCCCCAGAGAAGAAATGGTGAGGAGGATAGAAATACCTTTGAGAAGAGAATTTCATTCGCTTAGGATGCTAATCTCATTATGACCTTCAGTTGGATCCCAGTGATGTTTAGAAAGTCTAAGACGTAAAAGAGAACCAAAATAAATATTACATATGTTTAGTAGAATTATATTTTATATAATTTATAATTATGTACATTTATATAAGTATATTATAAAATGTATGTAATAAAATTATATAATACGTGTGTGTATATAACGTATATGTGTACATAATTCATATATATATTGGCTGTAACAAGGATTATCACTATAAAAACACCCTTTAGCCCTCACTTGGGGGTGTAAGGTATTCCAAGCTGGTTCATTCCATTGCTCAACTCTCCTTTTTCTTCTCTCTCCTGACTTTACTCTCACACTCTCTAGAGACATATATAAACACATTCACTTACTCAGAAGAGCCACTGACATGTTTATGCATCTTCAAAAAGTACAACTAAAAGCAGGGCCAAACAGACACGTGTTCCATGGTCTCCAAGTTGGCCAATAACGTAACATCCCTGATGAGGTCGGTAATGCTTTGATGCCTTTCCAATTGGTATTCTTTAAATTTTTACACATCTTTACATTACAGTAAGTCTTTAAACATATAAATATACTTTTTAAACTTTTATGTTTAAAGGACTAGCTTCACTCATAGGAACTGGAAAGCTACGCTCTTGCCTCAAGTGTGCTTTAATCTACTCTGCAAAACAGAAGCCCGGGAAGCACCCTGACCAGTCTCCTGAGAGAGTAGTTTGGGAAACAAGTGCTCAGATTTGAGGCTGCTCCCTGGGAGTCTTGGTCCCTTCCCAAGAGAATCAGCCATATTCTCATTCCTATCACTATGGTCCTCTCCTGAGAAGTACTGGTATATTTTATTTTCTCCCTCTCATTACATTTTCCGTGAGATTTTGGATCCTTTCATGGAATTTATAGCAAACAGCCCAGGCGGCCTGCCCTCCAGTGAAACTCTGGGAGCCCTTCAGGACTGTCGCTGTTGGGGGCGGGAGGGAAGCTCGTCTTGCCTGCGCGGCAGACACGTGACACCTACCGCTGTCTGCCCAGCCTCCATGCCTGTTTCTTCAGGTAAGAGTTTGCTATCAGTCCTTTGGGGAAATGCTCACCTTCCACTCGCAGTTCGTGTGTCCAATGGGGCATGTGTCCCACAAATGGCACAGTAACCAATTCAGAGAAGGACATGTGACCTCACCCAGGCCAAGGAGAGTCAGGATGCTTGCATGAACTCTCAGGAAGGGGGAACTCTTTCCATGGAGTTTGGTAAGCCAGTAGAAGAGAAACCTGTAGCTCCATTTGGCCGTTTGCTGCCATCACGTGAAAAGGAGAATGAAGCCACAGGGAGGGAGGACCGATCCAAGAAAGAGAAAGATTCCTGAGGACACGACTTCATAACCCATCTAGCCACGCCTAAGGCCAGCTATGACCCTGAATATCAATTACATAAGCAAATACCTTCCCCTCTTTGCTTAAGCCCGTCTGGGTTAGGTCTTTTTTTGTCCCTTGCAACTGAAAAAGTCCTGATTAATAAAAGCAGTTTCGCTATAGAAAATGGGTAGGAGGTAGCGGGGTGGGGGCAAGGACAGAGTCTGAGAGATGATGTCCCTCGGCAATTCCACTCAAGCTTTTTTCAGAAGCAGTGTAAAAGCCTCCAAATCCAAGTAGTCTGTCAGAAGTCTAAAATGAAGAACTGAGGACCTCTGAAAACAATTCTCAATTATACCTGCAGAGAGAGAGTTCGAAACCATAGTGCATAAATAATTATCGTTTTAGTCCCTCATAGTTCTAGACCAGTGGTTCTCAATCAGGGGACATTTGGCAATATCTGGAGACCTTTGGGGTTGTCACCACTGGCAGCGGGCAAGGAAGGGAGAGAGCGCTCCTGGCGTCTTGTGGACAGAGGCCAGGGAGGGTGCTAAACAGCTATAACGCACAAGACAGGCCCTCCACAACAAAGAACTATCCAGCCCCAAAGAGCAATAGAGCCGAGGCTGAAAAACCCGAGTCTAGAGAATGCAAAGATTCATTGTTCTTAGTTTTTGTGTTAGTGACTCTTAAACTTGCGATAAATATGAAATCAGAGAAGCACAAAATGAGTTTGATTATTTTCCTCCTTGGCTAATCATCTGAAAGGCAAAGACTACAGTTGCTGTTTTACATTTAAGACCACTTATTGGAAAAAAAAATGAATAGTGGCCTATGTTCTCAAATAGACCATTAGAGGAAAAAAAAGTAACATAAGAATATTCCTAAGTTTGCAGTGGAAGAAAACTTAATTTTTTTAAATATGAAAATGTCATTCCAGGGAAACAAAAGTACCTGGCACAGATTTTGCTTTGGGGAGGAAAATGCCTTTGAAAACCCAACTAGTTGTATAATTAAGTGATAATGAATGCAGAGCTGTACTTTGTATTCCATTCCAGCACATTGGAGTTGAATCTGAGCTTGAAAAGCTAAATCCCTCAGTGTTCTGGCCCCTCATCAGTGAAGTGCAAATCGAGGCCTTTAACTGCTACAGAAGGGGTGGCTCCAAAAAAAAGTGTGAACTACAAATATGATGTTTTCAAACTGCCTGCTTTCTAATGATATGCTAACTGTATGTAATAAAAAGAGATGTTTCATTGGAACAAGAAAGCAAACTATCATATGTGATGTTTTATGTACAATGGAGCAATAATCTACTTAAAATAAAGAAAGAAAGGCGCTTAATTTCCATTTTACATGGAGAATAGAAATGCTTTCTGGATTTTTAACTCACTGATGATTTCACCTAGAGAAAGACCAAATAACAGTTTATGTTTGTGCTCTAGGTAACGTCACGTATCAGAAAGATGTGTGAGAGTACATATACACGTTGGAATGAGTTTTTGCTTGGTTACAGAAATATTGTGTTGGCCGAAAGGTTTGTTTGTTTTTTTTCCGTAAGATGGCTCTAGCAGCCCTTAGTTGTCTTTAACTTCATTTGAAACAATTTTGTTAGATTGTATGTGACAGCTGTCATATGAGCATGCGTTTAAAAAAAGACCTATCAAAATTGGTGAATTTTTGTGTAGCCATTTTAATACTGAAGATGGAAGAAAAAAAGCAACATTTCTAGCATATTATGCTTTATTATTCCAAGAAAGGTAAAAACACAACTGAAACCAAAAAAAAGATTTGTGCAGTGTTTGGAGAAGGTGCTGTGACTGATCGAACGTGTCAGAAGTGGTTTGCGAAGTTTTGTGCTGGAGATTTCTCACTGGACGATGCTCCACGGTCCAGGAGACCAGTTGAAGTTGATAGAGATCAAATCAAGACATCAATTGAGAACAATCAACATTATACCACGCGGGAGATAGCCAACATACTCAAAATACCCAAATCAAGCGCTGAAAATCATTTGCACCAACTTGGTTATGTTCATCGCTTTGATGTTTGGGTTCCACATAAGTTAAGTGGAAAAAATCGCACATGCGCATATTTCCACATGCGATTCTCTACTTAAACATAATGAAAACGTTCCGTCTTTAAAACAAATTGTGACGGGCAATGAAAAGTGGATACTGTACAATAATGTGGAACAGAAGAGATCGTGGGGCAAGTGAAATGAACCACCACCAACCACGCCAAAGGCCGGTCTTCATCCAAAGAAGGTAATATTGTGTATATGGTGGGATTGGAAGGGAGTCCTCTATTATGAGCTCCTTCCGGAAAACCAAATGATTAATTCCAACAAGTACCGCTCCCAGTTAGACCAACTGAAAGCAGCACTCGACGAAAGGTGTCCAGAATTAGTCAACAGAAAACACATAATCTTCCATCCGGATAACGCAAGACCGCCTGTTTCTTTGATGACCAGGCAAAAACTGTTACAGCTCGGTTGGGTAGTTCTGATTCATCTGTTGTATTCACCAGACATTGCACCTTCAGATTTCCATTTATTTCAGTCTTTACAAAATTCTCTTAATGGAAAAAAAATCTCAATTTCCTGGAAGACTGTAAAAGGCACCTGGAACTGTTCTTTGCTCAAAAAGATAAAAAGTTTTGGGAAGATGGAATTATGAAGTTGCCTGAAAAATGGCAGAAGGTAATGGAACAAAAGGGCGAATACATTGTTCAATAAAGTTCTTGGTAAAAATGAAAAATGTGTCTTTTATTTTTACTTAAAAACCAAAGGAACTTTTTGGCCAACCCAATACAACATAGTACAGTTAGTTAGTTAGTCCTTGGAAACTTGTTTAAAGAAAAGTTGGAGAAACATTAACCTTAACAGAGGACCTGCAAACATAAGAAATTCGTAACTTGATGGATTACTTAATATTTTCTCATCGTAATTAAAGGACATAGTATACTGACCTGAGGCTAAGCAATCAATCATTCAAAGGAGCCACTATCATCTGATGTTTTTATCTTGAGGTTTAAAAACAAACAAGAATAAAGTTGGAAGAGATGGAAATTTGTTTTTGTTTCTCTACAAATTGGTATTTTCTAAAAGAGGGACTAAAACAAAAATTCCACATACAAAGAATTTAGGAGGTAAGCCTGATGGGGAGCGAAACAGACAATCTAATACATGTTCAAGTTCAAGCAGCATTTCTATAAATAGGTAGAGTTAAACATTTGAAGATAAACAGGGCTCTACAATAGAGGGGGGGTAAACAAATGACAGAAGCTGTGAGAAAATACTTATCCATTTAATACAACTGGTGTCTGCCAGATTTGGTAGAGAGCACAGATTCTTGCCTAGCTTTGACCCCAGGCACATGCCACGGTGCAACAGCCCTGGGAAAAGAACCAGCCAGTCACAGGTCTGCTAAGGGGACCGCCAGGGAAGACCAGGACAGCAGTGTGACAAGGCTGTCCAGACCAGGCTGTCCAGTCATTCTATTCCCTGCACAGTGGTGACATGATAATGGAAGGAAGAAGTTTGGGCAAACCAGTATGGTAACACAGTAAGACAGACCCAACATATATGTCCCTTTTGTAAATACACATCCATCCAAGTCTGTCTGCTCAAGAACTTTCTGGGTGAGACAGGCAAGTAGCTGCTTCGTCTGGCTCTGGTCAAACCAGTATAATTAATTAATCATGGAGTTGCATATCTACATTGCCCTGCCTTTACTGCAAGTCACCACTCCTTCACCAAAAAAATTGTGGACTGGGAAGCTTGCAGTCTGCAGCAAGAGATTTTCGTAGAAGTAGTCAAAGCCATAGCACCGAGAGCAGGATGTGAAGGAAGTCTTTGGGATGCCTTTGCTGATGCCAAACATGAAATGGAGTCAGCCTGCTTGAAGTTCTAGAGTGGCGTGATCCACTTGATGGATGACCCACAAATTAAATAGACCATTTCAGGTGAGTGATTAGAGAGTTAGATATTTTCTGATTAGGAGATACCCACAAGACAGCCCAGTGTCAGAAGAGAGGCTGGTCTCTGGGAAATGTATTACTTGAGCTGTGCTTTGAATTATTAAATTTTTTTTTGAATTATTAAATTTTTAATTCAAAACACTGGGTATGTCTTTTCTCTCAAATTGGATCTCTGTTATCCCTAGCATTTAGCCTTTAAAGACAGCCTTTAGCAAGGCCCTGCTCAGGGGAAAGAACAAAGAGTCACAGAGGACATTTTTAAGATTTGAAAGAAAATTCATTGAAAATAATTTTAAATAGTTTCTTCTGAAAGAGGATGTAAAATAACGGTATGCTTGTGGATTATACCTCCATATTTTTTCCTTTTGTATCATCATAAATCAGAAAATAAAAAAATTTTGAGCAATATTCAAAAGACAATAGAAATACTTTAATGCCTTTGAAGGCCCAGCAGAAATTAAAACACTTCTGTCAGGATATAAGGATTAAAGAAATTGTGACTTTTGAGAAAGATGCACAGATGTTTCTTTGAACTCCAGGCCATAAACTGGCTCACAGGCTTGCTACAGTCTGACGCTGTATCTGTCAGAGTTCCTAGTGACAAATAACAGAATCTACTTTGGCTGGTTGAAGCAGAGAAGGATTTATTAAAAGTTATAGGAAGTAGCTCACAGAATCTTTGAAAGGGACCAGGAGCAAGACCTGAAGCCATCTGACCAGGAATCCCAGCCATCCCATGGGATTCTCTAGAGAAACATCACTGCTAACTCTACTCAGCATACTCCCTTGGGACCAAATACCAGAAGCTTCCACTGTTGCCCCAGATGAAGTGGACATCATTGCCCCCCCGACACCCAGAAAACTGACTCTCCCCCACTTGCGGCCAGCTCCTCCCACTGCTGTCTTCTGAATCAAGTCTCTTAAGGGTGAACCCAACTGACAGAACCTGTCACACACGGGCATCCCAGGTGCAAGAGTCCAGGGACATGGACAGACAAGGTGAGAAGCTATCAGAATGCAGACAGAATGTTCAAAGGTGGCGGGCAGCCACAAATGACGAAAGTCCAATATGAATCCCAGTCTACCTCTTTCATCCATATTTCTTCTCCCCAAACCCTCCGTTCTAGGCAGTCTGATCTCTTTTATTATTCCCCATGCATCCTACTTCCCGGCTTTACAATATGAGGCTTATTTAAGTAGCTTACTCAAGATCACACGATGACTAAGAAGTAAAAAATCTGGATTTGAACCCAAGTCTATTCTGACATCCTGGGTTTGCATCTCAGTCATGTGTTGAGAGTAAACTTAAAATCTACCCTTCACACTGTCCCCAAGCACCAAGTTCTCTGTACTAGCTACTTAGTACCAGGTACTAAGCAGATAGTAATTTAAGTCACTTCAACTGTTATGTTTTTAATGCTTGGAATGGAGTCTTAGAACAGCCACCTAGAAATTACGTAATGTTGGACAAATTACTTAACCCTCTGAGTCTGTTTCCTCATCCACAAAGTGAAATGATGAGTTTCTCACAGAGTTGATGTGATGACATTTTTGGAAACAGGGCACAAGCTTGGACTGGAATAGACACACAATGAATATCAGGTCCACACATCAAGGAGATGAGGACAAGACTTATGCTCGCTGGAGTAAGCAGGTGCCTAGCTGTATGATTACCAAGGTCCCAGGAAGCCCTTCCAGCCCTCAACCAGTCCCCCTACACACACACACACACACACACACACACACACAGAGCTCACTGATGACTGAAGTCAGGGAGATGCCGGGATCCAGCCATGAGAAATGAGGTTGACAAGATCATGGATTTGAATAACCCACTTTGAGACAGAAGTAAGGGTTATGAGGTCCCATTCTGAGAGCAGTGGTACAGGAAGAGGAGGGAAGAAGGTAAAGGATGCTGGACGGGCTAGTGGTGGCAGGAGATGGGCACCACAGAGGGCCGGCTAGAAGCGAAAAGGCATGTGGTGGCCACTGAAGTGGCCCAGACATCCCTCAAAGGGACAAACGACAAGCTCTGCTTGACCAGTGTGAAGAGTGAGCGGTGAGTATAAATGACCCACAAGACCCAGGACAGGAATCACAGAAGACTGGAAAACCCTGATGGCCGACATGCCTACTTCACCTTATAAAGGGAACAAACCACCCACAACTCCTTGGCACAGGCAGTCCCAGGTAGAGGATGGGGGGAGCAGGAGAGATTTCACTCTATTTGGACCTCAGGGCAGAGGGTTGAGTCTATCATTCCTGGCCTATCAAAGACCCAATCTACGTGTACTCCCTGATCTCCTATGTATCACCTTACAATAAACAACCCTCCACAGGAACCCTCTATTTCTTATGACCAAAAGCAAAACAAACAACAAAAAAAAACTAACTAAAATAGTGGCCTGAGCCAGGAGCCCTTGAGAGAAAGAATGGCCATGTGAAGCCTTCACGGCATGCCCAAAACACACATGCTCTGCCATCTCTCTCTGTCCTTGTGTGAATGCTTCATCCCTGTCACCGCCTAGCAGACTCCTACTCATCCTTCAAGACCCAGCTTAATTATTTACTGCCTTCTGTGTAAAGCCTTCCTCCAGGACTACAGGAGGATTTAGTCATTCCCTTCCCAGTTGCAAGAGGTTTTCATGTCTCCATCCACTACAGTGTTTGCCTGTCTCCCCACCTAGGAAGTAAACTCTTCCTTTATTTTGTCATGTCATACGCCTCTGTGTACTATGGACTGTAGGCTATGACACGCACTGTGCTCCACTAAACCTTCTAGCTCCAGCAGCAAACACAATACATGGTACAGAGATGATGCCCAGCAGGTGTTGATAGTGACCAGCCCTGATCTCAGCTCTACTTTCCCCTTTGTTGCGCTCTGTCTCGTTGGTCGGGCACCTCTTGTGTTCCACCTCCCGTGTTCCTAGTTCACTTACTGACCCAGCCCTTGTTGTGGCACCAACTGTGTCCAGGAATCATCTGACCATCTTGTGTCTCATCCACACCCACATCTCTCACGTTCTCCATCACAGCCTCATCCAGCCATCTTGACACAAGTGCAAACCTAGAAGGAAAAGGGAATTAACACCCCATGGGGCAACCCTGACCATCAGAAGACAGGAGCCAGTGAAAACAATGCCCCACCCTTTCATGTCTCAGGGGATTTTAAGGTGCCTTCCACACAGCTCTTAAAGGTCCCCAATGGGATTGCATTCCAGCTGCCCTCATCAGTAACCAGGTAACAATACACCCTCCAAGTAGCTTTCCAATCTTCCCAATTTCCCTCTGTCTTACCACCCCCCCACACACACCCCTTGAAATTACTTCCCCAAATAAGCTACCTGCAAACAAGCCCTCATCTCAGGCTCTGCTAAGATACAAGTTCACAATGGTTTTGATTGTAAAGTGCACAGAGAGTCAAACCATCCACCACAACAACTACTCTCCTCAGCAGGTCAGCTTGGAAACAAGTCCCATTATTATTAGGATTATGGAAGGAGCTGGTATCTAGCAGGCTCTTGTGGCTGGATAAGCACATACCTCTCGCTCCCAGAGAGGAAAATAATCCCAATTTTGAAACATGTTAGTCTGAAGAACTATCTTTGTATAGCAAGGCCATCTCCTACATCTAACTTGGCTTAGTATCAATAGCTAAGATAAATTAATCCTCTCTTCTAAAGATGGCCCCCCTATCGTTCAGTCCTTTCAGATGGGGGCTCCCAGTCACCTGGAGGCTTGTGGGGCTTTGGCAAGGGCCCATGATAACTTATATGAGCATTGTGCCTTGTCTTCAGAGAGAATAAGTGTCACCTCATTTTCATCTGACTACCTATGTATGTAGATGTGCTGTGATTAATCAAATAGAAATTCATTCCAAAACGTTACTGTATTATTTTCTCCGTCAATAATACATATCCTAGCATGAGGGGTATCTGCAAATTACTTTAACATTATAAAGGGATGCCCATATTCCAAAAGCTTGACAACTCCTGTTTTAAGTGATATTAATATAAAACAATAATTGCTTAATAATATCTTCTGTGCATTGAATGCCTACATATATTATCTTAAACCTCTCAACAACCCTGCAAGAGAGTATTATTAGTCTCATTTTAGAGGTAAGAAAACAGATTCAGAATGTGTAAGGGACTTGCCTAAGGCCACAGAGATAGTGATGAATCAAAGATCAAAAATCCAGGCTTCTGAAACCTTATTGTCATTATCACTCATTCATTCATCTACTCACTGAACAGGCATGTTTGGGGACGTGGCATGTGCTATAGACTTTGGGTAAACATAGTCATTACCCAACCCCTGTTCCTCAAAAAATTTTCCTTCTGCCAATTTAATTCAATTATTCTGTCTTTCTACTCAGTTTAAGCAGGTTGAAAGGGTAACAGAATCTGACCTTCTCTTTTGGCTTATTTTCACAGCCCCTAAGACCTATTCTGCCTATCCTTTTTCAAGGATTTCTTGTTTTATTATCTGTTTGTTCTCTGGCCTTTATCTCACCTACAAAGGAAGATGAAAGAGGAAGTAGGCCCAGTGATTTGAGTCTCTCCAGCCACCCCAACCTCTTCCTTTTGTCTGGGAGGAGAGCTTGGGTCTATAGAGAGGAATCAAAAAGTTGGCAAGAACAGGGCCCTGTCAGGCCCAGCCATGCTTCCCTGAGGCACGGAGTGGGAGCAAGAGAGAAATGCATGGTCACATTTCCCAAGTGTGCCCTTCTTGTTCCCAAACCAGGGAGACATGCTTCCCTGGCCCCCTCCCCCATGCCTGCTCCCCCATTCACACCAAGTGACAGCTAACCCTGGGCAAGTCCTCCCTTTAAAATGCTACCAGTGAACAAACCCAGCAAACCCAGGCAGCCATCAACCCTGCCACTCATCAGAATGACTCTCAGCCCAGTGACACAGTAAGGCTGGACCAAATCAACTCTGATTTACTTGAACTGTATGATTCGCTAAGTACATTTATTTGTCACAGCGGCTCTGGGCATTCCCTGACAGGGTGTCTCGTGGTGAATGGCTGCTCAGGGGCAGAACGAACAGAAGTACTGTTCCCAGATCCATCAATGGATAGGACGTGGGTGAGCTAAGTGCCAAGAGAATCACAAGACATCTCCGGGAAATATTCTCAGGGACACCTATGCCGTCACAGTGGCAAGAGAAGCTCAGCATTACAGTACCTGAATCTGGTTTTGATCAGCGTTGCCTCCTCTCGAGTCCAAGAAAGGCTAATGACAAAACACACCTGGCCCAGCTGCTAAGTTAACTACCGGCTCCATTAGATGGGGTTCTTGAGTCTTAAAGGAGCTGTGTGTCAAATGCTCTTTGACTCAGCAATTCAGCTCCTCTGGGAATATATCTTAAGGCATGCAGACATTTCACTACAAAGCTGTTCATCGCAGTGTGATGATGATGGTAATGATGACGACAGCAGATCAAGCTTGGCACTGGTCAATGCACTTCATGTATATTAACTCAGTTTATCTTCATAACAACCCCATCACGTAAATGCTGTTATTGTTACCACTTTACAAATGAGGAAACTGAAACATCAGTTAATGAATTTCTCACTATTACACAGCCAGTAATAGGCAGAACTGGGCATGTGGCCCTGGCGGTCTGATTTCAGAGACTGCTCTCTTAACCAACTATGCTATTTGCAAGAAGCCGGTCATCCTAGTGTGTTTCGTTTTTCAACTATGCAGAACTTTCCAATTTACACCTTTTAGTCCTCAAGAAAGAATAACAGAGAATCAGTAATGATATTCCTATAACAGAATTACCAAGTTATCTTTGAGGAGAAATAATATAATCCTCAGGCAGAGTAAGACATCGTTTGCTTTTCTGAAGTATATTTAAGCTACTCTGGCTTCCTGGCTTGCAACAGCCTGCTGTATTCTCACATAGTGGAGGGAGAGGTCATCTGTGTCATGTCTCTTCTTCTAAGGGCACTAATTCCACTCTTAAGGGCTCCACCCTCATGACCTTATTACTTCCCAAAGGCCCCACCTCCAATTCCTATCACACAGAGGGTTAGGTCTTCAATTACATGAATGTCAGGGGGACACAGCATTCAGTCCATAGCACCAAGACTCAGAGAAGTTAAGAAATGTGTTCAAAGTCACACAGTCAGTGAGTGGTAGAGCCAAAGTTCAAATGTTGTGAACCCAAAACTCAACATTCTTTCTACCATTTTATGTTTCTAAAGGACCACGAGAGTTTGTACCTAAAAAAAAGCACCAATGCAAACTAGCTTTAATATTTAATCCCATGGTCTTATGAAAACCAATAAACGCCTACCCTCCAAGTACCTGAGAGCTTCCATGAACGACATGACCTAAAACTGGAGATGATTTGCATCCCTTACCTGTATCTCATCTCAGACAATCCCAATAAAAAGCAGCTCAAGATCCCAACCTTTGCATCCAGTTACTTCACTCTTCTCTTTACCACTATTGATGGCCACAAATATTAAGTTTTAGTGAATCCTCTATGATTTCTTTTGATAAACAAGGATATAACTCTAAGGTGGATTTCCTCAGAATGTGATACCTGTAATGCTAGATTTTGTTGATCTATTCATGGAAATGCTGTGATGGCTTTCTTGGTTAATGAACTATTTCAACTGTGCCTTAGTACACCCTCTGTTCTAAGGATATGCACTGCCAGGTAAACACCCCATTCTGAACAATACCACCACATAAACCAACTGCACTGAGCACAAAAACCCACCGGTCTGGGCTGGCAGCAGGAGATAGCCAGGGATGCGGGATTTGAGAACGTGAGCTCTACAGACTATTCCCTGGGGTGTACTGCAGGGTATGAGTCCTGCTCTTCAGAAGCCTGGCAGCTGGAATAAATGCATTTCCACAGATTACTCCAACCTGCAATTTGCAGAAATCTGACTCCTTCTACAGTGTTTGGCTATTTCAGTGATGCGGCAATACCAGCCCTCCACTTGAGCACTGAACTCCCATCGCTTTTAACTTCTGCTTCCCTCACCTCCCCCTGCCCTGAAAAGCTATTTCCCCAAATTTCCTTTATGGTCACCTTTTGTCCTCATTCTCCCTTGGATAGCATTACTCCTCTGACACTGTCAGAATTCTCCCCAGAGACCCAGGGAATGGGTCTTAGAAATGTATTTGTGCAATCACCCTGTCTTGGTTTTGCTTCAGTCAATACGCTTGGGGCACGAGTTATTAAAAAGTGTATTACCGACTTGACTTTAGGCTTGGAAAGTACAAAGGAGGCTGCCCTTGACACAGCCAGTGGAGACGCTGAAAATAATAAAGCCCGGGATGGGAATGTTTCCATTTCATCCTTTTCTGAGCTTCCGAAGGTAAACCGTGCCAGGCAATCAGAATTACCAGGAAGTGTCTGCAGAGCTTTCCTGGAGGCCCTTCTCTTCTGGAATCCAAACTGTCACCAGCACATGGAGCCGGCTGACTTATGAAGAGTGGGATGGGGGCCTCTGGTATTCTGCGAAGGCGGCGGCGCGCGCTGGGGGCCCCCGGGCGGGCGTGCTGGCGACTCTGGGCTCCGCCAGGCTTGCGCTCCCTGCAGCTTGCCCCTGCCTCCCAGCAGGAGCGACCCGGGCTTGGAAAAGGTTAACTAGCACAAACAGCCATCATTTGTGCCCGAGTGGGAAAGCCCCATGTGTTGCCCCAGCTTCTCTTTATGTGGCGTGAGGGGTGGCTTTTCTCTGTCGTTCAGCCCGTTGGCACGAGGTAGGTGCCCAGCAGGCTTCTGCTTTTGGGACGGCAAGGGCCGGGCTCCAGGCGAGTGTGCAGGAGGTAGAGAAAGGAAGCCATCCATCGGCAACCCTCCCGTTTCCAACCCGGGGGAGGTGAGGGGTGGAGGGGGTCGGCAGAGAAGTTGGGGTGGGTGTCGCAGCAGAATAGCTCTTCAGTGTGAGCTGAATAAAGGCGTTCACCTCGACCTAATCGGTTCAAATGCTCTGTTTTCAGACCCCATCTGCTTATCTCGAGCGAAGTTTGGGGAACAGCTCCGTCCTATTGTGAGCCCATCATTTTGCAAATCTATTCCCGTCAGAGCTCTCATTATAGCAGATGTCAGCGGAGGAATCCGAGCTGTCGGGGACCGCCAACCATGAAAAGGAGGGGCCCGGGGGCGGCGAGGCAAACAAAACAGCCGCCCCCAAAAACGTAAACAGGCCTGTGTGTCACAATATTTTCCCACATCGCCTGGCCATTCCAGGGGACTTATTTCCAAAAGAAAAGGGGTGGGGGGGGGGGGGGCGGGGGGAATTACTGTAACAATACAGAGGCAGAAGCCGTCAAGTTCATTTCCTCCAAGTGGAAGGATTTGTAACCTCTTCCTAAAATCATCTTTCTCTGCAACAAAAGTTGATCATATGTTTATTCCCTATCAGAGAGGTTCTTGCTAACATTAAAAATGGTGCACTAACTTTTAGTCTGGGCAGCAATCAACGTAAAGAAGTTGAATTCTTTTAGTTTCTTTTTTTTTTTTAAATAAACCCTGCCTCACCCTGGATCGTGGTCAACACAAGACCTAACATTTTGCACCTTGTAGGAAGGAGAGCACAATTTCTTGCCAGCCCTATCCTCTCGTCAGAACATTAGGATAACCCATGTAGGATAACCCAGGAGGGCTATCTGTAGCAGCAGGACACGGTCAAGGGTTGCTTACCTTGGGAGTAGTTTGTCTAAACAGAGTCTCCCGTTGTCAAAGGAAAGCAGAGTAGGGTTTTGGAACCGGAAATATTGAAGGATCTGGATTTTGCCCCTGCTCATGATTTCAGAGGTTTGAGTGGCAAGTTCTTCTCGCTATATTTTAGGTAAAAGAATATTAACCTGGGAACTATTAAAAATTAGCATTCATCAAAACATAGTAATTCCTGGACCCTGAGAGGCTTCCCTGAACTCCCACCCAACATCAAAGCCCCCCAGTGATTTTGTCTGAAGACTAAAGCCCTCCCCATGTGTGCAAACAGGAGCTTGAGTCAGTCACACCAGTTCTTTGTTGAAAAGAAGACAAATCCATCAAAGTGTGTGCTGGTTCTTCAAGTTTGATTTTACTCAAAACTTTAAACGCTGCATTAGGAGGAATTGTGGGATTAAAGTTTTGACATAACTTGGGTTGTGATGTTTGGTGGGCTTGTTTTTCTATTTTTAAGACCAAATGATTATGCAGACTCCAGTGTTATGGCCCATTTGTGAAGTGTTACCCACACGTCCCATAAACACACCTATAAACAAGAATCCTTTACAAGCATAGCCTGTTCTAGGCGTCACAGAAACTCACTTAACTGTCATGACAACACTCCAAGGAGGCCAGTGAAATGTTAGTACTCCTATATAGTTGAGGAAAAGTGAGGCCTTGGAAGAGCTACGGTTTAAACCTGTGTCTTTTTTTTTTTTTTTTAACATCTTTATTGGAGTATAATTGCTTTACAATGGTGTATTAGTTTCTGCTTTATAACAAAGTGACTCAGTTATACATGTACATATATCCCCATATCTCTTCCCTCTTGTGTCTCCCTCCCTCCCACCCTCCCTATCCCACCCCTCTAGGTGGTCACAAAGCACTGAGCTGATCCCCCTGTGCTATGCGGCTGCTTCCCACTAGCTATCTATTTCACATTTGGTAGTGTATATATGTCCATGCCACTCTCTCACTTTGTCACAGCTTACCCTTCCCCCTCCCCATATCCTCAAGTCCATTCTCTAGTAGGTCTGTGTCTTTATTCCCGTCTTGCCACTAGGTTCTTCATGACCATTTTTTTTTTTCGATTCCATATATATGTGTTAGCATATGATATTTGTTTTTCTCTTTCTGACTTACTTCACTCTGTATGACAGACTCTAGGTCCATCCACCTCACTACAAATAACTCAATTTCGTTTCTTTTTATGGCTGAGTAATATTCCATTGTATATATGTGCCACATCTTCTTTATCCATTCGTCTATTGATGGACACTTAGGTTGCTTCCATGTCCTGGCTATTGTAAACAGAGCTGCAATGAACATTGTGGTACATGACTCTTTTTGAATTATTAAACCTGTGTCTTTCCTCTACATCCTATGTATGAAAAACCCCAGAAATTTTCACACCCATTTGCATCATGGAATACCAAACAGCCACAAAAAATTAAACAAACAGGTAAGGGATGACTATTTATCAACAATAAAATGTTTACAGCATACAAAATGGAAAAAAGCCTGATACCAAAAGTATGTATAGTGTGATGCCAATTTGTTTTATAAATGGATTTATACCTAGATTAGAAACATGTACCAAAATATTCATTGTAGTTGTCACTGAATGGTTAGAATTTTACTTTCTTTTCTATAGTTACTTTGAATTTAAAACATTTTATACCCGTAAACTTGTAAAATAGTTATTTTGTCTATCGGGGGAAAAAGTATCTATTTGTTCTCAAGGAGAGAAAATTTCATAAGAAAGGAAAATAGCTCTATTTTATTTTGTTTAATTTTCCACAGACTCCAGAAATTTCTTGGCTTTCAGATCTATGACCTCCACAGCAAAATCAAACATTGTCGTCTGCCATTTGACTGATATGCTTATTAAATTATCATCAGTACTTGTGACCTACTATGTGACCGAATGCAGGAAAATGAGGACGACCGCCAGCCCTGTCCCAGTGGTCTCCCGGCTTGCCAGCCTCCTCTTAACAATGGGGTGAGGCACAGGGAATTGTGTCTGCTGGCGGGACTGGAACCGATGCCAATCCCACTAAAGCTCGGCCTTCAGTTCAGTCCTTGACAGGAAGCGATTCCTTTCAGGCCGACTCTGCCAACAGAGTGAGCTCCTGAATATATTCCTGCTGCATTTCATAACACTAATGATGTAAATGAATACTGAGCCTCGGATATTCACTTGGAGCAACAATGCTGGTTATGTCCTCCAACTCAGTAATCACTGCGCTTGTTGAATACTATGGTGATTTGTCATGGCTAAAAACGGCAAATTCATTTTGGGGAACTTGAATTTTCTCAAATTGTCCCTTCAGATTTCCAGCCAGGAATTCACTCTTGACAGTATAAACTTTAGTATTTGTAAGAGCCCAGAAGATGGTTCGGCTAATCTGCTGTTCACTAGCTCAGTGATTTCAGCAGCTGCTGTCTTTATTGTTGTTCTTTTAAACTGTGCTTTTTGGCCCTCATGGGTCTTAGTTGAGAAACATCCTCTCCCTGGTCCCCATTTTCTATGAAAAAGTCCCCTGGATGACCTCAGGGTCTAGGTAAATAGTAAAACTATGGTGCCAGACATGTCTGGGGAACCAAAGCACATCCTGTGCTCAGAATGTTGATGTTTTTGAAGCTACTTTTTTGAAAACCACATTTTCTGAGATGTTTACAGCACACAGTTGAGGTGGAAATATGTGAAAGTGACATTTTTTTAGGGCCAAAAGGTTCAAAGATCAGCAATTTGATCTTGTTCAAGTGCACAATACTTGTCAAGCTACAAATTTTCAAATCATAGGATCAGATAATGATTCACCGAAAACACATAGTATAGGCTGACATTCTACCACCCTCCTTCTCAATAAATGATAACCCTCCAACACTGTCACTTTATGGGCAGAGGGATGCTTTGTGTGGAGTCATGCCTAGGTCTGAACAACAACCCAGCACTTGCTAATAGCGTTGTCATGGTGAGTCAATTTCTCTAAGTCTCAGTTTTCTTGTCAGCTAAATAGGGCTAATATAATACCTACTTCATAGGGTTACTGTGCAAATTAAATGAAGGATGTTAAATGCTTAGCCCCACACCTAGTCCCATGCCTGGGCATATAGTGAGCACACAATAAATTTAATTCTTTAATTCAATCAACAGAATGTATTAAGGACTTATTATCTCCAAAAATACCCTCGTGGAGCTTACATTCTGATGGATGTTACAGTTTTATCAAAATTCTTTGAGGATTATTTAAAGATTCTTCTTGTACCAAAAATACCTGCCAGTCACCAGCCTAGAGATAGAGTTAGATTTCAAATAAATATCACAGCAATTATCCTGAGGCTCTGTACACCCAATTTACATGCTCTGGAAGAGGGGAAAGGAGAAGGAGAATATTGGGATACCTCATAATCACATCATCCTCCTATTCTTGCAATTACACTCCCAAATACTTGCCCAAGCATGACCCAGAGGATCTATGACCCATTAGGAGAACCCCAGCACTGCTTCCCAGATTCTGCTCTAGCCTTGGATAAGAAGAGCTAGACATGGAGCGTCAATCCCAACCCTGTGTCACAAGTAGAGCTGAGGGCATTCATTCATTCATTCATTCACTCCACACACATTTACTTCACATTTACTATGCACTAGTCACTGTCCTAGAGATAAAGCAATGGAAACAGACTGTACCCTGCCCTCAAGAAACTTACAGTACAGTTAGAGAATATGTCAAATGAACAATCAGTTACAATAATCTGCAATAAGTGGTATGAGACCAATTCTCCATGGGTCTCTCAAATTTCTGCATGCCTTGTGAGCAGAAACATTAACTGCCCTTTTGCTCAGACTATCTTTTCAAGAATGCTTGCAGAGCAAACAGCCTTGGAGGATAGAAATAGTATTTCCCTCCAGAGAAAGGACAAGTTTTTTTACTGTCCAGTAAAATAAATATAAAGTCTCTCCACCAATAAATTTTGGCCAGGTTTACTTGCAACCCGTTATAAAAGATTCAGCTTCTCTAAGTCCAGGGTTCCGCCCCTGTAACGCCCTGCATGTGCAAGTGTCACCAGACCCTCATTACCTCACCCTGTAGAAACTGAACTCAGAGAACCAGTACAAGAAAATGATACTCTGGCAGCTGCTATTTCTGTGAGTGATAAGCCTTCCTTTGTCTTTGACCCAGGAGTCTGTGCCCTCTGCCAGAATCTAGGAGACTGGGGCAGACTAACATTTTCGAGTAGTCTTCCCAGAAGTAGGGATTGAGAAGCCAAATCCTGAAGGCTGTGTAGAGTTCACTTATCAAAGGGGAAGGGAAGTTGCCTCAGATGGAAAGAACGGTGTGGATATTGATTTCCCGAAAGCTAGAAATGGCTTTTCTGACCTTCACCCACCCCCATACCCTGTAATATATCTCTCACTGCTTGAAATACCTAAAATGGTTTCTGTTTTCCTGGCCCAAAACTTACTGATACAAAGAGACTGGAGAAGCAAGAGAGGACAGGATCGTTTATGGAATGAGGCATGGAGGCAATGGAGATGAGGATGGGATTCAGAGTTTGAGTGAAGGAGGGGCCTTAAAGAGGTGCAGGAATCCTTCCTTAATTATCTCAGAAGAGAAAGAAACCAGGATGAGTATGAATAAATCCAAGGGAAAAGAAGGGCACAGTGTCCAAAAAGTCTTTTCTCTCTCAGAAACAATTAATAATAATTGCTAACATTTACTGATCCCCTAATCCATGTCAAACAATGACTTAAGGACTTTAAATGTATTAGCTCATTTAATGTTCACCAAGATGTAATAAGTATAATTATTATACCTCCATATTACAAAGAAGGGAACTAAGATACAGAGAGATTGAGTGCAGAGCCAGAATTTTAACTTTGGCAATCCATCTCCAGATATACATATATAGATAGAAATAGAGATAGAGACAGAGATAGACATATACTCAGTAGCACAGAATTTGATTTAAGTGATCCTCAGTTCTTGTTTATTTATTACTTTAATAAGGAAAAATCACCTATCTACCCACCATCCAATACATGAACTAGAATACTAAGTTACATTTACTTATGTGCTTCCCCAGTTCTGTTCACATACCTCTCCCCATTTGAAATGATCATTACACTGAATCTTGTCTTCATCAAACCTTTACTTTTTAAATATAGTCTTAAGACATACATGTGGGAGACCTTGAAGATGGCAGAGGAGTAAGACATGGAGATCACCTTCCTCCCCACAAATACATCAGAAATACATCTACATGTGTAACAACTCCTACAGAACACCTACTGAATGCTGGCAGAAGACCTCAGACTTCCCAAAAGGCAAGAAACTCCCCACGTACCTGGGAAAAAACAGAGACAAAAGAATAGGGACAGGACCTGCACCTCTGGGAGGGAGCTGTGAAGGAGGAAAAGTTTCCACACACTAAGAAGCCCCTTCACTGGTGGAGACAGGGGGTGGCGGAGGGGGAGCTTCGGAGCCACGGAGGAGAGCGCAGCCACAGGGGTGCGGAGGGCAAAGTGGAGAGATTCCCGCACAGAGGATCAGTGCCAACCAGCACTCACCAGCCCGAGAAGCTTGTCTGCTCACCTGCCGGGGCGGGCGGGGGCTGGGAGCTGAGGCTCGGGCTTTGGAGGTCAGATCCCAGGGAGAGGACTGGGGTTGGCGGCGTGAACACAGCCTGAAGGGAGCTAGTGTGCCACAGCTGGCCAGGAGGGAGTCCGGGAAAAAGTCTGGACCTGCCTAAGAGGCAAGAGACCATTGTTTCGGGGTGCGCGAGGAGAGGGGATTTGGAGCACTGCCTAAACGAGCTCCAGAGATGGGCACAAGCTGCGGCTATCAGCACAGACACCAGAGACGGGCATGAAACACTAAGGCTGCTGCTACAGCCGCCAAGAAGCCTGTGTGCACGCACAGGTCACTATCCACACCTCCCCTCCCAGGACCCTGTGCAGCCCACCACTGCCAGGGTCCCGTGATCCAGGGACAACTTCCCCGGGAGAACACACAGTGCACCTCAGGCTGTTGCAACGTCACACTGGCCTCTGCCGCCGCAGGCTCACCCCGCATCCGTACCCCTCCCTCCCCCCGGCCTGAGTGAGTCAGAGCCCCCTAATCAGCTGCTCCTTTAACCCCTTCCTGTCTGGGCGAAGAACAGACACCCTCACGTGACCTGCATGCAGAGGCAGGGCCAATCCAAAGCTGAACCCCAGGAGCTGTGCAAACAAAGAAGAGAAAGGGAAATTTCTCCCAGCAGCCTCAGGAGCAGCGGATTAAATCTCCACAATCAAGTTGATGTACCCTGCATCTGTGGAATACCTGAATAGACAACGAATCATCCCAAAATTGAGGTGGTGGACTTTGGGAGCAAATGTAGACTTGGGGTTTGCTTTCTGCATCTAATTTGTTTCTGGTTTTATGTTTATCTTAGTTTAGTATTTAGAGTTTATTATCATTGATAGATTTGTTTATTGATTTGGTTGCTCTCTTCCTTTTTTTTTTTATATATAGATTTTTTTTTCCTTTTTCTCTTTTTGTGAGTGTGTATCTGTATGCTTCTTTGTGTGATTCTGACTGTATAGCGTTGCTTTTACCATTTGTCCTAGGGTTCTGTGTGTCCGTTTTTTGGGGGGGGGGTTTTTGTTTGTTTGTTTGTTTTAGTATAGTTTTTAGTGCTTATTATCATTGGTGGATTTGTTTTTTGGTTTGGTTCCTCTCTTCTTTCTTTCTCTCCTTTTTATTATTACTTTTTAATTTTTTTATTTCTAATAATCTTTTTCTATTTTAATAACTGTATTGTATTTTATTTTTCCTCCCTTCCTTCCTTCCTTTCCCTCCCTTCCTTTGTTTCTTTCTTTCTTTCTTTCCTTCTTTCTTTCTTTCTTTTTCTCCCTTTTGTTCTGAGCCGTGTGGCTGACAGGGCCTTGGTACTCCAGCCAGGTGTTAGGCCTGTGCCTCTGAGGTAGGAGAGCTGAGTTCAGGACATTGGTCCACAGAGACCTCCCGGCTCCATGTAATATCAAACTGTGAACGCTCTCCCAGAGATCTCCATCTCAAAGCTAAGACCCAGCTCCACTCAACGACCAGCAAGCTACACTGTTGGACACCCTATGCCAAACAACTAGCACGACAGGAACACAACCCCACCCATCAGCAGAAAGGCTGCCTAAAATCACAATAAGTTCACAAACACCCCAAAACACACCACCAGACGTGGTTCTGCCCACCAGAAAGACAAGATCCAGCCTCATCCACCAGAACACAGGCACTAGTCCCCTCCACCAGGAATCCTACACAACCCACTGAACCAACCTTAGCCACTAGGGTCAGACACCAAAAACGACAGGAACTACGAACCTGCAGCCTGCGAAAAGGAGACCCCAAACACAGTAAGATAAGCAAAATGAGACGACAGAGAAACACACAGCAGATGAAGGAGCAAGGTAAAAACCCACCAGACCAAACAAATGAAGAGGAAATAGGCAGTCTACCTGAAAAAGAATTCAGAGTAATGATAGTAAGATGATCCAAAATCTTGGAAATAGAATGGAGAAAATATAAGAAACGTTAAACAAGGACCTAGAAGAACTAAAGAGCAAACAAACAATGATGACCAACACAATAAATGAAATTTAAAATTCTCTAGAAGGAATCAATAGAATAACTGAGGCAGAAAAACAGATAAGTGACCTGGAAGATAAAATAGTGGAAATAACTACCACAGAGCAGAATAAAGAAAAAAGAATGAAAAGAATTGAGGACAGTATCAGAGATCTCTGGGACAACACTCAACGCACCAACATTCGAATAATAGGGGTCCCAGAAGAAGAAGAGAAAAAGAAAGGGACTAAGAAAATATGTGAAGAGATTATAGTTGAAAACTTCCTTAACATGGGAAAGGAAATAATCAAGTCCAGGAAGCCCAGAGAGTCCCATACAGGATAATTCCAAGGAGAAACACACCAAGACACATATTAATCAAACTATCAAAAATTAAATACAAAAAAAAAAGTATTAAAAGCAGCAAGGGAAAAAAAAAAAACATACAAGGGAATCCCCATAAGGTTAACAGCTGATCTTTCAGCAGAAACTCTGCAAGCCAGAAGGGAGTGGCAGGACATATTTAAAGTGATGAAAGGGAAAAATCTACAACCAAGATTACTCTAACCAGCAAGGTTCTCATTCAGATTCGACATAGAAATTAAAACCTTTACAGACAAGCAAAAGCTAAGAGAATTCAGCACCACCAAACCAGCTTTACAACAAATGCTAAAGGAACTTCTCTAGGCAGGAAACACAAGAGAAGGAAAAGACCTACAATAACAAACCCAAGACAATTAAGAAAATGGTAATAGGAACATACATATTGATAACTACCTTAAATGTAAATGGATTGAATGCTCCAACCAAAAGACACAGACTGGGGCTTCCCTGGTGGCGCAGTGGTTGAGAATCTGCCTGCCAATGAAGGGGATACGGGTTCGAGCCCTGGTTTGGGAAGATCCCACATGCCGTGGAGCAACTAGGCCCGTGAGCCACAATTACTGAGCCTGCGCGTCTGGAGCCTGTGCTCCGCAACAGGAGAGGCCGCGATAGTGAGAGACCCGCGCACCGCGATAAAGAGTGGCCCCCGCTTGCTGCAACTAGAGAAAGCCCTCGTACAGAAATGAAGACCCAACACAACCAAGAAAAAAATAAAAATAAATAAAAATTAAAAAATAAAATAAAAAAACAAAGACACAGACTGGCTGAATGGATACAGAAACAAGACCCATATATATCCTGTCTACAAGAGACCCACTTCAGACCTAGGGACACATACAGACTGAAAGTGAGGGGATGGAAAAAGATATTCCATGCAAATGGAAGTCAAAAGAAAGCTGGAGTAGCAATTCTCATATCAGACAAAATAGACTTTAAAATAAAGACTATTACAAGAGACAAAGAAGGATACTACATAATGATCAAGGGATCAATCCAAGAAGAAGATATAACAATTATAAATATCTATGCACCCAACATAGGAGCACCTCAATACATAAGGCAAATGCTAACAGCCATAAAAGGGGAAATCGACAGTAACACAATCATAGTAGGGGACTTTAACACCCTACTTTCACCAATGGACAGATCATCCAAAATGAAAATAAATAAGGAAACACAAGCTTTAAATGATACATTAAACAAGATGGACTTAATTGATATTTATAAGACATTCCATCCAAAGACAACAGAATACACTTTCTTCTCAAATGCTCAGGGAACATTCTCCAGGACAGATCATATCTTGGGTCACAAATCAAGCCTTGGTAAATTTAAGGAAATTGAAATCGTATCAAGTATCTTTTCTGACCACAACACTATGAGACTAGATATCAATTACAGGGAAAAATCTGTAAAAGACACAAACACATGGAGGCTAAACAATACACTACTAAATAACCAAGAGATCACTGAAGAAATCAAAGAGGAAATCAAAAAATACCTAGAAACAAAGGAAAATGAACACAAGATGACCCAAAACCTATGGGATGCAGCAAAAGCAGTTCTAAGCGGGAAATTTATAGCAATACAATCCTACCTCAAGAAACAAGAAACATCTCAAATAAACAACCTAACCTTACACCTAAAGCAATTAGAGAAAGAAGAACAAAAAAACCCCAAAGTTAGCAGAAGGAAAAAAATCATAAAGATCAGATCAGAAATAAATGAAAAAGAAATGAAGGAAACGATAGCAAACATCAATAACACTAAAAGCCAGTTCTTTGAGAAGATAAACAAAATTGACAAACCATTAGCCAGACTCATCAAGAAAAAAAGGGAGAAGACTCAAATCAATAGAATTAGAAATGAAAAAGGAGAAGTAACAACTGACACTGCAGAAATACAAAGGATCATGAGAGATTACTACAAGCAACTCTATGCCAATAAAATGGACAACCTGTAAGAAATGGACAAATTCTTAGAAAGCATAACCTTCTGAGACTGAACAAGGAAGAAATAGAAAATATAAAAAAGCCAATCACAAGCACTAACATTGACACTGTGATTAAAAATCTTCCAACAAACAAAAGCCCAGGACCAGATGGCTTCACAGGCGAATTCTATCAAACATTTAGAGAAGAGCTACAACCTATCCTTCTCAAACTCTTCCAAAATATAGCAGAGGGAGGAACACTCCCAAACTCACTCTATGAGGCCACCATCACCCTGATACCAAAATCAGACAAAGACGTCACAAAGAAAGAAGACTACAGGCCAATATCACTGATGAATATAGATGCAAAAATTCTCAACAGAACACTAGCAAACAGAATCCAACAGCACATTAAAAGGATCATACACCATGATCAAGTGGGGTTTATCCCAGGAACGCAAGGATTCTTCAATATACGCAAATCAATCAATGTGATAAACCATATTAACATATTGAAGGAGAAAAACCATATGATCATCTCAATAGATGCAGAAAAAGCTTTTGACAAAATTCAGCACCCATTTATGATAAAAACCCTCCAGAAAGTAGGCATAGAGGGAACTTGCCTCAACATAATAAAGGCCATACATGAGAAACCCACAGCCAACATCGTTCTCAATGGTGAAAACCTGAAACCACTTCCTCTAAGATCAGGAACAAGACAAGTTTGTCCACTCTCACCACTATTATTCAACATAGTTTTGGAAGTTTTAGCCACAGCAATCATAGAAGAAAAAGAAATAAAAGAAATCCAAATCAGAAAAGAAGAAGTAAAGCTGGCACTGTTTGCAGATGACATGATACTATACAGAGAGAATCCGAAAGATGCTACCAGAAAATTACTAGAGCTAATCAATGAATCTGGTAAGTAGCAGGATGAAAATTAATGCACAGAAATCTCTTGCATTCCTATACATTAATGATGAAAAATCTGAAAGAGAAATTAAGGAAACACTCCCATTTACCACTGCAGCAAAAAGAATAAAATACCTAGGAATAAACCTATCTAGGAGATAATAGACCTGTATGCAGAGAACTATAAGACTCTGATGAAAGAAATTAAAGATGATACAAACAGATGGAGAGATATACCATGTTCTTGAATTGGAAGAATCAACATTGTGAAAATGACTCTACTACCCAAAGCAATCTACATGTTCCATACAATCCCTATCAAACTACCACTGGCATTTTTCACAGAACTAGAACAATAAATTTCACAGTTTGTATGGAAACACAGAAGACCCCGAATAGCCAAAGCAATCTTGAGAAAGAAAAACGGAGCTGGTGAAATCAGGCTCCTGGACTTCAGACTATACTACAAAGCTACAGTATTCAAGAGAGTATGGTACTGGCACAAAAACAGAAATATAGATCAATGGAACAGGATAGAAAGCCCAGAGTTAAACCCACACACATATGGTCACCTTATTTTTGATAAAGGAGGCAAGAATATACAATGGAGAAAAGACAGCCTCTTTAATAAGTGGTGCTGGGAAAACTGGACAGCTACATGTAAAAGAATGAAATTAGAACACTCGCTAACACCATACACAAAAATAAACTCAAAATGGATTAAAGACCTAAATGTAAGGCCAGACACTATAAAACTCTTTGAGGAAAACATAGGCAGAACACTATGACATACATCACAGCAAGATCCTTTTTGACCCACCTCCTAGGGAAATGGAAATAAAAACAAAAATAAGCAAATGGGACCTAATGAAACTTCAAAGCTTTTGCACAGCAAAGGAAACCATAAACAAAACGAAAAGACAACCCTCAGAATGGGAGAAAATATTTGCAAATGAAGCAACTGACAAAGGATTAATCTCCAAGATTTACAAGCAGCTCATGCAGCTATATAACAAAAAACAAACAATCCAATCCAAAAATAGGCAGAAGACCTAAATAGACATTTCTCCAAAGAAGATATACAGATTGCCAACAGACACATGAAAGAATGTGCTCAACATCATTATCATTAGAGAAATGCAAATCAAAACTACAATGAGGTATCACCTCACACCAGTCAGAATGGCCATCATCAAAAAATCTACAAACAATAAATGCTGGAGAGGGTGTGGAGAAAAGGGAACCCTCTTGCACTGTTGGTGGGAATGTGAATTGATACAGCCACTATGGAGAACAGTATGGAGGTTCCTTAAGAAACTAAAAATAGAACTACCGTACGACCCAGCAATCCCACTACTGGGCATATACCCTGAGAAAACCATAATTCACAAAGAGTCATGGACCACAATATTCACTGCAGCTCTATTTAGAATAGCCCAGACATGGATGCAACCTAAGTGTCCATCGACAGATGAATAGATAAAGAAGATGTGACACATATATACAATGGAATATTACTCAGCCATAAAAAGAAACAAAATTGAGTTATTTGTAGTGAGGTGGATGGACCTAGAGACTGTCATACAGAGTGAAGTCAGAAAGAGAAAAACAAATACCGTATGCTAACACACATATATGGAATCTAAAAAAAATGGTTCTGAAGAACCTAGGAGCAGTACAGGAATAAAGACACAGACATAGAGAATGGACTTGAGGACACAGGGAGGGGGAAGGGTAAGCTGGGACAAAGTGACAGAGTGGCATGGACATATATATACACTACCAAATGTAAAATAGATAGGTAATGGTAAGCAGCCACATAGCACAGGGAGATCAGCTTGGTGCTTTGTGACCACCTAGAGCGGTGGGATAGGGAGGGTGGGAGGGAGATGCAAGAGGGAGGAGATATGGGGATATATGTATATGTATAGCTGATTCACTTTCTTATAAAGCAGAAACTAACACCACTGTAAAGCAATTATACACCAATAAAGATGTTAAAAAAAAAGACATACATGTGTATTCCTAAAAATTATGATTAATTTTTCTTAACTTTAATAAAAAGTTGACATGCTAAAATGAATTCGAAACGAATTTTCACTTTATATTTTATAGAACATGAGATCATATATGTTCTTTTCACTTTTCAGCTCTTTGATATATTTTTTTTTAATTTTATTTATTTATTTATTTATTTTGGCTGCCTTGGGTCTTCGTTGCTGCGCACAGGCTTTCTCTCTAGCTGTGGTGAGCAGGGGCTACTCTTCGTTGCGGTGCATGGGCTTCTCATTGTGGTGCCTTGTCTTGTTATGGAGCACAGGCTCTAGGTGTTCGGGCTTCAGTAGTTGCAGCACGAGGGCTCAGTAGTTGCGGCACACGGGCTTAGTTGCTCCACAGCATGTGGGATCTTCCCGGACCAGGGCTCGAAGCCATGTCCCTTGCATTTGCAGGCAGATTCCTAACCACTGCGCCACCAGGGAAGTCTTCATATTATTATTGATAGTTTTGTCCACTTGATCTATCAATTACTGAGAAAGGTGTATTAAAATCTCCCTAGTATGCTGTTAGATTTGTCAGTTTTTCCTTGTAGTTAGTTTCGGTTTTACTCATTTTGTGGGTATGCTGCTAGGCAAATTATCTTTAGAATTTTTATATTCTTCTCAGAAATTGAACCTCTTCTCATTACATAGTAACTTTCATTATTTATCATGGTGTTCTTTGTCCTAAAGTCTAAAGTTATTAACATTGCTACACCAGCTTTCTTATGACTAGCATTTGCCAGTTATACCATTTTCTATACTTTTAATTTTTCTGTATCTAAGGTTTTACATTTCTCACTTTTTAAACAGCATATGGCCTTATTTTCTTTAAACCTAGTCTGACAATCTTTGTCTTTTAATTGGAATATTTACAATTTAATTTTTTGCAATGACAAATACATTTGGTTTTACTTCTACCAATTTATTTTGTACTTTCTACTTGTCTCATCTTTTGTGTTTAATTTTTTTTCTTTCTTACCTTCTTTTGGATTGATTTTTTATTTCCACTGCCTCTTCTGACAATTTAGAATTTATAATCGCTACTTCTATTGTTCTAGATTCCCATATAAATTACAGCATGCATATTTAAGTTATTAAAGTCTAAAATTAATTACATATTTATGCTCTTCCCATGAAATTCAAAGCCTTAAAACACTTTAATCCCATCAGCCACTTCCAATTTGCACACTATTGTTGTTCTGTGTATTTCACTGTCTTGGCTTATCACCATCAATGTTTTATACAATTGATCTTCGTTTTAGACTTATACTGGCTTGGCCAAAAGGTTTGTTTGCTTTTTCCATAAGATGGCTCTAGTAGCACTCACTTGTTTTTAACTTCATTTCCAACAATTTTGTTAGATTGTATGTGACAGCTGACATATCAGCGTGCATTTAAAAAAAGACATCAAAATTGGTGAATTTTTGTGTAGCCATTTTAATATTGAAGACGGAAGTAAAAAAGCAATATTTTCGGTATATTATGCTTTATTATTTCAAGAAAGGTAAAAACACAACCAAAACGCAAAAAAAGATTTGTGCAGTGTATGGAGAAGGTGCTGTGACTTACTGAACATGTCAAAAGTGGTTTGTGAAGTTTTGTGCTGGAGATTTCTCACGGGATGATGCTCCACGGTCCAGTAGACCAGTTGAAGTTGATAGCGATCAAATTGAGACATTAATTAAGAACTATCAACGTTATACCACGTAGGAGATAGCCAACATACTCAAAACATCCAAATCAAGTGTTGAAAATCATTTGCACCAGCTTGGTTATGTTCATCACTTTGATATTTGGGTTCCACATAAGTTAAGTGGAAATAAACCTTCTTGACCGTATTTCCACATGCAATTCTCTACTTAAGCATAATGAAAAGGTTTCGTTTCTAAAACAAATTGTGATGGGCGATGAAAAGTGGATACTGTACAATAATGTGGAACAGAAGAGATCGTGGGGCAAGTGAAATGAACCACCACCAGCCACACCAAAGGCCGGTCTTCATCCAAAGGTGATGTTGTGTATATGGTGGGATTGGAAGGGAGTCCTCCTATCATGAGCTCCTTCCTGAAAACCAAATGATTAATTCCAACAAGTACCGCTCCCAGTTAGACCAACTGAAAGCAGCTCTCAATGAAAAGCGTCCAGAATTAGTCAACAGAAAACGCACAATCTTCCATCAGGATAACGCAAGACCGCCTGTTTTCTTTGATGACCAGGCAAAACCTGTTACAGCTTGGCTGGGGAGTTCTAATTCACCCACTGTACTCACCAGACATTGCACCTTCAGATTTCCATTTATTTCAGTCTTTACAAAATTCTCTTAATGGAAAAAATTTCAATTTCCTGGAAGTCTGTAAAAGGTACCTGGAACTGTTCTTTGCTCAAAAAGATAAAAAGTTTTGGGAAGATGGAATTATGAAGTTGCCTGAAAAATGGCAGAAGGTAGTGGAACAAAAGGGCAAATATGTTATTCAATAAAGTTCTTGGTGAAAATGAAAAATGTGTCTTTTATTTTTACTTAAAAACCAAAGGCACTTTTTGGCCAACCCAAATACATAGATTTACAACTTTTTCACTAATCATTCCTTCTTGTATCTAAGAACCTTCCATCTGGAGATACCTTTATTATTCTTTAAGTACATTATTTTAGAATTCTCTGTAGTAAGAGTCTGTTGGTATCAATCTTTCCCAGTTTTTATTCTTCCTGAAAATGTCTTTATTTCACCTTGACTATTAGATATGTTGCTGGGTAATACTAGGTTGACAGTTATTTTCTCTGTACATTCACAAAATTCTACTTTCTTCTGGCTTTCACTGTTGCTGTTCAGAAGTCAGTTCAATTCAATTGCCATTCTTTTGTAGATAGTCTAGTTTTCTCATAGATGATAGCTTTGAAGATATTATCTTTTTGGGGGGATTCTAAAGTTCGACTGTGAAGTTTCCAGGTGTGTATTTTTTATTATTTGTCCTGATTGGGATGGATTAGTTTCCTAAATATGAAGATTGATGCTTTTCACTGGTTCTGAAAAATACTTAGCCATTATCTCTTCAAACATCCTCTCTCCTTCATATATCTCTTCTCTTTTTCTGAGACCCCAAATATTAGGCCATCTCACTCTAGCCTTGTGTCTCCTCTTTTACCTATTTTTCATCTCTTTGTTTCTTGGTGCTTCATGCTGGATACTTCCTTCAGATCTAGCTTTGAATTTATTAATCCTCTTTCTCACCATGTCTAATCTACTATTAAAATCCATTCATTGATTATTTTTCTTCCTAGTACCAAGTTTCAAGGCAGACCACTTTCCTTGCTGTTCCCTACTTGGGGGGCTGGCAGCTTTATTTTTAGTTTACCCTTGCATACTCAGCCTGTGTGGGCTTGTGGGTTTCCAGCTATATTGGGGGTTTCCCTTATGCTTCCTACATTGTGTGGAATCTAGTTTTTTCTCCTTTCTCCCATCCGTAAGAGGCCATTACAATCAAAATCCAACTTCATTGGGGTTTCGTCAGATGTCCTCAGAATGAAAGTATCTTTAGTAATCTGTTTACCTCTCTGGATTCACTGCTTCCTAACAGCTCATTAATGCATTTTAGGATTTTTTAAAATTTTATTCTGCATTTGAGGATTTCACTGGGAGGGTAAGTCAGAGTATCTTATCTACTATTCTTCCAGAAATAGAAAATTGGTTTGTTTTCAGTTGGGAATAAGAACAGACACCAAATCTAGCACACATTCTAGGTTTTTTATGAGCAATTCAAACAGATGTTGGATATGTGTAATGTATGAAGCGCAAGTGGTAAATAAGCATGTATAGTATAACACAATTTTTGTAAAAATAAACATTAAAAAACCTTTAAATATATATTTGTATATGTGTATGAGCATAGAGAAAGATGTAAAGAGCTACATATAAACTGTTTTGATTACTTCAGAATGGCTAAGACAGGGTGTGAGACAATAAGGGCAAAATACTATAAAAAGAAGGAAAATATACAAGTTATTAAAATGTACATATTCTTCCAAATATGTAAAAGTTTAATAAGACTACAGACAAGGACTGAAAGGTAACATGGGCAAATATCTCGATGGTTTAGGTGTTATCTTGCCCAATTATAAATGGGTTAACCAGATGATCTAGCGCATATCCTTTTGAATTGCCACTTAGGTAGTCCTGAATCACAGTGGACCCACAGCAATCTCTTCTCTTTCCCAGATTCATCTCTGAATCACTTCCTCTGCCTTATCTATACTAACATTACAGACCATCCAGTGTACCCCACCTTGGCCTGCTTATGACCTCAGAATTACTTTGTCTGTTTACAATTTTTCCTTGATTCTTAAACCCAAAGCTCAATACGGATGAACTTCACTATGGCTCAGATTCTCCATGTGGATAGGGTGCCTCCATAAAAATAGGGACAACTGGTATTTCTTGAGCACTTACTATGTGTCAGGCACTAAATAGGTGCTTGCTCTGCATTATTTTCTTTGTCTTTACAACAACCCTGTGAGGAGAGGTGCAAATGCTGAGAGAACGCATCCTAGGGAAATCTGATTAGTGATGGAGATCAGAAAGTCATCCTGAAGAGGGGATGATGAAGCCAAGTCCTGAAGAATGGGTCGGAGTTAAACTGGTGATTCAATCCAAGAAATTGAATCTAGGAATCTCAGCGTATAATGACTCAATATTAACATTTTAATTGATTGGCAAAGGAAACTATATAGATTTTTTTAAAACCAAATTACAATTTTGCCCCTAAAGGGGAGCCAATGTTTGGAGTCCCAATGAGCTTGAGGCTTTGACCAAAGGGTCTTGTCACAGCTCCCTCTGGAAGGACCCAGGACACATCTTCTCCAACGGAATGATAAGATCAATTCTATTTTTTAATTATCACTATTTTCCTGGTTGCTTTTAGGTTTTTTGTGACTTTGTTGTTTAGATGATGGGTTAAACAAAATAAACACTTAGGAGTAAGAGTATTGCCTGGGGATCTTAAGGGATGTGAGAGAATAGGAGAAAGTAGAACCTGATGGTAACATGGTACAAAATGTGAGGTGTTTGAAAGGATGTCATTATAAGATAAATGATGAATGTTGAAGTTTGAAGCTACTACACTTAATAATTTATCATCTAGGTTTTCTGTGTTGTCCAATATGAGGCTGTTAGCCACATCCAGCTATTTAAATTTAAACTAAATAAAATGAAAGATTAAATTCCTCAGCCTCACTAGCCATATTTCAAGTGCTCAATAGATATTTGTGGCTAGCAGCTAATGCCCTGGAGAGCTCAGATACAGAACATTTCCATTGTTGTAGAAAGTTCTATTTGAACTGAGAACCATAGCTCAGAAGGGAACAGCCCTCTCTAGTGTCCTACTACACATTTACAAATACAATTTTCAGTGCAGGTTGTAATTGTCTAAAGTTTGATGTCTTACGTAGAAATTCTATCAACCTCAGTCAACATTTATTAACCATCTTCTAGATGCAAGACATTGAACCAGCCACTTGAGGGGGGATTTAAAAAAAGAAAAAAAAAAATTAGATGTGACCACTGCCTTTAAGAAGTTCATTACCTGGAGAGGAAGAAAGATATGTTATCTGCTTCACGGGCTGGAAGAACTCAGGAAACTTTTCCTTAGGCACAATTTCTCCCCAGACTGAAACTGTCAAAGGTACCACATTCCAAATACCCCAATTATAGTGTTCAAGTGAAGGTTTCTGCAACTTTGGGGACAATGGAATGAGATTTGCACACTGTGACAACAAAGGTCTCTAACAGAGAATCCAAGACCAGGACTCTTTTAAAGCTTTCTCCCTTGCCCATTTTGAAGGTAGAATGGAGCATGGCCACACAGCATCACGTGGCCCAATGTGGTTTGCTGTTGTCTGATACTAAATTTTCACGTTCCTCCAAAGAGGGAATGTAAATCGGCTTGGCTTGGCCTATTTCCTCATTTGTGAAATGAGCAAGTTGGACTACAAGACCACCCACTGCAGCTGCAAAAAGATCATGTTCAAATGATGTATATTAATTTTTATCTGAAAATATGAGAAAGTGGGTTTCACTAATCTGGATTGACAGAAGGCCCTCACCCGGGGGCTGTGTCAGAGGGTCTGTGGTCACATAAGGTTTGTGAGGAATCCTGAGGAAGGAGCAAGAGCTCCACAGCGTGGAGGCTCTGCAGCTCTTTGCCTCATGGTGACACATTACAGTTGGGGACCCAGTTAGTAGATGTATATGTTATACTAATTAGATGATCAGTTTTTCTAAGATGGACAAATGGTTTAAAAAATTCTGCCAAAAAGAAATGTAGACTGAAGATAATGCAAATAATGCAGCTACAGGTTAAACCACATGAAATTGCCAATATTTGCTCAGTTTTTACATAAGAAAAATAGCAATTTAATATGGTTCAAACTAATGCTTGCAAACAACAAGGAAATGGCACTATTCCTGGTGCCAGCCAATCAGCCACATTATCAGGCAAAATAATGACCATCTAATGAGACTTTACAGAAAACGAGTTCGAAGAAGGTGAAATTATCAAGATAATTAGAAATACGGACAATATACCCAATCACCTTAACTATGAACCTGACTGTAAATATATACTCTGCCTTAAGATATTAGCTAACAACAGAATGAAGATACCAAAGTGGCTTATTTGCTTCATCCTTACATCATTTTTAATTCTCTCTAGTGGTTTATTTTATAATGTACGTAATATGTTAGTATAACAGTGCTGATTGGACTGTACAATCAAAACCTGTCTGGATGACTTCTTGAATCGCCAACCACAGGGCCTCCGCAGGAACTCTGATGGGGATGGTTTATGTTCTGCTGCCATCTCGTGGCGAGCAAACTGGGAACATGCTTTTGGGAACAGTGGGGAGGATTGGTTTGGATGAGTGAACTCCAGATTTCTGGGGATTCTAGAGCCCAAAGAATCTGAGTTATCAATCCTGTCACTGCCACAACACCTGGAAAGCTTCACAACCCAAAACAGTCTCAGGCCAGAGTCTTAGGACCTCAGCAGGTCATCTCACTTCTTTGGACCCCTCTTTCCTTACCTGTAAAATGTTGACAATTTTCTAACTCTAGATGAACTGCAAAAACACTTCCAGTTCTAAAATGGCTATGATATTAATCGTGTCATTTTTTATTTTACTAGTTTCCAAACTCTTATTTAGTTTCATTTCTTATTCCATAAAGAGCTCTAACATCTCAGAGTTAGTGCCCCTTTCTCTGTTTCTATCACATTGTGTTTCTATTACAGTGCTTACTAGGTTAGTGTTTTGTTTTTTGTTGTTGTTGGCTGAGTTTGGTTCAGTTTTACTTCTTATTTAGATATAACTATAGATTCACAGGAAGAGGGGGGAAATGTACAGGGAGATCCTGTGCATCCTTCTCAACCTCCATCAATGGTAATATCTTACACAACCATGGTACATGAGCAAAACCAGGAAACTGACTTTAGTGCAATCCACAGAGTTTATTCAGATTTCACCAGTTTCATACGCACTTATGTTTGTGTGTGTGCGCGTGTGTGTATAAGTTGTTCTTATGCAGTCTGTTATTTTAGAGTCTCCGGCTCCTACCATAGTGCCTGGCAGATAAATAACTTCCCTCGAATGTTGGTGAAGGGAGACAGAGGAAGAAAGGAAAGAAGGATGAGGGGAGGGAAGGGCAGAAGGGACTCCTGTTGATTAATAAAGTAAATCAAACAATCCACAAAGTAATAATAATGCTTAAGTAATTTTTTCTGAGATAACATGGTAGATCAATGTTAAAACCCAGCTTTTCTAAAATTAGTCATTTTTTTAAAATATTACCCAATAGATTTTTATAATCCAATCTTCAAGACATCCATGCAAATTATAGACTCTTGGAGTTTTTGGAGGCCATTCCAGTGGCTGATGAGGTCCTAACGTGCATGTTTTCTTGTTCTTTTCTTTTTTTAACACCATTTCTAAAAGTGCTGCTGAAGGCTTGTTTTACTGCAGATAGTGACTTTACTCTCTGAGCCTCAGTTTTTCCACCTGAAAAATGGCAAGTGTCCCTCTCAGAAATGATATTCTAGTAATTCTGTGGTTCCATAATATCAGACTTCCTTTTTAGAACTACTCTTTTTATTACAAATAAAATATCAAATATGAATGCATTTGAATGTATAAATATTTGCTTGTAACAAAAATATAAAAAAAGCATTGAAAAAGTAAATTCAAATCACCTATAATCTCATACACTGATGATGCAGTATTAATATTTCTACAAGTTATCTTTGATTTCAGTCCTTTTTAAACCTGTTCATTTCACTTTATGTATGTGTGTGTGTCTATACACACATACAAATACCTATAGGAAAATAATATATTTAATTGGGAATCAAACTGTACTTGAAGTTTTGGGGCTCTAAGATCCCCAGAAGATTTGAGCTGTGTGTCTTTTTCTATTTAAGTTATCTCGAGGGTACTGCCTCAGATCATGAAAGTCTTCCAGTATTTGTAGGCTATTCCATAATTCTGACATACTGTTAATATATTTAATCATTTCCATATTGTCAGACATTTACTCTCTCCCCCTTTTTTTCCTACTATGAATAAACCTGATATGAACACGCTTGTATGATCGTATAGTCAAAGCGTATTTATTTCTTTAAGACTCTTGATACAAGCCTATATTGATGAATAATATTCCAAAAAGGTAGTTACAACTTACATTTCTGCTAAGTGCAGATGCATATTCATTACACCTTTGCCAAAATAATTATTATTTTTAAAACTTTGCCTAAAATTTTATAGTTAGAAAATTATATCTCCTTGTTTTCATTTATATTTAATCGCTAATAAAGCTAAACTTCTGTGTGCTTATCAAATAACATTATATTTATCAAACAACATGGTATTATATTTGCAAATTCTCTGTTCTTTGCTCCTTATTTCCATTAGGGTGTTAGTGTTTTGTTAGTAATGTCATATTAATTTATATATTATGGATATGAAACCTTGTTATATTTGTTGTTCAATTTTTGCCCCTAACATTTATGAAAACTATCTACAATTTTCTTAACGTCTCTTTCACGTTCTTATTCTCAAAAATCCATTCTCTAGAATCACTTAAATATTTATGTATTTTTTTCCTTTCACTTATGATTTCAGTTTTTATATTTAAATTTTAATACCTAAGAAGTGACTATGGTATGAGGTGAGCTACTGTACCTTCATTTTTTCCTGACTAGTTCTTCTTCTCGAGAATTTAGGAATCTACCTCTTGCTTGTTTCCGCCATATTTAGACTGGAACTACACCATTGGCTTTCCTGGGTCTCCAGCTTGCAGGCGGCAGATGGTGGGACTTCTCAGCCTCCACAACTGCATGAGCCAATCCCTCATGATCAATCTCTTTCTATATAGGTATATAGATCCTATTAGTTCTGTGTCTCTGGAGAACACCGACTAATACAGTAGAGAAGAAGGACAAATAAATAACTGCCATAGAGTGTGATCAGTGACACAAAAGAGGTAAGCACTTGTTACACGAGAAGGCTGAGAAGATGTCTCTATGGGGATCAAATGAGATCTGGGAAGGTTTCACAGAAGACACAATGCTCGAGGTAGGAATACTGGGCCTTCAGTACAAATACCGGGACCACTCACACCCTCCAAAATGTTGCTGGTGAGCACCCGGTCTAATCCAGGGTTTCTCAACCTCAGCCCTATTGATACTGGGGACTGGCTGATTCTCTGTGATAGTGCTGTCCTATGCATTCCAAGATGTTTAGCAGCGTCCCTGGCCTCCACCTACTAGATGCTAGGAACACCTGCTCTCACACACAGCTGTGACCACCAAAAGTGTGGTGGTCACAGACATTGCCAAATGTCCCCAGGGGGCCACAAAGAACCCGGGTTGAGAACCACTGGTCTAATTCTGTCTCTTCTCTTTCTGAGAGCAAAAATGAAAGTCTGGATAATGTAAGAGAGCACAGGACTCTCAGGCTTCAGTTGGTTACCCATCCTCCCCAGAGACAGTGTAAATAGTCCTGCAGTCCTTAAAGAAAAAGCTTCTTTAGTCAACACAGCCTACAAGGAAGAATTGCATGAAGAGAAGGTTGTCCCATACTCCTTTTGAAAGATTCAGAGACTATCATAATATCAGCTCCTTCACTGGCAGCACAGCATGAATAAAAAATGTTTATGCACAAAATGTATATATCCATAGAAGAAGCCCATTTTATCGAGTTATTTACAGCACCATGGTATTCTAGTACCCCAAGTTCACTGAAAATTGTTTAGGTCAGTGGTTACTAAACTCTCGTGCTGCTTGGCAAATGTGCAGATTCCCAGGCCCTGCTCTACCCTCTTGCTCCCTGCAGTAAGTAGGAGAGCCTGGGAATCTGTTTTTGGTAACTGCCCCAGATGGTTCTTCTGATCAGGGAAATTTAAACAACACTGTTCTAGTGTGGCCTTTCATTTCCTCAGAGGAGACAGCTGACCACCAAGGAAGTGATTTTCCCAGGATCCCCCAGGTGGAAAGTGACAGATCCTGGACTCTGGCCCCAGAGCTCTTTCCCTTTCACCAACCTGAGGCCAGCAGGGTCAGCAAATCCCTCAGGAAGAAGGCATGGAAAGGGGCTCTCCCAGGTGGGGTGGCAGGAGGGTTCAGAAGTGGGTTAAGCAAATCACCTGATTTTATATAGGTCAGGGGTCAGCAAAGTTTCTCTGTAAAGGAACTGGGAGGAAAGAGTCTCGACTTTGCAAGCCCTGTAATCTGTCTTAAGTGGATGTGGGTCTGAAGCAGTATAGACAATACCTAGACAAATGGGCATGTCTGGGTTCCAAAAAACACTGTGTTTACAAAAAACAGGGTACCGTGGTTTTCTCATCCTTGATGTAAATGACATTTGGCAAAAAAAAAAAAAAAAATCAACAGTAGCCTTGAAAGGGGTTGAGGGGGAACAAGTGGTAAAGAAGGAGGGCTGAAGTCTGGTCAGTAGTCCAAGAATTGCAAATAAAAATTTTATGCTACTCAGCAAAGTGTGTCTTAAATGACCTTCGACAGGATAAAAAGTCAATAAGTAAGTAAACTAGATAAACTGCTGTCCTTGTTTGAGTTCTCCAGAAGGCAACCCTGAAGTCAGGATTCAAGTAAAAATACTCTTAGGGAATTAGGGATGTGAGACAGAGAAGGAGAATCAGGTAATGCTAGATTCTTTTCAAGCTCACTACCACTGTGGGCTTAACCCTGTAGGGAAGCAGAAAAGTCGGGGTTTTATGGTGTTATGTCAAATATTTAAGTCTTTAAGCCGTTTTAAGTTTATTTTTGTGTATGGTGTGAGGGAGTGTTCTAACTTCATTGATTTATGTGCAGCTGTCCAACTTTCCCAACACCACTTGCTGAAGAGACTGTCCTTTCTCCATTGTATATTCTTGCCTCTTTTGTCACAGATTAATTGACGCTATATTTGTGGGTTTATTTCTGGGCTCTCTATCCTGTTCCATTGATCTATGTGTCTGTTTTTGTGCCAGTACCATGCTGTTTTGATGACCATAACTTTGTAGTATAGTTTGAAATCAGGGAACTTGATAACTTCAGCTTTGGTCTTTCTCAGGATTGTTTTCGCTATTTGGGGTCTTTTGTGATTCCCTACAAATTTTAGGATTATTTGTTCTAGTTCTATGAAAAATGCAGTTGGTATTTTGATAGGGCTTGCAATGAATCTGAAGATTGTTTGGGTAGGATGAATATTTTAACAATATTAATTCTTCCAGTTCATGAGTATGATATACTCCATTTATTTGTGTCTTCTTCAATTTCTTTATCAGTGTCTTATAGTTTTCATTTTAACACCTCCTTTGTTAAATTTATTCCTAGGTATTTTATTCAATTATAGGTGTATAAAAATGCAACCAATTTTTGCATATTAATTTTGTATCCTGCAACTTTACTGAAAATATCCCACTTAATTATAGCATATGATCCTTTTAATGTATTGTTGCATTTGGTGTGCTAACATTTTCTTGGGGATTTTTGCATCTGTATTTATCAGTGATATTGGCCTATAATTTTCTTTTTTTCTTGTATCTTTGTCTGGTTTTGGTATCAGGGTGATGCTGGCTTTGTAGAATGAGTTTGGAATCATTCCTTCCTCTTTAATTTTTTGAATAATTTGAGAAGGATAAGTATTAACTCCTTTTTCAATGTTTGGTAGAATTCACCTGTGAAGCTGTCTGGTCCTGGACTTTTAGTTACTGGGAGTTTTGAATTACTGATTCAATTTCATTACTAGTAATCAATCTATTCAGATTTTCTATTCCCTCATGATTCAGACTTGGAAGATTGTATACTAGACATTTATCCATTTCTTCTAAGTTGTCCAACTTGGTATATAATTTTTCATAGTAGTCTCTAATGATCCTTTGTATTTCTGTGGTATGAGTTGTAACTTCTCTTTCATTTCTCATTTTATTTGGGGCCTCTTTTTTTCTTGATGAGTGTAGCTAAAAGTTTGTCAATTTTGTTTATCCTTTCAAAGAACCAGATTTTAGTTTCATTGATCTTTTCTATTGCTTTTTTAATCTCCATTTATTTCCACTCTGATTTGTATTATGTCCTTCATTTTACTAACTTTGGGTTTTGATAGCTCTTCTTTTTCTAGTTCTTTTAGGTATAAAGCTACATTGTCTATTTGAGATTTTTCTTGTTTCTTGAGCTAGGCCTGTATCGCTATAAAGATCCCTCTTAGAACTGTTTTTGCTGTGTCCCATAGATTTTGGAAAGCTGTGTTTCCATTTTTTTCATCTCAAGATATTTTCTTATTTCCTCTTTGATGTCTTCATTGACTGATTGATTGTTTAGTAGCATATTGTTTAGTGTCCACATGTTTGTGTTTTTTCCAGTTTTCTCCTTGTAATTGATATCTAGTTTCATACCATTGTGTTGGAAAAGATGCTTGATATGATTTAAATCTTCTTAAATTTATTGATACTTGTTTTGTGGCTTAACATGTGATCTATACTGGAGACTGTTTATGTACATGTGAAAAGAATGCGTATGCTGCAGTTTTTGGATGCAACATTCTGTATATATCTATTTAGGCTATCTAGTCTAATGTGTCATTTAAGACCAATGTTTCCTTATTGATTTTCTGTCCAGATCTATTCATTGATGTAAGTCAGATATTAAAGTCCCCTATTATTATTGTATTATTATCAGTATCTCCCTAATGTCTATTAATATTTGCTTTACATATTTAGGTGCTCCTAAGTTGGGTGCATAAATACTTACAAATGTTATATCCTCTTGTTGGATTGACTCCTTTACTATTATGTAATATTCTTCTTTGTCTTTTGTTACAGTCCTTGTTTTAAAGTCTATTTTATCTGATGTAAGTATTGCTACCCCAGCTTTCTTTTTGTCTCCATTTGCTTGGAATATCTGTTTCCATTCCTTCACTTTGAGCTTGTCTGTGTCTTTCGATCTGAAGTGAGTCTCTTATAGGCAGCATATAGATAGGTCTTTTTTTATCCATTCAGCCACTCTATGTCTTTTAATTGGAGAATTTAATCCACTTACATTTGAAGTGAATATTAATAGGTATGTACATATAGCCATTTTGTTAACTATTTTCTGGTTGTTTTTGTAGTTCTTCTCTGTTCCTTTCTTCTTCTCTTGTTCTCTTTCCTTGTGGTTTAGTGATTTTCACCTTTAGTATAATGTTTGGATTCCTTTCTCTTTATTTTTTGTGTACTTATTATAGGTTTTTGGTTTGTATTTACCATGAGGCTCATATAAAACAATCTATATATAAAGCAGTCTATTTTAAGCTGATAGTCTCTTAAGTTTGAGTACATTCTAAAAGCACTATATTTTTACTTCTCTCTTCCACATTTTGTTTTTAATGTCATATTTTACATCGTTTTATTTTGTGTATCCCTTAACTACTTATTGTAGTTATAGTTGATTTTACTACTTTTGTCTTTTAACCTTTCTACCAACTTTATAGTTGACCCACTGCCCTTACTATATATTTGCCTTTACCAGTGAGATTGTTTTCTTTCATACAGTTTCCTATTTCTAGGTATGGCCTTTTCTTTTCTACTTAAAGAAGTCCCTTTAACATTTCTTTTAAGGTTGGTTTAGTAGTGATGAACTCTTTTAGTTTTGCTTGTCTTGGAAACTTTCTCTCTCCTTCGATTCTGAATGATAAGCTTGCCAGATAGAGGATTCTTGGTTGTAAGTTTTTTTTCCTTTCAGTATCTTAAATATATCCTGCCACTCCCTTCTGATCTAGAAAGTTTCTGCTGAAAAATCCACTGATAGTCTTATGAGGGTTTCCTTATACTTAACTAGTTTTTCCTCTTGCTGCTTTTTAAATTCTCTCTTTATCTTTAACCTTCGACATTTTAATTATATGTGTCTCAGTATGGATCTCTTTGAGTTCACTTTGTTTGGGATTCTCTGTACTTCCTGGACCTGGATGTCTTCTTCTTTCCAGGAAGAAGGGAAAAACTTCCACATTAGGGAAGTTTTCAGCCATTATTTCTTCAAATAAGTTTTCTACCCCTTTCTATCTTTCTTCTCCTTCTGGGACCCCTATAATGTAAATGTTAGTATGTTTGATGTTATACCAGAAATCCCTTAAACTATCCCCATTTTTTTCAATTATTTTTTCTTTTGGCTATTCTGGTTGGGTGATTTCCATTACCCTGTCTTCTAGATCACTGATCCATTCCTCTCTATTATCTAATCTGCTTTTGATTCCCTCTAGTGTATTTTGTTTATTTCTGTTGTATTCTTTAGCTCTTATTGGTTCTTTCTTATATTTTCTAACTCTTTGTTGAAGTTCTTCTCCTGGATTTAGTGAGCATCTTTATGACAATTACTTTGAATTATTCATCTGGTAGATTACTTATTTCCATATCAATGAAGCATTTTTCTGAGGTTATGTCTTGTTCTTCTGTTGGGCACATTTTCTGTTTTCTTATTTTGCTTGGCTCTCTGTGTTTTTTTCTAAGTACTAGGCAGTCTTGAAGGAGTGGCCTTGTGTAGGTGATGATCCTTCTCATTCAAGACTGCCCTAGCTCTTGATTGTCTCTCAAATCTTTGTGGCTGTCTATACAACCTGATTTATTTACTTATTTATTTATTTTGGCCATACACCACGGCATGCGGAATTTCCCTGACCCAGAATGGAATCCATGCCCCCTGCAGTGGAAGCACAGAGTCTTAACCACTAGACCACTAGGGAAGTCCCCAACCTGATTTATTCTTGATATGCCCCTGTCGAGGGTGTGCCGAGACCTGCCAGTGTTCCAAGGCAAAGACTCTCATTTAGCACCCAGTTTCAAGCTGATTGGAAGCCAGACCCTCAGGTAGCAGCTGTTAAAGTACACAGATATATACAGTCCTGTGGGGTCACAGTTGTAATCTCTGCTGGCCTCTGGACCAGGAGATCTGGAGGTGTCCCCTGGATGACAGTTGCAAAAATCAAAGCTCCTGATGAGGGTATAAGTTCCTTTCTGGGGAGTCTCATTGAGCTGTAGCAAGGCTGAAGGGTACACAAAGATGGTGTTTCCCTGCTTACATTCCCTGGGAGTGCCTCCTTGGCCTCTAGGTGTGTGGAAAACGTGAAGCCTGTCCCTCAGGGTGATGCTCCAGGCTAAGTAAACAGGCCTTTTTCATAAAAAGACTGGGATGTGTTTCAGTCTGCTGTCAGTGTGGTGCCCTGGGGGTGGTGACCTGCCAAGAACTGTACTGCTGATTATTACAGTCCCATGGAGCTCAGGAACATCAGCCTCCTTGACCACCAAGTGCAGACAATCAAGGGGTGTCCCCTGTGTGGACTGCATGTAACCACTGGCTTTAGCTCAGCAGCTGGAGAGTGTAGGGGTTAGGACTTGCTCTCTTGCTTCAGAAAGGCACCAGGAAATGACTTGACTGCATGCACCCACAGGTTTCAGCAGTGCAGCAAGAGAGAGCCTTGTATGTACAGGTATCAGTTTTAACTCCAGCCCCAGCCAGGGAATGGGGAAGTGCTACAACCAACAGAGCTTTTGGTTTTAGCAAGGCTGTGGGAATAATGCTGTGACTGCTCACCCATATCAGAGCTCTCCCACCTGTGCTAGCAATGTTAGGTGGGAAGCACAACAATGGGGTCCACCAGTGCCTACATCTCCAGGGACAATGTCTGCCACCCCCTGCCCACCCAGCCAATGCTTTTAGCTTCGTAAATGACTCTCCTTCACATATAGTCGCTGCACTTTTCAAACTGCTGCATTTTACTGGGTCTCAGGGTGAATGAGACCACAGGCAAGCCTTTTAAGAGGGCACTTTGGGATCTTTGGTTATCAGCTCCATTGGTTTCCTAAGCCAGACAGTTTGTGGGCTCATCTCTCTGGTGTATATTCCAGGGGACAGGGTGCCTGATGTGAGATGCCAGCCCCTCAGTCATCCAGGAGAAGCAGCCATCTGGTGAGATCCCTCCCTATTGTGTGCCATCACACCAAGGGTGAGGTTTTGGCAAGAGTGTTTCTCTGCCTCTCCTACCCCTCTCAATGTGGTCCTTTTTATCCATTGTTGTGGAGCAGGTGTTCAGCCAGTTCTCAGGTTCTTTTCAGAGGGAACTGATCCACATGTAGCTGTATATTTGTTGTGTCTGTCAGAGGAGGTAAGTTCAGACCCTTCCTATGCCACCATCTTGATTCAACTGCCCTCCCTCTAAGTTTTAGTCTCTATCCGCAAATGGGGATATTTAAACTTTCCTTGATTGCTTATTATCATGAACATTATAAGCACCCAAAAATAATACCTATTATTACCATTTTGGTATTTCTGCCAAGCTATGAACATTTCAACACTGAAATCACTCAGCCTCACTCAACACTGAAATCACATGGACTAAAAATCAGGGCTTAGTCATAATGAATATCAGGGTAAGAACTCAGAAAACCATGTGTATTAGTCAGGGATCTCCAGAGAAACAGAACTAATTAGATAATAGAGAGATATACGGAAAGAGATTTAGAGTGAGGTATTGGTTCATATGATTATGAGGGCTAAGAAGTCTCACAGTCTGTAAGTTGGAGTCCCAAGAAAGCCAGTGGTATAGTTCCAGCTCAAACCTGAAGGCCTAAGAACCAGGAGAGCTGACAGTGTGAGTCCCAGCCCGAGTTCAAAGGGCCCAAGAACAAGCACCACTGATGTCCAAGGGCAGGAGGTGGATGTCCCAGCTCAAACAGAAAGCAAATTTGCCCTTCCTCCACCTTTTTGTTCTATTCAGGCCCTTAACACATTGGCTGATGCCCACCCACATTGGTGAGGGTGATCTTTACTCAGCCTATCAATTCAAATGCTAATATCTTCCAGAAACATCCTCACATAGATACCCAGAATTAATGTTTCATCAGCTATCTGGACATTCGTTAGCCCAGTCAAGTTGACACATAAAATTACCCATCACACCATCCTCTAAGAGGTTAGTGTTGAGTGTTACTTTATCAGAAGCTTCTTCTGTTTGGAAAGCGCCCACCTATATTTTAGAACAAGAGTTCTGAAGAAGAGCAAAGTGGCAGCAGCCTAACGGAACTCACCTGGTTATGGAGAGGTCATGTGAACAAATCTTCAAAAACATACATTACCTACTTTTAGATGAGAACTTTTGGCCCATGTGAATATCAGAGCATTTAAACTAACAAACCTCATAGGGTCTATAGTAGGTTATATGGCAAAAAGAAGCATCCATGTCTTAACCCCCAGAATCTGTGAATGTGACCTTGTTTGGACAAAGAGTCTTGGCAGATATTAAAGGTCTCAAGATGAAATCATCTTTGATTATACAACAGATGGCCCCTCAATCCAATGACAAGTGTTGTTCTAAGAGGCACACAGAGGGGAGACAGAGGGGTAAGAGGAGACAACCAGGTGAAGATGGGGCAGAGATTGGAGTTATGCAGCCACAAGCAGAGGAATACCTGGAAGAAATAAGGCAGGACTCTCCCCTATAGCCTTCTTAGGGAGTGTGGCTTCCAGAACTACAAGATGATAAATTTGTTGGTTTTATGTCACTCAGTTGGTGGTAATCTGTTATGACAGTCCTAGGAAACTAATATAGTATCTAAGAGCAAAAGAAACCACATTCAATTCCAAGAAACGATTTGAGTTCATCCAGAGCCATGTAAGGAAAACTATAAAATGATGGGAAGAAAGGTTGCGCACAGTAAAGGATACAAAGTTTAGAAATCACAAAAAATATGTCAAAAAATTTTAAACTCAAAAAAATTAAGTTTTCTTAACTCAAAACAAAAATGAAGTGCCTGTGCTCATACATGCAATTATCCAATCCTTTGAAAGAAAGCCATGGTACATTCTGTTTATAGAGCATTTCAGTAACTGCTGATGTTGTATTCACTGTGTGCTAAAAGCTGTCCAGCCCTCACCATAAAGGCCTTATCATTACAGTGCAATTTGGCCCACCTGCCAACATCTGCGCCTCTTTACCTGGGGTTTCCTCTGGCCACCAGAGCCTGTTCTGCCTGGGACACATGGCAAGGTGGAGTGCTGGGAAATGTAAGGCCCCAGGAGTATCCGGCAAGCAGGGTTTAACTGGAGTTGAGGTATACACTCCCCCACGCCCCAAATCTTGGCTGGGATTCTCTGACCACTGAGTCACCAGCAGGACTAAAGCCCCAAATGCCTAGAGCACTGACCTGCTCCACGATGGTTGCTTCCCTTCCCATCCCCTCTCCCTACTCCCCTACCAACGTCTCCTGGGATCACCTCCCAAATAAACCACTTCCCCTTAAATCCTTGTCTGCCAGTCTGCTTCTTGAGGAGCCCAAACTGAGACAGATTGCAAAAGCACTGAGCTGGAAGCAGTTCAGAACCAAAAAGCATAACATGAGGCCTTTGTCTTCTGTAAGAATTCACTTTGAACCACCTGCCGATTTCATTTTAACATTAGAAAAGGATCTAAATGTTAAACTGGCCTTGCTTGACATCAACATCTGCCACATTTATTCCAAGGAGATCCACACTGAGCTGCAGAACTCCTCTCTTTTTCTCAGCCTCAAACCCACCTTCCATCAAGAGGTGAGTTCTAAACCCAAAATATATCTCACATCAGTCCGCTACTCTCCTTTGCCACCGCCACGTCTTTGCCCTGGTTCATCCCATCGCCACCTCCTGATAGACTGGCCATCACCTGCTAGGCTGTCACAACAGCCTCCCGACTGGACCATCCCCTCTTCCACTCTGGACTCTTGCAATCTACTCTTTGCAGAGCAGCTAAAGAAATCACCTGAAAACATACATCAGTTAGTGTCTCTCCCTTCAGAAAACTCCTCAGCAGCTTTGCACTGCACACAGAATAAAATCCCAACTCCTCCTCTCGGCCTCCAAGACTTCCCCAGCTTCCATCTTAAGCCACTGTCCTCTCACAATGCTCCAGGAGCCTCAACTTCCTCCCAGTTCCTAGAAGGGACCCAGCCTCTCCCAGCCTCCAGAACCCTGTGCATGTTCTTCCCTCTTCCTCAGATACTCTGCCCAGACTCCGTATATATGACTCCTCCATATCTTTCAGCTCTCCTTCTCTGAAGGTCTTCTCCAATGACCTTCTCTAAAATCATCCATCCATGTACCCCGCTATATCATCCTCTAGTATTTTACCTTGTTTATTTCCTTCACAGAGCCAGTAACAAGTGCTATTTGTTTCAGTTCTTTGTTATTCATTCATTCAAAGAAATATATACTCAGCCCTTATTATGTGGCAGATCCGGTCCCCCTGCCAGGTGTGGGAGGTTTACAGTGATAAGAAACAGCCACAGCCCCACCATCACTGGGGAAAGAGTCTACTGAGAGAGATAGTTTTTAAAAAAATAATAACACATGCAATTTAAAAACTGGCAAAGTGAGAAGTGTTATGTACAGGGTACCATGAGACCTCAAACTAGAAAAATGTGGCCTAGTTAGGGAAAGCGTCCCCAAGAAAATGAAAAATGATCTGAGGGTCTCTGCAGGAAAGGGTTAACTCAGCAGACCTGGGTTGTTCAAACCCTGCACATTCCCCAGAAAGGTTAGGATGGGCCCTGGAAAATGAGCTCTGAGCCCTTTGGAATGCTCTGCCTGTCAAGAGTGTTTCTGTATGCCTGCGGCCCTGGGCCACGTGGTACCAGTGTGATCAGGTAGTTTATGTTAACAGTATGATTATGGAGAATGCCAAGTTTTTGTTCTGGGAGGCTGAAGTCTGAGTAGCTGAGGTCGGTCACAGGGTACTGCAGGCTTACATACAATCCTCAGTTAAAAACCCTGAACGCCCACTTGGGCGAACTTCCCTGGCTGGCACCACTTTACTTGTGTTGTCACACATTATTGGTGGGAGGATGAAGGGGGTCTGTGCAACTCCACTGGGAGAGGACACCTGGAACCTGGCACCCAGTTTCTCCTGGACTCTGTCCCATGAGCCTTTTACATTTCCTGATTTTAATCTCTTTTCACTGTAATAAGTCGTAACCATGAATACAACAGCTTTTCTGAGTCCTGTGAATTCTTCTAGCAAATCAGCCAGCCTGAGGTTGGTCTTGAGGCCCCCAGACACAGGGCTAAAGAGAGCATTCAAGGCAGAGGGGACAGCAGGCCCCAAAGCCCTGTGATAGCCCTGAGCACAACAATGTAAGAAGCCTGACCAATGCTAGTTAGGTGGGAGTGGAAAGGCAAGTAGGAATGTGATACAAGATCCCTGCATTCTCTCTTCACCACGAATGGCAGCCCCATAAGGGTGGACATGGACCACGCTTATTTACCAAGGCATCCCTAGCACCTACCACGATGCTTGACACATCGTGGATGCTCAAAAAATATTTGTTAAATAAATGGATAACAAAGGAACAAATAAATAAATGAGTGAGTGAATGAACGAATGAATCTGGGATTTATGTTACATCCTATAGCAAAGGTAATTATTATTTTTAATTGAAATATAGCTGATTTACAATGTTGCATTAGTTTCTCGTGTGCAAAGGTAATAATCATTGATAATTGTTACCCATAATCATTTCTCAATAACTCAAGCTTGCTCAGTCAGATGTAATTACTTGGATAATACAATTGCAGCAAGACAGTCAAAACACTAGAAAAAAAACTTATCCTAAAATATTTCATAATTCAACTGAAGTTTGCAGATGACTTCCTGAATGTGTTGCAGTAACACATGGAAAATGCAGAATTTACCTGCAGGATAGACTTTGAACTTGCACAGTAATAAAAGTTCCTTATAACTTCCCAACTTTTATAACTTTCCCCTGAGTTAAGTAGGGGAAAGTTAAATGGGGTCATTATTGTCCCCACTTTATAGACAAGAAACTACAAAATTACTGCTTTGTCCAAAGTCGCAAGCATATTAGTGGCAGAGCAAAGATTATACTTCTGGACTTCTAAATGTTCCTGGAATGGAGCTCATTACCTTCAGGGAAAAGCAGATTGGAGGAGAGGAAGGGAGATGCGGCCTTGGGTAAGGTTAGGCTCTGACGCTCACTAGCTGAGTGACACGGACACAACCAAAGAAAATTCCTGTTGAAGCCTGTGCATGTAATTACTGGTGCAAGCATGCACGCTTAGCTTTCATTAGATTCGCAGAGCGGTCTGCGACCCCAAAACAGTGAAGAACAGCCAGTATCTACTTGCGTGGGCAGTTACCAACAGGACAAGAAATGGCTGTGTGCAGGTTCTGGAGTGTGACTGTTTCGGAATCCAGTTCAGCTATTCCTAGTTCTTTCCTGAAGTCTGTGGCTCAGTTTTCTCATATTTAAAATGGGGTGAAAGAATACAGACCTCGTGGAGTCACTGTGAGGACTAAACAAGACAATGCCTGTAAACTGGACAATATAAGGCGCATCGCAATAAATGTCAGCCACTGCCACTATTCTCACAAGTCATCCAACATGGAAATCTGTGGGGTCATTGGGAGTCATCCTCTCCCTCACCCACAGCATTCAATCAACAACAACTATGCCTGATCTTCAACCTGGAACTCCTCAATTCATTCACCTCATTTTCACCCAAATTTCATTTCTCTGATCAAGGTCCTAGCCTGTCTTCCAGAAGACCTCCATGCTTTACCACCCTTGAATCCTCCCTCCACTGGGGTGACCAGTAGGCACTAAAATCCTAACATGACTTAAGACTCTTAAGACTTTGGCCTAAACAGGGCTCTTCACACCACGCTCCAAGGGGCCTCTTGAGTGGCTGTGGGGAGGTGAAGCCCCTGCCGTTCTTACTTGAACCAAAGCAAGGCAGGCATGTGGATTCCGTACACTGGGCTTCCTCCCAGTGTGAAGAAAGGGCTGCACTGCTTCAAACAAACAAAACGAACAATCAGACCAAAAAAAAAAAAAAAAAACCAGACAAGCAATCACACCCACCCTCTTTTGAAAAATTGCGTAAAAGGTCCTAACACCATTGCAACATGGTCCCCGGCTGCATCTTTGCCTTTTTCTCTATTTCCACATCACTCCCCTCTGCCTATATCATTGATCTAGATGATCCAGGACAGTGCTTTTCAATTTTTCTGGTCTCAGGATCCCTTTACACTTTTTTAAAGTATTGAGCCTCAGTATTGCTTCTTCTATTACTACCGAAACAAATCACCACAAATTCAGTGCCTTAAAAACAACACAAATGTATTATGGTACAGTTCCGGCAGTCAGAAGTCCATAATGGGCCAGCGGGGCTGCATTCCTTCCAGAGGCTCTAAAGCAAGTAATTATGATTCGTTCTGATGCAGGACATCCCTGAGTCAGGCTTTGCAAAAACAATTTCTTATACTGAAAGCCCCATTGCGTGGAGCTAGAAGTACTTCATTTCAGTTTTCTCCTTTGCCATTAATACCCAACTGCTGATGCCAGAGTTACCTGTTCCAAGTAGGGCCGTTCTCTTTTCTCCCCTTTCTCTCTCTTGCTGTTGGAGTCACCAAAACCGTACATCTCAGAACTGCCACTAATGTCATTCGGAATCTGGAAATGGCCCCCATTTGTCCAGCACTTCCTGTGTACCTGGCATTCGTTACCTCATCCTGTGCTTTCTCCCCTTCAGTCTTCACCACAACGCCTTGCCAGAGGAATGGTCGTTATCCTCGTTGGACCCGTGAAAGGGGACATTCAGAGAAGCCATGTGACTTCCAGCTCACATGATGAGAACACGGAGTTCACGGATCTAGAGAACAGACACCGTCCCCCCACCACACAGCTGACGGTCTCCGCCAGGGTGACAACGCCTCCACACGGGGCTCCAACACGACCGCGCTGTTTCGGACAGTCCCTGTCCGGGAAGATGAAGATCCGAATAACTCTGTTCCGGGAACTTTCTGAAAACCCACGTATCCAAACTACAGACTATTCAGCCAGCCCACATCGGGGTGAATGGGCCCTTTCTCAGAACTCTCAGCTGAGGTCATCAAACCGCTGCTTACTCTGCAAGGCTCGCTTCCAAACCGCACCTCACCACGTGCAGCAGTCCCCCACCACTGTACCTCAAAGTGAGTCCCCTCACTGTCAGGCCCCTGCTTTGAAAGACCCACATTAACCAGACCCCTAAAACACTGTCAATTTCCTGCCTTTGAAACATCACTTCCCCTTCTGTGATGTTCCTAGGACTGGCAATGTAGTGGTCCCCCTACTGCAATAAGCAATGTGTTTGGACTTGCTTGATCAACAGGTTATTTTGACCGACAGTCAGAATAAGAGTCGACAGTCAGTCACTGGTTTCTCAAGTAGCTTGTGTGCGTTCCCAATGTGTATCCACATTCTCTTCAGGTCCCTTGAGCAAGTAAACCTTCACAGGGACCTTGTCCAACAAAGCAGTGAATCACCGATGGTACATCTATGGGAACTCTGCCTCATGGTCAACCTGGTTCTGCTCCAGCCTCCAGAGTATATACCCTAGACTTATCCCAGATATTCTCTGGTCCCCTTGTCAGTTTCCATTGTACGCTACAGCCAGTTAGAGTCTATCCAAGAAAAAATCTAGAATTGCCTTGAAGATCCCAGTTGCACTAAAAATACACCTGGCATTTAAGGGCTGGGACAGAAATGAAATTCCCTGGGTCCATATACCAGTAAGCTTTCACTGCATAACAAATAACCACAAAACCTCATTGTCATACAACAGTAGGCATTTACTTTTCACACTTTTGAGCTCAGCTGAGGTTTGGCCTGGGGGTTCTGCTATCTTATCTCAGCTCAATCACGTGTCTGGGAGTTGGCTGACTGTCAGCTGATCTAGACTGGCTTCGACTGAGGCTACTGGGGGTGACTCAGCTCGGCTCCTCTTGTCTCTCACCCCCCAGCAGGCTAGCCCTGGCATGTTCTCATGGCGATGCCAGAGGATCAGGAGATCAAGTCCTGCTGCCCAAGGCAGTTACAGGCCTCTGCTTACGTCACATCTGCTAAAATCCCATTGGCCAAAGCCTGAGCTCAGGTCAAGCAGGGAGGGTACTACAGAGTTCTATGGCAAAAGGCACAGATGTAAGGAGAGGCAAAGAGCAGGGACCAGACGATGGCTTCTCCTCCAAACCTCCACCTCACAACACATGCTTCCGTATAGCTCACCATAAAAAGCAAGTTTGTCCCATGAGGTTCAATCCCTGGGTTTCGATTTTATAAACAATTTGCTTAACAAATCAAGACAAGAAAGCAGACCCTCTTGCATTTTTCATGATTTCTTATTCCTATAAGATGTCATCCCCATCATTTAACAGATAAAGGTACTGGGACCCAAACAGCTGAAAAGACCAATCGAAGTTTATATAGTTCTTTGGAACAGAACTGAGTCTAAAGTTCAGATTTTCTAAAACCTAGTCATTGTAATTTCTACTATTTCTCCAATTACCTTTGCCATAGCATCCAGAAAAAAAGTCATTTGGGGCTGACAATGTAGCACTTTAAATTGAGTTGAGAGAGAAATCCTTCTCATCCCACATAAACACTAACTGTGTGCTCTACCAGAAAGAGGCAATGCATCCCCAAAGCAATTTGCTCCCGTAGAGTACAGGGATCTCCTCCAAACATGCACATGACCTAGTGCAACCCTAACTTGCAAAATCCAGGAGAATGTGAGCTCTCAAATTCACACTCAGCATCTATCTCAAGTCTAGCCCGCTTGGTTCAGCACGCTTCCCAGGGCAGGCCTGCCCAGCTCCTGTTCAAATACAGCTTCCTTTTGCTGACAGCAATTGCGCCAGCTGAGGGACTCTTTTGAACCGCACAACAAAAAGACACCAAAAGAGGTAGCTTTCAAGATCTAATCTATGGGTAAGACCACACCTCCCCAGGCAAGCAGGGTGGCTGTCAGCTGTCGATGCAGGGCCACGTTCCAGGGTGAAGCAGCCCAGAGCCTCTGCCCAGAGCCACCCGCCTCGGCCTGATAAAGGCCTAGCGCCATCCCACAGGCGACATTCCTCCACAGAGCAGCTGCACTTAGGTTTTCATACACCCCATTGTCCTGTTGGTTTAATGAGGCCTCCTGGGCACTGTGTTTGTAAATGACAGTCACCGTAATGCCAAGGCCACAGAGACACAAACCATCTTGTGTTCTGCCATCTCAGAAGCTTGCACCATAAAAGGAAAATGTTTTTCATTTAAAAATAAAATATAATCATAATAAAATCTACATGACTGTCTTCAATTTATTAATTTATTAATCCTCCTCTAGTCCGACAAGTCATTATAGCAAAGTGGTGAAAAGCATAAGCTTTGGAGACACAAACAAGTCCCACTCCACACTTGCTGAATGGCACAAGTTGTTAAACCGCTTGGACCTCCAATTTTCTTGGCTAGGAATGGCTATCAAAATTCCACCTTCCTTGAAGGGCTGCTGGGAGACTGAGTGAGGTCATGCGTGGACAGCACTTAGCCTGACATCTGGTATTTTGTAAGATCTCAACAAATATTTATATAATTTAGATAAAATAAATGTGTGTGTATATATATATATATTATATATGTAATTTATCTTACCAAAATATATGTGATACTGGAAAACAATAGCCAAAATTAAGTATGTGTGTGTGTGTGTGTGTGTGTGTGTGTGTGTGTGTGTGTATCACTATTAAATAAATCTCTTTACCAGGTCTTAATCCCTTCTCTACCAAACTAGAGAAAATGAGTTACTATTTGGAAAGTGATTACAAAATGATTACAAGCAATGATAAGTGCTATATAATTGTCGGCTATTACCTTTATTCTTTTTGATCATATTGTTGTTATCATTATTGAAAAAGAAACAAACTATAGAACCTTTGGAACTGGAATTTAGTTAACTTGACCAATTGATTAACTAATGGGTTTCTTTGCTCTCCAATTCTGGGAGAAAAAGGAAGGTGAAATCTTATAAGGGATTGAGACGAACTATGGTTAGAATTAGGTTAGTGTAGGGGTCAAAAAACTAGGACGACAAGGCAAATCTCGGCCACTGCCTACTTTGGTAAGTAAAGTTTTATTGAAATACAACCCCACTTATTTACACATTGCCTATGGCTGCTTTTGCAGTACAATGGCAGAGATGAGTAGTTGCAAAAGAGATCTTATGACCAACAAACCTAAAATATTTACTCTCTGGCCTTTTACAGAGAAAATTTGCTGACCCCTGGGCCAGAAAGAAAGCAACAGGCCTAGAACAGCCTTTGGTACATAGTAGGTCATCAGTAAATATTTGTTGAAAAAAATGAATGAACTGAATAAATAAAAAGGCAGGAAGCAGCTGATTTACTGCTGGTCCTGACCTATCAAGGGCTTCATGAAGTCACAACCACTTCCTATTGATGTGTCAGCTCAATTATTGTCCCAGGGAATTGTTTGAGCCATTGTTGGGAATGAATAGGGCATAAATATCACTTGTAAATCAGACACAACAGTACTGGGTCCCTGCCAGTGGGCTCCAAGTGTCCCATCCTCTATTCAAGCAGAAGGAGAGAGGAAGCTGGGAATAGCGGAAAATACCCTGAACTTTACATTGAGATAATATAGAGAATAGAGAGCGGAAAGGGGGCAGACTCTAAAATGTGCATTTTGTCTCTAGTTGTAGCAAAGGAAAAGGATGTGGCCTATTCCTAATCCTGCAAAACTCTACAGAGAGCAATAAGAAAAGTAGACCTCCACATCAGAGAGATCAGTGAGCACAGGCATTCTGAAAACAAAAACAAGATAAAAACTTCAGTTTAGATTTGGCTAAGGCTTGGGTTGGACTAAATTATTTGGACACAATTGTCTGCTAAAACTTGTATCAAAATCCCTAGCTGAGGGACCTAATCAAAGTTACAAGCTTTTGCACAGCAAAGGAAACTATAAGCAAGACATAAAGACAACCTACGGAATGGGAGAAAATATTTGCAAACGATGTGACTGACAAGGGCTTAATTTCCAAAATATACAAATAGCACATGCAATTCAACAAAAAAAACCCAAAAACCCAATCGAAAAATGGGCAGAAGAACTAAATAGACATTTCTACAAAGAAGACATACAGATGGCCAACAGGCACATGAAAAGATGCTCAATATCATTAATTATTAGAGAAATGCAAATCAAAACTACCATGAGGTACCACCTCACACTTGTCAGAATGGCCATCATTAAGAAGACTACAAGTAACAAATGCTGGAGAGGGTGTGGAGAAAAGGGAATCTCCTACATTGTTGGTGGGAATGTAAGTTGGTGTAGCCACTATGGAAAACAGTATGGAGGTTCCTCAAAAAACTAAAAACAGAGCTGCCATAGGATCCAGCAATCCCACTTCTGGGCATATGTCTAGACAAAACTCTAATTCGAAAAGGTACATGCACCCCTATGTTCATAGCAGCACTATTCATAATAGCCAAGACATGGAAACAACCGAAATGCCCATCGACAGATGAATGGATAAAGATGCGATACATACACACAATGGAATACTACTCGGCCATAAGAAAGAATGAAATAATGCTATTTGCAGCAACATGGATGGACCTAGAGATGATCATACTAAGTGAAGTAAGTCAGAAAGAGAAAGACAAATACCATATGATATCACTTATAGGAGGAATCTAAAATATTACACAAATGAACTTTTATGAAACAGAAAGAGACTCACAGACATAGAGAACAGACTTGTGGTTGCCAAGGGGGAGGGGGGTGGGGGAGGGATGGAGTGGGAGTTTGGGGTGAGCAGATGCAAACTATTACATAGAGAATGGTGAACAACAAGGTCCTACTGTATAGCACAGGGGACTATATTCAATATCCTGTGATAAACCATAATGGAAAAGAATATAAAAAAGGAATATATATCTATATATATTTAGATATCTGAATCACTTTGCTGTACAGTAGAAATTAACACAACATTGTAAATCAACTATATTTCAATTAAAAGTTTTTTTAAAAATTCCTAGCTGAAATGTGAATGCCAGGTCTTCCCTGCTCGGAATGTGGGCTCTGCGCAGGCCCAGGCTCATCTTTGATCTCTGTTTCCACCCACAGAGCTTAGCACATTGCCCGGTGCTAAGGGGCCTTACATACGGGGCCTGAGCAAGACCAGATGAAGAACTGAAGCAGGTCTCAAAGAAATTGTGAACCAGCTGTCCCAGAAGGCTACTGGATAATAAGATCGACACCTGAGGATATCCTTGGTGAAGAGATCTGGAGCTGGATTCCTGGATCCACAGTTTGCCCTGAGAATTTGGCCCAGTATCTCCCTCACCTCCTAGTACCAGTAACCTGAATTTCCTCCAAGAAACTACCCTTTCCCTATTCCCAGCCATGTGCTTTAGCTGATGACACCTTTCCTAGTCCCAGGGATGGATCCTAATTGATTTACATGTATCACATTCCCCTAGCCATGTTGGCAAGCTATTTTATAAGAAAAACACTAAAATCTCCACGGCTTTAGCATAATAGGGTTTATTCCTTGCTCACGTAACTGATGGCTGACTTTCCTCCATGCAGTGATTTAGGGACCCGGCTCTTTCTGTTTGGTTGATCTGCCCACCTTATACACATGGCTCCAAGGTCGCCCTCGGGGTCATCTCCATTCCAGTCATCCAGAAAGGAAAGAAAGTATCAGGATCATGTCACTTCTGCCCATATTTATCAGCTAGAATTCTGTCACAGGGCCACATCAAACTACAAGGGAGGTTGGGAAATGCAGTCTAGCTGTTTACACATTAGAAAGAGATGCTTGATTTGGTAAACACTGAGTTGGTCTCTGCCACAGATGCATTTAACTGAATCAGAGCCAATGATGTGTGAAGACAGGTTTACTGAGAATTCTGGAGAAAAGATATTCTCTTTCCCCATTGATTGGGTGGCAGTGGGGGGAGGGTGCCTGAAATCCTGGGACTATTAAGCAATCTGGGAACGGGGCCAGCCTGGAAAAAGCAGAGCTGAGAAAAGGATCCTAAGTCATCATTCGAATCCTGAATCAAGCGATGCCTGAGCCAAGCCTATCTTGGGAGTTTTCACTATTGAGAACCAATACATTCTTGGTTTTTTTTTAAATTTTATATTGGAGCATAGTTGATTAACAATGTCGTGTTAGTTTCAGGGGTACAGCAAAGTGATTCAGTTATACATATACATGCATCTATTCTTTTCCTTTCTTTTCTTTTTTTTTTTTTTTTAATTTTTGGCCACACCACAAGGCATGTGGGATCTTAGTTCCCTGACCAGGGATCAAACTCGTGCCCCCTGCATTGGAAGAGCAGAGTCTTAACCACTGGACTGCCAGGGAAGTCCCCATGCATCTGTTCTTTTTCAAATTCTTTTCCCATTTAGGTTATTACAGAATACTGAGCAGGGTTCCCTGTGCTATACAGTAGATATACATTCCTTTTTGGTTTAAGCCAGTTTGACTTGGGTTTTCTTTCACTTGCTACTAAAATTATCTAAGTTTTACCATTACTGTTGTCTATCAAACTCCACCCTCCTCTCCTCTCAGTTCGATTGATGGCAAAGAGGCAGCAAAAAGAGGTTAAGAGTTCAGAATCTGTAGCTAAACTGCCTGGATTTGAACCCCAAGCTTGCTCTTGCGCCATGACATCTTTGTGCCTCAGTTTCCTCACTGATAAATGAGGAATAATAATAGTACCTGTGGCACAGGATTGTTGAAGATTCGTGAGGTAACATGTAAATGCTGAGAATAGAGCATAAGACTGAGTAAGACTATAGAAATACTTGTCATTATTATGTGGTGCTGTGCCAGACCTCTGCCAGACCCACTGCCAACACTTCCAAGACTCCATCACCTTTTCAGCTACCTGATGCTTCCCCAGTCTCTCCTCTCTTTCCCTCCACAGCCCTCTCTTCTCCACCCCTGCCTCTCCCACTATCTTAATTGGCATGGATTGTGGGGAAAAAATTCTTTTACTACCCAAAACAGATCCACTAGCTCACCCTGCATGAAATGGACTTTTTGGACCTTCCAGGTGTCATATACTAGCAACTAGTGATACCCACAAGCCAAAACTGTCCAAGATGCAAAGCTGTATTTTCCATCTATTGGGACTGAAAATCCTCCCTTGGAAGGTGGCAGGAGGGGACCCAAGTACACAGTCCAAAATGCCACTTTCACTCTATTAAAATGTAAGGGACATAAATATAAGGAAGATAGGTATTAACAACATTAGCAAATGTTAATAATTGTTGGAACTGGCTTAAGGGTACATGAGGGTTCATCATACTCTTTAATCTCCTATGTCTGAAATTTTATATTTTATAATAAAATGCTTTAAAAAAAAAAAAATGTAAGGGCCATGAGGTGCTCCATGAACCAGAGGCAACTGTTTATTTTCTCAAATCACCTGTCAAGGCCCCATGAACCTTATTTGACATGAAATCTAGCATCTCTTTCTAGAAGATTCCTCCCCACCCCATCTCCCCATAATCCGCCAATCCCAAGGAACTGTACAGTCCAAAAGCGGGGTTCACGTGGCTCCCACGCCCAGGCTGGGAGAAAATTGGAGTCTCGGGACCTGTCATTGCCCCTTTTCGCCACACGGGGTCACTGTTAAAAAAAGATGCTGCAGGTCCTCGCTGCCGTAGCTGCCGAGGGTCCTGGTACCTGCGCAGGCTGTTCTGAACTGACTCCCCAAGGAAGTCCACCCTGCTCCCCGTGCCAAGCGCAGCAAGGGGGCCTGTGGCACTCCGAGGGCGGCCACTTTTAGGGATCGGCTCTTTCAGTCCACATGCTGAGCCGTCTTCCAGAACATCAGCCAACCCCAGACTCCCAGAATCAGGATTCCCTCTAGCATCCTCCTCAAGGCTTCAGCATTTTTTCAAATTGGTTGCATGACGCCTTCTTTCTGAGGAGACCATCCTCCGTGGCTCCGAGGTGTTGTACGTTTGGAAGGGAAATTGCCCTCAGTGATTCCAGGCGGCACTTCTCTCTCGACAGAAAGGGGCACACATTTAGAATCAGGCAGCCCATCCTGCGACAGGACCCAGTCGGTCTCTTGCTAATGCCTCGTGGGCGGGAAGGGAAGCCAGAAGGAAAGGAGTTTAAGGTCTGTGCAGTTCACCTCTGCCTGCCACCCCGTCCAGATTTTTGCAGGCTCTCACTTCACGAGATTGCTTGCCCTGCGTCTGCTGATACAACTCCTTTCATTATTTTTATTAAATCTACAGGACACGGAAGAAAATATAAATTTTGTGTTTCTTTTTGCTAATATCCCATTGACTGTCCTTTTTGGACTGTTCCGGATAGTGTGTGGACTATCAGGGGGTGGCTCATATGCCTTTAGAGCAGGATCACAAAGGACCACAAAATGAGCCACGACTAAAGGACATGAGTTGTTTTTTTTTTAACTTTTGTTTTTTACCTAATCTGCATCCCAAAGCATGGGGTAAGCGATTTTCATTATAATTTTTTTAATAACCTCAATGCATACAAAATTTAGGTAATCATTATACAAATATACACTGTATTAAAACAAATGCTGGCAGTAGGTGTATTTTTTTAAGAATAGGATTAAAAAATCAGATCTTTGCTTTTTCAACTGCCTGAGGTTTCTTCTCCCTGTTTTTCCTTCTGCACCTTCTTCTCCTGCTGTCTTCCTCCCTCATTGTCTCACACTTTTTACCCTCTTGAGATTTCATTTTTTTGCTCCCTTGATTGTTGGCCATATCCAACTGAAATGTTTTAATCAATTATTTATTGAATAAAATATAATATTCCTGTTCTTTAAGAAACAGCTTTAGTGAAACTTTTTTTTACATCCAAGACACAAGCATACACCGGATTATGAAAATGTAAGAGCTAAAATTATAAAAAGCTTCTAAAAAAATCATAGAGGAGAAGTTTCATGACATTGATTTGGCAATGATTTGTTGGACATGACACAAAAGCAGAATCAACAAAAGAAAAAAATAGACAAATTGGACTTCATCAAAACTAAAAGCGATTTGTACATTAAGGGACACTACCAACAGAGTGAAAAGACAACCCATGGAATTGGGAGAAAATATTTATAAGTTATATACGTGATAAGGGATTAATATCCAGAATATATAAAAAGCTACAACTCAACAACAAACACACAACCTAATTTAAAAGTAAAGGACTCAAATAGACATTTCTCTAAAGAAGATACACAAATGTTCCATAAGCACATAAAGAGATGTTCAACATCGTGAATCTTTAAGGAAATCAAAGTCAAAATCACAGTAAGATACCACTTCACATCCATTAGGATGTTTTCTAGGAAAAAATTTAAAATAACAAGTGTTGGCAAGGATATAGAGAAATTGAAACACCTGGGCACTATTCATGAGAATATAAAATGCTACTGGCGCTGTGGAAAACATACAGTAGCTCCTCGAAAAATTAAACAGAACTACCAGATGATCCAGCTGTTGGAGGAGGTCATGGAGAGGACGTTGACCACCGATCGACCCTGGCATCGGAAGCTCCTCACCCCTCCCCTGTCCTTGGAATGTGCATTCCGCTTGCCTTCCCTGAACTAGTAGCTGCCCCAAGGACACAGCCTTGAGATAGCAAGAGGTTGTTGAGACCATCTGGACAGTATAAGTGACTGAACCCTGTTAAGGCCTCTATATAAACTTTTAAGATTCTGGCAGGCGGGTGCGGAGATCTGCTCATCTTGCAGTCCCCGTGACAAGCCTCATAAGTAAGTCCCTTTGCTTCTTAAAACTGCACTTACCAATCTGGAACCATCTGCCTCTTTCTTGGGTCTCTCCTTGCCTTCAATGTACAGGGGCCGGTTTCAGATTTTACCTGGGAAGCTCCCAAGTTTATGAACTGACACCAGCAACTCCACTCTCGGGAACGTGAGAGGATTTCAATCTAAAATGGACCCGGAGGACAGGAAATGGAGACTCTCAGGCATGCGCCCTGGGAAGAATGGAACTTACCAACTGAGACTGATTTTCCATAAACGCCTGATTTACAGAAGATGGAGACTTATCTCCTGACCAATAAACATCCGCCATGAATCTCTCCCCATCCTCAAGCCAGTGAACTCGCTGATTGGACTCTGGCTGGACTCCCCACTCTTTGCACTACTTGCCCGTAAATATTGATACAACCCGCCCCAAACCCTCAGTGACTCACCTGTGGCTTATACAGCATGCGTTTCCCAACCTGCAATTCCTCTGCTATTCCTGAAGAAAACTCAATTTCTGCTCATTTGAGCTTGCCTCAGTTTACCTCTTTATTTGGGTTGAAAGGTATAGACCCAAAAGAATTGAAAGCAGGGACTCAAACAGATATTTGTACAACCATTTTCACAGTAGCATTACTCACAATAGCCAACAGGTGGAATCAATCCAAGTGCCCGTCAAAGGATGAATGCGTAAACAAAATGTGGATACATATACAGTGGAATACTATTCAGCTTTAAAAAGGAAGGAAACTCGGACACATGATTCAATATGGATGAACCTTGAAGACATTCTGCTAAGTGAAATAAGCCAGACGCAAAAGGACAAATATTGTGATTCCACTTATATTCGGCACCTGGAATAGTAGTCAAATTCATAGGGAAAGGTAGTAGAATGGTGGTTGCCAGGGGCTGAGGGGAGGGGGAAATGGGGAGTTAGTAGTTAATGGGTTTGGAGTTTTGTTTTGGGATGATGAAAAAGTTCTGGAGATGAATAATGGTTATGTCTACACAACAATGTGAACATCCTTAATGCTACTGAACTGTACACTTAAGAATGGCTAACATGGTAAATTACATGTTATGTATATTTACCACAATAAGAAAAAGAAAAGAAAATGAATTTCCTTTTAACTTATGTACCCTCGAATTGTATTTTTCTTAGGTCACTGGTCCTCAACTAGAGAGAGAGGCAAAAGAAAAATGAAAGAAGAAAAAATTTCTGGTGCAGATCTCCAGAAAGACTCAGAGAAGCTAGAATAATAAGTCAAAACCAGAATGGACTCAAGTTGAGGAGCTCAAGAATCCTAACAGTTACGTGGCTTGTCCAAGATTACACAGCTCATAAATGGGAGAGCCAACATTTAAACCCTGGAGAATGTATGACAGTTTGGTGATTTTCTCATCTTGGAGTAAGAAGTTGGGAAAGATCTATTTCAAATGGTTTTGGGGTCTTGTCTAAGAGTCTATGACAGCTCCACATCCCCCGCTATTCCCAACAAAGGTATTCGCTCCAGCAAAGTGCAATGGGGCAAGATGTCCTGGAGAACTGCATAGGCCACCCCAGCTACTGAAGACTACACATCTCGAGGACCAACCCTAGGTTGGGGCTCCAGTGAGGAATGTGGGGGGGTGGGAACATTAAAGTGAGAGATGGGTGGGGTTAGGACATAAACCACTGGTTTATGGGTGTCACATTGTTACTTAGGACAGACAATGTGGGGTGTGTGTGTGTGTGTGTGTGTATACTAGACTCTTTTCACAGAGCCTTTTAAAACTTATCTTCCTTTCATCTGGCATACAAACACAAGGAATAGTTGGTTAACATTTGAAAGCTTCCATCAAAAGCCTAGAGGCCAGAAGTAACCACCAGTTCAGTATCTATGCATCACAGTAACACCAGGTAGTGAATTTAGTATGATACAGATGGGGATGGTTTTTCAATATTGAAATTAATCATGATCATCATCCAGTTTTCCTTCCCTGCTGGAACATTCCCATGAGCATACAAAAATGCGGTTATTTCTCACATCTTCCAAAAATCTTTCCCTGACTCATTTTCACCCTCACCAGTTACTGCTTTATTCCTTTCCTCCCCATTTGCTGCAGAACCCAATAAAGAAAAAATCCAATTTCTCCATCTCCGATTTCTCTCCTCTCATTCTTTCTTAAACCTACTCCATTCAAGTCTTCTTCCCTACCTCTTCACTGAAATTGCTCTTGACAAGTTCACTGAAAACCTCCATATGGCTAAGTCCAGAGACATAGCATCCGTCCTCTCCACCTCTCATCGTTATTGGACTCAGGTGAGCGCTCCCTCCTGCTTGACCCAGTTCTCCCGCACCTCTTCATATCAGTGTCCCTGGAGCTGTGATCTATTCTCTACCTACTCTCACTCCTTTGGTGATGTACCCTGTCCCAAGGCTTTAAATACAACTTATAGTGCTGGTGATTCTCAAATGTCTATGTTAACTCCAGACTCATTTATTCAACTACTGCTTGGCATCTCCATTTGGGTATCTAACAGCCATCTCAAACGTATCACAAAACTGAATTCCCCAATAGCCCCTACAAAATCCTGCTTTACTCACACCCTCCTATCCCAGTGGATAGCAACTTTATTCTTTGAATTACTCAGGCCAAAAGCGTTGGAATCATCCTTGACTCCTCTCTTTCTTACTTGCCCCCCATGCAAACTATTGACAAATCTTCTTGGTCCTCCTTGTGAAATATATCAAGAGTCTGACCCCTTCTCACCACCTCCATGCTCCACCACGGTTCAAAGCCACCATCATCTCTTGCTTGGTTTATTGCAATGCCTGTTGAGAAGCCTTCTCACTTGCTCCTCCAAGGTCCATTCTCAGTACAGCAGCTGGAATGATGGTTTCCTAACAGAAGCCAGATCATGTCTTTCGTCTAATCAGAACCCTCCAATATTTCCCAGAACCCTCACAGAGGCCCTTTACCTTCCATCTCCCATCACCATGTCCACCTAAGGGCCTTTGCTCCTGCTGTTCCCCCTATCTGGAATATTTCTCTTGATTATTCACTCAGCAAATTCCCTCACCAACTTTGAGTTCTTTCTCACATTTCACCTTTTCAGTGAGGATTACCCTGACTGCCCTACTCAATATGCCTTTTCTAGCTCTCCAAAAATTCTTTACCCAGCCCGGCTGTCTCTGCCTTAAAATTCCTGATAATTTTTTAGCAAAGGGCCCTGCATTTTCATTTTGCACTAGACCCTACAAGTTATGCAGCCAGCCTTCCTTAAAGATCTCTACTTGCCTCTGTCTTTTTGATTTGAAAACAAAGAAAACACTAGCACCTTTCCCATAGGAATTTTGAGAGGATTAGGTAATATATGTTAAGAACCAGGCATATTAATATATACAAATTCATTCAACAATAATTTACTATTTGTCTACTGTGCATCAGCCATTGTTCTAGGAACTGGGGAAATGCCTAGAGAAAACTGCTTTCATGGAGCTTGTATTCCAGTGAGGGAAAGAAAGCCAGTAACAAACAAGATACTGTCCCATGGGGTAAGTACTATGTGGAGAAGTAAAGTGGAGTGGTGTGATGCAGTGGCTAGATGACCACTCTTGCTTAGGTGATCAGGGGCAGCTTCTCTGTGAAGTGACAGTTAAATGAGAACTGATGACAAGACTAAGTCAACTGTGCAAAAATCAGAGGGAAGAGCATTCCAGGCAGAGGAAACAGCAGTTGAAAATGCCAAAGATGGGAACTAACTTGAGGTGTGGGGGACACAGAACAAAGGCAGGATGGGGGCAGCAGAGTGCATTAGAGAGGGCTTCAGGACAAGGCCAGAGAGAAGACCGGAGCCTAGATCAGGTAGAACCAAAGCCACAGCGACCGGTTGGTGCTTGGTTAAAAGTGTGATGGCAACTCATTCAAGAGTTTTAAGCTGGGAACATTTGGTCTTACTTACATGTATAAAAGGTAATTCTGACTGCTATTTGAAAAATGGATTGGGGGGGCAACGGTGGAAGGAGGGAGGTCAAGTAGAATGTTACAATGCTACTATGATAATGTAAGCAAGAGACGATGGCAGCTTGAACCAGGGTGAGAGTGGTGGGGATGAAGACAAGTGGGCAGATTCATGCTAGGATTCTAACCACTGAAGGTAGAATCAATAGGAATTGCTGGGACTATTGGTGGAGAGGAAGAGAAACAAAAATGACCCGAGTAATTGGGAGGATAAATGTTCACAATGATGAAGTAAATATCAAAAATTATTATGTAAATACCAAATAATACCAGCTACTAATAGTTGATTAGTAATGAATCCTAATTAAGAATTAGGATACTATCTTTTTCTTTTTAAGTCTTTATTGTATTTGTTACAGTATTGCTTCTGTTTTTTATGTGTTGGTTTTTTGGCCATGAGGCATGTGGGATCTTAGCTCCCCAACCAGGGATCGTTCGAACCCACACCCCCTGCATTGGAAGGCAAAATCTTAACCACTGGACCGCCAGGGAAGTCCCTAGGATGTTATCTTGAAATAACATCCTAACTAGAAAGGTGCCCTGAGGATGGCGAACGCCCAGTAAACGTTAGTTGATGGAATGAATGAATTGGGGGGAGGGAGACCGCTGACAAGGAGGGAGAGGGGGGAAGCCAGAGAGAAACATTGCCTACTTTACAATTTTGCCTAAAGCAGGACCTGCTGACTGGTCTTCACAAAAAGGAAAAACAAAAATCACAAAAAAAGAAAGTTTGCTGCGTGGAAAGATTTGCCCTAACAAAGGAAAAGGAAAGGGCCAAGAGGACAGGGAGACACGTGTTTGGACACATCCCCTGCCTGGGAAAGCTGACTCCTGAAAGGGCCAGGATCTGATGAGTGTGCAGGAAACCCTTTTGCCCTTTCAGTTCCTAGTAACAACCAGGCGCATTTATTTACTCTCTCAAAGCACGATGCAGAAGGACCAGGAGGGGTGTTCAGGGCCAGGTGAAGGCATGGACATTTATTTATCCATCTGTGCATTCAGCACTTTCTGTCGGTTGGGAAGCATAAAGGAGAAGCGGTGCCATGACCCCAATGTACTGCTACCTGGAGACATAGCACTTCAACCCAAACTAATAGTCTCTTGAGCCCTGGTATCTTATACTCACAATAATAACCTTCCTGTAAATTCAGCCCCTGAGAAATGGAATTGGACTAAGAGGATGCCTCTGCATGAAGATTAAAAGTTTAAACTATTTCCAAATCATGAATAGTGTTACACAGGCACATGTGGGGTGCACCATGTGAAGTTTAGTCCATTTTTGACTTAAAAGAGTGATATTTCATATGGTTCAGCCTGATATTTACCTCTGCAGGCTGATGAAAATAGTTTAGGCAAAACACCACCATGACAATAAATACTAGCTTAAGTATAGCCCCACTACACTCTCCTCAAAATCTTAGAATGTTTGTTTCCTTTGAGAAAGTCATTTTGAGGGATTTAAGCCAATTCAGATTACTTGGGGGAGAAAGTAATTTACCTATAGTCCTCTAGGATGCACCCAGATTTCAAGCCAACCACCAAAGGTGTTCAAGGCTTAACAAAATTTGGAGGGAGAGAAATCTTAGGGTGAGAAATGTGAAAAGAAATGGTTTATAATATCCTGTAAATGTGGAGAAGCAGAGTGGATATCATGTCACTCAACCCCCTCATTTTATCATAGAGGTTGAAGGGCTTGCTCGAGGTCAGGGTCAGTGGTTTAGGGCAGAATTGGAGCCAGACCCTTGTATGTATTGAACCAACTCTCTTTTCTGAACCAATATTCATCACAGATGGAAAGAGTCTGGGACTTGTGGATTAAAGCCATTTTGTAAGAAACAGAAAAATATTTAACACAAGTTACAAGAATTTGATTTCCCAGGTATCAAAATAATAATCCAAAAGAAAAAGATGTAGAAAAAACTCACCAAGAAACAAGGAAATTTTAGAATGCGTCCTTTAGACGAGATTCCTATGGCAGAGCTAAGTGGCAGCAAGAGCAGAAAGAACTGATTTGGGGCTCAGGGAATTTAAAGAAAAAAGAATATGTTTCAATAACGTTTGGGGGGTGATGGTGGTATTTTACTTGAGTTATCCAACCTGTTTATCTATATAGCTGAGAAATTTTCACTTCTGTGAGTTATTCTGTCAATATCTGTATTGAGCACTTGCTGTATATCAAGCACTCTTCCAGATATTTGAGATCTAGCAGTTAAGTAAACAGACAAAAATCCCCGCCCTAAATGAGCATGTATTCTAATTGGGGAGAGAGGCAGCAAACAATAAACAGAATAAACTTGTGGACTGTATGGTGACTTAGAAAGTGATACATGCCAGGGAGATAGAAAAAGATAAGGTTAAGAAGAAGCAGGAGTAGCGGGGTGGGAGCTTTCGGTACAGTAGTCTGCATAGGTCTCATGGAGAGGGTGGATTTGAACAAAGGCTTGAAGGAAATGAAGGAGTTCATCAAATGGCTGTTTAGGGGAAGATTTTTCCCGGACTAGGCAAGTCACGAAGGCAGAGGCATGCCTGGCAGGTGTGTGCTCCACCATGTGCTCTGTAGAGCTGGTGCGGTACCTGGCCCTGGAGCATGGCTAAGTCCTTTTACATAGACTAGGAAGCCTCAATCCATCCAATTTGCCCATGTCATGCTATGCCATGGACAACAAGACCAGGAGATCATGCAATGGACCATCTGGAATCGGTGACACTTCAGTTCTGGCCCAAGTATGCCTGTAGTTGTATGAATCACAACCGTATTCCTTTATATTTGCTCTTCAGGACTTCTGGTGGTCATGACCTTGTCTCATGTGACAACAAATAGGACTCAATTCAGTTTAGCATTTTAATGACTGAATTAGATGAACCACAGATAATCCATTCATTAGCTTAGGCATCAGCTATCAGAATGGTGGTCTATCATAACAGGCAAAGCACACGATTAGAGTAAGATTACCTGGCATCTATTACTAATTCATGCTAACTTACTGACACTGAATAAATCACTCAATTCCTTTAGGCCTCCATTTTCATATCTACCAAATCAAGATATCACCTTTTACCCAGTCTATTTCCCAAGGTTGTAATAAAATTTAAGATAATATGTGCAAAAGTATAGTGGAAGTTATAATGCACGAGGCAATGTGACTTACCCACTTCTGTGTCCTCAGAGCCCAGTATAGGGTTTGGCGTTCCATAAATGCCTGTTGAATAAATGAAAGAATGAGTGAAATTTAGTGGGATGGCAACCAAAAAAAAAAAATCATCCTGTTAACACAACATATGTCTATACAATCAAAGGTATTAAGGAGTATTTGGGACAACTACCTATATATATCAAGCCAAATAAAATATTATTTAGAAGACTTTTTAAAGAGGTTATTTCAAACCATGATATTAAACTATAGGCTACTCTCAGTTTAGCTTGTTAAGTCCTTTGATTTAGAAAAGTGGAAGCTATTTTTACCCAAAGCAGGGAAAGGAGAAGGGCAAAGAAAAAAGAATTCAACATTGCTCAGCAGATGGGTACAAGAAAGAGCTTTTTAAAAAAAAAAAAACCAGAAGAATGTGGGTTTCTTTTTAGTAATTTCTATATCTGGAATATAAACAGCTATCGAATTGTTTCAATGTTGACATAAGATATCAAGGAGAGAAGAAACTATATTGTGCTCTGGCCAAGACGTTTCAGGTGCCAAGAATTCTACCCAATTAGTACACAAAAAGAATATCCAGGAGAATCCACAGCAAGCTATTCCTATAATAAAACTGGATTCCACTGAAAATGCCTACTCAGCATAAAATCCACACGCTAGGGCAGAAAAATACATCTCTTCTCCTGGGAGACTACCTTTAATGCTACTTGAAATTATGAATTGAGATTCTGAAAGTCTGTTTTGTTAGTTCTGTTTGTTCCACCTTGGCCTGAATTTAAATTTTATCAAGGACCACATTTCCAGATAGTTCTCTCTGATTTTGAAACCGTGGGTAATCATTAGTTAAATCCATTTCACCTGTAATCTGCCTTCACTAATCAAGGTCGTTTTAATTGTTGCTGCAAAAGACTCACATGTCCTCCAAGCTGCATATAGCCTAAACGGTAAGATGTTTGCCTGAGTCGTCTTCAGGAGCTTGAAGTCAGCTGCGTCTAGTTCGAGCTGAGCTGGTTAAGACTTGTTAGGACCACCGACCCTCCAACTGCGCATGCGCGAGTGTCCGCCCAGTGACCTTTCGAAATGCGGAGGCCTGTAGCCTAGTTACACCTGCGCAGAATGTCAATTACCACCCCTTTTCCAATCACTTTCCCCACGCTCCCCACGCTCCCCACGCTCCCCACGCTCCCCACGCTCCCCACGCTCCCCACGCTCCCCACGCTCCCCACGCTCCCCACGCTCCCCACGCTCCCCACACCTCAGACAGTCCTGCTTCTTTATTAGTTGCCCGGTAAATACCCGGAGCCGCTTGCCTTCGCGGAGGTGGATTTGAAGTTTGTTCTCCAGTTTCCTCGTTTGGTTGCCTTGCGAATAAGCCCTCTCTTTGCTGCAAACCTCAGCGTCAGCGTTTTGGCTTGCTGTGCAGCGAGCAAGACGAACCTGGTTCGGTAACGATTTCTCATGCTGAAAGTTTTCAGGGATGTAGTATTGTTTTCCCTTTTCTAAGTTTTTACTTCCCAAAGCACCATCTTCATTTGGAAGAATTCTAGGAGTTCTTGGATTTGTTGAACCTACGTGAAGCAACTTTTTCAATTTTCTAGATAGCTGCTCAAGAGAGACCAACAGGTAGCTGCTGTTCCGAGCTCTTTTTCTTCCTTAGTCTAGCAAAAATTGCTGGGAGAATGAAAAATAAATCTTGACCAGAAAACTCACCTTAGATATCCATTTCTGGCCTTTTTTATTCCCCTGCAAAGCAAAAGATACAATTTATTCCCCAGTAAACAGTTAGGTTTGTTCTGCTTCGGAAGCATAAGCTTTGACCCCGTTGGCCATCTCACAAGGTCCAGAAATATCTTGTTCAAGATTCAAGACCCAAAGCAAGTCCTGTAGATGATGCTTCAGCATCAACCAGTGGCTTCACACTGCCTGGGTTCAAGTCCCCGCTCCACCACTTACTAGCCTTGTGACCTTGGACAAGTGAGTAAACCTCTGTCTGCCTCAGTCTCATGTGCGAAATGGGGATAGTATATGTTACTAATACCTCTGTCCTAGGCTTGTGGTGAAGACTGAGTTAAAAGTTTAGAGTGTCTGGCATGTGTAAAAGCTATGTGTGTGTTTGTGATGGTGACGATGAGGATGGTCATGTTGGTGATGGCGAGGATGACGATTCTCCCTCCTTGGAATGCTGGTCAGGGCACACGTGAAATGCTTTATTAGTCGAAGTGACCAAGGACTAAAATCTCGGTAACTGGCATGATGTAGAGAAAGGACCACTAACAACTCAGAATCCCTATAGCCATAGGGGATGCACAACAGTCTTATCCAGGAAGTGTTCCAGCCCCTCTTTGCCTTTTCCAATATGGGAAAAGTCTCCACATTCCAATCAGGAAATTAATCCTCTCACCCAAGAGGAAACTATCACCTCTCATGTTGTCACTGCTGAGGACAGATCGCGGGGGCAAAGGAGGTGAGTACTAGTCGAGGGGGGACATAAGGAGGAAGCAATGAGAGAGCAGGAGGGCAGCCCTGGGCAGGGGAAAGCCATTCCCAGGTCTTAAGTAACTGCCAGCAGCATAATAGGGGATATTGGAGAGAACAAACTGCCTGTGTAGTGTTGTTGATTTAAAATCCTTGTCTGGCTTCAGCGGTGCCCTGGCGGAGCTGATGGGCCATTCCGTCGGAGATATGTGTAACACACTGACTTACTGTGACCTAGGAAAGTCTGCCAAGGATGTCTTCAGCAAAGGATATGGGTTTAGCATGGTCAAAATAGATCTGAGAACCAAGTTATGTAGTGGAGTGGAGTTTTCTACTTCTGGTCATGCTTACACTGTTACAGGGAAAGCATCAGGCAACCTAGAAACCAAATACAAGATTTGTAACTATGGACTGACCTTCACCCAAAAGTGGAACACAGACAATACTCTTGGGACAGAAATCTCTTTGGAGAGTAAGTTGAAACTCAACTCAAGTTCATTCAGCTCAACACATAAGTTCAACTCAAGGGTTGAAACTGACTCTTGATACCATATTTGTCCCGAACACAGGAAAGAAGAGTGGGAAATTGAAGGCCTCCTATAAACGGGATTGTTTCAGTCTTGGCAATAATGTTGATATAGATTTTTCTGGACAAACCATCTATGGCTGGGCTGTGTTGGCCTTTGAAGGTTGGCTTGCTGGCTATCAGATGAGTTTAGACACAGCCAAATCCAAACTGTCACAGAATAATTTCACCCTGGGTTACAAGGCCGCAGACTACCAGCTGCATACTCACGTGAACGATGGCATTGAATTTGGAGGGTGGATCTACCAGAAGGTGAACAAGAAGACTGAAACACCAATAAACCTTGCGTGGGCGGCAGGCAGGAACAATACACGTTTAGGCATCGCTGCTAAGTACAAGCTGGATTGTAGAACTTCTCTATCTGCTAAAGTAAATAATGCCAGCCTGATTGGACTGGGTTATACTCAGACCCTTCGACCGGGAGTGAAACTGACCCTGTCAGCTCTCATCCATGGAAAGAACTTCAGTGCAGGAGGACACAAGCTCAGGCTGGGATTTGAGCTAGAAGCTTAATGTGGTTTTGAATAAAGCATCAGCTTTGTCCCTGGAGGTGGAGAGAAATGAACCCACTATGTTTTGGCCTTAAAATTCTTCTGTGAAATTTCAAAAGTATGAACTTTTTATTCTTCCAAAGAACTGTAGTCTTCCCCACGCTGAAGCCCAGATATCGAGTCCATCCTAAGGGATGTGCTTGAAGGCATGTCCGGAAGTTGTCATGTTCGTGACACGTTTCAGTTCAGTCCCGCAGTGTTATTTTCAATGTGTTGCTCAGCGACGGTGTAGTGTCATGTTACAAAGGAGATGACCTGACCCTCCAGCTGTCCACACGTCCTGCATGTCCCACACCACTTTTTCATGACCTTGTAATATATTGGTCTCTGTGCGATAGTGGAATCTTTGGTTTTGCATCAGAGTAAAATAAACCCAACACATTTGGAAAACAAAAATCCTTGTCTGAAAACAACTTTGAATGGTTAAGAGACAAACTATAACAATCAGCAAAAAGGAGTATGGACCACAGTAGAGAAAATGACATCCCACCCCGTGAGGGACACACAGATCAGCAGAACTGCGTCAACCCGGGACAGAGGAAATCCAGAGCTACCTCACAGCTACACTGGGCTAAGGGTATAGATTTGTGTAGCTGTTGTCTATGACATTAGCATATTCTAATAATAATATTAAGAATGGTTGAGCACCCACTATGTGCTAGGCACCATTTTAAGCACTTGTTCATTGCAGGGAGGCAGTGGTAGGGATTTGAAATAACTTGAAGAACCTCTGTTCATAGCAATCAAATGAGCCTCACAGAAATAAAACTATTCAATTTCTAAACAAATCCACGTATTTAGAAATGTTTCTAATGCAACTAATAGATAAAGTGTATGAACAGGTCCTGAACTGCGGAATCCCCATGGCCACTGGCAAGCTAACTTCTGCATCCTCGTAATTTAAAAATGGAACATTCAACCTGCTAAAATCTAGGATAGTATTTCCCTAGGCAGGAGCAATAGAACATAGATCTGGAGGTGCTAAGGTTAGTTTGCAAAGAGAAAACATCCCTTGGTCTAAAAGTTCCGGAAAATACTGCTTTAAGCAAAGTTGAACTGTTTTTGTTTGGTTTTGTTACCTTATGTTTTACTGAGGGATGTCTCAGAACCTTTAATGAGCTAATGAGCATGGTCAATCCCTAAGAAAGGGACGGCAGAGGCAGAGTTTTCCAAATTATCTGATAGAATTCTTCCCCAGCACCTCCTGCAGCATCTTCCACTACTATTTAGGAAATGCAAGTATGGTTCCTTCTCCCCCCGCCAGGAACCTAACCCATTCCAAGACCCAGACACTTATCCATGTTCTTCAGAGAGAAAACAATCAGAAAAAAGCTTCCAACTTCTTTCCTTCGTGTATAAGTCAAGGTAACACAACTGCTATAACGGATTAACCTCAATCTCATTGACTTCACACAATAAAATTTAATTTTTCCTTAAGCAGCAGTCATCCATGCAAGTGGAATCACCTAGGAAACTCTGAAAAATACGATTTCTGTGCCCCACCCCCAGACGTACTGATTTGATTTGTTCTGGAGTAGGGTAGACATTGGAAAAAAAAAATTTAAGCTTCTCCAAAATTCTAAATGAGGTTGAAATCCACTGAACCAAGGGATTGTAAGGACTTCCTCATCTGGCGTCTTCTCATTCAGACCTCTGGGTTAGCCTATGAAGGGCTTATCTGTACCAGAATTTTCTTGGATTATTGATCAATATAATGTAATGTTTCAAAAATCCAGAGAGAAAGATTTTGCAGAGTAAGGATTATTTAACCAAAACTAGTCTCTAAGTGCCAGTCTCCCAATTAACTCAATGTCATGAGATGTACCCTCATAAGCCTGTCTTGTTGATTAGCACAGACGTTATCCTTTGTGGTGCTCGGCCTGACAGTTTTCTATCATGTCAATGAGACCGGAGCACCACCTGCTATTTATTCATTAGCAATTGTTTTAAGCAGTAGAGGGTAGTGGTTAACAGTACTGGATCTAGAGTCACCCAGTTTGAAAACTGGATCCTCACCTACTAGCTGTGTGACCTTGGAAAAGTTGTTGCCTAACCTTTCTGCCTCAGTTGCCTCATCCGTAAAATGGGGAGAACAATCCTATTTCACCAAGAATTATGAGGATTAAATAGGTTAATCCATGGAGAAGTCTAACATAGTGAGACACACATAGTGAGTTTTCAACAAATGTTGGCTATTGTTATTTTTCTTATTTTCAAATGCAGGTCTCTGCTCTAAGCTGCTGGGAACACAGAAGATGAAGGCTAGCCCCTCTCTGCAAGGAATTCACAACTGGGCACAGGAGACAGACATACAGACCAGAGAATTATGATGGATATGACTGGGCTTTCGTAGAATGATGCGCAAAATGCTGGGGAGGTCTCCAAGATGATATTGGAGGAGCAGGACAGGAAGCCTTCCTGGAAGAGATGCCATTAGATCTGGGCCTCAAAGGGTAAGATGAGACCTACAGACTCAGTTATTTGCTACTGAAGTGACCTGGAATAGGGGAGAGGATGGGTCAAAAACCCAACCAATGGCATCTGCAAAGAGACATTTCTTTGTGGTAGTTTGCCACCATCCTCGTCCAAGTCAAGGACCCGGCCTTCTGCAACATCCCCTCCATGCCTGGAACTGTGCCCATTTATGGGCATCCCTGCTTAAACTGCCTGAGGGCAAGCTCAGACCTTTGCATTCAGAAGGAGAAGCCTGCAGTTTTCCATGGTGTGGCTGCGTAAATGTTGGCAGGGCCTGGGGCCAGAAGTAGGCAGGACCAGAGGCGGATGGGCAGGGCAATAGGAGGCAGGAGCTTTTTCTTGGGAGTTTCATAAGGCACAAAAATTCCAGACCATGTCTCTGCCTCAGCGCCTTGAGGATATCCTGTCATTGAGCCAGACGTGTATACAGTTGAGAGTGGCCAATTTCACCACGACCCCTAGATTGGCCATTTTTCCTGTCTAGAGGCAGTTCTCACAGATCATCTGTTTCAATCCAGGAAAAGGAGAGGAAAAGATTTAAAAGCAAACACTGAAATGAGAAAGAATTCACTGGGCGTTCATCAGGCTAAGTTAATGTAGCTAAATAGTCCTGACAGGTGCCTGACGTGGAGAAGAAGCAAATATTTCCTCACCATGCGACAAATTTTAATACTTCTTTTTCTTGGATTGGCGGCACAAAATCTCTGTTCCCTGCCTGAAACTGCAGAGCAGGTAAGATGAAACTTGCGTTTTTTTAAAATGTGTTTACGTTCACGATTGTGTACATAAACTTTTTTGCTTTCCTACGTTGTCATGGGTAAATCGTACTATCTGGACTTCACAAAATAGAAAGCTTGTGGAGAATAGGATGCTAATGGAGATCTGTCTGAAGGGGTGCTAACCCCGTTCTATTCCTGTGTTAAAACGCCATTGTTGGGATCTCTGATTTAAGTGCTAACATCCCTCTATCCATTGTGGATTTTGCTATCCTTTTTGTCTGTTTGCTTTAATGAATACCTCCCATTGCATCATTCTGAATGTAGAAAATAACAATGGCTGTAGAGAGCTGAGTAGAGAGGAGCTCTGCGGAATTCCAGGTTGGGTGATAACTGATTGAGAAACACAGTGTCACCAAATGTGCCAGGAGTCCATCCATCTACCTACCACGAGTTGAGTAGAAGTACCCAGGGCAGTCGAGTGGATAGTCCTTGTGAAGGACACCAGCACTCCTGCCTGTCCCGCAGGCTCACGTGAGTTGTCATCGTATAGCAGGTTCAATACCAGTTCTGCAGCAAGTCCAGGCTAAAGGAGGGTATGTGAGGGACTTTCCTGGCAGTCCAGTGGTTAGGACTCCATGCTTCCACAGCAGGGGGCATGGGTCCAATCCCTGGGTGGGGAACTAAGATCCTGCATGCTGCGCAGCCAAAAATAAAAATAAATAAAGGGGAGGTATGTGAGAGGCAATCTGAGTGATTTATTTAAAATGTATTTCACGAGATAGGATTTCTGCTCTATTAATAATAAAACATAAACATGATTCTGCACCTGTGCCAGGCAATTATTTTTACATATGTATATACTCTTTTTTCATATTCCTTTCCATTATGGTTTATCACAGGATACTGAGTATAGGTCTCTGTGCCATATAATAGGACCTTGTGATTTATCCATTCTCTATAGAATAGTTTGCATCTGCCAATCTCAAACTCCCAATCCATCCCTCCCCTATCCCCCCACCCCCTTGGCAACCACAATTCCGATCTCTATGTCTGTGAATCTGTTTTGTGCCAGACATTTTTATCAACACCAATTTTACTCCAGTTGGCTATACTCTGATAAGGTTTTTCACTGAAACATTGGAAGATGGCATAAGGGTTAAGTGCTCCAGCTATGAGGTTAGATAAGGGCAAGTTTGAACTGGGGCTTTTCCTTGTTTAACAGCTATTTGAGGACCAGTCACTGCTCCATGGCTTACTAGCTGTTGAACCCTGAGCGTGTTACTTAGTCCCTCTGAGCTTCAGTTTCTCCCCATCATTGCTCCACAGACAGCAGGAATTATCATCCACATCACCACCATCATCATCATTGTTGAGTGCTTGCTTTAGTACACAAGTCAGGCCTTGACTGATTTTAAAGCTGAGTTTACTTTTTAGACGGGACTGTATGAGAGAGAGAGAATGAGCCTTTCCATTTGAAAACGACAATTTGAAGATCAAGGGGTTCCTTGAAGAGAGAGTGTTCTGGCTTACTAAGAAAAGAAAAAATACTGTCACCCCATAAACTTATCCAAATGGGAAACCCTAATGTAAAGAAAATCCTGCTTAAAAGAAGCGTAGATATGCCCTAACCATTAGAGGGAATTAATTCAAACAATATCTAAGAGTGGCTTTTATTATTTCACAAAGAACATTCTAGTGCTGTTTTGGTTCATAATGATCACCAAATGAAAGCTGCCAGTAAAAACAGATTTTGTTTTCTATACACCACTATATAGTATGAGGAAGAGCAATGACTGATCAAGGAATCACAAGGCCGCTAACTGACAGTGTGACCTTGGGCAAGTCATTGGACCTACCCCCACCTCAGTTTTCTCCGCACTAAAATGAGGATGATGATACCTCCCCTACTTGTCTTTAGGGTGGTCAAGATCAAATAAGGTGATGCCTTTGGAAGTGTGCATAACCATATATTGCCCTGTAAATGTAAGCTTTCTTCTTATGCAGCCTTTACATATTTCTATGAACTTAGAAGTAGTTATTTTCTCGCCACCCGTAACCTAATGCTGGGCCCAGGGGATAAGCTGTGGGATGACAAAGAAATAGGAGAAGTGGTCCTCTCCGGCAAGGGGTTTTTAAGTGGAGAGAAAGACAACAGAATGTGCTCCACTGTCCAGCCATAGGGAGAAGTCGAGAAAAGGAAGAGCAATGAGTGTGGTTTTGTGGACATGGTGTTACACAGGGTGTTGAGGTGTGGATAGCCAAGGGGAGGGGAAAGAACACTCCGATGAGGAGAGGCAACCAGCCAAACACAGGTAAGAACAGAAATGTCACAGGAACAAGCATTTATGGCCTATGATATTCTAGATACTGGGCTAGGTGATTTGCACGTGTTATATCACTCAGGTCTCAATAACCTGCAGGGTGGTTATTAATATCCCCCCTTTACAGATGATGGCAAAAAATAAGGAATTCATTCAAGACTGTATGCTTAGCAAGATACAAAGGTTGATTCTAAACTTAGGTCTTCTGAGCCTCAAGTTCAGTGTCTCTTCATTGTACTAAGCTGTTGCTTCTTAAGCTTGTTGGGGAGATGAAGGAAACTTGAGAAAGAGGAGGATATCCATGAAGGATCAGCACCAGAATCGTGGACAAGGGATCCTGAAGACAAGGCCAAAGTGTGTCTGTGTCATTCATTTTAACAGTGATTTCTCTGCCACCTGATGTTGCCAAGTGATTATTTCTAGTGTGTCTGTGATTTCCCACAAGTCATTCATTCAAATGTCCATCGACAGATGAATGGACAAAGAAGATGTGGCACATATATACAATGGAATATTACTCAGCCATAAAAAGAAACGAAATTGAGCTATTTGTAATGAGGTGGCTGGACCTAGAGTCTGTCATACAGAGTGAAGTAAGTCAGAAAGAGAAAAACAAATACCATATGCTAATGCATATATATGGAATCTAAAAAAAAAAAAAAATGGCACTGATGAACCTAGCTGCAGGGCAGGAATAAAGATGTAGACATAGAGAATGGACTTGAGGACACGGGGTGGGAGGGGGAAAATGGGGCAAAGTGAGAGTAACATCAACATATATACACTACCGAATGTAAAATAGCACAGGGAGATCAGCTCCGTGCTTTATGACCACCTAGGGGGGTGGGATAGGGAAGATGCGAGAGAGGCTCAAGAGGGAGGGGATATGAAGACATATGTATGCATATGGCTGACTCACTTTGTTGTACGACAGAACAGAAACTAACAGTATTATGAAGCAATTAACTCCAATAAAGAGCTATTTAAAAAATCAAATATTTACTAAGCACTGCTAGGTGCTAGACACTGCTCTAGGTGCTTAAGGTACAGCAGAGAACAAGACAGGAAAAAATCTCTGCTCTTACGGAGCCCACGTTCTAGCTGGATTATAATCAAAAGATTGCAAACATCTTTGGAGCAGGAACTGTATGCTTCACAGCATTTAGCACCCAAACTAGACTATTCCTATGGAATTAATGCTGAAAGAATATTCTTGAGACCTATTGACCTATGATCAATTGATCTTGAATAACCTGCTTACAATTTCCCATTTGAAAAGTGTACCCTGCAGTATACTTCAGGTTTCCCATTTGGATATGGGTAAATAGTGACATTGCTCTACTTTGCTAGACTCCAGAATTGAGATCAGTTATGGCAAATGGGTGGTATGAGCAGCGCCTTCCCTTGCCCACACCCGTGGTAGGCATTGCTTGTTGATTCCAACACTCCTTGCAGATAAGATGGAAAGACCCGCCAGTCATTACCAATCAACCTCATTGCCATCCCTGTCGTTTGATTTACATGAAGCTAATGGAGAAGATTGGCCAACCCAGGCTCTGCTAATGGGACTTGATTTTTTTTTTTTTAATGTTTTCACAGGCAAAAAGATGTGATAAGAAGTCTCTCCTTACAATTAGGACTGAGTGCAAATCCTGCTCACTCAACTTTGGAATGAAATGCCCAGATGGTTACACCAAGATTACCAATGGCACCATAGGGATCCGAGATTGCAGGTACCCATTATGAGAAAATATGTGTGCTGGAATCTTGGAACTCAAAGGATTGTGAATCCAAACTGAAACTTCCCAACTCAAAAACTACAAAGCATTTCCATGATCTTCTCTTACTCTAAGGTTACATTGAACCCAAACTTCAGTAACTTACAACTATGACCTTGAGTCTAAAAAATATATTACAATTCACGTTTTCCTACAAAATTGCACAAAAATATTCTGCCTTCATCTTGCCCTTCTTTATTTTGAAAATCTGGGGTTTGTTTCTTTTGGAAAAGGTTCTAGTCAGAACGTGTTAAAAGCCTTGGGTCTGATAGTCATCTTACAAACTAGCTATGCACCCTGATACTAATTAGAGCCCAAAGAAGGGAGACAAAGGAATTACAGCTTTCTTGCATTGTATGTGAGTGTAGCATTCTTGAAGCCCTCTTATGATTCAAAACTCTCATAATTCAAGGCTAATCCTTGCAAAGGATGACAAGCAGTTCTGCCCACCAGCTCATGGATGCAGCCATACAGCTCAAATGCAAACACAAATTTTAATTTACTCAGTCTACTAATTCAAAAATTAAACAGTACTCAATGAGTTTGTTTTTAATTTAGGGGTGAAGAATTGGAAGAATTTTGTATAAAATGAAACCATTAACACTGTTACATCACACTGTTTTAAATTCACGTTTGCTTAATGCGACTGTACTATATCCTAAAACCCCAAGTCATCATTTTTTTTTTTTTTTCCAAGTCATCATTTTTAATAGAAGTTTCCCAACATTACCTGGCCTGGAATTAGCAAGCATATACAGCAGTTAACCACTTAGTTACCAAAGTGGACACATGTTTGCGACCAGATTCCCTGAGAAAGTACATCAGAAAGCTTTGGGGTTCAAGGTTAAAATTATATGGGGACTTTACTGAGAATTTTTTATACTGATTTTTTTTTTTCATGGCCGAAGTGTGTACTTGGTTATGTATTCCACCCCACCTTCCCCCCAATTCCCACACACACAGCATATAAGATTATTGCATTCAGGCTGTCTGTTTTAGAATTGAGAACTTTGATGTGTCATTCAGCTATGCTGAAACAAACCCAAGACTGGTTTTTTTTTTTGTTTTTATTTATTTATTTATTTATTTATTTATTGGCTGTGTTGGGTCTTCGTTTCTGTGCGAGGGCTTCCTCTAGCAGCGGCAAGCAGGGGCCACTCCTCATCGCGGTGCGTGGGCCTCTCACCATCGCGGCCTCTCCTGTTGCGGAGCACAGGTTCCAGACGCACAGGCTCAGTAGTTGTGGCTCACGGGCCTAGTTGCTCTGCGGCATGTGGGATCTTCCCAGACCAGGGCTCGAACCCATGTCCCCTGCATTGGCAGACAGACTCTCAACCACTGCGCCACCAGGGAAGCCCCTGGTTTTTTTATATAAATTTTTTTTAACTGTAGTTGAATTCCAATGTTGTGTTAGTTTCAGGTGTACAGCAAAGTGATTCAATTATAAATATACATATATATTCTTTTTCATATTCTTTTCCCTTACAGTTTATTATAAGATACTGAATATAGTTCCCTGTGCTATACAGTAGGTCCTTATTATTTAGCTATTTTATATATAGTAGTGTGTATCTGTTAATCCCAAACTCCTGATTTATCCTCCCCCCTCCCACTTTCCCCTTTGGTAACCATAAGTTTGTTTTCTATGCCAAGACTGGTTCTTGAGGGGACATTTTGGTTCTCTTTTGGGCTCTCCCTGTCCCCTTCTTTGTGAAGAGATGTCCCTGCTAATATGCTCAACCTTTCAAAGAAATCATCAACTCTATCTCCAACTCGACTGCCCGTAAAACCAGTAGCTCTTTGGTGAGTCAGCTACATTCCAGGGACTGGTTTAGGAGTACAACCTTGAACTCACCGTCACACTATTCTTAACAGCCCAATAGTAAGAAATGATATTCATGGCTGTAGATACACTGAAGTCAAGTCCTAGAATAAGTCATCCATACAGAGATCCCTGTAAATAGACAAGTAGTTAACCTCTGTAGACTAGCTATTCCAGAACTGTTCCTCAGCTGGTACAAAAACTGTTCTAAGGAACTCACGATTGTATCAAGAAAACCATGGCAAATATTGCTCACTACATTACAACACCTCTCACAGAAATTTTCTATCTATGGTATATGCAAAAGAATGTGCAAATCCTGAATGGTCAGTTTATTTTAAATCCACAGGTACTGTGCATCACGAAACTCTTGATCCTTCCCTTCTTGCATTGGATGCTAGGACACTCAGTGACAAGTCTGAAGCCCACCTGTAGCATGTGCCTAGAACCTAGCATCATTTCTTTCATCTACTAACTTCACTTCTGACATTTTAGATATTTCACCCTTATTTTCATCCTTCCCTGATTTTTTTCATCTGTTTCTTACAATTAAAGATGAATCATGATTATGCTGTATTTTACCTAGGAAGCAAAATGTGCTCAATCTACATATTTTAAAATATAGGCAAGTATAAAGACCTAAAGAGAAATCTGTGGAAATCTCGCTGCCCGGAGTTCACTGCGTTGCCCTAATCACGGGTTAATGTCCTCTCTTTACCCTCCAAGGTACACCTTTGAGGTCAGAACATACTCACTGTCTCTCCCTGGATGCCGCCATATCTGTAGGAAGGACTATCTCCAGCCTCAGTGCTGTCCAGGGCACTGGGGCCCAGACTGCATGGGTAAGTGGCACAACACTTTCCTTTGATGGTATTTGGTTCTCAATGTCTCATTTTACAGAAAATCAAGAGGAAGGAAGCCTGATAAAGGTAATGTTAGCATCTTTTTCTAGAAATTTCCATTTCCATCTATATGTAGAAAATCTTTCTAGCCCTGTCAGCTTTTATATCAATATCTGCTTTCCTCCATTTAGAGATCTCTCTTTAAGACAATTCCTTTACAAGTCAGAAAAGGGGACAATTGAAAGGATATCCATTTCTATAAAAAAGATTATTGACCATAGAGAGGAAGTAAGACTGCTGGGCTATTATAACCTCAATACAATTTTCTTTAAGAAGATATTTGATTACAGTACCTCAAAGACTGTAGTTATTGTTTAGCAACCAAGATAATCATTAACTCTTCTAAAACTTTGTCTTAGGATGCAATATCGAACTCTGTAATGGTCAGGTTCCATTGTAAGAAAAACCACTAGCCAGACCTGAGTCAATGGTATAGCTAGACTCCTCTGGTCAAGCATAGCATTTGTCAGCTGAAATTGAACTTCTATCCTGATTAAAGATGTTAACACTCAAGTAGTGACTAAGTCCCTGATATGACATGCAAATTACGTGAGATCCCTTTTGGGGCAGGAGTGATAGTAAAAATCAGGCGTTTTAATCATGAATTTACCATTTGTTTTCCATCTTCTAAGATGTAATGAAAACATCTCCTTAAGGATCTAAATACTTAAAGGGAGAGATTACTTCTCTTTTGCTTTGTTTTTCTTGTTAAAATAACATAAGCAAATTGTACACAGCTTGTAAAGTTTAGAAAGGTATAAAGAAAGAAAAAATAGTGACCTGTATTCTGTCACACATAGAAAACTATAAGTAGTTTGGCTTATTTCCTTGGTTTTTTTTTTTCCATATGGCTTCTAAATAGTTGAGCCCACATTATATGCATAATGTTTCCTCCTGTTTTTTTAACTAATGATTAAATGAATAATAGCATCCATTTACTCCATATTGCTGACATTAGGTAATAGAGAAGTAGTTGGCCTATATAATGATTTAATTCTTAAAGCAAATCTTTAAGTTAGAGTTTTTTATCCCCATTTTTCCTATGAGGAATCTGATTTAAAGATGATCTCTTGCCTGTCTCCTTCGGGCTGGTAAGTGAAGCAAGTTCAAGTTCAGGGCTTCCTGGCACCAAAGCCTGCTCTCTTTCTACTCTGTCCCACTGCCTGGAGCAGAACTTGTCTTAAAAAAAAAAAAGAGAGAGAGAGAGGTAGAGTCCCCAGTGTGTTTCTAATTTCTCTTTTTTTCTGTATTTTTTATTTTATTTTTTCCCATTTTTTAATTTTTTTATTATTTTTTATATAAATTTATTTATTTTTATTTATTATTTTTGGCTGTGTTGGGTCTTCGTTGCTGTGCACGGGCTTTCTCTAGCTGCGGCGAGCGGGGGCTACTCTTCGTTGCGGTGCGCGGGCTTCTCATTGCGGTGACTTCTCTTGTTGCAGAACACGGGCTCTAGAGTGCATGGGCTTCAGTAGATGTGGCGCTTGGGCTGAGTAGTTGTGGCTTGTGGGCTCTAGAGCACAGGCTCAGTAGTTGTGGCACATGGGCTTAGTTGCTCTGCGGCATGTGGGATCTTCCCGGACCAGGGATTGAACCCGTGTCCCCTGTACTGGCAGGCGGATTCTTAACTCTGCGCCATCCGGGAAGCCCCCCATTTTTTTAAATTGAGGTATAGCTGCTGTACAATATTATATGTTGCAGGTATACAATATAGTGATTCACAATTTTTAAAGGTTACACTCCACTTATAAAATACTGGCTATGTTCCCTGTGTTGTACAATATATCATCGTAACTTATTTTATACCTAATAGTTTGTACCTCTTAATCTCCTACCCCAATATTGCCCCTCCCCCCTTTCTTCTCCCCCACTGGTAACCACTAGTTTATTCTCTATATCTGTGATGTTGCTTATATTCACTAGTTGTATTTTTTAGACTCCACATATAAGTGATATTTGCAGTATTTGTTTTTCTCTGTCTGACTTATTTCGTTGAGCATAATACCCTCCAAGTTCATCCATGTTGTTGCAAATGGCAAAATTTCATTCTTTTTTATGGCTGAGTCATATTCCATTGTGTGTGTGTATATATATATATATATATATATATATATATATACACACACACCACATCTTCTTTATGCAGTCATCTGTTGATGGATACTTAGATTACTTTCATATCTTGGTAATTGTAAATAATGCTGCTATGAATATTGGGGTGCATGTCTTTTTCGAGTTAGTGTTTTTGTTTTTTCCAGACATATACCCAGGAGTGGAATTGGTGGATCATATGGTAGTTCTGTTTTTATTTTTTTTGAGGAACCTCCATGCAGTTTTCCACAGTGGCTGCACAAATTTACATTCCCACCAACAGTGTACGAAGGTTTCCTTTTCACCACATCCTCGCCAACATTTGTTATCTGTGTTTTTTTTGGTGATAGCCATTCTGGCAGGTGTGAGGTGACATCTCATTGTGGTTTTGATTTGCATTTCCCTGATGATTAGCAACGTTGAGCATTCCAATTTCTCTTTCAATTGGTAGGTCCCTTCAGCCTTCCCAGTCAATGTCTGGATTATGCTCCTTACCCTGGAAAGATCAAGGTTTGGGGCTTAGGATACCCTGGCCCTTCTGTGTTAACCACTCTGCTCTGTTTCACCCCAGCACATTGGCACTCCATGTTTCAAAGCATTTGTCACATCAGAATCAAGCGATTAACCCAGAGTTCACGAACTTTTTTAGCATCAAATAGGGTCATGGTCACTTTCAGTTCATATAATCATCAGGATAAAATTGAATTTTTTATTTGCTTTTCTCTTTCTAACCCATGGAAACTAATGTGATCTTAAGTTAATTAGACACACCGTAGACAAGAAAAGGCTTTGTCTAAGACGCAGTAATGAAAGTGACCACATCCAGCGTAGTGAATGACAGAATGACTTGCTGCTTCTCCAAGTCTCCTTAGCTGTCAAATGAGGGTAAAAAATCCTACTCTACAAAACTCTAGGAGGGATTTTAAAACCTCAATATAGAGGAAAGTACTTAGCAGAGTCTATAACATAAAGAAGGCACTCTGTAGACATTTTATGAATAAATGAATGAGCGAATCACAATCAAAACAGACCTCTGATCATGAAAGGCGAATAAAGTGACTCCCTTTCCCTGAGCCCTTCTTAAACAGTGGGTTACTCGAAAAAATAGACGCAGCCAACAGGATTCAGGATCTTCAGTGGGTTTCATGCATCACACTGGGCTATGCAAAAATTGTGCACTACTCACCCTTACAGTCAAAGGAGTCTGCAGGATTCCTTGAATGTTCAGGCCTTTCCTTGTGATAGGTCTCAAGGCTAGAGAAGCAAAACGTGAAAACCAAGGCTGTCCTCTCATTAGGGCAAAAGGGCACTTTGCTTTATCTTTATCTCCCAAACATACTGAATGTCTCAAAAGACTTCCTTCCTTTGGCTCAGGAAAGAGATAAATGCTCTACTCTGCCGTGTATTTCACTTCTCCCATTTTGTGGTGATGACAAGTGAGATCTTGGCTATCGCTTTACATTTCTGCAAGGATAAGCCCATTTTGGAGCTGCTGACGTATGTTCATCTTTCTTTTTGAGGAAGCACAAGCTCTGGAATAGCCTTCTTTCCAAGACAAGGGCAGAATCCACTTCCTTTTTGATGCATTGACAAAGACATTCACACTTAACACCTCTGGGTTACTTTTTAAATTATTTTAATAGTACCTTATTCAAAACCAGAAAACTGGATGATCAATTCTGAAAACTTAGAAAACAAAGAAAATCACAATGAAAAAAATTACTTATCTTCTAAAATTAGGAATAAGGCATGAATTCTCACCTGAGGAAAAAATATGTCATCCTGATGTAAGGAAGGTGTTCTACTCAGGTTTAACTTGCTTTTCCCTCATTAAAACTTGTACAGCTTTGTCAGATCTGCATATGGGAGTCTCATATGTGTTTTATTAGCACAGAAACATATTTTTAACCTTGAAACTTAAATCACATTTGAACAACCAATATTCTGTTTCAGAGGAAATACTTTTTTAAAATTTGAACATCCCAGTTCTTTATTATCCCACGGTGAACATTAACAGATCTGTGCAAAAACTCAGAGTAATGGAAAAAGAATGTGGGCGGAGGGTTACACAGAAACTTGACTGTGGCCAAAGCAATCTGATTATTTCGGAGGGAAATGGCCTTGATGCTTTGTGAGGTCAATGTCATCAAATTATGCACATTTATTTTTTTGCATCATGTTATTTGCATTTTCAGACCTCTTTTTTTTCCTCTTGTATGTTCCCTGCCGTTCACTGCCTGGGTTGCAAAAAATGGACTACATGGATTTGAAACCACTCTGTGAGGCATGTCCTATTTGGCTCTGAGTGACAAATAATGCTGAGTTCACATGAAGAACCTATTTTCACAACGGTTTCCCAGGCAGACAATTCCAACCACAGCTATCAATGGAATATTTACCATTTTAGAAAACCAGGACATAGTCTCTGCCTAGCTCTGTGCACCAGGCTTTGAAACAAAGGTGGTGACACTAGTAGCCACTTCTAGAGTTCCTGGGAGATAAGGTTACAGGGAGGTCCCTGGCCTCTTCCTGGCCAGGAAGTTCATTATCTGCCTTTAAAGGAACAGAACAGCTGATGATTTGCTGACAGCTTGTCAGGGGTAAGCCTCCTGCGTGAGCAAAGTCACGATGCAAGAGACCCCCAGAGTAGCAGTGACCAAAGGGAAATGTGATAATTACTAAAAACAGCCTTATCAGCTGCTTGAGCCCTCCACCAGGCCTTAGAAACGTGCCCTTAGAACAAATTCTGGAATAGCTCTTTCAAGTGTGGTTGCGGAGAATGTCAGTTTTTACCATCTTTTTTGCCTAATGGGGATCTGAGGTGATAGAAAATGATTTGAGAAGCAGGAAAGAAATGTACACTTTTACTTTACAATTTTTATTTAAACCGAACAAGTTGTTTTCATAAATTGTTAAAACCTTCAATTTAGGACAACAAATGAAGGACTCTCCATACCCTCACATTCCTGCTATCTTTTTTTCCAAAGTTCCTTCCAGGGTTGGCCAACTCATAAAAATCGAGCATTTCTTGAGCCCTACTGCTTGCTGCACATAATCCCCTATATGACAAGCCCAGTCCCTACCCCCAAGGAGCTCACAGACTGATGAGGGAGAGGGACACAAAAGCAGATGAGGAGAAACAGTCACACCTGAGAGTCCAGGTGAGGACTCTGGGACTTCGAGGGCTTTTGTAGCTCGCCCAACGAGAGTCAGCTAATAAGTGCAGAGCAGAGTAGGAAACAAGGGCCGTCTCACTGCAGAGCCCCAGCTCCAATCTGTCTCTGTCTCCTTACCCAAATGCCTGGTTGTGTGGCCAAGTCAACTGCTGGGAAGGCAGCCTGCCCCCCACGAGCCTGCTCCTGGCAAACTTGCTTTCACTAGCTGGGTGCCTGTCACTGCCTGGAGTTGATTCCATGACACCCGAGTTCCCCCTAGTTCCAACCTAGCCCTGAGGGGCAGTGTGGTTTTACAGTAAGATTGTAGACCCTGAAGTTAGATTGCCTGGCTTCCATTCTCAGCTTTACCACATTCTCCTTCTGGGACCTTGCAAGTTACTTCCCCTCCCTGCCCAGTTGCCAGATCTAGCGAATAACAATGAAGGATACCCAGTTAAATCAATTGCAGATAAACAACAAATATGCATACAATGTTTGGGACATGCTTATTCTAAACATTTATTCATTGTTTATCTGCAATTGAAATTTAACTGGCATCCTATATTTTATCTGGTAAACCAATCCTTCAGTCTCAGTTTTCTCATCTGTAAAATGGAGATGGTGATGCTGATACGACTACCTCCAAAGGCGGTGCTGAGGACTGAGTGAACTAGTTCATGTAAGGAACCTAGGATGCGCCTGGCAGATGGTAGGCATTCAGAATATGCTACTTACCATTTCTGTTTTTTGTGGTTCTCAGATCACTGGCTGGCCTCTTTATTTCAGGAGGTGTGTCTTGAATTGGTTTTATATTCTAAGGTACTGATCTTGTATAGTCTGGCTTAGTGTTAAGGACTCAAAATCTTGAGTCAGGTCTGATTGCAGCGGTAGTTCTGACAGTTACCAACCCTGTGATCTTGGGCAAGTTCCTCACCTCTCTGAGCCTCAGTTTTCTTATCTATAACCTGGGGAGGAGGACGAGAATGGTAGCTCCCTATACGGTTGCTGTCAGAATGAGACCATGCATGCAAACCGCTTAGAAATAGTAAATGCTCAACAAATCCTCTCCATCTATTATTGAGCTGATAACTATCTCCCTACTCAGTTTTGTAAGGACATTTCTGTGCATCTCATTTTTTATGTAGCTTATGATCCCTTGGGTTTATTATTTTTCTTTGCACCACTGTCTGCCTTTCCGTGAACCCCATGGGTCACCCTGATGCCTCAGGTCAAAGCAAAGGCCTACCCTTCAGGAACGTGGGGACAGTAGGGGCTTAGTCCGCTCGAGCTGCTATAACGGAATACCATAACAACAGACGTGTATTTCTCGTAGTTCTGAGGACTGGGAAGTCCAAGGTCAAGGTGCCAGCAGGTCCAGTTCCCGTTGCGGGCCCTCTTCCTGGCTTGTAGACAGTTGCCTTCTCTCTATGTCCTCAAGAGGCAGAGAGAGAACTCTGGTCCCTCTTTTCTCTCATAAGAGCTCTAGTCCCATCACGGGGTCCCCACCCTCATGATCTCGTTTAAACCTAATGACGTCCCGAAGGCCTCACCTCCAGATGTCATCACACCGGACGTCAGGGCATTAGCATACGGATCTGGGGGGCATAGATATTCAGTCCATAACAGTAAGCATTCACTTTGCCCTTTAGCCTGCTGACTCACAAGCCACTGGCAGAGAGGCCTGGCCAGAATGAGGAACACGCTGCAGAGAAAGCCTCACACCCCCTGCAACGTGTGCGATGTTAAGGCTCAGGAAGACCCCAGGAGACAGCAAATTCACAAGCGGCAGACACCCGATGGGCCCTGAATGTACAGGCTGCTCACCCCAGACAAGGAGGCATTGGGGCACCTCTTGAGAAATAAGCCTGAAGCCCAGAGGCTGCCTCATCAGCCCCTGCCCGCCCTCAGCGAGAGGCAGGCAGGCCCCTTTCTGTCCCAGCTAAACCTTCACTTTCTTGCGAATAAACAGAGAAGACGTTGCCAGCTTTGAAGATGATTCTAGGCACTTCGTGAATGTTGAATTAATTAATTAAATGAATGGCTTGTAAAACACTTAAGCCATTTAAAATAATTATATATGTAAATATATAATTTATATATCATTATATATATTTATAATTATATAAAATAATTATCCATACAGAGAAGCACAATTACAAGCCTTTAAAGTCAGACAGGGCTGAATGGGAATCGTTATCTCTGAGCCCAATGGCCCTGTGACCTATCTATGCCGCAGTGTCCTCATACATAAAATGGTGAAAATAACCACTTCACAGGGTGAAGATTAATAGTTCACAGTTGTGGAGATTAAATATACTGAGATAGTATGTGTAGTGTTCTTGGCATTCCACCCAGGGTCTAGATTGCTAACAATAACAACAACAATAATAATAACAAACAAGGACAGCACAGAAAGGAAAAACAAGTCATACTGGTCTTTCTAAGACCAACATCTGGCCCAATGGTTTGCTAAATGGTTATTTGGACCTGAAGAAACACTTCCAGAACATTGGTTTTCTTACAACCACACTAAAGTATTCAAATGAAAAGATTTAGAGATTGGAGGTAGGAAATTGTGTAACTTACCACATGTTTAAAAACAGCCGTTTCTGATTCTAGTGTCCTAGTTTGTCTTCCTTTCCAGTGAGTATAAACTACGGAAATGGACACCCCTGAGGTCTACATAGAAGTAAAGTTTAATTATTTATAGGGACATTGACCGCCTTTTCCAAATCTATCATTGAAGCACATAATCTGCTAATGGATTTTTTTCATTTATTCTTAAGTCTTAATTTACATACAGTAAAATTCACCCTTTTTGGTGGACAGTTATATGAGCTTTGACAACCCTAAACAGTTGTGTAACAAGCACCACAATTAAGATAGAGAACAGTTAGGTCATCCCCCAAAATTCCCTTTGTGGTCTAGTCCTCCCCCAACTCCCAACCGCTGGCAAATACTGATCTGTTTTCTGTGCCTATCATTATGCCTTTGTGTCCTATAATCAGAATCCTACAGTACGGACCTTTGTGAATCTGGCTTCTCTCCCACAGCATAATGCATCTGAGATTCATCCATGTTGTTACATGTATCAGCAGTTCATTCCTTTACAATGTTTCATAGTCCACCATTATGTGGTTCTACCCAGTTTATCTATTCACCAGCTGAAAGAGACTTGGGTTTCCAATTTGGTGCAAGAATAAAGCTGCTATGGACATTCATGTACAGGTTTTAATGTGAACATAAGTTTTCATTTCACTTGAGTAGATACTTAGAAGTGGGAGTCTTGGATTGTATAGTGAATGTACTTTAACTTTATAAGAACTGCCAAGCTGTTTTCCAAAGTGTGTGCATCATTTTTTCATTCCTACCAACAATGTATGAAAGTTCCAGTTGTTCGGTATCCTTGGTAGTACTTGGTATAATCAGATTTTTTTTTAAGTTTCAGCCATTCTGATAGGTGTATAGTAGCATTTTATTGCAGCTCATTTTAATTTGCATGGTTCATGTGCTTATTTGCTATTCATACATCATTCAGGTTGTTTTCTTACAATTGAGTTTAGAGAGTTCTTTAAGTATTTGAGATTCAAGTCCTTTATTTGATATGTGATTTGTAAATATTTTCTCAAAGTCTGTGGCTTGTCTTTTTCCTCTCTAAACAGTGCCTTTTGAAGAGCAAACATTCTTAATTTTGGTGAGGTCAAATATTTCAATTTTTCTTTTCTAGACGTTGCTTTTTGTATCACATCTGGAAATCTTTGCCTAATCTAATGTCACAAAGCCTTTCTTCTATATTTTCTTCTAGAAGCTTTACAGTTTTAGGCATTATGTTTAGGTCTACCGTCCATTTTAAGTTAACTTTTGTATGTGACTCATGGTCTGAATCAAGGTTCATTTCTTTACATATAGACATCCAGTAATTTCAGCATCATTTCTGGAAAAAGCTATGCTCTCTCCATTGAATTGCCTTTGGACCATTGTAGACAATCAATTGACCATCAGTGCGTGGGTCTCTTTCTGGACTCTCTATTCTGTTCCATTGATCTATATGTCTATCCCTTCACCTTACCACACTGTCTTGATTACTATAGCTTTACAGTAAGTCTTGAAATTAAGTAGTGTAAGTCTTCCAACCTGGTCATTTTCAAAATTATCTCGGTTACTCTAGTTCTTTTCCATATAAAGTTTAGCATCAGTTTATCAATTTCTACCCAAAAATTCTGCTAGGATTTTAACTGGAATTACAGTGAATCTATAGACCAGTTTAGGGACAATGTAAAATATTGACTCTTTTAATCTATAACCACAGTATATCCCCCTTCACTTAGGACTTCTTTTATTTTTTGTCGGTGTTTGCTAGATTTCAGCTTACAGGTTTTGCACAATTGTTGTAATATTCCCACCTAAGCTCTTCATGGCTTTGGTATTATGTTTAATTATATATTTTTATTCCAGTCACCAGCTGTTCCCTGTTAGTTTATAGAAATGTAATTGATTTTTGTATGTTGACCTTGTATCCTGAGAACTTATAACTTCATATATTAGTTCTAATGAATTTTTGGAGATTCTTTTAAATTTTCTGTGTAGAAAATCATGTTGTCTGAGAATCAAGACAGTTTTTATTTCTTCCTTTCCAATCTGTATCCATTTTGAGTCTTTTTTCTTACCTTATTGCACTGACCATGATGTATTATCTGTTTTGTATATTGTTGGATTCAGTGGGCAAAATTTTGTTTTAGAATTTTTTGATTTTTAATTGTTGTTTTAGATTTTTTTTTTTTTTTTTTTTTTTTTTCATGTAATGTCTGAAACATTTATATTAACATATTTCCATACATATTTCCATACAAATACAAATATAAGATTTTTAGAAATTTCATGTAATGTCTGAAACATTTATATTAACATATTTCCATACAAATAACCCAATGAAAGTTTAGTATTAGTTGTTTTGTTTGTTTTTTTATACTGCAGGTTCTTATTAGGCATCAGTTTTATACACATCAGTGTATACATGTCAATCCCAATCGCCCAATTCAGCACCCCACCATCCCCACCCCACCGCAGTTTTCCCCCCTTGGTGTCCATATGTCCATTCTCTACATCTGTGTCTCAACTTCTGCCCTGCAAACTGGCTCATCTGTACCATTTTTCTAGGTTCCGCATACATGCATTAATATACGATATTTGTTTTTCTCTTTCTGACTTACTTCACTCTGTATGACAGTCTCTAGATCCATCCACGTCTCAACAAATGACTCAATTTCGTTCCTTTTTATGGCTGGGTAATATTCCATTGTATATATGTACCACATCTTCTTTATCCATTCGTCTGTTGATGGGCATTTAGGTTGCTTCCATGACCTGGCTATTGTAAATAGTGCTGCAATGAACATTCGGGTGCATGTGTCTTTTTGAATTACGGTTTTCTCTGGGTATATGCCCAGTAGTGGGATTGCTGGGTCATATGGTAATTCTATTTTTAGTTTTTTAAGGAACCTCCATATTGTTCTCCATAGTGGCTGTATCAATTTACATTCCCACCAACAGTGCAAGAGGGTTCCCTTTTCACCACACCCTCTCCAGCATTTGTTGTTTGTAGATTTTCTGATGATGCCCATTCTAACAGGAGTGAGGTGATACCTCATTGTAGTTTTGATTTGCATTCCTCTAATAATTAGTGATGTTGAGCATCCTTTCATGTGCTTTGTGGCCATCTGTATGTCTTCTTTGGAGAAATGTCTATTTAGGTCTTCTGCCCATTTTTGGATTGGGGTGTTTGTTTCTTTGATATTGAGCTGAATGAGCTGTTTATATATTTTGGAGATTAATCCTTTGTCCGTTGATTCATTTGCAAATATTTTCTCCCATTCTGAGGGTTGTCTTTTCGTCTTGTTTATGGTTTCCTTTGCTGTGCAAAAGCTTTGAAGTTTCATTAGGTCCCACTTGTTTATTTTTGTTTTTATTTCCATTACTCTAGGAGGTGGATCAAAAAAGATCTTGCTGTGATTTATGTCAAAGAGTGTTCTTCCTATGTTTTCCTCTAAGAGTTTTATAGTGTCCAGTCTTATATTTAGGTCTCTAATCCATTTTGAGTTTATTTTTGTGTATGGTGTTAGGGAGTATTCTAATTTCATTCTTTTACATGTAACTGTCCAGTTTTCCCAGCACCACTTATTGAAGAGACTGTCTTTTCTCCATTGTATATCTTTGCCTCCTTTGTCATAGATTAGTTGACCATAGGTGCGTGGGTTAATGTCTGGGCTTTCTATCTTGTTCCATTGATCTATGTTTCTGTTTTTGTGCCAGTACCATATTGTCTTGATTACTGTAGCTTTGTAGTATAGTCTGAAGTCAGGGAGTCTGATTCCTCCAGCTCCATTTTTTTGCCTCAAGACTGCTTTGCCTATTCGGGGTCTTTTGTGTCTCCATACAAATTTTAAGATGATTTGTTCTAGCTCCGTAAAAAATGCCATTGGTAATTTGATAGGGATTGCATTGAATCTGTAGATTGCTTTGGGTAGTATACTCATTTTCACAATGTTGATTCTTCCAATCCAAGAACATGGTATATCTCTCCATCTGTTGGTATCATCTTTAATTTCTTTCATCAGTGTCTTATAGTTTTCTGCATACAGGTCTTTTGTCTCCCTAGGTAGGTTTATTCCTAGGTATTTTATTCTTTTTGTTGCAATGGTAAATGGGAGTGTTTCCATAATTTCTCTTTCAGATTTTTCATCATTAGTGTATAGGAATGCAAGAGATTTCTGGGCATTAATTTTGTATCCTGCAACTTTACCATATTCATTAATTAGCTCTAGCAGTTTTCTGGTGGCAGTTTTAGGATTCTCTATGTATAGTATCATGTCATCCGCAAACAGTGACAGTTTTACTTCTTCTTTTCCAATTTGTATTCCTTTTATTTCTTTTTCTTCTCTGATTGCCGTGGCTAGGACTTCCAAAACTATGTTGAATAATAGTGGTGAGAGTGGACATCCTTGTCTCGTTCCTGATCTTAGAGGAAATGCTTTCAGTTTTTCACCATTGAGAATGATGTTTGCTGTGGGTTTGTCATATATGGCCTTTATTATGTTGAGGTAGGTTCCCTCTATGCCCACTTTCTGGAGAGTTTTTATCAGAAATGGGTGTTGAATTTTGTCAAAAGCTTTTTCTGCATCTATTGAGATGATCATATGGTTTTTATTCTTCAATTTGTTAATATGGTGTATCACATTGATTGATTTGCGTATATTGAAGAATCCTTGCATCCCTGGGATAAATCCCACTTGATCGTGGTGTATGATCCTTTTAATGTGTTGTTGGATTCTGTTTGCTAGTATTTTGTTGAGGATTTTTGCATCTATATTCATCAGTGATATTGGTCTGTAATTTTCTTTTTTTGTAGTGTCTTTGTCTGGTTTTGGTATCAGGGTGATGGTGGCCTCATAGAATGAGTTTGGGAGTGTTCCTTCCTCTGCAATTTTTTGGAAGAGTTTGAGAAGGATGGGTGTTAGCTCTTCTCTAAATGTTTGATAGAATTCACCTGTGAAGCCATCTGGTCCTGGACTTTTGTTTGTTGGAAGATTTTTAATCACAGTTTCAATTTCATTACTTGTGATTGGTCTGTTCATCTTTTCTATTTCTTCCTGGTTCAGTCTTGGAAGGTTATACCTTTCTAAGAATTTGTCCATTTCTTCCAGGTTGTCCATTTTATTGGCATAAAGTTGCTTGTAGTAGTCTCTTAGGATGCTTTGTATTTCTGCAGTGTCTGTTGTAACTTCTCCTTTTTCATTTCTGATTTTATTGATTTGAGTCCTCTCCCTCTTTTTCTTGATGAGTCTGGCTAATGGTTTATCAATTTTGTTTATCTTCTCAAAGAACCAACTTTTAGTTTTATTGATCTTTGCTATTGTTTTCTTTGTTTCTATTTCATTTATTTCTGCTCTGATCTTTATGATTTCTTTCCTTCTGCTAACTTTGGGTTTTGTTTGTTCTTCTTTCTCTAGTTTCTTTAAGTGTAAGGTTAGATTGTTTACTTGAGCTTTTTCTTGTTTCTTTAGGTAGGCTTGTATAGCTATAAACTTCCCTCTTAGAACTGCTTTTGCTGCATCCCATAAGTTTTGGGTCGTCGTGTTTTCATTGTCATTTGTCTCTAGGTATTTTTTGATTTCCTCTTTGATTTCTTCAGTGATCTCTTGGTTATTTAGTAACGTATTGTTTAGCCTCCATGTGTTTGTCCTTTTTACGTTTTTTTCCCTGTAATTCATTTCTAATCTCATAGCGTTGTGGTCAGAAAAGATGCTTGATATGATTTCAATTTTCTTAAATTTACTGAGGCTTGATTTGTGACCCAAGATGTGATCTATCTTGGAGAATGTTCCGTGCGCACTTGAGAAGAACGTGTAATCTGCTGTTTTTGGATGGAATGTCCGATATATATCAATTAAATCTATCTGGTCTATTGTGTCATTTAAAGCTTCTGTTTCCTTATTTATTTTCATTTTGGATGATCTGTCCATTGGTGTAAGTGAGGTGTTAAAGTCCCCCACTATTATTGTGTTACTGTCGATTTCCTCTTTTATAGCTGTTAGCAGTTGCCTTATGTATTGAGGTGCTCCTATGTTGGGTGCATATATATTTATAATTGTTATATCTTCTTCTTGGATTGATCCCTGGATCATTATGTAGTGTCCTTCCTTGTCTCTTGTAACATTCTTTAATTTAAAGTCTATTTTATCTGATATGAGTATAGCTACTCCAGCTTTCTTTTGATTTCCATTTGCATGGAATATCTTTTTCCATCCCCTCACTTTCAGTCTGTATGTGTCCCTAGGTCTAAAGTGGGTCTCTTGTAGACAGCATATATATGGGTCTTGTTTTTGTATCCATTCAGCCAGTCTATGTCTTTTGGTTGGGGCATTTAATCCATTCACGTTTAAGGTAATTATCGATATGTATGTTCCTATGACCATTTTCTTAATTGTTTTGTGTTTGTTTTTGTAGGTCCTTTTCTTCTCTTGTGTTTCCCACTTAGAGAAGTTCCTTTAGCATTTGTTGTAGAGCTGGTTTGGTGGTGCTGAATTCTCTTAGCTTTTGCTTGTCTGTAAAGCTTTTGATTTCTCCATCAAATCTAAATGAGATCCTTGCCGGGTAGAGTAATCTTGGTTGTAGGTTCTTCCCTTTCATCACTTTAAGTATATCATGCCACTCCCTTCTGGCTTGCAGAGTTTCTGCTGAGAAATCAGCTGTTAACCTTATGGGAGTTCCCTTGTATGTTATTTGTCGTTTTTCCCTTGCTGCTTTCAATAACTTTTCTTTGTCTTTAATTTTTGCCACTTTGATTACTATGTGTCTCGGCGTGTTTCTCCTTGGGTTTATCCTGTATGGGACTCTCTGCGCTTCCTGGACTTGGGTGGCTATTTCCTTTCCCATGTTAGGGAAGTTTTCGACTATAATCTCTTCAAATATTTTCTCTGGTCCTTTCTCTCTCTCTTCTCCTTCTGGGACCCCTATAATGCGAATGTTGTTGCGTTTAATGTTATCCCAGAGGTCTCTTAGGCTGTCTTCATTTCTTTTCATTCTTTTTTCTTTAGTCTGTTCCGCAGCAGTGAATTCCATCATTCTGTCTTCCAGGTCACTTATCCGTTCTTCTGCCTCAGTTATTCTGCTATTGATTCCTTCTAGTGTAGTTTTCATTTCAGTTATTGTATTGGTCATCTCTGTTTGTTTGTTCTTTAATTCTTCTAGGTCTTTGTTAATCATTTCTTGCATCTTCTCAATCTTTGCCTCCATTCTTATTCCGAGGTCCTGGATCATCTTCACTATCATTATTCTGAATTCTTTTTCTGGAAGGTTGCCTATCTCCACTTCATTTAGTTGTTTTTCTGGGGATTTTTCTTGTTCCTTCATCTGGTACATAGCCCTCTGCCTTTTCATCTTCTCTATCTTTCTGTAACTGTGGTTTTTGGTCCACAGGCTGCAGGATTATAGTTTTTCTTGCTTCTGTTGTCTGCCCTCTGGTGGTTGAGGCTATCTAAGAGGCTTGATGGGAGGCTCTGGTGGTGGGTAGAGCTGACTGTTGCTGTGGCGGTCAGAGCTCAGTAAAACCTTAATCCACTTGACTGTTGATGGGTGGGGCTGGGTTCCCTCCCTGTTGCTGTGGCGGTCAGAGCTCAGTAAAACCTTAATCCACTTGACTGTTGATGGGTGGGGCTGGGTTCCCTCCCTGTTGGCTGTTTTGCCTGAGGCAACCCAACACTGGAGCCTACCCGTGCTCTTTGGTGGGGTTAATGGCAGACTCTGGGAGGGCTCACGCCAAGGAGAACTTCCCAGAACCTCTGCTGCCAGTGTCCTTATCCCCACGGTGAAACAGAGCCACCACTCGCCTCTGCAGGAGACCCCCCAACACCAGCAGGTAGGTCTGGTTCAGTCTCCCCCAGGCTCACTGCTCCTTCCCCTGGGTCCTGATGCACACATTACTTTGTGTGTGCCCTCCAAGAGTGGGATCTCTGTTTCCCCCAGTCCCGTCAAAGTCCTGCAATCCAATTCCCACTAGGCTTCAAAGTCTGATTCTCTAGGAATTCCTCCTCCCGTTGCCTGACCCCCAGGTTGGGAAGCCTGACGTGGGGCTCAGAACCTTTACTCCAGTGGGTGGACTTCTGTGGTATAAGTGTTCGCCAGTCTGTGAGTCACCCACCCAGCAGTTACGGGGTTTGATTTTACTCTGATTGCGCCCCTCCTACCGTCTCACTGTGGCTTCTCCTCTGTCCTTGGACGTGGGGTATCCTCCTTGGTGAAGTCCAGGGTCTTCCTGTCAATGATTGTCCAGCAGCCAGTAGTGATTCTGGTGCTCTCGCAAGAGGGAGTGACAGCACGTCCTTCTACTCCGCCATCTTGGTTAATCTCCGACAGACAATTCTGGAGTCTAGAAGTCCAAGTTCCAAAGTGCCCTTGGCCTGGATGGCTGCTTTGTCTCTGGATCCAAATGATCTTTCCTTGGATGAGCTGGGGGAGGGGAGAGGACAGGGGAGGGGGATCTTGTTTTAGATTTTTAAAGAATTTTATATCTATGCTCCTTAGGGATGTTGGTCTGTAGTTTTCTTTTCTTGTAATGTATTTGTCAGGTTTTAGAATCAGAGTAAAAATGTTCTCCATATAGAAGGAGCTGGGAAGTGTTCTCTCTTCTTCAGTTTCCTAGTTTTTATATAATTGATATAATTTCTTCCTTAAGTGTGAGGTAGTATTCACCAGTGAAGCCATCTGGCATGAAGTTTTCTTTGTGGGGAGGATTTTAACTTCAAATTCAATTTCTTAAATAAATATAAGGATATTCAGGTTATCAATTTTCTCTTGAATGATCTTTGGTAGTTTGGAACAATAAATTTATTCACCTCATCTACTTCATCAAGTTTATTGGCATAAAGTTGTTCGTAATATCCGCTTATTATCCTTTTAATGTCTCTAAGATTTGTAGTGATGTCCCCTCCCTCATTCCTGCTATTTCCTGATGAAAAATAATTTCTAAATGAAGGAGTTAGACTGTAATCTTCCTGAAGTCACTGAGTATATCTTTTTGATCTCGTGTCCCCAGTGTTCATTGAAATCTAGAATGTAAGCTCCATGTGGGCAGGACGCTGGCCTTCCACCAGCTGCCCAGTGCTGCACTTTCCTCTGAAGTAAGTCTTGGTCCACTTAAGTGTCCAGGCACTCCCTCCTCACTGAGCTCATTCACAGCAGAACCTTGATGAAGCACCAAGCACCCTGCCTGGTGCCCAGCCCAGGCACCACACAACCATCCCCATGCAAAGGTCCATCAGCTCATCACCTCCCAGCAGCCTAAGAAGCACCTTCACTGCCTCCCTGTCGGGGACCATGCACATCAATTCCTACAGCATACCCAGCAGTTCTCAAACAACACTGTGCAGTAGAATTACTGTCAAGCCTGTTAAAATGCCTATTCCTGGGTCTTACCCCAGAGATCCTCATTCAGTGGGTGTGAAGTGCCAGACTTTGCATAAAGTTGCAACAGGTTATTATTGGCCAACAGGGTGAGTCTGGGCTGAAATCCAGCCCATGCTTGGTTCACCAAGCCACGCACTCTGGTGTGGGCCTGCTCCACCCTCAGGGAGGGCCACGTCTTGATTTTAGTTTCATCTGCTTGCCAAGTCTAGTGTCTCTGGGGATATATCTACAAGGGCAGTTGAGGTAGGGAAGGCTTTTTCCAATTTGCACAAAGCCTCTCTATGCCCTGGTGTATTAGCCTACGTCCTCTAAAAGCACGTGTCAAGATAGGGCTAGAGATGCATGAGATTAATTAAAAGAAGTGCCTGCAAGGGAAAATGAGAAAGAAGGCAGGAGAAGTAGGGAGAGCCATCAGCCAAGGATGGAGCGCTAACCCTTGTAAGAGAGAGAACCAAGAAAGGTTGGATGGAAAAGTCTTAGACTACATGTAGTTCTAAGAAAATTTGGTAAAGCTGATGGGGAGTCCTCCATCAGCCAAAGTCACTCAACAGAAGGGTCCTTCTTCTGTCTTGTGAGAATGGGCCTGCCCTGGTATCCCTGCTGTGCTCAGCCACTGGCTGGAAGTGGAAAGCGTGGCTTCATGAAGAGGGTGGTGGATTTCAGGGGAATTATGCCCTGAGAGGTGCACTTTCACAGCTACTATTCCTGGAGAGAGGAGGGTCTTCGGAATCTGCCTTTGTAACCACTCCATCGCAATCACACTTAGAGGAACACTTGCCTACGTTTTTAAAAAGAAAGGATTGCTAACCATCCCCTAAGTGTTCCTCACACTTAGAGGAACACTTGCCTACATTTTTAAAAAGAAAGGATTGCTAACCATCCCCCTAAGGAGGCCCAGACTTCCTGGATACAATGTCACACTCTTGGGGGCTGGGATGGGGGAAACTCCCCAATTCCTCTGCAGTCAGCCTGTAGCCTAGAATCTAGTTATATCCACAGTGGATGACTCTGCCCCCATATTCTGCTCTATATGTTGTAACAAGGGATGAGCCGAGTAGAAGGGACACCCAGAGGATGGAAAAGTTGAATCTGCCTCAGAGACGGGGTCAGGGAGAACCGCTTTGAGGGCGGACAGGCACAGGCAAAGTGTGGAGGGGAGGGCACTGGGGGGCAGCACATGGTGGTCTGCTTGGGCTGGACAGAAGGGAAGGGAGGGGAGTTGGCTCAAGGCCTGGAGGAGACTATTGGATGGAATGTGTTGGGGGGAGCCTGGGGTTCAGGCGTCATTGCCTACAAAAGTGAAAAGGCCTGGGAGAGCATTTCTGCAAGGTGGCACTGATGGCTCGTCTCGGGGTGGAGGAGGCCCTGTGCTTTTCTGAGCCAGCCCTGAGGGCAAGCTGGGGGTCACCCAGGGAGCACCTTGAACACCTAGCCCTAGGGAGAGACACGGGGGCCAAGAGAGAGCAACAGGGGCAGAACTGTCACCTCTATCCTGGCTCTGCCCAGAGCTGGGCCTGGTTCCCAAAATACCATCTTATCCCAAGAAGGGCCCCATAGCAACAGGCAATGGGAGAAGAACTATTTGATAGCCCATCGTCTATGGAGACCCTCTCTTAGCACCCCTTGCTCAATGTCATGAATTCAAGTGGTTCAGTTGGTTTTCAGATGAGCTTCAAAGGTGTACCTGGCACGTGCTTGATTAGGCCCTCTCCCTCCTCTTCATCCTCGCCTCCTGATGCCTTTTTTTTTGTTTTTTTTAAACATCCTTATTGGAGTATAATTGCTTTGCAATGGTGTGTTAGTTTCTGCTTTATAACAAAGTGAATCAGTTATACATATACATAGGTCCCCATATCTCTTCCCTCTTGCGTCTCCCTCCCTCCCACCCTCCCTACTGATGCCTTTTTTAAAGCTAAAGACCATACTCTTTAACCAGGCCCTTCCTTCGTGATCCAGCTGTTGCCCTCTGTTGAGCCCACATCTCAGGGACCTGGGCCATGCAGGATTAGTGGTTTGAGGTCAGTGTTGGTGCCCTCCAGTAGAGTGATCAGAGCTCTAGGACTCTTCCCTGGACAACCTCTCTCCTGGTTTGTAAACCAGTATTTATCTGATTGTCTGTTAATCCATATATACCCAGGACCTTCCATGGTCCTGATTCAAACAGGTGCCCAATCATTCCTTTCCTGAGTGTTGTTATCTGTTACACAGCCAGCCTGAAAGAACAGAAACTGGAGAGGATGGAGAGTATCCACTCTAGGTAATAACTACCACCATTTCTTGGGTGCCTAATATTTCCAGTCCCTACCACAACCTGCCAGGAAGATGCTCGAACCAAATCTCAGATCCAGGCATCGACTTTCCCAAAGAGATACAGCTAGCAAAGAGTTGTGCTGGGATTCAAACCCAGAACACTCTGATTGAAAAATCTGGGTTTTTTCCTGACAGCATTTCATCTTGTGTAGCCACTGCCCTAGCTGGTAAGAACAGCCCAAACCAACGTACTGGTTTTCAAAGTGATTTATAAACAGTAGCTACACGTCAGCGTGTCTTCTCCTTTACTCACTTCATAACCATGTCTGCATCTGTGCTGTGATTCTGGTCTGGAGCAGTGCTGGGTGAGGATAAAGCACAGTGATGAACAGTGCAGTCGACTCTGGAGCCCCTGCCAGGGTTGGAAGCCTGGCTCTGCCACCGTTGTGGAAAGAAGGACCACAGGCTCAAACTGTGTGATCTAGCCCTTGTGGTTGACTCAGATTCTGCATGCAGGAAAGAGACAGAGGAGCCATCTCTACCTTCTCACCTGCCCATACCTGCAAGTTAGAAATGTTCTTTTAGAGAACTAGCCTAGTAACTCAGGTGAGCCATCAGGGTCTCCTTGGGAGAACTGCTTCTCTTTGCAGTTCGAAGTCTCTTTTTCCAAAAACTGCTTTTTCATTTTCTATGGATGCTGATTTCTCAGGAGATATATGACAGTAAGTTCATGGCACAGGAGAGCTTTGGACAAAGGTCTTTGTCAATGGTGGTAGGAGGGGAGGGAGGGCAGGAAGGTTGGATACTTCTGGTAGAGGAGGGGTAAGTGAGTCTCTCATTATCCTCACCAGCTGGATGACTTTGGCCGAGTCACACTACTACTCTGTGCCTTAGTTGCCTCATCTAGAAAATGGGGCTAAAAATGGGACTTAACTACGGGTATTGCTTTGAATCCTTTATTATTATCTAGAACTCCATATCATTCGCTATTTTTTGGAAAGCATTAGCCTTGCTAACTTTAATTTGGGATAACATTTGATCCTGCCTCATTCACACAAACACGATTCATGACCATTGCGTGATTTCTGCTTGGTCTTTGCTAGTCCAGATCCCTCATTTTAACAATCAGAACTCAACCAAACCAGCATTCAATCCATGTCAACTCAGCACTCAAAGTGTAGAACAGCAAGTATAGAAAAAAAAAAAAAAAAAACACATTTTTTTCATCCTCATCACAGCAGTACCTTAAACTTGTGTCTCTTACCATTACTTTCAATCTTGTATTTAATTTTGGACATTTAATATCTGACTTTCTAGCTAAATGTCCCTCCACCCCAATGTGCAATATAATGCTCGGCACATGGTAGGTATTCCCTGAATGTTTAGTGAATGACTGTGAAATCCTCTAATAAATGTCTATAAACGCTCTGATTCAGGTCTAGCACAGCCCAAACGTGCAAACTGATGCTTGTTTGGAATCAACTTCTGAGTGAAAACTAAATTCCTTTGCTTGCCACACAAAGTACTTCATTAATTGGCCCCAGCCAATCTGTTATTCCTCATCAACTACCATTTCCCCATACCCTCCCCCCAACTCCCAAGTTCCAACCCTGCCAAACTTTATATCATTCCCAGAACAGGTCATGCCCTTTTACAACTCTAAGACTTTGTACTTGCTGTTCCGTCTTCCTGAAATGCTCTTCCCTTTTGAGCATGGCCAACTCCTACTGAGCCTTCAAAACCCCAGCTTAAATGACTCCTCCTCAGGGATGTCTCCTTGACTCCCCAAGGCAGTATCAGTAGCTCCCTTCCCTGGGCTCCCTCAATACCCTGTCTAGCACACTGATTAACTGGCCTGGCTTTAGAGTCATGCTAAGGGCTGAGCTAAATCCCTGGCTTTGCAACTTATGAAGTGTGAGACTTTGGGCGAGTTATGTGACCTCTCTGAACTTCAGTCTCCTCGTCTGCTAACTAGCACCAGTAGGAACCCCGGAGGGTTATAATGGGGATGATTTAATGAGATGATTGTAAAGTGTACAGCAAATGCTCAAGAAATGGTAGCCAATCTGATGCGTCCTAGTACAGCACCTGACTACTCTGTGATTCACTTGCCTCCCCTGTGTAACCCTAGATAAAGCAGGCAAGGTCTTCAGTTATTTCTTATCCCTGGCAACTAGCACACTACCTGGCATGTAGCAGATGCTTGATGCATCCTTGCGGCGTGCTTCTGTGCAGTCACAAACAAATGAATCTGCCCTTTGATTCCCCAGAGTGCCCGGGAGGAGCGAGGGCGCCCTGCAGTGGCCGGGGCAGTTGTGCTGACGGCATGGAAGGAAACGGAAGCTGCTCCTGCCAAGTGAGTTCGAAACCTTGCTCTCCTCCTCCCTGACTCTGCTTTCTCCTTACCTGTAAGGGGTCCCTCTGTAAACACACACTGAGTGGAGACTCTAACAAGTAGCGATATTAGTTAAAAAAAAAAAAAAAAAAAAAAAGGATGCAGTGTGCAACAAAATGACATGTTAGAGGCTGGGGGACCTTTGAGTGTATCCATCTGTAAAATGAGTTTAAGCCTTAGGTGTAGTCATCTGTAAAACGAGTCTAATGATAATACCTACACGATTATACTTGTCGATAATACCTACACGATCATGTATATGAAGATACTTTGTGAAACCATGCAGGGCGACAGAAATTTGTCATTGTTACTGTTAAAAATCACCGTTATTAACAGACTAGTCTTCGGAGCTGTCCTCAGCACCCATACTTGAGCGCGGGGTCTGCCAACTGAGGCATTTCTTTGCTGTCCCATGAAAGGGACTTTTGCAAGCTTCAAGCCTTAGACAATGGAAATACAAAGTAATCCTTCTGAAAAGGATTGAGCTCAGTTGTCTTCAGAAATGCAAAACTGAAAGCGTTTTCATTTCACCCTTGGGTGGAATTATGATCTAGCCATCAGTACTTGCTCTCTGTATCTTTGGACTAACGTAGCAGCTTTCTTCTGAAGAGCTCCAGACTCCTAGTAAAAACTGATGCAGGGATGAATGTACAAATTGTAACACAAAAAGAGCAAAGAAGACAGAAAGAGAAAGAAGGAGTTTCAGGACAGGCACAGAGGAGGGAAGATAACACTTGAGAAACAAACGCTGAGCAGACAGTCAGTTAGAAATCCAAGGGCTTTGTGGGCAGCGCAGATCGCTTGGGTCTAACATCCTCTCCCTGGGGTGTCCTGCAGGAAGGATTTGGCGGAACAGCCTGTGAAACCTGCGCTGATGACAACGTATTTGGACCCAGCTGTTCAGCAAGTATGTCTCACTTTTGTGTCATCGAATGCAGTTGTGAAGGTTGAAAGTCAGACATGGCTTATACAGCTCAAGACCCCAGAAATAACGTTCCTTGGGGGGAAAACACAGAACAGTTCTCTATAACCAAGTCTACACAGGCAAAACAGAGAGTTGACAACAAATCTGATAAGGAGAGACAGTGTGTCTGTGGTTTTTAGTGCTTGCAGGCAGCTACTCACCAGGAATGCATCCTGGCAAACTCTGGGGCATAGGTTCCCTCTCTCCAGGCTCCAACATCCACCAGTTCCTTACCTGCCCAGCTTCTCCCTGAGGTCTTTCCAGACCATGGTCTCAGCACTGACCTTCTCGCCAGGGACCTCTGTGTCCACCACAGGTCCCAACACATCTAATCTTTCCTTCTTTGGGGAGTTCGCAAATAAATACCTGAGGTGATCAGAGGCTGTTTGTCCCAATTTGCAGATTATGGCTTTGTCCCTGACATGGGTTTGTCCACTCTCTTATTTCTGGTTCTCCCCAGAAGTTGACCCAGAAGCATTCTGCAAGCATTCTAGTACAAGTAGCATATTTGAGAGGTGACCAGGGAAACACTAAGAAAGTGACACAGAGGAAATAAAGGGGGTGTTGTCAAGACAGAGACCAGTGTGGATGACCAGAGCTTAATCCCCTGGGGAACTCTGGAGTCCGTGTAGAACACTCACCTTGGAGTTACTTTACCTGAGGAGAGAGGGAGCTATGGTGTAGTAGGCAGAATAATGACCACTCCCCAGAATGTCCACATTCTAATCCCATGGACCTGAGAATATGTTGCCTTCCATGGCAAGGGAGAATTAAGGTAGCAGATGGAATTATGGTTGCTAATCATGTGATCTTACCATAAAGAGACTATCCTGGATAATCTGAGTGGACCCAGTGTAATCACAAAAGTCCTTAAATGTGGAGGAGGAAGGCAGAGGCAGAAGATGCGGTGTCAGAGGGACGAGACGTGAGAAGGACACCACCAGCCCTTGCTGGCTTTGAAGGTGGAAGCGGCCCGTGAGCCAGGCAATGTGGGCAGCCTCTAGAAGCTGGGAAAGGCAGGGAAAGGGATGCTCCTCTCCAGAAAGGAACACAACCACCAACACCTTGATTTTAGAGCAATTACTTTGGATTTCTGACCTCCCGAACTGTAAGACAATATATGTGTGTTGTTTTAAGATGCTAGGTTTGTGGCAATTTGTTACAGCAGCAATAGGAAACTAATACATGCGGTCGTTAGAGGGGAGTTGTTCATTCCCTGGCACTTCCAACCCCCAGTGAGCACCCAGGCAGAGCAGACTTCCTAGGAAGTGTTCACAGGCTACTGGAAGGCAGCTGAATGCATGGACTTGGTAAGGAAGGCCTAGAGAATGTGGGCGTAGTAGGGACAGTGTCTGCCAGATTCATAGTCTCCCAAAAAGGATAAGTCAAGTGCCCTTTGTCCAATACCACCTCAGTTTGGCTTTTATAGAAAAATCATATTTGGTAGACACTGCATTGATTCAAATATTTTGGGCAAGAAAAATACACAGATATCCCAGCCCCCCTAAGTTTGCTCACTCTGTAATAAGTTTCATCTGCAATAGCAGAGACATGGTCTCATTCTAATCCATGGGGTCCTTGAAAGCAGATGCTGTTATACCTCTTTATCTCCAGTACCTTCCACAGTGCTGCCTGCGTGGTAGACACACACTACACTCTTGGCTGGATGAATAAACAAATGAGTGAGTGAATGAATGATATAACTAGCTCCAGCCCTCTTGTCCTGACCGAGAAACATGTTATTGGGAGGCGTCGTGTAGAGGTGATCAGAGCTCCAGCTTTAAACTCAGACTGGGTTTCAGCCCCAGGGCTGCCGCAAATTGTGGGAACCTTAAGTTTACTAAGCATACTCTGTGCATCTTCATCTGTAAAAACAGAAATAATATTGCCTCCTTTAGAATTATTACGAGGAACTAATGAGATAATCACTGCACAACAAATGATAGCAATTATTATTATTAATACCTACTATTCCCTGGCGTCCCCCAATCTTAGGTTTTTCTTCATCCATCACTTTATAAAAGATTATTTCATAAGAGTGTTAGCAAAAGCAAATTTAAAACAAATGTTAGCATTGTGAATGTATTTTTTAACATTACATTATATTAAAGGACAGTAAACTATTAAGTATAATCAATCATTTATAAAGAACATGTCTTTCAAATTGACCCTTCCCTATCATAATAGAATTTAAATCACATATTTTAAATAAATATTGAAATAGGAAGAAAGACAGCAACCAACACTGCTTACTTACCAAGAAAGCCAAGTAATTGTTTGCGGATGAAAATTTAGAAAGAAGATGAGTTCATGTTGCCTCCAAGAAACTGGTGTTGGTTGCCAATGAGCACAGATGTACATGGAGATTCCAAACATTTCTAAATTTTTAAAGTGGCTTCCCTTTACACTTGTTTGTGCCATAGAGAAAGGGCAAGCGAAAGGGTTTGGAAACCCAAGTTTTTAAGTAAGAAAATTGGAAACCTAAACTGAGACTCGGGATATAAGACTCCCAGTTCTGGGTTCCAACAGAACTTTGTGAGATGATGAAATGTCCTGACCTGCACTACCCAACATGGTAGCCGCAAGGCACGTGTGGCCATCGAGTACCTGAAATGTGGCTAGTGCAACTGAGGAGCTGAAGGTTAAATTTTAGCCCATGTTACTCAGTTTAAATTTAAATAGCCTCACGTGGCTAGTGGCTACCATATTGGATAGCGCAGCTCTAGAACATAATGGCTAAGAGAGAAGGCTTCAAGTCAGCTGGCCTGAGTTTGAAACCAAGCCTAGTTGCTGTGGGACCTGGGGCAAGCTATTTAACCTCTCTAAGCCCTCCTCATCTACAAAACGGGAATAATAATACCTGCCTCGTGGGATTGACTCGTAGAAAAGCTCCTAGCGGCAAGTCATAAGCACTCAATAGAAGCAAGTATTAAGCGAGGACAAGAGCAATCCCACAGTAAGCTGAACATTCATTCACCTATGAACGAATGAATGATGGCTCAGTGATGGCTGGTCATTTCCCATTGGCAGGTTCCCGTAGGGGAACCTGGAAACCTTTTCAGCCAGGCATCCACTGGGTGCCAGTGTTGTTTCACCCATGAGGCAGTGGTCGTTGGCGGTGGCAATTCTGCCTGTAAGTAGGACAACGCTATGAGTTGCAGTTTATTTTTAACACTGACTTTAACCTGCTGCCGGAGCATTCTCCTACCTGACTCTCGATTTGCTTAGCGATGATTTCAAGCTGCATCGGCCAAGGGTGTTCATCTCAGCTGCCAAGGCCCTCGCCTGCTCAGTGCCTCACTCCAGGTTAGGGCAGACGGCAAGCCCACTTTCTCTAACGTGACCCAAATCAATCCCACAATCACGTCTTGTTAATAACAGTAGCTAGCATTTGCTGAGTGTCTGACGGGCACCAGGCACTGCACAAGGTTTGGCATGCAGAATCTCTTTGGAAAAACTCTGCAAGCTGGGTTCCTCATTTTATGGATTAAGAAGCAAGAGAGGTTGCTCAAGGTCACGCAGCTATTACAGGGACAGAGGCAGGGTTTGACCCCAAGTGTCTGACTCCAGAACCTGGGCACAAAACCACTGCACCATTCGGCCCTGGCAGGCATCCACCATGCATTAGACCCGTGACAGGTGATGGGCATCCAAAGAGGGGAGAGATTAGGTCCCCACTCCCAAGGAGCTGGAAATGTGGGAGATGCTTTTGAGCCTATGTGCACGGTACACATGAGATGCTACAGGAACATGAGAGAGGGCATCTCACTCTGCCAGGGGCATGGCACAGGGCCTCTGTGCTCTGTCCCTCTGACCCCAATGGCCGTGGCTTTGGCTACTTTAAAGTCATGCACCCCAAGTTTCACATGTCTCTAGAGATTTGCTGAAGCTGGTTTAACAAATACCCAGGGCTCTTTAAATGACCTTTGGGAATCCCTCTGCCACTCACGTCTCCTTCCCAAGGACACTTTCTTGGCAGTGACTGGTGGCCCTGCAGTGCGTGTCAGAGGCTCCCGAAAGCTACCCGTGCCAGATCAGTTAATCCAGTACATGGGCTGTGCTGAAAGGCAGGACCTGGGGAGAGACTTGTGCCTAGAAGGGAAGCTCAGCGACAAGGACGGCCCTTGTAGTTAGCGTGTAAGTTGGGAGCAGGGGCTGAGTCACATTCGACTCCCCCCTTCCGCCTCCTCACCCTCTCCATGGGCTGCATGACACCATTTAGGACATGCAGAAGCAGTGTATCTCTTAGAGTTCAGCTGCCCCACTATACTGTGAGCAGCTTGAATTTAGATATTGTGAGTTACTCTTATTTGTATAGCCAGTGCCTAATCCAGTGCCCGCCACTAGATAGGAGCTGGGTAGATATTTTTTTAACTAAATTAATTTGCGTCTTCTCTACTGAGCCCATAGTACACCCCCTCCTCACCCCTATTATCTCCACAATGAATTTGACTTCCCTCTGGAACTCATCTGTTCCAAAAGCTACAGCCATGGGTGGACATCAAAGTGCTTTGCTAACACAGAAACAACAGCAAATCAGTTTTTAAAGGGAGGATGACAATTGCAAATCCAATTTAATTCTTCAGTAATTTGAATGAGCACTGGAGCTAGTTGTCTCCCATTTTCCATATGTAACACGGGGTTAATGATCTTACCTCACCAGATTGAGAGAGAAAAACGCAGCCCTGACAGCTGTCGGCTGGTCGCTGGCCTGCAATTTCATAGAATGTCACCATCAATGGCTCGCTCTATCTGTGCTGGAACAAGACAGAAACTAAGGCCACTAGGCCTTATCCTGTCTGAATAGAGAAATAAACAGTGACAGTGGGCAACCCAGTGGCCATCTCTCCCGGTTAACACGAGTGGCTACTGCTGCTTCTTCATGATCCCTCGCCCCTGCTGCCGACTTTGACCACTGTTGTGTTCCTGGTGGTACTTGGCTGGCTGGCATGACAAAAGTAATAGTTGCAGCAGGAGGTGATAGTGAATGAGGTACAAATAAAGTGCTGCCCAGAGGAGCACAGATTCTGTTTTGGCACCTCTGAGATGGCACCACCGAGGAGAGGGGCTTTAGCTGGCCTAGAAAGATGAGGAAGATTTCAACTGGATTTCAATTGCATGCAGAAGAGAGCAGAGTGGAGGCAAGAGCATGGAGGAGTGAAAGTATAGGATGCACGTCCTGTTGCCTCCACAGGGCGTGGTCTTTCCTAGACCAGCTCCCCCCATCTCTTCCTGGCCGGCCCCCATTGCTATTGACCCGTCACATCTTAGCATCTATCACACCTCATTATGATGGGCTGCTTTCTTCTGCCTTCAGACTGTGAGCTCTTTGGGGGCAGGGACTTTGGGTCATTAATCCCAAGCACAGCGCCCTGTAAGTAGTAGATGTTCAACACGTGTTCTGAAGGAAGATGAACTCTAGTGAGTCATCCCATGCACTTAGATCCTAAGACGCATAAAATGAAGTGGCGAAAGATGAAAATTTTTAAAGGTTGGAGTCAGCTTGGAGAGGGCCTTGTTTGCCAAACAGAGGAATTTAGATTTCATTTGGTTAGCAATTGGGAGTCACTGAGATATTTGGAGGAAGATCACCTTGATACCATTACTGATCAAATGAAATGGATAAAATGGAGAGGTGAGAAATCGAACAATGAGTCCAAGTAAAGTGCTACTGCAATAGTCCAGGCAAAACAAGATAAGGCCCTGAAGGAGGACAGTTCCCGTGGAGATGAAGGACAGGGGATTGAGGTGGGACATGTAACAGCCTTAGAGTTCGAACCTTCAAGTTGCAAACTTTCAAAGATGTGAACATGCATCTGGTGCCAGCAAGGAACCAGAACCTGTGCCATCAACGTCAGGCATGAATGAAATTGCAGCTTGCCCTCCATCTCCCATTGCTAACGATCCTTCAGCTCTACCATCTCCCACCTCCTCTCCCTCCTCCAGTCAGTCACTCTTCTTGCCTGTTCACTCGATGCCAGCCCCTGTATGCCAGCTGTTGTACTGTACTACTGTACTTTTCAAGGTACTGTACTATAAGATTAAAAACGTTTTCTTTATTTTTTGTGTTTGTTTTTATGTATTATTTGTGTGAAAATTATTATAACCTATTACAGTACAGTACTATATAGCTGATTGTGTTAGTTATGTACCTAGGCTGACTTTGTTGGACTTAGCGAACCAATTGGACTTACGAACCCACTCTCGGAATGGAACTCGTTCGTATGTGGGGACTTACTGTAAACTGAAGCTAATAAAAAGAAGCCAAGGTTCAAACTAGGGTCTCTAGGGCTTCAAACCCATGGTTTTCCCCACTTCATCAAGCAGAATCTCAATAAACACTATCTGAAAACAGTATCCTTCCATAATCTTTGGAGGAAGTCTACATCAGGTAACGAAAAATTCCCCTTTTCTGTCTGCAGTGTGCAGCTGTGTGCATGGAGTATGCAACAGTGGAATACGCGGCGATGGGACCTGTGAGTGCTACTCTGGGTACACCGGCCCCAACTGTGACAAGCGTAAGTACTGCTAGTTCCCTTAATACCACACCAGATCAAATGGGCACAGACATATGCATTTCAGTTGTGCATGCGTGTACTTGGGCTCTACCTGTGTGCCGTGCCATCAAATGTTTTGCGGGAAGATAGGCAAAAATTTTAAAAGAAAGGGGACGAAAGGAGAGGAAGGGAGAGAAGGGGAGGGGAGGGGAGGGGAAGGGAGGCGAGGGAAGAGATTGTATAGAATATTGGCAGTCACGGAAGATTTGGGTACAATGCAGTGACATGGCTGTAGCTATGTTTTAGGAAGGCCAAGCTTGTGGCAGTGTGAGGATAGACTGGAGAGGAAGACATTGGGGCCCTTGCAACGAGTTAGATACCTGAAAAGGGAGATAAGGCATGTTCTCCATTATAGGTCTCAAAGACAGAGCACATCAACAGGAAATGGAGGCTCACCAAGGCTAAATGATTCACCAAAGTTCACAAAATAGTAAATAAGTGAGCTGGGACTCAAGTCACTGAAATTCTCTAAACAATCGATCACACTGGGTTTAATCAAAAGATAGAGACCACAGGGTGATTGCAGCAAAGGAAGTTTAATATAAAGAATTAGTAAGCTATGATAGGAGAGTGGCTATAAAAATGCAAAATGAACTGTAGGGCTGAGGGGGCATAACAAAGAAGGGCAAACTTGGAAGGGGACAGCCATCCCCAAGGCTTGGCTCAAATCTTGCTGGAGAAGGGGTGCTGGCAGCCCACTTAGTAGGGGAGAAGTTTGCTGGTTTGCCCAAGCCAGCATGGGAGTACAGTCACCCAGCAGGCAGGCAGCAACCCTTCAGGGCACTGATGAGCCGAGGCTGGGGGACAGGTGGACAGAGGGAGTTGGGGCACCTTGGGTGCTAAACCTGGAACCTTCAATGTCTGTGCATGGGGAGGGCTGTGGGAAGGTGGCCACTGGGTCCAGGCCAGGGATGCAAGGTCACCGATGAACTGTGCACTCTGAGTGCACAGTTGGGACAGGGCATCACTGGATGTCCTCACACACGCACACCACTGACAGGCTGTGCAACAGCAGCAAACACAGCGGAAACACAACACTGCACAGCAGAGCCGGCAAGAGGCGCCCCTTCCTCCTGCAGTAGCCCTCCGGTGCCCTCTACTGGCCAAGATTAACATATCCTTGCAAAGGAGAAATGTTCAGAGTCCAGCCCTTTTTCACAGAGCAGGTGATGAAGGGTGAATTTGGAGCTTAGCCACTAGGAAACTGGACATGCTGCCTGTGACAATAGCTTCACTTAACTTATCCTCTGGATTTTATTCTCCTGGTCTGTAAAATAAAGGGATTAGACAAGAATCAAATTCAACAAATTCAAACTCGCTTTATTGAAAGTCGTTGAGAAGATATGAGCAGTGGTAGAAAGGAGGATGAATAAAAGACAGCCTGTGCCTTCTTCCTGTGGAAGAGACAGACATGCAAACAACCAATATGAATCAACAGCAGGATGAAACTCAGGTGGTTAGGGTGGACCCCTTCCATAGCCCTCAGTCAGCCTCCTTCCCCAGCTACTCCTGTACTGCCCAGTGGACTCATGAGCAAAAAACGAAAACACAAACAAACAAAAAACCCTTTTTAATAAGACCAGAGATCCACCTCAGAAGCCAGCCTAATAGACAGCATGAAAAGATTTGCTTCCAAATGACAAAATAACTCTATTGAGTCAGAAGATAAATAGACTGGGACAAAAATATTTGCAATCCACACGGCAGAAACGTTTTTATAATAGAAAGTCCATGAGCCCACCTTTAAAATCGGCCAAGGAGCAGCTAATTCTCAGGAAGAAATGAAAACTGGCCAACGAGCATAGAAGAGGTGCTTAACCCCACTAGGAGTCAGAAATGCAAATTAAAACCATAATGAAGTAGTACTTTGGAGTTTGGGAGGTTTTGTTTTGGTTTGGTTCTGGTTTTTTGCCCACTGTGTTACACAGGTTGAAAAGCTAGGTAATATCTATCTGTGGGCGTGAGAAAAATTACGGTACTGTCAGTGGGGATGTGAATTGCTACAATCTATGAGGGAAATGTATCTATTAAATTTTAAAGGATGCTTACAGTTTGAGGCGACAGCCCCAATTCTAGGAATTTACCTGGAGGACTTGAGGGGTGGGTAGGTGAGAATATATGTACAGAGAAACTCATGATAGTATTGTTTTTAAGAACAAAGCAAGCTGGAAACAACTTGAACATCCATGAGTAGGAAGTGGTTGAGTGAAGTGTGGTACATCCTATTCTAGTTAGAAGAATGCTAGCTGCGGAAAGAAATCAACACAAAAATCCAGTGGCTTAACACTACGGTTCCAAAACTGCACCAAGGCATCCCAAAGTACCCCATCAAACTCACAGGGCTGCTATGGGATATTTTTAATTTCTGAGGGAAATGGTGATACACCTGTAGAATATCGTATGAAATGTTAACCTGAGTTGGTACACAATTTCAACATTAGGTAGCACTACATTTTGTGCGATGGTATCATTTCTTTACAAAGCTGCATTTCCAGCGGTCACTGTGGTAAAAAGTAAGTACCATGCAAAAATCACTTTAACTGGAAGGAGGGTGGTAGTTTCCAATCTGATTCCAAGGCTGAAGAAGTTGTGCCATCTCCAACAAGCTCACGTGTCCCATTAGTAAGTAAATGTAGTTATTTAAGAACAAAATAAAATATTTAATCTTTCTATTAACCATATTACTTTTTCAGATGGCTACTACGTTATCATGACATAAATAGTTACTGAATTCTTTGGTTCTAACTTTGGTTCAACTTAGTAAATGAACTGGTAGATTTTTTTTTGTATTGGGGTCCCATGAAACACTAAGGGCACTGTGACCTGAGAATTTGGGGAACCTCTGGCTTAACACAACAGAGGTATATTTCTTACTAATGTAACAGTCCAATGTGAGTGTTCCTGGCTCCCCACCAGCTCCCCACCACATGGTGCTTAGGGATCCAGAGCCTTCCATTGCATGCGTCTGCCATTCTGTAGCACCTCCAAATGCTCTGCTTTGAGCCACGGAAGGAAGGAGAGAGTGTAGAGAAGCATCTGCTTATAAAGTCCAGAATAATACAAAGAACTTCCAATATTCCATCAATGTAGACTAGTCATATAACCCCACCTGGATGCAAAGAGGGGTGGAAAACGTGATCCTGAAAGGGCAGCCCCTTCTCAGCAACAATTCTACTTTGTGGAAGAGGTGAGGGGATATTCTCTATGAATTTTTGATTCAACTAGCCACTGCTGGGAGACAAACACATGCATCACATTTGTGCACATCCTGAGAGCAGCACACTGACTGCCCCTTGTTCCAACATCTTTACAAGGTTGTTTGTAGAGCGAACAGCCTTGGAAGATATAGGACCTCCCTCGGGAGCAAGTGCGGGCGTGCTTACTGCCTGTGCCAGCTATCAGTGGATTGTCTCTCAGCTCCAAATTCACCCTTTTTGCCTGCTCTGTGAATATGGAGGTGGCCTTTGGAATATTTCTCATTTGTCAGCCAGTAAGATGTGAAGCCTTACCAATAGAGGGTGCTAAAGGGACACCGAAGAAGCAAGAGTTTTCTCTTCTTGTTTCTGGTTTAGCTCACTCGCCAGGCTCCTGAAGAACGCGGTTTTGCTCCGCTGCTCAGCCCCGCGCAGTTTCTCCAGCACGAGGTTCTGGCAAGGCTTAGCATCCTCCAGTATCTGACCACTGCATACCTCGTCTAGCGCTTGACTCGGGCGGCAGCAACATAACCAGGAGCCCTAGACAGTGCAGGCTGGTGGCCCAGTTCGGGAGCTGCTCTGCACACCCTCCCCTCAGCCCCATGCACAGCAAGGGCCCCGCAGGACCAGCCATCCAGAGAGCTGACCACCCACCTCCATGCCACGCAGCTGGCCCCTGAAACCACCCCTGCCCCAGTCACACACAGGAGTACACCACACTTCTGAGAAGGCGGGCTTCTCAGCCCCTGCTTCCAGTAGCACCCAGAGGCAAGCCGCTTTCCCAGGCTTGGCACCTCCCTGTGGACGACCTTCCCTGGGGCCCCAGAGGGATGGTCTCCAGCAAGTCTCACCAGCGGACACCTCAGCAACCTCTCTGCTGTAGAGTGACCAAGGCCATGTCCTTTCCAGTGACATCCGGGTCTCAGCTCTGGAAGAGGAGGACTTACTCTTATCTTAAGATAAGAGAGGAGTGGTTGCTCTTTATTTTTCTTTCATTCCTTTATTCTTTCGAACTCTTTTTAGCTGTCAGGAGCCAGTTCCCTGTTATTCCACTCTGTTCATGAATGTTTACACTAAAATTTCACTGTTCCAGTAATTGCATGGTTTCTGTCTCTTGCCTGGGCCCTAAGTAATACATTGCCTATTATTTAAAAACAAACAAAAAAGCATTTCAGTTCCCTAAGCTCAGGGCTCCTCTTCTGTAATGAAATCCACTGCCTGTTCAGGTCTCAGTATGGCCCTCTTTGCATTGCCCTGTGGGAACCGGGGCTTGGAAGAACTGGTCCAAAAATGCTGACATTCTGGCTACTGCTCCTGATGTGAGTGATAAACTGTCCTTTATCTCTGACCCGGGCATCTCATATCTTCTAGCAGCAACCATGTGACTGTGTCAGCCCAACTTGTTCGCTTTGCAAGTTGGCTAATTATGCCAGACTCTATAGTTTTTAACAGCCATCTAAGCCCCATCTATCTTATAAAATACTATGCAGTCATTAGAGATTAAGGTACACCCTTAAATACCTCCATAATATATTGTTAAATTAAAAATCAAGTTCCTAAATATTTTAACAGGATTCCATTTCATTTTTTGAAAATCTTATACATAAATGTATTATATTGGTTGTTAACGTTGGTTATTTTGGGAGTGGGATGGGAGAATGAGAATAAGAATACAGCTAATTTTTGCTTTACTCATTCTGTATTTTTTGAATTGTTACAGTGAATCTGTGTCACTTTTGTAATAATAGGGAACATTGCATTTGTTGAGTTTTTTTAGAACTGGTTGTTCTACTAAGGCCATTACCTCAACAATCTTCCTTTCCAGCCATCCCAGAATGTGCAGCCTTGCTCTGCCCAGAAAATTCCAGATGCTCACCTTCCAGCGAAGATGAAACAAAACTAGCATGCAAATGCATCCCCAGTTACCAAGGCGATGGCAAACACTGCGAGCGTGAGTAGAACTTCGATCCTGCTGGTTTATTCATTGAGATGGTTAGATTCCGCAACAGAAAACGTCACAACCTTCTTAATATTAACACAATGACCACTTCTATTTCTCTCTGTGTAGTTGAATGACATATATTAAAAATTCTAAGCAAAATGCTCATCATGTGGTAGCTCTTCAATACATGGCAAGTTCTCTTGTTATCAAAGCACATATATAGATTTTTACACTTTTTTAATTAATTTTTATTGGAGTATAATTGATTTACAACGTTGTGTTAGTTTCTGCTATACAGCAAAGTGAATCAGTTATACATATATCCACTCTTTCTTTTAGATTCTATTCCCCTATAGGTGATTACAGAGTATTGAATAGAATTCCCTGTGCTATACAGTAGGATCTTATTAGTTATCTGTTTTATATAGAGTAGTGTGTATGTGTCAGTCCCAGTCTCCCAATTTATCCCTTCCCCCTCCACTTTCCCCGTTAGTAACTAAGTTTTTCTTCTTCTATATCACCTAAATCAATGTTAAGATAGAATGTAGTTTGTTTCTTCCTTCCTTCTTCCTTCCTCCCTTTCTTTTTTTTTTTTTTAAATAAATTTATTTTATTTATTTATTTTTGGCTGCGTTGGGTCTTCGCTGCTGTGCGGGGGCTTTCTCTAGTTGCGGCGAGCGGGGGCTACTCTTCCGTTGCGGTGTGCGGGCTTCTCATTGGAGTGGCTTCTCTTGTAGCGGAGCATGGGCTCTAGGCACGCAGGCTTCAGTAGTTGTGGCATGCGGGCTCAGTAGTTGTGGCTCGCGGGCTCTAGAGCGCAGGCTCAGTAGTTGTGGTGCACCAGCTTAGTTGCTCTGCGGCATGTGGGATCTTCCCAGATCAGGGATCGAACCCGTGTCCCCTGCCTTGGCAGGTGGATTCTTAACCACTGCGCCACCAGGGAAGTCCCCTTACTTCCTTTCATGCTCTTTCACTTCATGAGTGGTTGTGTGTTGGTTATGAACACGCTATTGGAGCCCGACTGCCTGGGTATAAACCCCAGGTCTGCCTGTTACTAACAATATGACCTTGGACAAATTCTTTAAACTACCTGTGCCTCCATTTTCCTATCTATGAAATGCGGATAATAATAGTAACTACGCTAGAGGGTTGTAAGGATTAACTGAGTTCACATATGGCAAATGCTTAGAAAAGGACTCAGTACATATTATAAATTCTATTAATATTAGTGCTTTCTTTCATGTGATTTTATATTTAAATCCACACATAGCATGGCATAATAATACCTCATCACAGTACTTGTAATTATAATTTCTAATGGCCATATGTAAATCTTTTTGGTCAATGGGGGTGATCAGGAGGGTAAGATGAAATGTTTTTTACTCTCTGTCTTGAAACTGTTGAATTGCCTTTGCAGATTGGATGAGCTGTGATTTGCAATCCCTTCACAGTTCAGTTTTCCTTCTCCTTGCCTGAGTGTGGTAACCACCTTATTTTGTCATTGCTTCTCCAGCCATCAACCCATGTTTACAAAATATCTGCCACCCTCATGCTCGGTGCACCTATCTAGGACCAAATCAGCACAGTTGCACGTGCCAAGAAGGCTACCACGGGGACGGCCAGGTGTGCTTACCAGTGGACCCCTGCCAAGTTAACTTTGGAAACTGCCCTACAGAGTCTACGGTGTGCAGATATGATGGGCCCGGACAGGTGAGCTAATGACGTTGGAACTGATGAGAATAGAAGTAGGACCACCCGCTGGAGGTAAAACCGTGCCGTCTCAGTTCTCCCTTTCCATGCTCAGGTCGGGCTTCCTGTCCAGACAGACCTCCGTGTGCTTGGGGTCAACCTCAGGGAGCCTTGATCTACCCTCTGAACTCGCCCTTTCCCAGCTCTCCAGTCAAAACTCCACTGTCTCCTCCATCCCAGTCCTGTTTGATGATTGACAACATATATACACATAGCTCGAATTCTATTAACAAATTAACTGTTAATGAAGTCTTGGGAAAATACGTAACTGACTTTCACCTGCATTCCTCCAGTCTCTCTAATGTCTTTTCAAAGTGAGAGGGGACTCTTAGGACCAAAAAACTCTGTCCCAAAGAGATGAATGCTGATAAAATGTCAGGCAGCACAGACAGATTTGTAGGGAGCAATGAAGATACTCTGGAGTGAGACTTACGTGATTCTCTAAATCACGTCATGATCTTGACTGGTAAAATTCAGCCTAGTCAGGAGACCTTTGCTACAGAGTCCATATCAAAGAGCCCTTTCCTGAATATCTCATTCACCCACCAAATATTTAGTGGGTGCCTACTGCAGCCACAACTGCATGTCAGGTGTCCAGTGGAGGAAGCCCATCCATACAAGAGACTACTGCTGCCTGGGTGAAAGGAAAGCCTTCAGTGTCTGACCAAACCCAGTCATGGGTCCCCAGCAGTCTAATCCGCACCCCATGGGGATCCTCCTGGAGTCCCCTGCAGAGAATCCACCCGATCTCATGTCCGAGAAAAAGAATACATCACATGACATTTCTGCTATCAATTTCTGAGGCTGGCTTGTAAGAAATTCAAAGGGCTAAATTCTCATCCTCTAAATGAGATCCCTTATGGGAAAAGTCATGTTACATCATGAAGCAAAGCCCCAGGACCTTGGGAGTGAGATTAAAACATATACTTTGTCACTTTAAAAATGGGTCCCAAGGCATATTTTCAAGTCTTAGAAACCCTCCGTCGTTCACACAGAAGCAGTGCATTCATTATTCCAGAACAGGGTTCCTCATCCTCGGCATGATTAGCATTTTGGACCTGAGAATTCTTTGTTGTAGGAAGTATCCTGTGCATTGTATGATGTTTAACAGCATCCCTGGCCTCTTGTGGCACTGTCCCCCCACCCTGTTGTCACAATCAAAAATGTCTACAAGCCCAATGTCCCTTGGGTTGAGATTCCCGGTTGAAAACCACTATTCTAGAGAAATAATACCTCCCATCTGAGCCTCAGTCTCTACTCACCTAAATCTAAAAGCGGGAAGTATGGTGCCAGGGAGGCCCAGGGTTAGCAAACCAAAGAACTGAAAGTGTGAACTACAAGCAAGGTGTATGAGTTTCCAAACAGATGAGATGTGAACATGATTTCCAATTCTGGATCTGCTGGCAAATTTTAGTTTCAGCCCACACTTGAGACCTACCCCAAGTCAGCTTTTATGGCAGAGTAAAGATAGGAATTTAAGAAGCATGTCAGCCTAAGTGACTAACGAGAACCCTCTCTTCTCTTCCCATCGACTGAAGGCTCACTGCGAGTGTGCGGAACACTACCGCAACTTTGTCCCTGGAGTGGGGTGCAGCGTGACCGACGTCTGTGAGTCTAAGAACCCCTGCCACAGAGATGCGAACTGCACCACCATCACGCCGGGTCACACCAAGTAAGGCTTTCCAGTTCCACCACCACCTTTCCAAGCAGTGAAGGTGGTGGCCAGTCAATGCGGAAACTTCTCGGGAGGACAGGAAATGTGTCTTATTCAGCCTTGCACCGCCCTCACATAGCACAATGCAAGGAGCGCAGTAGGGACTCGATACATCTTGGTATAATCAATGAATCATTCAGTAATGGTTTCCTTGATAATGACCGTGCCAGCACCCTGAAATATTGACCTGGCCTGAAAACATGGTATGAAGTGATCAGAGCGTGGGAGAAAGAATCCACCGTCACTGGGAAAACAGATGTCTATTGTGATGACACAGGTTTGACCTCTAATGTATAGGCCTGTTTCCGCAATCTATGAAATATTGCTTGTTAGTGGTGCAAAACAATGGGAAAGTGAAAACTAGGGAAAGTGAATACACATGAGTGGTGTTTCCCAGACTCCAGGTTTCAAAAGAAGGGGTTTACTGTGAGTTAAAATATTTGTGTGAAAATTCCCGAGGCAGAGGCAGCTTGCCTGGTGGGAAGATGCTATTCAGAGTTTATAGCTACTTTATTTTATTTTATTTTTAGCTGTGTTGGGTCTTCGTTTCGTGCGAGGGCTTTCTCTAGTTGCGGCAAGCGGGGGCCACTCTTCATCGTGGTGCGGGGGCCACTCTTCATCGCGGTGCGCGGGCCTCTCACTATCGCGGCCCCTCGCGTTGCGGGGCACAGGCTCCAGACGCGCAGGCTCAGCAGTTGTGGCTCATGGGCCCAGTTGCTCCACGGCATGTGGGATCTTCCCAGACTCAATCTTCCCAGCCCTGGATCTTCCTAGGGCTCGAACCCGTGTCCCCTGCATTAGCAGGCAGATTCTCAACCACTGCGCCACCAGGGAAGCCCTATTCAGAGTTTAAAGACCTGGGTTTGAGTCTCCACACTGGTATCTATCAGATTCATGACCTTGGGAATGTGACATGGTCTCTCTGGCCTCAGTTTCTCCATGTATAAAATGAGCAGTGACGTCTACTTCATACTGTTGTTGTGAAGATTCATGAGAGAATGTTCTGGAAACTGCTCTCCAGCTGTGTTATGTTTTTATCAGTGGGTGAACCAAGGCTGGAAGCCAAGCCTTTTGACTCCCAGACGGAGGCTTGCATCTTGGTGCCACTTTCGGTTCTTATTGTAACCAGCATCAGCAAAGAACCTGTCCTGCTGTAGTGAGCGCAAAGCCACAGTAGACATGGAACAGTTTCTGTGCTTCCAGAGCCCCCCTCTGTCATTCCTTTTATAGCTGGGTCTTGAATGTGTAGATTCGCCCAGATAGGTTTTATGATCACTGTGTTCTCTCTGGGCAAATAAGTGTATCTGTATGCACTGTGGCTGGAGCGGAAAGAGCTTGAGTGTCAGAACCCCTGGATTCAAGCCCCAGCTCTGCTGCTTCCCTTACTCTGTGACTTCTATTTCCTGTGTCGTAAAAGGGGGACAATTGTGCCTCCAACCAGGGCTGTGATGAGGATTAAATAAAGTTACATTCATCAGTCTCTGAGTGGAACCTGGCACACAGAAATCACTCCATACACACCATGCACACGCAGACCCCTCCCAGACGTACGTACGGGCATGTACACACCCACACAGCTATGCACACAGGCACGTCCTCTCCTGAAACCCAGGTTCTGACACTGACAACCGAACCAGCCAGCTTGCACACTTGGTACCGTCCTCTGAGAAAGCTTGAGTAGAACACTTTAAACACTTTCTTTCTTTTGTGTTTGAGAAGAGAAAATAGAAAAATGAAACTGGAACATCAGAATAATAGAAGTTGCATTAAAACTTGTGCCTAGAATGTCAGTGGAACTAACCATCGATTTTAGGGGTCCGTGTGTCACTCACAAACCTCCTCGACACCCGCCCCCCCAAAAACCTGATTGTCTTCAGCTGGGAATGTTAAAGGCTGGCTGAGTGACATTGATAAAACATGGGGCTGTCAATAATTTAGTTCACCCAGGAGAGGGATTTATTTTGTTTATGCCTCCTCAATGTGGCAGTCAGTCTATGCAGAATATTCAAAATCATGCTGCATCAGTCAGAGAAGACCACCCAGTAAAGAAGAATGGGTTCCATTGTGGGCTCCCCCACTCACAACTGGGGTGATCTTGGACAAGTCACGTAACTTTCTGGAACCACAGTTCCCTCCCCTGACAGGTGGAGCTATTTCCCTGGGCAGAGCTGACAAGTTAATATATATAAGCCTGCTTTAAACTCTACACTCCACTTTCATTATTACTAGGAAGGACCAGTAGCCTCCTGTCAGTTAAAATAGTGCCTTTCTATTTTTACGTAGCAGAGGTGGGAATTAAGGCATGACAGAAGAGAAAGGCATTCCTCTCTTATTTGAGTCAATTCAGCTGAAAAGCCTGGACGTGACAGAGAAGGCATACTGGAAAATGTGGTTTCCATTCCAGCTGTACAAATGTACAGGAAACAGCACTGAAATCTGGAGACTCCAGGAACATTAGTGACACTAATGACAGTGTTTATATGCGACGTGTGCAGGTTAGGATTCCTTGATGTGAACCATCTTCCCAAGAGCCCTGTCCAAAGCAATACGGTGCCTCGGCACCGTGCGGCAAGATCATGGGCTTCCCCAGACAGACCCAGCTTCAAACCCCAGCTCAGCCGCTTCCAGATGTGTTCCCAGCAGTGTGGCCCTCAGACCTGGGCACTGCATTTGAGGGGACCCCATTCTGGCCCTCCACTGACTACACCAGGGCAAGTAGTCTGAAGGACGAAGGGGCCATGATCTCCCAGAGCCAGAAGGCACGTCAGAGACCCCACTCAAGTACCCAGGACCTCATTCTCTGCTCAGAGGGCTCCAAACCAGCCTCCAGAACCTGCATGGGCTCTTCCCGGGACCACTCCCCGCAGGGGATGGCCAAAGATGGCTGTTTGCAGAGGGTGTGCACGGGCCAGCTTTACCTCCACCACTGCCATCAACGCACCCTTGGCTCTAGTGCTATTGAGCTATTTATTGTTCTTCAAACATACCCTGGTATTCCCCCAGCTTAGACCGTCCTTCCCTCCCCACCTCCTCTGAGTCAGACTAACACGCTGATCCTGCAGTGTCCACTTGAGTATCTTCACCCCTCTGATGCCTCCCCTGTCTTCCTGGTCCACTCAGGTGCCCCTCCCTCTGGGCTCCCAGAGAGCCCTGGAATGCTTCTGTTATAATATTTATCACCCTGAACTTTGGGGGCACCTTATAATTTAACTAAATTTTATCCAACATTGAATATAAATAATCCCATCTCATAACATAAAATGCAGGTGGCTTGTGGGTGTTTTAAAAGCCTTGGGACAGCAGGTAAGAACTTTACACCTAGTAAAGAACCAATTTAAAAAAGAGGTGATGCTATGAATGGGCCGTAGCCCAGCTGAGTCAGGAAATGGCCTCATAGAGTCTCAGACTTGTGGACCGAGATTTTAAATAAAAATTTAAGGAATATTTATGTCTCATACATTCCATTCAGCACAGAGACCATTAAAATATAATTCACCTGCCATCCTTAGGAAAGACAAGTCACGTCTCTTTACACAAAATGGATCATTGGCCTCATAACAACTTAGGGAACTTTCAGAGAGAAATATAAAAAGTAACTTATAAAAAAGTTACTTGCCTTTCTATTAACGTCACATGGAACTTACATAATGTACAGCAGGATTGGTTTTCAGTAGTGACTACTGTATCACTTCCAGGAGTTACCAGTCTCCCTCTTTGCCTCCTTACATTCACCATCCTGAAGCTCAGTACTTACAGAGAAGGTTGATGTTTAAGTAGGAAACTGTCATTTGATTGTATTAAATAAGCTATTGTTTCATGGTTATATCTACCTTAGTGATTCTTCATAACAAGTTTTCTCAGCCTCAGCACTATTGACCTTAGGGGCCGGATAACTCTTTGTTGTAGGTACTGTCCTGTGCATTGTAGCATGTAGAGCAGCGTCCCTCACCTCTATCCACTAGATGCCAGTAGCACCTTCACCCCCATTGTGATGACCAAAAATGTCTCCAGACACTGCCAAATGTCCCCCCGGGGGGTGGGGGCAAAATTGTCCCTGGTTAGGGCAACTGCTCTATAAAAGCCCTTAAGGCTCAATCAGTAAATGATCTCCCAGTCATTTGTCTGGCTGGGAATCACATATGCATCCTTTTAGAATTAGCTTAAACATCACTTCTTCCTAGAACCTGTTCCATATTTCTTCAGGCAGAATTAGTCACTTCCTTCTCCATGCCCCACCGCATCCTATTCAGTCTATCACAGCGCTTCCTATGGAACTCGAGTCATGTGTTTATGGACTTGTCCTGCTGCATCCCAGCCTCTCCTCGTCCTTGTCGTGAGCACCACCGTCTCCATCACTATCATCATCTGCCAAGTACTGAGCTTTTTCCATGTGTCCATCACTGTGCCAGCTGTTTTTCATGCATTGTCTCTTCTGTCAACAACCCTAAAGGTGTTAGTAAACCCATTTCATAGATGAGGAAACTGGGACTCGAAGATGTTAAGTAACCTCATCATGTTGCCATAGTGATTTGTTTTCAGGTTCATCTCCAGCATGTGAGATGCTAGAAGAGCAAGGTATCTGCTGCTATCATCTTTATAGCTCTCTTGCCTAGCTCAGTTTCTAGAATTAAGTAGGTACTTAGAAAATAATCAGTTCAGGCTTCCCTGGTGGCGCAGTGGTTAAGAATCCTCCTGCCAATGCAGGAGACACGGGTTCGAGCTCTGGTCTGGGAAGAACCTACATGCCGCGGAGCAACTAAGCCCGTGAGCCACAACTACTGAAGCCCGCGCGACTAGAGCCTGTGCTCCGCAACGAGAAGCCACTGCAATGAGAAGCCTGCGCAGCACAAAAAAGAGAGTAGCCCCCGTTCACCGCAACTAGAGAGAAAGCCTGCGTGCAGCAGCGAAGACCCAACGCAGCCATAGATAGATAGATAGATAGATAGATAGATAGATAGATAGATAGATAGATAGAAAGAAAGAAAGAAAATCAGTTCAACAATGAGGCAGTGTCCCGGGTGCTGGAATACAAGGGAGAGAAATAAGGTGGGATCCAGGTTCTAGGAGAGCATCCCAGCTGGCAGAGGGGAGATCCCCTGAAGAGGTCATTTTGGTACGATGGGTTGTGGTGGGGGAGTGAGTCGGGAGGCCGGGTTGGGCTGCCTAGGTCACACCTGAGCTATGAGGAGGGAGTGAGAGCACTCCCGGCAGGACACACAGCCTGAGAGGGGTATAACAGTCTAGAAAAAAAAGCGATTTGGTGTTGCTGGGATTTGCAGGAAGGCAGGAAGGACACATAAGCAAGATCCCCCCCACCCCACCCTTTGAAGCCTTGCATGCGTGCTAAGCGTTTACACTGTATCCTGTAGACAAAAGGAGTCCCTGAGAGTGTTAAGCACACAGATGCCAGATTTCCCTTTGGGACAGACCCCTCAGGGCTTGTGTGAAAGACTGACTTGATGAGAGGAAAACTAAGGGCGGAAAGACAAGTTAGGGAGTCATTGCAGCAATCCAAGCAAGGGGTGATAAGACTCAGAAATGTTTGTTCAGCAAACGTGTTGGAAATTTATCTGTGTGCCATGGGACCAATTTAGAAACACAAATGGATTAGCGAGTGTATAATTGTTCTGTGGAACCCTCTCCTAAACATGAGTCACATCTGTGGTATGCATGCCCACAGCACCCCTGCCTCTCTCCTCTCTGAAATGTTCGTCCCCTGTCTCCTGTTTGGTTCCTCACTTATCGCCAAGATTTTGGTGAATGTCACCTTCCTAAGCACCTTGCCAATTTCAGCCAGCTGTCAACCAGTCTTTGCCAGGTAGCAGTGGTTTGCTAGAGCCAGGGCTTACCGAGTCACAAGAGCCAATGATTAAATTTTCAGGGATGTGCCGGCTGGTTAGTGGTGTGACAGTAGTTTGAGATTGGCCAAGGTGGGAGTATGAACCATGGGAAATGGGCAAATGCTGCAAATCAGGACTGTTTTTTCCCCCTGGAGAGCTGGATGTCTAACATCTACCAGCACACCACTGCTAGTGCCTTTTTAACTGCATCTTTAACTCCATTTCTCTTTTGTGAACCTAAACTATCATGTAAGATTCTGTGACTTTCATTGTTTACATATTTCTTTTAATTCAATTACTACTTATTTTACAACTATTAATTAAATACCTACTATGGACCAAGCCCTGTACTAGATCTTGGGGTTACAAGAGTGAATAATTACACACATAGCCCTTGTCCTTACTCTTCTCTCAAATTAGATGGGGAAGCAGATCTTAATCAAAAAACCACACAGGTTAGGATAAAATTACAACCGGGACTGGTGCTGCAGAAAAGAGCTACATGGCACACTAAGGGGGACACAATCTACAAAGGGATGGGGAAGGGGATGGAAAATCAAGGAAGGTTTCCCTAGGAAGGGACAGTTGAGCAAGACCTCAGGAAGGAAAGGGAGGGGGAAAGTCTTCCAAGCAGATCCACAGCTCTGACTCTTTACTTGAGGCTGGCTTCAGCAGCTTATTCTGATTTCGTGGTTCTGCAGTGGGGACCTAGACTCTACATTTATAGTAAGTACCCTAGTGCTTCTGATGTACATGGGCTCTTGCTTATACTTTGAAAAAATACTGAGACAAAGAATATACAGAGTTATCTAGTGTTTACATATACACACATAGTGTATTAAATATCCATTTCTTGTGGGGCTGCTCTATGTCAGCCAGTACACTAGGAATGCTCACTTGTATTTGTCCCACTCTTCCGGCCTTGTCTCTGTCCCGCTCTGAGCAACCAGTCTGACTGTCTCAGTCTTCCCCATCTGCACAGTGAGGGGTTTGGACTGTATGACCTCAACATCCAATGGCTTTGAGACCCTGAAAGTGTGTTTTCCCCCTCTCTGTAGATGCACTTGCCGCAAAGGCTACGTTGGCGATGGCTCGACATGTTATGGAAACATCATGGAGCGACTCAGAGAATTAAACACTGAACCCGGAGGAAAATGGCAAGGAAGGCTGACCTCTTTCATCTCACTCCTGGGTACACAGCCATGGGTGCACATGTCCACAGAAAGAGCAGTCCTCTGATGGGCAAGGACACCTGCCAGACACACAGTCACTCAGAAAGGGGTGTGCAGGATAGGCAAGTCTTGTCTATTGGGATCAGCCCTTTCTAGGAAGGGCAAGTGGGAGGAAAAGGACAAGCAGCTGTTCCAAGGAGATGAGAGTTAGTGCCAAGAGATCCAGCAATGCGGCAGCTAAGGACAAGGTCCTGGGGTCACCGTCGATTAACAGGTCTGCAACAACAGTGAGATAGGCAGCTACCGATGTGAGGATGGAAACCATCCTCTTTCCCTCGACCTTGCAGGTCCTCCAGATGGGAAACAATGTTGGCAGGTAGTACGAGGAGGCACTATCCATGCTCCTCAGTGAAGGTGCCCTTTGAATGTGGGGCAGAGTCTTGATGGTGTGCGACCGACCATCTCACATATCGCTGGGTGTTTAGCATCCTTGGTCCCCCAACCACTAACAGTCTATAGTGATACATTCTCCGCCAGCCCCCAGGCAGCGTGACAGCCTAAAACACCCTCCTGCCTTTCCGAACACCCTCTAGAGGTCATGACCTCACACTCCCATAAGAATGAAATATAGCTGATCACAGCGTTAGACAAGATTTCCAATAAAACACAAATTTTGCCAGTCGACAGGAAATAAAACACAGGCTTGAGCAATCAACAGAATCCTTAAAATATCAGCATCTAGAACTGACCAGTCACCAAGCATGATTTCCCGGAAAGAGCAAGGACGGAGAAGGAAGTGTTCTGCACTGGTCAGTGCTGTGTTCTCAGTGCAAATAATGTGCCTCCTACACAAATGACCTGCTCTTTGCAAGACACCCCCCAGGGAGTCAGGCATTACTGGCAGACCTCAGGGCTCTCCCGCCTTCCTCTACACACTCTGAGAATATCAGTGAGAGCAGACAAGGGGAACAGTGTCCTTTAGACATTTCCCTGGACAAAGTCCAGTCACCCTGTCACCTGCCCGGTTTATGAGGTGTGGGGCACACTGCCTCCTGTGTGAGCACAGAGCCCATCCTGCTGTCCCCGCCTCCCCAGGGGCATGGAACAGGACCAGCTATAAAATTTCTAGAGCCCAGCACAAAATGAAAAGACGGGGGTTCTTTGTTCAAACAATATTGAGCATTTCACAATGGCAACAACAGAGCATTAAACCAAGAATGAGGCGCTTTTTTTTTTTTTTTTTTAATTTATGTTTGGCTGCGTTGGGTCTTCGTTTTTTTAATATATTTATTTTAATTTATTTATTTATTTTTTAATTTATTTATTTATTTATGTTTAACTGCGTTGGGTCTTCGTTGCTGCGCACGGGCTTTCTCTAGTTGCGGCGAGGGGGGGCTACTCTTCGTTGCGGTGCGCAGGCTTCTTATTGCGGTGGCTTCTCTTGTTGCGGAGCGCGAGCTCTAGGCGCGCGGGCTTCAGTAGTTGTGGCACATGGGCTCAGTAGTTGTGGTGCACAGGCCTAGTTGCTCCATGGCATGTGGGATCCTCCCAGACCAGGGCTCGAACCCGTGTCCCCTGCACTGGCAGGCGGATTCTTAACCACTGAGCCACCAGGGAAGTCCCAAGAATGAGGCTCTTCTGAGCTGGCCCTGGTGGAGCAAGGGCTGCATCTTTACTCACTGAGATGGCAACAGGTCAGAAAGTCGGGCACAGGGGCAGGGGTTGTCCAAGGATTTTGTCACATGACCCTCATGGAACCTCTCATCCCAGGGTATCTTTGAGTCAAGACTGTGGCTACAGGAAGAATCACACAGTTGTGAGGAACACTTGGGGGCCTCACGTTCTTAGCTTCCCAGTTCACCTAGGGCCTGCGTGATACCAATTAGAACGGAGAAGCTCAGGAGTCAGAGGGTCTAAGTGGACCACAAGGGGCGTTGCCTGATTTTACTCCTCATGTGCTACTGACCCATTTGGTGTTTTCTTTCTTTGTGTATTTCAACTCCTAAGACAAAGTCTATGCTTGGCCACTGAGTAACCTGGGACCATTTACCGTGCTGTTGCCGACAGACAAGGGATTAAAAGGATTCAATGTAAGTATTTTAAATAACCTTGTTTTATAAATAAGGACTAATGTAAAAAAAAAAAAAAAACACCTTAGTAGACAGTACCCTCTTTATTTAAAGTGGGAAACCCCATTAAAATTAAACCTACTGATGATGAGATGGCAATTTTTTTGTAAAATTCTTTGAGCAAAATAAAACGTCCTTACGGATAGTATACAAACAGTAAGTGCACAACTCAATGAACTGTCACAAAGTGCGTGTCGATGTATCTAGCAAGACCATTTCCAGCTCCCTACAAGCCTCCCCCAGTGCTCCCTTCCAGTCATTACCCATCAAGGGTAATCACTAAGGGTCCTCAACTGTAGTCACGTGATAAATAAGATTTGCATAATGCAAAACTGCTCACTTCCCACAGAAAGAATTAAATCAACATACCAGCTAAGTATTTGTTTCTTTAAAATCATCATAAATGGTAACAGCGGTAGTGGAAACTAGAAGAGAATTGTAGTCTTCAATGTGAGCGGCTGCTGTCTCAGACGATGTCAGCCAGTGGGAATGAAACCCATAGTGCCCAATGGAGGTTTCCCATGGTATCGGTGCAATACTTAGATTTGGTTTAATGTAGGTAATGAACACACTGATTTGTATGAAATTGGTTTGTATTGGTTTATATACGATCACAAAAATATCCAAGATATTTTGTGATCATAATTTGTGCTGCATTCAATTAACACCCAGCAAGTTTCAGACTCTCTCCTCCTAATATGCCACCACCATTCATCCAACCAAGACGAATCTGTCATTAATCTTCAGAGATGTACTCACATGTCTCCTGTGGGGAAGGAGAACTGGTGAATATTGAAGGCATCTGGGCTAGACACTTTGCATGTGGTCTCTTGTTTAATGTACAGATTGAATTTGCACAGAGTTGAGAAAAGGTCTCTGAGTGATTGTTGACAATATAATATTGACAAAACGTCAGTTTGATCCAAAGGATTTCAAAAATCTTAATTTTGCTCTTCAAAAGCTCCATCGGTCCACTCTACTGGGTCTTTTCCCACAATTTCATATTTCATTCCCAGCTGCTTCCTGGGCTCAAGATGACTGACCCCTCAGCACCGGCCAACCACATTGGTCCTCCTGGCCCCAGCGCTGTGCTCTCTCCACGATGTCCGGTTCCCTCCCAGAGCACCCCCCATGGTTTAAGAGCATACCGCGCCTCACCTCCAGATTTCTGCTCCCTTTGAGCCCTGGCTTAGGGCAGCTTATCTCTGGGAAAGTCATCTGTATCTGAAAGAGCCCAAACTCAAGTCAGGGTGAACTAACTTTGATGTTTTTGATGCTAAACAAGTCATAACCTGAATCACAAACCTCATTTTCCCCTTCAAACCACAGTAGAGACTGAAGGAATCGGCTTTCTTTTCTCAGGTGAAAGAGCTTTTGCTGAATAACGAAGCTGCTCAGTACTTTGTGAAACTCCACATAATTGCTGGGCAGATGAGCACCGAGCAAATGAATAACACAGACACATTCTATACTTTGACTGGAAAGTCAGGGGAAATCTTCAGTGGTGATAAGGTGAGGGTCTCTCTGATTTTCACTCCCAGAATGAAGCTGCTCACTGAGTCGATGGCCATAGCCAGCTCTCTCTTGGTGTCCAGGGGTCATGAAAGTTTCCGAAGAACTCCCTTCCTTGTTCCTTACTTGTCAGAGCACTTCCCTACACAGGAAAAAAATGGGGAGCAACACAGGAAAGGGTCAAGTAGGAGAGGGGTGGACTGTTACAGAAAGGGAATTGTAAAGTGATTTCGCTCTGGTCTGGATTAGTTTTCAAGACAACCATCATTCAACTGCCAGCAGGAAGGAGAAATTTACAGTAAACCTTTTTCCTGGAAGCATCAGCAGAAAGCCAGATCAGCACTCATCTTACGAAAGGAAATGGATTGTTTGTTTTAGATTGCTGGGGTTTATCCATCCTCTCCAACTCAACATTGCATCTCTCCTAATGCCATTAATTCTGTTTTGTTTTTAAAATATCTTCCTCCTCTTTCACAAATAACTCTTTTTGTGATTTTACTGAGCTGAAGGACACATGGTCAGTCAACAGAGAGAGTGTGTGTGTGGGGAGGGGTTATGACCTATCCTGTTGCATTTCACCAAATATCAATAGTTGATAGATTAATGAGCACTTACTACATGCAAGGTACTGGGGTAAATCTGAATTTGTGTTACATAAGGCTCACAACAGCCCTGCGAAGGCTTTTCCAATGGGAAAACTGAGAGGTCGCACAGTAAGGGCCAGAGCCACGATTCAAAAGCAGGTCTGCCTGACCCCAAAGCCTGAATCCTTCACCAGTGGGTTGTACTGTGTGTGTGTGAGGGTGGATGGATGGATGGATGGATGGACGGACAGACAGACAGAGGAAGATGTGGTTTCCTTTCTCACAAGGACATGCATTCATTCCTTTATTCATTCAACAAATATGTTTTATTGTGTGCCTCTTCTGTCCAAAACACTAAAGTAGGTAATGAATTTACGATAAATTGAATAGTTTGGGGCCTTTTTGTAGCTTGCCATCTATGGTGGGGAGACTATAATGCCTTATTCTCATTTAGCAATCACTGGTAGTCAAAAGTGATTTCATATGTTATCTCATTTGATCTTAATGAAAGACCTGTGAACTCAGTTGAGCAGAAACCATCATTCCCATTTTGGGGATAAGGAACTCATCCAAGATCACACAGCCAATAAATGGCAGAACCCAAGGATTTAAGACTTCTTCTAATCCAGTGCTCGATTTTTCAAGGGCACACATTAATTTTTATTTTTCATTGGTGTTTTAGGACAGTCACCTGAAGCTTAAACTCTATGGAGGCAAAAAAAAGGTAAAAATTATAGAAGGGAACATAATTGCTTCCAACGGGCTCCTGCACATCCTCGACAGAGCCATGGACAAGGTGACGCCCACGTTTGAGAGCAATACTGAGGTGAGATATTTCAGGTAAAAGTGACGTCACCTCAAATCCGTCTTCCTTTGCTCCCTGGAGAGTCACTCCCAAGAAGAAAATGAATGCCAGCACTATGTGCTTGTACTAGGACCCCAACCATGGGGAAAATGGGATAATTTCTGGTTTTAGTAGAATTCTGGGCACCTCTGAGAGAGAAAGAAAGGCATATAGTAAGTGTAGGAAAGGTGTTGATTTTGTGACCTTTTTCATAGTCACAACTGACACCTCAGACCAGCTGTCGTGAAAATTTACCCCTTGTGCTTTATGGAGGAGATCCACACTTACATGTAAACTCTGTCATCAGTCTTTTCATGTTACAGCATCTAAATACTTCCTAAACCACCTTATTCTTTTTCACTGAATTTTAAGCAAGATGTCTCTTTTTAGCAAACCATAATGACAATGCTACAACCAAGATACAGCAAGTTCAGATCTTTGTTAGAGGTATGTACTTTTCATGAATTTCTAGAAAGTGTTTTATGTCCAGTCCTTTGTAAAATTAGCAGGAATATCAATTATAAATACTTGCTGGGGAATTCAGATACTTATCTGAGATAGGTTGCAGATATAAATTTTCATTTCTCAAATGCAGGAAACCAGTGTGGGACATGTCTTAGATGAGGATGGGATTGGTGGACCATATACCGTTTTTGTTCCAAGTGATGAAGCATTGAATAACATGAAGGATGGCACTCTCGATTATCTCCTTTCTTCAGAGGTATTGTATCTTACTGACTTTAATGGTGTCATGTCAGGATCACTGCTTCAGTCTCTGTCCATACAGGCTTTTTCTAAATTAAGGATGACAAATAAGTAGCACATGTATCACCATCTACCCTTCTGCAAAACAAAAACAGACATCATTAATCAATCACAGTACTCTGGAACTAAGCCTAGATGTGGCTACAATCTCCTCAGTAGAGTTCCAAGTAGCTATAAGACCAGTCAATCAGGCTGGGCACAGGAAATAAAATCTATTTGCAACCCCAGCTCTGAATGGTTGGTTTGATTTGTCCTGGCTCTTCTAATATTTCTTAATAGCAAAATCATAATTTTAAGTTCCCTATAACTCTAAAATCATCTAGAAAATGAAGCCTAATGTAGGGCATTCTGGGCCAGGTCTAGGCTAAACTTAAAAGGAATAAATGTTATTTTTAGGGGCTCCCGACTCTCCTTTCTATTGTTTTCAGTTCTCTCCACAATAACCCTCTCCTTATACACCATAAACCTTCAATTCTCTCACGTCCTCCTCAAGAAAGGAGATTTTTTACTCTTTCACTCTAGGGTATAAATGACTGATACCATTTAAAGTGTTTCCTCTTCCAGAAATATCAGCCTTAAACTGTAAAGAAGGTTAGCTAATTATGGAATTTTTTTCATTAGAATGTCAAATAGTGGAATTACAGGAAGGACCACAGGCTTTCTTTCAGTACCCTGAGCCCCTGCTACCATCTTGGCAATGGGGCAAAACTACCTATGACCTCATATAGATCAGTGTGGACTATATAGAATGAGGGGGTCTGAATCTTTTAGAGTAGTGATCCCCAAACTTTAGTATGCTTAAGAATTACCCATGGAGCTTGTTAAATAAGCTGATTCCAGAAGCTCACCTCAAGCGTTCTGATATCGTGGCAGTGGAATGAGGCCAAGAAATAGACATTTTGGTAAGCACCAACTTTCTAACTCAGGTATCCCAGGTCACACTGTTTTTTGGCACTCAGAAACTTGTTGCCTGAATGATGTAGAGGCTCACATTCCCTTTCTGGAATACTTTCAGGTACCTACAAGGATATCTTGCATTCAGAATACTTTGGATTAAAAAAAAATAGGTATCAAGGAGCTAAGTCAGAAGGTAATCTCTTACATTACAAACAGATGTTAAACGTATTGATATGTGAAGATTTGCTACAGGTTTCCATTTAAAAAGTCAGACTTCCCAGTGCCTTTAAACTAGGGTGTTATTTTAAAAATATGATTCACGCTCAAGTTTCCTGAAACCTAGCTATTACAGGAAAACTAACATTCTTCTCTTTAGAACTCACATTCATATTTAATTTTAAATCCAAGAAGTAATCATTTCTCCCCTGGGGAGGTATTAAAATTCTGAGATTATATGGCTTCTCTGAATGCATAGCTTCTAATTTGATACAGATATTTTTAATAATAATAAAGGAGTTCTCAGACACCTAATCGGGTACATTTAAAATTAAAACAAAGCCTTTTGACTAGGATAGAAAAGATCAGCCTCCCTGCTTTTCTGTCAAGTACCTTGGATCGGGAAGCTCCTCTCTTTCTCCTTGTAGCTCCTTCCAATGGTGACTGGAGCTGCTTCACTCAGGCTCTCGAGAGTAGATTATGTCTCTTGCCGTTCAGTGAGATCCCATCGGTAGCTTGAAATCAGCCTCTGGTAGGAATATGGACACCATGGAAACTGGCCAATGTTACAAATCAGGGCTTATTTTCTTCCCCATAGAAGGGATTTACCAGCACACCACTGCCCCTGGCTCTCAATCTCATTTCTCTCAAAGGCAGTATCTTTCTGCTCGCAAAGAATATAAAACCTCAAGTCTCTTTATCCTGAGTCTAAAACAGTTTTTCCACTTCAACTTCTAGGTGAGGAATAGAACCATCATTTCTACCAGTTTCTCTGGTCCAGAGTCAGTGTGGGTTAAAATTCCTCAACCTATGGGAAGCTCCTTTTCTCTCCACCCATCTTAAGAGCATCCTTTAGCTTTATCTTCGGAGAGGAACCTCAGCTGGAGACAAGAAGATCCCCATCAGTTATGCCAATGAAATGGGAAAAAAAATGATTTCATTAGAAGAATACTTTCTAATTCTGCTCTGGGAATGCGTTGTTTCCTTTCCAGTGTATCTTTCTGCTTCTCCCTGAAGCAAAATTTCAGTTCTGAACTATCCCACCCCTGCAGAGACCATGGCTATCGATCACAAGCCCCTCAGTTTTGAGTTATGACTTCATCACCAAACTAGACAGAAATAAAAGCAAAGGGAGCAAGAGACCAGCCCTTGCCAATTCACAAAGACCTTGCAAGCTAAATGGGACAAAAAGAGGTGAATTTACAGAGTTCAAAGTCATAGTCACAATTTGGTAGAAAAACTTTCCCTTTCTGTCTCTGGCACCAGAAGGCTTGGTTTTTGTTGTTGTTGTTCGTTTTCATCTAAAACAGCAAGTAGGAAGTGAATGTCCTCATAAAGGAAAGAATGCACTGCACCAAAAGGCTCTCCAACGACAGCGCCTGAAAGCACATCCTGTCGACCTGAGCCTCACTGGACTAAACTCTATCTGAATGATATGGCCCCCAGCCAGATGAGGTGGCAGGCACACACGGTGGCGGGGTGATGCTGATCAATTCCTTTGTCCCTTTCATTCTCCTGTTTCTTGTAAAAAGGATCCAACGCCAATGAATTCTTGAGGCTTTAGAAGTGGATTATCCAGTTGATAAGGTCTTTCTATAGAATTAGAGGGTGGAAGGGGTCCGTACAAACCCTGTTGTTTTGCAGACTAGAGGTGCTGAGTGGCTTGCTCAAGGTCACACAGAAGCAGAACCACAATTAAACTCAGGTTCCTGAGGTCCAGTTCAGTGCCCTTCTCAGGACTCTTCCCCTCCTCCTTTTAACTTATTGGCACAAATGTTTATGTAGGTCCTGTCATGTGCCCTATACTATGCTGGCTGGGGACACAGTAACAGACCCAGTCCCTGCCTTCTGGGAGTTTGCAGTCTACTTTTGTCTGATATTTTCCAGCGGTCCCCACTTTTTCCCACCCTTTCTGCCACTTAGCATCCAAACGTGTAATGGCATTGCTTCTGCCTGCAAGTCCTCACTTCTGGGTACCATAAAGTAGCTGTAAGGGGAAGTTAAGACACAGAGGCTAAGTGATTTGCTCAGAGTCTCATGGTAACAGAACCAGAGCTACAGAAACTGTCACTTCCAGGGCTGGCCAACTGGTGGTCAACTTCAACATTCTTATTGGTAACCTTGCCCTGCACATAATGCTATTGATGTATAGATATGGTGGCCTGACGAGTGTCCACACCAGGACACTTCTGAGAGTGAATGGTGCTGCCAGGATGATAGGTATAAAAGCCAGGGTTGTACTAGACAAACCAGGATGTGTGGTCACTCTACTTACAGGTAATTCCCCCTGGCATAGGGGCCAAGGGGGAATGCAGAGAGGGGTCTGAGTGAATGGAACTCAGGTTCGGCAGGGCTTTCTCTCCACCTGGGACCTCATGCTGTTGGAACATGTCCCTAACATGGTCAGCCTCTTGGAGGTTATTATGATCTTAATTTGTCATCCTTCACCTTTCCAAGATAGAGTAACCGTGGCAGTGCCACTGAAGCAGCAGAATTCAGCGCTTCAAAGCTTGTAACCCCAGCTCTGATTCAGCTGGGAGATTACAGACATACCACAGCCGCCCGCCACTGCTGCTGCCTTCTTCCACCAGGAAGAGCGGTCCTGTGCTCCTCAATTCCGTACACTGTCTCCAGGGCACCCATATGGGGACTGCTCATCCTGCTTAGGGTCCCAAGACTCTCTTTTTTCTCCACTGCTGCTTCTGTTTCCTGAAGCAGGAGAAACCCTGGAAAGGACCTTGATGGCGAGATGAACATGTACCACGAGAACACAGAAGGAGAAAGAGTCCTGGCCAGATATTCCTAACAAGGACTGTATGTTCCTAAATAACCAGTACATGGTCTAACAAGCACATGGTTATTTAGAGAGAGTGAAACAGAATCATAAACTGAGGCTGTCTTAGAAGACCTGGAATGTAGCCTTAGACATGGAGAGAGGTGATGGAGCAAGGTGACTGAGAGCTTGAGTTACTTCTTCGGCTTGTATCCTAAGTTAGCTTTGTGACCTTGGACATGGCTTTAAAACTCAGTGTTAGCACACATGTAATGAGTCAATAGTATCCCCACCTCACAGGGCTGTTGGGAGGCTTAAATGAGATGTGCATATAATGTTTTCAGTATAGCCCCTGCCATAAAGTAAAAATTTGGTGAATGTTAGCTATTTGGGGGAGGGGGCTTTTCTCACCCTGGACTTCCCAGTAAAGAGATTATGGGCCATTTGTTTTTCTTGACCAAGTGTCCAAAGTCATTTGAGGAAGTCTGAACAAGAGAGGGAAATCTGTGTTTTCCTCAGTGACTAAAGAAGTATTTTGATTCCATTGCAGGGATCTCGGAAACTTCTGGAACTCGTCAGATACCATATTGTCCCGTTCACCCAGGTCAGCCCCACTTTTCTGTGGTATTTTTTCCTTGTTTTCAAGATACCTGACCTTAAATTCCAATATTTTAGTGCTAGAGAACGTGTGACAGTTGTTCTTTATCTGGTGCTCTGAGCACACGCTGAGCAGTGAATAATGAGCCTGTCATCAAAGAAATCTTCCAAGCCACAAAAACTCGTGACCTCAAAGCTCCTGTCACTTATTTCAGAAGCTTTCAAGCTATTTTTTCCAGTGAGGATTTGGGTGCCGCTCTCAGTGTCTCTATTGTTCTCTTGTTCTTGCAGCTAGAAGTGGCTGCCCTCATTTCGACCCCTCACATTAGGAGCATGGCCAACCAGATCATACGGTTTAACACGACCGACAACGTAGGTGAAAACTCTACTGCTGACGTCATTGCTCAAATGCATTTTTCTCTGCTTATGATTGTTCATCGGGTTATCCTACCTCGACGCTAATTCACGGGCTTCAACTCTTTATGATTATTTCATTCATTTGTTATGTCTTTCAGCAAATACCTGCTGAGCAATTCCATGTGTGAGTCTGAACTAGAAGCCAAGAATAAAGCAGTGAAAAAAACAGGCTTACATCCCAGCAAGGAAAACAACTTTAAGCAACTAATTAGTGACCAGTTAATTATTTAATTACAGTTATAAACAGGGGCCCCAAGAGGAAGTTAAGAGGGCTGTGGGGGCTCACAGCAGAAGGAGGCCAAGCAGATCTGGGAATCTAGAAATCCTCAGTCAGGAGATGATGCTTTGGCCAAGCTTGAAAGGATGAGTAATGTGAACTTGGGCAGAGATGAGTAGGAGAGAGTTCCAGGCAGAAGGGAGAGCAGGTGCAAAGACCCTGAGGTGGGAGGGAACATGATTTATATAAGAAACTCAAACTTTGAGTTTATGTAGTAAACTCAAAGTATTATTCTGCTAACTCCTCAGGGTTGTAATATCAGCAGAAATATGGCAGCATAGAGATTATGTCTCCTGTTGATTCACTGTGGATGGTGATGATGTGCCCTGTCATCCTTTCAGCAAGTTCCTGTTTGTTTTGGTTTTATTTGTTTGTTTTGTTTTGTGTTTTTGGCCAAGCTGCACAGCTTGTGGGATCTTAGTTCCCCAACCAGGGATTGAACCCAGGCCCACAGCCATGAAAGCACTGAGTCCTAACCACTGGACTACCAGGGAATTCTCTCAGCAAGTTTCTGTTGAGTGCCTCAGATGTGTCAGACACCATTCTAGGCCCTCAAGGTTGGACCAGTAAGCAAACAGATAAAAGTCCCTGGTTGCGTGGAACTTTCGTTCTAGTACATAGGACAATAGATAATAAGTGAGTTAAATATATCATATATCAGAGAGTAGTATGCGCTGAGGCAAAAAACAGCAAAGCAAGGATGGGAACTAGAAAGTGGGAGTGGGGCTGATGTTTTAGATAAAGTGTCTAAGAAATCCTCATGGAGAAGAAAATAGGTGAGCAAAGACCTGATGGAAATGAAGGAACAGGCAATGTGAATAGCTGGGGAAAGAGCATTCCAGAGACAGGAAACAGAAAGTGCAAAGGTGCGAAGCAAGGCGCATGGTGATCGGGTTGAGGAACAGCAAGGTCCTCGGGGCCAGAGCAGAGGGAGGCAAGGAGAGAGGTAGGAGGAGGGCAAGGCGGTAGGAGGGAGAAGGAGAGGTGGGGTCAGGTCACACATGGCCTAAGAACTTGGGGCCAGGATGTAGGTTCTTACTTTGAATGAGATAAAAAGCCATTAGAGGATTTTGGGCAGTGGAATGACATGATCAGACATACGTTTTGGGAGACTGGTTGGGAGGTGAATGTAATAACTCAGAGAAGAATGATGGCGACTAGTGGGGAGACAGGCTGAGGTATAAGGTAGGCTCAAGGAAGTATTGTACAACACGGGGCATAGAGCCAATATTTTCTAATAACTGTAAATGGAAAGTAACCTTTAGAAATGGTATAAAAAAAATTTTTTAATGTAAAAAAAAAGAATGATGGTGACTCAGAGCAGGGTGGTAGCAGAGACATGGTAAGAAGTGGTTGAATTCTGAAGGTATTTTGAAAGGCAGACCAACAGAAGGTGCTGATAGACTGGATGGGGGATGAGGAAGGAGGAAGCCAAAGATGACTCCTGAGCTTCTGATTGGAGCCCCCAGAAGGATGGTGCTGCCATTAATATTGCCGGGGGAGCAGATTTGGGAGGAAAGTAGAGATCAGAATTCTTTGCTGATTTGTTCGTTTTCTGCTCCCTCGCCTACAACATAAGCAGGAACTTGTCTGGGTTTGTTCCCTGATATCTCCCCAGACCCTAAAGCAGAGTCTGGTACAAGGCCACTAAATGTATCTGAAAGAACGGGTCCCCATTTCACCACAGGGGTAAAACAGTTTGCCCAAGGTCAATAGCAAACATATTGCAGAGCTGGAATAGTTACGCCTCTTCCCCAGTCCGGCACCGGCAAGGACCATTTCCGCAAGGACATCCTTGCTTGGAGTCAGTCAAGAATTCATTCAACAGATTCATCTTTCCCTGTCAGCCAAGCCCTTCTCATCACAATCTTCCACTCAGTGGAAAGTTAAGTGAAGTTGAAGGCTCTTTCGAGAGGTCGCCACCATTCAGCTCTGCCTGGGGACCTCTGGTGCTCCTCAGTACAGAAAGATGAAAGATGCCATTGCTTCCTTCCAGGGACAAATTCTGGCAAATGACGTGGCAATGGAAGAAATGGAGGTCGTTGCCAAAAACGGCCGGATTTACACGCTGACTGGAGTCCTTATTCCTCCCTCCATCGTCCCAATCCTGCCCCACCGATGTGATGAAACAAAGAGAGAGATGAAACTGGTAAGAAAACTAGGAAGCTCAGTGAGGACCCTAAACAGCCCCACAGAGCAGACACTTCTCTCCTCACAATTTTGAGGGAGCTGACGAAGATAGTTTCACACTTGAGCCTCGTTGGGAAGCCCTTTCCGTCTTTGTGAAGAGGCAGGAGGGTCTGAGGTCGTATCTCATCAAACGTGAACCAAAGTTCCTGGGGGAATTTCCAAATTGATAGTTGCTACCCTGGTATATTCGTTTTCTAGAGCTGCCATAACAAGTTACCACAGACTAAGTGGCTTAAAGCAACAAAAATGTGTTCTCTCACAGTTCTGGAAGCCAGCAGTCCAAAATCAAGGTTTCCTGTTTCCATTGCAACTTTTTGGCTCAGCTGGTTTTAACCAGAGCAACTAAATTTCAACAAGATTTTGAACAACCAGGAACAGAGCAACCCTGCAACAAGGCAGGGAGTTAGGGCTGCCCTTGTCCTCCAGACTTCCTTCCCTGAACTTGAATGGCAGCTGCTTGGGGGTTGGTGGGGGGAGCTCTGAACAAGTCTAATTATTGACTCCTATTGAGTCTTTTCTGCAGGTCGTTCAAGAACTTGTTCTCCATCTCCCCAAAGAAAAGAATTAAGATGTGGGTTTGAGCCACAACCAAAAGAATTTTGGTTAAATAAGAAGGGCTTCCCAATAGCTGCCTTAGACTGAGGTCTTCTTTTACTATTTTCTCTGGGTTTAAAGTCAAATCAGTCTGCTCTGTGTGGTTTAGGGTGGTTTCCATTAAGTCTGTTAAAAGTACAAATGTTTTCTCTGGAAACTATTGAGAACTAGTAAACAGTAGGAGCAGCTGATCTCTTCTAGAAGTCTCAGTTTTCAGCAGGCTGAACCCATAGCTGCCTTTGGGAATGTATGTTTGAATTTTAGAGGCTTAATTAATAAGTCTCTGTACTAGATAGGGTCCCTGCAGGAAGCAGAATTTATTCCAAGGGTTCAAATTAAGAGACTTTAATGAAGAAGCTGCTACAGAGGGGTGGGCAGGGCTGAGGAAGCAAGCACATGATGCTGGGGCATCCAAGGAGAAGCACTGGCACGAAACCATTACCACCAGAGAGTCAAGGGTGGGGAGGGGCTGGAGTTACCTGAACCCAGTGAGAGTGGGGAGGATGGAAGAAGAGGTATCCATCAGGAGCTGTAGGAACGGTGCTCGAGCAGAGAGGGAGCAGGAAAGAAATACCTTGACCTTGTTCTCCTCCTACCCACCAATATCCTGCTGGCACCTCACCAAGACCAGTTGGAAACTGGCAAGGGGCCCCAAGAGACCATCCTTCAGGGTTCACCTGCTGGAGCACAGAACACAGTAGAGAAGGTCAGAGAATGGATCTGGAGAGATTTGGAGGCACACACCCCTTTTCTTCCTCCTGAATTTAGAACCAATGGAGGAAGAAGCCCAGGAGACTGAAAGGCAGAGATTCAATGTTCAGCCTCGTTACTGCTAAGCTAATTGGAGAACAGGGACTTGAGTGTGTGGCCAATGCTAGTACTACATCCCTGGCACAGGTGGGCAACTGCAGTGTCCCCTCAGTGGCAGGTGCCTCTCTACACGGCCGAGGGTCGACCAGAAGCCTGAGGCCTGTCTGACCCTGGCAGAGGATGAGGAAGGGGCTGCTCTGAGCAGGCCCACTTCCTTCTCCCGAATTCCTTCTCTCTGGTGAGGAGGCAGTAGGGGCGGGGAGAGAGGCCAAGAGTGGTACACTAGTGGGACCCCTTCACCGGGAGGATGCATGAGGCCAGACACATGGCCTGCCACTCCCTCTTACAGGGACGCCTGTACTCACCTGCAGTCTTTCCTTCCAGGGCACTTGTGTGAGCTGTTCCCTGGTGTATTGGAGCAAATGTCCTGCCGACTCTGAGCCCACAGTGAGTGTGACAGCTTCAGGGAAGCACACGTCACCCAAGCAACCCCACTGGTGTGGTTTCTCATCCTTTCCATCTTCCCCTCTTAAAAGATATTCATTCCAACTGGGGTAGCATAAGGTTAGCTCTTAGCCTACTATATCTGGGGGGATGGTAGAAAGATAGCCCACAGATCTGTGTTTGAGTCCTTGCTCATTTATCCAAGGTAAGTTGCTTCACATATTTACTCTAATTTTCTTATCCGCAAATAGTAAGAATAATAATAATAACACCACCACTAGCAGCCGCAGGATTAGCACAGATAAAACTCCAAGTGCAATGCCTAAATCAAATAGCCACTCAGTAAATGTTCCCTCTCTACTTGCCCTATGAAATAAAATCCAGTGTTTGCATAAGAGAGGCAAAGCTTCACCCTCACCCTCTTGCAGTCTCTGGCTGGGCCTGAGAATTAAGTTGACATAAGACATAAGACAGGAGAAAAGCACAGGTTTTTACACATACATAAGAGCTTCCCACAGGAGAATGAAGACCTGGAGAAACAGCAAAACCCAAGTGTTTATATAGTGTGTTGAGCAAAGACAGGTAACTGTGGAAAAGTAACTAAAATGTGAAATATATTTCACAATATATACCTACATCAAATCATTATTACCATGTGGTTCATCTTAAACTTATACAACTTTTTTTGTTTTTTGTTTTTGCATCTGCTATTTTTCAAGCGCCTTTAGCGCAAAATAATCCATATGCCAAAGTGGCACATCCAGGTGTGGCATGTTCTGCTACCCTTCATTTGTACCTGCTCTCCCCAAGCATCATTCTGGAGAGAAATACAAGAAATATCAAGAAAAATGACACTAGGACCATCAGAACCTTGTCAAGCTTGATAGAATTCTGCACACATCTACTGAGGATTATAGATCTGGTTCAGGGAGCATGAAGATGAATAAGATATTGTTTTGTTTTGTTTTGGTCTTGAGAAGCTCTAATCTAAAAAGGAAAACAGATCATTTTTCTTGGCATCATTGACATGCCAAGTAAGTACTCTACTGGTAGCAAAAGCAACGTGTTCTAAGGTAAAATTGACGATAGAAGTTCCTGCCTCTCAGTTCATCCTGAGAAAGAACTTCCCAACCAGCCAGTTCATTCCACACTAGAATAGATCGCTGTTAAAGAAGGTGATGAGTTTTTTAACACCATCCTATTGTGGAGCATTTCATAAAGAAAAACATTAACATTAAATAGGCACAGGTGTTCAGTTATTTATTTTGCTCAGTAAAGCCATCACCCCTGAGTCCTGCAGGATGCTGTCAACCAGGGGATATGGAGAGGGAGGAGGGAAGAGGAAACCATGGTGACTGGCATCCCAGTGAGTGTTGTGTGCCAGACATTGTTCTAAGTGCATCGTGCAGCAAACCTACGAGGGGGGCACGTTATAACCAGACTGTAACCTGGGAACTAAGGCGAGGAAACATAAAAGCCCTCCCACAAGGTCACACAGCTGGTACACGCAGACCATGATCCTACATTGCCTCAGCCCAAGGAAGGAGGAGGGAGAGAGGAAAGGAAAAAATGAGACACATGGGTCAGAGCCAAGAGAACCCCTAAACTGCCCGTCCCAGGCTCCCATGGTCTATACTTGGCTAATTATCCTGACAGCCGACAAGGGGGTTGAATAGTCCTTCCTCATCGACCTCAGAATTCCTTTAGACATTTAAGATTTTAGGATTTTACTGCCCATGGTTTTCACTGCTCTCTTTTTAAGTAGAAGCCTAAGATGAAGGAGTACCTCCATATCAGTTTTTATCTAACATAAAATTTGAGCCATGGACTAAGTGCTCAGCGCAAAACTTGAGATCAGCATTTTTGTCCTATTTCACAGATTAGGCAGCTGAGGCCCACCAGACAGCATGACTTGCCTCTGAGATCCTAAAGTTAGTAGGTGGTAAGAGCCATTCTCTCGACCTGCCACTTACTATCAGTGTTCTTAAGAAAAAGGATTTAACCTGTCTGGGCCTCAGTTTCCTCATCTATAAAAAAGGGATGAGAAATATCCACATGGAGTTGAAGATTGATGACCTCATACAGGCAATGTGTCTGACTCTAGTAGGTTCTCAACAAATGGTAGTTCTCCGTAATTCTGATTGGGTATCAGAGGTTAGAGAATAGAAAGAAATCTGCCCCTATACCCCACAATTCCCAAGAGGAAAACTCAGACTCTCACAATTTTTTTGGTGGATCTTTGTACAAATTAGGAGGAAAATCTCTAATTGCTCCAAAATTTCTATATAGGAAGTGGTTAGGGATGGTTATTAATTGGAAGGGGAGGCTAAGCCACATCCTGAATGCACAGGAACGTGTTCCCTGATTGATTAACAATGTCTTCCAGGGCACGAGAAGGGACGGAAAGGTACATATGCCCTGCGTCGTGCAAACCCTGGCCTGTATTCTTCCAACAAGGAAACAGAGGCTTAACAGGGTGACAGCTCTGCCTGGGCTCTGTGTGTGCTGTGTGCTCTAGCACTCTTTCCTGGCGCTGACAGTAAAACAGAAGTAGATTGTCTAGTGTCTGTAGAAGCCGAGTCATGCCCAGAGGACCTCAAAATGCAGACTGCGATGCTCTTCCCCATTGGCTTTCTTCCAGACACTCTTCATACGCAAATGTGTCTACACTGGCCGAATCAGGAGCCTGAAGAATGGCTGTGCCAGATACTGTAATGCCACCGTGAAGGTGAGGCTTGTGTGTGGCCGGGGCCCTTATCCAGGCCACCAAGGCCTGCACGGAAGCCCGCAGGGCTGGGCAGCTCTTGGGCCCCAGGGTCTGTGAGTCACAGGTTAGCCATGGGGCCTTGACCATGTCTTCTTGCAAAGGAAGGGAAGGGCAGAGTCCCCACATGGCAGCCAGGTCACCCCCTCCCTGTGTCCCTTCATCCCATGGTTCCCATCATGTTTAATTTATCATCTCTTCCCTGACTAGATAGAACACGGGCTCCATGAGCACAAGCCTTTATCTGTCTTGCTGTCACAGGGCCAGGGCCAAGCCAGCAGCCCGGGGCGGCCCTCAGGAGATCTGTGGTGAACAGGTGACTGAGCACGAGCCACGCCATCACCTGCAAGAGAACAAGTCCTGCTCCTGAGGGTGGGAGGGGACTGATGCTGTTTGTGATCGCAACGGAGATTAAAATGCGTTGATATTTCCTTTGAGGACCTGGCACGCTGCCTGGGATTCCACAAGGCGACACACATTTTGTTTCTCAGATACCAAAGTGCTGCAACGGCTTCTACGGGCCCGACTGCAACCAGTGTCCAGGAGGCTTCTCGAATCCGTGCTCCGGGAATGGGCAGGTGATACAGACTGAGGCTGACTTTTTTCACGAATGCTGAGGTTGACCTGTGTTAAGTCGAAAAATAATTTTTAAAACCCCTAAACCAAGAAATGATACAATGCCAGTCACTGTTCCCGGGGAGTAAAAGAAACAGATCAGTTGCTAAAAGAAGAGAGGGTGTCTGCAGGAGAAGGAATTTTGCCTGGGGGAGTGGCAGGGGGCAGGGTGTCCGGTGATGTCGCTTCTGGTCTGCTTTCCTACTGCTGATGGCATGACTTTGAGCAACTCAGCAAGGCTCTCTGGACCCCAGTTTCCTCTTGTGGGAGATAGCAGGATTGGCCTGCATTGATCTCCAAGTTTTTTTAGGGCCAAGATTTTACTATCCTTAAGGAAAAAAAAAAAGCGCTGCCCAGTGAATGCTTTTTTTAAGATTTTTTTTTTTTTTTGGCTGCCTCGGGTCTTAGTTGCGGCACTTGGGATCTTCATTGCAGCGCATGGGTTTCACTCTAGCTGTGGCGTGCAGGTTTTCTCTCTCTAGTTGTGGCACTCAGGCTCCCCGGCGCGTGGGCTCTAGTTTGTGGCACACAGGCTCTCTAGCTGAGGTGCGCAAGCTCAGTAGTTGTGGCGCGCGGGCTTAGTTGCCCCACCGCATATGGGATCTTAGTTCCTGGACCAGGGATCGAACCCACGTCCCCTGCATTGGAAGGCGGATTCTTTACCACTGGACCCCCAGGGAAGTCCTGAATGCTTTTTTTAGCCCATCTGCAAAACCTATGAAATGTAAGAGCCAAAACTTAACTCATCTAGCGTGGAGGCCAGGGCTAAACATACAAAGGTAATAGTAGCTGTGGTTCATATGGGGAAATTATGGATCTGCACAGATAAGAAATCCACATCAAAAATATGCCTCTTTCAAGGGGAAGGAAAAACTGCATGACCACCAAGTGGGGACACCACACAGGCCAGGGGAATAGGGCGAAGCTGCTACAAATTAACTACTGTACCTGGGTGGTCCGGGACCCAAGCCCAATTCTGATACGTGTCAGTCAGTACAAATCTAACCTTGAAATAGCTGGGGAGATGAGGGGTAAAATGCCCACACTGAAGGGAAAAACACTGCCGTTTGGAGTCACATAGCTGAGCATGTGCGCATTTGGAGAGAAAGGCCTGCCTTCATTCTGAAGGTCAGTGGTTTATCGGGCTGCTCCTTAAGCATTGTTTAGAGGTTCCATTTCACCACTGTGACACCCCCCCACCCCCCACCAAATGACTTCCTGTGAAGCTCTGAATCCTGGCTCGGGGCACCCATAGGTTACTGTCTTAGCTTCCTACCCGATACCCGCAACTCCACTTTCCACAAGGGGTCCCAAAGAGTCATTTCAAGCAGAATTGAATCTGAGTCAAAGAAGCAGGCCAGGAAACGAAAGCATCTGGGACTCCTTGCCGGGGGGGCGCGTGTTGCCCTGACGGCCAGGGGCCCTGCCTTTATTTGCAGTGCGCCGACGGCCTCGACGGCAATGGGACATGCGTTTGCCAGGATGGCTTCCAGGGCTCCCAGTGTCAGTTCTGCTCGGACCCCAATAAATACGGACCTCGGTGTAACAAAAGTAAGTGTCGCTTCCTGAGCTGCCGTGTGCTCCTCACCCGGGGTCCCTGCAGGGTCCCTGCAGCACTGCAGTGCTGGTATCAGGTGCCCCTCGGCTTGGTGGATGCCCTTATCACAGGGTATTCCTTAAGCACTTGGGTCCCAAACAGTGCACATGCCAGACTGCTGGGCCCCACTCACAGAGCTTTGAGATAGGAGGCCTGGGTGGTACCTGAGGATTTGCATCTCTGACAAGTTCCTTGAGATGTCAACACTGCTGGCCCAAGACCACACTCTGAAAACCAGTCTTTTAGGGTTTCCTCACATACCTGAAGTGATCGTGGGCTCCATATCAGAAAACAGACTCCCCATCTTTCAAGCAGTCCTCTTCCATCCGCTCCTCCCTTTGCTAAATGTGCGACCTTGGGTTAGTTACTACACCTCTCTAGGCCTCAATTTCCTCATCTGTAAAATGGGGATAATAATAGTAACTACCTCGTCAGGTTAGTACAAGTTATAAATGGAAAGCACTTGCCTTAGAACAATGCCTAGCACCTAGTATGCACTACCAATATTATTATCTATTATTGTTATTATTATCTATTATTGTTATTATTATCTATTATTGTTGGTACTGTTGCTGTTATGCTAAGTTCAGTGATGTAAATGTCCAGAAGCTCATAGAACATGTAGAAAGTTCCACAACACTAGGCATTGAAAACAAAAAATGCAGTCATATAATCTTAGAAAACGCATTATGTTCTTAAAAATAACACCATGTGACTATGTAAGTACATAGGTAGAAATATACATCTATCTAAGCTAAGCTTAGAACTTGACAGAAAAACAATGAACAGATCAGAGCTTGCTGTGGAGTCAAACCAACCTGAAGTTAAATCTTCACTCTGCAACTTACTGGCTCTATGACCTTAGAAAAAAATCTCTCATTGAAGCTTCACTTCCCCATTTATAAAATGAAGACAATAGTGGTACCCACTTCATAGGTTGTTGATTAAGTTAGATCATAATTTTGGACTTTAGCCCAGAGCGTGCACCTAGCAAATAATCAATAAATGAAGCCATTCTTGTTACTATCACTACTAACTCCACTCATCTGTTACAAAACACACCACCCCTCTCCTCTCTTACCTTGTCTGATCTTCAAGGCTACCTCTCAAGACGGATGGGACACCAGAGCCCAGCAGATTTGGGGCTGCTGATCTAGTCCAATGCTCTTTTTGCCAAATAAGGTTTCTCAGGGGAAAAAAATAGGGGTTTATTCCAAAGCCTGTTGACATAGGCATTTTTATGAGGCTAGTAGTCACGACGCCAAGGCTGGGGCAGAAGTGGTGGCTTCCTGCTCCAAAGACTCTTGTCCAAGTCTGTTGCTGCCCACCACCTCACGCAGGGGATCTTTCTCTTCATTCTGGGATCTTGTTCCTTGCTAACCAAGCCCTGACGTTCTTAAAAGTTTATGAAAAGTTTCCTTTGTTTTAAATCTAGCTGTGCTTTGCCAGCCCTCGCTGTGTTTCTCTTTCCTGGATGCTGGCTCCAAGCTCCCGCACAAATCCCTTTCCCATCCATCCCTTCTGGGGCAAAACCACAGATTCCTGCATTTCTGATCACATTCAAGCCCCCAAATCCTTGCCACCTGACTTTGAGAGTCTCCAGAATGTTCTTCTTTTCACTTCCACATGCAGAGGAGCCTGAGTCTGATAAGCTGGCTCACGTTGCAACTTTTAAATACCTGTAATCAAAAGCAAAGTTAGCAACTAAAGTTTAAGATGATAACAGACAGTGGAAATGCCAGGCGATATACTGATCTACTGGTTACTCATGGTCACTAACGGAAATGGAATTTGAAGGTCTGAGTTCAAGTCCCTGTTTGGGAACTTGCCAGCAAGTCAGGCAATTTGTTTTACCTCTCTGGGCCTCAGTTTCCTCATCTGGAAAATGGGGATGGTAAAAGTATTGATACCTATCTCCTGAGGCTGGTGACTATGAATGAGAGGGTACAGGTTAAAGGCTGGCCCAATGCCTAGAACAAGGTCAGTGTGCAAATATTGGGCATGAGTCAGCATTGGTTTGCTGTGATGGAGGGGGAAGAGCAAATATGTAAGCCACACATCAGAGGCTGTGCCGGCAGGAGAAATCACTTCCAGAATGTCTTCAGGAAAAGGTGAGAAATTTCCAGACTAAACTCTCCTACCATGAAGTAGGTGAAAATTGAGCTCCTTGGCCTCTTTCACACCATCACAACCCACCCTCCCCCTGCACCCCACGCACAGACACACAAAGCATCCCGAAGACCACGCTCTTCTCACCGAGAGCTGTCCTGGCACATGAGAAAGACGCTGAGAAACAGCGTCCAGGGCCTTCCGCATCTCGGCCCCGGGTTCTGCACCAACAGGAGTGAGTGGGGGGTGAGGGGAGGGGGCCCTGTCCTCCATGACCCATGTGCGCATTGCTAATCTTGTCCCCAAGCCCTGAACGGCCCTCTTCCTTCCCTTCCAGGGTGTCTGTGCAGTTTCGGAACGTGTGACAACAGAATCGACAGTGACGGCGCCTGTCACCCCGGCACCTGCAGGGACGGCTCCGCCGGGAGATTCTGCCACAAGCAGACCTCAGCCTGCGGGCCCTACGTGCAGTTCTGTCACATCCATGCCACCTGCGAATACAGCAATGGGACAGCAAGGTAGGCCGGTCGGGGCGGGGGTGTTGCCATCCTTAACGGCCCATGGCCACTGTGTTACCTGTAGACACACCCAACCCATATCTAAACTCTTCATAAACTAAGACCTGTCCTCTTCAGCTGCCAGCATGGCTTTTGTGGAAAAAACCTCAGACTGAGCTGGGTTCAAAGTTTGCAGCATTCCCTGCTTTGAAACTTACCAGCTGTGTGACCTTGGGCAGTTACTTAACCTATCTGAGCCTCACTCTTGTCATCACTACAATAAGGGTGATGTTGCCTACCTAGCAGGGCAGTTGTGGAGATTAGAAGAACTGAATGCCAAATCATCCAGCCCCAGGGCTAGTACATCATAGGTGTTCAGTCGTGGAAACTGCAATTATTACCATCACTCATGTGAAAGAAATGAAGATTTGCCCACCAACTTTCCAACGCTTTAAAAATGCCTTTACTTCCTAAGGTCATTAATAACTACTCCCCTGTTAAAGGCATCTTACAAGAAATTGGATCGTTGGTCACTGGATCACCATTTGTTTTCTTAATGCTATCTAACATATGCAGTGGGCTTGGGGGGAATATGTCAGAGGAAATTTTCCTCTCTGGGAATATCTGGTTCAAAGGCAGTAACCATGCAAAAAATATCCTGAGAAATGCAGACATCATGTAGAATTCTTAGCCTTATTTTTGCAGCACTTTTCTTAATTTGTAATTACCTAATCATTTGCTTACCTGTTTGTGATCTATCTCCCCCACCAGTCTGCAGGAAGCATGGGGCAGAGACTGACTTTGCTCTTCCGTGGTGGTACAATAGAAATGCATCTTCCTAAGGAGTTAGTATATACATCAGTGCATAAGGCGAAGGTCACAAGTCACCAAAATTGCCCTTAAAACCTCTTAAGAGAACTCCCTGGCGGTCCAGTGGTTAGGACTCGGCGCTCTCACTGCTGGGGCCTAGGTTCAATCCCTGGTCAGAAACTAAGATACTGCAAGCCATGAGGCACGGCCAGAAAAAAATAAAAAAATAAACAATAAATAAATTTTAAAAACTCTAATCACCCACAGAGGATCATCAACGTGGGTCTGTATTTACTATATAAACTTAGGTAAATCAGTGTTGAAACAGATCCATCTATTTCTTCATTTGGGGACCACCTAAAGTATTTATTTCCTCTAGGATTCTTGATGCACGAAAAATAATTTTATTTAGAGTTTTGTGAATCACATATGACTGAATTTGCAATAGTGACATGGGGGTGTGATAGGTGTCCCAGCACCTATCACAGGGCACTCAATAAATACTGGTTGACCAAACAAATGAATGAATGAATGGTCCTATTTAATAGCTAAAGTTTCAAGGTGGAGAATTTTGAGAGGAGTGTCTGAGGGCATGACGGACGGATCATGGAATCAGGCACCTGAGAATGTTGTGCTCTAAAAAAAAGAACATCTGAGAGATCAGAGAATGGAGAGAGGGGAGGTCTCACCTGATCGTCATGTTCAAATCACTGAACTGCCACACAGAAGAGAGCGTCGTTCTCTGCTGAACCAGAGATAATGACTTGAGGTATAAAGAGACAGATTCCAGCCCTGTAAGAACAGAAAAGCTGCCCAATGTCGAGCCTGAGAAGGTGCAAGTGTGAGCAAGTGCCCTGCTGAACGCCCCATGTGCATTCACTCTATACCACAGCTTTATGAGGGAGATGTTAGACCCATTTTCCAGGTAAGGAAACAGTCTCCCAGAGGTTAAGGGACTCGCTCAGGGTCACACAACTGCTAAGAGGTAGGGCCTGGATACCTACCCAGGTGTGTCTGACTGCAGACCCAGGAGTGCTGGTGGCCACCATGGTACATGGCTCCCCCGACAAGGGCAAAGCGCCAAGCCACCTGGCCATGAACACGTTCACCCCTGGCTGGCTGGTCTTCTTGGGGAGGGGTGGGATGGTTGGTGCTTATATTTCTAGGGCTGACTTTGTGCGCTCACTCTTCTTTGCAGCTGTGTTTGCAAAGCAGGGTATGAAGGGGACGGAAGCCTCTGTTCAGAGATGGACCCTTGTTCGGGGTTAACCCGAGGGGGCTGCAGCCGCAATGTGAGTGTTGGTCTTTATTTCCAAGCTGCCAGGTTTTTTAGGAAATCCTGAGGGAAGACCTTCCAAAAGGCAGTGTCAGATGACTTCATCGCATGAGGCACATTTGCTTGAACCCTGCATTTTAAAGATGGTGCCAGGTACCTTCTGTGAGCCTCCAATTCCTAAGTCCACGTGTGCTGGGGGAGCCCCAGGTTCACATGTGCAGGGGTATTGGGCTTCTAAAAACACAGCCAAAGAATCAGATATTGGAGATCATTAGTAATAAACTTCTGATTCAGACATTACAGCTTACAAGTGACTTTCATGTATTTGATCTCATTTGCTCTTCCCACCAACCCAATGAAGCAGATGTTGTTTATCCCCATTTTACTGATCAGGAAACTGAGGCTCAGAGACCTTAAGTGACTTGCCTTAAGTTCTATTAGTGTCAGGGGTATAGCCCAAACTGACTGTTGCTTTCATTAATACCTTCTGAATATCACCACCACCACCCGGCCAAGGTCACCTTCATTCCTTACCCACAGTTTAATAACTGCTCTCCCTGATGCTCCTCTTGGCTATAGCCACAGCCAGTGGATCAGATCATGTTTCCCCCTTGCTGAAATCCCTTTGGGAACTTCCTCTGGCTCTGAGGATGAAATCAGATGCAAATGCCTTGCCCAACCCTCCAGACTGCCCTTGGGCAAGCCCCACCCACTTAGCCTCATCTGGACAACTTACCTTGCACCTCTCACTCTGTCCTTCAGCTTCTTGGTGTGGTCATCCTGAAAGGCCTGGAATTGGTACAGGTAGGAGCTTGGGCTAAAGCATCATACAGGCCTGGGTTCATGCCTCTTTACAGCTGTGTGACCTTGGGCAAGTCACTTACCTCCTCTGAGCCTCAGTTTCCTTATCTGTAAAATAGAGATAATCACAGTACCTTCCTCAAGATGATGGCTTACACCTACGAAACATTCAGAACAATCCCTGGCTCAATAAATGGCAGTGACGTTAGTGACGGTGGCCATTAGCTGGCCAAAAACAAGCCAATTTGTTCTTTAAGTCATCTTACCTTTTCCACTGATCTTAATGCAAATGTGTGTTTTAATCATTTCCTTTGCACTCCATGTGAATATAAGCTTCTTGAGCGTACCTCTGGAAATCCTTGCTTTGCACTTGGAATCTTGCGGCTGGGCTGGGGTTTCAGAGGTTTTGCTGCTGCTTTTCCTCCTGTAGGCAGAATGCATCAAAACTGGCAGGGGAACCCACATCTGCGTATGCCATCAGGGATGGACGGGGGACGGAAGGGATTGCTCAGAGATCAACACCTGCCTGCTGCCCAGTGCTGGCGGCTGCCACCACAATGCAACCTGTTTGTACGTCGGCCCCGGGCAGGTAGGTGTGATGAGGTGGAGAGCCAAGAGGAAGCAGGATTCCTGCAGTAGACTGTTTTTTCCTCTAGACACAGAAGTACTTTAGCTAGAATTTACTGCAGCTCTTTTATCATGTGTAGCAGTGGGAAAGGGTTAATTGTCGTAACAAACCTATGATGTAGGTACTATTTTTTTTCACCTTTTGACCCCATTTACCCTCACCACACCCCACCCCACCCCACCCAGCCTCTGGCAACCACCAGTCTGTTCTCCAAATCTATGAGCTTGGGTTTGTTTTGTTTTTTTTTTAGATTCCACCTATAAGTGAGATCATATGGCATTTGTCTTTTTCTTACCTATTTCACTTAGCATAATGCCCTCAAAGTCCATCCATTATGTTGCAAATGGCAAGATTTCATTCTTTCTTTGGCCAAATAATATTCTAATGTATACATACACCACATATTCTTTATCCATTCATCTGTTGATGAGCAATTTGGTTGCTTCCATGTCTTGACTATTGTAAATAATGCTGCAATGAACATGGGGGTGCATATACCTTTTCGAGTTAGTGTTTCCTTTTTTTTTTTTTTTCAGGTAAATACCCAGAAGTGGAATTGCTAGAACATATGATAGTTCTATTTTTAGTTTTTTGAGGAACCGCCATAACAATTTTCCATAGTGACTGCACCAATTTACATTCCCACCAACAGCGCACCAGGGTTCCCTTTTCTCCACTTCCTCACCAACACTTTATTATTTCTTGTCTTTATCTCATTGTGGTTTTGATTTGCATTCCTCTGATGATTAGTCATGTTGAGCATCTTTTCATGTACCTGTTGGTTATCTGTATGTCTTCTTTGGAAAAATGTCCACTCAGATCTTCTGCCCATTTTTTTAATTGGATTGTTTGGTTTTTTGCTGTTGAGTTGTACGAGGTCTTTATATATTTTAGATATTAACCCCTTATCAGATTATGACTTGTAAATATTTTCTCCCATTCCATAGGTTGCCTTTTCATTTTGTTGATGGTCGCCTTTGCCATATAGAAGCTTTTTAATTTGATGTAGTCCCACTTGCTTATTTTTGCTTTTGTTGCCACATAGGTACTATTATCATTCCATCTTATAAAAGAGGAAACTGAAGCATGGAGAGGTTAAATACTTTGCTCATATCACACAGAAACCAAATTACGGTGTGAGATTCACACCCAGACAGTCTGACTCCAGAATTGCCCTCTTGGTCGCCACCCTTGACCACACTCTATTTCTCTATAACACTCTGTAATACTCTACAGTTTGTGGGTCACTTTCACTTAACCTCATTTAAGGGAGACAGGCAGAGAAAGCTACTTCTTAGGAATTAATCAGCCCCAGGGGAGGTGATGACAACTGTACTAGGATTGTAACCATGAAAAAGTCCTAATTATGAAAGAACTCACTGCATTCTTATGTCTTGCCAAGCAATTACCAACAATTCAATTAGTTTTTGACTCACCTGAGCTGCCAGATTGCCTTTGAGAAAGAAAAAACAATTTCTTGGTATCAGTGTCAGTTTGCTAAGGCTGCTGTAACAAAGTATCACTAACTGGGTGTCATAGAACAACAAAAATGTATTGTCTCATAGGATTGGAGGCTAGAGGCCCAGGATCAAGGTATCAGCAGGTTTGGTTCCTTCTAAGCGCTATGATGGCAAATCTGTTCCATGCCTCTCTCCCAGCTCTGGGTGGTTTGCTGACAGGCTTTGGTGTTCCTTGGCTGATACACGCATCACCCTAATCTCTGCCTTCATGTTCACATGGCATTCTCCGACGTGCATGTCTATGTCCAAATCTCCCCTTTTTATAAGGACACCAGTCATATTAGACTAGGGACCCACCCTACTCCAGTGTGACCTCATCTTAACTAATTACATATTAACAATCCTTTTTCCAAATAAGGTTACATTCTGAGGTACTGGGGGTCAGGACTCCAACATATGAGTTGGGGGGGGTGGGATTGGGGGAGCACAATTCAACCCATAAGAGTATCTATTCCCTTCTGCTCTATCATCATTTCTGCAGACAAATTTGAAAAGCATTCTGATGGAGGAGATAGAGGAAGAGAAACGACTTTTTATAGTGTTACATGAGAAATAAAATAGGGCCATATCTAGGATTGCCCACAGTAGCGTTCTTAGTTGACTCGAAAACTTGTAGATATATTCCAAATAGACACAAATCCTAACTACCATGAATTTTTATTTTAAAAGACAGACCATGTTTGGGTCAATATGTCAGGGCTGGGGGTGCAGGGACGTGCTACCCCAATACCAAGTACAGAAGATTAAACACTCTTGCTTCTAAGGTCTTGCCCTCTCATGTAAAGTTGTATACATGTGCATATATTTGTATATAAGATACCCAATTTACCTTATAAAGCATATATAGCAAATAATACTTATACCCTTAAAGATAAAAATTCATAAATAGGAGTTCTATTCCTTTCTTCCCACAACTTAATGGGTTGTCTTGGATCACCTCTGGATGTATCCACTCTCTAGACCAGTCCCTCAGTAACCCTTCACCAATCAAATGTTCCTATTTTCCCACCTCTGTTTATTTTTCTGACATGTACCCTCAGCTTTGATGGACTCCCCACTCCTCCCACCCTCTCCCAGGGTCCCTCCATGCCCCACTTCCCAGCTCATCCTCCCTCCTCTGAAGAGCAGTGGTCCTCATCACAGAAGCGTCTCATGTGCCAGTTCATCCATAAGACTTACAGCATCTCTTGTTTTCCAGTGTTTATTAAGATTGGACTATTCTTATTTACGTTGTATGCTTTATCTTCCTCTCTTCAGTGAAAGCAGCTTTTAGGTTCATTGCTGGTTCCATAAGGTCACTCAATACCTGTGTTTGTTATCTGTTGAAGAGATTACCCCTGTTTAAATTATAGGGGTTTTTTTTAATTAATTAATTTATTTTTTATTTATTTTTGGCTGTGTTGGGTCTTTGTTGCTGCTCGCGGGCTTTTTCTAGTTGCGGCGAGTGGGGGCTACTCTTCGTTGCGGTGCGCAGGCTTCTCACTGCAGTGGCTTCTCTTGTTGTGGAGCACGGGCTCTAAGCACGTGGGCTTCAGTAGTTGTGGCACACAGGCTCAGTAGTTGTGGCTTGCGGGCTGTAGAGCACAGGCTCAGTAGTTGTGGCGCATGGGCTTCGTTGCTCCGCGGCATGTGGGATCTTCCCGGACCAGGGCTCGAACCCGTGTCCCCTGCACTGGCAGGCGGATTCTTAACCACTGCGCCACCAGGGAAGCCCCCTAAATTATGTTTTAAACTTCAAAATAATGTTTAATAATGGAAGACATTTGGGAAAGTAAAAGTGTGGAGAAAAATGAAAACCATTCACAGCACCCCGACAATCACCGTTTGTGTGCTGATGTATTTTTTCTTTCTGGCCTTCTTAATGCACAGGTTTTTATTTTTCTCTACCTTGTTGCGATCCACTGCAGTTTTGTTTGGTTCCTATTCTGTACTTAGCACAGACATTCCCCTATTTTATCATACAACCCACCACTATCATCATCATCATCATCATCATCATATTTAGTAGCTGCATGATCAGGGCCATTGCTTCTGTGGTGTAGTTTGTGTACTACACAAAGGACCCAGCCTATGGAGCAAACAGGGGCTGAAACCCAGCCTGTACCCTGCTCACCAAGGTATGTACCCTGGTGTGGACCTAAACCTTCCCAGAGGAAGGGGGGACTTTTTTGTTGCTTGATGAAACTGTCTACCTGCTGAGCCACTAGCCATGGGTTGTCCATGTAGAGGTAGTACTTGACTCAGATTTGCCTGCTCAGAGGGAATGCCTGTTCTAAATTACACAGCGTGCCTCACAGACCAACAGTGACCGTGTGCATGGATCTCCACCAAGTGGATGCCCCATAACTTACTTAATCTTTCCCTCTTAGATGGAGGGGCCAATTTTTCCAGTGTGATGCTCTTTGGAATCTAAGTTCTCTCTGAGACAAATCTCCATGTGGCCCCTCTAGGGTAATGAATTCAAAAAGCACCAAAGGGGGCTTCCCTGGTGGCGCAGTGGTTGAGAATCTGCCTGCTAATGCAGGGGGACACGGGTTCGAGCCCTGGTCTGGGAAGATCCCACGTGCCACGGAGCGACTGGGCCCGTGAGCCACAACTACTGAGCCTGCGTGTCTGGAGCCTGTGCTCCGCAACAAGAGAGGCCACGACAGTGAGAGGCCCGCGCACCGCGATGAAGAGTGGCCCCCGCTTGCCGCAACTAGAGAAAAGCCCTCGCACAGAAACGAACACCCAACACAGCCAAAAATAAATAAATAATTAAAAAAAAAAAAAAAAAAGGCACCAAAGGACTATCAGACTGGGAAATGTAATGTAGAATGTGGAGACCAATAGCTCCGGAATCTGAAGTGTAAGAAACGAAAGACATTAATGGTGTTCTCTAAAAGAGCCAGTGATGGTTTCCGTACTTCATTTTGTGGTGCAGTGTGAGGGCAGGGCACGGAAGGCAGGTGTTTTCAATAATCCATTTGACTTTACTCTTGGAATTACAGAATGAGTGTGAGTGCAAGAAAGGCTTTCGAGGCAATGGGATTGACTGTGAACCAGTAACTTCATGCTTGGAACAAACTGGGAAATGTCATCCACTGGTGAGTTACTTGATTTTTTTCATTAATACTTAAAAAAATTACCTGAGAAAGAAAGAAGGTTGGGTTATTTTTTATCTGGGCCCAGTAATAAACAAAATCTCTCTTACTCCCAAAGGGAGTCCCTAAGCAGAATGTGAGTAATTATTGCAACTTTCACTCCATTCTAAAGCTTGGGAGAACCAACATACAATTGCCAGATAAGATTCCTGGTTAAATCTGAATTTCTAATAAATGACAAATAATCCTCCAGCACAAATATGACCCAAATGTTAGATAGGACAAATTTAAACAAAAAATTACTCATAACTTATCTAAAATTCGTACTTGGTATTTTTATTTGCTAAATCTGGCAATTCTAAATCACCAGGATAATTTAAAGGGTAACTAGACTCCCATTTTGAATGTCATAACAAAGTTTTACCCAAATTATTAGTGAAAATGCCCATTCAAGGGTAGGTTGAGCCTTGTGTCTAAATTATGGAAGAGCAGGCAAAGATGGTAGAGCCGGTCGTGTTCATGTTTTTAAAAGAACACCACTAAGCACCCAGCGTCAGAACCAGTGGAGACGACACCTTAGTCACAGTGCTTTTGCTTGCAAGTAACAGAATCCACACAAATCAGCTTAAGCTAAAAAGGAATTTGTTGGACATATGCCGCCAGGGTAGCTCCATAGTCAGGAATTCCAAAACTTCCCAAGGGCTTAGAATCAAGATCAAGGCAGCTTCTTCTCTCGATCCTCTAAGACCATGCAACTTCTCATTTTGCTACTCCCTGTGCTTTTACTTTCTCTTTGTCTTTGTCTCCCTCTCTCTCTCTCTCCCAACTTTAAGTGCAGTTCTGTGCATCTTGGGGTAGATGACTCCCTGTTCTTAGAGGAACGTCTACCCCGCTACCAGTGATACCCACTAACTTAACAGCACTCTGTGTCCCAATTCTAACTCATAGGAGAAAGGATCTGACCAGCCCAGCTGGGTCCAGGTGTCCACATACGAGACACTCAATGATGCCCAGGGAGTGGGGTGACATATCATGAACAGGACTGCCAGACCCACGCCTAGTAGTGTGGGCAGGTGGGTAATATTCAAAGACAAAAAAATGGGAGGAGATGCCTCCCATTACCCAAGAATCATGAAAGCACTTCATAAAGCTGAGGAAGCTCCAACACTCTTGCTTAATTTAAGCCCAATCAAGCCCTGACATTCCACACGTGAGAGGTTATTGGAACTTTCACTTCATTCCAAAGCGTGGAAGAACCAACATAGGGTTGCCAGATAAAATGCAGAACACCCAGTTAAAATTGAATTTCAGATACACAGTGAATTCTTTTCTGGCACAAGCGTGCCCCCAAATACTATATGGGACATACTTATACCAAAACCTCTTTGTTTATCTGAAATTCACATTAACTGTGTGTCCTGCTTTCTGCTTGCTAAATCTTGGCAGGGATGAAAAGAAAGAATCTAACTGTGATTCCGTAAGAAGTGCACCAAACCTGCAGAAAGGGCTGAGGGCCTGTGGGTTACTTCCACCATCTTTCAGCCCCGAATTTTGCAGTTCTCACTGTAGACGGAGCCTGAGGATTCACAGGTGTACCTTATATCTAATGCTTTAGTCGGGAAAGCAAATCATTTCTCTCATTTTCTTTGTATCAGGCAACCTGTCAGTTTACTTCTTCTGGTGTCTGGAGTTGTGTTTGCCAAGAGGGCTACGAAGGAGATGGCCTTCTCTGCTATGGAAACGCTGCAGTGGTAAGTCCTCTGAGATCAACTCCAGTACGGAATAATAAAGACAAAAATCTTCAAATTTAAAAGAAAAAAAAAGCGCTCTTGTCTAGGATGGCTTTAAAGTGGTCTACCAATCATTTGCTCCAGATTTTATCTGAAGCAAACTGCTTCTCATAAATGGCATATGTGCTCTGTGGGTCACAAATTTTCTACAAGTTGAAGGGAGGTAACTTTTATTTGGCACCTTCTGTGTACCGAGCAGTCTTGGCTTCCCTTTCTTGCCATTCTGCCTCTTTCTAGTCCCAGACTTCCCAAATGAGCAAATAACTGGCCCCTGCTGAGCTCTCGGGCACTCCTGTCCGGGTTGTGTGCCTCCTATAAGTACCCAGAGCACCTTGTGCTTACCCCTGTCTGGGAGGGGGTGTGTGTGCTTGTGTGAACACACACACGCGCACGCATGCACGCGCACCTTCTGTGTACCAGGCATCTTACTAAATCCTTAACATGCTGCAGCACCCCCTTTAAACCACAACCTCTGGGCTTATGCTATTATTATGCCCATTTTATAGATGAGGAAACTGAGAGCCTAAGCAAACTTGCCTAAGGTCACTCAGCTGTCTCCGTGCAGAGCCCAAGCACTTAACCATTAGTATGTTCTATCAGCGTAGGGCACATCCCACCTAATTGTCTGTCAACTCTTGAGGGCAGGTCTTTGTCCTTGTTTCCTACTTCACGCCTACTGTTCATAAAGATTTGCTGAAATGAGAAAGTAAATTGGTGAATTTTCTCATCACTCACTTTTTGTTTAACTCACTGGAGTTTGGTTCCTACCCCTCCGCTCAATGGAAACCACTGGCGTAACAGTGCCCGGGGCTGCACCTGCCCTGATGTGCTCCCTGGCAGCTGCAGCATCTGACCTTGGCCTCCCTGCCTATCAGGGTCCTTCCTGCTCTTTACTGAACCTGTTTCTCCTACTCATCCCATCAGGCCTGTCTCCTGACATTCAGACCATGGAGCGTGGACCCAACATTTTCTCTGCACTGTCCATGGGCCACATTTCCTAAAACCTTAAAACCCTAAAACCCTGCTTTCACAAGGCCCCTCACCTCCCATGGAAAACAAGATCAAGTCCAAATCCTCGGCCTGGTACTCTGAGGGCTTCACATGGACTCAACTCACTTCAGCCAGCTTAGCTGAGCTGTTGCCTTCCCAGCTGTCACCTTCCTGGCTCCGTTCCCCTCCCCCATGGACCCAGCCTCAGGTCTTTCTGCCAGCAGTTCAGGTCCAGCTCGTGCCCTCCTCTCCTTGAAGGGATTACCCGAGCATCTCAGCTTTTGCACTTATCCATTTACTAACTGATTTACTTTTTAACCGGTATTTACTAACTTATTCCATAACCTCAACCACTTTCAAAAAGGAATTAAGACAGCTCTGAGATGTATTGCCTTTTGGTAAATTTGCACATAATAATTGTTATTGCCATTTTCGTGGTGTTTAATAATTTTTAAAATATTTTCACATACGTTAATGCATGTAATGTTCATAATCCCAGGAGCAAGGCATCATCGTTTTCATTTTTCAGGTGAGGCACTTAAGTTCTCAGAGAGGTTAAGTGACTTGCCCAAGATCACACAGCTGGTAAATGGCAGACCCAGGAATTGAACCCAGACTTTTTAAACTCAAAGTCTAGAGCTTTCTTTAATCGATCACACCTTCAAACATCACTGATCTACCAGCACCCTGCGTTATTTTTTCACATCCTAACATCCCCAAAACAACTGTAAGTTGCATAAGATCAGGGGCCATCTTTTCTCTTTCATATCTTATATCCTCCCTCACTCCAACCTGGTGCCAATTGTGATGGTTCAGTATATATGTTCATTAACAAACCCCATGGTGGATAAGTTAAAAATAATAGTGGCTAAAACCTACTGACTGTGTCCTGCATGCCATCCTCAATTCTAAACATTTTAAAAACATTAACTCTTCCAATTTCCACATCAACACTATCAGTTGGAGCTTTTATCATCCCTATTTTATAGCTGGGAACATTGAAGCCCAGAGAGATGAAGTAACTTGCCTAAGGAACTAGGAAATGGCCAAACCAGAAAGAAAACCCAAGTGGTCTGGCACTGTGTCCCAAGCCCCTGCTCAATGCTAGCTCTGAAAGGGGGCAGTTTACTGAGTTCTGTGACCCTCCTGTAGGGCTGGGTGGCCGTGTTCTTACAACATAAATTCTGATTTGGACGGATTTGAGGTGGTTGTTTCATTTAAAGTTTCTGGAATTACTCCTTTACCTCGAATAGAGAAGATAATTCAAGCCATTAAACATGAAAGAAATGCATGGCTCTGGCAACATGGGGATTCGTCCAGCCTGGGCATCATTCATGTCGGCATCGACAAGGCTGGCAAGGACGATGCCCAGAGCTGCCCTGTGATTATGCCTCTCATTGATCCTCCTCTGTGTTCTCTCTCCTCTCTCCTCTCTCTCTTGCACGAAATGAATAAGGAATTGTCCTTTCTCTCTGCAGCAGCTATATTTAACCAGTGGATAAATGTGAGTACCTTTGTTGGAATTAGGATTGGGAATATATAATAATTTTAGATATTTGGACTACATGTAACAGAAAACTGAAAATGCAGCTGGTGAGGGGGAGGGAGGGAAATTGTCTAGAGCAGTGGTTCTCAGCTTTGATTCCACTTTAGAACCACATGGAACAGTTGTTTTTCAATAGCCATGCCTAGGCTCCCACCCCCAGACTCTCTGATTTGATTGGGTAGAGGTTTGACCTGGGCATCAGTGTATTTTAACACTTTCCCAGGTGATTCTAACATGCAACCAGGGCTAAGAGCTTCTGGTCTAAGATAAGCTGGGGTGGTCGACTTTTCAACCAATCCAAATATATATGTATAACTTCATTCATCAAAAGAGGTATTTTTGAAAAGTCAGCATAATTCATCACGGTAATTCACCAAATTATATTTGACATTTATAGTTGCAGTACTATCGTATTTCATGTGTGTTTAGCCCTCAGCCCAACATGCCCAGAGGAGCTTTTCCCTCTCCTTTGGAAAGTTCTGTAACAAAGAGTCTAATCCCCACCATCCCCAGTTGTCTGAATCTCTGTCATCTTTGCCTGAGTGGCCCGAGGTGGCAGGTTCAGCCAGCCATCGTGACAAGTGGTTTGTCCCTTTTAAGAAGACAGATGCCAAGATACGCAGTGTCTGGTCAGCAGCTACTCCAGGACACCTTCCTGTTGCTTCCATGTGGGGTCCCTCTGACCCCCATCCCCCATCGCATGGGAGAGCAGGGACTGAGTGCCCTATAGCAGGTGCTAATTTTCATACAGACCCACCCCACACTCATAAGCTTGCCCTGTGGTGTGCTAGACCCACTCGTCCTAGCTCACAGGAGCACAGCTTTCCCAGCTCCACTTTCTATGCTGTTATGGCGGTAGCTTGGAATCAGCTATGATGGGAGAACTTACACCACAGAAATCAGCGAACACTACAAAGCGGGGCTTTTGTTTGTTTGTTTTTCCTGGAGAGCCGGTTGTGACACATAAGCCCACCACTGCTTGTACCCAGAAGTAGCTCTAGGTGAGTAGATAAAGTTTGATTTCAGGCCTCCAGTCTCTCTCTCATGCTGAAACTGTTCCTGTAATCTTCCCACCATCCTTATTCCAAAGGCATCCAAGGATTCTCAAGGTTCTCTGTACACACGTGTGCACACACACGCATGACACTGTCAAGACTGTTCTCTGCCTCTTCATTTAGACTAAAGGGTGAATGACTGATAATGACTCAAGTGTGACCTGATCAGGAAAATTTTCCTTTTGTCAAGGTTCACACGTTGAAATACAAGGAATGAGTCTCAGAGGGAAGAGGAGGCATCAGCCAGTAGGTGGGATCGATTTGGGAAAGGGGTCCCTAGGACCTTCCCGGTATCTCTGAAATTATATCACACGGGAAATTGTCATCTCTGCCAAGCATTAAGTCAGCATTTGTCCTCTGACATGAGTCAGGCCAGTTTCTTTTCCCTCTGCGATTCAGAACGCTTCCCTGCAACCCATGCTGTCAGCCGCCTCAAACCTCACCGTCCTCGTGCCTTCCCAACAAGCCATCGAGGACATGGACCAAGACGAGAAAGCCTTTTGGTTGACCAAGAGCAATATTCCCACCCTCATAAAGTAGGTATTATGTGTGTTTTATTCTTCATGATATCTTACTGGCATCAGTGTGAATGAAGTTCAGTGAAGGGAGGCTACATGGTCCTTCAGATCCATGCAACTGACCATGTTCCAGGACCCCCTCACCTCCTTACCCCAGGATGGAAGTCGTCAACATGACTGACAGCCAGTTCTGTGCTAACTGCTTTAGGTACAACCTAGTTAATCCTCCCGAGGACCCTGTGAAATAGACAGAATTATTCCCATTTTATAGATGCGGAAACCGAGGCACAGGGTGGTTGATTAGCTAACCCCAGGTACCATGGCTGAAATTGCAGGGGAAGATTTTGAACCTGGTAGTCTGGCTCCAGAACCTACTCTCTTAACTCCTCACAATGCCACTGTCTCAAGCATTGACACCTCATTACAGCCCTTATGGACTCTTGTTGTAGGTACCATACGCTACTGGGCATGTATGGAGTGGCCGATCTGCAGGCCCTGTCACCTTCTGACATGCTGGCAACGTCTTTGCAGGGCAACTTCCTCCACCTGGCGAAGGCGGATGGGGTAAGAGAGCATCGTATTGTGTCTGTTTAGTGGAAACTTGTGACCTATGTTCATAGTGTACTTTTAGTTTTTTTCTGTTAGGGAAATTTCCAAACATGAGCAAAAATAAACGGAGAATAAAACCTCCATGTAGGTATCACCCAGCTTCAACAATTAGCAACCTGTATTCACACACACACACACACACACACACACACACACACACACACGTTGGCCACAGGCTCTTCCTGACAGACAACAGACTGATCCGGAAAGGCAATCCTTTCATTTCTTCTGGGTGAAGGCCGCACAGTTTCACAACTTTGATTTTTATGTGTGGTTAAGAGCTGGTTATTGGAAACCTACTAATTGAGTCATTCGAGATTACTACAATTTTATATTAAGCTAGGGTCAGTCAACAGATATTTATTGGGACTTCCCTGGTGATCCAGTGGTAAAGAATCCGCCTTCCAATGCTGGGGATGTGGGTTCGATCCCTGGTCGGGGATCTAAGATCCCACATGCCGCGGGGCAACTAAGCCTGCACGCCATAACTAGAGAGCCCGCGTGCCTCAAACTACAGAGCCCACAAGCTCTGGAACCCACACTCCACAACTACAGAGCCCATGCACCCTGAAATCCAAGCACTGCAACTAGAGAGAGAAAACCTGCACACCACAACTAGAGAAAAGCCCACGCGCCACAACGAAATATCTCGCATGCCTCAACGAAGACCCCACGTGCCTCAACTAAGACCCGATGCAGCCAAAAAAATAAATAAACAGATACTTATTGAACACCTCCTATGCTCCAGGAACTGATCTGAGTGTTGGAGACAGGACAGTGCGCAGGAGAGCAGAGACCTGTAGAAGCTCACCTTCTGGCTTTTTCTATAGTGTTTCAAGGACTTGGATTCAGTTTTCTGTGAGGAAGTCTGGCTGCCCTGCTGAATGCGGCAGTGTTTTAAAGCTCTTTCTATGAACTGAACAAGATGAAAATGGAGGCTCTACTGGGAAATGAGAACTGCCCCATCATTGGAGCATGGGCCAGAGTCAGAATGTTCTAGAATTGCGGCTCTAAAGCATTTCTGCCTACCTACCCATCAGTGATGGCGCTGTGAAAAAGCTCTATGCCTAGTATTACCTAAGTATGTGTGCTTCATCAGATCATTCCTTTTAGAAAGCAGAAAAGAGTTACATACGGTCCCATGGACTCTTTACATTTTATTACAATAATTCTAGAACGTTACATGCATATATCAGACAATGGGTGGTTTTCCATTGGTGTTTTAAATCACTGATGCTCTGAGCAAGCATTAATTGAACACCCACCCTGGGAAGGTTCATCCCAGGTTCCGTAGATTCAGAGGTAAATCAATCAAGACCTGTGAGCTGGAGGAGCTAACCATCAAAGGCACAGTTGTAACGGGTTCTTTCTTATGTCTGATATAAATGTCTCCCCGTAACCAGAAGAGATGTGCAAGGTAGCCAGGAATGTTTGTTTCAGGACCTCTGCTGATGTGCTCAGGGTGAGGCAAGTCCCCTCTGCACCTAGGGTTCCCAGGAGGAATTTCAGACAAAGGGCAGTGGTGGGAGAAGAGGAGAGGAAACCAGAGAGAGGGGAGCCCATGCTTGGTCGGTGGCTGCGTGAGCGGGCATTTGGGTTTACTTAGCTCCTTTCCCTGTGTAATTAATATTCTTGAAAAGTCAGTAACTATCTGTATTAGTTTGCTAGGCCTCCTGTAACAAAGAACCACAGACTGGGTGGCTTAAACAACAGAAATTTTTGTCTCAGAGTTCTGGAGGCTCGAAGTCCAAGGTCAAGGTGTGGGCAAGGTTGGTTCTGTCTGAGGACTGAGGTCAGGCTCTCTCCTTGGCTCGTAGATGACCGTCCTCATGTTCGCATGGTCTTCTCCCTACATAGCTGTCTGTGCCCAAATATCCTCTTCTTTTAAGGACACCGGTCATACTGGATTAGGGCCCACCCTAATGACCTCATTTTAACTTGATTACCTCTGTAAAGACCCTGTCTCCAAATAAGGTCACATTCTGAGGCACTGGGGGTTAGGACTCCAACATACGAATTTTGGAGACACAATTCAACCCACAACACTATCTGCGGTGTTTTTCCAACTGCAGGGTCACTTTAGTAAGCCTCAGCCAGCACTTTTTTTTTTTGGCTGCGTTGGGTCTTCTTTGCAGCGCACGGGCTTTCTCTAGTTGCAGCGAGTGGGGACTTCTCTTGTTGTGGAATATGGGCTCTAGGCGGCGTGGGCTTCAGTAATTGGGGTGCATGGGCTTCAGTAGTTGTGGCACGCAGGCTCAGTAGTTGTGGCTCGTGGGCTCTAGAGCGCAGGCTCAGTAGTTGTGGTGCACGGGCTTAGTTGCTCTGCAGCATGTGGGATCTTCCCGGACCAGGGATCGAACCTGTGTCCCCTGCATTGACAGGCGGGTTCTTAACCACTGTGCCACCAGGGAAGCCCCCAGCACTTTTTTAATGAAATAGAATGAAATAGAGTAGAATTGATGACCAGGTGCCTCCCACACGGTAGAGGAAAGTATTATTTCATTTCAATTGTGTGTGTGTGTGTAATGTCAAAAGGCTCACAATTTAAAAATATTTCTGACTTTGTGTCATGGTCCAAAAGTGAGAAGGTCACTACTACTCAAAAGTGGGAAACCCAGAAATAATTCAATCCCTGGGTGTACTCTATAGGGACTCACCTTCTCACTGTGGTGTGTTTACAGAATATCACAATCGAAGGAGCGTCCGTAATCGATGGTGACAATGCAGCCACAAATGGAGTGATACACATCATCAACAAGGTACAAAATCGCCTCCTCCCACACATGTTGAATCTCTCCTCCTTTTGTTATTTATCCTCCTGTGCAGTATCTTTTTGGGGAAAAAATACTTAGCCTTAATATAAAAATAACCTGTATTGTGCTTCATTATTTTTATTTTAAGACCATTTAGAGGCTCTACTCATTCCGTAAGACTCAGTTGCTATATACTCAGCCTATATCCTGCAATGGGTCCTGTATAATGTGTGGCCACATATATCATATTTCTTAGTTATCAGAACATCTTACAAGGTACACGGGAACCTTAGTATTGGGAAGTCCATACGCCCAGATTAGATATAATCAAGAACTGGAGGAGAGGCAACTGGCTATGTATCACTGGTCCGCTCTCCTCTGCATTATTGTGCCCTAGAAAAAAAAATGGAAAAGGGTAGGAAGCGTATTGTAGAATTTTTATTTTCTTCTAAGATGCAATTCAACAGTATTCAAAGGTATGAAATAGAAAAAAAAAAAGTTTAATGGGAAACAAGCTTTTAAGCTATCCTATAATTTTCAGTTACTATATTAATATCTTCATTTAAAATTAAAGTTAGAATTTAGGGTATATTGGGAGATTTTGAAAAGCAGAAGATTAGAAAAGACAATTAACTAATTGCATTTTAACTAAAATTATTCTCACTTGGCACTTACATACTTTTTTATTTCAAGTTACAGAACACGTTAACTGTTTCTGTTCAGAAAAGAGAGGCTTCTTATAAGACTTCTGAGTGCAACACTTTGTGAAATAATAAAAACCTCCAATTCCCACTTTTGAGTAGTAGTGACCTTCTCACTTTTGGACCATGACACAAAGTCAGAAATATTTTTAAATTGTGAGCCTTTTGACATTACACACACACACACACAATTGAAATGAAATAATACTTTGCAAAGACCTTGCAATTCTCCTGTATTACCAAGAGGCATTAAAAAATACACTATTTTTTGAGCAAGTGATAGGTCATTTGCAGGGAACTATACTGGACTTATGGCTTCACTTATCAGAAAGCAATATTACTTACCAAGAGTATTTTTCTTCTCCAATACTGGCTTTTCAAAGTACTAAAAAAAATTTTTTTTTAAAGCGTAAAATTACCTCTTCTTCTCATTTACATTTTTGATGAACACAACCTCATTAGTAAAATGGCACCTCAACCCATGTCCTGTACTGAGTGTTATTATCACGGGGGCCAGTTCAAGTCCCACCTCCTCTGTGAAGCCATCCCTGATCCCTGCAGCCCATATCACCGAGGCTGACATAGTGTCAAGAGGGTAAGTTCTAGAATCATACAGCATCTCGTTCAGGCACTTAACTAACTGTGTAAACTTGGGCAAGTTACATAACCTCTCTGAGCCCCATTTTTCTTCCCTATGAGGATTAAACAACACCTTCTCTCTCACCGTCTGCTGCCTAGGGAGACCTCAATAAATGTCATTTTTATTCCCTTTTCCTTCCTCTGAAATCCCGTGGGATTTCTCAGTATAGAACTCATTTGGCATAACTGTGCCCCCTTGTTTTGATAGCTCTTGATGGAATAGGTCGTGAACCCCCATATGATGGCATGTCCCGGAGGGGTGGAGCTGCATCTTTTCTCTGTCCCTCATCAGCGTTACCACCTCACCTTGTGTGCAGTAACATTGGAATGATTGACAGCCCTCTAGGTGCCAGGCATTGTGCCAGGTGTCATGTATTGCATTATCTCATTTGATGTTTATAACAACCCTAAGAAAGTATGTGCCATTCTCCTCACTTCTCAAAGGATAGACCACTGAGGGTCCTCATGGCTAGGTAACTGGATTGAGGAAGAAGTTCATGTGGACACAAAGATCCATGGATGCACGTCGACGGATTCAAGTCCACCGCTTAGCCTCTGGGTTGCAGTGGCTCGTTAAGGAGCTCCTTTTCTACCTGTCCATTGGACACTGTGGCCCCCTTTGTTAGGGCCGCCATGAACCGTTGTGCAGGTTGTTCCCTGCCTAGAGGTACCTGGGCTGGTGGTGGAGTAGGGCTGAAGGTCCAACCCACTTCACTTCCCAAACTACGCACCCCTGTTTGGTCTTGCAGACGATCAAAGGAAAAGGTACCTCGTTCTCTATTTGCAGAGGCTTCATGATCACATATTGTTATGTGACATGAACCTATGTACTAGAGAGCAGCAAGTCCTACCAACACAGGCTAACAGAATTTTGGGGCTTCCTTTCCCAGGTTCTGGTTCCCCAAAGAGGTCTAACTGGCTCCTTACCAAACCTACTCACCCGGCTGGACCAGATGCCTGACTATTCCATCTTCCGGGGCTACATCATTGCAAGTACCACGTTCTCTGCATGACCCTCTGCTCGGGTTACCTGGGAACAGAAGTCCCTCACGCGCTCCTGTCTCTTTCCATCACAGCAACATAATCTGGCAAGTTCGATCGAGGCTGCTGACACTTACACGGTGTTTGCTCCAAACAACGACGCCATTGAGAGTTACATCCGGGAGAAGAAGGTCACAACTCTGGTAGTATCAGCAATAATAACCTGGGAAATTATTTCCTGGAAATTCAAACACTTAAGGTTTTTCAGTCCATCAACCATGTACCATTTCACTCTTTCATCAAAACTTCTTTGTCGATATCCAGATATTTAACATAAACTTGAGCAGAGACTCTCTCATACCCGAACCTCCCCCAAGCCAGAGCTACTCACGTATTTAGTTTGTACCCCTGGAAGCACACACTCAGGCTCACATACACAAGGATGCGGGCATCCCAGGAACCTGGAAACATCTTCATGGCCACCCCTCCTCCCCTCCCTGGCTTCTCCCTGGTCCCACGCAGTGAGCTGTCAGCAGCTGGGACCTAGAGGGAGTTCACTGTCTCTGTCTTCCTCCTATTCTCCCCGTCTCTGTCTTCCCTGATTCCTAACATCTGGGGCTGAACAGTCAGAACTTGTCAAAAGACTTTGTGAAATAATTAAAAGCTCCAATCCTGTCACTGTCTGGCTCAAAACCCTTGGGTGGATCTCCATTTCCTGAATGACTAAGTCCAAGCTACCTCCCCAGGTTCTTAGGGTCTCCATACACTGGCCACGATTACCTTCTATTCAGTGCTGGCGCCAGAATTTCCATTTAGAAGGATCCCGGGGGTGCCCCGCACCCAGCCCCATAGTGAGAGGACACGTTTAAAGCTGTAATTGCACAGCAAGCACGCTGTTTTCACTTCTCTCTTTATATAGGGTGACTGAGATGATGGGTGCTAAGGAGACGGGGGCTGATAATTGAAGTCCCGCTAAGCCACCCTTGGGCCCACTGCTGTCTCCTGTCCATTCTCTGCAGATACCATGTGGTCTAACCAGAGTGATGTCATACAGACCCCAAAGAAAGCAAAGGCATGTTCAGTGCCCTTGCTCCTATCTACACACACAAACACACACACACACCCCCGCCCCCTCAATCAGGAAGGCTGCCCTTCCTCCTTCCGATGCCTCCTGAATCCTCCCCACCCATTCTTTTTTTTTTTTTTTTAACACCTTTATTGGAGTATAATTGCTTTACAATGGTGTGTTAGTTTCTGCTTTATAACAAAGTGAATCATCTATACATATACCCATTCTTCAAGTCGAGTCTCACCTCCTCAGACAAGCTGGCTCTGGCCCCTGAGCTGCAGAAAATCTCTCCTGCCTCTGAATTCAGACCATTAGTACGCCCTTCAGCACTTACACACCTGGTATAAGGAACTGTCTTTTCAGGTGGGTGTGTCTTAGCCCTCCAACTGGATGAAAACTCTGTGAAGGGAGGAACGGTGTGTTAGACTTTTGTAACTGCCGTGTTGAGCAAGCAGGACTCCTGGGATGGAAGTGGAAATCCTCTTTACTGTGTCTCCTCACCCCCAGCCCTCCCCCAGCCCTTTGAACCTGTTCAGTGGGGAATATTCTTCTCCTGCCCTGGGATAAACCCTCAGGCAATCCCGCAGCCTTTCTGCTTCCCCAGAAAGTCCTATCATCACTGTAAGTCACAAACACAGTCTCAATTAAGTTAAAAAAAAAAAAAAAATCCAGCTCCTTGTAAAAAAATCAACATTTTGAATTGGATTTAGAATTAAATCTTCTTTCCTCACTGCTCCATGCTGGGCTTTGTCCAGACAGGAAACTGGAGGAGGGGGTATGGTCTTTGAATCAATCAAGGTCCATCAGAGGGTGGCAGGAGGGATAGATTGGGAGTTTGGGATTGATATGTACACACTGCTATATTTAAAACAAAATGCCTTTCCATGAAAAAAAATCAGTATGGAAAGGTAAAAATTATTGCTAAAAAAAAAAAAAAATCAAGGTCCATCAGGAGACAGAAACCGTACCAGAGAGAATTCAATATTATGAATTGTTTATTGGGTATGAAGTTATATAAATATAATTGAAAGGTAAAAAAGAGATAGCATAGAAGCATCTATAACCCCAAAGCCTAGGAGAACAGAGGAAAGAGGTCAGAACAACTAAAACTTAGAAACATGGAGGAGCCTGGAAGAGCTGTAACGCAGACCTCTGAGGACGGGGTGCCATTCTGCTTGTGGCTCTGACATTGGAGGAGGGTCCCTGGGGGTCCAAGACCCAGGCGTCTCGGAGATGCCATTGCCCAGCTGGTGCTGGCATCTTAGGGGGAGGGGGACATGATAAGGCCAGTCTGGGAGTGACAGGCCTCTGCCACTCGGATCCAGCTGCCGCTGGCAGGGCGATGACGTGCAGCTGGGGTGATGCCCCCAGGACCAGGAAGCATGCAGGAAGAGGAGATCCCTCCAACAGGCCTCACGGTCTCCCTCGAGCACTTTCCACTGGCGGAGCCAAACAGGAGACCTGGCAGAGGAGAAGTGTGGGCTGTGGTCCCAGCCCCACCGCAGAAACAGTGCAGAGGGTGGTTTGGAGCTGAGACAATAATTCACCGTCTCTCCTTCCCCATATGACGCTTCTATTTCCTTTCCTGATCTCACTGAATTCCGTTTTGGTCTCACCGGGTTTGCAGTTAGGACCTGGTGATGGTCGGGAAGAGATGTTAAGAGGGCAGGAAGCTCTTATCTAACTGGTACCGTCTTGAGATGCCATTGCTCTCTCGCTCTCGCTCTCTCGCTCTCTGATGGGTTCTTTGGAGACCCCACCCATCCCTGGTGGTCTCTGACTGCAGTTCCCCCCACCTGTGTGCATGCATCTCTTCCTACAGCCACTTTTTTTTCTCAGTGGACCCTCAGCATCCAGAGGCCACCTCCAGCCTTTCCCTTGGGGAGGCCTGTCTGCCCTTCCAGAAAGCCATCTAGGATAGGACCTAAGGCACCAGCCCTCTCAGACACGGCCAGCCCTCTGGTCCACAGGACACCTGTACTCTCTTGTCCCATGTCAGTGCTGGGAGTGCAGGCCTGTCTCAGTGTGGTGACAGCCTGCCGCCTCCGCTGGGGGTCAACCTGCCAGCAGTCCCTGGCACAAGATTGCTCAGGCCTGAGTGACATCCCACAGGCTACCCTGTCTGCAGAGGACACAGATCAAGCCCTTTGAAATATCCCATTGAGCCTCCTCTCATGACCCCTGAGGTGAAAGGCAGGCTGGGGTATGGGGACTCTCTTCACAGCTGTTCTCACCAAAGAAATCAACTTTAAAATCCACCCCCCCAACCTTTTCTGCCCTCACTCCGGGTTTTACGGTCCCATAATGAGTTCTTGACCATCCTACATGGAAAGTCTGCAAGTTCCCCAAGGTGATCTGTCTCAGGTTTAGTATTTATTATCTACCGTGCCCCGATGCCTCGGGCGAAACTTCCAGTTCAACAAGCTATTGCTCTTAAACCCCACGGTGCCTCGGCATCAGGGCAGCCCAGTAAGTGCCCGGGGACCGGCTGATTTGTGGGTTAACTTTCCCTTCTGTGTGTTGTCCAGGAGGAGGACGTACTCAAGTATCACGTGGTCTTGGAGGAGAAACTGCTGAAGAATGACTTGCACAACGGCATGCACCGGGAGACCATGCTGGGCTTCTCCTACCTCCTTGGCTTCTTCCTCCGCAACGACCAGGTGCGATCCTTTCCCTTAAAACCCACGGGTGGGTGTCCTAGCTCCATGTCTGTCATCACTTTTGCGTTCTGTAATCTCCCCAGCACTTCCTAAGCCTTCTCTACAGAAGACAGTTGTCTGTGTTTCACCGTAAAGTAATGACTCAGCCAGACTGGGAAGCTCCCCTTCCCCCTCCCTGTCACCAAATCATCACTGTGGCCTGGCTGATAAGGAGATAGAATCCCAGCAGTCACAGGTGCCCTTCAGTTCTGATTCCTAACAAACAAACAGACAGCCCCCAAGCCACCTCCAAGATGGAAGGAAACCCGGCAGCAAAACCTGACCCCCAGGAAGTGGCACTGGCCCCAGGGTATAAGGAGCCTCATGACTCCAGCAGCTAAATGAATAAACATTATTATCATTGCTTGATCATACAGACTGCAGACCTAGGACCAAGTGACCCCCATACCAGTATTCCAGTATTAATCTCACACAACCCCTAAGTACTTAAGTGTTTAGAATTCGTAGAAAGAATTGAGACTAAATACATATTTTAAGTATTTCAATATAAAATTCTTTGTACCTACTTCAAACATCAATCAATCTGAAAATTCAACAAGAAATTCACTACGTGACTCTAGTATACATTCTCATAAGAAAAATTAATAAAAATGAGTGATTATTTAGGATAAACTAAGCACTATATTAAAGAAAGTTTAATTGCAAATTTTTAAGTAATAATATTAATTGGTCCCTGTAAAAAAGTGCAGTTTTGAAGATAATTTTCTCAGTGTTATCATCATTGAAGTATAAGTGAATTTTGTGTACAGTTTTTCTTTTAACATGCTCGGGTTAAAAAAAAAGAAAGAAGTCTTCATGGTTCTTCATTACTTAGGGAATAATCTAACTCCAAATATTTCCCTCTGACTCCTATAAATAATCTTACCTATTGTGTAATAATTTTGAGGAGATCCTTTTAAATACATTTTCTTTTTTTTCCAGGTAAGGCAATTTTTGTTGATAAAGACCTTACATTTTTGTTTCTGTTTTTAATCTATGTCATCTTTTATTTCATCATGTAGAAATGAATATTCCAGTGCAGTTAGTTGAATCAGTTTTGATTCTGTCACATTTATTTTTCACGTGTTTGGAAAGTCTTTGATCTAGAGCTTTTTTTTTTCTTCTTCCTTTCTACAATAGAGGCTTTATCTTACAATAAACAAATAGTTCAATCCTACAATAGAGGTTTTGCTTTCGTTGATAACTCATTTACTCTTAGGACAAAGAAGATGTAGAAAAATGCTCTCTAAATGAGTAAACTTGTGTTCAGATCAAAATTTTAATGCAACCCGTAATTCTTCAAATACATCTCACAATAAAAATGATTCAGACTTTTTCTAATGCCAAATCAATAGTATTACAGCATCCGAAGTTCTGCCATTTTGATATTTTAAAATAGCTCAGCATCTTGGAATTCTACAAATTTGTTTTGCAGTCACCGTTTGACACCATAAGTAAGGCCCCCTGCTTCTTTTCCAAGTCTTCACAGACCCTGGACCACTTCTGTAGACCTCAGCCGTGATTTATCCCAACATCCAGTGGAAATTCACTTGACTCCAAGTAAATCATCAGGGACTTTAACATTCAGTGGAAGTTCAGATTTAAACACTTAGTAGAGTCATTTTAATCTTGATGCAGTGGGGAGTTTGGGAGATGTTAATCATTTTTAAACCCTTATGAGATATGAAGTTGACATCTGTTTAGTACAATAAAGAATTCCCTCTTCTCCCAACCTCGGTCCTGCTACACACCCACACCCCACACACATCCACACCACCCCCCAATTTTTCAAACAACCATTTGTTTTCAGTTATATTAGTTATATTAATGAATGAATTAATGGCTTTACTTATTTTGCTAAGCAATCATTAAGGTGTGCTCCCATTTAAAAAAATCAAAACAAAACAAGTTACAACTCAAAGTTGAATTTAATTTGGCAACATTTAGAAATTTAGTTCCCATGTCTTGGACGCTTACGGACACACTAGGCAAAGACAATACAAACATACCATGAACTCCGAAGAAGCCCCAAGGGAAACATGGTATGGTAATGCAGACCTCTGAGCAGTCTCCTTACACTGGGAAGTGATGTTATCTGGTGGAACACTTTTTACAAATTCTAAAACACTCAAATATGCTAGTTATTTTTATTCTTATATAACAGTCACTTAGCCTTACTTAGGGGTGCTTGCAAATTAACCAGGAAGTAGAGATATGCTAAAAGGACGCTGAGTTTTGTTCTGCATGTCTTGGCTTTGGAAGGCATCCACGCCTCCTGGACCACCAATAACCAGCACAGCCAAGCACATCCATCATCCGTGGAGCCATTTTATCAGGGGCACTAACATAACGATCATGACTCCGAATTTTTTAAACAATAAAAACCGATCATTTGAAGGGTGGAGATTATCTAGAACAACCTCTGCCTTTTACAGAAGGGGAAATTGAGATTCACAGAGGAAAAGCAACTGGCCCAAGGTCACACAGCTGGAAGGTGCCAGATGCAGGACTGTCACTCAGACTCCCCTCTCCTAGGGCAGAGCTCCCTCCACTACACTGTGCTACCTGCCAGGTGAATTTTGGAATATCTCCTAGGCCGTTGTCATATTGATATCCTCCAATCCCCATCGTCCTTATTTCCCTTAAAATCACTCTAGTAAAAACTTACAGTTAACCCTCTGTTCACAGCTCTACGTAAATGAGGCTCCGATAAACTACACCAATGTAGCCACTGACAAGGGAGTGATCCATGGCTTGGGGAAAGTTCTGGAAATTCAGAAGAATAGATGTGATATTAATGACACTACTATCCTACGAGTAAGTTCTATCTGAGGCCAACGATGAGCTAAAGAGTGTTGGCTTATTTTTTATAATTTTAAGCATAGGACTCATCTATCAGAGTATCTCAGTTCAGTGCAAAAAACACTGCATGAACATCTCTAAATGCCAAGGAGCGTACTTGGCTGTGGCTCCACAAAAATAAATAAGACATGACCCCTGCCCTCAGTGGGCTCACAGTCTAGTGCCTTGAAAGGCTGCCTGGAGGGTTATGTTGAGGAGGGAGGAGGCTTCTGGAGCCAAGGCCTTCCTCAAAGAGAAAATGTGCCGCACCCAGCATAGACACAGGTGGGGGGGGGTGCGGGGTATGGTGCACCCATGACAGGTTTTGGCCAAGCCTGGTCTAGCAGGAGAGACAATATGGGAATGGATCATTTCAGTATAATATAGGATGCAGTAATGGAGACTTTTTACTCCATGAGATGGTGTAGGGTCTCTCAGTAATAGTAATAACTGCTGACATTCACTGGGCATTTTTTATGTGCCAGGCACTGCTCTAAGCATTCTACATGTATTAACTCAGGTAACCCTCACAACAACGTAGGTACTATTACTCCGCCCATTTTTCAGATGGGGAAAAATGAGCCCCAGCGAGGTTGAGTAACACCCGCAGGTTCACAGAGCTAGCAAGTGGCAGAGAAGGCGTTCAAATCCAGGCAGTCTGGCCCCAGAGCCAGAACTGTGAACGACCACACAATACCGTCCAGTAGGCGCCGAGTTAAGAACTAGTCACATTGGTCTCCTCCTGTTTTAGGAACAGGCTGCACTTAAAAATGCCTGTCATTCTTAACTTGTGCTCTTTTTTTTATGATAGTGAATATTATCTCCACGCGGACCCCATAGCTGGGCGCTGCACGTGATGCATCCTTTAGTCTCAGAATCCGGCCCAATTCACTAAGTAGTGGGTTTTCAATAAATGAGAGTTGTTGTTAAAGGAATTAGGATTTAAGTGAGTTAAGACCCCCTCACAGGTTACAAGATTATGAGCATCTGAAGTGTATAGTAGAGAAAGTGACGCTCCAGTGTCCACGACCCAAAGTAGTTGAAGTGTTTGTCTCAAAGGACATTAAAGAGGTTGACCAGATGAGTTTCTGGTTTTCAGTTTTATAGCCTAAAACCTCCCAGCTCCATGTCTGGAAAATATTTGTAGCCTCATTTTGCACTAAAGTAATAAACATGAGATATTCACTTTGGTTGTGTTTTACTAAGGGAAAGTGTGGGAAGTGTCCCCAGCAGCCGATCTGCCCGTTTGGAACTAAACCACTAGTAAGTATTTTGTCTGCTTTGATAAAAGTGTTTCTGGATCCCAGGGAGGTCCAAATTAGAAAATGATTCTCAAGCACAACTCATTTCACTGCCTTCATTCCTTCACTTGATTTTAATTTAATCTTACCTTCTTACCTTATATGCATCTTTCTAAAGTCTTAAATCCATTTTTTTTGGACCAAAGCAAAAATTTGATTAATACATAAATAGAAACAGGGGTTCATCTCAACCAACACCCAGGGCAGGAAGGGATTTTTCATACTACATCTTTCATATTCCAGTAGTCGGTTAAGGACAGGCGCAAGAAGGCTCATCAAAGGAGGCAAACTCCATATCCAACTCGGTATCCAACCTGGAGGAGTCCCACCTTCCTGATTCCCTTTACAGTTGAAGTTACAACTAACTTTCTCTGAGAAACACATGACAGACCTGGGGGGAGGTAGACATGTCTTTGAATTAACTACCCATCTATATTTCTTATAGCTGTTTACTGCAAAAGCTAGCTCTGATGATACTCCAGCCATTACAAAGAATCAACTCTCATGTACCTTCCGTTGCGTAATAGTACTTTATATCTAACAACGCTGACTCTTCTCACTTGAGTTTGCATTTATTCTTGTATAGTATAAGTCTTTGTAAGCAGCCTTAATCTTGTCTCAGACCAAGGCAGAATATCAACCAATAAATAAACAGAAACCAAGCCTCATCTCAATGTGGAATGTTGGAAGGATGTTTTTATTTGATTGACTCTGTGATTCTTCCTAACTTGAGCTAGTCTTCTAAAGAAAAGTTCTTTTTACAGAGGACTACCGTAAGGGATAATTATCTGAATTTTGCCACCTGGTATTCTGGCAGCCAACATTGTGATTTTGCATTTTCTTTCTTATGAAACAGCTCCAAGAAGCCAACCCCCTCCTTTTCTAGAACATTTCAGTTAGAGTGACAGCAATGTATCACCCACCTACTTGCTTTTAGAAGTTGGAAAGCTTTGTTCTAACTGAAAAGCTGATATAATCATTATTATTTCATAGGGTGCAGAGACGAAGAAATGTCTCTATACCATTTATTTCATGGGCAAGCGATCCCTGTTCATTGGGTGCCAGCCAAAGTGTGTGAAAACTGTCATTGTGAGTATAATGATTTAATAAGCCTTCTAACTATTGCAGCAGCATTGAGAAATGTAATCATGTGTTATACTTTTCAAAGTGCCTTTCCATGTATTCTTTTTTTTTTTTTTTGGCCGCGTTGGGTGTTCGTTGCTGCACACAGGCTTTCTCTAGTTGCAGCGAGCAGGGGCTACTCTTCATTGCAGTGTGCAGGTTCTCATTGCGGTGGCTTCTCTTGTTGCGGAGCACGGGCTCTAGGCACGCGGGCTTCAGTAGTTGTGGCACACAGGCTCAGTAGTTGTGACGCACGGGCTTAGTTGCTCCACGGCATGTGGGATCTTCCCGGGCCAGGGATCAAACCTATGTCCCCTGAATTGGCAGGTGTATTCTTAACCACTGTACCACCAGGGAAGTCCCCCTCTGCATGTATTCTTTCTGCCACCTCCCCTTCCTCCTTATTATCTTCATTACCACTGTCGTTCAAAGTAGTAGCAGTAGCACTAAAATTCAGGACAGCCCTGCAAGTCAGCACATTGGTGAAAGCTGCAATATTCTGTTGCATGATGAAGAAAAAGAGGGACTGAGAGGCTAAGAGGATCTCCCTGTTCTCACAACAGGGGAAATGCCCCGTGAGCGAAAGAGACAGGAAATGGGCAGCTCTCCAAGGGAAGAACAGGTGCACCTGGTCATTTAGAAAGCAGGACCCCAGAGCTAGGCACCTCTGACCTGTTACTTTGGAATCTGCAGGAAAATTCTTTATAATGTCCTGTCCTGCTTCTTTCACAGAAGACTAGACATAGCCTCTGCCTATCCTGCAGAGGCAGGTGATTAGGCCCTTAAGTTGTGGAGCTTGCAGCTGCAGGAGATTTTGTGTTTTAATGCACTCAAGAATAAAGGCAGGCGCAAGCAAGCAGATATCCTGCAGGGCTTCCCTGAACTAAAAGAGAGTCATTTATAGAATGTCAAAGGTCTCACCCACCTCCCGACCTTCAGTACCAGATGAAATAACACACAACGCAAAGGTGCCAGGTTTGGGGATGGCGAGGGCCCCTCTGGCATCACTTGCATTATTTTTACTTTGTTCCTGCTGCCCCTCCTTCTTTCTCGCTTTTCTTTGTCCTCTCCTCCTGCTTGCCTTTTTCCTTCCCCTCCTTCCTGCCTCCTCGGCAGAAGCCTCCACGCTGCTCCTGGCACGCCTGGAGATGGCATAGCCTCACCTGGTTCTCGGGGGCTGCTCTCCCCATCCCTCCCAACCCCTCCACGAGGGGTCAAAGCTACGGACACACATCCAGTCCCACCTGCAGGATGTCCACACCATGGCTGGACAAAACCAAAGGATGGAAGTGTGACCTTGTCCAAGCCCAGCCTGGTCCTTCTGTTTCAGACGAGAGAATGCTGTGCGGGCTACTTTGGCCCCCAGTGCCAGCCCTGCCCAGGAAAAGCCGAGAACGTCTGCTTTGGGAACGGGATCTGCTTGGACGGAGTCAACGGCACGGGCATGTGTGTGTGTGGAGAGGGCTTCAGCGGGACAGCCTGTGAGACCTGCACAGAGGGCAAGTACGGCATCCACTGCGACCAAGGTGCGCACCCTCCCCGACCCAGGCAGGCTGCCGGAAACCAGCCGGAAATGCAGGAGAAAAGAGTGATTCGGCACGTGCTCCCTCACCAGCCGGTCTCCAGGGCAGACTGGAATCCCCCCCCCATTCTCATGTCAATTACAGGAACTTCTGTATTGTGTAATTTGCAATGGGCAGTGATTCCAAATATTTTCAGTTACTAACCTGGACTTATCAACCCTCCCCGATCTGCTCACTGACATTCTCCAACCCACCCGCGTTTCTGTATTTGCCTGCGTGTACTGGTCCTCTGTGGGTACTCTCTGTTTTGGACATTGCTTGATAGTTTGAAAAGCAGATCTGTGCACATTATCTCATTTAATCCATACAGGAACCATGTATAGTTGAGTATTCGTATCCCCGTTTTACAAATGAGGACTTAAGGCAAAGAGGTTGAATGACTTCCCCCAAGGTCACACCTGATGAGATTTGAATGCACACCCCGCTTCCCTCCAAAGCTTTGTTCTTGAATCATGTCCTTTATGTGAAGGTCACTCTATTGATTCATCCTCTGCCAGCCACATGCTTTCCGTTGTTTTCACAAAAATCATGATCTGTTTTAGTCGAGTCATCTGCATTCTCTCACCCTGACTTTCTTGTGCCCAGGGACACACACCTATGAGAGGGCTGACGTGGGAGAAGGGGTTTCCTAATCCATGATGGGAAAACGAAGCATTTTTTCTACTTTGTATTAAAAACTACATATTTGACCTGGCTATTGCTGTTTTCTCAACAGCTAGTCCAAGCCAAACCAAATCAATATATAATTGAATCAGTATAATTGGGCCGTATAATATATAATTGGCATTATAGCGGTGATTTTTTTCTGTGTTATATGGAAGAATTATCTGCTTGCATTTATGCAGAATTTCCTAACCTAGGATCCATAGATGACCCTCAGGGGGTCCAGCACACCCCCAAGGCTGAATGCTTTTTTCTGAGGAAGGCATCCTTTAACTTTCATCCAGTTCTCAAAGAGGCTCACAATGTTGCTGTGTAACAAAGGAATCGGCATTTCTGTGTTGTCAGAGAAGGTGGTGCCACACCGGCTTTATAGGAACCGAGTGGGCTTCTCTCTGAAGTCTACTCTTAGGGAACAAACATGGCTCTGTCCCAAATGGGTCCCGTATAACCGTGATTCCTCAGATAACCTCGATTCCTCAGATAACCTCAGCCAAAACACTCTCACATTGCTTGGGTCACTGCCCCACAGTGCTACACGGTGCCCAAACGGTGGTCTTTGTTGAAGCATGACCTGATTCACCTGTTAGCCCCCTCCTATGCCCCCGCCCTTCCTGGGAATCCACCCCCCAAACCCATTAGCGACAACGATCATCTAGAACCAGGCAGTAGAATTACGTGCACCAAAGTGAACCTTAGTATTAAATGTAAAGTGAATTGTTGAACACGGGTCAGAGGTCTGACAATGTGTGGGTGTCTTTCCACTTAGCGTGTACTTGTGTCCATGGGAGATGCAATCAAGGACCCGCGGGTGACGGCTCCTGCAACTGCGACGTGGGCTGGAGAGGAGTGAAATGTGACGATGGTAAGAGCCAGCCTTTCGGTACTAATGATCTGTTCTTAGCCTCACTTCTCAGCAGCTACATGTTTTTCTCCTTCTAAAATAGAAATGGTATCTTTATTTCTTCCTTTGGCGATAAGGTAATTCCTACTTGCAGCCAAAAAGATTGTAAAATAAAGAAAAGCATTAAAAAGCAAATAAAAATTACTCATACTCCCAAGACAGGGAAGAAACTATCATTAGTATTTTGTATTGGCCTTCCAGCCTTGTTCTAGGTATATAAATGTGTGTATGGGACTGTACTCTTCACACAGTTTTGTAACCTACTCTTTCACTTCACAATATATATAATCAGTATCTTTTCATGTGAATAAATATAGATAAATATCATTTTTCTTAATTTCTATACAATATCCCATTATCTGATTGTACCATGCCTCTTAAAATCAATTTTCTGCTATCAGAAACAATGCTGCAATGAGTATCTCTTTCATATATATATTCGTATATATATTCATATATATATATTTGCATTTGTCTTATTAATTTATTTGGTTAAATTCCTTGGGATGGTGAATTAGAAGTTGGCAGTTTGGGGGAAAGGTTTGCTGCTTACTGCCAAGTTGTCCTCCAGAGACCGTATCAATTTTTTTTCCCCCCAGTAGGGTCTGAGCAGGCTCGTTTTCCCCAGGCCCCCACACTGCACTGATGGTTCCTAATGTGCCCCCATGAGAGCAATGAGAGGGGAGAGAATTTCAGGCAGAAAGAAGCTCGTGGCACAGCCCAAAGATGTGGGAAGGCTCTGCACATCTACAGGACCAAAGGACTGCAGAATGGGAGGGATGTAGAGGCAATGAGGAAAGCGGAATGAGAACAGGCTACAGGCGCAGGCAAGAGTCAGCTCGTGAAAGGCTGAGGACGGCGGACCTTCTGCCGAGCCAACAGGAAGCCATTCAAGGGTTTTGAGCAGGGCGGCAATGTGATGTGATCTGCATTTTACAAAGATCTTCCTGACACTGGGTTGGAGAGAATACCCCTGGAAGCAAGTATTAGAGAGTCCCCCTCACCTGGGGCAGGGGCTGGGGAGGAGTCACAGGTGCCTGCCAGCCCAATGAGGGCTCCAGGAATGTGGGGTTGTCAGAAGGATTGTCTTTGCCCAAAGCTCCAGGTGATGTTAAAATCAAGAGAACTCAGATTTTGTTGAAAAGCTAAAGTCGGAAGTGTGAGTGGTCTCGAGCCAAAAAGACATCCTAGAGCAGATATCAAATGCTGGTGTGTGGAGCCAGGGTTCAGAGGGCCTGGGAGAGGGAAGCAGGGAGCAACAGAGTCACATAAACAGGAAGACAGCCTGGGGGAATCCCTAGATCAAGACATAAGCGGCAGCCAGGGACGATCTGGGGGTTTACCCTTGACTGTCATTTATATGCTTATAGGAGCATGGTGTATGGGAGGACCAACCACATTTAAAGGGACAGGGAACAGTCTGGAGGCTGTGACAAGTTTTCACGCCCGTCCTCCTGCTGCTCCTCTCACCAGCAGCCTTGTGATTCATCTCTTTGCCTCCTGTCCTATTTCCCTCCATTCCGTACTCCACACTGCTGCCAGACAGAACTTTCTAAAACATAGATATCTTAGTCTGTTCTGGCTACTGTAACAAAGCACCGTAGATTGTGTGGCTTATAAACAACAGAAAGTTATTTCTCATAGTTCTGGAGGCTAGAAGTTCAGGATCAAGGTGCCAGCATGGTTGGGTTCTAGTGATGGCCCCCTTCTGGGTTGCATACGGCCGTCTTCTCATGTTATGGCAGAAGAGGCAAGAGAGCTCTCCAGGGTCTCTTTTATAAGGGCACTCATTTCGTTTGTGAGGATTCCACCCTCATGACCTAATCACCTCTCTAAGGCCCAACCTCCAAGTACCAGCACATTGCAGATTAGGTTTCAAAATATGGGTTGGGGAGGGGGGACATAAACATTTGGACTATAGCAGCACTGTTACCCACCCTCCCCAGGACCTGACAACCTGCTGTGATTCTCCATAGCCTCCAGTAGGAGAAACTTCATTGCCTATAGGAGACACACCTTAGCAAGGTGTGGTACAAAGCTGTTCACCAATTGGCACTCACCCAGTTTTCCAGCCTGGTCTCCACTGCACACTCTGCTTAAGGGGCTTCAGTCTAGTAATGGAAATAAATGTTCAATCGTGTTCAGAAAATTGCGATATGAGAGTGCAGAGTAAAGCGCCTCTAGACCAGACTAGACTGTTCTTTGTTCGCATGCAAACTCCCCACTCCCAAGCCATGTCAGACATCATTCATTGATCATTGCACTCCTTCCTCTGAGGTCAGATAGGGGCACCACATCCTTTTCAAAAGAGCACACCTTGTAGTCACTACCAATTAACTGAAGTTGGCTCAAAGGTTTAGAGCAGATTTCAGAGAGGAGGACCTAAAAGGTGATTGGGATTTCAGAGATAGAGAATGGAGAGAAGGAGATTTCCAGGCTCAAGGAAAAGCACACATAAAGGCACAGAATTGCACTGCATCTACTCTAGCCCACTGGAGCCTGTAAATGTTCCCTCTGACACAAAACAGACCACTTTCGCAGCCAGGTCTGTGTTTCAGGACCTTCTATAGAAGGCCAACCAGGCCAGGCCTAATGAGATTTCTCTTGGCCAGGCCTAATGAGATTTCTTTCTCAAAAGCTCTTAGCCTGAGCAACCAGCCCAATGGGTCCTTTTTCTCATCTCTAATAATTTCTTTCTGGATCTTCCCCTGCCAGGAAGTATCTGTTAGCTGGGCATCCAAGGTAAAAACATAATGCTGTTCCAGGAAATTTAGGAACTAATTTGGCAAATAGGTAGTGACTACCTGCTGACTATTTCTGCACATGCAAAACAATAACAACAACAACTTCATATTAATTATAATTAGGTATTTGCTTATTTATATCACTCTGTAACAAAATGATGAAAAATTAGGAAGAATAAGGAACATAAGAGGTATAAATAAAATAGAAAATTAAGCCCCGGGGAGGGATGTGCATCCTCACCACCTAGCAAGGGGACCGGCACACAGGAGACACTCCATTGGTGTATCTGACCTTCAGATTTGGCTCTGAGCTTCCTAGAAGCCAAGGTAAAAAAAGATTTACACGGTCACATAGTTTTACATAGTTCACGTGATGCATACCAGTTACTTGTGAGGAAGGACATCTTTCCTAGCACCAAGTACTAAAAGAAAGTTCTTGAGTGAGATTTAGTAAAGAAGGGCTGACACAGCATTTGGTTCTCTTTTTCAGAGATCACAAAAGATGAATGCAATGGGACCTGCCACACCAGTGCCAAGTACGTCCCCTTTGGCCTCCTTTGGAGGCGATGCAAGGGTTTTTTTTGTTTTTTTTTTCAAACATCTTTATTGGAGTATAATTGCTTTACAATGGTGTGTTAGTTTCTGCTGTATAACAAAGTGAATCAGCTATATGCATACGTATATCCCCATATCCCCTCCCTCTTACTCTCCCTCCCACCCTCCCTATCCCACCCCTCTAGGTGGTCACAAAACACCGAGCTGATCTCCCTGTGCTATGCTATGTGGCTGCTTCCCACTAGCTATCTGTTTTACATTTGGTAGTGTATATATGTCCATACCACTCTCTCACTTCGTCCCAGCTTACCCTTCCCCCTCCCCGTGTCCTCAAGTCCATTCTGTACGTCTGTGTCTTTATTCCTGTCCTGCCCCTAGGTTCATCAGAACAGTCAGAAAGAGAAAATGCAAGGGGGGATTTTCCTAGTAGCATGTGTCCACCCAGGCCCTATCTTTAGGGAAATAGTTTCCTGAGACCATTTCTGAGGATTTATGATTAATTTAAGTACGAAACTAAAAATGAGGCCACCATCAGCTTGCAGATCCAGCCTTTTGAACACGCTGCCACCTGAGTTACCTGACATGCTGGCAGAGTGCCAATTGTTACCCCCATTCAAGCCACAGGGACTCTTTCACAGAAGCAGAGGGAGCCTGGTGGGCCTCAATTTCATCAAACCTTACTTGCAATTCACAGCCAAGCCTTCCTTCTTTATAATGGAACTTCATACTCCTAACTCCCAGAGGGGTTTAATGGGTTAATTAATCAAGAGCCCAGTAGCTGGAGTTAGACCTGAGTTCAAATCAGCGTCTATCATTTCCACTGACTGTGTGACCTTGAGTCACTTATTTAATGCCTCTAAGCCTTGGTTTTCTCATCTGTAAAATGGGAATAATGATAATACCTACCTGTTAGGGCTATTGGATATTGTGTAGGTTACATAAAATAATGTGTGAAGCACAGCTCCAAGCACATAAGATGCTCTCTAAAGATGGGCAGCTACCCTCCTTATCCTTGGGCCAGTGCCTACATATACACACTCTGTAGTTTGCCTGATAAGTGACTCCAGTTTTAGCTGCTTGTGGCAGGACCATGCTAGGGATGGACTCTCCCCCCCAGCCTTAGGCGGGACCTCAGAGTGCCTCACGGGGGTGAGAGCTGGGATGCTGGGGATGAAGGGGTATTGTGAGTCCCGTGGTGGGGTGCTGTGCGTTTCTCTACAAACACCACTTGCCCTTTCTTGTTGCAGCTGCCTCCTCAATCCAGACGGCACCACCTCGTGCAAATGCGCAGCAGGGTTCCAAGGGAACGGAACGGTCTGCACAGGCAAGTCAAGAAGGAATTTGCTGAGAGGAGGATAGCATGAGCTCTTGAGAGATCTGTGTTCCTGCAGACTAAATGGGCAGCTGCTACCAACCATTGATGGTGAACTGGATGTAACAGGGCAGCCGATCGTGCCCGGGGAGCAGGACACCTGTTCACGGATAGGGCGTGTTGGTTTTGGAATGTGTGGGGCAACCACCCCTGTTCTTTTCTCCAAGCCTTGGCCACAATTGGAATCATCTGGAGAGCTTTAAAAACCACTGATGTGGCTGACCTAGGATGTGGCCTGTGGCGGTGGGCGGGGGTGGGGGGGAACCTCCGGAGTGGGATAGAAAGAGGCTTGAGCCCTGGTTCTTCCCCCCAATCCCCACACGGCCTTGGGTGGGTCTCTAAACTACCCTGGGCCCCCTTAGCTCATTTGTAAAGTAAACATAAAACTCTCTCCCCTCACAGAGTAGTTTGGGGATGAAATGACCCTTCCATGTACAACAACAGAATGAGGCAGCTGTTAAAAACAGCCCCGGCGTTAGACACCCTGGGTTCGAATCTATGTTCTTATAGTTTGTGTCACCTTGGGAAAGTTGCCTGACTGCTCTTTGCATCATTCTGTCATCTGTAAGTTGTAGCTCATAAGAGAATCTCCCTCCCTGGATTGTTGGATGATAACCTGAATTAAATAATACCTGTGAAGTGCTTAGAACATCCCTGGCACAGAGCACTCGATAAATGTGAGCTAATACTCTCATGGTGCCCAACACGTATTTGGTGCTAGAAAAATGGAAACACTTAGCACTGTGTCCAGGCAGGCTTCAGTGCAGATTGTGGTGGAGCTGGGCAATGACCGCACCAATTTGCTTTCTAGACCACCTGACCCTGGGGATTGTCCCTGATGTTCCCTGCAGTAGGATGTATACAGCATGCCAGTGAAAACAGCTGGAAAGGCAAATAACTGTAATGTTTCTCTTGCCCCCTGCTTTGGGGAAAAATAACAAAAACAGAGGACACAATATAACAACCAACATTTCTATAACATTTTCATATACATTATCCAAACCTGTAAGTAAACCTATATAGGTGGACCCCAAAGTTCTTATTTATTGAGTGGTTTGTCCAAAGTCACATGGTGAATGAAGGCCAAGCCAAGACTCAAACACACATCTTGGGTCTCCAAATGGATCTAGGTCTTTGATCCACTTTGAATTAATTTTTGTATATATTGTGAGGTCCAAAATCATTCTTTCCCATATGGATATCTAGTTGTCTCAGTATCATTTGTTGAAAAAATTATTCTTTCCCCCATTGAAATAACATCTTGGCATCTTTGTGGAAAATCAGTTGACCGTAGATGTATGGGTTTATGTCTGGACTCTTAATTCAATTCCATATAGATCCTTGTGCCAGTTCCACACTGTCTTTATTACTGAAGCTTTGTAGTAAATTTTGAAATTAGGGAGTGTGAGTCCTCCAACCTGGTCCTTCTTTTTCAAGATTGTTTTGACTATTCTGGGCCCTTTGAATTTACAAATGAGTTTTAGGATAATCTTGTCAATTTATGCAAAGAAGTCAGCCAGGTTTTGACAGAGATTGCATTGAATCTGTAGATCAGATTTGGGGAGTAGTGCCTTCTTAACAATATTAATTCTTCCCATCAATGAACATGGAATGTCTTTCCATTACTTAGGTCATCTTTCATTTCTTTCAACAATGTTTGTAGTTTTCAGAGTGTTTTATAGTTTGTTAAATGGAGTCCATCTTTTAATGCTATTGTAAGTGGAATTGTTTTCTTCATTTCATTTTCAGTTTGCTCATTGCTACTGTACAGAAATACAATTGATTTTTGCCTACTGTTCCTGTGTCCTACACAGGATCATTTATTAGTTCTGATTGTTTTTAGTGGATTCTTCAGGATTTTCCATAGCAAGATCATGGCATCTGCAAATAGAAATGCTTTTACTTCTTTTCCAATCTGATGTCTTTTATTTCTTTCTTGCCTAATTGCCCTGGCCAGAACCTTCAGTACAGTATTGAACAGAAGTGGCAAAAGCAGACCTTGTCTTATTCCTGATCATGGGAGAAAGCATTTGGTCTTTCATCATTAAGCATGATTTTAGTGGTGGGTTTTTCATCAATGAAAAATGTCCTTCATCAGGTTAAGGAAGTTCCCTTCTATTCCTAGTCTGTTGAGTGTTTTTATCATTAATGGTATCGAATTTTGACAAATGCTTTTGTTCATTCTGAGATGATCATGTTTTGTCTTTAATTCTACTGATGTGCTATATTACATTAATTGATTTTTGGATGTTAAACCATCTTGTATTCCTACATAAATCCCACTTGGTTATGGTGTATAATCCTATTTATATATTGCTGAATTTGACTTGCAAGTATTTTCTTGAGCTTTTTGTATCTATATTCATAAAGGATATCAGTCTGTCGTTTTCTTTTCTAGTGATGGCTTTGTCTGGTTTTGGTATCAGAGTAATACTGGTCTCAGAATGAATTGAGAAGTCTTCCCTCCTCTTTCAGTTTTTAGAAGAGTATGTGAAATTTTGGCATTTATTAAATGTTTGGTAGAATTCACCAATGACATCTGGTGCTTTGCATTCTTTTGAGCTATCCATATTTAATCCAATGCCTACCGTTTTGAAGTATTTTCCATTTCTCAAAGATTCAAGTAAAAACGCATCAATTTTCCCCCCTCCCCCTGCCCTGCTCTGTGTCATCTTTCTGTTCTATAGCAATCAACGCCTGTGAGATCAGCAATGGAGGTTGTTCTGGCAGGGCTGTCTGTAAAAGAACCACCCCAGGAAGCCGGGTGTGTGTGTGCAAGGCAGGCTATACTGGCGATGGCATCGTGTGCATAGGTAGGTACCATCCCTCACCCGCGATTTCCAACTGCCTTTAATTTTGACCCCTCGGTCCAGGTGCTGTCTGCTTTCTCCACTGTACATTGACTTGTTTCCCCTTTGCTGCTCAAAAGCAATCGGCTAGGAAACGCTTTAACACCAAGCACATATCTTGCTCCTCACCTAAATGTCCTCCTAAATTTAGCATCTACTGATGATTCTTCTCTGAACCAATTATACTGTGATGGTTACAAGTGTTTTGTTTTTTTTTATTCCTACATCTCTTCATTCATAGCATGTTAAATGGGACTCCAAAATTTTATTATTTCGAGTCCTTGGCTGCAAACACTCATATTCAGTCAATAGAGGGACAGAGTCAAGCCCGCAGACATGCCTCTGCTGGCACAGTCCCACCCCTGCGGAGCCGATTTTGAGAAACCACAGCTGGTTCCCTCCCTGTTGGGTTACTTCTGCCTCAGCGTTGTCAGAAAACGGAATCACGCCTTGACACTTGCTCCCCTCGGTCAGTTAGCCATCCTGGCTGGTCCCTCAAGACAGCTTTACTTAAAAAATGAGGCTTGACTCTCATGCCAGGTGTTGCTTTTTGTTTTAAAGAGATCAACCCGTGCTTGGAGAACCACGGTGGCTGTCACGAGCACGCAGAGTGCACGCAAACAGGACCCAACCAGGTGAGCTCTGCCTCCGCAGGGGCCTACATTTTCCTAGGAGCAAATTCCTGGGTAGTTAGACCCAGGCCTGAGGGAGAGGGGCTGAGGACAGACCTCTAGGGAGCAGCAGCATGAAATAAATACATTAGAGGAGATTCTGGAAGAATTCCCCAGGAGGCCATTCTTTGGGAAGCAGGAGAAAAGGGGAGAGGGGCAGGGGACAAAGGGTACACAGGGAGAAGGGCCTTCCCTAGAGTGGGAAGAAGTGGCATGTGCAAACACCACGTGGTTCCAGAAGCACCTAGAAGGTCTCCAGCAATGCTCTCCTTTCTGTCAGCTTTCTGATGCCCAGAATCTTACCATTTTTCTTTGGCTTGAGGCTGTGAAATGCATGTGCCACAGCAGAAGATAACGGTGTTAAGGCCTCTGTCAGCCACGTGTTCCCCAGCACTGTGCCCCTTGCGGTGCCTTCCGCGGGAGCAGGTTTGGGGACGTGGGGAAATGTGAGGGCTCCAGCACAAAGGAGGGGAGAGGCCGAGGGGTGAGAAGACTCAGGCGGGGAAGCTGGAGGCTCGGGGACCCAGGCTGTGCCTCCCTCAGTCCGTGTCACGTTGTGAATGAGCAGGAAATTGCGTACGTCAGAAACTGGATGATGACCAGAGCCGACAGCCGGCAGAACCTCTCTGTGAAATGACCCATTTCCCCTTCCTCCCGGACAGGCCGCCTGTAACTGTTTGTCGAAATACACGGGAGATGGGAAGGTCTGCACACTCATCAACGTCTGCTTAACCGTGAGTACGGCCCCCCTCCCCCGAGGTCTGGCCTGCGGTGCCCCCTTCTCCGCATCTAGGGGCGGGGCATTGAGGTGGGCCCCGTCAGAGCTGCTTCTGGGCCATTTCTCCCTCGTGTCCCAGTTGCAGTGTTGGAGAAACTCCAGTCTCTGCCTCCGTCTTCACGTGGCTTCCCCTCTGTGTCTGTGTCTCCTCTTCTAGTGAGGACGCTTGTGGTCTTAAGACCCCCTGGTTAATCTAGGATGATCTCCTCTCGAGATCCTTCACTGCATCTGCAAAGACTCCTTTTCTAAACAAGGTCGCATTCACAGATACCAGGGCTTAGGGCGTGGACATAGCTTTGCAGGGGGCCACGATTCAACCCACCGCAGAGCAGGAGGGACAAAGGTCTCTGCCCCAGCTCACAGAGCGAGCACCCGGCACAGCCAGAACTCGAGCCCACGTCTGTCTGACTCGGAGCCCGCACCCTTGACCACTTCTCGTGGTGCGTGGTGCTTGTTCCTCCCGCGAGGCACTGATCCCCCGCAGGGGCCCGGTTCATACACCTTCCTTCCTCGTTCATGTCACTGCCCACCTGAGAGCCTCCTGCTGTGGGCATGAGTACAGCACAGACAGCCCGTAATTAAAGCCCTTCCTCTCCAGTCGAGGTCCCTACTGTCCCCCATACTGGTCTGTCTGTTTCATACTGACTGCCTTCCAGCCGATGACTTTTCCCTTTGCTATGATGGATTAGAGTTCAGCCTAAAGCTGAGAAGTATCCAACATGCTTGATGCCTTTCTAGTTAACCCCCAGGTGCTGAGAAATTTCCCATTTGGCAACTCTGGGCTGATCTTTTCAGGACTGGAGATCTGCTGGGCTGGGCTGCCATCTTGAGATATGGGCATACCTCAGAGATAGTGTGGGTTCGGTTCCAGACCACCAAAATAAAATGAATATCGCAATAAAGCAAGTGACAAAAATGTTTGGTTTCCCAATACATATAAAAGTTATATTTACACTATACTGAAGTCTATTAAGTGTGCAATAACATTATGTCTAAAAGACCAATGTATGTAAACCAACTATACTTCAGTTAAAAACAAAAGACATTAGGAGTTTAAATAATAAATAAACAATGTACGTACCTTAATTTAAAAATATTTCATTGCTAAAAATTGCTAACCATCATCTGACGTCGCCACAAACCTCCAATTTGTAAAAACCGCATTACCTATGAAGTGCAGTAAAAGAAGGTATGCCTATGTAAGGCTGGGGGAGTAGGATGGCCCTTATAACTGTAACGAGTTGGAAGGCAAGTTCAGGAAAAGGGCAAATAATGCAAGCCGGTCAGTTAGAGAGTGAGACAAAAAGTAAATTTCAATACAGAATCGCTGCGTGAACATTGGCAGAGCTGGCAAACTAACTGGTCTGATTCCTATCCCCCACTCCTTGGAAATTCTACCAGAAAAATGGCGGCTGTAGTGAATTTGCTATCTGCAATCACACCGGAGAAGACGAAAGGACTTGTACTTGCAAACCTAACTACATTGGGGATGGGTTTACCTGCCGCGGCAACATCCATCAGGTAACGTGAGGCATGTTTCCATAAAGTAAACTCCACCTTCCTCCCCGTGCGAAGAATCCAGGGAGCTAAGGAGGGTGCGAGAGTTTTGTTACATATAAAACTATAAAATACGAAAGACTATTTTCATATAAATGGACAATGAAAAGAAATTTTATCTCCCAGTGGGAATTCAGTGATTCAGATCAACAGTTCTAAAGTCAGAAACACCTGGGTTTGAATTCAGCTCTGCCAGTTAGTAATGTGACTTTGGGCAGATTATTTCACCTCTTTGTGTATCCGTTTTCTAACGTGTAAAAGAAAATAACAATGGTACCAGCCCCAGCAGGTTGTTATAAGATTTCAATGAGATAATGTGGGTAGTGGGCACAGAGCACACAGTACCTCAAAGGCATCGCCGTGATGTGGATTGCTGTTGGAGTGTGTGTGCGAACACCCTCGGGCGGAGAGGGTGAAGCCTTGTGATACTTGTAAAGTTCTACCTACTACAACGTGAACATCCTGTTATTTGGTTTAAAGAGGGACTAGAGCATTCTGGCTGATCAAATATTCTTGTTGATAAAGAAACTAAATCTGCCATAAACCTATAACTGAGTCTTTTAATATTGAACTTTTAAAAATGAGTCGTTCTGAACATCAGTTGTGAACCTATAGATGAGGCAGATTTCCAGTTGAAATGATGGTAGATACTCTCAATCTTAGAGAATTTGTCCTCCAATGACATTCTGGTATATAATTCACAGATGTTAAGTGAACCTTGCTTGTCTTTGTTTCCAGGAGCTTCCCAAGAACCCCAAAACATCCCAGTATTACTTCCAGTTGCTGGTAAGAATGTGTGTGTCTGTCTAACTAGAAGAGTTGGGTCTCAAGCCAGATATGGGATAAATCTGTAACCTCCAGAGTAAGTGAGAGTAGAATAAATCCAGGAAACTGCATTTCTGGAATAGGCTCTGTGTTGGTCATTTGTGAACTTCTCAAGCCCCAGGTGGGCAGCATAAAAGAGTGGAATAAATGTTGCACTAGCCCACTGCACACGTGAGAATGTAGTTTATAAAAAAAAACTGCCATCATACCTGTGGAGACAAGAAGCATTACTGGGGCAATTGGCTAACTCTCCCGGTGAAAGTATTAAGTTAGACCTTTCTGCACCTCTTACATCAGAATACATTCCAGATATATTGAAGAATAAAGGATAAAAATCTAGAAGAATGAAATCATAAAACCTAGAAGAAAATATAAGTAACCATAGGATCTTAGCATTGGCAAGAAGACAATTAGAACAGTTAAGTAAATCATCTTATTGCTTATATTTGTATTGTTATCCCAAACATAGAAAACATTTAGTATGTGGAAAAGACACTGGAAAAAATTATCTGGAAATAACAGAGATCCTTCTAGGTTGTGGGATTATGGGTAGTTATTTTCTTCTTTATACTGTATTTTCAAATCTTTAATACAGTCAGCATATGTTACTTTTATACCCAGATAAAAATAAACATTATTTCAACGTCTAAGAATCTAAGTGACTCTGAATCTAAGACTAAATAAAACACGGGTCTCCCTATCCAGTTTTCTCTCCCCTCTGCCATCATGTACTCTCTGCTAGTTGTTTGAGCCCCTGCCTGTACTTATGTTAAGTACATGGCACGTGGCCCCCACCTTCCTTCCTACAGGAGCATTCTGTACGAGACCTGGTTGGTCCTGGCCCCTTCACTGTTCTGGCACCTTTATCTGCAGCCTTTGACGAGGAGCCCCAGGTAAGCATGAAGCTAGAAACAGGTGAAAGAGGTTTGAGATTGGAACACAGTCTCTGGGCATCACCCTGGAGACAACACTGAAGACATTTCTGGACAGTAGATCTAGGATTGGCTGGAGCTGACCAGTAATGGAAGGGGCCACCTCTCAGTGTAGGGACCCCTCTCAGGAGAAGCATTCAAGTGGATTTGGGGTAACCACTGGCCAGAGACTTTCTAAAGGACATTCCTGAATAGTGTAGGAGGTTAGAAAAGACCAACAATTCTTAAATAATTCAAACCTCCCAGAGACCACCACCCCCTGAAAAAAAAATGAATGAAAAGAAATGCTATATTAATGGGATATAAATAGGTTCTTTTCTTGCAGGACTTACCAGAGCCTTTACTGTTTAACATTCACTTGGACTCTTCATGCTGGATTACCCATTAATATATAATAATGTAGCAAACATTTATTGATTGTGCCAGACACTGTTTCTAGTACCTGGCATAGATTGACTCATGACAGTCTTCATGACAACACAGTAAGCTGAATGCTATTATCATCCCCGTTTAACAGTCGAGGACGTTGAGAGAAGTAACTTTCCCCAGATCACACGACTAGCAAAATGTGGAGCAAGGACTCAGACATGACTCTAGAACCTGCGTTCCCAACCACCACCCACACTGCTTCTCTATGCATATATTTTGGACACCAGTGAAGCAGGGACACAGAAATAGTTTTTGAAAAAAATTTGACATTTGATTTTTTTTAAGCATCCAAAGAGTTATCATGAAACGATGATAACCTCGTGGGCTTTATTATCACACTGACTTTATGGTTAATATTGTTTGTAGTTTGATTTACGAACGATGAAGCATGGTGGGCTTCTCCATACTAACGGTGTAAATCTGGCCCAGGCATCTCTGCAACAGGGGGCTGTACTATGTGGTATTACCTGGCATTTTTTCACAAGAGCACTTTTTTTTCAAGTAGCGTCTCACGGGACTTGGGGTCCTTGGCACATGTGTTGTGAAATGCTAGACCAGAGGAACTCCAAGTTCCCTTTTACTCTGAGATTCTACAATGGAAGCAGGAAAGGAACTAGGGCTGCCTTCTCCCTCTTGCCTGAATAATCTCTACCGTAACCCTGACTACAAGCCAACCCCGACTGCCGACTTCCCGGGGTCTGGGTGGGGACAGAGGTATGGGGGAGAGTCTGGAGGAGAGGACAGCAAAAGGGAAAGTTGGAGCAGAAGCCTTCTGACTCTGGCTGGAACCCTCTGATCTATTGCAGATTAAGGACTGGGACAAACAGGGCCTGATGCCCCAGGTTCTTCGGTATCATGTGATCGCCTGCCACCAGCTGCTTCTGGAAAACCTGAAATTGACCCCAAATGCTACTTCCCTCCAAGGGGAGTCAATTGTCATCTCCGTCTCTCAGGTAAGAGAGGCCACCTCTGGAAGGTGCCCGTTTTCCTTGGGCCCTCTCTCTTTCCTCTTCCTTAGAGTAGTAAGAGGAATAATAACGATAACAACTAACACATGTGGAGTGATTGCTATATGCCGGGTACTATCCTAAGTATCTTGTGTGTACTAACTGATTTAATCCTCAAAATAATCCCATCATGTAGGGGATTTCCCATCATGAAAATACTATTTTCCCCAATTTACAAATTAGGAAACTGAGCTTAGAGAGGTTAAGCAACTTGTCCAAGGTCACACAGCAAGTAAATATTAGAGCTGGAATTGAAACTCAGAGGCAAGGCAGCTTCAGGTGGTCAAGAGAACCGCTTTTGGCAGCACTGGTCAGAAGCTGGAGAGGGATGAAAGCTTTTGTTCAAAGCATTTGACCATGCTGATGCCTTCCCTCCCCACAAAGAGAAACAAATGGTGGCTGTGGAATCAATTACAAAGGGAAAAAAGTGTGTAGTGGGGTCAGAAGGGGGGCTGGTGGTGTAGAGAACACATGTGAAAGAGAAGCCAATTTTGATCTGCTTTTTATTTCATATTTGAGAATCACAGTGAAATGACTGTTTTGGTTGATTATTTGCTATTAAATTCTCCAGGTGAATATTACATTCTTGTCTCAGTTTTTTTTTTTATAATCATAATAAAAAATGTGCTCAAGTGATTTGTATCTTCAGATTTTTCCCACGGCTCTACGTAAGTATTCACTTTCACGATGATTTAACAAGTTCATGAAACATTTTGAAAAAAAGTGATTTTGTGTCTATTTCTCTTTGTGCTCATTCCCTTTTTTTTTTCTTTTTTGATTGATTTCAGGACACAGTGTTGATAAATAATAAAGCTAAGATCATATCCAGTGATATCATCAGTACCAACGGAATCATTCACATCATAGACAAATTGCTAGCTCCCCACAACTTGCTTATCACCCCTAAAGATGCCTCTGGAAGGATTCTGGTGGGTGAACTCATTGTCAGGCTCTCAGCGTGGAATGACTCACAATACTCATCGTTTATTATCTCAATTCTGATGTTGAGGCATTGTTTCAAGGCGTTTTAATTTTGCTGCTTCAATCTCAAGCTACTATTAAAAACCTCATAAATACCATTCTTAGTAAGAAGTAAATAGGCAAAAGTCTATTTTAAATAATTGAATGGATTTTATAAGTTTTCCTTTAGTGTCCACAAGGGTAGGTGGTCTTGTATAGATTTGGAAGATGGAGAAATTACATAGATGGATGATGATGATATGTGAGAGAGACAGATGATAGATAGATGGTAGATGATTGATAGATGATAGATAGATAGATAGATAGGTGATAGGTAGGTAGGTAGATAGAGAGACAGATACCACTAAAACTGAACCAGGAGTAAAACGTCTTCTCAATTGACAGAAAAGACAATTTCAACTTTTTTTAAATTTATTAGTATTGGGTTCTTCATTGCAGACAGCAGAATCCACTATATCTCACTTAAATAAAAAAGAGTTTCTAAAGGTATTAAGTATATCACCAAATCTCTTAGAAAGCCACAGAGCCTAATTCAGATGCTACACAGCTGGGAACAAAGCAGCCCAGGGACACCTACAAAGGGGGGACACCTGACTTCACCGTAGGGCTGTCCTGTACCAGCTACACCCGTGCCACCTGTCTCCAGCCTCATCACTAGGACACGAGAGTCTGGATACCAGATGCCTCCGCCCTGTGCTCGTCAGAAGATCTGACATTCCTGCTAGCAGCCGCCACCACCTCATGTTGTTTCTTTTCACCTCTAAGTCTTGCCCAAGCACCTCCGCCTGGGGGATCCCATATCACATATGGGACTCTAGCTGCAAGGCAGTCTGGGAAAAGGCAGTGTTTGGCCATCCAGCCTCTGTAAAGCAGGGAAGGCATGGGTACAGTGGAGCCGGGGTGGGTGCTGACGAGCCAACCTACAGTACCTGCCACGCTCTCTTCCCCTCGTTTTATTCAGTTGAGCTTTTGTTAAAGTGCTTTGTGAACTGTAGGCAGAAAAGTTTCATTCCCATTCTTATTATCTTTGCAGCAAAATCTTACAACAGTGGCAATAAACCATGGCTACATCAAATTTAGCAACTTGATACAGGTAAAAACCTAGCAGGGAAGTTACCTCAGGGGATATAACCTACCTAAAGAGGTTTGGTGTTTGGAGGGTTTTTTGTTTGCTGTGTGGTTTTTGTTTGCGGCACTAGCCAGCTGTTGTGGGATCTTTGGGAAAGTCCTACTTTTCTGAAAAACAAAGTCATTCTCTGCCACTCCATTCCCCAAATGTTGTATGGCTTGTTCCCTGGCTGAGTTAGAAATTGAGGTATTTGAGGCTGGAGCAAGGGAAAGGAGTTAGGATGTGCCAGTTTCCACATCTGGAATTATCACCCCTGTTACCAAGATGGGGAAGCTGAGACACAGAGATGGGAAATCCATGCTGATGAGACGGGCAGAAATTACATTTCAAACCACATTTTTCTGACTTCAGAGATGACTTTCACGAATTGAGTAGAGAAACTTCTTGTTCAAAGATTTCAGAGGAGAATCAGGAAGGGGCGGGGTTCTCCAAGACCCCTCTCCGCCACCTCACCCCAGCAGTCCCAGGAGGGCTCTAAGAACCCTGGCGCTCCCACAGCGCAGTCTACAAACCTGGTGTAGACCAGTGATTTCCCAAATGGCCTGGGGCTTGGGTTCTCTGGGGAGCTTTTTAGAAATGGAGATTTGAAGGTGTTCTTAATGAGAATCTCCAGGGGTGTTACAGACCAGTATCTTTGCCCACCCACCCAGCCCCTAAACCTTATACTACCCCCCATACCTGGACATCAGGTCTGCTTGAACACAGGCTTTTATTGCAAGGTAGCAAGCTTCTCTGGGGCTCAGAAAAAGGGAATAATAAAGCCTACTTCATAGTGTTGTTGGGAAAATTACAAGAAAAAAAATATATGATGCACCCCTGCTATAGAAGGTTCTCAAAATGATTCTTACCCATTCATCTGGCAAGTTCTTTTTTTGAGTCTGTGTGATCTAGAAATCTTCTAAATATACAGGAGTATCTCAATATTGTATAGGTTTCACTTTTTTTTTAATGAAATATGAGAAAAGTGCTAAGTGGGTCTTCCAGAAATTAAAATATTTGGACGAGAGTAGTAGCAAAAAAAGAGAGAGAGAAGGAGAGATACTTGCTAAAGTGTTTCCCTATTAACAAAAGCCCAGAATTTGACTTTCTGTTTTACTTTCTAAGAAAATGAAGGTCAGAATGACTGGAGTCTGATGGGCCTCTAGTTTTAGGAACCAGCCAGAGTCCCCAAAAGCCCCAGGGCGGGCACGGAGGGGACCCCGGGCTGGCTGGCTCTGGTCCTCAAGGACAGCCTGTGCCTCTTGGCTGGGCTTTGCTGCGCGTGTGACCAGCTCCCTGCGTTTCAGGACTCGGGCTTGCTGAGTGTCATCACTGACCCTATCCACACCCCGGTCACTCTCTTCTGGCCCAGCGACCAAGCCCTCCAAGCCCTGCCACCTGAACAACAGGATTTCCTGTTCAACCAAGACAACAAGGACAAGCTGAAGGAGTATTTGAAGTTCCACGTGATCCGAGATTCCAAGGTATTTTGTTTTCACACAGACGGGAGTGGCAGGGGTGCCCCTGGGGTGATCAAATCCAGGAATTGTCTGTGCATCTCCCCCCCCGCCCCCCCAACGGTGTGAAGGTGGCCTGAGCATCTCCTGCCCCGCTGTGTCCTCCTCTGACTGCCTGTGGTGAATTGACCCCTGCAGTGTAGCACATCTCATTCTGTTTCTCCCACTGGCCACTGTTTTTGTCCCAACTTTAACCAATACCCAAGAGCATCCTTCCCCTCTTGTACTGCAGACCAGCCTCCTCCCTTCCCTAGTTCACATGGCAAAGTGGCCGTTGACGACAGTCCCCAAGTTTCTCCCAGAATGACTCTTATCTCTCCCAATTCCAGAGTTTCTAGGCAAAGGTCTGATTCATCCAGCTGTGACCAGCTGTTGGCTCCTGAACCAATCCTCTGTGATCAGGGAGGCAGGATCTTGTGGGAACATGGCAGCTCTTGCTAAAACCCCGTCTCTTTGGGTCCTCAACCAGGACCCTGTTTCCCTCCAGGGATGAGACATCTAATCCAAGAAGGCCAAATGCCCTCCCTCTGGTTAATTCGTAGGACCTGTATTAGTTTCCTAGGGCTGCCATCACCAATTACCGCAAACTGGGTGGCTTGAAACAACAGAAACGTATCCTCTCAGAGCTCTGGAGGCCGGAGGTCTGAAATCACGGTGTTGACAAGGCTGTTCCTGCTGAAGGCTCTGGGGGAGGGTCTGCTCCCTGCCTCTCTCTTAGCTTCTGGTGGCTGCCAGACATCCTTGGCAACCCTGGCGTGTAGCTGCACCCCTCCAGCCTCTGGCCCTGTTATCACATGGCTCTCCATCTTCTCCCTGTGTGTTTCTGTGTCTTCACATGGCACTCTCCTCTCTTCTTAAAAAGGCACCAGTCATATTGGGTTAAGGGTCCACTCTACTCTGGTGTGACCTCATCTCAACTAATTACATCTGCAATGATCTTATTTCCAAGCAAGGTCACATTTTGAGGTAATGGGGACCAAGACTTCAGTAAAACTTTTGAGGGGACACACTTCAACCCATCACAGCGCCCTATGCCATCTCCCTAACTCTGATCCTGCCACGGGCTCCATACACCAACACAGCATCTGCCATGGACTCCCGAGCATAGATGGGGATGGAAGGCTGATTGAAACCAGCTGGAGGAGACTTTCCCTACAGAAAAAAATGTCCAGCTTCCTAGAGAGCCCATGCTTATTCTTCCTTTTGATTATATCTACTGTCATTTTAAAGCTGGAATTATTAGAACTCTTAGAAAAATTGTGTCTGAATTTGGTTTGTTGGCAAAGCTCCTTGGGGCCCTTCTTCAGCCCAGATTTGGGGTGTTAATGTGTCACCATCACTCCTACAGGTTTTGGCAGTGGATCTCCCCAGGTCTGCTACCTGGAAGACCCTGCAAGGTTCCGAGCTGAGTGTGAAGTGCGGAGCTGGCAGTGACATCGTGAGTATTGTCACCCAGTGGAAGTTGGGAATGCATTCCCCAACCACTGCCCCTTCCAGGAGTTGTTCATTTTTTCCCACATTGACAGCACACTCTTTTTCTCTCATTGCCTTCAGGGCTATCTCCCCTGAGTAAGTGAATACGAAAAATCTGATAAGTCCTGGCCAGCCCAAGCCCTCACCAGGTGTCAGGGAGCCTCCCTTTACACTTGCAGAGAGCAGCTTTTGGTTGATTTTTTGGGAAGATTTATTTTCCAGTGTGAGACACTTCCCTGAAGCAAGAAAGTACACTGTCATTCCTTTTCCTTCCTTCCCAGCCCTACTGCAGCCTCCCCTCCAGCCGTCTCAAAGCATGTCAGAGCCAGCTCTGGGTTACATCTACCTAGATAGGCCAACAAAGAGAAAATTTGCAATTTTCACCTTCCTTGGCTAGTTCCTTAACAATATTACCTTCCTGTAATTCCATGTGATGAATGGGTCTGATGGGATAATAGTAGCTACATCCTATATCTTTTATTTAATGGAAAATGACAGTGGCTTAAATATGTAAGGGTTTCTCTCTCCTATAAAAAAAAATAAAATCTGGAAGTAGCCAATCCAGAGCTAGTATGATGGCTCCCTGGGGGAGCTCCTTCTGTCTTCCTGCTCTGCAGCACATGTTTCCAGCCTCACAGTCACCTCAAGGTCCAACATAACTGTTGGAGCTCCAGCCATCATGTCCACTTTCCAGGCAGTAGAAAGGAGAAAGGGAAAAAGGGATGCAGCTCCAAGCTGAGTTGATTACCTTCAAGGAGCCTTCTGAGAAGTCCCAGATAACATTCTGTTTACATCTTCTGACAAGCCAGAATCCCTTTGGTGATTGGATTGGAATTGCATTGAATTTGTTACCGAATATGAAGAATGTTAGCATCTTTACATCCCAACTTCTGGAAAGTTATCCTAATGTACGTACTCTCTTGAGATCAAATATACTGTCTCCATAGACCAAACTGGACATTTATCAAAGAAGAAGAAGAAAAATGTTCACTGCTCATCCTGAGTGCTAATAGAACTTTCAGGCACTTTGTACTCAGAGTACTTTTTTGTTTGTTTGTTTTTGGCTGCATCGGGTCTTAGTTGCAGCACACGGGATCTTTCGTTGCGGTGCATGGGCTCTTCGTTGTGGTGCACAGGCTTCTCTCTAGTTGTGGCATGAGGGTTTTCTCTTCTCTAGTTGTGGTGCGTGGGTTCCAGAGCGCATGGGCTCTGTAGTTTGCAGCACGCAGGCTCTCTAGTTGAGGCGAGCGAGCTCAGTAGTTGTGGCACACGGGCTTAGTTGCTCCACAGCATGTGGAATCTTAGTTCCCTGACCAGGGATGGAATCCGTGTGCCCTGAATTGGAAGGCGGATTCTTTACCACTGGACCACCAGGGAAGTCCCCAGAGTACTATTTAGTCGGAACTTTATAACAACCCTATGCAATGGAATCATTAATCCTATTTACCTGGTAAAAACAATTAAACCTCAGCAAAGTCCAGGGACTTGTTCACACAGTATGTAAGTAGAAGTGGGGGGATTCAACTGCAGTTTTCCAGTGTTCTTTCCACTGAGTTACACAGTGTACATCCCATCAAACACTAGAGAGAGATTTATCTTTTTCTTTTCATGGAACTTTCTAAAAGCATTTGCTTCCTGGGGGGGGGGAAATATATCCATCAATTTACTAGCTGGGTGGACCTTAGAAAAGAAAGCCTGAGGACTGTTGCAAGCATTAAACAAAGTCATGTATCTAGAGCACAATTTAGACAATGCCTAGTACACGTGAAAAAGTTATTATCGTTAAACGGGTAAAGCCCATCGGTGTATATTTTGGAAAGGAAGTTGTACCGGTAGCTTTGCTAGGTGCTGGCACTAAATAAGAAAACTGGGTAACTGCACGCGAGGTGGCCACGTCAACCAGGTTTATCCTGAGCCACGGCCAGGCCCTCCCTACTCCACCCTGTTACCCCCACTGCCAGCGTTTCTACTTTGGTAGAGGCAGTGTTGCCGAGTGGCCAGGAGTGTGGCCTGAGGCTGCCAGCCTGGCGTGAATGCCTGCACCACCACGTACTGACTGCGTCACCTTGGCGAGTTATCTAACCACTCACTGCCTCAGTTTCCTCCTCCGTGAATGGGAATACCAGCAAGAGTAGCCACGTCCTAGGGATGTTGTGAGGATTGAAAGAATTCACACAGGTAAAGCATGAAGGACAGTACTTGGATGTCATACGTACTGCGTGTCTGAGATAAAGATGTTGGCCATCGATACATATCAGTTCTTTCTGACTCTAGCAGGTGCTGGCCACATTCCACGGCCTGGGAACAGGAGAAATCTGAGGATTGTTGACTGTTCCCCTGCTCTCTCTCCCTCTGTCACAGGGCGAGCTCTTCCTGAACGGCCAAATGTGCAGAATTGTGCAGCGGGAGCTCTTCTTTGACCTGGGCGTGGCCTACGGCATTGACTGTCTACTGATCGACCCCACCCTGGGGGGCCGCTGTGACACTTTTACCACTTTCGATGTCTCGGTCAGTCCTAAAAACACTACTGTAGTAAGGGAATCTTGGGCCAAGGAACAGCCCTCCTGGGCTGTTGGACCCTGCTGTGAAGCCACAGAGGGCTGGTCCCCGGTGAACACAGGACCCAAGGGATCAGAGCACCGCATGACAGTGCTCTTCAGATTCAGAATCAACAACGTCTCCTTAGTCCTGTACAAGCCTTGCCTGTTCTCATTTAGCCACCCACACACCCATCCATTCATCCCCTTGCCATGAAGGAAACAGCTGTTGGGAACCAACTGTGTGCCACTGTTCTACCAGTCATTTTCAAACCCACCCACCCATTCAGTCATTCACTTAACCATTCTACAAGCATTTTTTGAGCCTCTGCCAGGATAAACCATGCGAAATGCCGTACTTGACAGGGTATGACTACAAAAGTGGCAGTTTCATATGGTTCGATCTGATACATGCCACCATACCTCCATTCATTTGCTCATTCATTAACACTGATTGAACTTCTGTCCCGGGTCCTGCACTGTTTGAGGCATGTGTACACTTCACACACATTCATCCATCCAGGGCCATTTATTGACCTTTGAGCCTGCTGTTTGGCTCAATGCTCATCTTACCCCTATCCAATAATAGAAGCAGTTATCATCTACTCTATTATGCAAACCTGTAAATTGAGTCTCAAAGAGGTGAAGTGACTTACATGGCAAAGTCTGTCACCAGTTGATTTCTGTACCGGGCAACTTGTAGGCATTCAATAAATACCCCAAATTACTAGGATAACAGTCAGCCAAAGTAGGAGCTGAAAAACCAGTTGTTAATTTCTTCACTTTCAAAGTATATATACAGACATTTTTTTCAGTTAATCATTTTTCCTCACCAATCCCCTGAAAATCAAATAGCAGCAAGAATTATTATCCCTGTTTTATAGATCAGAACACTAAGAATCAAAGAATCTGATTAGCTAAAACAATCACAGCTGATTTATAGTGGAACTGACACTTGCATCCACATTTCCCACTGCTGCTATACCGTGTGCCTGTGTGACCCTGCCCTGGTCCACCTCCATCTAACAGGGAATTTTTACCTCAAAGAACTAAACTAAGGAATTGAGGTCCACAACAGACCTTCAGAATTCTCTATGGCAAAGTTACAGAGTGTTTGCTTTTATATTCTTGATCATAGCCAGAATCTTAAGATTAATTAAGTTCTTAATCACATAATCAAGGCATTAACCTGGGGCATTCCTTGTGTTTCCCAATATTCTGGATTTTTAAGTGTTTCTTTTCTTGCGTACTAGGGGAATTGTGGGAGCTGTGTTCATACTCCCAGCTGCCCCAGGTGGACTAAGCCAAAGGTAATTATGAACACAGTGATAAAACGTTTGGAGAATGATAGGTTTGTTTCTCTATCAGACCCCAGTCTCCTGGTAGCTATGAGTGTGTGTGCATCTGCAAGTGTGTTATAACTGTGTGTAATTAGTTTATGTCTTTCTTTCAACAATCCGTCTTTTAAGGGCAGGGGATTACAGACCTAGAAGGGGTTGCAAAGATAATTATAATTATAAAAATAATAGTTGTATTTTGTTGGTTGCTGTTCATGTCCCCGGCTCTGTGCTGTCCCCTTTATTTTGACATTATCCCTATTCCCCATTAAAATACTCATAGAAAAATATATTACCTCCACTTACGACAAATGAGTCTCAGAGAGGATAAGCAATCAGCCCAAGGCCACACAGCTAGTAAGGAGCAAAGCTGGGATTAGAGCCTAGCATGCAATGTAAGAGTAGTGGTTAAGCCAATGAAATTTGGGGTCCACAGTTACGGGGTCAAATTCTCATGGGTAATCTTTGGCAAGTCATTTTATATGTTTTTGCCTCTGCAAAATGGAGCTAATAACAGTTCTATGTGTGCTTATTAGGAAAAGTAAGTTTTTAAATGTGGGTACAGAGCCTGGCACATAGCAAGTGCTCATTAAGTATTAGTTTTAGTGCTTACTCCAAAGCCAAGCTCTTTCTACTCTACCAGTAACCCCTCTAACAGAAACACCCCTACAGAATGAACTGTAAGCCCATACCCTCTCTACTGATGATCCTGGGGCCTGGCCACAGACCCCCCTCCTGATAGAAAGCCACCTCTTCCCCACTCCCTTCTCAGGCAACCACACCTTTTGCAAATAGCTCTAAGGGTTAAGATGGGGAGAAATCTTCTCTCCGTGGACTCCACCTCTTCCCCCTCCCCCATTCATTTGTCTCTCTACACCCCTAAGAAGAGAATTCCCTGTACAGGACTCATGACCATTGAGTCCCATTTTCTACTTGGACAGTACCCGGGATCCTCCACTGGGGGCGGACTGGAGCCCAAGAGCCCAAGGGGATGGAAGGTGGAGGGATGGTTCAATCTCTTCCTTTAGGGTGAGAAGCGGAAGTGTCTGTACGACTTGCCCTTCAGGAGGAACCTGGAAGGCTGCAAGCAGCAGTGCACCCTGGTGATACAGCTCCCCAAGTGCTGCAAGGGCTACTTCTGGCCAGACTGTCAGGGTAAGGGAGCCTCTTACTGCCTCGCAATTCTGAAATGATTGTACAATCACTGTGGAGCATTTGAAAGTACTGTATGGGGGGCCGGGGTGGGACACGGGGAGCAGGGGAGTATATCACTCTTAATGATTCTGCTAAGAAAAGATCCAAAAGCAATTATTCTGAAGAGCTGTGCAGCTTTCCTTCTCCTTTTTTTTTTTTCTTGTCATATTTGGTTTTTACAGAGTTGAGATTCTCCTGTGCGTAGATTGTAAATCATGTGTCATGCTTTTCTGCTTGATGTTATAGCATAAGACATTTCCCATGGTGTTAGAAACACTGTATTTCATTTTTGACACCAGTCTATGATACTGATAAGCATGCTAGTTTAAAGGCATCTAAAGACATCTACCTTGGCAGGTTGCTATAGCAATGTGATACGAATGGGCCATTATTTCCTGAAATCTCCCCTGTTATGTGTAACATCGCCCTCCCTCCCTTACCTCACCCTTTCAGGAAAGGGCTCCTGAAACCCCTGGGTCTAGATACGACTTCTAGCCAATAACGCAGCAGTAAAAGCATAGCAAATGCCATAGAACTTCCCATCCACCATGCATTGATTTAAGTGAGCACATTTATTGAGTGCTACTTCCCATATATGGGAACATCTGAACCTCGCAGCAACCCCTAAGAAGTAGGTTCCGTTGTCATCCCCATTTTACAGATGACAAAACGGAGGCACAGACTGGATAAGAAGCAGGCTTAAGGTCCCACGGTATGTCTCCAGAAGCCATGGTTTTAAGTACCATGCATACTCCATTCATCATGGTCCAGTTGCGAAAATTCTGGGCTGGGAGTCCACGCAATCACTCAGCCTCCACTCCACTCTCCATCACTAAAGCACAGACCGTTCATAAAAGTCAGTGTCATCCCTTATATTTGTTCAGTGCTTTATATTTTCATATGCTCTTGGTTACAGTATCTCATTTGATCCTCAGAGTCACGATGTGGAATAGGTCAAGTGGGCACTCCATCCTCGTCCTCGTCCTCCTCCTCCTCCTCCTCTAGAGCTAAGAGAACTGAAGCTCAGAGCAAGTTCATTATTCAGCCCAGATCAACACACATCCAGGTCTCCTGACCCCCAAATGCAGTGCACAGTTCAGTATATTGCTCTGCCAGTCCTATCAGATATATTTAAGCCACAGGCCAGTGGCTTGCTCTAAACATCCAGTGACACTACGTGGATATGTCCCCGGGGCCACAGAGGACAGAACCCACAGCTGAGGCCGGGTTAGCGGCATGTTCACAGAGGCGCTGAGCTGCTCTGGGTCTGGGGAGGCTGTTGAGTCACTGCTGTTTCATCTCTTCCAGCCTGCCCTGGAGGACCAGATACCCCATGTAACAACCGGGGTGTGTGCCTCGATCAGTACTCACCCGCGGGACAGTGTAAATGCAACACCGGCTTCAACGGGACAGCGTGCGAGCTGTGCTGGCCAGGGAGATTCGGGCCTGATTGTCAGCGTACGTGGCACCCACTCCCCTGAGCTTCTGCCTGTCGCTCGGCTGTATGCTCCTTGCCCCAATGCACACCATCCACCTGAGCTGGAAGCATCCTTCTTCCTCTCTTTCCCGGCCACCCACCTCCCATCTGCCTGCCCTCACATGCTTTTTTCCTCCTTGGATATATTCCCAGTCTCCATCCACTGAAAGAGCCTCCTCTCTAGAAGTGAAACTCACATCCCCTGCAGCCACCAAGGCAAGCTGCGGCCGACCAACACTCATTCAGTCATTCAACTATCACATATATGCTGAGTCCTTACTAATGTTGATAGCTAATGTGTGTGGAGTGCCCACTGTGTGCCAGGCAGGTATGTTGTACCATCTAATCCTCAAAACAAGCCTTTGAGGTGGGTACTTTTACCATCCCCACTTAGCAGATGAAGAAGCTGAGGTACAAAGAGACTAAGTGACTTGATCAAAACCCAGGAATGGTTCTAAGTTGTAGGGATGCAGTGGTGGGGTGGGGTGGGGTGGGGTGGGGGCAAAATCCCAGCTTTCAAGGAGTGTACAAAGGGAGGAAACAGACAAAGATGACAGAAACAAAAATAGATAAAAAGGCATAAAGAAGATGAAGCAGATGAAGGGAATCAAGAAAGAAAGGAGGCACTGGTCCAGAAGACATCTCATGAAATATTGGAGTAGAGACATAACAGAGGTGAGGGGGCCGGGAGTGGGACTATCAATAGCAGCTCTGTCCGGTCAAATTTCAGTGATGATGGAAACGCTCTGTAACTCCGCCACGAGGAATGGTAGCCGCTAGCCAGGTGTGGATGTTGAGCACTCAAAACCTGTGACTAAGGAACTGATTTTCATTTATTTTAATTAGTTTACATTTAAATAGCCACGTGTGATGAGCGGCTGCTCTAATGGACAGTGCAGGCTAGAGGAATGGCTTTCCTGGAAGAGAGACAAGCAAGTGCAAAGGCCCTGAGGCAGGCGTGGGCTCGGCATGCAAGGAACAGCAAAGCGGCCAAGGTGGCTGAGCAGAGTGGGCAAAGAAGAGGGAGAAAGGGAGAAGGAACCTGAAGGTCGCCAGGGACCAGATAACATAGGAGCTTCTTGCCCAGAGACAGGTCTTCAGCGTCTCATCTAAGTGTGATGGCGGCCAGTAAAGGATTGTGAATGGGGGGTGAGGGGGGTTGTCCTGAGCAGATTGGAAAGGACCACCCCAGCTGCCCCGTGGAGAGTGCACCACGGGAGCGCACGAGCAGAAGCAGGGCCAGCTTTGGGGAGGCTAATGCCACCTTCTGGGTGAGAGCCGGTGGTGCCGTGGGCTGGAGTGCTGCTGCTGGAGGTGGTAAGAAGCAGAAGGATTGATGTATTTCTTGAAGGTTTGACCATTCAGTCCATTTCTCTGTTAGGAGGCCCAGGTGATGTTCCTTCCCCCTACTGTTCAGTTCCATACCCCATGGTACCCTCTACTTCTGTGTCTACAACAATCACTGTATTTATAATTACGTGTTCCATAACCAGGTACTGCTAGACTGTAAGCTCCCTGAGAACAGGGACCTTATGTCTTAGGTTTTCTGCTGTAACCTCATTGCCTGGTAGTGTCTGCCTCATGATAGCCACTGAATAGGTTATTTTTTGAAAGTCTGAATGAATGATATAAATGAATAAATGAATGAATGAATGTGGATAAACACGGTGCCTTCCAAACCAACAGCACAGCCAACACGTGGTCAGTGGGCTGGTTGACGGGATTTCAGTCCCCGATCTCTGCTGACTGACCACACTCCGACTTGCTCTACAGCCTGTGGCTGCTCGGACCATGGACAGTGCAACGACGGGATCACGGGCTCCGGGCAGTGCGTCTGTGAGACGGGGTGGACGGGCCGCTTCTGTGACACTCAGACAGGTCTGTCCTGGGGGCGGTCACCTGCCGGCGGCCCTGCGCTGCAGCGGACCCTGGCGAGAGCGGCCGACTGAGGGTGGGGGTCTGAGCGACATCGGAAAAAACCAACAAAGCAGCGGTTCCCTTTTCCACGAGGAATAGATGACTTGGCTGTGTGGCCCCAGGGTCCGGAGATCTGGTGACCTGAAGGAAACTAGATGACAAGATTTAACTCAGACCCATGAAACCAGCATGCAGTCCTGTCAATCACGGAAGGACCCACCTCAAGCAAAGAACACAGGATTGGGCAGGAAGGGTCCCTCGGGATCGTGGTCCAGGCCCAGATGTGTGCAGACACAGAGGTGAAGGGTTTCACGGAAAACGTGCTGTTCCGTGGAGTCCAGGATCTGACCCCTGATTCAGCTACTTATTAGACAAACGGCCTCAGCTAAGCCACCCTCTCCGAGCCTTGATGCGCTCGTCCGAAAAAAGAAAGCCCGTTGCACGGCTTTCAGGAGAGGATTGTCGTGAGGGTCAGGGTCATGGTTTTGGAGTGTCCGGTGCATGTGGGGAGCTCAGAAACAGTAGCTGCCATTACCACCATCCGTCATCGTCATCCTTGTCATGACCTTGATCCTTACTGAGCTGTCAGTTTTCTGAGGCCTCCCTTGAAGCCCAAGCCTCATGTTCCGGTCAAAGGTTGAATTCTCCAACGTAAATCACTGTCACTTCATCCTCCCTGGGGGCAGAAGGGCAAGACCAAGCTCCTCCTATGGGCATCAGCAACCTGAAGCTCCAGAATCCCAGCAGTCCCCTTAACTTCAGCTCCTCCCCCTCTTCTCTCCCCCCTCCTCCTCCCCACTCCTCCTCTCCTAATCATCCCGTGGCTTCATGCTGCCTCTTGATACTGCAGCCCCTTCCAATCACCAAAGCCCCAGACTTCTCCCAAGCTCTGCGGTACCCACAGAAGGCCTTGGAATTTCTCCTCCAATTTAACCATCTCCTCTGGAACCCCATGCCCTTAGGGCCAAAGAGCTAATCTGCTAAATTCACCCTTGCTAGCGGACTTTGAGGTATAAAGTTTTCATTGGTTGCCCCTAACGGTAACATATTTGCATTTTAATCTGGATAACATTTCAGAAATAATGTCTTAATAATACAAAGGAGTGATTCCGGAATCTCAGAATCTCCAGGCTGGGAGGGACCTTAGCAAATCACCCCATCCTCCCGCCATAAGGGGCCACTTTTGAAACACAGTGGCAGGCCAGATGGGGTCTCAGGAAGATGCCTTAGGTGGGTCCCAACACTTCACATCATGGTGCGGGATGAATGATGACCTCTTTCTTTGCAGTTTTGCCCCTCGTGTGCATGCCTCCTTGTTCTGCTCATGCCACCTGTAAGGAGAACAACACGTGTGAGTGTAACCTGAATTATGAAGGGGACGGAATAACGTGTACAGGTAGGTCCCATCCGTGCATGGGTGGAATAGCAGCGAGGGGCAGGAGCAGAGCGGCTCTTGGTCAGGGTGCCTGGGCTCCGTCCCGGCCCTTCTGCTTCCTGCTCGGACTGCTTCGGCAATCCCACCCTCTCTGCAACTCAGTTTCCTCGATGGGTTTGCTCATGCCTGACCTGCCCACTTCCCAGGTCATGACTTTGAAACTGCTTTGCCAACTGCGATGCACTTTGTTTTATGGTATTTTTGTGACTTTACAGATAATCCAGTCTTAGTTCAAAAAATTCAGAAACTATACTACAGTATTTAAAAAACAACAGTGAAACCTACACATGCTCTCACCACTCGGTGAGAACCACTTTGAACACTGAAATGTCTCTGTCTCTAGTAGTTACAATATAGGTTCAGCCACACAGAGACCCAAATGAACAGTGGCACAAACAAGGCAGATGTTTAAATGTTTATTTTTATCTCCTATAGCAATTTGCATGGAGGCATCCAGGGCTAACATAGGGTTTCACTCTGAAAGGTCATCTGGGGGCCCAGACTCCTTCTATCTTGTTGCTCTGCCATCGTTCACTTGCCTGGCCCGAGATGGTCACTACCAAAGCACCTCCCAGGCAGCAGGATAGAGAGGGAGAGGAAGAAGGCAAACCTCCTCCCTTTAAGGACACACCTAGAAGCTGCTAAAATCCTGTCTGCTTCCATCCCATTGGCTGGAACCTCATCATCTGTCACACCTAGGACAGGGGAGCCTGGGAAATGTAGACTTCAGTTGGACAACCATGAAGCCCAGCTGAAAATCTACTACTATAGAAAAAGAAGACAATAGGTACTGGGGGAAAGCTACTAGTCCTGGGCACGCATACTTTCTAACTGTTCTCATGAGTAGATATCCATACAGAGATACATACTTTCTTTACAGAACTGAGATCTTGCTATACCTGTTGTTTTGTGATCTGCTACGAGGCAGTCTAGAAGTGGCTCAGCACCAGCAGTGGCAGCAAAGACCCAGGTTCTGCCTTTCTGCTCCGCCAGCCTTAGGCTGAGGCCTCTTGTCCTCATGTTCATGCTCTCAGGGTCTCAAGTGGCTGCCACCACTCTAGCCAAAAAGGCAGACGAGAGAAATCAGAGAGCTTTCCAGCTACTCCTGAGGCTGGAGCTAATCTACTATTAGGTTGAAATTTGGGGGATTAAGAATACAAAGGTTAAGGGGCACACAAAACAGTGGGGAAAGCGTGGGCTTTGGAGTCAAACCAACCTGGGTTTAAATCCCAGCCCCTCCACGTTGTAGCTGGTTTGCCTTTGTCAGGTCAGTTAAGCTCTGAGCTTCCATTTATTAATCTGTAGAATGGGGGTAACAATGTCTATGTCACAAGGTGTTCAGTAGTGCACTAACTCTATACACACACACACACTCACACATGCAACTGTGTCCTAACACTAAAAACCCAAACTCATTAGAAAACTACTACCAAAGTAAAGTATGGGATAACAAAAAGGGCAGAGGTAGACAGATGTCACCAGGCCTGGTCTATGAGGGTGTTCGCCACAGGACACTAGTGTTGGCAAATGCAGCCAGAGGCCACCGGGCACAGGGAGAGAAGGCACTGAAATGTTGGGGCCCATTGTCTCGCCCAGCGCCACTGGTCCTGGGGTGACCCACACCTCGATCCGAAGCCCGTGTTACACAGAGCGTGGTTCATTGAGCCCTCGTCCTCTGCTCTTGCAGTTGTGGATTTCTGCAAACAGAACAACGGGGGGTGTGCAAAGGTCGCCAAGTGCTCCCAGAAGGACACGAAGGTCTCCTGCAGCTGTCAGAAGGGCTACCAGGGGGATGGCCACAGCTGCACAGAGATAGACCCCTGTGCGGACGGCCTCAATGGCGGATGTCATGAGCATGCCACCTGCCAGATGACCGGCCCAGTGAGTCTCGCCTCCCCGGGGAAATTGGGGGTGGGGAGCCCTTGTGCCTCGCTCAGCCTTGCTTCTCCACTCAGGTTACCATTGGCCTCTTCCTAAGCCTTCTTCCCACGTGAGTCTATTTCTTGTTAAGTCGGTGGGCTAAATATGAAGTGGTACCCTATGCAGAAAAAGGACTTTACTGGAAAAACTGGTGAAGTCCACATAAAGTCTATTGTTTAGTTAATCATAATACACCAACACTAATTTTTTAGTTTTGACAATGAACTATGGTTATGTAAGTTGTTAACGTTAGGAGAAACTGAGTGGAGAATATAAGGAGACTCTCTCTCTGCAACTTTTCTCTAAATCTAAAATTATTCAAAATAAAAAGTTTATTAAAAACAAAAAAGTTGGTAAGAGGTGGCAGGAAAAGTGCAGTTTGGGCACTCACTCAGGTCTTTCTAGAATGGAATCAGTGCCCTGTTACCCTATTTCTCTGGTGGGAAGGAAAGATGGTGGGAGATGATGTCGATTATAGTTATAAACATGAACTCAGAGTCAGGCAGCCTTTGAGTCTCTGTTCCTGGCCTGACATGCTGTGTGGTCTGGGGCTGGCTGCTTAACCTCTCTGAGCCTCAGTTTCCTCATTCACAAAGTGGGCCTCATAATACTGCGAACCTCACAGGATTGTTGTGGACATTAAATGAGATCATTCATTGACTCAACAAATGGTCATCAAGCACCTACTTTGTGCTGTTGTAGTTGCCAAGGATGTAGCGATCAAAAGCTTATACACGAGTCGGGGGAGGGGGCATCTTCAGTACAGAAATGAGTGTACAAGATACCTTCAGAGAGGGCCAAGAGTCAGGAGGAACAGAAATCAGGCCAGTGTGATAAAAAGGGAACGGGAGTCAGGGAAGCGACATCTGAGCTGAGACGTAAAGGAGGGCATTCCATCCTGAGCCTGTGCAAAAGCAAGACGGAGCAGTAACTCAGTTCCCACCGGACAGGACAGGCATGTTTCTTACCCTTCTGAGCATCTCCTGTGCTGGATGGTGGCCCGCGGAGCACATGGGGTTCTGGGGGCCCAGAGAAGGGCCTTTTTCATCTCTCCCACTCTCCCCCGCAGGGCAAGCACAGGTGTGAATGTAAACGTCATTACGTGGGAGACGGGCTGGACTGTGAACTGGAGCAGCTGCCCATCGACCGCTGCCTGCAGGACAACGGGCAGTGCCACGCCGACGCCAACTGTGCTGACCTCCATTTCCAAGGTCAGTGTGGCCCAGAGCACCTGGTCTTCAGGCATGGGGAAGGGACCTCTGCAAGAGCAAAAGGAAAAAGTATTAAAAACTGGGGTCAGGGACTTCCCTAGTGGTCCAGTGGTTGGGACTTCGCCTTCCAGTGCGGGGTTGCGGGTTCGATCCCTGGTAGGGGAGCTAAGATCCCACATGCCTCAAGGCCAAAAAAACCAAAACATAAAGCAGAAGAAATATTGTAACAAATTCAATAAAGACTTCAAAAATGGTCCACATCAGGGAAAAAAAGTCTTAAAAAAAAAAAAAAAAAACTGGGACCAAACAGCCCATGCATTGCCCAGGACCCAGTGGAGGCTTACATCAGCACATCGAGGGTTCGGATTTCAACATACAAATTTGTGGGGGACACAGACATTCAGTCCCTATCACGCATCAAGTCCTAAGACACCTCAAGTCCATTTTGGGGATGAAATAGAGGAAATATAAGCAGGAGAAATACATAGGATATGACAATATATGACACTGTCTCTTCTTGCAAGGAGATTCCCAATGGAGTTGAGGACATTTTTTAATTAATAAGACCGGGGGAAGAAATGTAATAAGACAGAAGATAGCAATTTATCTCATGCTGATGGTGCAACTGAAGGGAGAGAGCAAGCTGGTTAGAGAAAAATTGGAAGCAGGGACTCAAGCAGATGCTTGTACACCCACGTGCACAGCAGCATTATTCACAACAGCCAAAAGGCAGAAACAACTGAAATGTTCAACATATGAACGGATAAATAAAATGCGGTATACAGTGGGAAATTACTCACCCTATAAAAGGAATGAAATTCTGTACATGCTACAGCGTGAATGAACCTTGAAAACATGCTACATGAAATAAGCCAGACACAAAAGGACAAATATTGTACTATTCCCCAGATAGAAGGTACCTATAATAGGCAAATTCAGAGAGACAGAAGGAAGAATAGAGGTTACTGAAGGGTGGGGAGAGGGAGTCATTCTTTAATGGGCACAAAGTTTCTGTTTGGGATGATGGAAACATTCTAGAAATGGATAGGGGTGATGGTTGCACATGTAAATGTACTTAATGCCACTGAATTGTACACTTAAAATGGTCAAAAGGGCAAATTTTATGTTATGTATATTTTACCGCAATAAAATTTTTTAAAAAAAGAACAGAGAAGGGAAGGATCTCTGGGTGGGATGAGAGAGGGAATCCCAGGGAGCTGCATAGAGGCCTGGGGCTACAGTAGAGGCTTGAGAGATGCTTGAGTTGAGCTATGCACAGAAGAGCTGGCAAGACATTTCTGCTGGGAGGACTCACGGACAGCAGACAGTTATCAGGGGTCAGCTGGGAAGGACGAGGCAATGGCGGGAGGGACAGCATAATATCAAGGCTATGACCCCAAGGTAACAGGGTCTCTGCTGGAAAGAGGAGTGAGATGAGGGAGAAAAGGGCACACTGTGGACACGGAGAGTGAAGAAAAGGAAAGGGTCAACCATAATGTAAGGTTTCCATCTCGAGAGACCAACCCAGTGGTGGTGATAAAGCAGTTTGGGAGTAGGGGGCCCAAGAATTTTGAAAGCTTTGCTGGGGACATTCTATGTTCAAGGTGATGATGGATCTTCCAAGTTCTATTTCAAGGTGATGGTGGGACTTCAAAGCAGGGAGATTCTGTAGGCGGTTGTTATTTAGGATGGGGTCAAGAATGAGCAGTTGGGACCAGGGATGTTGATTCATGAGTCATTTGCCAGGAGGAGTGTGGAGTCAAGAGGTGCTTGGCTTTTTTCTTTAGGGCACGATTCATTCAGCCAGTCCTGCCTGATCCCACAACTCACTGAATCTATTCAGTTCATGGAACATCACCCATCTTCTCCAGGGGGCTTTTGTCTTCTACTTTTTTATGAATACTGAGACAGTGACGGTAGTGACATTAAGTGACTAAGCGTCACATTGGACCCACCTTCTGTTGTAGCTGAGTGGTTACCCTTAACAAGACAAGACGGCATTGGGATAATGCCTCAGCTGTCCCGGTGGGCAGGTTACAGAGCCGTCCCACACTCAGGACGAAGTGCCTACTCTCACACAGTTCCGAGGAGGGCAAACTCACACAGCCTCTGTGGCAACCAATTTGGCAATGTGTGCAGAGAGCCTCATGATAATTCATGCCAAGAGTTGGTAGCGCCATTTCAAGGGACACATCCTATTGAAATAATCTAAGAATTGAATAACGGGAAACATACCATCCCAGCATTACCTAACATCACAAAAAATTAGAAATAACAAATATCTAACAGTAAAGGATGATCAAATATACTGTTATATCCACTCAAGGGCACTATTAAGAATTGTGGGGACTTCCCTGGTGGCGCAGTGGTTAAGAATCTGCCTGCCAATGCAGGGGACATGGGCTCGATCCCTGGTCCGGGAAGATCCCACATGCCGTGGAGCAACTAAGCCCATGTGCCCCAACTACTGAGCCTGTGCTCTAGAGCCAGCGAGCCACAACTACTGAGCCTGCGCACCACAACTACTGAAGCCCACGCACCCTAGAGCCCGGATGCTGCTACTGAGCCCATGTTCTGCAACTACTGAGCCCACGCGCCACAACTACTGAGCTCATGTGTCACAACTACTGAAGCCCGCGCACCCTAGAGCCCGTGTGCTGCAACTACTGAGCCCATGCGCCACAGCTACTGAGCCCACGTGCCGCAACTACTGAAGCCCGCATGCCTAGAGCCCGTGTTCCGCAACAAGGGAAGCCTGCGCACTGCAGCGAAGAGCAGCCCCCGCTCGCCGCAACTAGAGAAAGCCTGTGTGCAGCAACAAAGACCCAACACAGCCAAAAATTAATTAATTAATTAATTTTTAAAAAAAGAATCGTGTTGACTTGGGAAGGAGACAAGGCTAAACACCTTTCCGTCCTTCCCCAAGCTGTTATATTGGTAAGTGTTTATATTTCAGGTGTGGCTGACAAGATTATATGGCCTGTGGATGAATATACTACTGGCTGTGGTCAAAGAAGAAAATCTTGGGAATTCCCTGGTGGTCCAGTGGTTAGGACCCTGCACTCCCACTGCAGGGGGCACAGGCTCGATCCCTAGTCAGGGAACTAAGATCCTGCAAGCTGTGCAGCCAAAAAAAAAAAAGAAAGAAAAAAATCTTAAACTTAGCTCTTTTGGGGGTAGAAAGTACCCTTTTAGTGGCATTTGATAAAGAACTTGACAATATAAAAATGTGACTTGGTTCTTGAAGTCACATGCATTGGTCTCTGCATAAACTGGTTAAAAAAAAGATACCAACTATTTAAAAAGGATTAAAATCTTCTAGTATCTTAGGGGGAAAATGGCTAGAAAACTTTTGTAAAGGCATAGTGGCAATCAGAAAACACATGGGGTCCTTGGCAGAAACTCATTTTAATGTATTTTTTTTTTCATGGCTGTGAAGTTCACAAAAAGTGTTCAACTAAAAGTGTCAAGGGGAAATTATGTTGCCAGAGAAAATTTATAATACTGGGAAATAATCGTGATTTCACGTTATAAGAAAGATTTCTAAAAACTATATATGCAGCATACTGCCACACTTGTGATATATATGACACATAAACAGGGAAAAAGACTGGAAGTGTGAAATTACATCAAAATTAAAATTTACAAAAATAAAAATTCTGTATGGAAGTACATCAAAATGTTAGCCACGGAGTAATGATTATTTCCAGAGAGCAGGACTGTAGGTGATTTTTGTTCATCTCTTTTCTTCTCCGTACGGCCCAGATTTCTACCAGACACGTGCTACTTTCATAGTTAGAAAAGAAATAAGTTTTTTTTTTTTTAAATCAATTTTTTTTTTTTTTAATTACACTATACTAGGTGTGCTTTATTTATTTATTTATGGCTGTGTTGGGTCTTCGTTTCTGTGCGAGGGCTTTCTCTAGTTGCGGCAAGCGGGGGCCACTCTTCATCGCGGTGCGCGGGCCTCTCACCATCGCGGCCTCTCCCGTTGCGGAGCACAGGCTCCAGACGCGCAGGCTCAGCAATTGTGGCTCACGGGCCCAGTTGCTCCGCGGCATGTGGGATCTTCCCAGACCAGGGCTCGAACCCGTGTCCCCTGCATTGGCAGGCAGACTCTCAACCACTGCGCCACCAGGGAAGCCCCAGAAATAAGTATTTTAAATGACATCTCCAAGGGGAGTGGCATCCCAAGAAACCCTGGGTTACGGTTTACAGCCTTCCACTTTGAAAATCTCTGATGAAAGCACTGCCAGCCAGGGGGGCTGGCCTGGACGATTCCTCTCCTCCTCCTTCTAGATACCACCGTTGGCGTGTTCCATCTACGCTCCCCGCTGGGCCAGTACAAGCTGACCTTTGACAAAGCCAGAGAGGCCTGTACCAAGGAAGCTGCAACCATGGCAACCTACAACCAGCTCTCCTACGCCCAGAAGGTGGGGCCCAGTTGGCGGGCACTGTGCAGGCAGGGTCTTCAGGGGAGGAGATGCAGCTTCCTCTTGACACAGGGGAGACTCAGGCTGTTGCCTTCCTGGAGCGGGGAGTTCAGGGAGCTCCTGGAGCAATAACGATTCGTCAGGTCCACTGGGAGTCTACCGTGTGTCAGGCACAGTGTGGGGTGCTTCCCTGACATTACTGTCCATTCGTACAACATCCCTGGAGGTAGGTATTCCTAATGTCTTTTTGCAGATAGGGCAACTGAGGCTCTGAAAGGTAATGTGCCCAACGTCACCCAGCCAAGAAGTGGCAGATCCAGCGTTCCATGTACCCCTGACTCCAAAAGTCTGCTCTCGATCATGACATTCAACCACCAAGGCAGAGGCACAGACTGGGAGTGTGTACCTCATAGATGGAAACCAGAAAGAGATCAGTTAACCACAAGCCTAGGACCTCCCTGAACCCACAAAGCAGCTGAGTTTTCTGGAATAGCCGGGGCTCTCTGTGTCTGGAGGGGCTGTGAAGGGAGTACATGGGAAGTGCCCCAGCTCCCAGCCACAGCCAGGGAGGAAATGGAGCTCTGGTCAGGGCTCCTCTCTTGGCCTCTAAAGCCAGAAGCCCATTTGGAAAGGTCAGCGACTTTGAGTGATCTGCTAGCGATTGCTCACTGGGAGTCCATCAGGATGATGTTACTGCCCTCCAGCCTCCATCACTACCAAATCTTCAGACCTGACGTCTCTTAACCAAGGAGCAAAGCCTTCGATTCCAGGACCCAGCATCTTGGAGGGTCAGAATTTCTTGTTTCTCCTGCTTGCTGGTTGTATGGCCTTGATCAAGCCATTGAAACCTCTGTCCCACCTGGCATGTTTGTATAAGGACTAAAGGTAATATGGCACAGTGACGGGCACACAGTAGGCACTCAGTTTTTAAGATTAAGAGCTCTGGGGTAGACTGCATGGGTGTGAATCTCAGCTCCGCTACTTGCTGGCTGTATGACTTTGAGCAAGTTGCTTAACCCTTTTGGCCTCTATTTTCTCAATTATATGATAGAGATTTTTTTTTAAGTTTCTATCTCAAAGGGTTGATATAAGTGTTAAAGGTGTTGACGCATGAAAAGCCCTTGCAACAGGACCTGGCCCAGAATAAGCTCTCAATAAGTGTTACAGTGATGGTGATGGTGAGGATGGTGAGAGGATGATGACGGATGATCAGTTAGAGTTCTATCAACCCGTAAGCAGAAGAATTTGCACCCAGGGAAAAATAGCTGATTGCAAATCCTTTCTCGAGAGCAGAGGGAAGAAAAATGAGTGTGAAGGACCCGGGCACCTACAGGAAAGAGAAGACACCACTTTCATCCATCCAGTGGCTCCATCAACAAAAATTTAATGAACACCTACTATGTTCCAGGCACAGGGGTACAACAGGCAAAATGAGCCATAATTCCTAACTCCATGGAGTTTTCAGTCTGATGGGGGAGTCAGACATTACCCAAAGAACCCCACAACAAATATGAAATCACAGCTGACCCATGGCCACGTCTGTGTCCCTACAGGCCAAGTACCACCTCTGTTCAGCAGGCTGGCTGGACAGTGGGCGAGTAGCCTACCCCACATCCTACTCCTCCCAGAACTGTGGCTCTGGTATCGTTGGGATAGTGGACTACGGAACAAGAAACAACAAGAGTGAAATGTGGGATGTCTTCTGCTACCGGATGAAAGGTAACGGCCCACACCCCCACTTTAGATTCCAGGCCATGCAGCTGCTGAGCAATCCTCAGCCTGGCCAGCCGACCTCCCAGGGTGAGATGGGGCAGCCCAGGCCCCTGCCTCACTGGGGCAGGACCCCGTGTGCTCCTGCCTTCCAGATGTGAACTGCACCTGCAAGGTAGGCTACGTGGGAGATGGCTTCTCGTGCAGTGGAAATCTGTTGCAGGTCCTGATGTCCTTCCCCTCGCTCACAAACTTCCTGACGGTATGTGCCACGTCTGTTTGCTTTCGCCTCGGGGTGGAGGGGTTGCCTCAAAGCAGGTATTAGAGAGGTGAGTCCTTCAAAGAAGACAGAGGCTCACAGTCATAGTTAAGAGCATGGACACTGACAAAAAAAAAAAAAAAAAATAGGACTTCCTGGCGGTCCAGTGGTTAAGACCCCACGCTTCCAATGCAGGGGCCACGGGTTCGATCCCTAGTCAGGGAACTAAGATCCCACATGCCGTGCAGCGCAACCAAAAAAAAAAAAAATCTTAAAAGAGCATCGACACTGAGCCTCACTGCCTGAGTCTGAAGCTTAGGTTTGCCACTTACTTGGTGCATCACCTTAAATGAGTTACTTTCCCTTCTGAGCCTCAGTTTGCTCATCTGTAAAATGGAGATGATGATAGTACCAATCTCATAGGGGCGCTGTGATAAATAGATGACAATATTTGTAAAGTGCTTAGCCCTGTGGCCAGCAGATGCAAAATGCTATACTGGTATTAGCTGGTATTCTTATCTCTGTTTGCAACTACAGCAGCTTCAGAGTCGGCCCTGGAGGAGTAAGATGCTCTTTTGTCTTTGTGGACGGGGTGGGGCACCGTTAGCTAAGCCTGCCTGGTGGTCACCCAGTGAGCCAAATTCTCAACATGGGGTCACCTTGCATTTTGCACTGCACTTTTTTTTTTTTCTTTTCGGCTGCACCATGCGGCTTGCGGGATCTTACTTCCCCAACCAGGGATCAAACCCACACCCTCGGCAGTGAAAGCGCAGAGTCCTAACCACTGGACCACCAGGGAATTCCTGCACTGCACTTGAAGTCACTTTAATATTCTACAAGTCACATCCAATGAAGAGAAAGCCCCTGTTAGAGAAGGAATTGGTGTTGACTGATGAAAGAACTGAGATAATAATTTTAATAACAATAGCTAAAATTTCTTGAGCACTTCCTTCACACGGGGCATTGTACTGAGCCCTTTCAGGGCACTTTTCACTTGGTTCATAGAACATAAGCTCCATAAGGGAAAGGATTTTCTCTGCCTTGTGGCTGGCATATAGTAGGTACTCAATAAATACTTGCTAGAAGGAATAAATCCTTATGCAACCTTATGAAGTCACTTCTGCTATTATTCCCATTTTGCAGATAAAGAAACTGAGGCTTAGCAAGGTCAAGGACACAGCCAAGGAGAGGAGACTGAGCATAAGTATAGGGCTTGTAGGAGCAGGGCAGAAGCTAGACCAAGGACCCTACAATGGCGAGCCTTTTTCCACAGACCAAAGGTATCCACCTAACTCGTTTAAAAAATCAGGATTACTGTAAATACTCTAAAGGTAAACACCCAAACCAATATTTGTGCTGCATGGGAGCTTGGCTTGTGACAGCATCGCAGAGAAAAGACACTGTAGAGCAAAACCCACTGGCTATGTGCCCTCCAGCAAATTATCTTCTCTGGGTGTCAGTAGTGCTCTCTGCACAATGACAAAGCTGACCTGGGTAGTGTGACTTCTTAAAATTTGTTCAGTGAGTATTTATTGAGTACTTACAAAGTGCTTCAGATATATCAGTGAACAAAACAGACAAATAATAAACAGAATAAATAAGTAAATAGTATTGAAAGCTAGAAGATGATCTAGGCTATGGGGGGTGGGGAGGGGAAGGGGAATCACAGGGTTCCCATTTTGCATAGAGTGATGAGGAAAGGCCTTAGTGAGAAGGTGACATGTGAGTAAAGTGTGAACAGAAGAGAGGAAGTTAACCATGCAGATTTGGAGGAAGAATATTCCAGGCAGAAGGAACAACCAGGCAAAGGATGAAAGGCAGGAGAGTGCTGGGCAAGCTTGAGGAATGTCAGGGAGGCCAGTGTGGCTGGAACAGAGTGAGCGAGAGGACAGCTGGGCACGGGGTCAGAGGAGCAAGTGTCCAGATGGTTAGGGCCTCACAGGCCATTGTAAGGACTTTGGCTTTTCCTCTGGGTGAAGTGGGGGCCCTTGTAGGGTTTTGACAAAAGGAGACTCAAGATTTCACTTAACATTTCAAAGACTACACGGGCTGTCATGTTGAGAATGGCCTGTGAGCTGGCTATGACTTGGGACCATAGGATTTATTGAGGAAAGGAGAAATCCTCCTAAAATTTTCTCAAGGGGCAGTCAGAAAGAAGAGCAGACAAGTGGCAGCCTGAGTTGGGACGACCATCAGGAATATTCCCAGAGGGGTGATGCTACCCTCTCCAGCCACCCCAGTCCCTGCACACCAGGCTGACCCATCTGACCACCTCCTTCCTCTCCCCAGGAAGTGCTGGCCTATTCCAACAGCTCAGCCAGAGGCCGGGCATTTCTGAAACACCTGACTGACCTGTCGATCCGAAGCACCCTCTTTGTGCCACAGAACAGTGGGCTGGGGGAAAATGAGGTGAGTTGGGTTCCTGATGTCTGTGCTTTAGACTAGTGCTTCTAGACAGTATCAGTTATCTATCACCACAACCGTGCAATGCTACAAACGATCCCAAAATGCAGTGGCTACACATTTATTTAGCTCAAACATCTGTAGATCAGCTGGCAGTTCTTCCCGGCTAGGCCAGGCATGCTCATGTGTCAAAGCTGGGCTGGCCGTCAGGTTATCTAGGCTGGCTTGTCTGGGGCTCTGCTCCACAGGGCTCTCATCCTCCAGCAGGCTAGCCCGGGCATGTGGCGAGAGCAAGCCCAGTCCTGGCGGTACTTTCTAAGCCCCTATCTGGTCACATTTGCTAATATGCCACTGGCCCAACAGGTCATGTGGCCGAGCCCGAAGTCAGAGTGGGAGGCCCTCAGATTATGTGGTAAAGGGCAAGGATATGGGGAGGGGTGAAGAACCAGGGCCATGCATGCAACTGATCTACTACATCAACCTTTTTCATGTCATGGCACACAGAGGAAATGGCAATGTTTATTCAGCCCACCCACAGGCTCTGACAGCCCAAACCCCACTGAGGGCTGAGAGAACCTCTGCTCACTTGTTACCCACTCAAGACCCACTCCTCCCAGGACACCACTGGGAAGCTCTGCCTAGACCATAAAAATGACTTTCAAAGTGGAGGCAGAAAAGCCAAGGCTTTGCGAAGTGATTTTTTTCCCTGGGTCATCCTTGTCATTAAAAGGAGAAAATATTGCTTGGCCTTTAAAGACCATTCTTGTGTCTCTTCTTTCCTCTCAGACTCTGTCTGGGCGGGACATCGAGCACCATCTCGCCAATGTCAGCATCTTTTTTTACAATGACCTTGTCAACGGTACCATCCTGCACACTAGGCTGGGAAGCCAGCTGCTCATCACCTCCAGCCAGGACCAGCGCCAACTGGTATGAAAAGCCTTCTGGGCTTATGGGGAGAAGTGGAGATAATATATGCCAAGCTCCTAGCAGAGAGTAGGTGCTTAATAGACAGCAACTCTTATCATGTGAAAGTAAGCTCCAAAGCTGCAGTTAGCGGTACTAGCTGCACACCGGCACACACCACACTGTCAGGCAGCCCCTACCCTTTGGGAAATAAGCCACTGGTGACCGCCAGCCCCAGAAGCTGGTAATGAGGAACTATAAATGAAACCATTTTAAAGCAGTCTGGTTCTCTGCCTTTATTTCTGTCAGATTGCCAGCCTATCCTAGGTGTGAACATGGAGCCTTCAAGTCAAATGACCCTAGTATGAAAACCAGTTCTGCCAATCACTAGCTCTAGGAACTTAGACAAGTTATCTAACTTCTCTGTGTCCCAATTTCCTCATCCGAAAAATAGGGATGTTGGTGCTGTGTTAATGATGTTGATGATGGTGGTGGTGGTGGTAGCGGTGATGATGACGATTATGATGGTGGTAATAGTGATATTTTGATAATGATGATGGTGTTAATGATGTTGGTAATGATGATGATTATGATGGTAATAATGGTGATGTTGTTAATGATGGTGGTGTGTTGATGTTGATGATGATGGTGGTGGTGGTGATGATTATTCTGATGATGATGATGGATGATGGTGGGGATGATAGTGGTGGTAGTGATACTAGAAGTAGTGATAGTGGTGGTGGTAATGTGACTATGACAACCATGATGTTCAAATCATAGGCTTTTTTAAAAATATTTTTTTAATCGAAGTATAGTTGATTTACAATGTTGTGTTAGTTTTAGGAGTACAGCAAAATGATTCAGTTATATATATATTCAATTATATATATATTTTTTCAGATTCTTTTCCATATAGGTTATTATAAAATATTGACTATAGTTCCCTATGCTATATAGTAGGTCCTTGTTAATTATCTATTTTATATATAGTAGACTATATCTGTTAATCCTATACTCCTAATATATCCCTCCTCCCTACCTTTCCCCTGTGTTAACCATAAGTTTGTTTTCTATGTCTGTGAGTCTGTTTCTGTTTTGTAAATAAATTCATTTGTATCATTTTTTTAGATTCCACATATAAGTGATACATATGATAAAATTTGTCTTTCTGCCTGACTGACTTAGTGTGATCATCTCTAGGTCCATCCATGTTGCTGCAAATGGCATTATTTCATTTTTTTATGGCCGAGTAATATTCTCTTGTTTATATGTACCACATCTTCTTTATCCATTCATCTGTCAGTGGAAATTTAGGTTGCTTCCATGTCTTAGCTATTGTAAATAGAGCTGCTATGAACATTGGGGTGCGTGTATCTTTTCGAATTATGGTTTTCTCCAGATACATGCCCAGGAGTGGGATTGCTGGATCATATGGTAATTCTATTTTTTGGTTTTTTAAGGAACCTCCATACTGTTCTCCATAGTGGCTGTACCAATTTACATTCCCACCAGCACTGTAGGAGGGCTCCCTTTTCTCCACACCCTCTTCAGCATTTATTATTTGTAGACTTTTTGATGACGGCCATTCTGACTGGTGTGAGGTGATACCTCATTGCAGTTTTGTCAAATCATAGGCTTTTATGGAGATGCAGTGATTCAAGTCTTTCGACGTGTGATAGTAGTGTCTGACATGTAGCCAGGGCTAAATGAATTATTTTTAATTTTTACCTAATAAATGATCTTTATTACTGAAGATCAGTAGTTTAGACCAGTGCTTCTCAAAATTTACTATGCATTTTAATCACCTACAGGTTTGTTAAAATGCATGTTGTAATTCAGTGGGTGGGTTGTGAGGCCTCAGGTTCTGCACTTCTAAGGCACTCTCAGGTGACTGCCCACGCCACAAGCCAGTGGAGCACACTTTGATTAGCAAGGAATTAGATCACTTAAAATCCCTTTCTAACCGTGTGGTGTGATGTTCACAGCAGTGGATCTGGAATCCAGAGGCATGCGATTTGCCACCTACGACCTGGGTGATCTTGGACATACCATTTTCCTTCTGAACTCTCATCTGTTAAACAAGTGGGCTGGACAGAATGACCTCCTGGGGTCTCTGCAGCTCTTAGATCAGCTTGTTGGCACAAGAGCTACTAATGTGTTTTGGGCTGTCCAGAGGGTGAGCGCAAGTCCTATGCTACCTGTCAGTGAGGATTGGCCTGAAGCCCAGGTGCCAGGACCTCAGGGAAACTGGACAACTTTCCTCCATGAAAGGGCTGAGCAAGGGCTTACTCTCCACATGGAGAGTAAGAGTCAGGTGGTCAGAGATCTCCACCAGCCTCTTCTCATCTCCCCTAGGAGACCAGGTTCGTTGATGGAAGAGCCATTCTGCAGTGGGACATCTTTGCCTCCAATGGGATTATTCATGTCATTTCCAGGCCTTTAAAAGCACCTCCCACCCCAGTGGTGAGTATCCAGGGTTCCTGGTGAGGGGCCGGGGGGAACCCCAATGTCCACTCCCCAAGAAGCAAACTACTCCTGGAAGCCCTGTCCACGCCTCCTCCAGATACTGGAGGCGCCTCCCCCATCCACGGCAGCTGGCCTCAGGGATGCCGGGCCCTGTTGCATCCCACCCCCACTCCAGTGCGTTAGCAACGTAACACCTGTCACCATCAATATCTGTTGAATGAAAAGGGCAGGATGGGCCAGTGGAGAAACCACTGGAAAGGGCGTGAAAATCCTGAGCGTCTCCACTTCATAACCGTGTGACCTTAGACAAGCCCCAGAACGTCACTGAGCCCCATTTTTCTTATCTGCAAAATCGAGGTCATAATGCCTCCCTCCCTGGGTTCTTGGGAGGGTGAGTTAATATAAAATAATGAAGACAGTCCCTGGCACATAGTACATTCTATATAAGAGTTGGTCGGCTGGCTGTGGTTGGTTGGTGGTGGTGATGTTAGTATTCTAACTTTGTTCTAAAAGTATGAGCGAGGGGCGAGCACAGCTGGCTGCTGGGAATTTCCACAGCATAGTGGTTACGCACCTAAGTTCCAAAGCCAGGCTGGCTTCCAAAGCCCACCTCTGCCACTCACAGGCTGTGTGATATTGGGCAAGTGCTTACCCGCTCTGTGTCTCCATTTCCCCATATGAAAGTGGAAACAATAAAAATTGTTCTTATCTCTTTGTGTTAGTATACATTTAAATGGATTATTTTGTGTAAGGGGGCTTAGAACAGACCCTGGAAATAGTAAGGGGGCTTAGAACAGACCCTGGAAATAGTAAGGGCTAGATACATGTTAACAATTTTATTATTTTTATCCCGACTGGTACCAAGATGCCTCAGGCCAGCCAGAATGGGGTAGGCTCCAGAAAGCACACCTCTTTGGGGAAGTCACCAGTTTTGAGTACCAACCGCTCCCCTTTCTGTGTGCAGACTTCAAGCCACGCTGGCTTGGGAACGGGGATGTTCTTTGCCATCGTCCTGGTCACTGGAGCCATCGCTTTGGCTGCATATTCTTACTTTCGATTAAACCAGAGAACAATCGGCTTTCAGCATTTTGAGGTAAGACGGAGAAAAATGGGAACATGGGCATGGGGGTCCTCTCTGAAACCCAGCCCCTGGCTCTGGGCTGCTTCAGAGCTCGCCGGCAGCTGGGTGCCTGGCACACACTTCCCATCTCCTGGGTGGGGCCTCTGCCCCTAAGAGAGCAGCAGTGGCAGCTCCAAGGCCCTCTTCCTGGCCGAGACAGGATACAGAGGAGGGTGATGGGCTGCCAGTGGCCCTTCGTGCCAGGGGTCTGGCTTGGAGGCAAACTCACCAGGGGCCCAGGGGGCCACTCACCTTGGAGGATTCACAAGACAGGCACCCACCAGCATTGATCTGAGCTTCAAGGCTGACTCTGAGGGTGGGGACAGGGTAGGGACCTACACAGCCAGAGGCCTCACGCCACAGCCAGGGAAACACGTTGGCCCTCTTTGAACTGTTGAGCCCACATCCAGGTCAGCGGGTCTTGGCTGATTGTGGGGTGACCCTGGGGAGACCCTGCGGACCAGGTTTACCAGCATCCCCCAAGCAGTAGGTCACTTCCTTCTGGCAGATAACCTGCATATTTATCAGCACCATATACATGATTTATAAAACATCACATCTAGCAAAAGTGCACGTGCTGTATGATTCCTTTTATATTAAGTTCAAGGACAGGCAAAACCACGCCAGGTGACAGGAGTCAGAATAGCAGTTACCCTGGGTGGGACCGGATATTGGCGGGCGAGGGGCATGAGGGCACCTCCTGGGGGGGATGGAGATGCCCTATATGCTGATTTGGGTGGTGGTCATATCTGGGGGGACGTATTAAGAAGTCATTGAACTGAACATTTAAGATTGGTGCATGATATTATATGTAAGTCAGATCTCAATAAAAGGAAAAGGAAAAAGCTCCTGGAGGTGGGCGGGGGGTGGCTTGCTTTACCCGCCAAGTTGGATGAGACACTCCTGCCTCGGGGACTTGGTGGTGCTCAGCCCTGTGCTTGTCTTTCCGAGCAGTCGGAAGAGGATATCGACGTGGCAGCTCTTGGCAAGCAGCAGCCCGAGAATATCTCAAACCCCATGTACGAGAACACAGCCTCAGCAACCCCAGAACCTTCCTACGACCCCTTCATGGTGAGTGTGTGTTTTTCTCTAGGAACAGGTTCAGCTGGGGTGCAGGGGAACGATGTCTTTCAGCAAATCTCAGTGGAAAGCTGTGCACCAAGAAATCTCACTACTAGGACATGTCTCCCGGCAACAAGCCTAAAATCGAGTGTTGTGAGCTGGGTGAAGCCATGTAGCTGTGCAGCGTTCTGAGCTCTCTTGAGTGGACGGCAGAGGCGTCCAACAGTCAGAGGCAGGAGAGAACTAGGGGTTGCCCAACCCCTACCTCGTGACCAGGTGAGAGGTCACAAGGAGAAGAAATCTTGGGCCAAATTCTGCCACAAACATTGATGAGGTAGCAGGCGCAAAGTTAAGACATAAAACTGCTTCAACATTTACACTGTTGTCCAGGATTCTTTTGCCTGTTGTCAGAGCTGCTGCTTGCTTTAGGAGCTACGTTTCTTTGATAAGGTCTTTTGTATCTAGGGGAGCATATTCTGCTCTGGTCTTCCAGGAAAGGACCACTTGTTTCTAGAGTTAGTGACACTTGAGCTTAGACGGAGCCTCCACTGACGTTAACCCCGTGGCAGGGCACCCCATTCACACTGAATGTGGAAGATACCGCCCTGCCTGTAATTTATTACCAGGTCTGGACTGAGAAGCTAGGAGGGAGATAAGAGGAAATGTATATTGGTCTCTGCCCCAGAGCTCATAAACCTCTGTAATTTCCTAAGTGATAAGAACACTAGGGGCATCTTCTGTTCTGATGAGGAGCTTCTGGGCGGGCTCCTGGATGGCTCCTGGATGGGGGCTGGTCACCAGAAAGACCAAGGCATGATTAGAAGGTTGGCATTCTCAGCCCCACCCTTCACCCTTAAAAGAGGAGAGAGGGGCTAGACACAGAGCTAATAATCAATCACACCCATGTGAGGAAGCCTCCAAAAAATCCCTTTGTGTGTGTGTGTGTGTGTGTGTGTGTGTGTGTGTGTGTGTGTGTGTGTGTGTATCTATTGTAGATTTTTGGTTTGTGGTTACCATGAGGTTTTGATATAGCAGTCTATATATAAACAAGATTGTTTTAAGTTGCTGGTCTTTTAATTTAAATGCATTTCCCATATCCTGCATTTGTACTCTCCTCTTCTCATAATTGCTGGTTTTGATAATCATATTTGTATGCAGATGATTTCCTACCTTTACTGTATGTTTGCCTTTACTGGTGAGCTTTTTCATTCATAATTTTCTTGTTTCTAGTTGTGGCATTTTCTTTTCCATTTAGAGAAGTTCCTGTAGCATTTGTTGCAAAGCTGGTCTGGTGGTGCTGAATACTCTTAGCTTTTGCCTGTCTGTAAAGCTTTTGATTTCTCCATCGAATCTGAATGAGATCCTCGCTAGGTAGAGTATTCTTGGTTGTAGGTTCTTCCCTTTCAACACTTTAAATATATCATGCCACTCCCTTCTGGCCTGAAGAGTTTCTGCTGAGAAATCAGCTGATAACCTTATGGGAATTCCCTTGTATGTTATTTGTTGCTTTTCCCTTGTTGCTTTTAATTTTTTTTCTTTGTCTTTAATTTTTGTCAGTTTGATTACTATGTGTCTCGGCATGTTCCTCCTTGGGTTTATCCTGTATGGGACTCTGCACTTCCTGGACTTGGGTGACTGTTTCCTTTCCCATGTTAGGGAATTTTTCAGCTATTATCTCTTCCAATATTTTCTCAGGTCCTTTCTCTCTCTCTTCTCCTTCTGGGACCCCATAATGCAAATGTTGGTGCGTTTAATGTTGTCCCAGAGGTCACTTAGACTGTCCTCATTTCTTTTCATTTTTCTTTATTTTGTTCCACAGCAGTGATTGCCACCATTCTGTCTTCCAGCCCACTTATCCATTCTTCTACCTCAGTTATTCTGCTCTTGATTCCTCCTAGTGTATATTTCATTGCAGTTATTGTATTGTTCATCTCTGTTTGTTTGTTCTTTAGTTCTTCTAGGTCCTTGTTAAACATTTCTTGTATCTTCTCGATCTGTGCCTCCATTCTTTTTCTGAGATCTTGGATCATCTTTACTATTATTATTCTGACTTCTTTTTCAGGTAGATTGCCTCTCTCCACTTCACTTAATTGTTCTTCTGGGGTTTTATCTTGTTCCTTCGTCTGGGACATATTCCTCTGCCGTCTCATTTTGTCTTACTTTGTGTGATTGCTGTTTCCATTCCGCAGGCTGCAGGGTTGTAGTTCTTCTTGCTTCTGCTGTCTGCCCCCTGGTGGGTGAGGCTATGCAGGCTTCCTGGTGGGAGGGACTGGTTCCTGCCTACTGGTGGGTGGAGCTGGGTCTTGTCCCACTGGTGGCTGGTGCCATGTCAAGGGGTGTGTTTATCAGGCAGCTGTGCACTCAGGAAGGCTTTAAGCAGCCTGTCTGCTGATGGGTGGGGCTGTATTCCCACCCTCCTGGTTGTCGGGCCAGAGGCGTCCCAGCACTGGAGCTTGCAGGCTGTTGGGTGGCGCCACGTCTTGGTTGAGAAAATGGCAGCCTCCAAGAGGGCTCCCACCAATGAGTACTCCCTAGAACTACCACCGCCAGTATCTTGTCCCTGCAGTGAGCCACAGCCGCCTCCCACCTCCTCAGGAGACCCTCCAATACCAGAAGGTAGGTCTGGCCCAGTCTCCTATGAGATCACTGCTTTTTCCCCCGGGTCCTGTGTGCACCCTCCAAGCATGGAGTTTCTGTTTCCCCCAGTCCTGTGGAATTCCTGCGATCAAACCCTGCTGGGCTTCAAAGCCAGGTTCTCTGGGGGCTCCTCCTCCCATTGCCAGACCCCCAGGCTGGGGAGCCTGATGTGAGGCTCAGAACTTTCACTCCTGTGAGAGAACCTCTGCTATATAATTATATTCCAGTTTGTGGTTCACCCACCTGGCAGGTATGGGATTTGATATTATTGCAATTGTGCCCCTCCTACCATCTCACTGTGGCTTCTTCTTTGTCTTTGGACATAGGATATCTTTTTTGGTAGGTTCCAGTGTTTTTTTGTCAATGGTTGTTCAGCAGTTAGTTGCGATTTTGGTGTTTTCGTAAGAAGAGGTGAGCTCACATCCTTCTACTCCCATCATCATCCATAAAGTCCCAATAGTAGGGGGTTCAGAGAGCTTACACGGTGGTGAACACATCCACACTGGGAGCGTGACACACCCCAACTCCACGGGGCAGGAGCTAAATTGAATTTTTGTAAGTTGGCACTGAAACATTACAATACTTTATTGCACCATTGTAAGCTTGTAGAGTGCAACATTTGTTACTATTTTTCTGCAGTGAACCAAATGCAAATATCCCATGGTTCATAGTGCCTGTGGTAGCAGATTTAATATGTCTGCAATATTGAAAAATAACCAGATCATAAATCCTGTTTTTTCAATCAAACCCATGTAAAAGTTTCCAGTCCAAATTGCAAGGGCAGGTTCAGCTAAACTGCATCTACTAATAGTCTATTTCTGTAAGCCTTGTGATATTGAAATCAACCTCATTTTAAAAGCAAGGGGGAAAAATTACACATCCTGTTCAATGCTCTCCATGCCTTCTCAGCTGTCTGGCCTCTTCTCAGGGCTCCATGAGCCCCGTGCATGAAAGACTTGCCGGAGGCAGGTGAGAGAGTATCTCAGATGCAGGGTTCAGCTCAACCCTTCTCATTCAACCAGGTGGCAAAAATGTTTCAGTTATGGGAATCCCAAGCTGAGGATACCAGCCCCAAGTGTGCTTGATTCTCATGCCTTTTATATTGAGGGAGCGGGCATTGCCTATAGACTATCTGGAGTCAATCTAGACAGCATGAACATCCATGATGCGAATTAACAAAACTTCAGTGCTGATCGGAGCCACAGAGACAGAAGACGGTTCAAAGTGGCTGCCTCTGGACTGTGCCTTCTGATTAGACCCTGGTTCAGGATGAATTTTCAACTGGAAAGTTTTTTTGTAATCAGAGTAACAGCCACCTTTTGTGGGGTGCTTTTTTAATCATCTTCCTTAATGTAGTATCATCTAATTTAATCCTCACACCTCCCTGTCAGGGAAATATTACTAGGATTCTTTATAGATGAGGAAACTACAGCACAGTTCAAATGATTTGTCCAGGGCCACACACCTTCAAACAGCAGAGACTGCACCCAGAACGGGGCCCTAACCTCCATGCCATGAGCCACGGGACAGCAGTGTGAAGCCATGCTCGCTCCCAACACGTGTGTCCACGGGGCACTGGGGGAAGAATCATGTTTTAGGCTGTAGGGGAGGAAGAAGTTTTCCTTGACCCTCCTAAGATCCCTAGCTGGGCCTGAAAAGTAAACTGATAAAGACAGACTCACAGGACAAAAGCATGTACATTTTATTGAATGCTTACCTGTACGTGGGAGCCTTCAGGAGAAAACAAAGACCCAAAGGAGGGACCAGAAGAGGAAGCTTTTGTACCTTTTAGACAATAGATGATGTGTGAGGAATTGACAAGAAAAAGAGGTTTAGGGCTAGGGGTGGTGAATGGTGAAGTCACTAGGAAGATAAAGGTGAGCGAACAAGGTTTGTTTGTACAGATTTTAGCCCCCCAATTCCCCATCTGTGGTGGTGTCTTCTTTCCTCCTGGTACAGGGAGGGCATCTTTCACATGGGAATTCTGTTACCTGTTTCAGGGAAGAAAGGCAAGGAGGTAGGGCAAGGGGGTTGGAGTGACCTTCCTGCTTCTGCCATTTTTAAAAAATTCCTTCAGTTTAAGACATTTAATGTGCCAAGGTGCTTTGTTTGGGGGTAGCGTGTCCTGAACCCCATCAAGGCCTCAGACCAGTAGCCATAAGAGTGCTCGACCCGGAAGGATTCACAAGCAGAGGGCCTGCACCTGCACCCTCTGCGTGGCTCACAGACCTCTCATTTCCAGGACCCTGAAGGCCAGCAGCTGGACAGCACTGACCCCCTGGGGGCGCTGTGAGGGCCGGACCTGCCCCAGCCAGACATCACCCGCCGCCACCGGGGCACCCGGAGCCGCCTCAGGAAGGCCATCAACTGTGAATCCTCAGCCCCAGTTGCCTGTGGGAAATGTAAGGTCCTTTAACATTTCAAAGTATGAAACGCTCAAGCCGTACCTCATCTCTTTGGTTGACCTGGGGGATTATTCTGTTTCTGTGGGTGAGGGACCATGTTAAATCCACCCACCAACCCACGGAGGCTGCTCCCTCCCTGACTCTCTCCTGTCCTT